>NC_137148.1:8340611-9540611 GCF_951394435.1 Stenella coeruleoalba
GTGAAAACAAAAAGACTAAAAGAAGAAGACATTTTCCATCCCCTAAACAGTGTCCCAAGACACTGACATTCTGGCCCATAATCCAAGGCCACTCTTGAAGCACTGGCAGATGAGTGGGCTTTACTTCCCATCAACATTCCTATGCTCTCTTGCCATTGTCAACTGATATCTACACAGAAATACAAATCCCAGGAAACAGCTTGGCAGGAAGTAAAGAGGAAGATGCTAGCAGAACCTTGGTGCTTTCTGGTTGATGCTGTCTTGGGGTTAAAACTTTAGAGGTGGGGGCAGAGACAGAGACTTGACAGCAGTGCAAGCCAAGAATTGTAGCTTTTCATATACTTCATTGGATCTGAGTATAAGAAACTACACAGGCAGGGTCTCTCTCAGGAGAACAGATGTACAGGAGGAAAGATTTAGAGACTGGGAATCCTAGCAGGAGGACATCAACAGCACCCCCTTCCAACTGTAGATTCAAGGAGAGATCCATTCATCTCACAAATGGGCAGAAAGAAGATTCAAGAACACCCTCGCTTGCCTTCTTTCTTCACAAGCACTCTATTGGAACAGATGTTTCCTTGTTTGATGATGAGTATCAATGAAAACACTACTTCAAATCTGAAAGTTCAATGGTGGAACAGATCTTGGATGAACACTTTGCATTGGACAAATGAATTTTGCAGCCATTATTTGCCAATTTTAGAGGAATGCAAGGTCTGGCTATTTTGAAACACCTGCAGAATATCCATAAGGCAAAAATGAAAGATGAGAAAACAAGAGCATGATAATAAATGGGAGATGGTGGAGTAGGGTTGCAAAGAGATTCGAGATACTATGACAGAGTTACAATTGCAAGGAGGGATAAACGCTTTTGCTGCTGTAGAAAGGAGACAGTGATGAGAGGCTAAAACTGGACGCCTCTCTCAAAATGAAAACATCCCCTCCACCCCAAAAAAAAATCTGAACTTGGAAAAACAGAATAAGAAAAGTATGAACTTATGTTTTTAAAAAAATAACTACAAAACATCACTATGAAAAGAAAAAAGACTTGAACAAAGACAGATTTTCTGTTTTGTGTTTTGTTTCACTTTGTTTTTTTGATTAGAGACTTAAAAATAGAAAGGAAACAAGTCTCCCTCTGTTGGTAGGAGTGTAAAACGCTGTGACATTTCTTGAGAGGAGGCACTTTGGAAGTATATCACAGTGTTTCCCAACTTTTTTTCTTTTATCATCTTCATCCCCTCTTCAGACATTTTAGACTTGTTCTCCAATTGCCCCCTACCCCAAAATTTGAATACTACAGGTTTGCTGAATATCTGTTCATGTACTGTATGTGTAACTGTGCTCTTTACATAGAAGAAGAAAGTTTTATCCACCCTCTCCCAAAAAAATGTTATAGATGCATGGATTTTCAATATACACCCTATAGAAATCAACCAAAATCACTTTTATGCTCCAATTGTTATGACTGGCCAATGGGAGCACTTTCTAGCTTAACCATGTGTCCTTTTGTCGATTAATCTGAGAAATCTTCCTTGCTCTCTGGCATAACAAGCTGTTCCAGTCTCAAGTTGTACCTTTCCTAGCCTGAAATAAGTCATTTATCTAAGATGCCATGGTCCCCTCTGGAGTGAATAGTATCAATATTAAAGGCCAAGATCTGATTGTAAGGGGTGCTCATTACAACTGAGGTGATATTGTTTCTAGATCATATCAGTGGACAGAAATAAAAAATGTAATTTTTAAATTATAAATATATAAGCTATTTTCAATTTAACTTTACCATTGCACTGTTCTTAGCTTTATCTTACAACATATATAAAATAAATTTAAAATAATAACACTAATATTATAACTACTAATAAAACCACTGAATGAATTTTACAATTTTTTACAACTCTTTTATCTTTAGATGAATGTTATTAAAGATTTATATTTAGTACTATACATTAGTCACTTGAAATAAATCCTTTCTCTGTTATGTTACCAATTTGATATACAAGTATATCTGTTTCAATTTGCTTTAAAATTTACTAATACCTATGTGATTCAAAAGTTAATGAAAGAAGGAATACACTGAAGTGTTTCAGTAGGCAAATATTTCATTGGTTCCTTGTTTATTGTTTCACTGTTTGTTTTTACAAATATGTACATAAGAAATAAAAATGTCTCACTTAACTTAATATATATTATAGATAAGTTAGCAGCTTTTAAAAACTCATACAAGATATTTTTTATAGCTACACATCAGTTTGCTTTATTTTTTTTTCAGTGATCATGTACTACTTTTGACCTTAAAACATAGTTTAAGGGAAGCAGCTGCATAGCACAGGGAGATCAGCTCGGTGCTTTGTGACCACCTAGAGGGGTGGGATAGGGAGGGTGGGAGGGAGGGAGATGCAAGAGGAAAGAGATATGGGAACATATATATATGTATAACTGATTCACTTTGTTATAAAGCAGAAACTAACACACCATTGTAAAGCAATTATACTCCAATAAAGATGTAAAAAAAAAAAAACATAGTTTGAAAATTTTTTTTAATTGAGACACATTTTAGCCTTAACCTTGCTTGTCCTCTAAGCAGCATTTGGCTTTTCCCTCCTTTTGGAAACATTATCTTTTTCATTTCCATGGAACACGCTCCTTGATTTTCCTGCCACCAAATTCTCAGGTTCCTTTGAAGTCTCCTCTTCTCCTTACCCCTTAAATGTAAGTGTTCTTTGCGAACTTCCTGATTTGATTCATATCCTCATTATTCTGTGCTTGAAGCTAAAAAATCTTGTGAGTGTCTAACTTGTAGCGTCATGTAGAGATAGGTGGGAAAAAATCATTCTGAATGATACAGTTGGATTCCAGATCATTGTAAACAGCTGTCTATTCTTAATTAAAGGCAGTAAATCATACTTTATCATATATTCATATTCCCAAACTTCTGTAAATCATAAAGATGATGCATTAACCTTGAAACATCACACTTAATAACAAGACCCCAAAAATAAGGTATAGCCTCTTGTATTATTTCAGGTTAGTAGAGAATAGTTTTATTACATCTATTTGGTATATGGACTCTTCTCTGTAGGCACATTCACTGTGAGGCTAAGATTACAGAAGTGCTATGTCATGAATACAGAGGAAATGTGTTTCTGCAAAGTGTGAGTGATAATTAGCCATTGATAAAGGACCTCAGCTGTGTTGAGAACTTGAAATAAATGGATTTATGTCCAAATAGAAGCCAGCAAATGTAAGCTTACATACCACTAGGGAGAAAAGTTACTTCAAAGTAATGATTGTTTAGCCAGAGGCCAAAATTTCTGAAAAAGCTCTGAAATAAAAATTTTGAATAATCAAAGGCATTAAAGGCTCTTGTTTTATTAAGCTATAGCTCTGATAATTCCTACTAAAAACAAAACAAAAATGGCATGCCACGACAAGTGGGTAACATAAAGAGACAAGAATCATGGAACAGGAAAGGCTTCCAGACATGCTACCCAGTCATTCCTCTGAGAACATCTCAAGACTTTGAGACTTTATCCTATCTTTGCAATCATAGACAAAAACATTTCTCCTCCTCCAAAGTCATTTATATGATTCAAAATGAAAATCTCCTCTTGATGACCAATTAATTTAACTATAATTGTTGAAATTAGAATCCAGATATATCTCTTTTTCTGCTTTTGATTGCAAGAGAGGACAATGACCCCTACTAATTTCTGCCTCAGCACCCTGCTGGAAAGGAAGAAGCCTGGGCTGCCAAACCCCAGTTGAGGGGTCAGGTCCTGGAGGGACAGGAACTGTCCCTTCACCTCTAGATCTGTCCAAGTAACCCAGACAAGAAGACCCTACAGAGATCAGGACAAGAAGTATAGTTGAAGTATAAGTCAAAATCAGAGGCAGTACAGCAGCAGAAACAGGGGGTTCAGAAGAGAAGGCAACAGAGATGGGGGAGATAACCTGAACAACGGTATGAGGTCACATGGGCTGTTGTGTACAACACCTGCAGCTCTGTCTGTGGAGGGAAGCAGTAGGTGTTAATTGCACCAGGCTTGCTCAAGGAGTTACTGAATAAAGAGAGACAAGACAGGCAGAAAGATGGATGGATAGATAGGTAGATAGATATAGATAGAAAGATAGACCAATAGATAAAAGCAGACATCTGGGTATCAAATTATAAAATCTTTCTTGGAAGATTCCTTTGCTGGAATCTTGTTGGAAAGGATCTTGAGGTCTATCTGATATCAAAATAAGAGTCATTTCTCTGGTATTTCCAACTTATAGGCCACTAACTCTGAGGTCTCTTTGCTTTATCTTCTCCAAGAGCATAGTTTAGTGGTCATTAAGATGATCTCATTTGATGCCTATTTAACAGACTTGAATACAGATGTGGAGAAGAAAAGTGACTTGCTCAAGCTGTGGCATTTTTCCTGAGGCTGCATTCACTCAGAGGTTTTAGTCTTTCTGATAAATTCCTAAGCATCGAGGATTTTTAAAAATCATCTCATGTGTGCAGGTCCTTGGGAAAACTAAGTTTCTGGTGACTGGTCAAAACAACTAAGACATCAACAAATAAATGGATAAAGGACTTAAAGAGACGTTTACAAAAAGAAGAAAGGAACCTTGTTAAACTATGTAAAAGTATTCGTGTGTGTGTGTGTGTGTGTGTGTGTGTGTGTGTGTGTGTGTGTGTGTGAGAGAGAGAGAGAGAGAGAGAGAGAGAAAGAGAGAGATAGGCAGAGAGAAAATTGAAGCAAGTAATAGTTTTCTCTATCAAATTAGCCTCTAATTATAACATAATTACATAATTAAAATATGATATAAAATTATAATTGCTGGAGAGTACCCTGGTGAGACTGAAAACACATAGTTTTTAGGAATGCAACTTGATAGAACTTTTCTGGAAGGCAATTTCACAATATAATCTACAACCTCAAACTTTTGCATTTCCATTGATCCAGGAAGCTCAAGAATAACATCCCATTATGGAGAAATAGTGAGAATCTAGAGTAAAGTGTTATGTAAGATGTCTTCTACAGGGTTATCACAAGAAGAAAAAATTATATGACTATGTAAATGGTGGCATAATCTCAGAAAAGACTAATATGTAGCCATACAAATGTTTACAAAAAATAACACTTAGAAATGCTCATTTTAATATAAATACAAAATAACAAGACACTGAATTGAATATATGCAACATTATTTAGACTTTTTTAACCAGAGAAAAGTGCTTAAAAAAAATCCAATGAAAGATTAAAGGTGAGTTTGGGGGTTCAATTATGTTTTTGCTATTTTTTATATTATATATATATTATATATATTTATATACATGTATAACTGAATCACTGTACTGTACACCTGAAACTAACACAACACTGTAAATCAACCACACCCCAACAAAAAAATGGGAAAAAACTTTAAAAAATATTAAAGTGATGAATGCTCATAAAAATTTTCCTTTTTTAAAAAAATATATTTCAATAGCCATTTTAATTCCATCAGAATGATTTCATCATTTCCTAGGAAATTTGCAAACTATTACTGAATATATAGTCACATTACTTCCTGAAATTACGTGCAGCTGGAAATCCTGCTGGCTCCAAAAACAGGGAAATGAGAAATCTCTTCTCTCCTTTTAATGGATTTACACAGTGCTCTTCAAAAATATTACAACCATTATTGTCCTCAGCATTGTCTCAAGAGTCATTAAGAATCACATTCCCATTTAGTTTAGCTAGCTGTGTGGAACAGCTCTTACTTCCTGCCTCTGAGTATCCCTTCTCCATAATAGGTTTTAAATTAAGACCACAAAGCTACTCTAGCCCCTTATCTATAGCAACAACATCCATTTGTGCCATTTCTTCCCTTAATTCTTCCTTAAGTGAAAGATGGGCACCATGGAGTAGAAGCTACTGTCATGGTAATACATGACTGGGAGCATCCTCTTAGCTGGTGAGTAATATACAGCACTGGCCTTCTGATGCATTGATGACCCAATCTAAACCAGGAACTATAATGGGGTCCCCTTAATGAAAGCACTACATAGATTGTACAGTCTTTCAGCAGACAAATCCAAGGAGAAACACAAGTTTCACTTGGACGCTGTTGTCTTAGTTACACATGACAACTCCTGGATACAAATTGTGCTTAAGGCAAAACTGTGAAACACATACACACACACACACACACACACACACACACACACACACACACGCAGTCTCACACACTGCCTATATATCACCCGAAGCTCCTTAGCACTTGGTCTATACTTCCATATACATCTTCACCTTCACTGCCCCAGGCCTTGTGATTCACCCTAGTTACTTAGGCCACACCCAGCTTCACTTGAAGAAAAACAAACAAACAAACAAAAGTCTCAGTCAAAACAACCTACCTGGACTTCTACTTTCTTGACACATGCTTCAGACCTGGGCCCCTCTAGCCAAAACAGGCTGTTTACCTAATAAACTAATTTGTACTGAGGTATTAAGTTACCAGATTATGCATTTCCCATACCATATACATTTTTTTTAATCTCTAAATATTTCAGTGTGTATTTCTTAAGAATAAGTACGTTCCCTTATATAACCACAATATAGACATCAACTTCAGGAAATTTAACATTAATAAATACACTTATTTTTCTACAATCTATACTCCAATTTTTTTCAGTTGACTCAATCATGTCCAGTGGTGATCTGTTCTAGAATTACATATTGCATTTAGTTATCTTGTCTCTTTAGTCTCCTATAATCTCCTTGGTTCTTCTTTGTCTTTTATGACACTGACATTTTTGAAAGGCAGAAGTTCCTTTTTTGTTTTTTTTAACATCTTTATTGGAGTATAATTGCTTCACAATGGTGTGTTAGTTTCTGCTTTATAACAAAGTGAATCAGTTATACATATACATATGTTCCCATATCTCTTCCCTCTTGCGTCTCCTTCCCTACCAGCCACCATATCCAACCCCTCTAGGTGGTCACAAAGCACCAATCTGATCTCCCTGTTCTATGCGGCTGCTTCCCACTAGCTTTCTATTTTACGTCTGTTAGTGTATATATGAGAGGGTCACTCTCTCACTTTGAAACAGCTTACCCTTACCCTCCCCGTATCCTCAAGTCCATTCTCTAGTAGGTCTGTGTCTTTATTCCCATCTTACCCCTAGGTTATTCATGAGTTTTTTTTTCTTACATTCCATATATATATGTGTTAGTATACGGTATCTGTTTTTCTCTTTCTGACTTACTTCACTCTGTATGACAGACTCTAGGTCCACCCACCTCACTACAAATATCTCAACTTCGTTTCTTTTTATGGCTAATATTGCATTGTATATATGTGCCACATCTACTTTATCCATTCATCCGATGATGGACACTTAGGTTGCTTCCATGTCCTGGCTATTGTAAAGAGAGCTGCAATGAACATTGTGGTACATGACTCTTTTTGAATTATGGTTTTCTCACAGTATATGCCCAGTAGTGGGACTGCTGGGTCGTATGGCAGTTCTATTTTTAGATTTTTAAGGAACCTCCATACTGTTCTCCATAGTGGCTCTATCAATTTACATTCCCACGAACAGTGCAAGAGTGTTCCCTTTTCTCCACACCCACTCCAGCATTTATTGTCTCTAGATTTTTTGATGATGGCCATTCTGACCGGTGTGAGATGATATCTCATTGTAGTTTTGATTTGTATTTCTCTAAAGATTAATGATGTTCAGCATTCTTTCATGTGTTTGTTGGGCTTCTGTATGTCTTCTTTGGAGAAATGCCTATTTAAGTCTTCTGCCCATTTTTGGATTGGGTTGTTTGTTCTTCTGTTACTGAGCTGCATGAGCTGCTTGTAAACCTTGGAGATTAATCCTTTGTCAGTTGCTTCATTTGCAAATATTTTCTAACATTCTGAGGGTTGTCTTTTGGTCTTGTTTATGGTTTCCTTTGCTATGCAAAAGCTTTGAAGTTTCATTAGGTCTCATTTGTTTACTTTTGTTTTTATTTCCATTTCTCTGGGAAGTGGGTCAAAAAGGTGATTTATGTCATAGAGTGTTCTGCCTATGTTTTCCTATGAGAGTTTGATAGTGTCTGGCCTTACATTTAGGTCTTTAATCCATTTTGAGTTTATTTTTGTGTATGGTGTTAGGGAGTGTTCTAATTTCATACTTTTACATGTAGCTGTCCAGTTTTCCCAGCACCACTTATTGAAGAGGCTGTCTTTTTTCCACTGTATATTCTTGCCTCCTTTATCAAAGATAAGGTGACCATATATGCGTGCGTTTATCTCTGGGCTTTCGATCCTGTTCCATTGATCTATCTTTCTGTTTTTGTGCCAGTACCATACTGTCTTGATTACTGTAGCTTTGTAGTATAGTCTGAAGTCAGGGAGCCTGATTCCTCCAGCTCCGTTTTCCATTCTCAAGATTGCTTTGGCTACTCGGGGTCTTTTGTGTTTCCATACAAATTGTAAAATTTTTTGTTCTAGTTCTGTGAAAAATGCCAGTGGTAGTTTGATAGGGATTGCATTGAATCTGTAGATTGCTTTGGGTAGTAGAGTCATTTTCACAATGTTGATTCTTCCAATACAAGAATATGGTATATCTCTCCATCTATTTGTATCATCTTTAATTTCTTTCATCAGTGTCTTATAATTTTCTGCATACAGGTCTTTTGTCTCCTTAGGTAGGTTTATTCCTAGATATTTTATTCTTTTTGTTGCAAAGGTAAGTGGGAGTGTTTTCTTAATTTCACTTTCAGATTTTTCATCATTAGTGTATAGGAATGCCAGATATTTCTGTGCATTAATTTTGTATTATGCTACTTTACCAAATTCATTGATTAGCTCTAGTAGTTTTCTGGTAGCATCTTTAGGATTCTCTATGTAGAGTATCATGTCATCTGCAAAGAGTGACAGCTTTACTTCTGCTTTTCTGATTTGGATTCCTTTTATTTATTTTTCTTCTCTACTGTGGCTAAAACTTCCAAAACTATGTTAAATAAGGGTGGTGAGAGTGGGCAACCTTGTCTTGTTCCTAATCTTAGTGGAAATGGTTTCAGTTTTTTACCATTGAGGACGATGTTGGCTGTGGGTTTGTCATATATGGCCTTTATTATGTTGAGGTAGGTTCCCTCTATGCCTACTTTCTGGAGGGTTTTTATCATAAATGGGTGATGAATTTTGTCGAAAACTTTCTCTGCATCTATTGAGATGATCATATGTTTTTTCTCCTTCAATTTGTTAATATGGTGTATCACGTTGATTGATTTGCATATATTGAAGAGTCCTTGCATTCCTGGAATAAACCCCACTTGATCATGGTGTATGATCCTTTTAATGTGCTATTGGATTCTGTTTGCTGGTATATTGTTGAGGATTTTTGCATCTCTGTTCATCAGTGATATTGGCCTGTAGTTTTCATTCTTTGTGACATCTTTGTCTGGTTTTGGTATCAGGGTGATGGTGGCCTCGTTGAATGATTTTGGGAGTGTTCCTCCTTCTGCTATATTTTGGAAGAGTTTGAGAAGGATAGGTGTTAGCTCTACTCTAAATGTTTGATAGAATTCACCTGTGAAGCCATCTGGTCCTGGGCCTTTTTTTGTTGGAAGATTTTTAATCATGGTTTCAATTTCAGTGCTTGTGATTGGTCTGTTCATATTTTCTATTTCTTCCTGGTACAGTCTTGGAAAGTTGTGCATTTCTACAAATTTGTCCATTTCTTCCAGGTTGTCCATTTTATTGGCATAGAGCTGCTTGGAGTAATCTCTCCTGATCCTTGTGTTTCTGCAGTGTCAGTTGTTACTTCTCCTTTTTCATTTCTAAACCTATTGATTTGAGTCTTCTCGCTTTTTTTCTTGATGAGTCTGGCTAATGGTTTATGAATTTTGTTTATCTTCTCAAAGAACAAGCTTTTGGTTTTATTGATCTTTGCTATCATTTCCTTCATTTCTTTTTCATTTATTTCTGATCTGATCTTTATGATTTCTTTCCTTCTATTAACCTTGGGGTTTTTTTGGTCTTTCTCTAATTGCTTTAGGTGCAAGGTTAGGTTCTTTATTTGAGATGTTTCCTATTTCTTAATGTAGGATTGTATTGCTATAAACTTCCCTCTTAGAACTACTTTTGCTGCATCCCATAGGTTTTGGATTGTCATGTTTTCATTGTCATTTGTTTCAAGGTATTTTTTGATTTCCTCTTGGATTTCTTCAGTAATTACTTCGTTATTAAGTAGTGTATTGTTTAGCCTCCATGTATTTGTATTTTTTACAGATCTTTTCCTGTAATTGATATCTAGTCTCATAGCATTGTGGTCGGAAAAAATATTTGATATGATTTCAATATTCTTAAATTTACTAAGGCTTGATTTGTGACCCAAGATATGATCTGTCCTGGAGAATGTTCCATGAGCACTTGACAAACACTTGTGCTCTGTTGTTTTTGGATGGAATGTCCTATAAATACCAATTAAGTCCATCTTGTTTGATATATCATTTAAAGCTTGTGTTTCCTTATTTATTTTCATTTTGGATGATCTGTCCATTGGTGAAAGTGGGGTGTTATAGTCCCCTACTATGATTGTGTTACTGTCGATTTTCCCTTTTATGGCTGTTAGTATTTGCCTTATGTATTGAGGTGCTCCTATGTTGGGTGCATAAATATTAACACTTGTTATATCTTCTTCTTGGATTGATCCCTTGATCATTATGTAGCTTCCTTCTTTGTCTCTTGTAGTAGTCTTTATTTTAAAGTCTATTTTTTCTGATATGAGAATTCCTACTCAAGCTTTCTTTAGATTTCCATTTGCATGGAATATCTTTTTCCATTATCTCACTTTCAGTCTCTATGTGTCCCTAGGTCTGAAGTGGGTCTCTCGTAGACAGCATATATATGGTTCTTGTTTTTGTGTCCGTTCAGCTAGAGTGTGTCTTTTGGTGGGAGCATTTAATCCATTTACATTTAAGGTAATTATCGATATGTATGTTCATATTCCCATTTCCTTAATTGTTTTGGGCTTGTTATTGTAGGTCTCTTCCTTCTCTTGTGTTTCTTGCCTAGAGAAGTTCCTTTAGTATTTGTTGTAAAGCTGGTTTGGGGGTGCTGAACTCTCTCCACTTTTGCTTGTCTGTAAAGGTTTTAATTTCTCCATCAAATCTGAATGAGATCCTTGCTGGGTAGAGTAATCTTGGTTGTAGGTCTTTCTCCTTCATCACTTTAAATATGTCCTGTTACTCCCTTCTGGCTTGAAGAGTTTCTGCTGAAAGATCAGCTGTTAACCTTATGGGGATTCCCTTGTGTGTTATTTGTTGTTTTTCCCTTGTTGCTTTTAATGTTTTCTTTGTATTTACTTTTTGATAATTTGATTAATATGTGTCTTGGTGTGTTTCTCCTTGGATTTATCCTGTATGGGACTCTCTGTGCTTCCTGGATTTGATTAACTATTTCCCTTCTCATATTAGGGAAGTTTTCAACTATAATCTCTTCAAATACTTTCTCAGTCCCTTTCTTTTTCTCTTCTTCTTCTAGGACCCCTGTAATTCGAAAGTTGGTGCATTTAATGTTGTCCCAGAGGTCACTGAGACTGTCCTCAGTTCTTTTCATTCTTTTTTCTTTATTCTGCTTTGCAGTAGTTATTTCCACTATTTTATCTTCCAGGTCACTTATCTGTTCTTCTGCCTCTGTTATTCTGCTATTGATCCCTTCTAGAGTTTTTAAAATTTCATTTATTGTGTTGTTCATCGTTGCTTGTTTCCTCTTTAGTTCTTCTAGGTCCTTGTTAAAGGTTTCTCACATTTTCTCTATTATATTTCCAAGATTTTGGATCATCTTTGCTCTCATTATTCTGAATTCTTTTTCAAGCAGACTGCCTATTTCCTCTTCATTTGTTAGGTCTGGTGGGTTTTTACCTTGCTCCTTCATCTGCTGTGTGTTTTCCTGTCTTCTCATTTTGCTTATTTTACAGTGTTTGGGGTCTCCTTTTCACAGGCTGCAAGTTCACAGTTCCCATTGTTTTTGGTGTTTGTCCCCAGTTCAGTGGGCTGTGTAGGCTTCCTGGTGGAGGAGACTAGTGCCTGTGTTCTGGGGATGAGGCTGGATCTTGTCTTTCTGGTGGGCAGGTCCATGTCTGGTGGTGTGTTTTGGGGTGTCTGTGGCCTTATGATTTTAGGGAGCCTCTCTGCTAATGGGTGGGGTTGTGTTCCTGTCTTGCTAGTTGTTTGACATAGGGTGTCCAGCACTGTAGCTTGCTGGTCATTGAGTGAAGCTGGGTGTTGGTGTTGAGATGGAGATCTATGGGTGATTTTTGCCATTTGATATTACATGGAGCTGGGAGGTCTCTTGTGGACCAGTGTCCTGAACTTGGCTCTCCCACCTCAGAGGCACAGCACTGACTCCTGGCTGGAGCAACAAGTGCCTTTCATCTGCAGGGCTCAGAATAAACGGAGAAAGAAAGAAAGAAAGAGGATAAAATAAAATAAAGTTATTAAAATAAAAAGTAATTATTAAGAAAAAAAAATTTTTTAAGTAAAAAAAAAAAAAGCAGATGGACAGAACCCTAGGACAAATGGTAAAAGAAAGCTATACAGACAAAATCTCACACTGAAACATACACATACACACTCACAAAAAGAGGAAAGGGGGAAAAAATAATATATCTTCTTCCCAAAGTCCACCTCATCAATTTGGGATGATTTGTTGTCTATTCAGGTATTCCACCGATGCAGGTGGAGATTTAATCTGAGATTTAATTTGATTGTGGAGATTTAATTTGATTGTGGAGATTTAATGCACTGCTTCTGAGGCTGCTAGGAGAGATTTCCCTTTCTCTTCTTTGTTCTCACAGCTCCCGGGGTTCAGCTTTGGATTTAGCCCCGCCTCTGCATGTAGGTCGCCGGAGGGCGTCTGTGCTTCGCTCAGACAGGACGGGGTTAAAGGAGCCGCTGATTCGGGGTCTCTGGCTCACTCAGGCCGGAGGGAGGGAGGGGCGCAGATGCGGCACGGGCCTGCGGCAGCAGAGACCAACATGACGTTGCACCAGCCTGAGGTGCGCCGTGCGTTCTCCCAGGGAAGTTGTCCCTGGATCTCGGGACCCTGACAGTGGAGGGCTGCACAGTCTCCTGGGAGGGGAGGTGTGGATAGTGACCTTGCTTGCACACAGGCTTCTTGGTGGCAGCAGCAGCGGCCTTAGCGTCTCATGCCCGTCTCTGGGGTCCGTGATGTTAGCCGCGTCTCGTGTCTGTCTCTGGAGCTCCTTTAAGCAGCACACTTAATCCCCTCTCCTCGCGCACCAGGAAACAAACAGGGAAGAAAAAGTCTCTTGCCTCTTCGGCAGGTCCAGACTTTTCCCCAGACTCCCTCCCGGCCAGCCATGGCGCACTAACCCCTGCAGGCTGTGTTCACGCCACCAACTCCAGTCCTCTCCCTGTGCTCCGACCGAAGCCTGAGCCTCAGTTCCCAGCCCCACCCATCCTGGCGGGGGAGCAGACAAGCCTCTCGGGCTGGTGAGTGCTGGTCAGCACCGATCCCCTGTGCGGGAATCTCTCCGCTTTGCCCTCCACACCCCTGTGGCTGTACTCTCCTCCACGGCCCCAAAGCTCCGCCACCTGCAGTCTCTGCCCGCGAAGGGGCTCCTAGTGTGTGGAAACCTTTCCTCCTTCACGGCTCCCTCCCACTGGTGCAGGTCCCGTCCCTATTCTTTTGTCTCTGTTTTTTCTTTTTTCTTTTTCCCTACCCAGGTACGTGGGGAGTTTCTTGCTTTTTGGGAGGTCTGAGGTCTTCTGCCAGTATTCAGTAGGTGTTTTTTAGGAGTAGTTCCACATGTAGATGTATTTCTGGTGTGTCTGTGGGGAGGAAGGTGATCTCCATGTCTTACTCTTCTGCCATCTTTCTCAACTCCCTATGTTTTTGCTTTTGTGTGTGTGAATTCTTTGGCAATTTTACAGTTCTCTCTAATGAACATATTGCATTTTTTTCAATTCATAACATACTAACTTTAAAGACAAGCCAGGCTTCTCAGTAGATTCACTTTTTTTAGATTACCCAAGAAAATATTTAAAGAGATTATAGTCGAAAATTTCCCTAACATGGGAAAAGAAGTAGCCACCCAAGCCCAGGAAGCACAGAGAGTCCTAGGCAGGATGAACCCAAAGACAAATAAGCCAAGGAACATAGTAATCAAAATGACAAAAATTAAGGCTTCCTTGGTGGCACAGTGGTTGAGAGTCTGCCTGCCGATGCAGCGGACACATGTTCGTGCCCCAGTCCAGGAAGATCCCACATGCTGCGGAGCAGCTGGGCCCTTGAGCCATGGCCGCTGAGCCTGCGCATCTGGAGCCTGTGCTCTGCAATGGGAGAGGCCACAACAGTGAGAGGTCCACATATCGAAAAAAAAAAAAGACAAAAATTAAAGACAAAGAAAAATTACTAAAACCAACAAGGGAAAAATGACAAATAACATACAAGGAAACTTCCATAATGTTAACAGCTGATTTCTCAGCAGAAGCTCTACAAGCCAGAGGGGAGTGGCACAATATATTCAAAATGATGAAAGGGAAGAACCTACAACCAAGATTACACTATCCAGCAAGAATCTCACTCAGATTCAATGGAGAAATCAAAAGCTTTACAGACAAACAAAAGCTAAGAGAATTCAACACCGCAAAACCAGCTTTACAACAAATGCTAAAGGAACTTCACTAAGTGGGAAACACAAAAGAAGAAAAAGACCTACAAAAACAAACCCAAAACAATTAAGAAAATGGTAATAAAACATACATATCAATAATTACCTTAAATGTGAATGGATTAAATGCTCCAACCAAAAGACACAGACTCGCTGAATGGATACAAAATCAAGACCCATATATATGCTATCTACAAGAGACCCACTTCAGACCTAGGAACACATACAGACTGAAAGTAAAGGGATGGAGAAAGATAATCCATGAAAATGGAAATCAAAAGAAAACTGGAGTGACAATTCTCATATCAGATACAATAGACTTTAAAATAAAGAATGTTACAAGAGACAAGGAAAAACACTACATAATGATCAAGGGATCGATCCAAGAAGAAGATATAACAATTATAAACATATATGCACCCAACATAGGAGCACCTCAATACATAAGGCAAAGGTTAACAGCTATAAAAGAGGAAATTGACAGTAACACAATAATTGTGGGAGACTTTAACACCTCACATACACCAATGAACAGATCATCCAGACAGAAAATTAATAAGAAAACACAAGCTTTAAATGACACAATAGACCAGATAGATATAATTGATATTTATAAGACATTCCATCCAAAAACAGGAGGTTACACTTTCTTCTCAAGTGCACACGGAACATTCTCCAGGATAAATCACATCTTGGATCACAAATCAAGCCTCAGTAAATTTAAGAAAATTGAAATCATATCAAACATATTTTCCAACCACAATGCTATGCGATTAGAAATAAATTACAGGGAAAAAAATGTAAAAAACACAAACACATGGAGGCTAAACAATATGTTGCTAAATAACCAAGAGATCAGTAAAGAAATTAAAGAGGAAATCAAAAAATACCTAGAGACAAATGACAATGAAAATATGACGACCCAAAACCTATGGGATGCAGCAAAAGTTCTAAGAGGGAAGTTTATAGCAATACAATCCTACCTCAAGAAACAAGAAAAATCTCAAATGAAAAATCTAACCTTACACTAACAGGAACTAGAGAAAGAAGAACAACAAAACCCAAAGTTAGCAAAGGGAAAGAAATCATAAAGATCAGAGCAGAAATAAATGAACTAGAACCAAAGAAAACAATAACAAAGATCAATAAAACTAAAAGCTGGTTCTTTGAGAAGATAAACAAAATTGATAAACCTTTAGCCAGACTCAACAAGAAAAAAAGGGAGAGGACTCAAATCAATAAAATTAGAATGAAAAAGGAGAAGTTACAACAGACACTGCAGAAATAAAAAACATCATCAGCTACCACTAGAAGCAACTCTATGAAAATAAAATGGATCAACTGGAAGAAATGGACAAATTATTAGAAACATATAACCTTCCAAGACTGAATGAGGAAGAAATGGAAAATATGAACAGACCAATCACAAGTAATGAAATTGAAACTGTGATTAAAAATCTTCCAACAAACAAAGGTTCAGGACAAGATGGCTTCACAGGTGAATTCTATCAAACATTTAGAGAAGAGCTAACACTCATCCTTCTCATACTCTTCCAAAAACTTTCAGAAGAAGGAACACTCCCAAACTGATTCTACAAGGCCACCATCACCCTGATACCAAAACCAGACAAAGATACTAAAAAAAAGAGAAAATTACAGGACGATAACACTGATGAATACAGATACAAAAATTTTCAACAAAGTACTAGCAAACAGAATCCAACAACACATTAAAAGGATCATACACTATGATCAAGTGGGATTTATCCCAGGGATGCAAGGATTCTTCCAAATATGCAAATCAATCAGTGTAATACACCATATTACCAAATTGAAGAATAAAAACCATATGATCATCTCAATAGATGCAGAAAAATCTTTCAACAAGTTTCAACACGTATTTATGATAAAAACTCTCCAGAAGGTGGACACAGAGGGACCCTACCTCAACATAATAAAGGCCATATACAGCAAAGCCACAGCAAACATCATTCTCAGTTGTGAAAAACTGAAAACATTTCATCTAAGATCAGGAACAAGACAAGGATGTCCACTCTTGCCATTATTATTCAACATAGTTTTGGAAGTCCTAGCCATGATAATCAGAGAAGAAAAAGAAATAAAAAGAATACAAATTGGAAAAGAAGTAAAACCGTCACTGTTTGCGGATGACATGATACTATACATAGATAATCCTTAAAATGACACCAGAAAACTACTAGAGCTAATCAATGAATTTGGTAACATTGCAGGATACAAAATTAATGCACAGAAACTCTTGCATTCCTATACACTAACAACAAAACATCAGAAAGAGAAATTAAAGAAACAATCCCATTCACCATTGTAACAAAAAGAATAAAATACCAAGGAATAAACCTACCTAAGGAGGTAAAAGACCTGTACTCAGAAAACTATAAGACACTGATGAAAGAAATCAAAGATGACACAAACAGATGGCAAGATATACCATGCTCTTGGATTTGAAGAAATAATATTGTGAAAATGACTATACTACCCAAAGCAATCTCTAGATTCAATGAAATCCCTTTCAAATTACCAATGGCATTTTTTACAGAACTAGAACAAAAAATCTTAAAATTGGTATGGAGACACAAAAGACCCTGAATAGGCAAAGCAATCTTTCGGGGAAAAAGTGGAGCTGGAGGAATCAGACTCCCTGACTACAGACTATACTACAAAGCTACAGTAATCAAGACAATGTGGTACTGGCACAAAAACAGAAATATAGATCAATGGAACAGAATAGAAGGTCCAGAGATAAACCCATGCACCTATGATCAACTAATCTATGACAAAGGAGGCAAGGATATACCATGGAGAAAAGACAGTCTCTTCAGTAAGTGGTGCTGGGAAAACTGGGCAGCTACATGTAAAAGAATGAAATTAGAACACTCCCTAACACCATGCACAAAAATAAACTCAAAATAGATTAAAGACCTAAATGTAAGGCTGGACACTATAAAACTCTTAGAGGAAAACATAGAAAGAATTCTCTTTGACATAAATTGCAGCAAGATCTTTTTTGACTCACCTCCTAGAGTAATGGAAATAAAAACAAAAATAAACAAATGGGACCTAATGAAACTTAAAAGCTTTTGAACAGCAAGAGAAACCATAAACAAAACGAAAAGGCAACCCTCAGAATGGGAGAAGATACTTGCAAACGAATCAGTGGACAAAGGATTAATCTCTAAAATATGTAAACAGCTCATCCAACTCAATATTAAAAAAACAAAAAACCTAGTCAACAAATGGGAAGACTACCTAAATTGACATTTCTCCAAAGAAGACATACAGATGGCAAAGAGGAACATGAAAAGCTGCTCAACTTTCCTAATTATTAGAGAAATGCAAATCAAAACTACAATGAGGTATGACCTCACACAGGTCAAAATGGGTATCATCAGAAAATCTACAAACAACAAATGCTGGAGATGGTGTGGAGAAAAAGGAATACTTTTGCACTGTTCGTGGGAATTTAAATTGATATAGGCACTATGGAGAACAGTATGGATATTCCTTAAAAAACTAAAAATATAATTACCATATGACCCAGCAATACTACTACTGGACATATACCCAGAGAAAACCATAATTCAAAAAGACACATGCACCACAATATTCACTGAAGCACTATTTACAATGGCCAGATCATGGAAGCAACCTAAATGCCCATCGATAGACGAATGGATAAGGAAGATGTGGTACATATATACAATGGAATATTATTCAGCCATAAAAAGGAAAGAAATTGGGTCATTTTTAGAGATGTGGATGGACCTAGAGACTGTCATACAGAGTGAAGTAAGTCAGAAAGAGAAAAACAAATATTGTATATTAACGCATATATGTGGAATCTAGAAAAATGGTACAGATTAACCAGTTTGCAAGGCAGAAATACAGACATAGATGTAGAGAACAAACGTATGGACACCAAGGGGTAAAGTGTGGGGGGGGGGGAGTGGGCGGGTGTAGTGGGATAAATTGGGAGATTGGGATTGACATATTTACACTAATAAATATAAAATAGATAACTAATAAGAATCTGAGGCGAAAGCTTCAAGATAGCGGAAGAGTGAGATGTGGAGATCATCTTCCTCCCCACAAATACATCAGAAATACATCTACATGTGGAACAGCTCCTACAGAACACCTACTAAACACTGGCAGACCTCCCAAAAGGCAAGAAACTCCCCACATACCTGGGTAGGGAAAAAGAAAAAAGACAAAAGAATAAGGTTGGCGCCTGCACCAGTGGGTGGGAGCTCTGAAGGAGGGAAGGTTTCCACACAATAGAAAGGCCCTTCGTGGGTGGAGACTGTGGGTGGCGGAGGGGGGAAGCTTCGGAGCCACGGAGGAGAACGCAGCCACAGGGGTGCGGAGGGCAAAGCGGAGAGACTCCCGCACATAGGATCGATGCCGACCAGCACTCACCAGCACGAGAGGCTTGTCTGGTCAGCTGCCAGGGTGGGTGTGGGCTGGGAGCTGAGGCTTGGGATTTGGTCGGAGCACAGGGAGAGGACTGGGGTTGGCAGTGTGAACACAGCCTGAAGGGGGCTAGTGCGCCACAGCTAGCCGGCAGGGAGTCCGGGAAAAAGTCTGGAGCTGCCGAAGAGGCAAGACACTTTTTCTTGCCTCTTTGTTTCCTAGTGCATGAGGAGAGGGTATTAAGAGCGCTGCTTAAAGGAGCTCCAGAGACTTGCGCTGCGGCTATCAGCACGGACCCCAGAGATGGGTATGAGATGCTAAGGCTGCTGCTGCCACCACCAAGAAGCCTGTGTGCAAGCAGAGGTCACTATCCACACCTCCCCTCCCGGGAGCCTGTGCAGCCTGCAACTGCCAGTGTCCCATGATCCAGGGACAACTTCCCCAGGAGAACGCACAGCATGACTCAGGCTGGTGCAACGTCACAGTGGCCTCTGCTGCCGCAGCTGGCCCCACACTGCGTACCACTCCCTCCCCCCGGCCTGAGTGAGCCAGAGACCCCGAATCAGCTGCTCCTTCAACCCCGTCCTGTCTGAGTGAAGAACAGGCGCCCTCAGGCGACCTACACACAGAGGCGGGGCCAAATCCAAGCTGAACCCCGGGAGCTGTGCGAACAAAGAAGAGAAAGGGAAATCTCTCCCAGCAGCCTCAGGAGCAGCAGATTAAATCTCTACAATCAACTTGATGTACCCTGCAACTGTGGAATACCTGAATAGACAAAGAATCACCCCAAATTGAGGAGGTGGGCTTTGGGAGCAACGATATATATATATATATTTTTTCCCTTTCTCTCTTTCTGTGAATGTGTATGTGTATGCTTCTTTGTGTGATTTTGTCTGTATAGCTTTGTTTTACCATTTGTCCCAGGGTTCTGTCTGTCCATTTTTATTTCTTTAGTATAGTTTTTAGTGCTTGTTATCATTGGTGGATTTGTTTTTTGGTTTGGTTGCTCTCTTCTTTCCTTCTGTCTTTTTTTACTACTTTTTAAAAAAAATTAATAATTTTTTTAAATAACTTCTATTTTATTTTACTTTATTTTATTTTATCTTCTTTCTTTCTTTCTTTCTTTCTTTTCTCCCTTTTATTCTGAGCCGTGAGGATGACAGGCTCTTGGTGCTCCAGCCAGGTATCAGGGCTGTACCTCTGAGCTGGGAGAGCCAAGTTCAGGACATGGGTCCACAAGAAGCCTCCCAGCTCCATGTAATATCAAACAGTGAAAATCTCCCAGAGATCTCCATCTCAACACCAAGACCTAGGTCCATTCAACGACCAGCAACCTACAGTGCTGGATACTCTATCCCAAACAACTAGCAAGACAGGAACACAACCCCACCCAGAGAGAGGCTGCTTAAAATCATAATAAGACCACAGAGGCTGCTTAAAATCATAATAAGACCACAGACACCCCAAAACACACCACCAGATGTGGACCTGACCACCAGAAAGCAAGATTTAGCCTCATCCATCAGAACACAGGCACTAGTCCTCTCCACCAGGAAGCCTGCACAACCCAATGAAACAACCTTAGCCACTGGGGGCAGACCTAAAACACCTAAAACAACGGGAAATACGAACCTGCAGCCTGCGTGAAGGAGACCCCAAACACAATAAGTTAGGCAAAGTGAGAAGACAGATAAACACACAGCAGATGAAGGAGCAAGGTAAAAACCCAACAAACCAAACAAATGAGGAAGAAATAGGCAGTATACCTGAAAAAGAATTCAGAATAATGATGGTAAAGATGATCCAAAATCTTGGAAATACAATGGAGAAAATATAAGAAACGTTTAACAAGGACCTAGAAGAACTAAAGAGCAAACAAACAATGATGGACAACACATAAATGAAATTAAAAATTCTCTAGAAGGGATCAATAGCAGAATAACTGAGGCAGAAGAATGGATAAGTGACCTGGAAGATAAAACAGTGGAAATAACTACTGCAGAGCAGAATAAAGAAAAAAGAATGAAAAGAATTGAGGATGGTCTCAGAGACCTCTAGGACAACATTAAATGCACCAACATTCGAATTATAGGGGTCCCAGAAGAAGAAGAGAAAAAGAAAGGGACTGAGAAAATATTTGAAGAGATTGTAGTTGAAAACTTCCCTAATATGGGAAAGGAAATAGTTAATGAAGTCCAGGAAGCACAGAGAGTCCCATACAGGATAAATCCAAGGAGAAACATGCCAAAACACATATTAATCAAACTATCAAAATTAAATACAAAGAAAAATTATTAACAGCAGCAAGGGAAAAAAACAAATAACATACAAGGGAATCCCCATAAGGTTAACAGCTGAGCTTTCAGCAGAAACTCTGCAAGCCAGAAGGGAGTAGCAGGACATATTTAAAGTGATGAAAGGGAAAAACCTACAAACAAGATTACTCTACCCAGCAAGGATCTCATTCAGATTTGATGGAGAAATTAAAATCTTTACAGACAAGCAAAAGCTGAGAGAGTTCAGCACCACCAAATCAGCTTTACAACAAATGCTAAAGGAACCTCCCCGGCAGAAAACACAAGAGAAGGAAAATACCTACAATAACAAACCCAAAACAATTAAGAAAATGGTAAAAGGAATATACATATCAATAATTACCTTAAATATAAATGGATTAAATGCTCCAACCAAAAGACATAGACTGGATGAATGGATAAAAAACAAGACCCATATATATGCTGTCTACAGGAGACCCACTTCAGACTTAGGGACACATAGAGACTGAAAGTGAGGGGATGGAAAAAGATATTCCATGCAAAAGGAAATCAAATGAAAGCTTGAGTAGCAATTATCATATCAGACAAAATAGATTTTAAAACAAAGACTATTCCAAGAGACAAAGAAGGACACTACATAATGATCAAGGGATCAATCCAAGAAGAAGATATAACAAGTGTAAATATTTATGCACCCAACATAGGAGCACCACAATACATAAGGCAAATACTAACAGCCATAAAAGGGGAAATTGACAGTAACACAATCATAGTAGGGGACTTTAACACCCCACTTTCACCAATGGACAGATCATCCAAAATGAAAATAAATAAGGAAACACAAGCTTTAAATGATACATTAAACAAGATGGACTCAATTGATATTTATAGGACATTCCATTCAAAAGCAACAGAATACACTTTCTTCTGAAGTGCTCATGGAACATTCTCCAGGATAGATCATACCTTGGGTCACAAATCAAGCCTTGGTAAATTTAAGAATATTGAAATCGTATCAAGTATCTTTTCTGACCACAATGCTATGAGACTAGATATCAATTACAGGAAAAGATCTGTAAAAAATACAAAGACATGGAGGCTAAACAATACACTACTTAATAACCATGATATCACTGCAGAAATCAAAGAGGCAATCAAAAATTACCTAGAAACAAATGACAATGAAAACACGACGATCCAAAACCTATGGGATGCAGCAAGATCAGTTCTAAGAGGGAAGTTTATAGCAATACAGTCTTACCTTCAGAAACAAGAAACATCTCAAATAAACAACGTAACCTTACTCCTAAAGCAATTAGAGAAAGAAGAACAAAATAAAACCCAATGTTAACGGAAGGAAAGAAATCATAAAGATCAGATCAGAAATAAATGAAAAAGAAATGAAGGAAACGATAGCAAAGATCAATAAAAGTAAATGTTGGTTCTTTGAAAAGATAAACAAAATTGATAGAACATTAGTCAGACTCATCAAGAAAAATTGGGAGAAGACTCAAATCAATAGAATTAGAAATGAAAAAGGAGAAGGAACAACTGACACTGCAGAAATAAAAAGGATCATGAGAGATTACTACAAGCAAGTATATGCCAATAAAATGGATAACCTAGAAGGAATGGGCAAATTCTTAGAAATGCACAAACTTCCGAGATTGAACCAGGAAAAAATAGAAAATATGAACAGACCAATCACAAGCACTGAAATTGAAACTGTGATTAAAAATCTTCCAACAAACAAAAGCCCAGGACCAGATGGCTTCACAGGTGAATTCTACCAAACATTTAGAGTAGAGCTAACACCTATTCTTCTCAAACTCTTCCAAAATATAGCAGAAGGAGGAACACTCCCAAACTCATTCTACAAGGCCACCATCACCCTGATACCAAAACCAGACAAATATGTCACAAAGAAGAAAACTACAGGCTTATATCGCTGATGAACATAGATGCAATAATCCTCAACTAAATACCAACAAACAGAATCCAACAGCACATTAAAAGGATCATACACTATTGATCAAGTGAGGTTTATCCCAGGAATGCAAGGATTCTTCAGTGTATGCAAATCAATCAACGTGATACACCATATTAACAAATTGAAGGAGAAAATCCATATAATCATCTCAATAGATGCAGAGAAAGCTTTTGACAAAATTCAACACCCATTTATCATAAAAACCCTCCAGAAAGTAGGCATAGAGGGAACTTTCCTCAACATAATAAAGGCCATATATGACAAACCCACAGCCAACATCATCCTCAATGGTGAAAAACTGAAACCATTTCCACTAAGATCAGGAACAAGACAAGGTTGCCCACTCTCACCACTATTACGCAACATACTTTTGGAAGTTTTAGCCACAGCAATCAGAGAAGAAAAATAAATAAAAGGAATCCAAATTGGAAAAGAAGAAGTAAAGCTGTCACTGTTTGCAGATGAAATGATACTCTACATAGAGAATCCTAAAGATGTTACCAGAAAGCTAGTAGAGCTAATCAATGAATTTGGTAAAGTAGCAGGATAAAAAGTTAATGCACAGAAATCTCTTGCATTCCTATACACTAATGATGAAAAATCTGAAAGTGAAATTAGGAAATCACTCCTATTTACCATTGCAACAAAAAGAGTAAAATATCTAGGAATAAACCTACCTAAGGAGACAAAAGACCTATATGCAGAAAATTATAAGACACTGATGAAAGAAATTAAAGATGATACAAATTGATGGAGAGATATACCATGTTCTTGGATTGGAAGAATCACTTTTGTGAAAATCACCGTACTACCCAAAGCAATCTACAGATTCAATGCAATCCCCATAAAACTGCCAATGGCATTTTTCACAGAACTAGAACAAAAAATTTCACAATTTGTGTGGAAACAGAAAGAACCCTGAGTAGCCAAAGCAATCTTGTGAAAGAAAAACGGAGCTGGAGGAATCAGGCTCCCTGACTTCAGACTATACTACAAAGCTACAGTAATCAAGACAGTATGGTACTGGCACAAAAACAGAAAGATAGATCAATGGAACAGGATCGAAAACCCAGAGATAAACTCATGCATATATGGTCACCTTATCTTTGATAAAGGAGGCAAGAATATACAGTGGAGAAAAGACAGCCTCTTCAATAAGTGGTGCTGGGAAAACTGAACAGCTACATGTAAAACAATGAAATTAGAACACTCCCTAACACCATACACAGAAATAAACTCAAAATTGATTAAAAATCTAAATGTAAGGCCAGACACTATCAAACTCTTATAGGTAAACATAGGCACAACAGTCTATGACATAAATCACAGCAAGATCCTTTTTGACCCACCTCCTAGAGAAATGGAAATAAAAACAAAAATAAACAAATGGGACCTAATGAACTTCAAAGCTTTTGCACAGCAAAGGAAACCCTAAACAAGACAAAAAGACAATCCTCAGAATGGTAGAAAGTATTTGCAAATGAAGCAACTGACAAAGGATTAATCTTCAAATTTTACAAGCAGCTCATGCAGCTCAATAACAAAAAAATCAAGAGCCTAATCCAAAAATGGGCAGAAGACCTAAGCAGACATTTCTCCAAAGAAGGCATACAGATTGCCAACAAACACATGAAAGAATGCTCAACATCATTAATCATTAGAGAAATGCAAATCAAACCTACAACAAGATATCATCTCACACCAGTCAGAATGGCCATCATCAATAAATCTACAAACAGTAAATGCTGGAGAGGGTGTGGAGAAAAGGGAGCCCTCTTACACTGTTGGTGGGAATGTACATTGTTACAGCCACTATGAAAAACGGAATGGAGGTTCCTTAAAAAACTACAAATAGAACTACCATATGACCCAGCAATCCCACTAATGGGATAAACCCTGAGAAAACCATAATTCAAAAAGAGTCGTGTACCACAATATTCACTGCAGCTCTATTTACAATAGCCAGGACATGGAAGCATCCTAAGTGTCCATCAACATATGAATGGATAAGGAAGATGTGGCACATATATACAATGGAATATTACTCCGCCATAAAATGAAACGAATTTGAGTTATTTGTAGTGAGGTGGATGGACCTAGAGTCTGTCATATAGAGTGAAGTAAGTCAAAAAGAGAAAAACAAATACCGTATGCTAACATTTATACATGGAATCTAAAAAGAAAAAAATAGGTCATGAAGAACCTAGGGGAAAGAGGAATAAAGACGCAGACCTACCAGAGAATGGACTTGAGGACACGGGGAGGGGGAAGGGTAAGCTGGGACAAAGTGAGAGAGTGGCATGGACATATATACACTACCAAACATAAAATAGATAGCTAGTGGGAAGCAGCCACATAGCATAGGTAGATCAGCTCGGTGCTTTGTGATCACCTATAGGGGTGGGATAGGGAGGGTGGGAGGGAGGGAGACGTAAGAGGGAAGAGATATGGGAACATATGTATATGTATAACTGATTCACTTAGTTATACAGCAGAAACTAACACACCATTGTAAAGCAATTATACTCCAATAAAGATTTTTTTTTTAAAAAAAGGATCTGCTGTATGAAAATAAAATAAAATATTTTAAAAATATGCTAATTCACACCTATGGATAAAAAGTTCATAGCTTGAAAAAACTTTTTAAAGATCAAACACAGGAAAGCAACCACAGTAAATAGTTGCATTGGTCTAGTTTCATCTCTGTAGACATCCCCCAGGGACGTGGGCAATGCCTCTCCCCCTGCATCATAAAGATGACTGTCAAAACTAATCTGCAGTATTAAGGGCAGTGTTGACAGCCTCATCTCTATAAATGTTATTACTGTATTTTTTTAAACTCACAAACCTCTTCCCATCTTTCTCCACCTAGGCACTTGAAGGGCTCTTCTGGGGGAGAAGCACTTCTTGTCGATAGAAATTCAATTTGCTGTGCAAGCTAAGATGCAGTAAACTTCTCTCTCTCTTGCTTTACTGCTGCTTTCACAATCATAAAACGAGCCTAATGTTTAAATGTTAGAAAGCACTTAATGTTTAATCGTTGGAGATTAAGTCTTTTTCATGATGCCTGAGCTGTCCGGCAATAGGTTAGAAATTGATTGCCCCCTTGCTCCAGGGACACTCCTGGGTCTCAGAGAAACATCTGCCCCAGCTTTGCAAGGTTCACAAATGCAAAGGGAATGAAAAGTTTCCTTTTCCAAGGCAGTTGCATGTTTCAAGAAGACAGCACAGGGCAGCACGGGGCAGAATTTGGGCTGGTGAAGGGGAGACATGTACACACAGTATTTTGTGATGTTCTGGGGCCCAAGAGTCCAGGTCCCAAGCCAGGGGTCTCCCAGAGTATCCTTCCACTGTGGCCAGGAGTGGCCCCGCCGTCACCACACTCATGAATTAAAACAAGCAGCCATGGCCTCTTGTGAGAAATGCCTGGACATGGCTTGTTCAGCATTTGCTCCGAGTCATGTGGCTCAGACCCATTCACAGCCATCCGCTGGCACTTACGCCCATAGAAAAGTTCTTTTGTGCCTCTGAATAATACCAGAGAAGACAGGCAAAAGACAGAAAGGAATAATTGCTTGCCATCACTCATTCAGTCTCTAAAAGAGCCAGTTTTGAAAGAAAAGAATTCAGCACCACTTGTCAGCAGTCTGTTGATGCCGTGAACGACATCACAGAGCCAGACCTCAAGTGACCAACGACGCCTTGTGAAAGAGGAACCCTGCCAAATAAGGACCCCGTGATGCCACCGTGACAGCTGTATCCTACTGAGTACGGCCTCAGAAGCAGAGATCCAGAGTTCAAATCCCTGTTCTGCCCCTAAGGGGTGCTCTGAGTTTGGGCAAGAACTTCTCAGAATCAGTTTCCTCTTTATAAAAATTAGCTGGTGATGCCTAGAGCCCAAGTTGTCTGGGATAATTGTGCAGGAAGTCATCTAGGAGAAACCCAGTAAGTGTTAGCTGACACTGAGTCTGTAATAAATTCATCAACAGAGCCCAGATAAAATCAGGTCTGTGTGTGTTATTGGAGCTTCAGCATTAAATAAAATCTATCATCATTCAATCCCTTTATATCTGAGTTTCCCAAACTCAGCACTATAGCCGTTTGGGCCTGGATAATTCTGTATTGTGAAGGGCGGTCCTGTGCCTTGTAGGGTGTTAAGCAGCATCCCTGACCTCCACCCGCTAGATGCCATTAGCATCTCCCTTCCTCAGTAGTAACAACCAAAACATGTCCCAGACATTGCCCTTTGTCCCCTGGGGGGAAAAATTACTCCCAGTTGAGAACCGCTGCTGTATATTATCATGGGATGCTAGGACATCTAACTGCAAAAATTATTCTTTGCTGCTCATCGGGTACATATTGAACATAAGGAGATAATAGAGAGCAGCAGAATCAGGAAATTGCCTTTTCTTGATAGTTAATGATAAACTTTCCACAAAATAAGTAGACCAGCCACCCCTTGTGCCCTTCATGCTCTAGAGGCATAAACAAAGTCTGACCAGGAGGAAATGACTTGTACTCAAGAAGAATTTCAAGATTTTGCCCATTTATATTAGCAGAAACCTGGGGAATGTTCATGAGAATAGATTCTAATGTTAGACTATGGAGCTTAACACTGAGTTTATGCTCCGTAGTCTAACCCATTTAACACTGGGTTGGTCCTAATTTATCAATCAGGGTGTACTGATGAATGTTTCTGGATTTGTTAGTTTATGTAGGTGGAAGTGGCTCTAACAGTTTACTTGGTAGGTTGGTTGGTTGGTTGGTTGGTTGCCTGACTGGACTGTAAGTTCCTTGAAAGCAGGGATCTTCTCTGTCTTGTTCACTGCTGTGTCCCCAGCATCAAGAAAAGCACTCGGCACATAGTAGGTACACAATAAAGAGGTGTTGAAAGAAACATCTGCTTGCTGTTGTGTAAGACAGTGTGTGTCTCTAATGGTCTCCCCTTTTCTCTAATATCTTCAGTCCCAGGCTTGCTTCCTCAATCTCATCACACCACAGACCAAGCCTTGGCTATGGTGAACATCTCCATCAAGCCCATGGGTGATATACAGGGACTTCTGCCCCAGGGATGTAGTTTCCAAACGAGCAGGAGGATCAGAATCATTTGAGGAGCATTCAAAGAGCACAGACCCCTGGGCACAGTCCCTGAAATTCTGGTTCTCTAGTTTGGGGCTGGGGCCCGGGAATCTGTAAAAGTGTCTAGGCACACTGCCTGGGACAGTGCACTGCTCTGTCCCACTCACACTGTGCATCCCTGACCTCCTCCAGAAACATCAGTGGGCTCCTGGTTCTTCCCCAGAACCCAAGTCTGAGAAATCAGTGTAGGAACAAGAGTCCCCAAGAGTCTGTGAGAGCACAGGAGATTGGAGAGGGGACTAGAATATTCCTCTTAAAATGCAGATGCCTCATCGAAACAGCCTGAGGAGAGGTCTACCCATCGTGACAGCCGAGACATCTCTCAGCCCTATTTTTTTTTTTTGCCCCAAGTATGCAAAGAAAAAGCTGCAAACAGAATTTGTGGTACGCAAGTTGTGCATAAATAATGTGAAGTGACACCTCGAGTTGCAGAGATTTCTGTTCTTCAGAAACTTGGGGTTATCACTGACATTTGCCTCTGATTTTAATGTCCACAGTTCTCAATATGGAATCAATCAGAAGTTCTGGGAGCTTTAAACACTGAACAACACTTTCATTCTGAAAGAGCAGCTCTCTTCAGCATCTCACCATAATAAGCCCAGGGAAAAGAATTCTTTGATATGAATATTTTAGGAAGGGCGTAAGGTGCGATGATATCATTGTGAAGGAAGCTCAGTCCCTTAAGGTCATCTTCAGAGCTGGAAATGATTCACATCGAGAAAACTGACCTTCAGTGTTTTCTCTGCTAGGTGTTTAAACAGCAGCAGCGGACTAAACCAGCGATCTGAAATGCCATGTGAGTGGGGAGGTTGGGAGACTTGAGTTTCAGACTAACTGGATATGTACGTGCAGGCTGGAGTGCTTATTACAAAAGCCTGTTAAAAGACATGTCAACTGAAAAAAAAATGCACAAAGTGAGAGTTAAGTTTCTTGGGGGGCAAAATGAGGACTATAGCCTGGGAGATAGCTCTGAGAAACTGCTCCATAGAGGTAAGGGGGAAGGTCAGTATATATGTTTTTGGTGAAGGAGTAGTACATGCAATCAAGCTCATATTTTTTGCAGAACATTCTGCTCGTCTTATGAAGGTTACTGCTAGTCACGAGGAGCAGACATCACCATGAAAAATTTTAGTGCTTTTCTAGATACAAGGAGATGCAAGAATTGGGCTCATAAAACCTTGTCCTGAAAATATCTAATTATCTGAAGACCTGTTCTGCCAGTTTTTCCCAGAGCACAGAGGGCCTCACTCCTGATTGCCACCTTGGACTCCTTTCAGGGATTGTTGAAGGTCAGCAGCTGCAGCAGCTCATGATTTAATCCTTGTAGAGGTAGATGGCAAGTGCCAATTTGTAGTTGGCAGACATAATGTGGACCATGACATAGTCAGCATCAGACAGGCCTCTGTCACCACTGCTGTGATGGAGACTGAGCTGCACAGGCACCAGGATGCTGTGCTTGCCATTGGGAATCCAAGGAGACAGATGTACCACATAACCAGGTCTTGTTATAGCAGCAGAGGGGGCGGGCATGAAGGCAGGAGAGGATGATGGGAACTCATTGCACACATGCAAAAAGGAAAAATAATTTAGGCTGAATTCCCAGGGTTTTGACTCTCAAGCTTCCATGTGAAAAGCAAGAGGTAAGAATTCATACATAATATCAGCAATAAAACTAATCCTGTTTTAGAATACAATGAAATACACTAAAGACAGCCTTAGTCTTTTATAAAGACAAGCAGATCTCATAAGTGAATGAAAATCTAGTCCATTCCTCTTTTTTTCCTTAAGACAAAATAAAGAAGAGAAGCTTTCAGTGAAATGATGGAACTCCTTGAAATTACGATCACAACACCCTTGACAGTTTCAACATGGGGAAGGTGTTTTTCTGCACCAAAACATGAGAAATTGTGCTTGAGGAATCCAATAAGTGCAAAATGACTCAAAGCTCAGTTATGCTGTCAATAAAGAACGAATGAGCAAAATTCTTCCCAAGTTTCACACCAGAGGTATTGAGTATCTCACAAGACTCAAAAGCAGATGGGTATTTTTTATGTACAGTTTTGTCAGAGGGTGTAAAGGTAAACACACCTATGTAAAAAAAAAAAGTAGTCCATTACAGGAAATTATATCTTTAAAATTATAGTCATTATTCTTGCTTTCCAACTTTAACAATTGTGTTTATATCTTGGCTAATTTAATATAGAATATTTAATGTGATATATTATTCATTGTGACATATCAAGGGGAAAAGTAACTTTCACCCCCCTTCTCTTATCAGACCCAGTTCTACTCACCATTTCAAAACTTCTGTACTCCAAGAAGAGCTCTAAATCCAATCATTTAGGAGGGTGACTGTGGATGGATCGTGATTACCAGAAAAAGAGATGACTATGCACTAGAAGCTTTGGACTCTTGTACCCCTCACTGCCTTGTATTTCAGGTGCATCTGGTTCCTTCCTGGGGATTTGCTACCCATTCCATCAGTCACTTCACTGTAAGCCACAGAAAAGGTGAGATAAACTGAGGACTGACCTGTGCAAATAGAATATTCTTCACTCTTCTTCAATTCTACCTGGAAAACAGTTGCCTCAAAAAAGCTTATCCCTGGCCCAGACATCTCTTCTGAGAGCCACGTTAATTCATCCAACCACCAAATTTACATCTCCTCTTAAAACTCTTCCAGAGTTCACCATCTGACTGAACAACACCAATATTCACTCTGTTTATATTTTCCTATCTCTGTCCTCTGTTTTTAGTTTATACATTATCTTACTGTCTTTTAGTAGTGACTCTAAAGATTACAGCATGCATCCTTGACTCTTTAAAATCTAACATGAATTAAGATTTTGTAATGTTATTCTCCAAATAACATTACAAAACATTAACTCCATTTACCCACTCATGTCTTTTGAAACATCACGGTCATGCATTTTAATTCTGTATTTTCTACATATATTTTAGATCCCAAGACTTTTTTTTTTTAATTTTATTTATTTATTTATTTTTTGCGGTACGCGGGCCTCTTACTGTTGTGGCCTCTCCCATTGCGGAGCACAGGCTCCGGACGTGCAGGCTCAGCGGACATGGCTCATGGGCCCAGCTGCTCTGCGGCATGTGGGATCTTCCCAGACCGGGGCACGAACCCGTGTCCCCTGCATCGGCAGGTGGACTCTTAACCACTGTGACACCAGGGAAGCCCTCCAACACTTTTTTATTATTTTGTAGAGTCAATACCCATTTATATTTACCACTTCTCTTGCTCTTCATTTCTTACTGTATTTTTGTTTTTCCAATGGGATTCTTTTTCTTTTGCCTGAAGAACTCCCTGTAGAATTTTTTTCATGAAGGTCTGCTAGTGCAAAATCTCTCAGATTTTACCTAAAATTGTCTTTATTTCACATTGAGTTTTAAAAGGCATTTTCACAAGACATAGAAATCTAGGTTGGTCTTTATTTTCTTTCAGCACTTTAAAGATGTTATTCTATCATCATCTGAATTTCATCATATTCTTTGAGAAGTCAGTTTTCTGTATTTATTTCTCCTTTGAGAGTAATGTGTCTTGTTTTCCTCTCTGCTTTCTCTTTGTCATTTGGTTTTTGCAGTACTATTGCAATATTTTGAATTTATTAAGATTGAGAATCACAGAGCTTCTAGAATATGGGGTTGAATGTGTTTAATCTATCATTTTCTCTTGAAAGATTGCTTATGCCCCTTTCTCTCTCTCTTCTTTGAGGACAACAATTATACATATATTAGCGTTTTTCACAGTAATTCATGTTTCTTACTTTATATGTGTTCAACTTTTTGCATTTCAGTGCTTCAGCTTGGATATTTTCTCTTAGTTTAAGTTCACTAATTCTCTCTTCTGATTGGTTAAATTTGTTATTACATTCATCCAATGATTTTCTAATTGTATTTATTGAGTATTTTACTTCTAGAGTTTCAAATGATTCTATTTTACAGATTTCAGTACTTGATAACATTCTCCACTCTGTCATTTATTTTCTGGAGCATAGCATGTTGGGAGAGGCAATCTCTCTTGGGCTCTAAGCATCACTTTCTCTTTCTGCTGTGGATGCCAAGAATGTAAGGCCCTGGCCACCCTTTACCTAGACCATTTCTCAAGATTGCATTTTCATCCAGCAGTTTTGAGGAATAATGTAATGTCTTTCTCTAGGACAAAGAGTAGGCTTTCTTATTGCTAGCTATAAAGCAGGGATTTCCTAAGTTCAGTGTTCCTCAGCTGTCATGCAAACCCACTGAATATATAGCATTCATCTGCGCCATATCACATTGCCGCTGTGGAACTTGAGAAGAAAGGAGCAATGCAAATTTGCCAATGCTCATGCTGCTTGCTGAGCCAAGAGCAGCAAAGTCCTTCCTCTGACCCAGGAGTCTCATGTTTTTGGCAGCATCCATGAAACAGCAACAGATTAATGTATTATCTTGAAAGTAAGGTGACGTCAAATTCCAGCCCAGACAATCAAGCACAGTTTTTTTTTTAATTTAGGTATAGTTGATTTACCATATTATATTAATTTTAGGTATATAACAGTGATTCCAAATTTTTATAGATTTACTCTATTTAAAATTATTACAAAATAATGGCTATATTCCCTATGCTATACAATATATCCTTGTGGCTTATTTATTTTATACATAGTATTTTGTACCTCTCAATTCCCTACACTTATCTTGACCCTCCTCCCTTCCCTCTCACCACTGGTAACCACTAGTTTGTTTTCTATATCTGTGAGTCTGTTCCTGTTTTGTTTTATACGTTCATTTGTTTTATATTCCACATAAAAGTGATAACAAAGAGTATTTGTTTTTCTCTATCTGAGTTATTTCACTAAGCGTAATACTCTCTAGGTCCATCCATGTTGTTGTAAATGGAAAAATTTCATTCATTTTATGGTTGAGTAGTATTTCATTGTATATATTTACCACATCTTCTTTATCCATTAATCTGTTGATGGACACTTAGGTTGCTTCCATATCTTGGCAATTGTAAATAATGCTGCTATGAACATTAAGGTGCATGGATTTTTTGAATTAATTTTTTTTTGGATATATACCCAGGAATGTAATTGCTGAATCATATGTTTGTTAGTTCTATTTTTACTTTTTTGAGGACCCTCCATACTGCACATAGTGTTTTCCATAGTGGCTGCAAACTTAAATGGAACCTACTACAGGGAAGTTTATCCTCACTGGTCAGCTGTAGGTCCAACTTCTAACTAGCCTTAGTCCTTTCCACAACAGAACACTGTACAAGCTGCCATGCCTTCCCAGCAGTTGCAGATAACACAGTTGACCATATTCCTCATGAGCAGACAAAAGCTGGGTCTCACTCCATAGCATGAGGGTTTCTTCAGAGCGTCCTTAATTATCATGGAGCAGACATGCTGGGGCAGGAAGCTACACTGTAATCACAGGGCAGGGGAGGGAAAGCGAAACTCTATTTTGTGTAACTCAAACATCAGTGAAATGGCTGCCACCACCACAGCTATACATTTAACTCAATGTTTCCAGTGAGCTTGATATCTTGCTTGGAAAGCGGATGCGTATCTGCGTTTGTCATGAAAACTTACCAGCAGAAATTCTCATTCCTTTGCTATAGATTTACCAAAATTTGTCAACTCTTTTCAGTTTAGAAGTTTCCTTAAATATATAGTATTTTAGGGAAAAAAATCAATAAACAGTTGATCTGAAAAAGAAAGTGGGAAAATTAAAGCACAGTTATTTTCATGTAAATGTGTGAAAAGTCTATCATCTGTGAGTCTGTTTCTATTGTGTTTTTTTTTCTCAGTTCTGTTAATTGGTATGTCTGGTAATTTTTTTAATTTAAAGTCAGGCATTATCTACTAAAAATAGAAAAGTCTCTAGAACACATTATCTCCCTGCAGTGAAAGTTCACCCTACATTCTTGTAGGCAGTCTATATTGAAATAGACCACCCTAACCTAATCTAAGCTCATATCCCATGCTAAACTGATTTGAGGCAAGGTGGAAGTTTTTGTAAGTCTCTGTCTGTCTCTGGTTCATTTCTACTTCTAGGATATAGCTTTCCATTGGTCCCAATTGGAAACCTGGGTTATTTGATGTTTAACTGGTGCCTCTCCTCCTTGGCAAGTCCTGACCTCCAATTTTTGTCTACTGAAAACCTCAAGATAGCCAAAATCTCTTTTCTGCTTTTTAATAGCTTCTTAGCATCTTTCCCAGAGCAGCTTAATAATCAGGCAAATATCCTGAGGGGGGAAATCACTGAAGGTTGGACTTACTTCTCTATGCTATGCTTACTTCCAGGACTTTGTTATCTCCTGTTCTACTTACCTTGGCAATTTCAAATTACAGATTTTTGTTCTCCAACCTCATGCTACAAGCTTGGTTGTTTTCTCTACCTTTTATCTAGGGATCTCTTCCTGGTTTTTCAACCCCTCACCCACTGTAAATGTTCTGAAGAAATAAGTAATTCACAGAAAGTTAGCTTACTTCTCTGTAGTTCCCTTCCCTCTGGATTATTTGCCCTTCAAGTCTTGGTTGCATCAGTATTTCTTCAATGTCTTTAATCATATTTTTTCAATATATTTAATCTGCATTTTCTCAAATTTTCAGGAAAGTCATTGATCCACCACAAGCCAGAATCCAAAGAATCACTTCCTACATGCCCTTCTTTTACTCTCTCCACTCAGTACTCCCTAAATGTTTCTCAAATCATTCTACTCCTCTCCATCTCCCCATCTCCCCACCATTACTTCATCTCTCACCTATGTTACTGATCTGTCCTCATCCACTCTTCTCTTTCAATCTGTTCTCTAAAAGCAGCCACAGGGATGTTACATTAAAATAAAGTATTTGTTTTCTATTGCTGCATAACAAATTACCAAAACTCAGTGGCTTAAAATAACACAATTTATCATTTCACAGCTGGGTCAGAAATTCAGATACAGCTTAGTTATGTCCTCTCCTTGGGGTCTCACCAGGTTGCAATATAGTTGTCAGCTGGGCTGTATTTTCATCTGAAGGGTTGGCTGGGTAAGAATCTTTTTCTAGGATCCTTCAAGTTGTTGGTGGAATTCATCTTCTTGCAGCTGTGTGACTGAGGGCTCCAGGTTTTTGCTGGCTGACCACTAGAAGCTGTCCTCAGACCCTACAGGTCTCAGTTTCTTGTCATGTGAACCTCCTCAACATGCCTGCTCACTTCATCAAACCAGGGGATAATGTCTTACTCTAGTCTGTTAAGGCAGAGTCTAATGTGGTGTAATTTTATCATCAGAGTGACATCCCATTACCTTATTCTGTGAGGTAGAAGAAAGTCACAGATTCTACCCACACTCAAGGAGAGGGGATTATACCGGGGTTATCGCCAGGGGGCAGAGATCATCTTAGAAGTCTGAGCATTTACATCAGCTTCCTCAGATTAACCCCCTTCAATGGCTTGCCATTACTGTTAGGAAAAAATTTTCTTAGAGTGACTTGTAAAGAGCCGCATGATCTAAACCCAAGCTCTCCATCTTTATCTCATGCTATGCCATCCCCTATTAGCTGCACTACAGCCACATTTTAGTCCTTATGTTTATCCTGCTCCCCCTAATCACAGGGCCTTTGCACAGGCAGTTCTTCTACACACATTAATTTTTACTTAGGTAATGCCTATTCATTCTCAAAGTTTCAATATAAGCACAATTCCTCTAAAAGTTTTCCCTGACATCCCCAATCAGGAAAAATCCCTGTTACATGGCCCCAAATACATCTCTTTTGTAATTTCAGATACAGTATCCACTTACTTATGGGATGATTTTGTTTTAGTCTGTCTCCTCCTCCTCCTCCCTCCCTCCTCCCCTTCTCCTCCCTCCCCCTCATCTGTAAAGTCAAGTGTCATGTCGGTTTTGGGTTCCACTGAATCCTCAGTGTCCAGCACACTGCCTGGCACACAGGAGACCCTCAGGATGCGTTTGTTCAATAATCGTTCAGCAGATGAACTCAGGTTTTTACCAGCTCTGCACTGTGTATGTGCAACTATTAATAAAGTGGTGTTTTGACTCCTAATTATCTATTGTTTCATATGTTACTTTCACAGGAACCTAATAGGGTGAAAGGATAATTGTCAGGAAAGATTTGAGCATTTCTAGGACAAAAATCTCACCTTAAAAATATCCAGGTGCAAGAGGGAAGAGATACGGGGATCTGTGTATATGTATAGCTGATTCACTTTGTTATACAGCAGCAATTAACACACCATTGTAAAGCAATTATACTCCAATAAAGATGTTAAAAATATATATATCCAGGTTCTGCTAAATTTCTTTCACTATTCATGTGCACTCCTGAGACAATAATAATATATATTGCAGAATACAATCTAAACACTAAATACTAAACATTGAGCAGACAATTCTAGATAGAGTATCTCAATTAACACTCACATTGCCTCTATCCTATAAAGCAGGTACCATTATCCCAAGAAATACGAGTCAGAAAAGTTAAATAACTTGCCTGGGGTTAAGCAAATGACAACTGACAGTGTGAGGATTTGAACAAGAATAGAACAACCTTAGAGTCTGCTATTAATGGCCCTACCAGGTCAGTGTTTCTCAAATGCTCATTAATAAAGGTTCAGTGTATTATCCTTAATTTCCAAGAAACCACGGACCAATACCTTTGTAACGTACAATAAAAATAAATTATTAAAAATAAATACAATAATAAAATGTGAGTCCAAGTTTTTAAAATTCAGCCATCAAAAGTTTCTAAATGCTTATTCTCAATTTCTGTACTAACCTCATGGTCGACCAGCAGCAAACTCTTTGCAAATCAGCACAGACCAATGGGCAACTTCTTCATCAGCTATGAATTCTGTATTCTGCATTTCCTTGAGGCCTTCTGCTGTGGATTCACTCTTATACAAAAAAAAAAAAAAGATTATAGTCAAAGTCTTTTCTAAGCCAGCCAGTTCTTGAGGACAGAACCAGCATATTACTGATCATGATATCGTCATGATCAATGGCATTAATGGTATCAATTAACTTCAAATTCTTTTCTACATGCATTCCTTATTGGCCTTGAAATGTCCTCTGTATTCTGAGCTTAACCAACTTTTCCAAACTTATTTCTTATTATACCCTGGACTAAATGTTTGTGCTCTTCCTCACCCCCAAGAGTTCATATGCTGAAGCCTTGATCCCCAATGTGATAGTATTTGGAGATGGGGCCTTTGGGAGGCAATTACGTTTAAATGAGGTCATAAGGGGAGAGCCCCGACACACCAAGGAAAGGCCACGTGGGGACACAGTAAGGAAGCGGGTGTCTACAAACCAGAAAGAGGGCCCTCATCAGGGCCTGAGTCTGCTGACACCCTGATCTTGGACTTCCCAGTTTCCAGAACTGCGAGAAATAAATTTCTGCTGTTCAAAATACCCAGTCTATGATATTTTGTTCTAGCAGCCTGAGCTAAGACACACCCCTCTAAATCCCAGGCTTTGCTGGGCTTTCTGCTGTTCCTCATGTACAAACCAGGCTTTATTATCAGCTCCACCATTTTGTGTCTGTATCTTAGATTCTTTCCCATTATTCAACTCATACAGACCTACATCAATCCTTAAAAACTGAAATATGTGAGGGTATTTGGAAATGTATAAGTGAAGTAATAACAAATAAAAAACTAGAGCACATGAATATCATGTTCTCCATGAATGTCACCACATTAAGTATATGATATAGAAATAAAAGTCAAAATAAACTGTCATTAGATATTCATAGTGGGGCTTTTACATTTTACATGAAACCATGTTTTTTTTTTCCACTGTTAAACATATAATAAACTGTGTAGAATCCACAATAATGAATTCTGTTCATTTTTAGTGGCCAATATCTCATATTACGTAGGGCACAATTAACCCTAGCCCACTCCTGCCACCAGCACTTGTACCATTGCATCTATTTTTTATTCCTGGAGGCCCAAGGCCCCCCAGATTAAGTCCACTGACCTTACTTTTTTCTATTTCCACCCACTCTGCTTCTCAGGATATAAAGTGGTAAACCAAACCCAGTAAAAAGATGTGGTCTTTCTTCATGGCTCTGGTTATACAAAAACAGGGGATTCTTTTTCTTTTTTCAACTATTTACTACTGTTCCTTACAGGAAACAAATGGTGAATTTAGAAAAAATTTAAGAAATTCAAAATATTCTATTAGTAGTTATTTCTGATCCATATTCTGGGGCGATGGAGCCAGCTCACACTGGCTTAAGAGAGTCACTTCCATGCATTTCTTCCCAACTTCACGTCCAGTAACATCAGATTGATAGCTTGAAATCAGCTGTACTGGGAGTATTTACACCACGGTTATGCACAACTGCCACAATAAGCACCGTCCCCCCACCCCCACCACCCCAGCCACCCCAGAGTCCATTGATAAACATTTACCAGCTTACCACTGTCTGTACTGAAATAGAAGTGGGACTGGCTCAGCTGACTTGAATGATCAGCAGACTAAATTCCTCCTCCGTTGTTTGCTAGAAAATAATTACCTTCAATGAATTCCATCAATTTCTTTTTCTCAACACTTCATTGTCATTGAGTTTATACCCCTCCTAGAGTCTTGATTCCACATTGCCTTGTACTGGGTATTATTGGGATAGTGTTCGTTGACAGATTCATTTGTGCTACTAAATAAAAAGCTCAGTTTATCCTGCTGTATCTCCCCCATAGAACCTGGGCTTGTGCTTTGCATGTGGTAAACATTTAATAATATTTGTGGAATAAATTAGACCCAAGTGAAATCAGTTTCTGCTTATGCTCCTAACTGAAGGCAAAAGAAATGTTAGTGCTCTCCAGGGATAAGACAGTCCTTCCGTGTGTCTTAGTTGTCAAGTTTGAAAAAGATGTAAGGCATCAAGTATGGTGCACTAATTCAAATGAAATGAGCCTTAAGTACTTCAGAAATGTGACAGACAAGAGCTAGCGTCACATCAGGAGAGCGAAAGAAGGAGGATGCATAGAAGCTGAAACCAAAGTCAAATTAACCTGTTTTCAAATTAAGCCTAAACTAAGGACCAAAGTAAGTGATGAAATGAGAAAACACTTGGAAGGTGTCCTCTAAGTGCTATGGGATATTACTCTTATTCTTTTTAATTTGATTTACTGACAGACTTAATGATTATGGATAACATAGTCAAGAATATCCTGGAAACAAAAGAAGCATATTCTGGGAAAGCAATCCAAAACAAGAACAAAAATAAAAATAAATCAAACAAAAGCAGGAGAGGCAATGTCAAATGCTAAATAAAATCTGAAAGAAGTGAAAAAATATTACTCCTATATTAGCACGAGCTTGAGGATAATGTTTCACTCTGGGACCAATTACTGCAGGGAAGGAGCTAGAAAATGGAAGCAATAAACTATTTTTTAAAAGAGCAAGAAGGGGAGGAGAGACATAAATATAATTAGATGAGATTTATATAAGACAAGAAGATTTCCAGTGAAGGGCTAGAGAACAAAAAAGGTCTTTCAGTGGAGAAAATGGGAACTTCAAGGGGAAAATAACAATGTGCAAAAGTTTACAAGGTCCTGAAACTTTGAGCACCTATTGATTAATACCTGTACATTGTTTCCCTAAATAGGACCCTATCTCTTGGGGACAAGAAAACAAGTCTGGAGGGCAGCAGTCATGTCTTACTCATCCCGGACTCCTCCTCAGACTCTCGGATACTGCCCTACACACAATGAGTGTCAGATAAACTTGAGTCACACTGCTGGTGCTTCCCTGACACTTCAGTTCTATGGATTTGCCTTCACACACACCTCTCATCTCTCTTGGAATAAGATAAAATAGCCTGAATAAAGGCCATTTGTAATAACCTTCCCCCATCTGCCCATCATTGCATGCCTATCTCCTCTTAAAAAATGTTCAGTGTTCACCTTCTCTGAATATATTTATTTAGGATTCTGAGAAACTGCATTTAGGTGAAAATGTTTGTTCATGTCTAAACCAATCACTAAACGTACACACACACACACACACACACACACACACACACACACACACGACAAAAATGAACACTACTTGTAGAGCCTAAAATTGCTCAAGGGCTCAGAAGTTCATAACACCAATATTTCAACATATGTCGAATAAAGTTAACCAACTGAAAACAAAATTGGTCCCCCATTTTCCAGCCTCACTGGTCCTTTTTAATAATTCCGTGTAGATTGTCACCTGACCTTCTTTTAAAGTCTGCTTTTCCCTTGGGTATAACCCAAGTGGGCAGCCTCGAAATTTCTGTTCTTTGCTTCTCAATGTCTCAGCAACCTCATTAACCCTCACAATCTAACTACAAAGCGTGAAAATGATTCCCAAAGCTGCAGTCCATCCCTGACAGCTCACCCTCTCTCAAGCTCTGTGTATGCAGGTACCTACAGGCAACCTTCACAGACAACCCTAAAACACACAAAACTCTCATAAGCCAAAACTCAAGTTGGTCTTCTCTCAAAGCAATCTTTTCAAATTGTCCATTATTACAACGAGCTTCATCATATTCACAGACTTCAGATGTCAACTACCTGGGAAACTTCTGTACTTCTCCTTTGCCCCACGTCTAATCTTATATAAAATGTTACACATGGTAAGTGGATCTATGTTAGCTCTTCTTTTTTTAACAAAACTTCTTCGGATTGTCCTACTTCTGTTTCCACAAAACTGTGTCCTCAACACCTAATGTCTAAATCCCTGAACAATATACCAATGGGTTTCCTTGTTTGGGGCTCTCCCAGCTCTAGACCATCTGTCTCAAGTAACTTTCACTAGAAGCAGAATATGAGATACAATTTATTGATCCCTGTGATTGACTGAAGGGGTGCTCTCAGGAGAAGGGGAGGGGCAGACACCCAAGGACAACAAGGTCAAAATGCTAACAAAAAATATGTTCTCAACCAGAGATTAGTTTGAGTCAATGTCACAGGCAAGCTTTGGAGAATCAGTGACAAGACAGAGTTGACTCCATCTTGAGACAAGAGGACAAGCCTTTGATAGTGTGTACCTGTTAGGTGGGGTGCTTTACCTCCCAGAGGGTTCAATTAGCCAAGGGCAACTCCCTAGAGACAGGACAGCTATAGGGTGTGACTATATTCAGAGCAGATGGGGATGGGTGGAGGGCATCTGGGCAGGACACCAGCAACATCCCTGATGTTCTCAACATGTGACCCCTGGACCACAGCAGCAGCATCACCCAAGAATTTCTTTGACATGCAGATTCCTGAGTCCCACCCAAGACCTACCAAATCAGAAGCTCTGGGGTGGGACCAAAAAAGTTGTGTTTTAACCAGCCCTCCAGGTGATTCTGCCACATACTAAAGATTGCATCATTCAACACAAAGCTCGTGAACATTTCTAAGTCCCGTATGAGTATTTTTCCACTAATCAAGAGCCGGTAGTAACTCTTACTCAAAAATAAACTCCCAAGGTTAACAGTAAATGCTTTCATCCAAATTAGACATCTTCTATTCCTCCAAAGGTGCATCTCAGCAACCCCTCTTTCTCCATGGCTATTAGTTATCACAGAATCACAGAATACTGGAGAGAAAACTTTGAGGTTAATTAATCTAGCTCCCTACTTTTGGCAAATGGAACCATAGAGACCCCCAACTTATCAGAATCTGAACCGAGTTTAAACAACAGGAACACTCCTTATTTCAAGTTGAATCTTCTTTGTCATCTGCAATGCCAACTTTACTCCAAATTAAGAAAATTCATTATGACACGGTCGCAACTTGTTGAGTTTTACCTCTTTATATTTGTGGTTTTCACCTCTAGCTAACATGCCTACCCAACTGTTTTTCCATCTCTTTCTGTCACCTCTTCCAGGAAAGCTTTCATGACAGATGCTATATATTGTTATTATTTACCAAATATCCACTACCCCGCCCCACCTCCAACCTTTCCCTCCCCCACTGAGGTTGCTCCTGGCTGTGGAATGTGAGGAGGTGTGACCTTTGCCGAGGGGGACACTTTGCTTGGCTTGGACCCCAGTACTCCTGCTCTCTGCCGCGATGTCTCGGATGGGAGGGGCTCCTGGGATCTGGACCATGGAGATATGTGGACCAGACTTAAACCAGCCCCTCAGCCTGAGTCCAGCAAGTCGAACCCAGCAGAGACATCCCGCAGCCCCCAGACGCATGAGCGAGAAATGAGCAGTCGGTGAAACGCCACCCTGGTTGCGTGTTGCAGCGCTGTCGCAACAGCGAGGACAACAACGGCTCACGTGCCCTGGTCAGACCCTGGAGGACAATCATGTTTCCATGCCCTGAACATATACTAGCGCATTTAGTTTTTAGAACAACCTTATGAAATGCGTGCTACTTTTAGGCTCATTTTACAAGTGAGGAAGGTGAGGGAAGAAAAGTGATGTAGCTTGCCCAAAGCCACACTGCTGGGACCCTCCCAGGACCCCTAGCTATGAACGTCATGCAGTCTCCTGCTCTGTGGGTGACATTTCAGGCGTCTGGCTGCTTCTGCACCCCCATCTCTGGATTCCCAGATTTCCACAGGAATTCCTGTAACTTTGACCTTATTTCATTGAACTGAGTTGCAAAGGTCTCTTGATTTAACTACCCACCTAGGTGGAGAGACCAGGTTTGGCGTGGTCCACACAAGGAGCCTGTCGCAAGGAGTTCAGGAAGTGTTGGCTAAGCGATAAGTGATGACGCCCTAATACGGTTCTCAGCACCGAGGGACTGAGGGTCAGCACTGTTGCTGTGGTCACTTAAGCAAGCCCCCATCTCCCCCCTACCCCTCTCCCCGCACCCACAGGCAATAGAGCTCTGTCTTGACCAGCTCTCTGAGGCCAAACTCTCACACTGGTGCCTGGTCCTCCTGTGACCTGTCCTCAGAATATCTTTCCACCCTCCTCTTTCATGGCTCCTGGTTCACTCCACACTCCAGTCAAGCACTACACTCCCTCACTCCTGCTGGCACGTACAATTCCCTCCATTCCCTCCACCTGGAGTGGTCCTTCCCACCTAACCACAGATGCAAATCCTCCCACCCTGACGGCCCAGTGCACATGCCACTGCCCAGCCCTGCAGCTAAGCATCCTCTGCACTCTGATTGCACATCTCTGTAGCTTTGGTGCATAGGTCTCTATGCTTCTAGCATTCCTTTCAAGTCAACCAGCTCTCGACATGTGTGTCTGCCTCGAAAAGCTGGGATCCATTTCAAATTCATCTGTATCACCCAGGAGCACCTAGCACAATGACTTGCAAATAGTAGGCATTCAATAAATATTTCCACAAAGAGTAAGTGATGTTAGAACTGGCTTGCTTTTGTGAGGTGTTCACCGTTAGCTTGTTCTAGAGGGAGCTGGGTGACAGCGTGTAGCGGGATCAATCACAGAGGGCATATCTCCTGCCAGTTTCCCACCGGCAGATGTTGCCCATTGCAGAGCAGCATGCTGCCCCATTCAGGCACTGTTGCCAGACAGAAGGTATTCTTGGCAGGAGTGTTGGTGCATGCCGCATTCTGCAGTCTGCACCTCTGAACCAGCTCCTCCATTGGCAAACGAGCCTTCTCGGAACTGGCTTGTGCCACCCTCCACAGGCCTCCTGCCACCCAAACAGATGGGCACAAATGTAAGTGTGCCGGGTAGCAAGCATGCACATCCACTTGGAGCTCCCAATAAAAGATTTGTCTCTCACACATGGTGTCACCCCATCCAAACAGCAAAAGCACACTGCTGTGTTATGTGAGATGCTGCAAGGGAATTACCCTCATATTCTAATTTGAGAAAACATTAATTAAAGAGTCCCAGGGCTTCTCTGGTTGTGCAGTGGTTAAGAATCTACCTGCCAATGCAGGGGACACGGGTTCGAGCCCTGGTGTGGGAAGATTCTACATGCCGCAGAGCAACTAAGCCCGTGAGCCACAACTACTGAGCCTGCACTCTAGAGCCTGTGAGCCACAACTACTGAAGCCCACGCACCTAGAGCCCGTGCTCCACAGCAAGAGAAGCCACCACAGTGAGAAGCCGGCACTCCACAGCGAAGAGTAACCCCCGCTGGCTGCAACTAGAGAAAGCCCGTGTGCAGCAGCAAAGACCCAGTGCAGCCAAAAATAAATAAATAAATAAAAAATAAGTAAATTTAAGAATTGCTGTAAAATTGAGGTAAAAGGATGGAATAGAATTAGGAAAACCAAAACCCTATATTTCCTGTTACTAAGTGCTACTCTTACAAAAAAAAACAAAAACAAAAAACAAAAAAAAACAAAGAGTCCCAGACCTGGAGGAGGGAGTAAGGATGAGAAAGAGATGAAAGAAAACATTCTGTCTCCGTTTAAAGCTTTGGTTGGTAGCATCTGTGGATTGGGGGAGATGCTCCTTCCAGGTGGAGTTCAGATTTAAGGCAGAGGCTAAATCCATGATTGGGGCTTCTAGGGCTGCCAGCAAGGCAGCAGGAGGACAGATACTCCTCCCAGGGCCTGGTATGCTTCCACACACAGGGGTGAATAAAAGTTTAAACTTCCCATCTGAGCCAAAATCTATAAACCATGCTCCAACCACACAGGTTCAGAGAGAAGAATAATGTGCTCAACATGCCACCTTATTGATAACCTAATTGCAGTTATGTCCCAACCCAGGCTGAAAACCTTTATTGACTCAGGAGTTATCTTAGTAATCTGACGGCCTGAGCTGGCTAGGCAACACAGTCAGCCTGGGGAGCGGCCAGTGCGGCCTTTGGCATACACTACAATTTTAAAAGCCTGAAACTGACAAAGAAATAATACCACCTACAACCCTAAAGCACTTTAATTCTGGTCTTTCTTGAGACACTAAAGACAGATAGGAACTGCATTGATCTCGCACGGTAGATCTCACAAGTAATTTCTTCCACTGGGAGTTGTGGTTTTACTTTTAGTTTCCAAACTCTAATGTACCCATGACTCATCTGGATACAAGAAGCGCAGCTTGAACTTCCCAGTCGGTCATCGGCAGAATGGGCCAAACAGCTATAGCACCTCAGGGAAGCCACAGAATGGAAAGCAGATCATCTGGCAAAACTGGCCAATGGCCAGCAGGTGACCCAGTTACTGGGCCAATATGCTGTCCAGTACTAGAAGATGCTCAGTCTCCAAAATGGGTTATAAATATTCATTCAGGGCTGTAACATTTGGAAGCTGAAACCTTTAAAGACCCCAAGTTTTGCTGGTCACACTAGGGGTGCCAGGGGCTTCTGTATAGATAAAATCCATCCAGTCTGTTTATTGTCTGCCTTTTAAGTCGTTCCTTGTTTCCAGACAGCTCCAGGCAGAGACCTGACTGGGGATTAAGCATCCATCATAAATGTGGCTCAGAGACATTGAAAAAGAATAAGTAGAAGAGAAGTTTAAATATCTGCTGTAGAAGGGTTATCTCACTGTGACAGCTTGGAATGTGGCATTGATTAAACAATGGAGGATAGCATATATCTCTACTCTGCGTCACAGGTGTGCTCAAAGTATTTTTCTGCAAGGAAAAGACAAGTTTATTTTTAATAATGGGTCAACACCTGGCCTCTGGAATATTTTACATCACAGGTTTTGAAGAAATTAACCTCTAATTTTATTTACATGCATTTCAAGAGCTTCAAAAGTATTCAGAACCCACTGGTTTTTCAGTCAGAATTAGTCCAATAGTTTGACTTTATCATCTTTGGATGACTTAATTGTAGGTCATAAGTGTGTCCAAACTTGTCTTCGCTGCCCAGAATTTTTTTTTCATTCTCTACTCTCCCTGGCAGGAAGTCACTACAATGTTCGTTTGTCTGGTAGCAGGATGAATGGCCAACTCCTTCCTGGCATGTACAAGTTGAGGAAGCTGTAATTTGCTCCCTGTTTCCCTTGAAGGTCACTGAATTTAATACTGTGATTGAAATCCAGTGCCTTCTATAAATCTCCAAAGAACTGTGATTCCTAAGAAGGCAGATAATTTGGAGGTGGTATATGTGGACCTGTGCACACATGTTAAACAATTATAAATTGTTTCCTTTCATCTGTCTCAGAAGTAATCTGTAGCAAGACTCCAAAATATAAATCCTCTCTAAAATGAGACAGCTAGAAAATAGCCCATGAGGATTGGTGGGTTCATCCACAATGCTGACATTCCTGTACAGCTTCAGATGGTGACAAATGACACTGATTTTCAGCCTTGGCTTGATTTGAACTGGTGGCTTCTATCTCTGGCTTCCCTTTTGTAGGAAAAAAAAATGTCTCATTCATCCCTTTGGCATTATTCCCAGTCAATGAATGAGGGTGACACTTCTCCCAGGTAACCATCTCAAAGTTTTCTAGCTGAGCTAGTTAGTGTTTTGGCATTGGAAAATACACTATAAAAATCATTCTTTCACTTTGTGCCTGGGAGGGAGGGTAGGGCACTTAGGACAAAGTAGTTCTGCCTTTGCCTCTACCAGTTCATGTAATCTTTGATATCTCAAAATGGAAAATTGATTTTATCCCTGGATACAGATGAAACCATCAGAGGTCCCTGGGTCCTCTAACTGGGGATAATTAAGGATGCCTCTGCAGGAATGTAACTTTGTTGGGTAACAGTGGCTCCTGGCAAAGTGGGGATGGACATGTGAGAGTATTTGAGGCAGAAGAATTCAGGCATAGTGATCCATGATGGAGGGTCACAATAGGAAAAAGCATGTTTGAGAGTGAAGAGAAGGTCTAAGGTACTAACATATAACCCCAAACCCAACTCCCTATAATTTCCATTGGTCTGAATTGAAAGTGTTCCCCCTATTTTTTAATCATCCTTCATTTCAATGTAACTCACACAATCTCCCATTTTAGTTTCTTAGGGCTGTTGTAACAAAGTAGAGTGGTGGGTGGCTCCAACAACAGGATTTTACTGTCTCACAGTTCTGGACACCAGAAGTCCAAGATCAAGGTGTCCACAGGGTTGGTTCCTTCTGAGGCTTTGAGGGAGAATCTGACCATGCCTCTCTCCTGGCTCTTGGAGGTCTGCTGGCTGAAATCTTTGGTGTTCTTTGGCTAAAGAAACATTACCCTGATCTCTGTCTTCATGTTCATGTGTCATTATTCACATGTGTGTGTCTTTGTGTATAAATTTCCCCTTTCAATAAGGATACCAGTCATTTTAGCTAAGTGGCCCACCCTGCTTCAGTATGATCTCATCTTAACTAAATACATCTGCAATAATCCTATTTCCAAATAAGGTCACATTCTGAGATACTGGGAGCTAGGACTTCAGCATATAATTTTGAGGAGGACACTATTCAACTCATAACAGCCCCTAAACAATATTTCTGTAACAGTCTGTATCTTCCTCCTCAGGCAGAGGGATCAGGACCTCATAAAAAAGAATAACAGTGAGCTACAAGTAAACTTTTCTTACACATCTATGGAGGAAACTGTAGAAGAGGTTGTCTTGGCTCCATTTGTAAGAGGTAAAAATGAAAGGAAAAAATGTCCCCAAGAAATTGTAGCAGTGGGCTAACCTTTACAGCATTGCCTGGCTGATCCAGGTATCCTCAAGTTACAAACTTGGTTATGGTGATCCCAGACTGGAAGTACTCCTAGAACTTGACACTAGCAAATGAATATCCTCTCTGGAGAAAATCACCTTTCTCTTGGCCCTCAAAAGATTACCATAAAAAAATTCTGAGAGTAATGAACAGCACACCAACAACCAAGCTCACCAGGAAAGAAATCACCATAAGAAAACTTAGGAGAAAACAGCAGACAGCAGAATTATATTTACAAGACTATAGTATTAAAATCGTCAGAACCAGATTATAAAATAATTATGATTATTATATGTAGGGAATAGAGTTTTTTTAAGTGACCTAGCACATTTGAAAGACAGCCAAATAGAACTTCTAGAAATAAAAAATATATAGGAAAAATATTTTTTAATGAATGGACAAGTTTAACAACATATTAGAAACAGGTGAATGTAGAATTGATGATCTGGAGGATAACCCAGAAGAAATTAACCATGATACAGCAGAGAGAGACAGAGACCAAAAAAAAAAAAAAAAAAAAAAGAGAGAGAGAGACAGAGACAGAGAAAGCAAAAAGAAAAGTGTGGTGGTTAGTGTGAGAAAAACTTAACATCCATTTAAACAGAACTGCAAAAGAATAATAGAGAGAGAACAGAGCATAAGTGACATTTAAAAGTAAAATTGCTGAGAATTTTTCAGAACTATTAAAAGATATAGGAAACCCAACAAATCCCAAACAGGGAAATAAAAGAAATCTACATAAATATTCATCAGAGTAAAATCAGATAAAAAAAAAGAAAAAGAAATTTTAAAAGCAAAAAAAATAGAATACCATCAAAAAAAGCAACAGTTAAATGCAGCTGAACCCTTAAGCAGTAATAAAATCAAGACTACTGTGAGATAATGTCTTCAACTAAGCTTAAGGGAAATAACTTCCAACTGTCAAAATATCATTTAAGAATGAGAGTAAAACATACTTTCAGTAAACATAAGCTAAGATAATTTACCACCAGCAGACTTTCACAAAGGAAATCTTGAAATATATGATTCAGGAAGAAGGAAAGTAACCACAAAAGGAAAGTAAGGAACTGGAAAAAAAAAAAAAAGATGTTAAAGGGAAATATAATTAAATATACAACAATAAACTATTTTGTTATTGATATTGACTAAATTTAAAATGTGATAAATTAAGTATGTAGGTTGTGATTTCTAAAATAACTACTAAAAATGACAGAGACATAATATATCACTTCAAAACAAGAAGATGGAAAAAAATAGATTAATAAGAACTACTCAGTCACACAAAAATAAAGAAAATAAAGAAAAAGAAATATAAATAGGAAGAGACAATTGAAAGTGCAATAAAAAGATGATACATTTAAACCCTAATATTTAAATCATTATATTAAATGTAATGTAATATAATGATTTAAATATTAGGGTTTAAATGTAAATGGATTAAATGTTTCAGATAAAAGCAAAGATTAGCTAATAGATTTCTAAAAGACCAGCTGTATGTTGTGCATAATGGATACATCCAAAATATAAGGGCCCAGAAAGACTGGAGAAAAGGATTCAAATATATATGCCAGTAACTGCTAACCAAAAGAGAAAAGCCATGGCTGTTTGAACATTAGATAAAATAGACTTTAAGACAATAAATATTGATAGAGATAAAGAGGGTCTTCTCACAGTTATAAAAGATTTAATTCACAAGAAGACATAAACATTTTAATTCATATATGTCTGTAATAGACTGAATGGTTGCCCCCCAAAAGGTATTTCTCCATCCTAAAGCCCAGAACCTGTGAATACTGCCTTATTTGTAAAATTCTCCCGAGGTTAATTAAAAATAAATAGATAAAAACCAAGAAAAATCAAACTCCTAATATCAAGAATTTTAAATCCTAAACAAATATTAGCACATTGATTAAACAATTTATTTTTAAAAATAGAGTATATAATATACAAGAATAAGTCAATGGGTTTATTCTAGGAAAGCAAGCTTGATTTAATCTTGGAAATTGAATTAATGTACCTCATTCCCAACAGCTACAGATTAGCTCAATAGATGCTGCCAAACTGACAAAATTCAACATCTATTCATAAAATCATTTATATAAACAAAGCATAGAAGAGAATTTCCTAAACATGATAAGGGGAATCTAAAAGTCATTTCCTATTTGATAATCACATGATGAAAATTTTCACCTTGTTGTCAGGAATAGAACAATAATGCTTGTTATCACTACTTCTGTGTAAGGTTGTATTCTAGGTCCTATCCAGTATAGTAACACTGTAAAAGGGGGGAGGGGGAAGGAAATGTACAAAAAAATTTAAAAGGGAGTATCAAAGATCTCTTTATTTTCAGACAGTATAGTTGTGTCTTTAGAAAATACAAAATAATCTAAAGATGCTAATCAGAAATTGTGAGTTTAGTAAGTCTGCCCAATAATGAGGGCAAATGCAAAAATCAATTGTACTATACAGTTCTATGCTGTACTACCATCAAGCAATTAGAAAATAAAAATTGTTTTAATTACACTTACAGTAGCATCAAAAAACATAAAATACCTAGGGATAAATATAACAAAGACATCACAACCTCTCCAATAAACACTATAAACATGGCTGAAAGAAATTAAAGAAGAATTAAGTACAGAGACATGCCACGTTCATAAACTGGAAGACTCAATATAGTTAATAGAGTCAATATAGTTAAATGCCATTCCTTTCAAGTTAATGTAAAGATGCAGTGCATTCCCAGTCAAAACTCTGGCAGGTTTTTTAGTAGATATTCACAGTCCGATTTTAAAATGTGTATGGAAATGCAAGAACTTAGAATAATCAAAGAAATTTTGTGAGCTGAGAATAAAGATGAAGGATTTACCTAACCTGGCTTAATTTAAGACTTACTATAAAGCAATAATGATCAATGCAGTTTGGTTCTGACAAAAAGATAGACATAGATCAATGAAACAAAATAGCAGACTAGCGAGTGCAGAAACAGATCCACAAACATATGGTCAATAAATTTTTGACAATTTTTTTAAGGCAATTCAGTGTGGAAGGGAAAGTCTTCAACAAATGATGCTGGATCAAATGGATATCCATATAGAAAAAAAAAATAATACCCCCAACCCTTACTTCACATCATTTATAAAAATTAACTCAAAATAGATCATAGGCAAAGAGTAAAACCTAAACTATAACATTTCTAAAAGAAAAAATAGCAGAAAATTTTTGTGACCCTATAGAATGCAAAGATTTCTGATATGGAACTCAAAAAGCATAAAATGTAAAAGGAAAAAAATGATAAAGTGGAATTCATTTAAATTTAAAACTTTTGTTCTTGAACAGATGTAATTTTAAAACTAAAAGACAACAGAGCTGAAGACAATAATGGGAACATGTGTATCTGACAGAGGACTTGTCTAAGGAACATGCACAGAACCACTCTAAGTCAGTATTGAGACAAAGAACACAATTTTTTAAACGGGCAAAAGACTTATTCTTTATCAAAGAAAAAATAAAGATCTTCCTTGACTTATGATGGGGTTACTTCCTGATAAACCCACAGTAAGTTGAAAATATCATAAGTCAAAAATGCATTTAATACACCTAATGCACCCAACATCATGGTTTAGCCCAGCAAAACTTAAACATGCAAGGAACAGTTAGGTTGTTAGCCTACAGTTGGGTGGCATTATCTAACACAAAGCCTATTGTATGGTAACATGTTGAGTATCTCATGTAATTGATTGAACACTACACTGAAACTGAGAAACAGAATTGTTGTCTGGGTTCAGAATGGTTGTAAGTGTATCTCGTGGTTGACTGGGAGCTGTGGCTGCTGCCACTGCCCAGCATCACAAGAGAGTACCACACCACATATCACTAGCCCTGGAAAGGCTCAAAATTCAGAGTTCAAAGTATAATTTCTATGGAATGTGTGTCACTTTTGCACCCTCATAAAGTCAAAGAATCACAAGTTGAACCATTGTAAGTCGGGGACCAGCTATACAAGTGGCCAATAAGCATGTAAGCAGTAGCACGGGAACAGGACAGAGGAAGAGATGGCTTCCAAAAGAGCACAGGGAAACTTGTGGGGTTGGTAGAATGTTTACCATGATTGTGGTAACGGTTTCATGGGTATATACATGTTAAAACAGATCAAATTGTGGACTGTAAATATAGCTTATCATGCTTCAATTACACCTCAATAAAGTTGCAAACTATCAATTTTGCATACATATGTGATAATAATTTTATGTATATTTGGAAATATACGTTACAATAAACAATAAGTAAAACCTTAAAAATGATACCAATGACAGTAACATCAAAAATATAAAAATGTAAAGAATAAATATAACAAATTATGTTCAAGACCTCTTCAGAGGAAATCAATAAACTTTAGTGAAAGACATTAAAAGACTTGAATAAATTAATTTATCATGTTCATGGAATAAAATATTCAATATTTTAAAGATTTTTAAAATGTCAGTTCTTCAAATTAATTATAGACTAAATGCAATCCCAATCAAAATACCAGCAGGTTAAAGTGTGTGTGGACATGTGTGGAAATTGAAAAGCTGATTCTAAAACATATAGGATGATGCAAAGGCCCAAGGGTAGCCAAGACACTGATGGAGAACAGGGGGTTTAGACTTGCTCTACCAGATACGAGGACTTGTTATAAATCTTAGGTGACGAAGACACATTGGTTTTGGTGCAGACACAGGCAACTGACAAATGAAACAGAATATATGGCCTAAAAACATACACATGTTTATGTGGATATTAGATCAGTGAAAGGGGTGGCATTGCAGATAAGTGACTGAAGATGAACTTTTCGGTAAACTGCCTAGAGATAATTAGGTATCCATTAAGGGAAAAAAAATGAAATTGAACCCTTGCTTCACACTACAAACAGAAATAAATTTCAGTTTAATTTAAATGCTAAATGCCAAGAACAAAAATATAAAATTTTTAGAAGATCATGTATGAGAATATCTTCAATACTGTCTTAGTCTGCTTAGGCTACCACAACAAAATACCACAGACTGGGTGGCCTAAATAACAGAAATTTACTTACTCACAGTTCTGGAGGCTGGAAGTCCAAAATCACAGTGCCAGCAGGGATGGCTTCCTCTGAGGCCTCTCTCCTTGGCTTGCAGATGGTCTCCTTCTTGCTGCCTCTTCACATGGTCTTTTCTCTATGTGTGCATCCCTTGTATCTCTGTGTGGGTCCAAATTTCTTCTTTGCTATAAAGACAGCAGTCAGATTGGATTAGAGCCCACCTATATGATCTCATTTAACCTTACCTCTTTAAAGGCCCTAACTCCAAATGCAGTCACATTCTGAGAAACTGGGGATTAGGACTTTAGCATATAAATGAGGGAGGGGACGGGGCACCGTTCAGCCCATGACAGATACCTTAGAGTCAATAAGGATTGCTTAAACTAGCCCTGAAATTCACCAACAATAGAAAGGTTGATAAATGTCCCTGATTTGAAATTGGGAACTTCTGTTCATAAAAAGCAATCTAAAGCTAAAAAGAAGACAAACCAGAAGAGACGCTTTTTGCAACATTTATAGTTAACAAAAGACTGCTGTACAAAATTTAAAACTTCTACAAGCCAAAAAGAAAAAAAACAACTCTAAAGGGAAAAAAAAAAAAAAGGACAATGGACTAGAACAAGAACTTCAGAAAGGAAGACAATCAAATGTCCAAAATACACATGGAAAGGTGCTCAACCCCCTACATAATCAGGAAATTCAAATGAAATTGGCAGAAGTTGAAGTCTTACAATACTAAGTGTTGATGAGGATGAGGATGTGCAGCAAAGGGGAACCCTATGCACTGCTGATGGGAGTGTAAATGTTATAAATACTTTGTAAAACAACCTGCATTATCTAATAAAGTTGGAGATAAATATATCGTGGGACCCAGCAATATTTTTCTTGGGTATCAACCCAGAGGGACTTCTACTGTGTCAACTCAGATATGTGTATCAAGGCTGAAATGAAAGCAACCTAAATGTCCAACAAAAGTCATCTGAATTATTTTTAAATGGTGATACAGTCATTGGATAGAATACTCTATAATAATAAAAATGCATGAATGACGGCCACATGTAACATCTTTATGAAGCTCACAAACAGTATTGAGTACTAAAAGAAGTCAGACGAAAGAACACGTTCACTCTGATTCCCTTTATGTTTAGTTCAAGAACGGGATGATCTCAATTATATTGTTTAGCGATGCATTTATAAGAGACAAAAATACTTTTAAAAAGCAAGGGTATGATTACTGAAAATACCAGGACAAGGATTAGCCCCTGGACGAGCAATAGATCTGAGAAGGAAATTTGGAGCCTGGTAAGCCTCTGTATCTCAGACGGTGTGGCTGTTATGGGGTTGTTTGCTTGATAAGTGTTCGTCAAACAGCAGTTCATATCAACTGTAAGCACTTTCTGGATGTGCTATATTACACAATAAAACCAAGAAAAATAATTGACAAAAGGCAATGTCTCTAGGAAGTCTCAGACTTCCAAAATGAAAACAAGAATTGGTAGGTAGCAGGTAAGCCACAGAAAATCTTGCACAATTGGGTATATGAAGTGGTGTCATCTGCTGGTTTTCCTGTCCCAGTCACCAAGAAGTAGGCGAGTTTAATAGCTGTATTTAAAGTGTCAGATGCAAGAACAATAACAGTCTTTTTTTTTTTTTTTTTTTTTTTTTGCGGTACGCGGGCCTCTCACTGCTGTGGCCTCTCCCGTTCCGGAGCACAGGCTCCGGACGCGCAGGCTCAGCGGCCATGGCTCACGGGCCCAACCGCTCCGCGGCATGTGGGATCCTCCCGGACCGGGGCACGAACCCGTGTCCCCTGCATCGGCAGGCGGACTCTCAACCACCGTGCCACCAGGGAAGCCCAACAGTCTTTTCTTAAATGATTTTTTTTTTTTTTACTAATTCCCTACCAGCTCAAGAAACTTTTCATTATAATGGTCTTTTCCTGTCTGTCGGGGACAATTAAACCCTCACTTAGCAGCACCCTGGGTCTTAGGTCAGCCACTCCCCTTGGCCCCCAAAGTATACTCCAATCCTCCCTAAATTGGACTGGATTCACCACATGGTCAAGGTAGCCAAGAAAGAAAGCTATGGCAGAAATCAAATAAAAGCAAAGATACAGAATAGTGGGAGAAGTTAGTCTGTAGAAAGAAAAATCTTAAGGCATTAAAAATGAGCACAAGAACTTTCTGCCCACCAGTGGATGTATTTCACTTACAAACCACATTTTGTTTCTCATAGAGTGGGTTCATCCTCATTTAAGAACTGAAAATTCAACACTCTTTTGCAGAAGCATTTTTTTCAAGTTGATATAAGAGCCCCAGATGGTTTTGCTTAGAGTGTCCCATTGATTATTGCATTCTGCTCCCTACAAGCCACAGATCTCTTAGAACCTAAGTGACTGGGGAGTGTCCGTTGTTTTGGTTTCAAAGCAATTCTGTCCTGAGTCACACACACTCACAGCCAAAGCAGTGCTGAGGGACCGGATGAAAGCTGCCCATTAGAAACTTCAGTGTCTGGTTATTTCTTCCACAGAATTGAATATATTACTCCAACTACTGTCAACAAACATGCATCGACAAGTCTTTACACTGTCTGGACGACAGCCCCTGAGTACTAGAGTGAGTGGGTTCAAGTCCATATCACCATCATCATGGCAAGGACAATGCTTCTTACCTCTCACAGGATTCAGTGAAAAACTGAACAAATAAAAATGGGTTGAAAGCATCGGTATAAAGGAGCGAAAAGTACCAAGTGCATTGTTATAAAATATCAAGTCAACAATCCCGTTGTGTAACACCCCCAAAGTCCAATGTCTTTTCTGGCAGGTTGTGAACTTCCAGAGACCTAAGTTGGAAGTGTGTGCATGTGTGTGTGCACGCGTGTGTTTGTGTGCGTGTGTGTGTGTGTGGTGTGTGCACTCACCTGTGTTTGAGTATGTGTTTTAAGTGTTAAGTGAGGGGAGTGATGACAAAGGTAAGAAGGAGAACAGACAGACAGGAACGGAATCCAAAGAAGAAATAATAAAGGGGAGACCATGACCTCTTTGCTCTGTAACTATACGAAAACATTCAGTTGAACCTTTGAGGAATCAGGCGGCAAAGCTGGTTATTGGGAAAGGCCTTCACTGCCCTCTGCACGAAAGACACCACCCACCATCGCAGCCCACTGTCCAGATCTGTCTACCTTAACCTATTAGCCTGTGCTGCCTCCACCCTCGGAACTCTGTCATTGCCAAGCTCCACTCTCCTCCCCACTTGCTTGAATTCCAGCCCATCTCCTTGCCCTGCAGCTCATCTCCCCAGCCTCTGGGCGCCTTTGAAACTATCTGAGGCATCAAGTAACAAGCCAGCAAAAAAATAAAATAAAAAACAATAGGAAATAACAAGGTAAGGAGGAACCAGGATTAGAAAGGAGACTTCCTTTCAATCAGAACTTCTGGCACCTTGTGTTACTTTGGGTCTGCTGAATATTTGACATGAAAGAGACTTATTGGGAGAGAGCAGGAGCAGGCAGGAAGAGGTTGAGACTGCAGTGCAGCTCTGATACTCTGGAAGGAGAGAAGGAAGGAAGAAAGACTGGGGAGCAAGAACCTCAGCCGCAGGAAGAGCCAAATTTGGCCAAGCCTATGGGCAACACTGAGCCAGAGTCGCCCATTGGAGGAGTCTGCATCGTGCTTTAGTACCCAGCCATGCCCAGTCATTGGCTGGTTGCAGCCTGCAGCAAGGGTGGCCTTGGTATAACTGTGGGAGTGGATAAGAAGGGGAGTGAATAAAGCGGACCATTTGTCACTTGTATCCCCTGTAGCAGGAGACAGACCTGAGCAGCTGCCTCTCAAGAACTATGTTCCCTAATCTATTGGTCACTTGAAATTTAAAAACCCATCTTAACTGCTTAACCTACAGCACAGAAGTCACAAACTGACTGTGTTGGATAGAATCTGGCGAAGACGATTTTTTGTTGTTTGTCTGGTTTTGGATTTAGGGATTGATAATGCTTTTAAAACTTTTGAGCTAGTTACCAACATTTAGTAAACCAGAGATTTTACATGTTATACATTCAGATTTCCACCTTTTCTCAAGATGAGATGCAAAGGGCCAACATTCCCGCAGAAGATCAGGTGCACTTTCCCTCTCCAGGTGGCCACAGTCCCCACCACTCCTTTAGGTTTACACTAGCTCACACCACTCATTATTTATTGACTGTCCCCTCTGGTCATCTGAACTTTTGACTGGCCTGCATTCATGCCTGTGTCACTGTCAGAATATAAACCCTCTAAGGGCAGTGATTTTGTCTGTTTGGATCATTGAGGCAAATCAATGGTCAGGAACAATTCCAGGCACATAGTAGCTGCTAAAGAAGTATTTGGCCAATGAAATGGTGTGTTATCTTCACAGAGGACTGGAAGATATTGTTTGGGTTGGTGGTGGTGAAGAAAAAGAACTTGTTTCAAAGTTTTGTCTGGGGCTAAACTTGCTCAGTTCACAAAGAACCAAGTTGGCACCAAAGGAAGAAAATGAGACTCCAGACACAGCAGTAGAGTGCATTTGTTCTCAGGAATGGGTGGGAGCAAAGTAGCTGCAGAATGGCGCAGAATGGGTGTGCGTCCAGCAATGGGCATGCTACCATCGCACATCCTGTACTCTCATGCAGGGATTCTTTCTTCCCCTTCTAAACTTAGGAGGAGAGAGTGGGTTTGCACAGGGAAATAGTGCTTATCTCAGCTCCTTTGCTGGCTCTAATGCAGCCTGAAACATTGCTACAAAATACTTGCTGGGCCACATTCCAGGGCAGCCAGGCATGTGGGGTCCTCACCCCAGAGCTAACACACATTTAGGCATGATGGAAAGAATCAAGCTCAGTGATGATGTGATGTGCGTTCCTCAAATGCATAAAAATGCACATGGACAAATGGTGCAAATCAAACAGAGAACTGCCTGCCAGAGGCAATCCCCCGTGGTGTCTCACTAGCTCTGAAAATGACTACCAGATGATAAAGGAGAGCAGGCCCTGTGCAATCTGATTACCACGAGGGACTGGCAAATCCATTAGAAGCAAATAGGCTCCTTCAAGTCCATTTTACTTGCTAAAAACAAGAAACTTTAAGTCTAAAAAATGAGTCAATTTTTCATCTCATTTCTTACTGTCTTATATTTGCTGCATCCATCTCCAGCTAAAAGACTAGAGGTTTGTGTTTTGAGGTCAAATTTTGCTGCTGTTAAAACTCAAAGTTAGATCTAAGCCTGATATGAGGCAGAGAGCTAGAACCTTCAGTTTGTGGGCAACTTGCTCTGTTGTCCTCATCTGTAGAAAAACCATTGGGGAGGAACAGAAGTACTGAATAAGTCTGACAAAGCACCTTCAATGCATCAGACTGTAGAGTCTTCTGCATATGTTTTGTCACTGAACCCACTATTCCAAAGGATAAATAGGTTTATAAAGAATCCACTAGAAGAAAAATGGGGCAGCCATTATGGAAAACAGTATGCAGGTTCCTCAAAAAATTAAAAATAGAACTACCAAATAAATAATCTAGCAATTCCATTGCTGGACATTTACCCAAATGAATTGAAATCAAGGATCTCAAAAGCAACCAGCTGAATGGGAGAAAATATTTGCAAACCATGTATCTGATAATGGGTTAATATCCAAAATTTATAAAGAACTCATACAACTCAATAACAACAACAACAAAATCCAATTAAAAATTGGGCAGAGGACCTGAATAGACATTTTCCCAAAGATGACATACAGATGACAAATACGTACTTGAAAAGATGCTCAACATCACTAACCATTGGGGAAATGCAAATCAAAATCACAATATCACCTCACACCTATTAGAATGGCTATTACCAGAAAGACAAAAAAACAACAAGTGTTGTTGAGAATGAGGAGAAAAGGGAACCCTCATGCACTGTTACCGGGAATGTAAATTGGTGCAGCCACTATGGAAAACAGTACGGAGATTCCTCAAAAACTTAAAAATTGAACTGCCATATGATCCAACAATTTCACTTCTGAGTATTTATCCAAAGAAAATGAAAATACTAATTGGAAAAAATATATGAACCCCATGTTCATTACAGCATTATTTACAATAACTAAAGATATGGAAGCATCCTAAGTGTCCATTGGTGGGTGACTGGATAAAGGAGTTGTGGTATATATATATACAATGGAATATTGTTTAGTCATAAAAAGAAGGAAATATTACCATCTGTGATAGGAAGGATGGACTTTGAGGTCATTATGCTAAGTGAAATAAGTCAGACAGAGAAAAACAAATACCATATGATCTCACTTATAGTTAGAATCTAAAAACAGAAACAAACAAACAAACAAAAAAAAAACTAAGGTCATGGATACAGAGAACAGATTGGTGATTGCCAGAGACAGGAGGTGGGGAATGGGCAAAATGGGTGAAGGGGGTCGAAAGGTATAAGCTTCCAGTTATAAAATAAGTAAGTCATGGGGATGTGATGTACAGCGTGGTGATTATAGTTAATAATATAGTTAGTAATTTCATGTTTGCTAGGAGAGTAAACCTTACAAGTTTTTGTCACAAGAAAACAATTTTTATAACTGTGACAGATATTAACTAGACTTATTGTGGTGACGATTTCACAATGTATACAAATATTGAACAATTATATTGTACACCTGAAACTACTGTAATGTTAAATGTCACTTATACCTCAATTAAAAGAAAGAAGATCTCAAAAAGATATCTGCACTCCCATGGTCATTACAGCATTTTTCACAATAGCCACAATATGGAAACAACTTCAAAGTCCATCAGCAGATGAATGGATAAAGAGACTGTGTTATATACATACTATGGAATACTATTCAGTCTTTAAAAAGAAGGAAATTCTGCAATGTTTTATGTGGATGAAATCTGAGGACATTGTACTAAGTGAAACAAGCCAGTCACAGGAAGATAAATACTGCACGATTCCACTTACAGGAGGTATCTGAAGTAGTCAAGCTCATTGAATCAAAAAATGGAATGATGGTTTCCAGGAGTTGGGGGATTGGAGAAATGAGAAGTTACTAATCAGAGGTCATAAAGTTTCAGTTAAGCAAGATGAATAAGCTTTAGAGACCTGCTAAAACGTTGTACCTATATTGTAGACTTAAAATTTTGTAAAGACAGTAGATCTCATGTTAAGTGTTCTTTTCAAAATTAAATTAAATTACATTAATTAATAAAATAAAAAAGAATCCACTACATTACAATAGGAGGGATATTAGCAGGTGTGTAGTCCATCTTTCTCTTAGACTTATTTAAAAACTATAACTTTTAATAAGCACAGTACATGTGAATGCCCTCAAAAGATGCTGGCTCCCAGCTCTACCCCACCTCTGCCTTGCTCTGAATCCCGAGAAGGCAGTAGACTTCAGAGTTTCATATTGTATAGAGTATGTAATGGGAACAGTGGAAGCAAGCTTAGTGAGAGGCAGAGGGTGATGAAGGGGTCTCTAAGCCCCAATGGTTAAGGATGATTTCCTCAGACATAAGGATTTTAGACCAGAGAAGAAATGAGTGAAAACAGGGACAGAGGTTCTAGCCAGGCTGCTGAGGTCAATACGAATACCCAGAACATGAGTGACCCATCAGACATCCCCCGCATGCCCTATGGCCAGATGAGGGACCAGGCCCTCAGAAACCATAGCATCCACACACAGCTGATGGAGAGAGTGATGTCCTTGCAGCAAACCATGCAGGATCATATCACACAGCTGACAACCAGACACCAACAGAAGAAAAACAATGGAAACAATGAAAAAATTTTCCCCCAATATAAATATATACTACAATATTAAATATGCTTTTCAAACCAAACACTATCCCCCGCAACAAGATTCTGAAGTAGACATCGCTGACCTAGTCTCTCATTTCACACAGAGAGCAGCTGAGGCCCAAAGATGGTCACTGACCTTTCTTCTTTGTGCTAGGAGCTAATCCCATGTTTCTTGACTCATGGTAGATTGCTCTCAGTACTCAGTACTGCCCAAGAAATAAGAGCAACCTATGAAGATGATCATATAAACAGTAATCACATGTCACTTTGATGGTGATGTTGGTACTTAAGGACCAGTATGGACACACTCCTCTCCTTCAAAAGTTCTGAACAATAAAGAATGTGTTCAAAGGACAGTTAGCCAAATAGAGTCCATGGTCTGAACCCAATTAATGGCTGAGCAGGTCCCCAGTAACCAGGAGAGAAGTGGGTTCTCTAGTAAAAGCTCAGTTAGAGAACATGGCCTAGAACTGAGACCAAACAAGGGTTTTCTATTCAAAACCTGACTCTTACTACCCACACAGCTAAAGACATCTGGATCCACCAGTCTGAACTGGAACAAAACAAGCTAAGGAAAATTTCTCCTGGAGATAGGAAGAGGGAACCCCTGTCCTGCTGAGCCTTCCTCAGTGTGGCAGGCACAGACCCTCAGTTGTGCTGGAACACACACCTGAGGGAGCGGCCAGGGAGCCCTACTCTGTCTGAGCGAGTGGTACACCATGTGTGTAGGAGAGAGAGGCAAGAGATGGAGCATATTTTCCCCACCTCATGAAAAGAGGTAACATCTGTAGAAGTTTCCCATCCCTTTCTGGAATGTGAAGTTGCCTACCTTACAGCCTTCACATCATCACCCAGTTCCTATACATTTAAAAACTTAACCCATTAATGTAATGGTAAAGAAGAAAGGCATTCCTTGTTGAACAAGAAACTGAGGGATTCCAGAAGGATGGAAAGTGACAGGGCACAGATAGAAGAAGGAAACTTCAGTCTAAGACCCACAGGAGGGTCCTGCTACAAAAGAAGAGAGGGATGCCAACTGCCCTGTGACCGAGGAACCAGCTTGGGGCTGTGATCACAAGGGCATCAGCCAGGTGCTGTGGCAGCTCAGCAAAGAGTAGGAATCTACATACCTTCTCCCTTCCTCAGGTCAGGGAGCATTGCAGGAATGATCACAACCAGGCAGTGGAGGAAGAGCAGGATCAGGACCAGAGAGAAGTGATTATGGAGACAGAATCACTTATACTGTCAGAGGATCACTCTGGCTACTGGTGGAGAACAGACTGCATGAATTGCAGAGGGAAAGTGGGGAGGCCAGTGGGTGTGACTGCAGTCTTCCAGGAAAGCGAGATCATCTACAGCCTGGACTAGATGTGGGTGGAAGAATGGAGAGAAGGACAGAGATTCAAGGGACAAGCAGGATGTAAAATCAGTAAAACAATGTTAGTGGTTGTGAATTATTGTTTCCCACTGTGCCTGTGGATTCATAAAGCAATGAAGTGCTCTTAGTACTTAATACATTCAATTTACTCAGTTTCCAAAACTTGTGCTTTTCTTCTCATGTTTGTAATTAACATGTACCATTAAACATCTTGATATGTTATTTTTGTTGTTTTTATAGCCAATTTCATTTCCATTTTCTGTTAGTCTTCCTTTCAGCATTCTATATCTGCATCTGGGATCATTTCCCTCCTGACTAAAGAACTCCCTTCATGTGCTTTTGGAAAGTATTCTTAATTTTTGTTTCTCTGAAAGTGTTTTTATTTCACCTTCATATTTTAAGATCATTTTGCTGAGTAAAGCATTCTAGGTTCAGTTATTTTCTTTTATCACTTTGAGGGAATTGTTCAATAGTCTTGTGACTCCCATTGTTTCCCATCAGAAGTCAGTTGTTGGTCTTGCTGTTTCAAAGTCCTCTGCCTTTTCAACACCTCTGAATGCTTTTAAGATTTCCTTTGTCTTTGGTATTCAGAAATTACAGTGTTGTGTTTAAAGCTTGATTTTCTTCGTCTTAATTCTGTTGGGGCTCATAGGCCTTGAGTTTGAAGCTTGCTGTCCTTCCAAAGTTTTGAAAAACTCTTGACCACTATTTCTTCAAATTTTGTTTCTGTTCATTTTCTTTCTTCTCTCTTTTCTGGAACTACAATTACATCTTTTCATTATGTCTCATATGTTTCTTCTTTTCCTTATATTTAGTCTTTTGTCCTTCTGTGCTTTAGTCTGTATATATTCTACAGCTTCCAGTTCACCCAAATATGATGTTATGCCCATCAGTTAAGATCTCAATTTTATTTGTTTTTATTTTTCCATTATAGGATTTCAATTTGAATCTTTTTATGGTTTCTAATTCTCTACTGAAATTCCTCATCTTTCAATTTTATTTCTTGAACATATTAATTATAGACATTTATTGTTCATGTACAATAACTCCAATTTTTTATTGTCTAAAGGTATGTTTATATTACTTCTTTTTTTCTCCAGTTTTGGGTCAAGTCTTTTTGTATACCTGGATTTTTTTTTAATTGAGTGCCAAATGTGTATTAAAAATTGTAGAGACAATTCAAGGCTTTGGATAAGGTTATTACCCTCCTGAGTGTGTTTAATTTTTCCTCTGGCAGATCATCTTTTTCTTTTCTAGGATTAAGCTAGTTGGGAGTTGTTTTTCAGTCTTTGTGAGTTATGGGATATTTTCAGTTTAACCTTACTCTGAGGGTGCAGGCCTTTCGTGTAATAATCAAAAACCTGGAGCAATTATAGGACTTCTTCTTCTTAAAATGTCCTTCACTACAATTTTTGACTCTTCAGCCTTGTGACAGTACCAGAAGTTTTGCTCAGAATCTTAACTTATAAGATGCCACATTTGTTTTCTGATTTTGCATTTGCTGTCTGGGCAAAAGCAACTGCAGATGACAAACACCTCTCTTTATTTCTCATTTTTTCTGTATCTTAGCCCCAGAAATTCTCACTCTCTTTGTATCTTTTTGAAGCCTTCAAACATATATATGTATATGTGTGTGCATGTGTGTTATAGCATTTCTCACTATTCCCCATGGATCTAAAACCACACAGTCAGCCAAAAGCTGGCTTAGGAAGATGCTTAGGTTTCTGACTTGCTTAAGGGAATTGGTGATAGTGTCATTCACCAAGACAAGGGATTCTAGAAAAGGACTCTGCAGTAAAGAGTTAACATAGTAGGCCTGACTGCTATCCAAGTTTAGCCCTTGGCTGGAGTCTGAGAACTTGACTTCTGGAGGGCTCCTGTCATTACTGATAAGAGTATCTTGCTGTGCCTAAACATTTTGTAATAACTATTGGTTTATGCTGAACATCTGCTTTCCTTCTGGGAGTCTGGAATTTGAGTATGTGCCAGACAGAGGGTGCCAATGTGACCAGCCAAAACCCTGGGTACTAAAGCTCTAATGAGCTTCCCTTGTTGGCAACGTTTCACACGTGTTGTCCTAACCCATTTCTGGGGCGCATTAAGTGCATCCTTCGTGAATCCATTTGGAAGAGGACTCTTGAAAGCTTGCACCTAGTTTCCCACAGATTTCGCCCCATATGCCTTTTCCTTTGTTACTTGTGACCAGGATCCTTTTTCTCCATAATTAATCATAACCATGAGTATGACTATATGCTGAGTCTTGTGCATCCTTCTAGGGAATCCCCAAACCCTGGCAGTGGTCTTGGTTACCTCTGAACACAGACCAGTTGAGTTGGGAACAAAAATGATTTCAGATTTGGATAGATTAAGTTTGAGGTACTCTTTATCTTACTTGACCTGTTATTTATTCATTGTTCTACCAGGTATTTCTTTGGTTCTCATTTGATCTCTCAACAGCACTAACATTGTTGACCATCCAACTTTCTGAAAACATGACTTCATTGCCTTTTACTGATCATTTGTCATGGGGTTTACCTCTTACTCTCTTCCTCTGACAAACTTGCAAGCACATGATTTTAGATTCCTGGGCCCTCTACTCTTCTCATGATATCCTTTCTATGTGGGAACTCTTATCCACACCTACAGCTTCAAATACCTCCTATGTACAGAGCACTTACACATTTACAGCTTTGGCCTCGAACTTCCTTTCAGGCTCTAAAACTGGATGCTGAACAGCCTACTTATCTCTCAGATAAATCAGAGTTACCCCAAATGCTGGGTGATTCCAACATTCCTATTAAAAACAAACCAACTGCTTTGCCTCTCAGCACCTCCTCTTCACCTACACTTTTCACTTTTCTCGTGCCTCCACTTAAACTTTTTAATCCTAGTTATTGCATAGTATGTCTCCTCTCTGTCCATAACCCTTTCAATTTCTGGGTTCAGACAATAAGACTTTGTTGAGCATCTACTACATACATCCTGTTAGACACCAGGGATATGAAGATAGTTAACACATGGAACCAATCTTCAAGGGCTTTATAGGCCAGTAAATAGTGGCAGACATAGAAATAAATAAGTACCATAAAGAATGATAAATGTGAATACAGAACAAAGTCAGGACATACAATGAGTGCTCAAAAGGGGAAGTGGTCAGATCTCCCAGAATATGGAGGAGGGGATGCTTAAGCTACATTTTGACAGCTCAGTGGGTATTCTCCATAAAGACAGAATGGATGAGAGGATGAAATGCACACTGCAGGGAGAAATGGCCATGTCAAAGTCACTATGCCTATGGAAAACCACAACAGAAAATGTCACAGGAACTAAGCTAATTTAAAATGTAGGGTATTAATTTTCTTAAAACAGCATTCATTTGAAAACCTAACTACCAGGAGAATCTAATGAAATAAAAGAACTAGCATTTCTAGAGTTTTGCTGAATGATGCGGGGTTCAAATGATTAAGGCTCTGGACAAGTCTGTCTCCATTAGCTCTAAAGAGAGCAGCTGGTAAGCACTTTCCTTTCTTGAGAGCAAGAGACAAGAGCCAGATTCAAGTTCCAAGAGGCATCAGGGGAATGTGAGCAAAAAGGATTATGAGAGGAAATCTTTAAAAGGAGGGAATTATGATAAGGAAGCCAGTTAAAGACCCCAGTAGTCGGGGCAAAATCTCTTCCCCAGACAATTCTTGATGATTACAGGGTGGGTGGAGGAGAGGCTCTCGGGGAGTATCTGTTTGACCACGTCCTTTCCAAGGTTGTCCAGGGAATAATTAACAGCTGCTGTTTCAGAAGTTGGTTACATTCACATTGGCATCAATTTTCCTATAGTCAGTGCCAAAATTACTACTCACAGGAAGGTTTGGGTCAAGAATGACTTCCTGGCACATCTCAAATCTCACCACAGTGTCCACTCTGCCTGTCCCGGTTGCATCCATGGACACAGACACAGGACCCCAGCCCAGGCTCGCCAGAGCAATCTCAGAGAACCCCTCTCTCACCTCCCCCACTGCTCAGACTTGGCCTCGGGGAGCGTGTTTATTAAGACCCATAGTGTCCACAGAAGGAATTTTACCCCAGGACTTTCCTCTCTTCATGTGTGAAAAGGTGCCTCCTGAAATTCTCCCTCTGCTCCAAATGGTGCCCAGACAGAAGAGGACAGTCCAAGGATAACTGGTATTCATTTTTACAACTGTCAAAAATTTTCTGTGGGTAAGTGGCTGCACTAGTTACCACTGAGCTTTTTAATGTCTACAAGACATGCTCCCTGCCCAGCACAAAATAAATACTTCCTAGGAAATGGGAAATTCAACCAAAGTGTCATACTTTGTCTATTGTTAACAAACACAATGATCAAAGAGTAAATCTCTAATATGGACATAGGCTCAGGATAGAAAAAGAAAACCAATAGGAATAAAGTGATTGCAAATAATTTTGACTCATTGCCAACTTCAAAATTATAGATTTTATTATATAATAAAGTTATATCTATGTATGTAAATATACTAATATAATACATAGTCTTTTTTTCTAAGTCAACAAAAGTACCTTTATTTATGTATATTATTTTTGCTTCCAAGCTTATAAACACTTTTTACAGTATTGTGGCCTTAAAAAACAAGAAAGAAAATATTTCCTGCAATTTTCCCAAAAGGCTCCATGTAATTCAGAGAGCTCAGTGATGGTACAGTGATCGGCGAATAGATATAACAATGTAATTCACACCCAGCCATTTAACTTTTTATTTTCTAGACTGCCACCATTAGCTTGATTGGAGGATGACTTCTCCAAAGTAGTTCACACTAGCAAAGAGAGAGTCGTATCTATGACCACAAGTTCTAATTTTCATAATTTTCCCCTTTGAGAAAGCCTATTGCTCAAGACAGTACAAAACTAATACTAATCATTCAAAAATCAAAAGCCTTAGTCCAGTCTCTAACCACCCATCACTCTGGGTAGCAGAAAGAGTAGGCTGGAATTAGATACTCAATCAAGTATTTCCAAATGGCCCTCACACTTTTTATTTTCCAAGGCCCTTATGACAACTTTGGAATTTTCTATCTAAAATTGAAACATGATACTTGAATGCAGACAAATACCAATATGCCCAGAAATTAAATTTCACCTGTAAATTCATCCCGCCCCCTAGGCCACTAACCAAAGATGATTTATGTAAATTAATTAAATAGTGTAATTCTAGCACATGAAGAAATGATTTGTTAATTAACCTAGGGAAATAATATATGCAAGCAACAGATGATAATCACACTGTCGGACACATAACTGACTTGAAGAAACAGCATGTCTAATCCTAAAATTCACCGGTGCCCTGTTATCATTAGGTCATCCATTTATTCCATTAATCATTAATCTGTCAGGTAATGTTCTGGCTTTGTAATAATGGTAACTGTCTTTTGAGGGTGCATGGCACGTCAAGAGTGTTCCTAAGAACTTCAAAGATACCACAATAGCCCAATGAGGTAGAACTATTCTGATTTTCACTTTACGAACAAGGAAATAAAGAATTCAGGTTAGGTAACTTGTTCTGAGTTTGAAACTAACAAGTAGAGGTCCTGGCATCAACCTGGGAGTCCACCTCTGAGCCCCAGGCCTCACCCACTGTACCAGACTTGTGCCACCCACTGACCATCTTTCCCTGGGCACTGGGGTCCCTCTCGGGTATATTCTTTGTGATGGACGCTGGGGACCTCAGACTGGCAATCCTAAATGACTCCCTTGGAGCCCATGCAACTAAGCATCTGGCCTGCTTTCTCCTGGTCCTGCACAGGGAAAGTGAGAGAAGCCACTGGAAAAAATAGACTGTTTTTAACTTCCTCTCAGACTGCAGAAAATATTCCACATATGTAAAATGTTATCAAAACTCCATACCAGCACAATTCTCAGTGTCAACTGTGATAAAAACAAAGCATCACATGGAATGAGTTGGGTAACTAAGGGTCACTTGATCTCACAGCATCAAATATATCCTCTCAAACTGACAAAATTATTGTAAAAGCAAAATATACAACGTAAAATTGTACAATGTATTTTCTCTGCATTTGATATTTTAAACAAAATCCTTTATTTTTCTTACCTTGTTGGTATAAACTTGCCAACGATTTTTCTTTGGAAGGACTGTTCTCCCACTTTGAGATTATGCCCATCCTACTTCTTTGGTTTTAAAGTCTTTTATCTTATAAAATGATAGAGATAGTAGATGGTACTAGTTTCACTTTGTTTTATTTTCAGTATCCTATATGGCAAAGTGAGATGTTGGCAATGTTAGGTTGATCAGGAAAAACTATTGTTGTGATTGTCTTTTTAAAAATCTGCAAAATCTATAAGTGGAGAAATAACCTCATTTCTCTTCACTGACTGCCCAGCATTTATCCCTCAGGTGGAGATTCTGGGGTCTTGTTTCATGCTCTGAGTCAGACCTTTAAGGCCAGAGTGGAATCTCAAAGTCCTACTAAGACCTCATCTCTGCTACCTTCTTCAAGCTGCAGGACATAATTGCCATAGGATTTTTTTTCCTCTTCTTTTTTAAATTATTTTTATGCCTGTTCCAAAGTTAAGCTGGGTTCATCTAAGATCCCACACTAGAGGACTTTCTCTTTTTTTAATCAAAGTATGTATAGTTGATTTACAATACTATATTAGTTTTAGGTATACAACATAGCGATTCAGTATTTTTATAGATTATACTCCATTTAAAGTTATTACAAAATAATGGCTATATTTACATTCTGGGCTGTACTATATATCATTGTAGCTTATCTATTTTATGCATAGTAATTTGTATTTCTAACTCCCATACCCCTATCTTGTCCCTCCCCACCTTCCCTCTCCCCACTGGTAACCACTAGTTTGTTGTCTATATCTATGAGTCTGGTTTTGTTTTTTTAATATACATTCATTTGTTTTATTTTTTAGGTTCCACATATAAGTGATAACATAGAGTACTTGTCTTTCTCTGTCTGACTTATTTCACTAAGCATAATACTCTCTCGATCCATCCACACTGTTGCAAATTGCAGAACTGGCTTCTTTTCCATAGCTGAGCAATATTCCATTGTGTGTATATGTAGATAGATAGATGATAGATAGATCACATCTTCTTTATCCATTCATCTGCTGATGGAAACTTAGGTTGCTTCTATATCTTGGTAATTGTAAAGAATGCTGCTATGAACATTGGGATGCATGTATCTTTTTGAATTAGTGTTTTTGTTTTCTTCAGATATATACTAGGAGTGGAATTACTGGATCATATGTTAGGTTTTTTTTAGTTTTTTGAGGAACCTCCATACTCTTTTCCATAGTAGCTGCACAAATTTACATTCCCACCAACAGTGTACCAGCGCTCCTTTTTCTCCACATTCTTGCCAACATTTGTTATTTGCAGTCTTTTTGATGATAGCCATTCTGACAGATGTGACATAATATCTCATTATAGCAATATTTTTTGATCTATCTCTTAAGGCAAAATAAATAAAATCAAAAATAAATAAATGGGACCTAATTAAACTTAAAAGCTTTTGCCCAGCAAAGGAAACCTTCAACAAAATGAAAAGACAACCTACTGAGTGGGAGAAAATATTTGCAAATATGACCAATAACGGTTTAATATCCAAAATATATAAACACCTCCTACAGTTCAATATCAAAAAACAAACAACCCAATTAAAAATGGGCAGAAGACCTGAATAGACATTTTTCCAAAGAAGGCATACAGATGGCCAACAGGCACATGAAAAGATGTTCAGCATCGCTGAAGGACTTTCTTGTTACAGAGGTGAAAGTTGCAGACTTGGAATCAAGAGATCTGGGCATAGATGCTGTTTCTACTCTGAGAAAATCATTCAATCTCCCTCAACCTCTCTTTTTCCATTTCTAAGTCAAGGTGTAAGATCTCGAAGGTCATGCACTGATCTTACATTTTATGTGATTCTATCAACTTCCCATCTTCAAGCCAAATCAAACAATTTCAAGCAGAAAGACCTTATGCTTCAGACCCAAGTTTATTGGCATCTGTACAGTAATAATACTCTCAGAACATTTCCTCTTGTGCTAAGGGAGGTGCTATGAAGGGAGGTGTGGCTCTTCTCTGATGCTGGGAAGTCCAAACAAGGGCAAGAAGACCTACCATGCATAACAATGTTTTGACAGACTTCATGGAGGGGGACGCATTTTGAAAATTAGGCAGAAGTTAGCCATCCTTTCCCTCCTCCATTTGATCACACACTCAGATGACTTTAGGAATCAGGCAGCTCAAATAAAGAGAGAGTGAACAGAAGCCAACAGGGAGTGGTGAGGACATGGTAACTTGGAAAGGGGACGTCCCACAAACAGGCATTCAAATTCAGATATTTTCATAACTCCGTGCCAGCCACATTGAATAAGGCTGTCACCTGAATCCAGCCCCTGTGCTGTCAGCTTGCAACTTCACATCTGGACGATTCAGTGCCTGAGAAAGGGTGTTGGTCCTTGGGAGACACACTTGCGAGTTTGGCGCATCCCGTCAAGTAGGAAAGGAACGGCATGCAGGCACTCACAGTAGTGTGGGAGCCACCGAATGTTTGTTCTCTCAGCGGCCCATCATCTAGTGTGAAATCCCACAGCCTCCCCCCAGAACTGTTTCAGGCTTTGTGGGGAAGAGGGGGACTGAGTGCATCAGGGGCCAGCATTGACCATCCTGCTGATGCTGTGGTGTTAGCCATGACAATGTCTCAGAGTGCGGACTGCTTCGACGGGAGAAGGATGCGTGTGAAATGGGAGCGTGAGGACTCCCCAAAAGCGCGGAGCAATTCCTTTGTGATAGATTAGAAAAAAAGAGAGATTTTTAATGACTGACACACTGGACAGGGGGGCAGGTAATTCTTGTGGGAGAGAGTTTATGGGGAACTTTGTTGGAAAGTGTTTCATCCCTTAAATGTTTCTCATAGACCTCTGGAGACTGTCCTACTTGCACCTAGGTTTAACCTTTCCATTTCTGCATTGTAATTCCCATCTTAAGTTGCTCCATCTCTTCAGGAAATATATTTGCATAAGCAGGTGTGGGCACAGCTGGGGAACTTGAGACACCATGTTGGAAAGACGAGCACTATCTCACTTCAAGCAATCTGCTGAGTCCCGCAGAGAAAGCAGCAGCATATCCAGGGATCCGGGGCTGTGCAGAAACCCAGCAACCAGGGAAGAGCAGACACAAGTGGGGAAGGACCCTTTCCTGCCTGGACAACTCCAGAAAGACAAGGATCTGGGAGTCATGGGAGCCAGTTACCTGCTGGAGGAAGCGGGCCTCTGAGAAGTGTAGGAGGAAAGAGATGACAAACCAAAAGATGGGCAAGGGGTTCAAATATGCATTAAATGTTCTGAAGGGGTGAGCCAGTGGGGTTGCTGAGTCAAGAAGACACAGCGAGGTGTAGCTTAGAGTAATGAGATTATTCCTGCATTCACTTCTTTATGTTATTGTTAAAATGAGAACTCCAGATCTGTCTGTCTCCTTTTCTGTACTTATAACTGTTGAAGTCCATAATTGTTCTCTTGCACATTTGGCTAGGAAATCCAGTCTTCACAGGAGCCCCATGGAACATTCTATCTAGTCCTAATGCAAAATCTGTCATATCTCAGTAGCATAGTCTTTCTCCTGTTCTGTGTATAATGAACATTGCCTTTCCTGGTGGGTTTTTAAAAATATTATTAAATAAAACCTTGCCAAATTTACTTTGCAGAAGTATCTTTTATGGAAAGCAGATGGAAAAAGCTAACCTAAAAATGCAAATCATAACACTATAATGACTTCTTAATTTTAAAAGTTATGGATCCATCTTCCCAGGAGGGACTGAAAGAGATGGTGACAACAGCTGCACAAGAAACTTCATGAGTGGGAGGTGATGGAAAAGCAAAGGTAGGTCGTAGAGTTGCAGAGATCATAAAGGATATTCCTCGTCCTGAAATGTGTCGGGTTGAGCACTCATACGTGTTCAATTCCACTGCGTTTATCCAGGTAAAGGAAAAGAACAAAGACACCACCAATCCCAGGATACAGATTACTCCCAAATGTGTCTACACATGCCACAAGGAATATAGAGTTCCAGAAACACATATTTAATGTCCTTCCTCCAAATTTCTGCTCGACTCCTAAGACAGGAACATGAAACCACAGTTCACAAATGCTCCCAACTCTAATATATTTACTCAGATGTTAAACTCCTCCTGAAATGACTATTTAACACAGAGGTTTCTTTATATTTTTGTAACTGGCCTCTCTTGAAACCCACTGTTCAAGAGGGTTGAACTCTTAACCACATTCTTATTTTTGCAGAAAATAGCTGGGTTTCCTCCCCAATCTGTGTTTTCTACTGTCAATTAACCCCTCTCCTTCCCTCTTTCCTGATATAGAAGAGATTTTAGAAACAGTTTCAACTTACCAGTAAGTTTTAATATTACCCTTGTGAATAAAATTCAATATATATGCAAAATATGCCTCTTTCACCTTTTCAATTCTTTGTACTTTCTGGGATTTTTTTAATTTTTACTTTATATTGGAATATAGTTGATTAACAATGTTGTGTTATTTTCAGGTGTACAACAAAGTGATTCCATTTTATATATATAACTACCGGTACCTATTCTTTTTCAAAATCTTTTCCCATGTAGGTTATTACAGAACACTGAGCAGAGTTCCCTGTACTACATAGTAGGGCCTTGTTGGTTATCTATTTTAAATATAGTAGTGTGTATATGTCAATCCCAGACTCCCATTCTTTGTACTTTTTGAATAGCAAGTGACCACAGGTATTAAAATACACACATGCAGTCTCCTGATTAACACATTGAGAAGTACATCCAGGAACTGATCCTGTCATCAGTGGCATCACCTCACCGACACACTGTTCAGGGCCATCTGGCCTGTGTCAGAGTATTAACTGCTGTCCTCTGGGTGAATGGCTGACATGCATTTACTTTCTCGATAGAGCCGACAAATTAAACAGCTGGAAGTATTTTCAAATTTCTGTCTGGGGACCACTTAATATATTGGAACTCAGTATGAATTTCCCTCTGAGATAAAAGTATAAAAGTTGTTCTTTCTTTTTCCTCTTTTTTTTTTTTCTGTAAGTCACCTCCTTCCCCCCATCCCCCAAACAGAACATCAATAGAATATCATGTCTTTCAAGTTATGATCACAGGTTAGAGAAAAGAAAAGGACTCTAAACTCAGCTGTCACTTGCCTCCTAATGGAAAAGTGGATCAAAATCTCGCTGGAGGAAGAAACCAGAGGAGGAGGACATGTTATAGCTTGTGGCTGCTCTTTCCCTCCACCAGAATTAGACACAATCCACTAAAACGGCTCCACTGAAAGCCAGTAACAGGAGTCATTTGGACTGCCATGTGTGGGGAACACGAGTCATTGGGGAGCTCTCAGTCAATTTGTAGGTTCAGAAAACAAACTCAGTCACCGTAGCATCATAGCATTCGGCAGAGAGTAGAATGTAATATAAAATGCTTCATCTTGAACTTCATCCAGGGCATTAAGCTCCTGGAACACTGGGAGCTTCCTCAACATTCCTCCACTTCGGTGGGACAGTTTCTTTTAGATACTCCACGCCATGCCCAGCACCACCGCCCATGGGACCCTGCCATGGAGGGTGGTGCCAGGAGGATAGATCATGCTCATCAGAAGGCTTTCGCTCATTAGCGCCTTGAGCTACTTGATGAGACTCAACATGCATAAGCATCCAAACAGAACTGGCCATCTAACAGATAGAATCCGACAGCATTTGGACATGAACCAAGAACCCTTGCAACGAAATAGTGCTGGCTGATCACTTAGACAATACAAGCCTTTCAAAGCTACTTGTCTTTAGTTTGGGGTCGTTTTTACTTAGCTCATGTGACTACATCATCTTTCTTGGTTTACAGCTATAAGGGTGTTAGTTACAATGGGTTCCAAACATAGTAACTGTGTCAGGGTAGGGACACAAAGAGCCACTGGGCATCCTGTGAATGCATTTTTAGAGAAACTTTTGGAACCTAGAGACACTCATCAACACCTTCCACAAAGAAGAATAAAATGCAACATGTTAGAATGTTCTAGTGACTTTGACCTGTGTCAACTAAGCTAAGCTTAAAGCACATTTCCCAGGTTCCCGTTCTTGTGTGGTCCTGGGTTAGTGCTGGCCACAGGGGACATTTTGCATGAGATTTGGAATGCAGAAGTGAAGTAGTAGCTATGTCTTTTTAAGCTCTGAAGGTCCACGTGGGGCTCCAGGCATTGTGGCAGCTCACAGATATTGCCACTGACCAGTTGGCTGACCTTGGTGGTGTGGGGCAGCTCTCCAGATTCCCAAGCAGGGAGAGACTGGGGTGAAGTGAGTGAGGTACTGGCCTCAGGGCACACAATTTAAGGGGGAATCAAAAAACCCAATAATCAAGATAGATACTGTATTAATGTGATTTTTTAAATGAATGCAGAAAAATATACAGTGAAAAAATTATCGCAATATTAAATAGACAGGAGGGGTCACAGTGCAGGAACAAGCCATATAGCAGTCTGAGGCAAAAGGAAGAATCAGTAATATTGATCTCACAGGCCACGAGGTCTTCTTCAACTTGTCCAAAGCGTGGGACTGGCACACGTGTAGCTCTGTAGCAGAGGGTGTGTCTGTCCACAGCACTGATGGAGACAGTGAACAACATATGCACATTCCATTTTTCTTTCTCAGGGTCCTGCCTTTCCTTGGGTGCTCCAGTGTGTCTCTATGCCCTTCTACATGCAGCTTTCCAATTGTCATTCGGGTGGACCTACAGCAACTTCATGCTCAGCCCTCAAAGCAGAAACCGGATACCATGGCAACAAGTAGCACAGAAGGTTCCAACAGCATCCCCATACTCCATACCACTGTTGTGGTTCTACTTCTCTGATTGATAAGGACATGATTTCTGTATACAAACTAGATTATGTCAGCTAGGAATACAACACAAGTTCCAGGAGAGGTAAGGTCAAATTGTACAAAGAAATAGCTACAGCTTTCTCTCTCTGTCTGTGTGAGCCATCTCTCTGATGTGGTCAAGATGTTGCCTGGTGCATTCTTTTGCTAAATTATCAGAGACTCCATATCAGTGGAGCCTACTGTTTATACCTGATAGAGAAACAGATAACTAGGATGTCCCTGTCTCTATTCTGGGGCAGAGATATTCCTCATCTAGTTTGGGTTAGTTTTTTCTTTATCAACAATAAAGACAAAGCCATAGTCCCCTAAAGAAGGCATGCTTAATAAACTCAAATTCCACAAACCTGGGCCTCATTGGAGGAAGCTACTATTGTGTTTTAAAGCACAAATTGCAAAGTTCATTCAAACTTAAAATATAATTAAAAGAGAAGAATTGTTTATCTTCTTTAAGGATTTTTATGAAGTTTCCAGATTATGAAATCATGGATTCGTTTCTGAATAATTTTGGTATTGTTATATGTCCTGGAGCTGGTTAAGGTAGAAACTGGGGTCATGATCATGAAAAGACTCTCATACAATCTCTGGGGAAGACACCTGCTTTTTGAGGAATTTTGGCTCAGTTGGATAAATCACAGTTTATCAGAGAGTGAGCAACCTTGCTGTTGAGACTTGCTATGAGAAGAGCTGGGGCCCAGAGAGGTGGACATCCAAGGGCAGCTGTTGGAGATTAGAGACTTCACTGTCGAGGGACCCATTCTCTGTGACAGATCTAGACCAGGGTTTCTTGATCTCAGCGCTACTGATAATTCTTTGTTGTAGGGGGGGCTCTCTTATACATTGTAGAATGTTGAGCAGCACCCATAGCTTCTATCCACTAGATGCCAATAGTCCTACCTCCCCCAGTGGTGACAGCCAAAAATGTCTCCAGACATTGCCACACGTCTGCTGGGTGTCAAAAGTGCCCCCAGTTAAGAGTGTAGATGACAACACAGTCCCACCACTGCTGTAGATGACAACACAGTCTCCTTCTAGCTACCAGGGCCAATGCTGGGGTAGCAAAGTCAGAAGTGGAGGCCAACCCAAGATCAGACATTGAGAGTTCAGAGGCAGATAAGGATGAAGTCTGCCTACAAAATAAATGCAGGTTGTAGACAAGGAGAGGCTGATACCAAGTCCATCACCAGAGATACCATTTGCTAGATAAAATTCAAGTCAGGCTCAAATGAGGGACCAACTAGAAGACCAGACTGGGGAATCTGAAAGCATATTTTGCACTGATGTTGTCGACATCGTGTATTTAGTAACAGAGATTGGAAAGATTGAGGACCTTGAGAACATATCACTAATATTTAAAGACAAAGCTTCTCAGCCCTTCAGATAAAATTGATTGTGCCAGCTAGCTATTGCTTTGTAACAAGCTGCACCAAAAACTCAATGGCATAAATGGTATTTTTATCTCTCTTGAGTCTATGGGTCAGCTGGGAGTTCTTCTGGTCCTTACTGGGCAGTTCTGAGGCACTTAGGCTTTCTCATGTACTTAGAATAAACATAATGGAATATCTAATGTGATACATTTTCATCTTAATTGTTGAGGCAAAAATCACTATTATTGGTTACTAAGGTATCATTCCACAGGAATCATAATGGGTAGATTTTGTCTGTCCTGTCACCCCAACTATTATTAAGCTGTCAGCCTGGCAATCAACAGTTGGCACTCTCTCCAACACTAATTTCTCTCTCTCAGCTAATACCCTTATTTAAACCTTAGCTCCAAATAACTTTAACCTTTTTCTAGAAAATAGCTGTATTTAAAAAGAAATCATTTCTTTTTCTACATTCCCTATCATTCAAATTGTGCTTTTTGTTGTCACATGGACCCTTGCTACACAAAAATATGGCTTTCCATTTTAAACTGACATTCACTCTCAGTCCTAAATAATAGTTCACCAGTTGCAACACAGATGTAACAATGGCAACAAAGCCAGCAAAACAACTAGCGTGTCCTGAGTACCTACTGTGTACCAGACAGAGAGGCCATGTACATGGATAACTCTTTTCATCTTCACAATGACATTTTTTTACAGACAAAGAAATTAAGGTACCAAAAGGATAAATGACTCACCAAAGGTCACTCAGTTGATACAGGGGTCGGGATTCAAACCCCAGCAGTCTGATCCTGAGCCCCTGTTTCCAGCTATACATGGTACTGCCTCTCCAATGTTGAATACATTACAGATATTCAATGAAATTTTGATGTTTTGATAATCATTATGAATTTATAATTTCTTTTTTTGAAGAAAAGTTAAATATAAGTGCAGCCGTTTGGTTAAAAATACAAGATTTGTGATCACTTTGAAATTCAAAGACTGCTGACTTGGCTAACTAGAGACAGTATTAATTCCTTTCATTTGCTTTATGTAGATATCACTGTAGGCAAAACACAAACACAAATTATTTAGTGTAACAGGATCCAGTCTCTTGCTATAATATACATAACTTTGTTTCTGCAGCACTGCTCTAATTGACTCTGATCAAACATTTTTCAGTTATGTGGTGTTGTTAAGTTTGGATGTTTTAAGAAATTGAACTACAAATGGTATAAGTCAGGGGAAAAAGAAGCTCAAGTATGAGAAGGTACAGTTTCATCAAAAGCTCTCTGCAGCCTCCAATTAAAATGTAAATTCATCCTTTAAGAGAAAAAGAATGATCTGATCAACTGAAAATTTATGTGGGAGAAGAACATGTGCCAATGAGTCAGAAAAGCTTAGGGCAGGGGAAGGATGACATGGCAGCAAATTAACCTTTTAAGGAAGGGAGGCATTGGTGTAATAAATGCATATGAAATATAAAACACAGGTTAGAATTCTTTCTAACAAAACTAGCAAAGTGGTCATTTGAAAATCCATTTGCAAATAAATAAGGAAAAGTAATTTGGGGAAGAAACATCACTAAAATTATGAGCAGTATCAAAGAACTGGTTTCTCGTAGAGAAATGATATTAAGAAAACTGAGGATGGTAGCTACCTTTTTACTAACTTAAAATATGTAACATTATTTATATTTTTGAAATAAGTTCTTTTATTGTAGTTAAGCACACAGATGGAGTTTACAAGGCCTATGTATGCATTTCAATGAATTATCAGGAAGTAAAACATCCACGTAACCATTACCTCGGTCACGAAATAAAACATTCCCACACACCACAAGCCCCTTCGAGCCTTCTCCCAATTACTACCTCTTGATTTTTCCCCAAATGTAACAACTCTCCTGGCCTTAACACAATAGAAGTTTCCCTTTTTCTTAAGCTTTATAAAATACTGACTCTCACACTCTCATATTTTTTCTGCCTGCCTTCTTTCTTTTAACACTATGTTTGTGAGATTTATCCATGTCATTTCATTCTGCAGTATTTCACTGATTTTCATGTCTGTATAGAAGTTTACTGCATTATTGAATTTACCAAAATCTATCCATCCTATTGTTTTTTTTTGGGGGGGGGGTTGAATTCTAATTTATTTAACCTTTTTTTAATAGATCTTTATTGGAGTATAATTGATTCACAATACTGTTAGTTTCTGTTGCACAACAAAGCGAATCAGCCATATGCATACACATGTCCCCATAGCCCCTCCCACTTAAGCCTTCTTCCCACACTCCCTATCCCACCCTTCTACGTCATCGCAAAGCACCAGAGCCGATCTCCCTGTGCTATTCGGCTGCCTCCCACCAGCCAACTATTTTACATTCGGTAGTGTATATATGTCAACGTTACTCTCACTTCACCCCAGCTTTGCCCTCCCACCCCATGTCATCAAGTCCATTCTCTATGTCTACCTCTTTATTTCTGCCCTGCAATTAGGTTCATCAGTACCTTTTTTTTTTTTTTTTAGATTCCATATATATGCGTTAGCATAAGGTATTTATTTTTCTCTTTCTGATTTACTTCACTCTATATGTTAATGGACATTGGGGTTGCTTCTCGTTTAGGACCATTATGTCTAATGGCACTGGGAATGTTCTCACACACAGCTTTTGGTGCACACATGTCTGCATTACTGTTGGGGGTGAAATTGTTGAGGCATAAACTGTATGTGTGTTCACTTGAGTAGGTCCTGCCAAACTGTTTTCCAAAGTAATAGAACCAATTTACATTCTATCAGTAGGACAAGGGAGTTTCAGTTGTCCATATCCAGCCATCACTTTTCTTTTAACTGAAAGGTAACTTGATCACACCACAAAGTAATACTCACAGGCAGTGATTTAACTCCCAGCAAATCTCATCCTGTCTTCCCCAGTTTCCTCAGCACCCTGGTCACAGAGAACTTCAAGACCTTTTCTTCCTACTTCCCTGACCACATTCGCTCCACTGTCTTTGATTATCCACATGTTGCCTTTGTCATCCCCCAATACTCGACTCATCACATAATGCTTTTCCACCACTACCTGTATATAAAAGGTGGTGTCCCAAACCCCCAAACCACCCAGAACACCTGTCATCATTTACTCACTTGTTCCAACCATAACCATTTATACAACGTTGACTGTGTGCTTGTCACTGAGCTCGTACTACAGATAAAAGGTGAATAAGACCTGGACTCTGTACTGAAGAGCTTACAGTCCAACAGGGAAAGCAGATATGAAAATGAACAAGTGTGATAAGTTGTAACAAGCATAACTAGGGAAATAGAAAAATATATGGACATTACACAGGAATAAAAAGAAAGGATTCAAAAAAAAAGAAGGAAAGAAGGAAGGAAGAAAGAGAGAAAGATAGAAAGAAAGAAAAAAAGAAAGAAAGTCAGTTTGCCTGAAGAGAAAAGATAATCGATGGAACTTTGAGCAGAAACTTGAAAGCTAAGTAGGAGTACTCCCAGAAAGGGGTTAGGATTCACACAATATAGCAAGGAAACAGGAGCAGAGGTGGAAGAGTGGAAAGAGCACACTGCCCTGGACCAATCCTAAGTACCTCGACAGAGCTGGGGCTTAGACAAAGCTGGAGAGAATCACTGATGTGACCCATAACCTCTGATTCTCTCACTGTTCATCCCACCATAACCTCCCCACACCCAGACAACCCTTCCTCCTCCAGTGCCCCTTCCTCTCTCCCTCCCTTTCCATCTGGGGCAGCCTCACGGCTGAGTTTCCACAGTGGCTGCCTGATGCTGAAACACCCCAACTTTCTGCCTTTTCTCTTCTTGCTCTAGACTGACTGACAAAGGGTTAACAGTCACAAAGAATGAGTCTCCAAAAAAATGGATTCGACCTCTCCTGCATTTTCTCTGCTGAGTCACTTCCCCAAAGCCTGAAAGACTCTTAACGCTCTGCCCACTCTAAACCAGCTTAGCAATAGAAACAGACTTCTGCTGTCCTGAACCTTCCACACTCTGCTGGATTATTTTTAAAATTAATCAATCCGTAATGCATGTATGGAGAGCCTTATGTACAAAGCATGTAAATTGCTGAGCAAGCACTTCCTGGGATGGACCAGGAGTTATACACAGTGGTGAGAGAATGGCTCACTGTCATCTCCCCAAAATGGTCCCAGATCTCACCAGCCTATAGTCTGACTGAGGAAATAGACATGAATCAGAGTTCCAGAAACAAATGCCAAATTACAGCCAATATAAATGCACAAGCAACCTAAATGTCCATCGACAGAGGAATGGACAAAGGAGATGTGGTGTATACACAATGGAATATTACTCAGACTTTAAAAAGAATGAAATAATGCCATCTGCAGAAACATGGATGGACCTAGAGGTTGTCATACTGAGTGAAGTAAGTCAGACAGAGAAAGCGAAATATCAGATGATATCACTTATATGGGGAATCTCAAAAGAAATGATACAAGTGAACTTACTTATAAAACAGGAAGAGACTCACAGACTTAGAGAATGAACTTATGGTTACCAGGGAGGAAGGGTGTGGGGAGAAGGGATAGTTAGGGAGTTTGGGATTGACATGTACACACTGCTTTACTTAAGATGGATAACCAGCAAGGACCTACTGTATAACACAGGGAAGTCTGCTCAATGTTATGTGGTAGCCTGGTTGGGAGGGGAATTTGGGGGAGAATGGATACATGTATATGTATGGCTGAGTCGCTTTGCTGTGCACCTGAAACTCTCACAACATTGTTAATTGGCTCTACTCCAATATAAAATAAAAAGTTTAACAAATAAATAAATAAAGACACAAAGGAAACATCCATCGTGCTCACAGTATATAACAGAGAAAGGACCTGGAGGGGATACAGGGAACATTTCTGAGAAAGCAGTGCCTGACTCCCCCAGAGGAAGAGCATCTTTCTTCAACTATGTGGAGCTGAGGAAAGGGGGAGAGTGCTCAGGTCATGGGGAAAGAAAGTGTGGACAAGACCAAGATGGTGGAAGGAGGGTGGCACCATTGAGGAAGTGAAAACTGACAAGTGTGGCCAAAGGGAAGAGTGTTTGGGGGAGCATTTCTGGGATGAAGAGAGGGGAACACATAAAAAGCAAGCTTGAAGGCCAGCTTGAGAATTTTAGATTTGAGTTTGTACTTCTGATAATGGCTCAGTAACTCCTATGGGACCAACATCCCTGCAAATTATTTAAAAAAAATAAAAAATTAAAAAAGAAACTCCCTTAAACTGTTAAAAAAAAAAAAACCTACAAACTTGAGACCAGATATAATAAGCAACTGCCTGAAGGGTGCTGGCGGGTGACTAAAGCAGGCAGAGACTGAAGGGATGGTGATGTTTATTTGAAAAAGGGATAGGAACTTGTCTGTGTCTTTTGCTCTGAGGACAGACCCCAGTGTGTAGCATGCAGGAGCAGGTGAAAATTTGCAGTCTTATTGAATTGCAGATGAGAAGAGAGAGATGGAAAAACCCCAGCATCTGGAAACCAATGGGGGGTGAGTGTCTGGTAGGAATAGAGCCCCAAATTCTCTGTATGAACTCTGTCTGCATCTCTGGCTGGCTCAGGACCATGCAGGCCCAACTAGAGCTCAAAGAACCAGACTCAGCTGGAGTTCCATGCTCCACCAGGAAAGCAGTTTCCATTCTTGAGTTAAGCCCTTGAGCTTACAGTTTGCATTAAATCATCACAGAGGGTATTTTGTGTCACTGCTTTTTATTAGGAGGGTGGACTGCATGACCAGATTTGTATTTTTGCATTTTCCAGTGGTGATTCTGACTTTATTATATGGAGCAGATTGTGGGGCAACAGGGGATGAAAAGAGGCCTTAGGAGACGGCAGCCAAAATCCCACGGGAGGCCATGGTGCCCCAGCGGGCCTGGAGGAGGTGACAAGTGGACATGGGTTCACCAGAACATGGGAAGGGATTAAACAAGGCTGGGGAAGCACAAGGGTGAGGAAGGCCTCCGAGGTCTCCGACTAGAAACCCGGGGGGTGACGTTCACGGCAACACACAACACAGAAAGAAGACCACACTTGGTGAGGAATGTGCATCTGCATTCGGACGAGTGCAGTGTAAGGGATATTTGAGATATCCCAGTAGAAATGTCAATATAGAAGTTTAATATAGGATCAGAGTAAAGTCAGAGCTGAAGATATCAGTTTGTGAGACAACAGGGTTTCCAGATTATGAAGCTGTGAGTATGGGTGAGATCCCCTAAGGATAGAATCTGGGGTAGGGAGAAAAAGGGACCCAAGATCCAACCTTCAGAAATCCCACAGGTTCATGGCCAAGTTGGGTAGGATATGCCTGCAGAGGAAGTAGAAATGGTAAAGTCAAAAGAAACCAGGAGACGTTCCACTCACCAAAGGCAGCTACAGTGGTTAAGGGCACAAAACTCCTAACCTGCTCTCATCTGCAATTCAAATACTTTATCCTAAGTTTACCCATAGACTCACCCTGGCCTGTTTTAAGATTTAACCCTCAAATTCACCCTAAAACCTAATCTTCCTTTAAGGAACCCACCCCCTCCTAACATGTGAAGACCAGTGACTTCAGTACATCCCTCCATGCTCCCACTTTTACTCCATCCAGATCTGGTATCTGCTCAGCAGTGCATCCTCCTCCCCGCAGGGCTCACATCATTCCAAAATGATAAAGAATATCACAGAGTCACCTGAAAGCATAATTTGAGAGTCTGATCTGATCCCCTAAAAGTGACCTAAAGAAAGAAAAAAAAAGTTTGGCATGAGCAGGAATGAGAGTCTATAAAAACTAACATCTTAAACACGTGAGTGTCCATGTGAAAGAACCACTTTTATATTTTTAATTAATTTTTACTGGAGTATAGTTGCTTCACGATGTTGTATTAGTTTCTACTGTAGAGCAAAGTGAATCAGCCATACATGTACATATATCCCCTCCCTTTTGGACTTCCTTCCCGTTCAGGTCACCACAGTGCATTAAGTAGGGTTCCCTGTGCTATACAGTAGGTTCTCATTAGTTATCTATTTTATACATAGTATCAATAGTGTATATATGTCAATCCCAATCTCCCAATTCCTCCCAGCCCCTTCCCCCTTGTTATCCATATGTTTGTTTTTACGTCTGTGTCTCTATTTCTGCTTTGCAAAGAGGATCATCTATACCATTTTTCTAGATTTCACATATATGCATTAATATATGCATTCTCTTTCTGACTTACTTTACTCTGTATGACAGTCTCTTGGTCCATCCATATCTCTACAAATGACCCAGTTTCGTCCCTTATTATGGCTGAGTAATGTTCCATTGTAAATATGTACCACATCTTCTTCATCCATTCCTCTGTTGATGGACATTTAGGTTGTTTCCATGTCCTGGCTATTGTGAATAGTGCTGCTATGAACATTGGGGTGCATGTATTTTTTTGAATTATGGTTTTCTCAGGGTATATGCCTAGTAGTGGGATTGCTGTGTCATATGGTAATTCTATTTTTAGTTTTTTAAGGAACCTCCATACTGTTCTCCATAGTGGTTGTATCAATTTACACTCCCACCAATAGTACATGAGGGTTCCCTTTTCTCCACACCCTCTCCAGCATTTATTGTTTCTAGATTTTGGAGATTAATGCTAGTCTCTTCAATAAGTGGTGCTGGGAAAACAGGACAGCTACATGTAAAAGAATGAAATTAGAACACTCCCTAACACCATACACAAAAATAAACTCCAAATGGATTAAAGACCTAAATGTAAGACCTGACACTATAAAACTCTTAGAGGAAAACATAGGAAAAATGCTCTTTGACATAAACTACAGCAAGATCTTTTTTGACCCACCTCCTAGAGTAATGAAAATAAAAACAAAAATAAACAAATGGGACCTAATTAAACTTAAAGGCATTTGCACAACAAAGGAAACCATAATGAAACAACAGACAAAGGGTTAATCTCCAAAATATACAAACAGCTCATGGAGCTCAATATCAAAAACAAACAACCCAATTAAAAAATGGGTGGAAGACCTAAATAGACATTGCACCAAAGAAGACATACAGATGACCAACAAACACATGAAAAGATGCTCAACATCACTAATCATTAGAGAAATGCAAATCAAAACTACAATGAGGTATCACCTCACACCTGTTAGAATGGCCATCATCAAAAAATCTAGAAACAATAAATGCTGGAAAGGGTGTGGAGAAAAGGGAACCCTCCTGTATTGTTGGTGAGAATGTGAATTGGTGCAGCCACTATGGAAAATGATATGGAGTCTCCTTAAAAATCTAAAAATAGAGCTACCATATGACCCAGCAATCCCACTACTGGGCATATACCCTGAGAAAACCATAATTCAGAAAGCGTCATGTACCACAATGTTCACTGCAGCTCTATTTATAATACTCAGGACATGGAAGCTACCTAAATGTCTGTCGACAGATGAATGGATAAAGAAGATGTGGCATGTATATACAATGGAATATTACTCAGTCATAAAAAGAAATGAAATTGTGTTATTTGTAGTGAGGTGGTGTGTTGTTTGTGTATGCTGTCTGTCATACAGAGTGAAGTAGGTCAGAAAGAGAAAAACAAATACCGTATGCTAACGCATATATATGGAATCTAAAAAAAAACCAAAAATGGTACTGATGAACCTAGTGGCAGGGCAGGAATAAAGACATAGACATAGAGAATGGACTTGAGGACTGGGGGGAGGGTAAGGGGAAGCGAGAGTAGCATTGACATATATACACTACCACATGTAAAATAGCTAGTGGGAAGCAGCAGCATAGCACAGGGAGATCAGCTCGGTGCTTTGTGAAGACATAAAGGGGTGGGATAAGGAGGGTGGGAGAGATGCTCAAGGGGGAGGGGATATGGGGATATATGTGTGCATATGGCTGATTCACTTTGTTGTACAACAGAAACTAACACAGTATTGTGAAGCAATTATACTCCAATAAAGATGTATTAAAAAAACCTCTTAGAGGAAAACATAGGTAGAACACATTTTGACATAAATCACAGCAAGATCTTTTTTGATCCACCTCCTAAAGTAATGAAAATAAAAACAAAAATAAACAAATGGGACCTAATTAAACTTAAAAGCTTTTGCACAGCAAAGGAAACCATAAACAAGGCAAAAAGACAGCCCTCAGAATGGGAAAGAACCATTTTTAGTTGGCTTTCCTTTACTGTTTATTTTTCTTTGAACAATTCAAAGTTTAAATGACTGACCCGGTGAAATTGCCTGGCTCTGGTTTTGAAGGCCACTGCGACTTACTTATAACCACATATCAGCCTTAACACAGGATTCCAAAAGCAAGAAACAACTGCACACAGAGCAAAGAGACATAGAGGAGAAATCGTAGCCAAAAGTTGATTATACAGGGTTTGTGCAGAGCCCCGTTCTTCCCCGTGGACGTCCCTTCAGGGCAGCATCCTTCCTCTCCCTCAACAATTCAGAATGTCTCCGGGCATTACTTGAGATACTATGACCCTCTCGAGAGGCCACGAAGTCAAAGCTATATCTGTACTATTATTAAGTCAATATTTGGCTTTTTGTACCTCATCCCCTCACTAGACTTTTTTTTAAATAAATTATTTTATTTATTTATTTGTTGGCTGTGTTGAATCTTCATTGCTGAGCGCGGGCTTTTTCTAATTGCGGCGAGCGGGGGCTACTCTTTGTTGCGGTGCGCGGGCTTCTCATTGCGGTGGCTTCTCTTGGTGCGGAACATGGGCTCTAGGTGCGCAAGCTTCAGTAGTTGTGGCTCACGGGCTCTAGAGCGTGGACTCAGTAGCTGTGGCTCGTGGGCTCTAGAGCGCAGGATCAGTAGTTGTGGCTCACGGGCTTAGTTGCTCCGCGGCATGTGGGATCTTCCCGGACCAGGGATCGAACCCGTGTCCCCTGCACTGGCAGGGGGATTCTTAACCACTGCACCACCAGGGAAGTCCCCACCACTAGTCTTTAGTGGGGTTTTGATGTAATATCAAAGAAGAGCATCTACAAGTATCTGGGGTAACAAAAACAGAAAAACATTAAATACCCCTCCCTTCTCCAGCCTCGTATCTGGAAAAGAGCAAATTTCCAGGACTGAGCACAGAAGCAGATGTGAGAAGGCAGCCTTCTTCCATTAACGAGAAACGCAGAAAAGAGCATAAAACAATGCCAATCTCTCACCAAATATTTTTTGCTTTGGAGAATACTGTTATTTTTCATAGAAATATATTATTTACATTGTCATGTAATACATTTATCATTATTGCCTTTAATGAATTATTAAACATATTTTAAAAAGTCAATTTTGAATATGGTACATTTTGATAGATATAACTCATATGAATAAGTTCTTTGGGGCCAAGGGCAGATGAACTCTGAGTCCCAACCACAGGTATGGGTCCAGAGGGCTCAGCCCACACCCACAAGCCCCGCTAACCCACCAGGTATACGTCCCTCCATGTGGCTGCTGTTTTTCCAGAATCCTAGAAGCAAATTGGGCAAAAGAGCCCACAGCCCATGGTGTCCCCATAGGCTCATCTAGAATGCCAGCATGCACATCCTCCTCTGCAGGTAGAAGCCCAGAGAACAGATGTTAGACCAAGGCTCACATTCAGCCAGCACCCACCCTTGCAGCTGGAGCAGTTGTTAAAGTATTAAAGAATGTCTGTGCTCCAAGTCTCCAAAGTGCTTCTCCCCCAGAACCCCAAGGGCAGAGCCCCACTATATGCCAATGAAAAAGGCAGAACCTGGAGACCCGATGCCACAGCGTCCCACCTCACCCTCTCTGGCTTCCCCAGGACCCTCGGGCTGCCTACCCTTATGATCCACCCAACGTTCTGTACTGGCTGTTACATCTGGAATGTCACTGCCCAGCAGAATCCATGTGTTCCCAACACACATCCCCTTCTCTATCCTCTCTCTCAATCCTTCTCCCCACAAAACTCTGACCCAGAAGAGCCAGATTTCAGGGTTTTTCTTCCTCTACCTCATGTCATCTTCCTACTCCAGGCAAACAGGCTCTCAGCCTAGATTTCAAAGCAGAAGGACCATCCTTGTAGACAGGCTGTGGAAGGCATACGGATCTGAGTGCGCCAGCCTCAGTCTTTGAAATGCTAAGTGAATTTTGAGTATGAGGAAGGTTCTCACTGACTCTTCTTCCCACACTGCAACCCAATCACCTCAGTACTCATTTCTCAAGCTTTGAAGAACTCTTCCCTGCAACTGTACCCAGGCATTGCCGCCTTTTTCTTCCCTTTCTACTCTTTCCTTTCCAAAGACATCTTTGATAAGCCAGCAGATCTTAGTCACTAGGTATTGGAATCACTGGGGGAACTTCAGAAAATGCTTGTGCCCAGGATGAGCCTCATACATACGCGTCAACCTCAGGGAGAGGCCCAGGTATCAGCAGTGGTTAAAACTTCCCAGAGACGCCAATATACAGGTAAGATTAAGAATCAATGGTCTAGGCTAGAAATTCACTGCGTATCTTCTTCATGATCCCCCGCCCTGGGCACCCCACCACCACTCCATGTCTGGAATTCCAGAACTGCTAGGGAGAAGTGCTTTCTCTGCCCATTCTTTCCATTGTAACCCTCCCCTGGCTGGCTGGCTGGGCCAGTGGAAGCAGGCTTGGGGCCAGGTAACAGAGTCTTATGCTCAGGAAGACAGCCCTTCTCCAGAAGACTAAGGCTCATTTCTATTTCCTTCTTCCTTCACTGATAAGGAATAAACTGGCCAAGGAGCCCTGCGTTCACTTGCCCCATGGTCACTCCCAGGCGTGTGCAGGGCAAACCTGACCATTGATTGTGCTCCAGCCAAGGCCACGTGCCCCACGTCAGAATAATCCAGGCAGCTTTTAGAAACTGCTGATGCCTGTACGTCTACCCAGACCAAGTCCATCAGGCTCTCTGGAATGGGGCACGGGGAGTAGTATGTTTAACGCCGCCCAGCTAATCCTTATGTGCAGGCAGAGGCAAGAACTGCTGGGCCTCATGGTCCAGGGAATCTTGGCAGGTCCCGTCCTGCCTTCCTCTACTAATATCTGGGTGATGCCTTGGTTGACCTGGCTTTCCGTTTCATATTTTCTCCTGTCCATCATCTCGTAGGTCACCTGAGCCACCTACACTTCTGTCTGTGAGTCTGCCAGTCTGTTCTGCCTCATCCTGAAGCCCCACTAAGACCCCACCTCCGACTTCCTTAGCACAGATGGGTACTGATCTTAAAATACATGCTCCTAGACAGAGCCCAAGGTTCGCTCAACCGTAGTTTTCCAATTAGACTGGTCAAAGATCCACTTGAAAAAAAGGCTTTATTTTTAAATTAACAAATACATTTTTATTTTAAAAAATAACACAAATACAAAAGAAATCTAAACAGCACCCACGTGGGTAACAATGAGATGAGTCTCTTTCCACTCTTGCTCTCCGGCCCCTTCCCAGAGGGAAGAACTAAACAATGCATGTTTGTCTTTGTACATCTATCCCCTGAGGGACTTTTCTATTTTGTAAAAACAGAATAGATTCCTAAGACCTGACTATTGCTTAAGACGCTGGGAGGGAGATGGGGGAGGGTGCCCTAAACCTGCACCTTTAAGAGCTGCTCAGGGATCGAGGATCAGACGGGTATGGGAACTGTCCCTGACATACAGCACCTGACACAGCCTGCAGGGGCTTAGGGTGCTTTGATCAAAAGTGATAGGATGATGGGCTTCCCTGGTGGCGCAGTGGTTGAGAGTCCGCCTGCCGATTCAGGGGACGCGGGTTCGCGCCCCGGTCCGGGAAGATCCCACATGCTGCGGAGCGGCTGGGCCCGTGAGCCATGGCCGCTGAGCCTGCGCGTTCGGAGCCTGTGCTCCGCAATGGGAGAGGCCACAACAGTGAGAGGTCCGCGTAACAAAACAACAACAACAAAAAAAAGTGATAGGATGGCTCCTAACTTTGGGAAGGGAATGGGGACAGTCATCACATGCACTAAAGTAAGTGTGAGCTGATTTGTAGTCTCCCAAAATTCGTATGTTGAAGTTCCAACCCCCAGTACCCAAAATGTAACTGTATTTTGTGTCACGGTCTTTAACGAGGTAATTAAATTAAAATGATGTCTTTCGCGTGGACCCTACTGCAATCTGATTGGTGTCCTCATACGAAGAGGAAATTTGGACACGCGAAAAGAAACAACAGCGGAAGGTCCATGTGAGTACATGGTGAGAAGGCGGCCGTCTCAAGCCAAGGAGAGAAGCCTCAGAATAAACCACACCATTGACACCTTGATCTTGGACTTCCAGCCTCCAGGATTGTGAGAAAATACATCTCTGTTGTTTAAGCCAGCTAATCTGTAATATTTTGTTATGGCAGCCTGAGCAGACTAATACAGGTAAGTTAATTCCACTCGGGTCACCTACAGATATTAAGGCAGGTTAGAAACAGAGTTACTGGACACTGGAGACTCTTACAATGATGTCGTCAGCCTCAGTGCCAGGGGACATCCTTCCTGGTGAAGCCACTTCCCAGTAGATTTCTTCGTGTAGTTCAGTTTTTACATTTTTGGCCAAGAAACAAAGCAAAATGTCCTTATACTGACTTCAGGACAAGAAGAAAGTAGGCAGCTTGATGCATGAGGTTCAACATTTTTCTAAAATTTAAAACACGAATGCCAAAAAGCGGTCCACATAAACAGCTAACATAAATCAGCCATATGACAGGGACAGTTCTTGATGAGCAGGAGTGCAGCTGAGGCTGACGAAGAATGTTCCGAGTAGCCCGTGACAAGTTCAGCTTGCTCTGCATCTTTAGACCAAAGCCGTTGCTTTCTCGTGCCTAAGCATGATCGACTGCATGGGGGAGAGAGGGGAGTGGGTGTAAATGCACAATGGCTCATGCAGAAGAGCTGGGACTGCAAAACCAGTGCCTTCTGCTGAAAAACTAACTCACAAGGAAGAGGTACTTGGCTTCCTCCTTGCTTTGAAAGGGGACCTGGCTTTGATCAATAAGCTATTATAAATATGATGCACAGTTGCAAGAGAAAATAACTTCTGTTTCAGAGGAAATGGTACAGATGAAGGCACCACTGCCTAGGAAAGGTGGCTACTCCCCTAGAAGGCTAAGGGTGGTCTCAATTTTTCCTCCAGTTGATACTTTAAAGAGAGTGTGATTTTTTCTCAAGAAAGCTGGATTTGCAATTGATGGGCTCCAGTTAACAGTCCACCACTGTGAACATAATATTAGGCAATATATTTAATTTCTTTGAGCTTCCAGACACTCATATATAAAATGGAAATACTGTTTATCTAACAGGGTCATTGTGAGGCTTGAATAAGCAAAGTGCTCTGTGTATTCTAAAATGCTATACAAATGTCAAGGCTTTGTTACTTTCAAGTGTTCAGTTTTTTTGACAGCAAGGTCATCTTGAAAGTACTATTTCAGTCTGAAAGGTCCATTAAACTCACACAAATAACCTATTAGAACCTTTAAATAAAAGGAAAAAATACTTTACAAAAAAATCCTCCTTGAATTAAAAATGCTGCATCTTGGAAAGACTTTTGTTTTTATTAAAACTGTTGGTGAATACAGAATTTCTCACAGATTTGCTATCTTACATCTGGGACTTTTTCATTTCTTTTCAAAACAGAGGTAGAAGTAATAAACTAGAAGCGAGACTGTTTATTTCCGTCGGCAGTCCAGGTGATTCTGGCGGGCCGTGTAAAGTTCTAAAGCAAGCATGTTGACCTCAGCTAACTTCAGGAAGATCTACCTGTGCTCATTTTGTCTGTTAGGCTGCAAACAGCAACTTCCCCAGAAGTTGGAGAGATGCTTGCTTTTTTCAACTGCAATAACTTTCTTGGAATGACAAAGTAGGCAAGTATCTTTGCCTAAAGTCAAGTTTTATGAGATCATCCATTCCCATTCTTAGGAGGGTTCATTTTTTACTGAATTAACATTAGGAAGAAGTCATTTGGCTTTATTAAGCATGTTTCTTCCACTTTAGTAGACAAAGCAGTTCAAAATGTACCAGGAAGATGACGAAAGCAACAAAACCATTTATCTGAAGGGAAAGAAAGATAAAATCACTAGGAGACTGCAGATGAAAGAACCCACGTTCTGTTTTAGATTGATATAGAAACACATTAGGAGACAAAACACGGGCAAAGGACATATCTTCAAAGTTCTCCCTCTAATTTTAACTTTAATTAATTCTCTGTATTTCATAACAATGTATTTTCTAATTGCATGGGGTCTCGCTTCAGAATTCTAAGTAGGACTGTTACTGTTCATAAGTCATCCTTGTGTTTCTAATGACTCAGTTTTAAACTATTAATATATATCTCATCTTAGGTTAATTAAATAGGCTAATTTTCCTTGCCTAGCAATTGTTCATAATAATCTCATATTTTTTAAACTCTAAAATAGCCATCTGGAAATATACATCCTCAACTTAAGCTTGTATCTGTATTAGCGCTCTGCAGAGAAACAGAACCAGTAGAAGGTATACTGATATATATACAAGGAGACTTATAACAGGAATTCGCTCATGCAAATATGGAGGGTGAGCAGACCAGCAGTCTGCCACGTGAAAGCTAGAGAACTAGGAAATCAGGTGGCATAATTCAGCCCAGAGGTCTGAGAACTAGGGGGGCCATCAGTGTAAGTCCTGGGGTCTGAAGGCCTGAGCATCAGGAACCGCAGTGTCCGAGAGCAGGAAAAGATGGACATCTCAGCTCAAGAAGAGAAACAGAATTTGCCCCTCCTTTCCGTTTGTTTGGGCTTTCAACAGAGTGGGTAATGCCCACTAGCGAAGGTAACCTTCCTCAGTTTACTGATTCAAATTCAAATCTCTTCCAGAAACAACTGCACAGACACACCCATAAATCGTATTTCACCAGCTCTCTGCCGACTCCCTAGCCCAGGGTGGTTGACACATAAAATGAACCATCACAGTATCCTATTATTACCAGAGGAAAAATGTGAAAGTAGATTACTGAGTAAGACGTTCACAATTCCCAGGCACAAAGGGGTTCAAATTTCAAAGTACCTCCCATTTTGTGGCACAATAATCTTATCCTCAGCTCTTGGCTCTGGGATAAGAGGGAATTCTTTAAGCAAGCAGAGCAAGGCAGAAACAGCTTGCGTGTGTGGTTTTGACAACCCTACTAAGGTAAGCTTGCTCTTGCCAGTAGATGTTGGTGGTGTCCAGAGATGAGAAAGGGCAAGAGGATCCCTTCCATACAGCCTTACTACCACCAAAGGGCACATCACCATGAAAGCAGGTTTCAGACACAATTCTGCCACACATGTTTCTTGGCAAGCACACACGTTTCATGTTTCTTGGTAAGCTGGCATGAAACAGTCTGTTCCTGGAAGCTTGATGGAGTCCCATCTCTCTGTCACTTCGGCACTCCTGGGGTACCTTGTGTGATCCGGACCCAGAATTCTCAATTAAGAGACCAGAAGGAGAATGCAGGAGAGCCCTAGGTCAAGGTCAACACTCCAAAGGAGCACACAGAGCCTACTGGGCCCCCAGATTCATGCACCCTGTCCATTGGAGGGCAGAAGGACCCAGGCAGGTTTTAACCAACACACATATGCCAATTATTATGTGAATCTCTCACTTCCCTAAATAAGAATTACCTCCAATAGTCCTTACATGAATTAACCAACCTCTAGTGCAGAGATTTGTGGGTGAGGATAGTTGAGGATTTGGGGCAGAGGACACTCAACTGTGTACTCATGTTCAGCATTTTTAAAATGCTAAGTGTGCCTGTCAGTGGAGTGTGCATTCCTCTTCAGGACACTATAAATGCTAACTGACCACTCCCAGGAGAGAGAATAAAATTAACTAGCTCACACATATAAATATTTTATACTGTCTATGCTAAAGCTTTTTCAGGAAAATCATTTGTGTGTGACCATGGCATTCAGAGTGATGACCAACAGAAGAGTGCAGAGGGACAGGTGTGACTAATCTCTTAATTTCTCTGGCCCACTCTCTTTCACATGGCCCAGGTTTTCTAAAATAGAGTATGAGGAGGGATTTTTCCCACCCAGTTTGAACACAAGACAAAAAAAAAATAGCTAGAGATAAAAATTTTAAAGAAGCAGAACTATAACAAAAGATGAAAACTGGGGTCTGAGGAAATAGACATAGAAAGCAATGTGCATTGTAAGTGCTTTCTTCTGATAAATGTTCTAGAAAAGATTCACATTGTTGCCTTATAATCTTACAGCAGTAATCAAAGTTGAGATGTGCCCAGGGAGCCCAGGTGGTCAGGACACCTTGGGAAGGTGGTCTGCAACCCAGAGTCCAGCTCCCTAATAGGTTAATGGATTTCACTCTGTTAAATTTCAAATGCAACACCTCATCCAGGAATGCCTGCATACACAGCCCACCTCTGGCAGAATACAGTTGACTTACACAAGACCAAGACATGTGTTTCATTCTGTATAAGTTATCACTTTATGTTTTAAGATACACTTGTTCAAAGGGATTTAATTTGTGTTAGAAAGAACAATGCCATCTGTGCTCAGCCACAACAGAACAGTTTATCAGGGACAGAGCCTGTGTGAGGAGTGTGTCACTGAAACTCAGTCTTTCCCCTTGGAGGGCAGGATAGCTGGACTCATTTTTACTGCTGCTTTGCTTTGTACCACTTACTCATTCATCAAATATTTACTGAGAGCCTCCCCCATACAGCACGGAGGTGGACCCTGAGAACACTACAAGGAAAGATAGGACGGGCATGGTTCCAGCTCTCAAGGAGCTTTGATTCTGAACTTGATTTAAAAATCAGAACAAACGGCTGTGAACGGTAGTGACTGACTTAGTAGAAATGAATGTCTCAGTCCAGAAATGAGACAGTGCCAAAACAGAAGACTGTATAAGAAAAACCCCTATGTTTGTCCTTTACTCCCACTTCTGACACCTGGCGTGTGGGGTTTTCCACACACTGACCAGCTCTCCAACACAAGCTGGGTATCCTACCATTCAATTCAATTCTGACACTAACCAGAGTTGGCACAGACCACACAGGTTAAGGGCTCAGTCCCACAAGACTGCCCTCCACTTCAGACGCCAATGGCAAGTAGTGGGTCCCCAGGTTACCCACACCTCTATCCAACTTGGTTACAAATCAGAGGTTCTCACAGCTCCCTCCTTGTATTAAATCATTTGCTAGAACAGCTCACAAAACTCAGGGAAACACTTACTTGTGTTTACCACTTTATTACATAATAAAGACTATGATAAAGGATACAACTGAACAGCCAGAGGAAGAGATCCATAGGTCTGGGAGAGTCCTGAGGGCAGGAGTTTCTGTCCCCATGGAGCTGGGGTGCGTCCAGTATGTGGATGGGTTCACCAATTTGACATGACTGATTATTAACTCCATTTCCAGCCATTCTCCCCGCTTGGAGAATGAAGGGAGGAGTTTAAAGTTCCAAGCTTCTAATCATGGCTTGGTCTCTCTGGTGACTGAACCCCATCCAAGAGCCCACCAAGGTCACCTCATTAGAACAGAAGCGTTCCATCACCCAGGATATTTCAAGGGATTTAGGAGCTCAGTGTCAGACGCTCTTATCACTCAGGAAATTACAAAGGTCTTAGGAGCTCTGCAGCAGGAACCAGGATCAAAGACTAAATATTAGAACAAAAGATTTTTGTAGCACCTCTATTTACAAGGGTTTTAGGATCTCTATGTCAAGAACCAGGGGCACAGACAAATACATATATATTTCTTACTATTTCACAGAGACACTGGAAATTGAAGAGGTCAAAAAATAAAAATAAAACAAGCTTCTTAAAGAAGCTGGTTCTGGTAGGACTTGAAGCAGGCACAGAATTTGTTTGGGTAGAGAAGAGAGTGTCCATTTGAACAAAGAAAGGGTGCAGGCAAAGACACAGTCATAGAGAGGGACATTTGGTCTTCCGGAAAACAATATGGCCAGAGGTGAATATAGGTGCCAATAAATAATGAGAAAAAGTTATTGACAAGACTGTCATCTGAACACAGAAGTTCTAGAATATTGGGTGAAGTTTATACTTTGTCTCGTATATGGGGGTTGGGGGGATTGAAAGCTTTTAAAAAGGGAGTGTACATGATAATGAGGTATTTTAGAGAATAAACCTTCCTGTAGTAACAATGCTTTGGAAGAGAGAAAGACAGAAGGCAAGACAACCTGTGGGAAAACAATTTCAATTATGCAAGCATGAAGTTATGTGGGTCTAGACCAGAGTGGGGCAGTGAGACTGTACATCAAATTGTTCTGTTCATTTTCCATAGAGGGAAAAAAGCACAACTGCCCTAGAAAAATTGTTTTGGCAGGTGCCCCATATAATAGATTGTCCTTCACTTATTTCATCCATGGTTTTTTTGCTTTAACTGACCAGCAAATAATTGCTCCAGTGCCAGTCTATTTATCATTCTCCCAAGTCCAGCCCAGCAGACCTGAACAGCATGAAAGGATTCAGAACTGGTGGGCTCACTGGACTGCAAGATCACATTCTTGTTGATCTTCCATTACTATTTGATTTGTCTTCTGTCTCCCAGATATCACCAGCAAGGTATGCCAAGAGAGCACAGAGGACACCTGGGACCAAGCCAGGATTTTACCCCCAAGCTCTTAAACTTGTGGTATAGCTCTTAAACTTGGTGTGACATTGAACACCATTCTCTACCATTTAGCCTTACCAAGGATCTGTGAAGTTGTAAAGTCTTTATTATAAATTAAAAAAATTATTACTGAATGCTACCTATGCATATATGCACTGAATGTAGCAACTGCTCTCCTGAGGGTATGTATTACATATGTAACTGTGCTTTTATGTTCTTCCCCAAATCCAAAAGCATAGCTGCCTTATCCCGCATCCTAGAAACAAGAACTCTAACTAGCACACAGTGCCTCAAAGTTATCCCAGCTATGGCTGTCACTGGGCTGTCCAGCAACAAATGAGATTCTTTTTATAAAATTTCAATTTCTGGTTTCCAGTCCAGCACATAATGAGCTTGGAAGTCACCACTTCATCCTAACAACAAGTAAAAAACTGAACAAGCTGAGAAATCAACCACACCTTGACAAATTTAAAAGAGTAGAAATCATATAATGCCTGCTCTCAGGCCACAATAGAATTAAACTAGAAATAAATAATAGAAAGATAGCGGGAAAATCCCAAAAACACCTTGGTGATTAAACAACATATTTCTAAATAGCATGTGGGTCAAAGGAGAAGTCTCAAGAGATATTTTAAAATATTTTGAACTAAATGAAAATAAAAATACAACTTAGCAAAATCTGTGGGATGCAGTGAAATCAGTGCTTAGAGGGAAATTTGTAACAATGAAAGCATACATTAGAAAAGAAGAAAGATCTAAAATCAAAAATCTAAGCTTCCAACTTAGGAAACCAGAAAAAGAGGAGCAAAGCAAATCTAAAGTAAGCAAAAGAAAAGAAATAATAAAAATTACAGCAGAAATCAATGAACTTGAAAACAGGAAATCAATAGATAAAACCAATGAAGCAAAAAGCTGGTTCTTTGAAAATGTCAATAAAATTGATAAGTTTCTAGCCAAGCTAACTAAGAAAACAACAGAGAAGACACAAATTACCAGTACCAAAAATGAAAGAGGGAACATAACTACAGGTTGCATAGTCATTAAAAGGATACCAAAGGAATACTATGAAAAACTCTATGCCCACAAATTTTATAACCTACATGAAATGGGCCAATTTCTTGAAAGATACAATCTTCCAAAACTCACACAAGAAATAGACAATCTAAATAAGCCAAAATCTATTAAAGAAACTAAATCAATAATTTATGACCTTCTAAACAGAAAGCACTAGGTTCACTGGTGAATTCTACCAAATATTGAAAGAAAAACTATACCAATTCTCTACAATCTCTTTCAGAAGACAGAAGAGGAGGAAATACTTCCTACCCATTCTATGAAGCTACCACTACCCTAACACCAAAACCAGACAAAGACGCTATAAAAAAAAGAAAACTAGAGATAGTATCTTTCATGAACATAGACGCAAAAATTCTTAACAAAATATTAGCAAATCAAATCCAACAATGTATAAAAAGAATTATACACCATGACAAAGTGGGATTTATCCCAGGTATACCATACTGGTTCAACACTTGAAAATCAATTAATGTAATCCATCATATAAACAGGTTAAAGAAAAAAATCACATGATTTTATTAATAAATGCAGAAAAAGCATATGACAAAATCCAACACTCATTCATGATAAAAATTCTCAACAAACTGGGAATAGAGTAGAAATTCCTCAATTGCATAAAGAGCATCACCCAAAAACCTACATTAATATCATATCATACTAACAGTGACTACCAAGTGATACTAAGTTAATATACTTAACAGTGAGAAATTAGAAGCTTTGTCACTACAATCGTGAATAAGGTGAGGATGTACCCTCTCACCACTCCTTTTCAACCTCATACTTCTAGGTAATGCAATAAGACAGAAAAAAGGGGAAGAAAAGGTATATAAATTGGGAAAGAAGAAAGACATAAAACTGTCTTTGTTTGAAGATGACATAACTGTCTATGTAGAAAACAAAAAGAATCGACAAAAAACCTTCTGAAATTAACAAGTAATTATAGCAAGTTTTCAGGATACAAGATTAATACTAGAAAGTCAATCACTTTCTTATATACCAGCAATGAATAAATAAAATTTGAAATAAAAAACACAATATCATTTACAGTAGAACCCCCCCCAAAATGAAATACTTAGATATAAATCTAACAAAATCTGTACAAGATCTATGTGAGGAAAACTATAGAACTTGGATAAAAAGAAATCTATGAAGAACAAAATAAATGAAGATATTTTCCATGTTCATGGATAGGAAGACTCAATATTTTCAAGATGTCAGTTTTTCCTAACTTGACCTATAGATTCAGAATCCCAGCAACTTATTTCATGGATTATTGACAAACTTATTCTAGAGTTTCCATGGAGAGTTAAAAAACCCAGAGTAGTCAACACAATATTGTCAAAGAATGAGGTCAGAGGAGTAACAGTTCTGAACTTCAAGACTTAATACAAAGCTACAATAATTAAGACAGTGTGGTACTAGTGAAAGAACAGACAAATAGATCAATGGAGAGAATCAAAAACTCAGAAATAGACTCACATATATATGGCCAACTGATCTTTGGCAAAGGAACAAAGACAATACAATGCAGCAAAGATAGTCTTTTCAACAAATGGCACTAGAACAACTGGACATCCACATGCAAAAAAAAGAATCTGGAGGCAGACCTTATAATCTTCACAAAAATTAACTCAGAATGTATCATAGACCTAAATGTAAAACACAAAACTATAAACCTCCTAGAAGATAACGTAAGGCAAAATTTAGATGACCTTGGACACAGTGATGATGTTTTAGATACAACACCAAAAGGACAATCCATGAAAGAATGAATTGAGAACCTGGACTTCATTAAAATTTATAACTTCTATTCTGTGAAAGCCACAGTCAAGAGACTGAGAAGACAAGCCACAGGCTGGATGAAAATTTTACAGACGACATATCTGATAAAAGGATGGTTATCCAAAATATGCAAAAAGAAAAAAAAAAGCCTCAATAAGAAATAAGAAAAAAAACCTCAATAAGAAAAAAACTGGTTTAAAAATGGGCAAAAGACCTGAACACACACCTCACCAAAGATGATATACAGATTGCAAACAAACATATGAAAGAATGTTCCACATCATATCTCATTAAGAAACTGAAAATTAAAACAACAATGAGATGCAACTACCATCTATTAAAGTGGCCAAAATCCAGAATACTGACAATACCAAATGCTGGCAAGGACATAGAGCAAAAAGAACTCTCATTTACTGCTGGTGGGATGCAAAATGATACAGCCACTTTGGAAGACAGTTTGGCAGTTCCTTACAAAACTAAACATACTTTTATCATACAATATGTCAATCATTTCTTGGTATTTACCCAAATGAGTTGAAAACTTATGTCCACACAGAAAAACTGCACTTGGATGTATACAACATCTCTATTCATAATTGCCAAACTTGGAAGCAATAGGAACAAAGATGCCTTCAGTAGGTGATTGTTACATAAACTGATACATCCAAACAATAGAATATTATTCAGTGATAAAGAGAAATGAGTTATCAAGCCAGGAAAAGACATGTAGTAACCTTAAATGCATATTACTAAGTGAAAGAAGCCTATGTGAAAAGGCTACAAACTATATGAGTCCAACGAAATGATGTTTTAGAAAAAAGCAGTACTATGGATACAGTAAAAATATTAGTGGTTGCAAGGAGTTGGCAGGGAGAGAGGGATGAATAGACAGAGTGCAGAGGATTTTTTAGGGTGGTGAAAATACACTGTATGATCTTACAATGGTAAATACAGGTCACTATACATTTGTCCGAACTATAGACTATAAAATACCAAGAGTGAACCTTAATGTAAATTATGGATTTTGGATGATAGTGATGTGTCATTGTAGGTTCAATTTTAACAAAAGTATCACTCTGGTGTGAAATGTTGATGGTAAGGAAGGCTGTGCATTTGTGGGGTCGTGGGGTATAAGAGAAATCTCTGTGCTTTCTGCTCTATTTTGCTGTAAACCTAAAACTGCTCTAAAACATAAAGTCTATTTTAAAGGAAAAAAAATAGAATTGAGACACAGAGTGAAGTTAAAGCCAGCAGTAGGGGCCTGAGCTAATGGGTGAGAGTTGTTAGTACTAAGCAACCATATAGAGTTAGGTACAAGACAAAAAAAATGGAAGATGAAAACAGAGATTGCAGCCTAACAAATCACAACAAATTTAGTGGCTTAAAACAACCCACATTTATTGCCTCACACAAGGACATGCACATGAGGAGGCAGGGATCATAGGGACCACAGTAGCCCCTGGCCACCAGACACATCATGACAGACAGAATCGGAGAAGAGAGAAACATGAAGCCCTGAGGGATGAGAGTGAATCAACCTCTGCTTCTGATTCTCCATTCCCCTCCAGGTTCAGCCAGCCCCAGGGGTATTTCCTGCCTTGGATTTCATGAGATTATCTCTAGACTTTCAGTAAAACAAACAAAAGCCAGGCACCATTCTTTCAGATACACCAGGGCAGATTTCTGCTTCTTAGAACCTAAAGAGTCATAGCTAGGATGGATTGGAATCTTCTTCTTGTATCGTATGGCAAATGTTTGGGAAGGCATACAGATTTAGCCTTAAATCTTGATCCCACAGCTTATAAATGAGGCGAACTTGAGCATTCGTGTAGAGTAAGCCTCAGGGTTTTTGGGGGTCTTTTTTCCTGTAAAATTAGAATTAAATATCTACCCTGCAGTAGATACTTTTTTCAAATGACATGTGCTATAAAAGAATAGTTTCTTATTTCATCCCATTCTTCTTTCATTAATTTTTTTTCTGATTTTCTTCCTTTCTTTCTTCCCTCCCACATAATATTGTATTATTGATGGTTTTCTAGGGCTGCCGTAACAAAGTGTATACCACAAACTGCGTGGCTTAAACAACAGAAATTTATTGTCACAAAGTTCTGGAGGCTGAAGTCTGACATCACGGTGTTGGCAGGGTTGATTCCTTCTGAGGCTGCGAGGGAGAATCGGTTCCAGGCCCCTCTCATTGGCTTGTCTTCAGGTACATACGTCCATTCAGACAGCTGTCTTCATGTTCCCATGGCCTTCTCCTTGTAAGTGTCTCCATGTCCAAATTTCCCTTTTAATAAGGACACCAGTCATATTGGATTAGGGCCCATCGTAATGACCTCTCCTTCACCAATTACATCTTCAATGAGCTTATTTCCAAATCAGGTCACATTCTAAGGTGCTGGACATTAGAACTGTAACAAATGAATTTTTCAATTCATTGACAACCATGACACAATTCAATCCTTAACAAATGTATGAAACACAGAATATGTTAGACTATTCTCCTAATTCATCTATTCAGTTCTGCAAATGTTTGTGTCTCACCTAACTTCTACATCTAAACACACGGCTATAGGTATTTTCTCTAAGCATCTCCATTCTGCAGTTGAAAAAACTAATAAGAGAGCATGTAAAAGATCTTCACATGGAGAGAAGTGGAAGAGATCCGGAAGGCATGTGAGATGTATACAGGAGCTTGTGGAGTCTGTCATCTGGTCACTTTTCAGGAGGATAAGCAGTGAACTCTAACATCTTTGACAGCATGTCTTACGATTCTTGTAGTTGCACACAGGAGGATATATTATATCAGACATTATTCTTCCAACCTACTGAGCCCCAGATGAGGGGATTTAGGAGGCAGCCTGGGAAGGTAAGCCGGGGGAGGGAGCTGCTGTGGTCTCCATATCACTAGAAAATGCCCTAGCCAGTTACATAGTAGTCCTATGATCCTAAGTTGGCTCAGACTTTGGTTTGGGTTCAGGAGCTGGGTGAGGGCTTTCCTGTGGTGCCATCCTAGTATTTCATCCTCTGCTCAAAGACCAGGAAAGCAGCACAGGCTAAGGACCAAAACATAGGGGCTTAGAGAATGTGAGAAAGCCTGGACGAAGACCAGTGATGAAGAGCAATGATGGGGAAGAGTCAAGGTCCCCTGAGACCAAACTACAGGAGACTGATCCTCAGCATTGCAGAGGATCATTACATCCATCCATGACTTCTTATTTTTCTTTGGTTTTTCATTTTAGAAAATATATCCTTTAGTTTAGAAGACTTGGTGTGGGCTGAGATTGCATTGTGATTTGCCAACATAATTCTGTTTCCTTATCTCAGTTGGAGAATCAAATAGCATATTAATATAATACATTACACTAGATTTCACCAAGAGCATGCAGTAAAAGCTATTCTCCAACGTTTTCAGCCTGAGCTCAAATAAAGTTAATCAAATTTAATTTCATTAATAAAAGTTGGTCTGTGGACCAATAGTTATTTGGGAATGGGGGTTGAGGGCAAAAGTTTGAAGGACAATTTAAAGGTCAGTTTGTTTTAAGATGAGTTCAAGTTTAGCAATGCAATTTCACTGCATTTACTATACATCTCTGTGATGAATGCAAGGCAGGAAAACCAACCCTTATATTTTCTATTTATAATTAATGAGTGCCTTCTAGCAGGGTTGGGGAGAGGAGAGAATTGTGATTACAGAAGACCAACTCACTTGAGCAGCGTCAAATCTTCTAGAGGCCAATTTAAACCAGCTTTGGTGTCAGCTTTCTCACTTTTGTATTATGAGGTTTTACAGTGTTTTTTTTTTTAAGTCTTGATTGGATGAAACATGATTAGAAAGGAGACAGAAGAGACTAATGATAAAACAATTGTTTTAAATAATTAAAGCCAATTACAGGACATTAATGCACCAGTCACAGTACTGTGGGGTTTCTAAGGAAGTAGTGGGGGCTGGGGGGGGGTACTTAGCACTTCTCTGGCTCTCCAGAGCAAGATCTCCCCCAATGGTCACTGCCCATAGACCAAGTCGACCCCAATGGAACAGCCATAGTGGGAAATTCCAAGGAGCCTTAACCTCACTGGACATCCAGAATTTGATATCTCTTTCCATCAGATGAAGCCCAAGATCTGGGGCTTGCTGACTCCCAGGCTCTCTCTCCCTCCTCCCTGTCACTTGAGAGTGGCCTCCAGGAGAACTGCAGGGATCTTTGATTCCATCCACACTAGGTGGGGGAAGTGCCATGTTGCATGGGAAGCGGGAATATTGCATGTCTCCCATCCTTACCATGACACGCCCCCCTTCCTGAATCTAGCTCACCTGGAGACCATGCCTAGCCTCCTGGCAAAAGGAGTCCTGCTCCTGCACCTCACCCACTGACGAGGGCCTTACTTGGAAAGCACAGACTGGTGGCACTACAATCCAGCCTGACCAAGCAGTGCCCACCACATCGACTTTGCTAACTGGCCGGCAGTGCCTCCCAGGATGGATACCACTGCTCCCTGTGACCCACATCTCCCCCATTCCTGATCTCCCCTTCACAGTGGATATCACACAGCCTGCTTAACCCAGTTCTTTAATAAGAGAATCCAAACATAGCACAGTTTGTTTCATTAAGGATATGTTGTTTTCAGCACCTTGGCCAGTGGCTGTCAACCCTGATTATGCACCTGAAAGTGTTGGGGGGGTTTTAATGCTAATGCCTAGGCCTCACCTGCTGAAGATTATGAGCTAATTGGTCTTCATGAGGCTCAAGCATTGGCATTTTTGCTGTGAAACACAGCCAGGGGTAAGAACGTGAGTAGTGAGTTGAGTTCAACTCCAAACTCTCTGGTCACCACACAGCTCCCATGTTAGAAGGACACCTTTCAGCACCCCTCTGGTTTGTGTCCACTGGTTCTCTTGCTCCTAAATGATGAGCTTACATGCTAAGGATGCTCCCCACCTGTTCCTCACACCAGGTCCCCAAGGTGAAGCAACGTGATTGTGGGGAAGAAAAAATACGAAGAATGAAGCTGTGACAGTGCTCCTTATTGAAATGTCTGACGAGATTATTGAAGCAATTAGAGGGACCGAACTAATGTTTCAGGTCGTGCCTTATGCCAGGAAGACTGCAGTAAGAAATTCATGAAGCTTGAAAGGGGTCTTGTCAGACCCTTTTTTTCTGTGGCTATTCTGCACAGAGGAAGAGAAACCTCTTTGCTGACTTCCAAAGGAAGACTCCACAAATAATTCATCTAACTGGCTCCAGAGCAGAGTATTGCTGCTTCCTAGAAATTCCTTCACTTGAATCCCTCTCCAGAGGCTGCAGGGCTAGTTTCCTGCTGAAAGAGAAAAGAGAAGCCCTAAAGTCCAGTCACTCATATCAAACAGCAATACACCTTCAGTTAGATGAAAGAGTGCTTTACTTCACTTTTGTCATATTAATAAAACATTGACGCATTAAAAAGCTTGCCCCACTGCAATGCAGCATTTCATGGCTTTATGTTAGGAAATTGCATCAGCCAATACAATATATGATATTGTAAGTAACACCCAGAAACAACAAAAAAACAAAGTAAAGAAAAAAACAAAGAAATAAGAGTCCAGCCAAAGACCCCAGACCTCTCAAATATTTTCTACTAGTGTCATCCACTTCAAATCAAAGATTTACTCAAAGGATGAAAGACTAAAATGATGAAAACACAGAAAGGTGCTACCTGTAACCAAATATGTTATGAATTTTCTGAGAATTAATCATGTAATCATTTAACAACCAATAAATCATGCACCTCTTTCTTGCTTGAACATATATATGGACCATGGTGGAAATAAAATTTATAAACTTGAAAAAAATTGATATGACCTTGATTAAAATTTTTAAAAAACCCTCCAGTGTTGGTTTCCTGGTTTTGATATTGTACTAGAGTTGTGTGAGATGTTACCATTAAGGGAAACCAGGACCTCCCTGTACATTTTTTTAAACTTCTTGTGAACCTATAATTATTCCAAAACAAAAATTTAAAGAAAAAACACTCTACCCACAAAGGAAATGAAGTGGGACCTTGGAAGGAAAGAAGCTTGTGATCGATAGAAGCTCGTCATCAGTAATAATAGTAGTGGTAATATTCATCACAGTAGTACTGGTAGTCATCTTGGTAGTAGTAGTAATAGTAGTAATTGTACTAGTAGCAGTAATTTGGGTAGTAGTGGTAGTAACAGTAGTAATACTAGTAGTAGTAGTAGTTGACAGGAAGCATTTACATTCCATGACCATTGCGGTACAGTGAAGAAAAGTAAAGGGGAAACACCTTATTTAAATTTAAATCTATGTAAGATCAGTCTTGTTATATTTACTGAGAGAAAGCAAGAAAATTCTCAAAATAATTCAATTCCAAACTGTATATTTCTCACTTAATTTCCCAGGAAAGCAATCTTTAATTCAAAAGCACGTGAAGAGCTCAAAGCATGTGAAATAATGCATTGTTCCTTAAATCTACAGAATATGTTTATTATAGGATATGGGATTTGTTTATTTAACATACAAATTAAATCCTCAGCCTTGTACTAATTGCTCTACACTATATAAGTAGTGGGTTCTTCTAGTATTCAGAAAGCACCAGACCCTCTGGGACTTACTTATCTTTCTCCTTACAGGCCAGCTTAAAGATAAATAGTTATTCCAGCAAATTCAAGACCAAACACAATTCAAAGTTTGTTTCTTTGTGAAGTGTCTCCCACTATCAATCTAAATGAGAAATAGGGTGATGGGGCTGGAGAGGGAATATGGCAAAGATCCTGGAGATGTTTAGGATGTAAAGCACCTACTATATGCAGGTGCCACTCTAGACACAGAAGACTCAACAGTGAACAAGACAGTTACGGTCTTCCCTGTTCTCAAAAAAGAATAACCATAAGCATAAAATCCAACAAACAAGAGCATTTCAAGTAGGGTTTAAAACTATGAGGAAAATAAAACCCAGAAGATGTGATAGAGATCAGTGGTTTTCAGAGGCCCTGGGTCAGGGGAGGTCCCTCTACTGGGTGACACTTGAGCTGAGACCCGAAAAATAAGCAGGCCAAAGGGAAGAAACAAATTTCCTGTAATAGGGAAATCAAAGGGCTTAAAGGGGAAAATCCATTTAGTCTTTGTGACAAACAGAAATAGCTGAAAGGACAATAGTTGGTAAAATGAGAGAGGAAGTTTAGGACCAGATTATTCAATCTGAATTATTAAATTTGGATGGATTGGGGGTGGAAAAATGGGGAGGGGCTGTAGTGAGAATTGTTTCTAGATTTCTGTTTTGTTCACTAGGTGGAGAGAACATCACCAGCTGAGGCTGGGGAAGAAGGGCTGGTAGAGGACTTGTCCAGTACAGGGTGCTGTGAGATACCTTCTAGTCTCAGGTCCTGGCTTGTGGGCCAGGGTAGCCCAAGGTCCCAGTTGTCCAGACCCCCCACTGAACTCCTCCCCAGCTAGGGCCTGGGCCCTCCCCCAGGGCACTGCCTGGGGACAGGTGCAGCCTCCTCTCCTCTCAGGGCCCACAAACCCCTATCCAGCCTCTACCTTCTTCTCCCCTGAGCCCGGGAGCGGATCACCTCCAGCTCTTCTGCTGGTGCCTGTACTTGTTCCCATTGCTGCTGCAACAAACTTCCACAAACACAGTGGCTTAAGACAGCACAATGTATTTTCTTGTAGTTCTGGAGGTCAAAAGTCCAAAATGCACCCGAATGGGCTAAAAATCAAGGCGACGACAGGGTTGCCTTCCTTCCAGAGGCTCCAAGGGAAACTCTTACTTTGCCTCTATCACCTTCTAGGGGCTGCCTACTTTCCCACTCAGTGCTGGCTCCCATTCGATGAAAGACCAGGAGCTGGGCATAAAGCAGCACCACTGTATACATGTCTCCCCTGGAATCTGGGCCAGATCCCCAGCACAGAAACCACTTCTGGGGAAGGGATGAGAGTCATTATTTAAGAATAAGAGTAGCCAGGGACTTCCCTGGCAGTCCAGTGGTTAAGACTCCTTGCTTCCACGGCAGGGGACGTGGGTTGGATTGCTGGTCTGGGAACTAAGATCCTGCATGCCATGCAGCATGGCCCAAAAAAAAAAAAAAAAGCATAGGAGTAGCCTAAGGGCCTGCCTGGACTGCGCTGTGCTGCTGGACACATTCTCCTGGGAATTCTCAGATAGACTGTTACTGTTGCCTCTGCCTGGGGACATGTGTCTCTTGGGTATAGTCTGTACCTCCTCTACCACCTTGAGTGCTCTGCACACCCACCGTCTTTCACAGGTGAGCCCCTCAGAGGAAGAGGTAAATGGGCGTCCTGAGAAGGTCAGGACCACCAGCCCAAATGTGCCTCCAATATCACATGGCATGCTAACGGGCTCCACCATATCCCTCTCTCTCCATGACCACCATTTCTGGTCTTCTATAATCTTCCCAGCCTTTCTGCTCACAACTCCCCACCTTCCACCGCCCTCCATCAAAAGTCCAAAAAGGGAATTGCCTCTTACTCAGGTTGTGATGAATAGTATGTCAATCATAATGCATTTCAGTCATAAGGAGAATAGCTCTAGAGAGTCCCCAGGGAGGGTGAGTGGGTGACGAGAAAGCATACTCTTGCAACTTAGATGACCTACATTTTTTTTAATAAAAGTTGTCAATGAGAAAATGGGTCTTCTTCTGAGCTACTAAATTGTTAACATCTGTGCATATGTAAACTGACACAGATTCCCAATCTTTCATCCCTCACATCTGTAAAATACTTTGGAGTTTACAGTTTATTCTAAATCCGTCCCCACCCATAGGGACGGCACCAAGGTTTACCCTTAAAACACCTTATTTGCAGCAGCTGAGTAGGAGGACCTTGGGGGCCTGAAGCCTGGTAGGATGGCAGGGCTCTGTCACAGGAAAACTGTCACACATGTGTCACAGAGCCTTCCCTGCATGGTGTGCAGGAATCACCCAGAAAGACAGAGAGCTGAGACTTTCCCGGGTCTACACTATCTACTGTGTAAACTGTTCTCGACTGCTTTCTGTAGATGGCAAATTTGGTTTAAGACTTGTTTTCACTACAAACCAGTAGGGAAGTTTGGGAGGCATAACCACCTCTCATTGTTGACCAGGTACCATTAACTGGTGAAGAGCACTTCAGAGCTGTGAATGGTGCAGCTGGCTCAAGGCAGTTCCCAGCAGTGAGAGGGAAGGCCCACGATGTGCCCAGTCAGGGGCACCGAGATGGATCTCAGAACCAGCCTCCCTTTTCAAAGTGGCCTCCACTCCTGTAGTTGATGGTCACATGACCTCGCTGAGCTGGGTAAGACCAGCAGTACAACCTGAATAAGCACCGAAGTCACAGTTTCCAAGAGGAGCCAGTAGAAATCTAGCTGCCACACACCATGGAGGGCCCAGGAATGCACTGCCCATGGATGATCCCATAGCCGATCCTTGGTCTCCAGACCCTGGGCTCTCTTACTTGGATGAAAGTCCTGGGAAAAGACCATTGCTAAAGGCAGTGCACATCCCCCAGGTCCCTGCAGACTTTGGGTTCCCAACAATCATGATCACAGACGTCCAAGGTTTGCAAGGTAAGACTGTGCACAGGAGGAAAATGCCACAAGCTCACAGGAGGGGAGTAATGTGGGCTTAAATGGAGAGAGGATCCATGAGCATACATGGAAATAGAGAATAGTGCACACAAGATTACAAGAGGAGAATGCACAGAAGCTTACACAGAGAGAGTGCACACAGGCTGGCAAGAAGGAGTGCGTGCAGGCATGTGGGAAATTGCACGGGGCTCTCATGGAGACATATGCATGGACTCGCATGGAGAGAGACACATATGCTCAAATGAGGAGATACACACAACTCTTGGGAACCTAAAGCCTATTCCCCAAACATCCCCACTTACAGAGAAGAAGAATGACCCAGGAAGGCTCAAGACTCACCCCCCTTGCCAGCTCGGGTCTAGAACTACTGACCAGCATCCATGTGACAGGATATGACTTTGGGGTGGGGGTGGGGGGCTTATTTAATTTTAAAAGAAACTGAAACAAAATTTCTCTCAAGACATTTCCAACATTGTGTACAAGCAGGACGAGGAAACTTGAAGTCCAGTTTTAAAGCTTTGGGGGCACTCCTCCAAAGCCTGCCTGTGCATTCTTTTTACTACAGATTGTGATTGTGGAAGAATAATCAGCTCAGGAACCAAGAACTCGCCTCCCTCGGGACCACAGTCCTCCCAGAGCACCCCGTGCTTCTCCTCTGCCTGCTCAGGCCTGCTCACAAGGCCTCCTTGTTCAGAGCCTGGCCTGGCCCCCAAACACAACAGGGCCCCTCGCTCTCACCCCAACTCCTCTTTCAGTTTTCTTCTACGTGTTTATGCTAAGGACTTTTGATTGCTTGTGTTTTGTTTCTTTACTGTCTCTCTCCTCTCTAGAATGTTAGCAGAGTGAGGGTAGGACTTTCCCCTGGTCTGTACACGGCTCTGAACAGAGCCTGATATATAGTAGAGGCTCAGTCAACACAGCTCAAATAACAATAAACAAACTATATGCCTCAATGCACATAGTGTTCTGTTTCCAAAGGGCTATACTGGAAGACATAGGATGTTACATTAAAATAAAAAATTCTCTGGTGGGTTCCCAGAAAGTAATGATCTCGTGTCCCTATAACTCACTCTTGTTCCTGAGACAGTAACCGTGGAGTGACTTTGAGTGGTTATGGAAGGTTTCTTTATGATCCTGCCCCAGGTGAGACACTTCTCTTAGAGTCATTCTTTCCAAGTCCACCAGCCCTATCCTGAGGGCTGGGGAGCCACACCATGTAACACCTCCTCCCTGGGCACTGGGGCTCCAGGGAGCCATCGAGTGGTGCAAGTGAGCAGCTATAATTTTTCATACAGTTCCCAAGACTCCTGCCTAGAGCATATTTGTAAATGATTCAAAGGTGGTGGAATGACACTGTACCGGAGTCTGTCATTTTCCTGACAACCTGTCATAAAATCAGATGCAATCCATGACGGTGGCCTTCAGGATCACTCCATGCTTGGACGGTTGTGTCAACACCAGAGCACTCTGGGAGATATCAGTTGAGGTAAGTCCAAGGAGTCGGTTTTTATTGTAAGCATTCTGTAGCAAGTCTTCAGTAAACATTCACTGGGCTGCAAGTTTCTTCCCAGTGGTGTCCACATGGGTGATAAAAAGCCCGAGTGAGAAGTCACCGCCAGCTCACCCTTGGAGGACACCCCTGACAAGTGCTCAGATCCTGAGTGAAAGGTATAAAACTGGTTACCCGGGCAGGCCTCGTTACCCACAATGTAAAATGTCTGTTTAACACAGGCCACTTTGTCAAAGTGGCTGCTAGCGCCACCTGGAAACCACTGCCCTTGAATGGCCGGTAAGCAGTATGATCATTTCTATGCATTTTAAATCATGTTGAAGGATAATAACCAACTATCGAAACACCCAACATTTGTAAAAGCAGAAAAGCAATCCCATCCGTGAGACCTAGATGTTGAGATAGGAAGTTCCAAATCTTAGAGCTTCACACAGTATCAGCCTTTGTGTCCTTTTCCCCTTCTTCCCCCACCACACACACACACACACCATCCACACTGACAAAAGCCTCTACCCACATCAGCCTCTTTAATAATGCAGCGTGGAGAAGAGGGCTAGAAATTGTTATTTTGTTATTCTGCCCAAACCTAAGTGACAGGAGAAAGTATTTCCCAGCCTCGCATCCTTGAGATGCTAAAACTTGATTTGCAATTAGTTTGGTGCTGAATACGAGTGCCCAAAAGAACAACATTGTAGCAAGACTGATGATGCCACCGTGCAAAACCATTAGTAGCGCACTTGTTGAAGACGATTTGAATGCAGAACAAAAGGTACCTTGGAAATAACCGTCCAGCTAATGAAATTACATTCCTGAGCGGCAAGGCCTGAATTTAATGAAATGATGTAGAATGCATGCTTGAAGTATTTAAAGGGTTTGGAATGTACTCCCTCATTCTCTTTGGAATGGTTTGGGTTTGCAGTGCTAAGTAATACAAGTTCTCAGTGAAGATTTGTGTGTGTGTGTGTGTGTGTGTGTTTATGACAATAGCAAGTACATACACCAAAACACACAAGGCCAGAAACTGCATTTCTATAGAAAAGAACACCATTAAGTTTTAGCATATGCAGGATTTGGATATATGCAAGAGGCTCCTTTAGGGATCAAGATGGTAGTGATTCTGTAATGATTGCTTCCTTTCCACCGCTGCCAGCCTCTGTATGCAGAGTTACCTAATGGAGGTCCACAGAGAACAATCCAGAAGCTAGGAGGCCACAGGGACCATCAGTACACAAGCATTAAGACGTAAGAACAAACTCGGTGAATGCAAAAAGAAAATTAAATTACCTTTAAAAGGATTATGAAGCCAGCTAGGAATGCTAAAGAAATTCATCCAAGCCTATTGCTGGCTGTCTTTGCTCATAGAATCTTAATTCCAAATGGTGTTGATGGGCACTCACTCCAAATCCTTAAAAACACACGGATTCCTGTCACATAAGAATGAGGGTTCAATGAAGAATCAACATCCAATTCTCATATGAGATGGAAGAAAACTTCAGGAAAGACACCTGTTAACAAACTAAGAGAAATGACAGCTTAAATTTGAATTTGAAGAGCACCTTGTAAATTGTTTGCACAGATGTGACATTGTTTACATGATAATTTCATGCTTCTCAGCACACAGAGGAAAATAAAACTTGTTAGATGACATAATGGGACCATTCATTCTATTAATGGATCAAGGGTTGTTTCTAGAACTTTTCTGTTGCTTCATCATCTTGATCTGATTGGCAATATTGTTACATCTAGAAAGAAAACAAGTTTGCTAGCTTGCCCAGAAAAACAATGTGTCAAAGTATTTGAGGCACTTAGGTTCATTTATTTGGAATGACCCCTTAGACAAAGTATTAAAAATTGTTTCAGGACTAAGTAGTTTTCCAGTCACTGAAAGAACAGAATGAAGAGCTTTGTCTACAATACTTATTTCAGAAAGCATGAAAGGAATAAGCGTGTATCAGCCACAAAACCGCTAAGCTTCTCAAACTCAGCTGAATCAGCTGCATTTCAGTGGCAATGCTCTGGAAGCAAAAAATGATAGATGACCATTGTGGCGAGCTCCATTTCGAAAGCGCAGAGGAATTCTCTTCTCTACACACTCACATTTCATCACTCACTTGCAATTTCCGTAGAGTACTCTCCAAACGGAGAGCAATGAGGAGGCGGCCATGGGATAGATTCAGATTCAAGAGATGCAAGACTAACCTACTTCACCCTGAAAAATAGTCCACGTTGTCCCTCTGTAAATAGAATTATAGCTCCACCAACAACCAGCCCTGATGCCAAAGTGCCTGGGTGAACAAAAATTAAATGCCTCTGAAAAATGGTTTTCTGCCCATCAGCATCTATCTGTTCTGGCCTTCTTTGCTTTTCCCATTTGTCTCTCTTTTCATTTAGAACCATGCAGGATGCTGCCTTTCACTCCAGGCACACGTCCTCACAGCCCTGGGTGTGTGTGAGTTGTCCTTGTCACCTATGGAGCTACACGTGAGAAAGAAATTACTTATTGATTTTCCTTCCTGTGGAATGGTGTCTTTGGAATAGTTTTTTGACCCAGGTCAGGAATGACACAGCTCCAGCATTGGGAACGTAGACCCTGCCTTGCTGGGGATGTCCTGCTCACCCGTCAGCCCATCTCAGCTGCTGCCCGTCCCAGGATCACCAGCTCCGAGCTCTTTTGATAAGACAAAGAAAAAAGTATGCACTTCAGAAATTGAAAGAATGAACAAAAAATAGTATTTTCCCATCTGAGCACTTGAAACAGCATGGTATGAGCTTTGTTTTACTCCTTTATTCTAAAAGGTTCAGGAGGGCTCGTTTTGAAAGGAGGATGCAGCTTGGGTGTGCAGAGAAAACAGAAATGAACAAAGGCATAAAGCTGGACGGGGCCCAGGCACATGGAGTCAGCATGCCGAGTGTCACAGTAGGGTGGAAAACTGGGTAGGAACCTAAAGAGGAAAAGTCCTTCATAGCAGACAGAGGTGTTTGTGCTTTATCCAGGCAGCGGCAAACTATGGCCCGTACACCAAATCTGGCCTACTGCCTGTTTTTTGTGTGGTTTTTGTTTTATTTTGTTTTGTTTTGAGATAACATTGATTTATAACATTTTGTAAGTTTCATGTGTACATCATATTCTACCTATGTGTACCCTACAGATTGCTTGCTCACCACAAAATTTAGTTTCCAAATAAGCTTTTATTGGACCAGAGCGTTCCACCTGAGATCAAAGTGTTCCAGGCAGTGGCCCAGGTAAACCTGTGTCTGTAAGGATGAAAGCTGTATATCTGGGGGAAGGTGAGTTAGACAACAGCTCACACCCACCAGCCCCAGGACTCCAGCTGTAACCGAGCAGGACCCTATGGGGCCTTCCCAGGACAGCCTCCCACCATGTCCTCCACCTGCCTCTTGTCTGTAGAGAAACCTTAGTGAAAGAATAAATTTAATCAAAGAAGTGAGAAAATGCAGAAGCAAAGGAAAACAGTCAAATAAGACAAAATAATAATAATTTAGCCATTAAGCAAAGTTCAAGGACATTAATTCCTCCTCAAAGGCTAGAAATAATATTCTGAGCCATATCCTTTGAGCCGTTTTACAGATACTGAAACTCTCACCAGGTGGAAGAAGTTAACTACATGATGACCAGACTGTAGCCATGACATAAGCTGCTCCATCTTGCATTGTTCCAAGAACTGGGCTCAAGGACATGGGAACAAAGTGACCCTGGAACTAAAGATTAACTCTACTTAAAACAATCCAGATGACACTGATCAGACCACTGCATGACCAATTTCAAGATGACTGTCAGAGCTGACTGTGCTGTTCTGGATGTAGTCCCCTCCCCTACCTGTACACCCCTGAAACTCCCCTTTAAAAGCTCTTGCCCACTGATCAGGAGTTGGGAATTGGCTTTTGGACATGAGTCCACCTTCTCCCCAGGTTGCCAGTCTCCTGAATAAAGCCACCTTTCCTTTCCTACCAACACTTGTCTCTCCAGTATTGGCTTTCCAGTAGTTAGCATCCAAACCTGATCTCAGTAATGCACCCCCGGCAGTCTCTGTCTTTGCTCCCCTCAGCCTCACCCCAGTGCTGCTACTGTGATCCCACTGGCCCTCTAAGGGGAGCCTCTCATTCCTCCTATCATTCTGACAAATGCTCTTCTTGCTGCCATGACTCTCCACCAACCCCAGATTCCTGCCATCAGCTCAGAGCACCCTGGAAGTTCCAGAGGGTCAGTTGGTGATACTGACTTCTTTTAATGATTGAAATAAAAGCCAGTTGAAACCTTTCTCCAAATCATACTTTAATTTTGTTCAAATGGTCTGCTCTCTGTGAGAGATACAATAATCTTTGAAGAAGACCATTTTTTAAAGTAATCTGACTACCCTATGCTTATATATTTAGCTCTCACTGCAGCTTTTTGGAGAAATAGACAAGTCTCTGACCCAAATCATGTTATGCTTAATTCTAGTTAAAGAAGAGAAATAACTAAGGGAAATGAGTCATGAACTCGTCTAAAAACAACATTGTACAGATATAGATATACAGATATATACATCCTACTGGTTCTGTTTCTCTAGAGAACACTGGCTGATTCAGCATGCATATATAGTAGGATCTCATTTTGTTAAATTACTATAACTATGTAGATCTACTTGTGGTGAAGTGAATGCAGTATGTCCCCAATTTGTTCCTGTATCCATGCCTTTTGATGGTCCCTTTCACTCTTGACTGTAAGCTCAGCCATTTAGCTTGAGTTTTACCAGTGAGACAATAGCAAATGTGATCTAAGAGAAGACTTGAAAAGTGTTTGGGTATTGGAGCTTGCAGAAGCCACTGAAGAAAGACCCCAGACACCCCACCTGTGATAATTAAGGCCGATCCACTGGCTGACTGTTGGCAAAGGAGCAAGCCCAAGTGAGGTCACCTGAGACTTGCCTGTGCCAGAATGCCCAGCTGAACCCAGCCCAAATTGCCTACCTGAAGAATCATGAGCTAAATAAATGGTTGGTATTTCAAGCTGCTAAGTTTGGGGATAGTTTCTTATGAAGCAAATAATAACTAATACATTATAATAGAACAAAAAATGCCTGGCAGTCTGTATCCTAAAGAGTGAACAGCAATAATTTCCATGTAGATATTATAGATGACTTTCCATTTATTCTTCTCAGCATCTTTTCCCACTGTTTATAATGAGCATATATCATGTCTATGAGCACAAATAATAATAAAAGCACATTTTCATTTTGAAAAATTAATGTTTAAAAGTGAGCCCTCTCTTCTCAGATTTTCTGCTGTAATTACTATTTGCACAACTAATTCTCTGATTAATTATGAAGTGTTTTAATATCTTGAACTGATATTTAAGGCTTTCATTGCTATTTGACTATGGTAGCAGAATTTGTGTGTGTATCTTCCAGAGTTATTAACCTATAACTGACATATAGCATAGACTCATAAATGATTTGCTTCACTTTGATTAGAAATCACTATTTTCTATTACCAAGTAAGGCAGGGTAAGGAATAGAGTATTTGCAAAAGAAAGAAAAGGAGATGGGGCCATTTGTATCTGCCTGTGCCCTGTGTAAACGGTGGGAGTTCCTTTGGTTACACCACAATTCCCTGCTTCCACTTCCAATTTCAAGCTTAACTCAGACTGATTTAAGCAATAAATATACATACAAACCAGTAACTTAAACAAATCATGGAAATTTAAAACCCACATCTAAAGTACCATTAGAGAGCTAATCTGGAAAGAGGATAGTTTCTAAAGACAAGTAAAACAAACAACATGGCAAAATTGCATAAGCCAAAAGAGTTCAGGTGTGAAAAAGGTCATCCTCAATTAACATTCTGGAATTTAATTTTTAGACAATATGACCAAAAAGCCAAAAATTATTCACTGTCAATCGTTAGTAAAGAAATATAGAGCAAGCAGGCATTGTTCAGCTTTCTTTGATTTTTCAAAAAGACTCCATGTAAATTTTTAAGAGGCAGATGACACAGAGCAAAATAGTAGATGATAAAAACTAGGTAAATGCTAGATGAGAAGTGAAGCGAGACTGTCACTGCCTTCATCTTCAAGAGGGTCACTGGGCTACTTCTGGGAGAGCTGTTATGCACCATAAAACTGAGTTGCTCTGAAAAGAATCTGAACACTGGGACTCTAAAATCTGCGGACGGCACTAAGATGGGAGGTGGAAAGAACGAGGACCGGTGTGACCAGGTTTAAAAGAAGTGAGTCGTTTAGGTAATGGGGCCAGCTGATGGCAAATGCAGTTCCTTCTGCAAGACTGTGAAATAATTAGTCCAGGAGAGAGAAGCTAATCTAGTATTAATGATCCTCCATTTATGTAGCATTATTCTTTACAAAGCACCTTTCACCAGGAGGTTCCCACAATGCCTCTGTGATGACCGTTCACAGGGTGCTAAGGTGTTAGTAGGGGTGGAAGGAGTCGTGTCAGGGGAGACGTATAATCCACATGACTGGGGCACGAGGAGAAGGCAGAGCTCAAAAGAGAAGCAGGGAAAGACCAAGGTGATGCACAAACAGAAATGTCTTCTGGACACTCACTGGAAAGAACTAAAGCAGCAGAATGTTTGCTGGATTCTTTCTTTTTTTTTTTAACATCTTTATTGGAGTATAATTGCTTTACAATGGTGTGTTAGTTTCTGCTTTATAACAAAGTGAATCAGTTATACATATACATATGTTCCCATATCTCTTCCCTCTTGCGTCTCCCTCCCTCCCACCCTCCCTGTCCCACCCCTCCAGGTGGTCACAAAGCACTGAGCTGATCTCCCTGTGCTCTGCGGCTGCTTCCCACTAGCTATTTTACATTTGGTAGTGTATATATGTCCATGCCACTCTCTCACTTTGTCCCAGCTTACCCTTCCCCCTCCCCATATCCTCAAGTCCATTCTCTAGTAGGTCTGTGTCTTTCTTCCAGTCTTGTCCCTATGTTCTTCATGACCTTTTTTTTTTCTTAGATTCCATATATATGTGTTAGCATGTGGTATTTTTTTTCTCTTTCTGACTTACTTCACTCTGTATGACAGACTCTAGATCCATCCACCTCACTACGAATAACTCAGTTTCGTTTCTTTTTATGGCTGAGTAATATTCCATTGTATATTTGTGCCACATCTTCTTTATCCATTCATCTGTTGATGGACACTCATGTTGCTTCCATGTCCTGGCTATTGTAAATAGAGCTGCAATGAACATTTTAGTACATGACTCTTTTTGAATTATGGTTTTCTCAGGGTATATGCCTAGTAGTGGGATTGCTGGGTCTGGTTGCTGGATTCTGAATGATGACTCACAAGGGGTTAAACTGTTATCTCCTTGGGGTAAGGTTAAATAAATTGTGGTGGCACATTACTGAAAACCACAGGTAGCTTTACAACACTATCAACAGCTACAAGCAAGGCAGTCCAAGCTGGGGAGTTCTCACAGTTACAGTGCTTCAGGGCTTCATTGGTGCCCTTTGAGTTTCTCATCTGTCTTGTGTTTTTTATTGTTGTTGTTTTAACATACGCAAGCTACAAAATCTATTCTGAAAAGTATGTCCTCCAAGACCTGCCTACCTTTATCTATTTCAGGGCCCTAAGAAGTTTTCTTAGCAAAAATTTTATTATAGAAAATCCCCAGAGTGTTTTACCCAAGGGGTACTCAACCAGGAGAAATCCACAGCTGACCATATCAGGCAAAAGTCAGCACCACGGCTGTTGCAGTCTTGGAGTGTCTTGGGAATTGCAGACATTTGGTCTGTGGTCCCTCCTTAGATCCTTTTACATGTGGCAGCTTTATAATACTTTATGCTATAACAAGAAGCTAATAAGTAGGGGCTCCCGCCTCCTTCTCTTCTAATACCAGAAAAAAAGCAGCCTCTGGTTCTCTCTAGCTGCATCTTCTCACTGTTTTTGGCACCAGATGATGCCAGCAAGTAAAAGTTGCAAAGTGTCGCTTTTAGAAAAGAACTAAGATGAACACGTTAGGTCACAGCATGACTTTAGCAAAGTGCCAAGTTCGGTATATAAAAATATCCTCACTATAGGGACGAGAGGGGGGAAAAGTGTCAGAATAATCTGTGAATCCAAATGCTTTTTAATTTTAATGTTGACTATAGTTTTCATCTGCTTGTTTAGCAAAACCTCTGCACACCAAGAAAGAATACGCACCTTAGCAGGTATGACCCCTGCCAGGTATCGCTGCAGGCACTGGGGGTGGGGACCTTTGGAGTGCAGATTATTTTAAGACATTATTTAAGGTTCTCCTCAACTTTCCACACCACATATTGATTTTCTGTCACAGCTCTATCTGGAGGGTTGGTACTCTCCATTGATCCACAGAGAGCATTTATAGTGCATCAAAGAGGTACAGAAGGTGAGACTCAGAGGGAAAGACGGAAGCCATGCTTTCAGGGCTGGACACAGCTGAGGAGTATAAAAGTTACATTAAATACTAAGTTAAACTTGAGATTTTTTTTTGGGTGTTCTGAAATCTGTTGACATGTGAGACTCAATGGAACACAAAAAAGGGAAAGGATTATTACTTCTTCTAATGGAAAAATTCTCCCTGATGGAATGGAAGCAAGCCGTGGGAACTGATAAACTGAATACTGCCTTTATCTTTTCATGGAAGACTTCAGGTTGTAAATCACAAGCATCTAGGTTGTGAAGTTCAATCAGTCCAGAAGTGATGTTAATAGGTCAAGGTTGCGAGTCAGTCTGAGGACAAGCTGGTTAGCTTTGCTCCATCATCAAAAGCTGTCCCAGGAATGCTGATGATGGAATCCATGCCGTTACCAGGAGCAGGGAGTGGCTGTCGTCATGGAATCTATTACAGCAACGGGCAGACTGCCCTGGAACAGAGCTGCTCACCTCCCAGGCCAGAATGCCAACTGGCCATGGAAATCCTGCATGCATCAAAATCTTACACTCAGGCACACTGTATAAGTCAGCTCAGGCTGCCATAATAAAAATATCATAGACTAGATGCCTTAAACAACAGAGATTTATTTTTCACAGTTCTGGAGGCTGGAACTGTGCGTGGTCAGGTTCTGGTGGGAACTCTCTTCCTGGCTTGGAGATGGCCACCTTCTCACTGTGAGTTCGCTTGGCCTCTCCTTGGTGCATGAACATGGAGAAAGAAAGAAATCTCTGCTCTGGTGTCTCTTCCTCTTATAAAACCACCAATCCTATCAGATTAAGACACCGGCCTTTGACCGCAGGTAACTTTACCTCCTAAAAGCTTTATCTTCAAATACAATCACGTTAGGGGTTAGGTATTGACGTATGAATTAACAAGGGGGGACACAATTCAGTCCATAACACGTACCTTCCTTACACAACCTTTTTTCACCTTCCTAAACAGACTTGGTCTTCACTTAAAAAAAAACAAAAATGAAAGAGGATATCTTTTCTCCCTGAGTAAGACAGTTTAGAGTTTAGACATCTCTTACCCAAACTTTTTAAGGTACTAATAGAGTTGAACATGTAAATGAGTAATAAGATAATCTACTCATACTCAAGTGGATAGCTAACTTAACTCATGAAGGCTATGAAGACAAAAAGCAAGGGCAAAGGAAGACAATTATGAATCTGCAAATTTGAGTTTCCAATATAATGAGTCACATAGTTCCTGGTACTAAATAAACCCTCAGTGTCAAATGAATGAATGGATATTTTCCAATAGTGAAAAGAGACTAATATGAATTAAAATCAAAGCCAGAAACGACCCCATTCATCAGTGCTTATTCAAGGCTAAAGTTGACCTAAGATGACTTCCCTTTTAAAATCAGGATTTCAAAATATAAAACTGTAGCATTTCAAACACAGATAATTATATTTCTTATCAAATGCACCAGTTCTTGTAAAATAATTCAGTTTCATATATATCCAGTTTAATTAAAATTTATAAGTGGTTGTGGACCAAACCAAGCGTATCTTAATTACATCTGAACATGGCTCACGAATGTTAAGGTCAACCTCAATTTTAATAAAGGATGAGCAAATACAATCATTAAGACTTGGCTGAGTAATTCCAGTCAGGTGGAAAGTAAGATGAATGGGAGGCAAGACAGTCCCTTCTACTCAAGCCTGGGAAGTAAATGACCCACTAGTCAGAACATGCAGCAGATGGGCTGGCCGGTCCAGGAAATGGACATAGGAGCTAATGCATGAACACTCAAGTCAATCCTCAAGTAACAAACTTATACCTGATGAGAAAGGAGGAGGCACCTGCTCTGACTACTCACACATCTTGGAAGTTCTCAGCCAGTTCTGCCCCTGTTCAAATGAATCATAAGTGGAGACAGACAGTCTCAGAATAGCCCGTGCTCAAGGCTGTGGATCCACGTGAATAAGGTTACCAGATGAAATACAGCGCATGAGGGAGATTAGAATTTCAGATGAACAACATGTCATTCTTTGCTATAAGTATGTCCCATGCAATGCACACCCTGTATTTTTTTTCCCTAAATTTGGCAACCCTCTACATGAACCATCTCAGGCTTGTAACAAAAGCCTTGTCAAGAAGCTTCCTGTAATTCCAATATAAACCACAACATTGGTTGAACAATTTTCATCAATGGCTGAAGGAAGTCTGAAATGGTAACTCCACACCTGGATTTTGCTCTTTCCAGCCCTTGGAGTGTGTTGGGGGGTGGGGGTGGGGGACAACCTGTCTTTTAACAATTGGGTTGTTCCTGTCCTCCTGGCTGAGAGTCCTTCTTTTTAATGTACTTCCCCCCCAAGCAGACCAGATCTGGAGGAATGTGTCAGTCAGAGGGAACTATGCTGGTCAGATAATCAATCTAGAAACATTCATCTCAGGTCTGTTCTGTAAACAGAACTGTGCTGGCTGATCATGTATGAAACAGCCTCATGGAACCTCTGCCCTCCAGAGCCACCCAGGGTGGAGTAAGAAACTAAGGCCCCGGAGGTACAAGTGGTTTTATCAAGGCTTAGCTTGGTCCCACTGGCAGAGCTAAGACTAGTGCTCTCCTATTACAAGTTACCTTCCATGAGCTTTTCAGTACCTAATAACGTTTATAAGTGAAACTGACACTCAGGAAAAAAAGTTAATCTCTTCCAATTTGGATGTTCAGGAAAGATTTAGATAGGCTAAAATATATTTATTCATTCAACAATATTTATTCATTATCAACCCCATGCCCAACACTCTTGTAGGGCCCACAGATGCAATGTCTGCCTGCAAGGAGACTGACCATATGCTCACCACTCCCTTTCCTACCTCTGCTGGGCACAACCAGACTACAGTTCCCAGCGTGCCTTGCAGCTCTGTGGCCATGTGACTGAACACTAGCCAATAGAATGTAGGCAGGAGTGGGACTTCCCTGGTGGCGCAGTAGTTAAGAATCCGCCTGCCAATGCAGGGGACACGGGTTCGAGCCCTGGTCCGGGAAGATCCCACATGCCGCGGAGCAACTAAGCCCGCGAGCCACAACTACTGAAGCCTGCACGTCTAAAGCCTGTGCTCCGCAATGAAAGAAGCCACCACAATGAGAAGCCACGCACCTCAAAGAAAAGTAGCCCCCACTCGCCGCAACTAGAGAAAGCCCACGCAGCAGCAAAGACCCAACACAGCCAAAAATAAATAAATTAAAATAAAATTTAAAAAAAAGAATGTGGGCAGGAGTGACGGTGGGAGTTCCCAGCCCAGGTCCATTGAAAACCTTCCATATGAAAGCGTCCATCTTTCTCCCTCCCCTGTCTGCCAGCTGGAAGCGGAGGATCCTACAGAGAAGTCTTAGCAGAGGAAGAAGGAGACACAAAATGAATATCTGGAAGGCTTGAGTACCAGGCACTCACATGGAACTGCCATGTGAGGAAAGAAAATAGGTAATCCTCTGCTGTACGAAACCTGGGCCATTGAAAAGGGAGGCTGAAAGACATGGAAGCAACCTAAATGTCCATTGACAGATGAATGGATAAAGAAGATGTGGTACATATATACAATGGAATATTACCCAGCCATAACTATCAATAAAATGAAATAATGCAATTTACAACAACATGGATGTACGTAGAGATTATCTTACTAAGTGAAGTAAGTCAGACAAAGACCAATATCATATGATATCACTTATATGTGGAATCTAAAAAAAATGATACAAATGAACTTACTTACAAAACTGAAATAGACTCACAGACATAAAAACAAACTTACGGTTACAAAACAGGAAGCGAGGGAGGAGATAAATAAGGAGCTTGTGATTAACAGATACAAACTACTATATATAAAATTAATAAACAACATGGACCTACTGTATAGCACAGGGAACATCTGTATTCAACATCTTGTAATAACCTATAATGGAAAAGAATCTGAAAAAGAATAGATATATATGTATATGTATACATATATATGTAGAACTGAATCACTTTGCTGTATACCTGAAACTAACACAGCATTGTAAATCAACTCTACTTCAATAAAAAATAAAGGGAAAAAAATGAAAGAAAAGGATGGCTGCGCACACAGGGCAATGGAGACAGAGCTAAACAAATCCCAGGGCTCAGACTGACCTGGTCCCACAGCACCCTCAGGTTACCTCAAAGGATGAGGATGATGCAGCTGCATCGCACAGGGAGATCCGCTCAGTGATCTGTGACCCTCTAGAGAGCTGGGACAGGGAGGGTGGGAGGGAGACGCAAGAGGGAGGGGATAATGGGATATGTGTATATGTATAGCTGATTCACTTTGTTATAAAGCAGAAACTACCACAACAAAGTAAAGCAATTATACTCCAATCAAGATGTTTAAAAGAAACAAAAGGGCAAGGCAGTGGGACCCCGCAGTGCCTACCCGTGGGACCCACTCAAATGCTGACAGGAGAGTCTTCATGGGTTGGTTCATCAAACACCCAGCTTCCAGTGATCTGGGCAGAACGTTCTGGACTAGGCTGACTCCATCTGTCCTACTCACGTCCCCCCTGACCCTGGACTACAGACCTCCCTTTCTGCTCCCACCCTCTCCAATCCCCCAGCCTGCACCTCCACAAAGCACTGAATCTTCATCCAGTAGGGTGACAAGATAGTCTGGCGCTCTCTCCATTTCCCCCAATCCACCTTTTACAGTACAAACATTATAATCTATACACAGTGACTTATTTAGCTTTTGAGAGCCAAAGACAAGGCAATGAATCTCAAACACCTTTTTCTTTTTCAAAAGGCCCAATTCCTACAAATTGTTAGCCTTGAATCTCAAGATCATTGTCTCTTTATAAATTCTAAAAACCAGCGAAGAAACTCCAATAGCAAGACGTGGTTTCTCCATGAGCTGCACGGTTCACGCTCGTCATGACCTTTCTGGGAGAAGAACGTGGAAGTCCCAACTCCAGAAGCCTGAGAGCAAGGAAAAGTAGGTGTGAAAAGCACCAAAAATTCTGTGTTGCAGGTATATTACACTGGTTAATAAATCAAAGTGTTTTCCCGTAACAACAGTTGGATAACTGCTGCAAAAAATGTCTTACATGCTTGTAGAATGGTTGGTCCCAGTTGTGGAGATTTGTGTATTTGCCTGGGAAAACAGGGAGCAATACCTTAGAATCGTGGAAGACTAGATTCTGACTAATTAATGGATTTCTGAATTATTCAAATGCTCTATCCTGAACATGTATCTTGATTATTGTTAGAAATAAATACTTAATAGACTTTTTGAAAGAATGAATAATAAAAGTAAAGTAAAATTGTTATAGCCTTTGCAAGTGCTGGCTGGTTTTGAATGACATGTCTGTAGCAGTCAAGGAAACTGATGCTAAGGAACTTGCCTGCAAGTGTAGAGGGTCAGGGACCAGCCGGGTCTCCACTCCTCCCGTCCTGTTGTCCCCAGGGGTCAGGGCACATGGCAGAGGATGCCTAGCACTTCGAGATCTTTCTGGCTCTTTGCAGACAGAATTGATTCCTGAGGACTTTCACCAGCCCAGGCCTTTTCTCTATGCTCCAAGGATGGGAGGTTTCCAGAATCGAGACACTTTGAGAATCCCACTGCATCTTCAGAGACTCAAGAGAGTCATGTACATCCAGCTGCAAACAGAAGATTCGAGAAAACTTGCTCCCCTCATTCACCCTCCAGAGGAGATGGGGCCACTTCCAGCCTTTGTCAAGTCTGGGTGCCGGATTCATTCTGAACCTCAGCCCTGTCTGAGAACTGCCTGGTGTGCTGGCTAAATAGTAGCCCCACTGCAATATGTCCACATACCCGTCCCCAGAACATGTGAATATGTTACGGTGTATGTCAAAAGAACACCACGGATGTGACTAAGGATCTTGAGACGGGAAGATCATCCTGGACTATCCAGGTGGGTCCACGTTTGTAGGCAGCCCGGAATGATGCAGCCGAGGAATGAGCAGCCTTAGAAGCTGGAATACATTCTCCCCCTGGAGCCTTTCTGTCATCACCTTGATTTTAGCCCACTGAGATACATTACAGATTTCTGTAACCCGTAGAACTGTGACAGAATAAATGTGTGTTGTTTTAACCCACAAAGTTCATGGTAATTTGTTATAGCAGACACAGAGACAAAATACACCTGGTTTAAAGCCAGAGAGAGGCCCCTCTTTTCCATGTCCCCTGTCCTATGGGAGAATGGCCATCGCAAGGCTGCAGGGCTCCCCGGGGTTTGTGGGCTTGGTCCTTCAAGCTACACGGCCAGCACGTGTGCCTTCAGGGACAGGATTAACGGAAGGGTCAAGGCAAGAAGCACAGACCCTGCTTGCCTTTCATTTCACTTGCTTCTAGGGCAGGAATTTCAACACTGAAATCCCAGCATCATAAAGTAGTCAAGTGTAAATTGTGTTGGTGACAAGAATTAGCAATTCGTGGCTACCGTATTCTCCATCAGAGGCAGCAGACTGAAATTCAAAAGGCAGCTGTGAAAAAAGTCACCAGGGAAGCCAGGCTTGGATGTCACATGCTTGGGTTCCAGCCCTGGCTGTCTAATGACCCATCCAGTGTCCTGCAGGGCGTCCTTCAGATAGTTTGCATTTCCAGATTTTCATCTGTAAGATCAGGATTAATTATGCCTTCTCTCCAGAGATGCTGTGAAATCCGTTGAATTAAATCTGTCCTAATTTTCCCACTGTCTGTAACTAGCCTGTGACTTGAACACAGCCTGATAGATGGAGATTTCAAGCACCTTTGAGCCAGGTGAGAGGGATCATTGTTATACATTTCCTGAAACATGTGCATTTGACACGTGGGGGGAGGGGAGCAAGGGGGATTGGGGAACGGAGCTGAAGACAGGAAAGCAAGACTGTTCTGGAAAAGAGAGAGCCTATAGTCACTGGCTAGGGAACATCTCCCCAGAATACTCAGCTGCAATGTTTTCAAAATGTTCAGCTAAAAGAAAATTTCTTCAAAGGGAAATGTAAGTCGAAGCCCAACATGTAAAACTGACAAATGTGGCATTATTTGGATTGCCACGGGGAACAGATCTCAACACCCAGCCAGGTCCCCTGTAGCTGCCCCAGACCCTCCGGAAAACCTCTGTGCGGCTCAAAGAAGCTCAGCTCCAAAACCACTGCTCCAACCTGTCCTCATGGATATTAGAGTCGAGCCGATGCTCCCATCGGCTCTAGGATGTTTTTCATGAAAACGGGGACTTTTCATATGAAAAAACAGAGGCCAGAATTATTGTCTCATCAGGCAAACATCAGGCTAGTAGCAGAGCATGAATTATGGAGCAGCAGGGCACTCTTAAGGACCCTATAAATCAGCTCCTTTTTTCCCAATACCCCGGTCACCTGACTTTCAGCCACGAACTATTTATATTAAACCACACGGCCTGTCACACCTTCTCACACTATTTCATGTTCTCCTCTCTTTGCAGCCTTGATTTGCTCCTTTAGAGGTTAACCCCTTCTGGCCTTCTCTCTATTTTTCTTTCATAATGAGCTTCATATAGTCACATGTGCCTAAAAAAATCTCTCTTATGCCTAGATGTGTTCCTGTCAGTTTCCATAGGGTGGTAGAAAATAACCATTGGTTTATCCCAAATGCAATGCCACTCAATTAACTAAGGAAAGGCCTACGAAATCTAACCCAGTTTATAAAATGCCTGGGCTGCACACACAAATATCTTTTAATGTGTGCAGATTTTAAGGATGGAGTTTTGAATGGTTTCTGTGGTGCCTCCTGACATGTCATCATGGGTCCCATTGTTTCCATCCTCTGCTGGCCCCAGTGCCACTCAGCCCTTTGCTCATTGCATCTCCCAGTCCTGCCCTCCGGTGTCACTCAGTTCCACCAACGTGACATGGCTCCTCCTTAGCAGCAGGGCGACGCGACAGTGTGGAAAGTGATATAAAAGGCAGAGTAGCTCTGAACTGAGAATGTTTGCCTGCTGCAGTCAGAAGAATGGCAAAGGCATGTGGAATAAAGGAAGATCAACCAAGTGCGAAAAGCACGGGCTCAGAGTTTGCTCGAGTAAGGGAGTCGGCCACCATCACTTGCACTTGGCAGACACTCGAGTCAGGCACAGGAGTGGGAAAGCTTCCCAGGGGAGAAAGGAAAGTCTCCAGTGCGCCCTGATGGAGGCTGTGGGCTGGGGAATCTGGAGGAAGGCTAAGTAGAAGTGGGACATCCCATACCATTGAGTAGGGCTGCACATGTGGCTTTCCCTGATGGGTCCTAAGTTGGAAGTGGGGACAAAAATTAGAAAAGCTGTCAGTTATTTATCTGGCCCCAATTATTACAGGAGTTATTGCTTAGCTTCCTGGAAGCACTACTGAGTCCAACCTTGTACTGCTTGCCACACGACAGGCCAATAGATTGAGAGACAAGTTGTTGGGACAAACAATAGCAACTTCATTTGGAAAGCCAGCAGACCAAGAAGATGATGGACTGTTGTCCTAAAGAACTATCTTCCCCGAGTTAGAATTCAGGCTTCTTTTATACTAAAAGGGGAGGGAACAAAGTCAAACACATCCTGGTTCCCATCAGCCTCTGGAGGGGATGTGTTAATTACGTCCTCCCTGCAGTCATTCACAGGTAGGCCTGGTCAGGGTGTTTCCTGTAAGCTAAACAAAGGTATTTCAGCTTCATGCTCATTACCTGGGAGGCATGGTTCCCAGAGATGGGCCATTATGTATAATTGAAGTTTATAGGCAACATCCCTTTAGCGACTGATTTGCAATATATAGAATACAAAGGTTCTTCCCTATTACAGAAGGTCACTAGACTTAGAGGTCTGACTTCCTGCAAGTCTGACTTACAGAGAGTGGACTGGCTTCCTGAGCTCGTTCCGCAGCTAAGGGGTTGGCTTCCTGGGCAGGTTGCTGCAGGTTGTGGGTCAGAGTTCTATTATTATGTGCATGGCCTGGCAGTCGTCTACGTGTATATTCAGTCTCCCAGGGAAGTAAGCCAAGCCGCCACTGTCCACTCTGTCCACATCAGCCTCAGTGGACAGGGGAGTGTAGTGGGCTGAATGGTCGCCCCCAAACAGGTATATCCATGACCTAATCTCTGTAACACTGAACGTGACTGCATTTGGAAAAAGGATCTTTGCGGATGTGATTAAGTTAAGGGTCTGAAGGTGAGATCATCCTGGATTGCTGGGTGGGCCTGTTGTTTAACCACAGTGTCCTTAAAAGAGACAGAAGAGGAGAAGCCACATGAAGGAGGCAAAGATTGGAGGGATGTGGCCACAAGCCAAGGGTACCCGGAGCCTCCAGAAGCTGCAAGAGGGAGGAAGGATGATTTTGTAGAGCCTTCAGAGGGAGCTTGGCCCTGCTGACACCTTGATTCTGGATTTCTGGCCCCCGGAACTGTTAGAGAATAACTTTCTGTTGTTTTAAGCTTCCAAGTTTGTGGTAATTTGTTACGGCAGCCCTGGCACAGGGGTTCCTGTAAGTGGGCCTTATAACCCTCCCACTCCAGTCCTGATTTTCTTAAGGAGGGAGACATAGGAAAAAGGATGTTTCCTATACTTGGTTCAAACAACCAAAATATTCAGAAGAAAATTGAAAAACTCAAAATTTGGATGTTCCAAAGTACCTTTGTATCTCACAGCATGAAGATAAATATGTGGATTTGTTCTGATGTCCCAGATCTTTGGCCTTTCATAGATACAGACTTTTTTTGGCATGTGGTCACCAGTCTCTGAGGGCATATCTGTGACTGTTGGCTTAAATATGCACAGCAACCAGTGTCATTTATATGTTAGTGATTAATAAATATAGTAGAAGAACTTGTTCATAGCACCAGGGTCATAGGCATGACAGGCCATACATAGACCCGTTACCTGAAGCATATTTAGGATTTGGCAGTTTACGCCATCTTCACACAATCTCCCGTCCCCTGGAGTTTCTCTTTCCCTTCTTCCTCATTTCTTGTCTTCTTTCACTCATGCGTCTGGTCATTTCTGAGCTAACCTTAGTATTTTAGAAGTAAATGAATGTGTCTATATTGCATTTCTTTCCAAATTAAAACCCCCAGTTGTTCAAATTCTGGATTGATCACCACTTTTTTCAATGCAACACACTTTTCACGTTAACCCTTTGTCCCTAATTAACTCCAGTGGTGCCTTTATTTTCAAATAATAGAGTTTAGAGATGTGTTTAATGTGCACAACAAAAGCTCTTGGGATTTCACAGTGAGGGCATTCTGCTGTCATCACCACATGCCCACAGCATTGCAGGTGGGCAAAGTCACAGCCACACAGAGGCAAATACTTTGGAGAATAAAGTGGTACATGTAAGTGCAGGGGACTCATGGGTTCAACTTCTTTCACCCCAGCTCTGTTGCAAGATGTTGACCTCTGTCACCTAGGAGGTCTCCTCCAGACAAGAACATGCCCACTGACCACTAATTATATAAATCAGTCTCCTCCCTGCACTATTTTAGCATCTCCCTTTTCTTCTCTTTGTAAAGAACAGGGGGAAGAAAAAAGGATGTTCTCTCTGAGCAGATCTGGTTTCATAAATGAAAGTGACAGGCTGATGAAGTCACCCGGTCACCAACAAATTTACGTGGAGCATCTCCATATCTCAAAATCAAATGTCAAATGTGTGTCACAAACCTTTAAACTTCTAGAACTGCACTTCTAGACACTGATCCTAAGGAAATATCAGAAAAGTGCAGAAGGATATATATCAAGGATATTAATCAATGTGGTGTTTACTATAGCAAGAAGAAAAAAAATATCTGAACGCAACTTAAATGTCCAGCCGTAGATCAATAAGTAAATTATGGTATAGCTTTATAATGGAAAACCACCGGGGTCATTAAAAATGAGGCTAAAGGAATATGTCTACAGACATGGAAATGTTTATTACATATTTTAAGTGAAAGTTTTAGTTTTCTATTCTGGCTGTAACAATTTACCACAAACTTATTGGTTTAAGGCAACACAAATGTTTTATATTGCAGTTCCAGAGGTCAGAAGTGAAACTGGGTCTCACTGGGCTAAAATCAAGATGTTAGTAGGGCCGTGTTCCTTCCAGAGGATGGAGAGGAGAATTTTTTTTTCCTTGTCCAGCTCCTAGAGGCTGCCTGCATTCCTCGGCACGTGGTCCCTTACTCCCCCTTCACATCTCTCGCTGAGCCCTGCTTCTGTCATCACATCGCTTCGCTGACTCTGATCCTGCTGCCTCCTTCTTACAAGGATGCTTGTGATTCCACTGGGCTCACGTGGATTATCCAGATGATAACCTGTCTCAAAATCCTTAACCACCTCTGCAAAGTTCCTTTCACCATTTAAGGTAACATATACATTCCAGGGATTAGGACATGGTCAACTTTGGTGGGGGAGCGTGGATTATTCTGCCTGCTGCAAAAGTTCCAATTGCAAAATGATAATATACATAAGGTAAGTGTGATTCCATTTGGGGAGGTTTTGATGACAATTATATAAATACTAAGAGATTTTAGCAAGAGAACGCTAGGGATGTAGGGTTTACTTGGCATTCGCACTTGAGCACACAGCTCCTGGAACCCACCACCCCTCCCAATTCCTGGAAGCCCCTCCTGACCTGACCAGCCCCCTCGTTGTCATGCTGGTGTTTTTCCTGCTGCTTCTGTGCCCCTTTGCAGGTTAGGTTCAGTCAACTACAGCTGCCTACACTAAAACCCAAGGAATTTCACCAGGATCCCAAGGGACAGTTGATTCCTCTCTGGGGTCTTGCTCTCTGGGGGCACAAGGCCTCTCTGCTCTCACACCACACAAAACCATCTGAGGTTTCTGCCTTTGATGGCACTTGCAGGAAGGCAGGACCCTGGGACTCCCTTTTCAGGGGTCCACCCACATCTGTGCCCCATTGCTTCCCCAGGGCAGTTGTTCTGGTCTTAAGGGATGGAAACTCTGCTGGCATCGGTGTCCTGAAGCTTCTCCCTCATTGACCTGACACCAATTCTCTGATACCCGCTGGTGTCCTGTGACTCCATTCAATTCTGACACTAAGTCCTCAGAGTTGGAGCAGACCCTGCCGGTTAAGGACAAAGTCCTCCACAAGACCACCCCAAGGCCACAAGCCTTGAGGGTCAGCTGCACTTCTGACCAGTGGCTAATAAATTCAGGGGTTCTCCATGACCGCCTCGGTTTTGATAATTCACTAGAACAAGTCATAAACTCTCTGCACTTACTATCACAGTTTTATTATAAAGGACATAACTCAGGAACAGCTAGGTGTAAGAAATGTATAAGGCAAGTTCTGGGAGAGTCCCAGACATAGAGCTCCCGAGCCCTGTCTCCATGGAGTCAGGACACATCACCCTCTTGGCACATCAATGTGTTCACTAAACAGGAAGATTTTCCAACTTTGTTAGGGTCTTATTATGTCATTGGCCACATGACCAGACCCTCTCTCATACCTAAGGGTCCACCTTGAATCACCTCATTAGCATAGACTCAGGTGTGGTCGAAAGGACTCATTTCAAATAACAAAAGACACTCCTATTACTCAGGGAACCCCAAAGATTTTAAAGTCCTGTGCTAGAAACTGGGAACAAGGACCAGATCTATTCTTTATGATATCACACTCAGTTTTCACAACCCACAAGCCAGAAAAAGACCCACCTGCCTTTCTCTACTCCTTAGGGGATGATTGCAGAATGGCACAGATGTACCAAAAGAGAGGATGTATAATGAAAGAGAAGGAACACATTGGGCTAATATTTACCTCTCTTTATGTTGCCACCCACCATATATATTCTTGGTTCCTGACCTTTCAGGCTCACATGAGATCTCCCCCTGGCACAGTGACCACACATTTCAGATTCTCGTTTATTTTTCTATTCAACAAATATGTAGCAAGTCCCTGGAATATGGTGGGTGCCAAGCGAAGCTTGGAGAAGACACAGTAGACACAGTTCCTGCCCCGGGGAACTGGCAGGTTAGTAGGTGAAAGAAGCTAAACAACGGTTAACTATTTCATGACCATGGTACAGTGGTGGGGAAAGTACTGGATGTTGTGTGAGCAGATGGCGGGGACAGCCCACCCAGATGGACACCCTACCCAGACTGGGCACCTACAGTCATTGTGAGAGCTGGAGCGTGAGTAGGTGGCAGTGGGGTAGAAGTTGGGGAGGTGGAAGTAAGAGGGGGTGATCCAAGCGGAGGACATGTGCAGGCAAGCTCTGAGTTGGGAAGCTTTGGTCAAAGGAACTGAATGTAACGTTGCATGGACCACAGAGAATGAGAGAAGAAGGGGACAACATGATCAAGTTTATGTTTTAAAAACATAACTCTGCTGCAGCATACAGAATGAGCTGAAGGGAGCTAAGAGGAATTTGCAGAGGCAAATATTGTTTCTTTTTTTTAAATTTTATTCAAGCATAGTTGATTTACAATGTTGTGTTAATTTCTGCTGTACAGCAAAGTGATTCAGTTGTACATATAAATAAATACATTCTTTTTCATAGTCTTTTCCATTGTGGTTTTTTACAGGATATTGAATACAGTTCCCTGTGCTATATAGTATGACCTTGTTGTTTATCCATTCTATATATAATAGCTTACAACTGCTAACCCCAAGGTCCCAATCCATCCCTCCCCCACCCTCCCTTGGCAACCACAAGTCTGTTCTCTATGTCTGTGTGTCTGTTTCTGTTTCATAGATAAGTTCATTTGTGTCATATTTTAGATTCCACATATAAATGATGTCATATGGTATTTATCTTTCTCTTTCTGACTTACTTCTCTTAGTATGACCATCTCTAGGTCCAACCATATTGCTTGCAGATGGCATTATTTCATTCTTTTTTTATGGCCGAGTAGTATTCCACTGCATATATGTACCACTTCTTCTTTATCCATTCATCTGTCAATGGATATTTATGTTGTTTCAATGTCTTGGCTATTGTGAATAATGCTACTATGAACATAGGGGTGCATGTATCTTTTTGAATTATAGTTTTATCCAGATATATGCCCAGGAGTGGGATTTCTGGATCACATGACAACTCTATTTTGAGTTTTTTGAGCACCCTCCATACTGTTTTCCATAGTGGCTGCACCAACTTATATTCCCACCAGTAGTATAGGAGGGCTTGGGGAGGAAAATCTGATTGCTGCATTTATAGTCCACATAGATATGATTGTGGCTTCACCCAAGATGGTAGTGTGGAGGTGGAGAGAAGTAGCTGGCTCTTAGGAAGTACAATCAATAGGACTTAGTAGGTGGTTGGATAAAGGAACTCTGCAAGAGACCAATGTCAAGGATGATGCCTGACTTGAGCTACCCAGTGGTGCTTTGAACTAGTAAATAATGGTAAAGAGTCCAGTTAGTGGACAAGGGGGTGTGGGGGAAGAATCAGGGTAGAGCATGAGTTTAGTTTCACTAATATAATCCCAATTTCAAATATTCTCCTCCCTTTTCTTCATAAACTCTCAACGTCTCTCAGAAAATCTGCTATTTTGGTAACTAAGCCACATTTCCAGATTCTTTTTAGTACAAAAGTATCCCCAAGTTTTATCAGACCAAGAGCCTTTGGATCCAAAACTATGGTTACCAAATCTGTAAAATATCCCTTTACACTTACAAAGTTGTTTAATTAACCACCTTCCTAAAGCTTATATCCATTGTAAATTTTAACACAGTGACAGTAACACAAGTAAAGCTATTTTCTTTTAAGCAAAATTCATTTGGAAACCTCAACCTGGAGACATAATTCTATGCCGGCAAAGAATAGATCCCTCTGAGATGATTATTACCACCACCACTCCACTCCATTTTCTTTATTCAACCTTGATTAAATAATGGGAAACACTTGCACATGAGTCGCCCACAATTGTCAACAGCCAAAGATCTTTACCCCTAGATCCCTCCTGCAACATGGCAGGTTGCCCTTCTCCACGGTGACTAATTCAGGGATATGAAGCTAATCTATAACCAAGTTCCAACAGAAACATTTTCGTACTGCTTGTCATAAGCAGAAAGGGATGGAGCATACTGAAATGGTTACTAACCAATTTTCATAATCGAAAAGCATTGTACTATATTGGCCAAAACATTAGTCATGGGATTAGAATCCATCCTCCCCTGAATAGTCTAATCCTCTTAAAATGGCTCAGAGTAATCAGGTTAGCATCACTGTAAATTTTAGTAAACCCATCACTCTTATAAAGGAGTTTCAGCAAAGGAAAGATCAAACAGTTTCTTAAATCCTTGATGCTGATGAAACATTGGGCAAAATAAAGGTCCTACGGAGCACTTATATAATTGATTTAGGCTAAAATATACGAATAAAGATACATTTGTCATCATAAATGGATTTGTACTCTAACGGCTTCCACTGTGGAAACAAATTATGAGTGCTGGTTTTCTAAATAATGTGACAGCAACAAGAAAAAGCATGGGGAAATAATCTCACTGATCACCCTACCTTCTGGCCATTATTATGTAGAAGCCCCTTTTAACAAGGCTATTTAAGTATGTGATGACTAAGCAGAGTGGCTGATTTTTTTGTGACTTTCTGGTGAGCAGAGTACTCTGTCCCAGTAGGCAATGCTGACTTGACAAGCAACAAACTCAGCTCAAGCTTTTCAGCACATCCAGTTGGCCTTGGCAAATTCATCGAATCCACACTCACCTCAACTCTCCTAAGTTTTTTTACTCATGCCACATGACTAAGCCACAACTCCATCTTCCTGCAGTTTACAGAAGTGCTTAAGAAGCCAAGAATAGGATCACAATGTGCTCCTGTAAGTTTCTACTTAGATTCAGTTCTTTATTTGAATCTCTCCACATATCCTGGCTCCTTAGTTAGTTGTCTTACTTATCCACTGCCCAATCAAGATTCATAACATCAAAACATTGTAATAATCACACCTGCCTATTTTTATTCAGGCTACATATAAAAATGTTGAAGGTTACAGATTCTAGAACAATGTTCTTTTTCAAGTTCAAATTGACATAAGATGGCATCATCACTCAACTGATCATTCTTTCCAATAAGCATCCTTTCATCCAACCCAAAGTTTTCTACAGGCTTACCTGAAGCTGGACGGACACAAACACAGTGGTGTAGGGCTTATGAACTTACACTGAATGCAGTCCCTCAAACAGGTTCCAAGATTCACACTCCTCCACTGACTAACTTGAAGGGGACAATTCCCCACAATTCCACCCCACCTAAATATGGGTTACTGTGACTGCCCCTTCTTTGCCTTTTATGCAGTCAACCATCCCATCAAAAGTGAAAAAGCTGCTGCCAGCATAATTCCAATCAAAATGCTTTCACGCTTTTGGAGAGTATTGGTGTGATGGTTAACTTTTTTTTTTCCTCTTTTTTTTTTTTTTTTTTTTTGGTGGTACACGGGCCTCTCACCGTTGTGGCCTCTCCCATTGCAGAGCACGGGCTCCGGACGCTCAGGCTCAGCGGCCATGGCTCACGGGCCCAGCCGCTCCACGGCATGTGGGATCTTCCCGGACCGGTACACAAACCCGTGTCCCCTGCATCGGCAGGCAGACTCTCAACCACTGCGCCACCAGGAAATCCCTGATGGTTAACTTTATGTATCAATTTGGCTGCGCCACAGTGCCCAGATATGTGATCCAATATTATTCTGAATGTTTCTGTGGAGGTGTTTCTGGGATGAGATTTACATTTAAGTTGGTGGACTATGAATAAAGCAGATTGCTCTCCATAATGTGTTCATCCAATCTATTGAAGGCCTTAACTGAATAAAAGATTGACCTCCTCAGAACTAGAGGGAATTCTCAGCAGACAGCCTTCCGTCTTTTTTTTTTTTTAAAAACATCTTTAGTGGAGTATAATTGCTTTACAATGGTATGTCAGTTTCTGCTTTATAACAAAGTGAATCAGTTATACATATACATATGTCCCCGTATCTCTTCCCTCTTGCATCTCCCTCCCTCCCACCCTCCCTATCCCACCCCTCTAGGTGGTCACAAAGCACCGAGCTGATCTCCCTGTGCTATGCCAGCCTTCGGTCTTGAACTGTAACATCAACTCTTCTCCAGCAGCAGGACAGCCTTTGGACTTGAACTGCACATAGGATCTTTCCTGGGTCTCTAGCTGCAGATTTTGGCTTTGCCAGTTTATATATATTATTATATATTATATTATTAGTATATTTTATTATGTATTATATATGTTATATATATTATATAACATACATACATACATCCTGGAGAATCCTAACACAATTGAAAAGTATTTTAATACAAAAAATACAAAAATGTATTAATACATTGGACAAAGACAATTTTATACACATAATCCTCCAAATTATTCATTAATGATATCTTAATAACCTCTTTATTCTCTTTAAGTGATTCCTGTCCATTGTTCTTTGGACATATTTCAGGACGTATTCACCTTCTTATTTGTTCTTGAAATCTTGGGTGAAGGAAAGTATATAAATATCGTGTCTCTGTAATTCCCATTTTCCACTCTTGGGCAGGGATCTATTGAGTCTTAGGTCAAAGATACAGCCACTCTCTGGTGCCAAAGTCATAAGATCATTAATAACTCCAAGTGGATTTATGAGTCAGGCTTATAGAACAAAAAAATTACATTCAGGGCACAAGAGCCCCTCAAGGCAAATGAGAAGGAACTTTGATGGAGAGTGATAGGAGCTGGGCTTAGTGCAAGTGGACACTTCTGGGGGAGGAAGAGAAAGGCCACGTGGATGCTGCCAGCAACAGCCACTCTTCACACACACACAAACACACACACGCGCACAGACACACACTGCGGTTAAAACAATGATTTTTTAAATGACAAGTCACTTCTTAGGAGAGGTCTTGGTTTAACGAGATGCCACCATAAATTAACAAAACCACAAAAAGACTGTAGAAACACAGTGTTCCTACACTATGGGATGGATTCCATCCTGTTGTGATGGGATTCTAGCACTATTTAACACTGCCAAGTTATCTGCTCATTTCAATTACTTGAAATAGGACACAGATAGAATATAGGTAATAAAGAGCCAACAATAACCCACAAATCTAATTTTAGCAAATAATTCAGTCTTCCCACAAGATCCTTCACAAAAAAGATTGACAAATGTTGCATTTTCAGGGAAGAGAGCCTCAGAAGCTGCCCGAGAAGACCAATTAGAACCCAGTCTCCCAGGACAGCAGCGCTGGGCGAAGTGGTTTGGTCCTCAGCTCTGCCAGGTACCCAGAGGTCTCCCAAGAAGATCAGTTGTCCTTGAGAGGCTGATACGTAAATGAGAATGGTGGTTTCTCAATTCACAGCAAGAGAACTCCTTACTCACCATGTTACTTACTTCCTCGGGTCAGCACAGTCTCTCCACTTTGAAAATTCCAACGTGGACAGTCAAATCATAAACAAAAAGGTTGTATGATGGGCGTGTAGTGACAACAAGAGAAGATTGTGGAATAATTTGATGGTTTGTGACATGAAGTCGTAGAAATACAGACAAACCTTTCAAAGAGACCAAAACATGTGCCTGCTACACAGGGCATCCTGTCCCACCGATAGTGAAGTTCCTGCCCCAGAAATGTCCTGCTCTCCAGCTCTCATCCTCTGGCCTCATGTTGCTAATCTGCCTTCTGTTAACATAGCCTCTCTTCAGACTAGATGGTTTAGGATTGACTAGGCAACACTTTGGCTGTGCTGATGCAGCCATAGTTTCCCAAGAGTACACACTGACGTCGTGATGGGATTGTAAGTGCTTCTAAAACTCCCCCAAATACTTACAGATGATTGCAGAGAATGGGTGTAATGGGCTGAATTGTGTCCCCTGAGAATTCATATGTTGAAGTCCTAACCCCCACTACTTCGGAATGTGACTGTATTTAGGGATACGGTCTTTATAGAGGTAATTAATTAAAATGAGGTCACTTTATATGAGACCCTCATCCAATACGGCTAACATATTATAGAAAGGGGAATTTGGACATAGAGATAGACATGCATAGAGGGAAGACAGGAAGAGAATAGCCATCTATAAGCCAAGGAACAGATTCTCCCTCAAGCCCTCAGAAGGAACCAACCTTGCCAACACCTTGGTTTCAGACTTCTGGCCTTCAGAACTGTGAGAAAATGAGTTTCAGTTGTTTAAGCCATTAGTCTGTAGTATTTTGTTATAGCAGAACCAGGCAATTAATACACTGGGTTACTTCAGAGTTTTTGTGTGAATTTTTCACTCTCAAATGATGGAGCTTTTCACAATTTTAAGAGGTTTTTCCCCCTCCACACCACCACTATCAAACCCTAAAAATTACTATCTACAACCTAGCTAGTGAGCAGAGATAGGGCTATTGCCAGAGACTAAAACTTTAGTTTAGTAAATGATACTTTAAAAGGGGGACAGGGACATTTGTTTTGCTAAGATCACATAATTAGCTCGAAGTAATTGATGAGTATAGACGTAAGAAGCCTTGCATGCATATTCATTCACACTATTAAATATCCATGACTGATTGTTTCCATTTGGAACCTCAACAATAACCTGCCCCTTTATTCTCAACCTCTGCACCCCTCCCCACCAAAATCATTCCACTTCGAAAGAAATTTCTTATGGCTCTTTATTAACAAATCCATGAATGACTTTCTGCTACTATTTTCTAGACCTCTTGTACATTCGTTCCCTTCCTTCTTGTTGAAACTCTCCACTACCTTCCATTTTATCACTTCCCAATGAACTGACTCTTCCTACATCTCCGACTATCTTTTTTGGTTTCTGCCATGGATATCATTCCTCTAGTTGCCTCTTAAATACTCTTATTCCTTGACTTTCTGTCAGCCCACTTCTAACAACACATACATTATCTATCATTTATATGCTGATGACTCCCAAATCTATGTCACGAACCAGCCCTCTCCCCAGTGCTTTCAGCCTAGCACAGCACATCCAACGTTTCATAAATAAACTCAATATTAGTTCCACTTATATTCCATCAGACAGAACCATTTCTCTGGCCCCTCCTGCAGCCCCTTCTCATCCACACCTCCACATCCTGGAAAAGGAAGCCCCTATTTTGTTGGCCTCCCTCTGCCATACTGGCTTATAAGTACCTGAGAATTTGTACTGCCTATAGAATAAGCCAAAAACACCTTAAGTGACAGGCAAGACCCTTCATGAAATTGGCCCTAGTTTGTCTTTCCAGACTTAAATTCATTATTCTCTCTCTACCTGACAATCCAGTTGTAGCAGACAATCTGTTCCTTCTCAGATATTTCCAGGCCTTTGCTCATATTCTCCATGTTTAGAAGAGCTTTCTCTACTAATGTGTATTAGGAAAACCTATTCATCTTCCTAATTAAAAAAAAAAATCCATACTTCTTCCCTTTAGCTTTCACTGAACCTTAGCCAAGAAGAATTCCACCGTATGCTACGTTCTCGTTGCATTTACAAATTCCACCGTTACAGTGTTTATACTGTGTCATGGTCATTTGCTTGTGAACCTACTTCCCCATCATTTCATGACCCATTGGGGGCACCATGACTCTCTCATCTCTGAAGTCCCTTGATCCCGCTACCATCATGGAGATAGTGGCCCATGAGTGCTCCTAAAAAAAGTTCAACAACTCAGGTTAGGAAGTATGTACAACACATATAAAATTAGGAGAAAGACCAGCTTTGCTAAGAAATACAAAAGAGTATCCACATGTAGAATCAGCATATTACTCACCCTATTCAGGACTTAGGACTTTTGCACAGTAAAATGTCCAGGAGGTATCATGGAGAATAGCATTATGCAAGACTGAAACATGCACTCTGAAATTCCTAACATACAGCCCCACCGACTACAATTTCAGATGATCTCTTCTTCAGTTAGGCTTTGTGAAAGTAAAAGTTAACCTTTCACCTACCTGACAAGATTTTTGTTAAGATCGACACAGCCTGTGAAACCAAGCTGTTGATATTTGTATAAGAAGATGCCCTATTTGAAACTGGACTCTGAGATCCCTGGAGCTACAGAAATGTCTCAAGAAGTGGAAGCTTGGGGATGGCTCATTTGTTTGGGGAAAGTCTCTTGAATGTACCCTCCCAGTTCCACAGATGTAAAGTGAGTGCCTGCCCATTGTTCTAGGAGAAAATTGTGATGTGACCTGATACAAAACCAGATTACATATGATTGAGTTTGAACTGTGTCTTTGTTGACTTTTTATTGCAGGGTGGGGAGAAGGAGGAGATGAAAGAAGTGGTCCTTGGTTTGGTGGGAATAAGCTAAGGCTTGTTGAAGATAGATGTTCATCCTCCTCAATAACTCACTGAACACGCAACTTGGGACCTGGAGCTTCAGGAAAGTCGGGAAGATGTGGATCTTCCCCTAATGCTGGAATTTGGGCTATAAAAGGTAATAGACTTGACATGGCAAGACAAAAGCTGCACTGGGCTGTTAACGTGTGTGCTGGTATTATTTGCATGTACTCTCCTGGACCCTGGATGGTATCCTGATATTGAACTATCCTCTTCTGACAGGATCATTCTGGGAGCTCCTGGGGTGAGAGATGAGCAGTTACCCCTGGAGTGAGTGTAGATTACCAGAATCCATCCCCCTGGGAAAGGAAGGATATGGGAACACGGAATGCAGACTTAGAATTTGGACCTTAGTCTGGGTGAAGGGGACCACTGTCTTCTCTTTGACCTTGTAGTGATTAAACTCTGAATGTGTGGATATGATGAGTAGGCGGAGTGACTCCCTCTGAAGACCATGCCTCGTAACAGTCGTAAACTATTCTTGGTGTTGTTCCTTCCCTTCTATTACCCGTAGACATGCAGTAGAACCTTACTGGTGCAGCCTGATTTCAACTCTGCAATTGACCTTAAATGGAAGGACTGGATTTATTTTGGAGACATAAAGGCAAAAGGGGGTCAGTAATGTCCCCTCCTATGGCCAGAATCGTGGTCTTTAGCCTTCACCAAAATAGTGGTCTTTAGTCTCCTCTGGATGTGTCCACCAGAGGAGACTCCCCATGAGGGCTATTGATAGCAGGGGCTGTGGGATAGTGACAAGAAGAGGAGGCTGGAAATGAAGGTCATGAGAGAGCTGAACACATGAAGCCCAAATACACAGAAATACCCCAAAATACCCAAGGAATCATTGAAAGGGTGAGGCACCTGCAGGGGGAAGTTTAAGGTCATGTCAATTTGAGAATAAAGAAAATGTGATTTCAGCTGACCCCTGCAGGCTGATAAGAGATGGACACCTACTTACCATTTCGAAGCAGTTCTTTTTTATATAGGTGCTTCATTTTATTTTTCCACTCATTAAGTTGAGCTCCAAAAATCAGGTTGCAGAAGAGCATAATCATCATTTCTTAGTTCGAAGTTTTCCTGGTTATGAAATACATTCTCAGTCTCAGGAGGAGACTCTGGAGAGTATGGTCCATACTGAACAAGTGTCAACTGTAGGGCTCATAACTCTTCGGCTGGCTTTTTCCAGTCTTGTCCATTTAAGAATTAAAAGATGTGTGTTTGTGTGTGTGTGTGTGTGTGTGTGTGTGTGTGTGTGTCTGTGTGTGTGTGTGTGTGTGTGTGTCTGTGTCTGTTTACAGTTTACATTGAAAGGTACTGTAGAAAAATGTACTATGTAAAAACTTTTTTTTGGCAGTTTCATATAACCAATGAAAAGTTATGTCTTTAAAATTTTTTAAGTCTTAAATTTGTTTGATAAAAATTAATGAACAAGTGAGAGAAGAACATAAACACTTGGAATTATTACCCAGAACATCTCATACTTATCAATTCGTGCAGGAAGACCAGCTCCCTCATTAAAGCTAAGAACTGGACTTTTGGCCCATAATTATTTCTAGAAGACCAATCCTAGATGTCACTGACTAATTGGGTTAATTGGAAGAGGAAAATTGCACAAAATGTTCCTGCAACATATACAGTAATTTGCTTTTATTTTCAGCTAAGACTTTTGTATCTAATTGTATTGATTTGTAGCTCTGAAAAAATGAAAACTCCTAAGGGAAAAACATTTATAAAGGGCAATTCTAAAAGAAAATAAAGATAAAGAAGAAGAAGGTCAAAAGTGCTATAAAACCTAAAATATTATTCTTTTGACAACCTGCTTTAAGATACTACAGCCACTTAAAACTCACTAACAGTATCATCTTGAACACTCTTAGGAACTGAGAACTGCATGTCCCAAATAATTGTCAACATGACTTAAACCTTTTGCTCTGCTGTAAGGCAGTTCTCAGCTGACAAATGGGTTGAGCTCAGAAAGTTCTTTTGATGTTAATTGTTCAGAACTCAGGCCAGCTCACCAAAGAAAATTAACCCTAAATGCTCCTTGTTTTAGTTTCCTGGGGCTCCCATACAAAGTACCACAAACTGGGTAGCTTAAACACAGAAATTTATTGTCTCACAGTTCTGGAGGCTGGAAGTCCAAGATTGAGGTGTTAGCAGGACTTGTTCCTATCCCGGTCTGTGAAGGAGCCTCTCTCCTAGTTTCTGGGAGTTTGCTGGACATCTTTGGCATACCATCTCTGCTTTCATCTTCACATTGTGTTCTCTCTAGGTGTATGTCTGTGTCCAAATTCCCCTTTTCATAGGACAACAGTCATGCTGAATGGGGGACCCACCCTGTTCCAGTAGGACCTCCTCTTGACCAATTACATCTGCAATGACTTTATCTCCAAATAAGGTCACTTTCTAAGGTGATGGTTCAACATATGTTTGGTGGGGCACAATGCAGCCCACAGCCCTCCCAAAGTGTCCTTGAGAAGCTGAGGGCACTGCTTCTCTGGGCTCACAGCTCTTCCACACCTAGAACAGCGGGAGGGAGAGGGCAGGGATGAACCCTTGGCACCAGGAAAGTGTGAGTCTGCACAGGGCACCGGAACACCGTCCTGGAGGAGAACGTGAGTCCCCTGTGAAGGCACTTAGCTCCACAGCAGAGGTTCTCCAACTTGAGACACCCAAGATGCCCTATTGGAACACAGGCTGCTGGGCCACAGTGCCCCTTCCTGATCCAGCAGGCGTGGGTCCCGGAAACTGCATTTCTAACAAGATCCCAGGGCAAGCCCATGCTGCTAGTCCTGGGCCACAGTTTGAGAACCAGTGTCCTGAAGGATACGTTATTGAAAACATTTGCTTTTCAAGTAAAGGAAAATACTTATAAAGCAGGTAAAATTCACCTCATCAGGAAATACCTCTGCAGGAAGAGAGGCTGCGGTGGGTTGAATGCTGGTCTCCCCAGAAGTCATCCCCCTGCGTGGTTTTGTGCATCTCAATAAATAAATACATGTGCAACCACATAGATCATAAATGATATAGTATAGATGATATATTTGTGTTATTAACATTGTATTATGTCTGTATTCATGTAATATACAACATATTAATATATTACATATTGCATATATTATATATGTAATATAATAATACACATTACCTCTATATGTATTGCATATCTATTAAGATACTATAGATATTACATATATAATACAATATTATGCTATCTCATAAATTATTTATATATTTATATCTATGCCTACCCATCTATATCTATCTTGCTCCAGAATTCAGACCTAGCTATTCTCAACACATCCCTTGTCCACCTTCATAAAAGCCTGTGTGGGAGACCCTACCTGACTATTACAGGTGGAGTTTCCGAGTGTGCCTGGCAGGCACCATGTTGTGAGACTTAATTCAGCCTGGGTGCATGATGTGACTCACAGCTCTGTACCCACAAACAGGAGAGAGACCCTTGTGGCTTCACTGATTGTTTCCAAGTTGGAAGCTCCTCTGTCCCCTTCAGTGAGCGTCCAGGGAAGTCAGCTGGTGGTCAGGAGAGTCCTGTCCACGCTGCCCAATTTCCAAATGGCTTTCTCCAGCCCTTCATCACACCAACCTTTTTCTCGTGCTCCAGTGCAGACAAGCCCTGGGGAGTAAAATGAGCTGGATTCTCCCTCACGGCCTTGATAGGACTTCATCTTCCCGATCCATTCCCTCCAGGTAGTGGGGGGCACACACAGGATAAACAGTGTCATAGGGGAGCTCTTTGGAGCAAATAAACTGCTAACGGCTTTCATCCTGGGAGCATCAGAATTCCTTCTGTTTTCTTCATGGCCCTCCAACCCGCATGGCCACACTTTGTAAGCCCCAGTGCAGCTACTGGGTCTAAACCAATTTCCAATGAAAGGGGGAGAACAAGATCAATGACCACTGTGTCCGTACAAACTACATTATGTCTAGGTCAACACTCTAAGAGTTTATACCGTATGGCGCAGGGAACTATATTCAATATCTCCTAATAACCTACAATGGAAGATAATCTGAAATATATATATAACTGAAAATATATATCTAGAAATGTCAAGAGAATGATTTTTTCCTCTCCATCTCTATGACTGAGTTCTAATAGTGGTTTCTCTTGCACATCTCTTTTCCAAGTAATTAAAATTGATGGCATAGTATGTAAATGGCCTAAAGTTTCAGTGCTAGAGAGGGTGTTTATGTCTCTTGTCTAGTAAATGCTATCAGAGTTTCCTGGCACTGAAGAAACTCAATTTACTAAAACTAACAGAAAGCCCTTATATGATAAACCGGCAGTACCATTTTCCCTTGGAAATATTTGTAATCTACTGTAGCAGGGATGGAGAGTTTCTATTAAAAATATATCAACACTCTCATAAAGACTATTTTTCCCTTACAATTTATTCTGAGTAATAACATCCAAGCCACAGACTTGTTGACAATCAATTTTTGCTTCTCCATGAGATTCAACTGAAGAGTATCTGTTTCTTAATAACAGAAATGGCTCAAACACAAAGTAACATTCAATTACCAGGTGTGATGACATTGCAAACCCCATGATGCTTCTTCTTTTGTGGTGACATATCCACATATCAGCCATCGGCCCTATGGGCTTGCTGCTGTATTTGCATTTTAGTTCCCAAATGGGTTTAATTGACTCCAAACATGGGTAATATAAATATTGAAGCTCAGCTAAATCGTGAAGGATGTCTCCTGAGTATAGATATGTAAAAGTCACTTAGATGCTGATAAGGGGCACCCTCTTGATCCTGTTTCTCATCAGAGAAAATATTGGAAGGCAGGAAACTGGGAGTCTGATGGCTTGAGTAAATAAAGGCGGTGTGTCCTGCTTTTTCTGAAAGCTGGCTGGGGTGGGCTGTTGTAATTAGAATTTTTATCTTCCTAATTTCCTTCCCTCCCCTTCTTCTAGTAACAGAAGCCCTCATGGGGAACTCCTTCTGATAGATGAATTTGGAGCCGACCTTTTCCCCTGCCAGAGGGGAAGGAATGTGACTCAAGCTTGGTCTCCCAGAGAAACCCAAGCCCCAGGCCAGAGCGAGTACTGCAGGGACCAACACCCACGGGAGCCAGGCAGGCAGCCCTTCTCCCCACAGGCACTTTGCTGGAATCATCAGAAAAGAGACACTCTCTGTGGATTGCTAGCTTCATCACTGGGAAGATGTATACCCAGGTGTGTCGGCAGCCACTCTGCCACCACGTGGAGAACCTGCTTGAGAATGTAGCAACTCAGGGGGAAGCAGATTCAAAAGGTAGGGAGGCAGCTTCCTGATGTCACTGAGTGTGACCCTCAAGCCTAGGCAGCCCTGGTCTTCCCTGATACAGGAAACATATGTTACATTATACTGAGTTTCTGTGCTCTACAGCTAAAAATATCCTAATACAGACACTGAGGGGGGAAAAGCATCACCTACATCTAGGCTAAAAGAAAACACTTGTTTCTTCTACTCACAATACTTCTGACAACAAATGTTTTCCACATTCGGTTTGCTTGGGTTTTCCACACCAAGCAATTCTGATACTAAGTATCCGAATCAGCACAGACTCCACAGGTCAAAGGCTCAAGACCACAAGACTGCCACTCACTGCAGACACCAGTCCCAAGTCTGGGCCTCTGGGACTTTTGACCAGCTAACTGCCTGTAAATGAAGGCTTCCCATGACACCCTTCTCGGGTTCCATAATTTGCTAGAACAGCTCACAGAACTCAGGAAAACACTCTACTCACTATTATTGGGTTTATTATAAAGGATACAACTCAGGAAGAGCCAAATGGAAGAGCTGCATAAGGCAGGGTACTGGGGAGAATGGGGAAGAGATTTCCATGCTCTCTCTGGGTGCACAGCCCTCCCAGCACCTAGGTGTGTTCACCAACCCAGAGACTTTCTTTATCCTGTTGTTTAGGGGTTTGCAGAGGTCCCATTACCTTGGCATGATTATTTAAATCATTGGCCATTGGTAATTAGCTCAATCTTTAGCCCCTCTCTATTCCCCGGAGGCCAGGGAGTGAGGATGAAAATCCTAACCCTCTAACCATAGGTTGGCTCCCCTGGCAACCAGCCTCCATCTTCCTCCGAGAGTCACCTTATTAGACAAAGTCAAGTATGGTTGAAAGGCTTTGATATGAACAACAGAAGATGCCCCTATCAACCATGTTGGGAAATTCCAAGGGTTTTAGGAGCTCTGTGCCAAAGACCAGGGATAAAGACCAAATACATATTTTTTACTATGTCACAATTTCACATAGAAAAATCTTGCTTTATTTTTAAAGATGAAGTCTTTTTGAGCTTAGGTTGTCAGCTAAACTTTAATGTATGTAGTAAGGAAAACAAAGTTTTTTACTCATTTTTTTATTTTTGTTTTTATCTTGTTTTATTGGTGTCCTAGGAACGTTAAGATACAATAGGACAAGGGACATAAAGGGACATAAGTTGTCTTAAATGGCATTTCTTTAATCAAGTGTTAAGGAGGCAAGGGTTCCCAGGGATAGTGCTGCTTAATAGGACTGTGCCTCCCATGTCTGGACATTTCCGTCCTTGGCCACAAAATAGCCCTCTCTCTGCTGTTATCACCCAAGGGCCTGAAATCCATGGAGAATCGAGATGTTGGCCCATCGTTAGAATCTGACCTGTTCGGATTAGAAACGTTGGCCACCCCGTGGCAGAATAGCAGTTCCTGATATGTGAACCATGGCTCATGGGTTATCTGGAGGCTGGTTTCTCCAGACACTGCTATTAATAAGATAATTGCTACATTTTCCTCCCTGACTTGAATACATTGTGGCAACCCTTCCTGCAATCCCCTAAGAAAGTATAACACCTCTAGCCCTTTGTTTTAAGAAAGTTATTTGGGGGGATTCTTTTGGGTTTTGGGCGGAGCAGCAAAAAATAAACTAAGAGGAATCAAGTGTTGTAGGGCATGTCCATTCAACAAATGTGGATTCAGAGTCTCTTTCAAGAAAAAAGTTACTCTAGGGAGGGTGGGAGGGGGAAAGAGACATAGAAAAGTGAGCCATCAGCCTGTCCCCGCTGAGTTTGCAGTCTAGTTGGAGGTGGAGGAGAGACATTAGGCAAGGAAGATAAGACAAACACACACATCTGAAAAAGAGAGCAAAAATATGCCATAAGAAGACAAAAAGACATCAAAAATATGAAGGTAATATTCAATAGGCAGAAGAGACAGATTTTTCTTAAAGGCTGTTCTCCATCTCAAAGCAGTAAGTTAGCTGCTTTGAGATGCATTTATTTAAGTGTTTCCCAAAGTTTGTCCTATAAAACACTAGTCCTATGAGATGCACCTTGGGAAAAAAAGGTTCTATGAGAAATACATTTAGGAAATGGTGATTTCCATTTTGCCACTATTATCTCAACTTAGAAATTCATAGCGTAACTTAGCTTACTAAAGCCTCTGATTAGTCCTGCTATAAAGAAATCTGTTTAACTTTAATTAACCCACTATTTCCCAAACTTATCTGACCACCGTCTCAGGGGAATTTTCCATGGAAAACACTCTGAAACGTGGTAATATATGTCACCTAAGGAAAGAGCCGTACAAACCCAGACATTCTTCAAAATCTCTCAGATTGTTGCCTCAATTGTTGGCTTCAAATTATTTGGTAGAGTAAACGTTGTTTGTTCCGCCAGAAAAAAGAAAGAAAGAAAGAAAGAAAGAAAGAAAGAAAGAAAGAAAGAAAGAAAGAAAGAAAGAAAGAAAGAAAGAAAGAAAGAAAGAAAGAAAGAAGGAAGGAAGGAAGGAAGGAAGGAAGGAAGGAAGGAAGGAAGGAAGGAAGGAAGGAAGGAGGGAAAGAAAGAAAGAAAGAGACAAAAAATGTCATGAACTTTCTAAAGAGAGAGTCCACATTCTACTAAAATTTCAGAAGTATTTAAAATTTGACATGAGCTGTAAATAGTGGAGAGTGGATATCTTCAAATTTCTGTTTAAAAAAAAGATTGTGCACATCTGTGTGTATGTATATATACACAAACACATATATATATACACACACATATGTACGTATATATCTCCTTTATATACTGATCACTAATAAGCACTTTCACATTTATGTAGTTTTAAAATATATTTATATTAAGATACAACTTAACTTGTTGTTCTTACTGTGAATGACTAAGCTCTCATTTAAAAAGACGAGAAAGATGGATGGAAAGGAAAGAGAAGGGGAAGGATCAAATGGGAGAGATCAGGATCTCTAAGAACCTGGCCTGGGTTGATTTTGAGAACCAGAGGAAGGCCAAACATTGACATGACACAAAAGAATGTGTTTATCATCACTTGACAATTGCTCTACATCTGTCTGATGATGCCATTCTCACCTCTGAGCTTCTCTGACCCCCTTGGTGTCTGCACTCATTCAAGCTCTTCCTACAGTACCGTCTTCAACAAAGACTCTCTCCCATCGCATTACCTGGAGATGGGCTTACTCAGAATAACCAAGTGCAGATGTTGTTCCCCTTGGGATCGTCAGTCAATAAACTTATAATTTGGAGCCTGGGATGGGTAGGGGGTCCTAAGATTCACTCTTTCTCACCTGTAGGTTATAAGCACAGGTGGAAACTGACACAAGGAGATGGTGGCCAAAAAGAATCAAGGACCATAGGCCCCTCACTTGGGCCAAGGCTTCCCCCTAAAACAGGATGAGAGAACACAGCTTGGGCTAAGGCTGCAGTGGAGCTTTTCCTTTTCTGATTCTAGATCTTGAGACTTGTCCAGAGCACTGCAGGACCACAGGCCTAGCCCGGACACCTATTACTGCATGGAGAGAGTGCAAGGATGGGAGAGAAAGCACCTCCTCCTGGGAAACCCTGAGCAGTAGGTTTACTGATTGGTAATGACAAGTGGGAGAGCTGGTGCCAGCCACCTCGCCAGGGCCAGAGAACCTTCCAGACTCAAGTAGAGCCCTTGAACCCTGGCCCCACCCAGTGGCACAGGCCTGGACAGTGGCTATTCAGCTCTCATCCTGGGCATACGGCCAGGAGCCCATCAGCAGGGAGAAGGAACTCACACTACTCTCTTGAACATCCACCCCCTGTGGGAGGGGAGCAGAGATCTAGAAACTCACACAAGGAAAAAAGTTCCCCCTTATGTACACCATGAGTACAAACACATATAACCTGTACCCTGCAGAATTCTATATTTAAAAAGACCATAATAAGGTCATTGAGGCTTGATCTTAATTTATGGAACCATAGGCCCTGCTCTTTGTGAGGCCTCCAGTGGTGTGACAGGTGGCTTCTCTGCCTATGAATACTCCCAAAACCCTTCCAATCTGCATCGCTGGGCTACCCCCATTCTGAAGGGGGGCCATGAGGTGGCATCATTTGACCTACACAGCTCTACCCTAATTGGCAAGAAAACAATTCTTTTGATATCTTTCATTTGGAGAGGACCAGATGGATGGATTGGGGTTACTTCTCAAGAATTGTGTTTCTCTAGGCTTGGCACCTAAGGTAAGTACTAAGAAGATGGGTTTTTACTGTAAGCACCCAGAGGTCAGGGTCTGTACTCAGTTTTGTAGAACACACAATGGTATTTGAACGCTACATTTAATGAAAAGCTATTGTGAGGTCAAGAAATGTTGATAGAGTCTCTGTCGTCAAACAATCTGATGTTTGACTTACCTGATATTCTTTACATTTTATCCCTTTTCAAGTTAGCAGGTGCTCTTTGTCCTACATGCCTCTTTTTTCTACCACCAAATAATTCCTTTTCTTTTTGGGTCGCTTCAGATCCCATATTTGAGACTCATTCAAAATAATTCAACTTCGTTCCTGGGTCTCATGGAATTCATATAGAGTATCTAAAAAACATGACAGGTAGGAGTTGTTAACTTTCTCTGGACAACTTTAAGGGAAGACTTAATGGAGGACAATTAACTGGAGCTAATACTTTATCGATGAATTGGTGTGATAAACTAGAATAAAGCAAGAGCACAGCCCAGAAGTCCATGCCAAGGAAAACCTAAAACTATTGATAAAACAGATAGAAATGGTAAATATTTTTAATCAATACTGACTTTGGCATATGAATAAATGCTTGACTAATGCATCTTACTACTTATAATTCAGTTTTGAACTTCCATAAGATGTCCTAAGACCATCTGAGAGGAAATTGGGGTAAAATGCCTAAATCCAAAAAATCATCATCGGGCTTCCCTGGTGGCGCAGTGGTTGAGCGTCCGCCTGCCGATGCAGGGGACGCGGGTTCGTGCCCCGGTCTGGGAGGATCCCACATGCCGCGGAGCGGCTGGGCCCGTGAGCCATGGCCGCTGAGCCTGCGCATCCGGAGCCTGTGCTCTGCAACGGGAGAGGCCACAGCAGTGGGAGGCCCGCGTACCGCAAAAGAAAAAAAAAAAAAATCATCATCTTTATGGCATGTGTACTGGAATTATTTCTAGAATAATGCATCTTCACAGCTATAATTCAAATTAAGTTTTAGTCTATTGGTTTAACTGCAGCATATCTGAAATTTAGAAGTTTTTATAGCCCTCAATCCCACATAATGGTGGTTAAAAACCTTAGAGAAAATTCAATTATAGTAGAAGAGAGTTTTGTTCCTTTTTTTCTTCTTAAAAATAGACTTCATTTGGAGACCAGCTAAATATATAGCAGCTTCAAAATTTCCAGCCCAATGTCTATAAAAATGGAGTGGGTTACTAATCCAGAAGTGCTATGGAGGGACACCTAGATTGTTAAATATGGCATAAGAACATTAAAAGAGAATTTAATTCTCTAAGAGTAATTCTTGCTCAGGTAAAATACATCTGTCAAAGCTTTAAATATATCACATGACAAAATGATTATACCAATTTCTTTAAGTACATGTGGCATCAGAAAGAATCCAGAAAGGGCCCAGTAATGCTGAGGGCTAGAGGTCTCACCTTTCATCTTAAAGAACCTAGAAAAGGGAAGAAGCACTAAGCCTCCAGGATGCTGGCACATGGTCTACCAAGGACAGCTCTATGCCTGGCAGCTGTTTAAGGGGCTCCTGCTGCCCTAGAGAAGGGCTCTGGCTGCCCGGTGATTTAGCCACCTCTTATCTTCCTCTCCACACCCACCTACCTAACTAGGGCCATTCTTCAAGCTATAAGTTTCTCTTGGAGAGGTGCAGGGTAGGAAATGGGTTAGGAGGTGAGGTAAGAGGTGGGGTTCTGAGGAAGGGATTACAGAATTATTTAGAGTCCAAGATTAGAGATTATTCATCCAAATATCTCAGTTTGGTGTGAAAAAATTAGATCCAAAGAAATTAAATGGCTTGCCCAAGTTCAGAAACCTAAGTCACAGTGGACCCACCTAGAACTCAGCCTACAGATTCTGAGTCTCTGGCAGCTTCTTCTACACAAGAGCCTGCACGCCCTGTTCTCCTGGGATGGGCATCCCTTTATCATGACCTTCTCTTCTCCAGGCACTAGATGTCTTGGACCGGCTGAACTGACCGGAGTCACAAAAGGACCTGGCCTTGATGTCTGAAGGATGACCGTGAGCTTTCGGGCTGGATTTTCACTCAGTTGTAGAATAAATCTTTATTTATAGGATTCCACTGAAAGCAAGTTCAAGTGTGTCAAATTTATTAATGTCAGTCTTAGAGCTTCTGCACACAGTGCTTTATCGATATATGCATTGTGCAACACGCCTGGGCTGCGAGCCGGTGTGCAGGGAAAAACCAAGGGCTACAGCAACCCCACAGGTGTCTCAGTCACTGGGAAGCCCCCAGGTAATGACTTGTAGCCTCCAACTACAGTTTTGTTGTTCCTCCAGTGGGACAGCATTAAATGGATCGGAAGATAGCACCACAGCTATCACCCCTTCTACATACAGCCTTGACGAAAACAGTTCTGAGAATTCGTTGACTGGGACAGGCTGTAAGGAAGGAAAGCTTCCTGGAGAAGTCTGGATGTGAGCTGGGCCTCAAAACGTGAAGAAAATGACCTTGCTTAACATAGATCAGTGTTTCTCAACTTTTTTTCATCATCCCTCCCCCACAAAGAGACTTTTTAGACTTTTCCTAATCACCCCTTTCAAAACCAAATATTTAAGAAAGGATACAGCAAATATGAAATATACAATAGATTTGTTTACCCCAATAACAAAGCCAACTTTCCATTTTGGAGTTATGGTTGTGGGGAAAACTGAACATTTATGCATATTAGCATTGTGCCAAGAGCCTTGATTTATTTCAAAACCATGAAGATTCCATTTCTCTAAGCAAATTTTGGAGATTTTCTTTAAGAGAATCATTTGTTTGCTATTCTATTGAATGATGCTTTATCTCCTTTGTGTGTGTGTGTGTGTGTGTGTGTGTGTGTGTGTGTTTCAGTCTTATAGCTTCTCATCCCCTTTATTTATTTTTATTAGTTTCATATGTATTCAAAGAGATTTGCAGAGTAAGTCAAATTCATTTGTATTTTTAAGGATGCTGCATTTTTTCAGAATTAATGTATTTTTTAATGAATTTTTAAAACATACACTAGAAATTGTATTAACATTTTAAAGAGGAGAATAATAATAACAAATTTGTTTGCATTCCATTTAAATCATGTATGTGAAATGAACTATATCCTACAGCTATCTCTTGCAGAATACAGAAGGATGGAGCAGGAAGAGCTCCCTGTGGTCCTGTGAGATTTCCACTGGCTTTCTCATAATCCCCAAACAGTGCCGGTTTCCTTTCAAATTCTGAGGACTGCCTGGTGGATCAGGCATGGTTATGGCTGCCACCAGAAGCAGACCCAGTTCTTATCCCATCTGTGCTCACTCACAACTACAGAATTGGGACCATGCTTTCTTTAATTGCAAACAGCATTCTTTCTCCTTGGTCAGAAAAGTTTGTCCATGACGGGTCAGTACCTCAAGCACTCCCCTTTTTATGTCCTTGGCTATCACTGATTCCCAGTTATTGGGATCAGGGCACTGAGGAGTTAGCTTTGTCAAACTACTGGTTATAAAATATATGGGAATCGGGCAATAGCTGCTAGTCATCCTAGGAGGACAGAATTTCATAAAGACGATATTAGGCATCCGAGTTTGCCTTCTGTTTTTGACTCCTAATCAGAGAAGGCTAAAATCTTGCTGCCGGACACAGTGCACATGATGAACTGAATTAATGACTCAAGCTACACATTTTTGTTAAGCATCTTCTGAGCACTAGCACTTCTCTGAAGACCTGATCTGAAATGATTAGGAACAGTATGTGTCATCATAAAGTAGTATTGATGTCTGCTAAGTATTTGTTGAGAAGATTCCAAAATATTCTGATTAGCATCTGTACCTTTTATGGTGAAGACCCTGTGCCTTTAGGAGTTTTTCTAGTAAAAAAACACTTTCTTGATCTTAAGTGGCTGCCCTCTCCCTGATTCTTTCTCTCATCTTCCCTGTCAGAGGATTGAGGAGGAGAAGACCACCTCAACATCCTTGAGGAAAACAGTTCTGAGAATGAGTTGACTGGGACAGGTTGTAATTTCCTACCATTGCTAAGGAGTTGCTAAGCAAATATTATAAAACAAACAGAAAGGGGGATACATTCATTTCACTTCCAACAAAGGAAAACAAAAAGTTAGCTCCCTGGATATGAGAAATAACGGAAAGAGGGGGAGTTATCCTCTCCATGTTTGTTTTCTAAATAGGATTTGAGTCTCATTTGCCTTTTTTGGTTTGGTTTGGTTTGGTTTTTGCTTCAGATGAGAACAAAATGGGAGATGTGGTCAAGAAAGGCATGGAACACACCAAGTCGCTGTCCTCTGTTAACTCTCCAGGGCAGAGGCGGAGGTGGAGGCTTAAGGCAGCCTCCTATAGGTGAGAAGGAAGCCACAGTGGCCTGGGCCTCACACAAAGCCAGAGCAAAGGACCCTCCCTGGTTTCATAGTGAGAAAAAGAAGTCAGGTTTCTCTCTGAATAGTAGTACAAGATGAAAGATCACCCGCATGTCACTGAGATTCCCACGTGTACTGTGAAAGACACAAAGAATAATAGATCTGGCTGCTAACTGGGGGAATCTATCATCTCCTCTGGTACACACATAAGCTATTCCCCACAGGAAAGCAAGGCAAGGACAAAAGTAGAATATATGCCAAACTTGCCATGAGTGGTTCTTAGCACAGGTCGTGTAGGATGCCTTTCTCTCTCATGTCCTTAGCTATGGCTCAGGTTTCCTAAATTTTTATCCCCATCCTTGCTCTCTGCACTAGACTCTTGATTTGTGTATTTAACTGCTTATTTGACATCTCCACTTGTATATAAATAAGAATACCAAACTTTTTTTCCTAGACCTCTTCCTCCCCATTTTAGCAGTGATTTTTTCCCCCTTACATAGCATCTTGAGTCTAAAGCCTGGGAATCATCTCTGATGTCTTTTTTTTTTTTGCACCCCAGATCCAGTCCATCAGACCCTCCTGGCTCTACCTCCAAAGCTTAACCTGAATCCATCCATCTCTCACCATGGCCACATCATCACTATTTCTGGCTTTTACAACCACAAAGGTCTCCTTCACTCACTCCTGTCCCTCTATGATCTGTTATCCATAATGTAGCCAGAGGTCATTTCCCATCCCCTCTCAGGCCATTTGCAGGAATATTTCTTGGTCAAGAATGTACTTCTCTCAGCCCTAACCCTGCTGGCATCATCCTCATCCTTCAGGGGCCCTCGACTCAGAGTGGTCCATCCCGATCTCCTCATCTGAGGAGCACTCGGTCATTCTCTGTCCCTCCACCCAGTTTTATTGAAGAATTTTATTACAAATGGCTATGTTATTTCTTGTTTGTGTTGATTGCCTGGCTTCCCCTCAAGGATTAAGCTCCAGAGAGGAAAGACTGGGTCCTTCTATTCAGTTGCTATGTATGTAGGAACCAGAATAATGCCTGGCACAGAGTAAGTACTTAATAAGTGGTGACTGAGTAAGTAACCAGATAAATAAATGAATGTCCCAATCCTCTACATTGAAGCCAACCAACACAGCAACATGAAGGCAATGAAAACCCCCAAAGGTGTCTGTAGGAAGGCCCTCCTTGCCCTCTCGCAGTTCATATATGCTCCCTCATCGCAGGCTCTATCTCTCATTTATGAACCTGCTCCTGCCCTTTGGGCTGGTGTTGTCACGAGACCCCACTAACTCCCACCTCTGCTTATTCTAGAATGGGGAGCACACACGTGGGACGGCCCAGGGGGTGTCCTGCAGCAGGCGAGACCCTCTGGAACCCACAGCTCACCCTCCAGTCCCCACGCTTGTACTGGTGCCTCTGCTCTCCCTCAGGGGGCTTCAGAGAAAGTCACAAGATAGCACCACAGCTATCACCCCTTGTACAGCCTTGACGAAAACAGTTCTGAGAATTCGTTGACTGGGACAGGCGGGAAGGAAGGAAAGCTTCCTGGAGAAGTCTGGATATGAGCTGGGCCTCAAAACGTGGTGAAGAAAATGACCTCGCTTAACATAGATTAGTGTTTCTCAACTTATTTTCATCATCATCCCTCCCCCACAAAGAGCCTTTTTAGACTTTTCCTAATCGCCCCTTCCCATAAAATCTAAATGGCACCAACACACTGTATATCTGTCTATGTCCTATGACATTTTAGAGGTCCACAAATCATCGTAATATCTAAGATTTTTCTCACCCATGCTCCCCACCTCTGAGAACCAATTTTTGGCTCCTTGGGGGAAGCATCACTCTGTAGAGAATGCGTGTCACACATATGTGTTTCTCTTGTATAAATGATGGTGTTCCTCTGATAGCTTATTCTATGTTGGTGGACAAATTTCTTCTTTAAGAAAGATCTTTTCCAGTGTGGGTTACTTAAAGAAATGTTTAGATCCTCTTGGGGGAAAAAATTGAACCCCTCAAAAAATGAGCCTAGGTTGGCAGAAGAGGAGACGCTTCATCTCTCCTGTGGCTTTGCTCTTGGCTTTAGACTTCAAGGAGTTCAGATGTTAGAAGGGTGAGAGGTGGCTCCTGAGTCATGTCAAGCTGGACACTGGGAAGGCTGCCTTTCTTGGAGCAGATATTACCTAGAAATTAGAAAGAATGTTTGGTGAGCTAAATTATTTTTTCATGTTATTCTATGTTTATACATATTTGCTATGTCTGTGACTTAATGTGTCAGCAAGAGTAGGAAAGAAAAATGGGAAGTAAGATGGGAAAATGGACATGCTATGGGTCATTTAGTTGGATCAGTGAGGGCCATGGACCCCTTTTCCTGAAGATGTAAGGACAGCTTCATAAAAGAGATGAAAACCAATCATTGCCTATGTCTCAGTTTTGCATAGAACTAACAAGTGCTTGTAACCTTGACCTTAACTGGACGAAACTGGCCTGCCTCCTTCCTTCCTTCACTCATTCTTTCAACAAATATTTGAGTGTCAAGCATTTGTGAATAATATAAAAAAGCAAAGGTCAAGATCAATTGACTTTTCCCCCAAAGAGCATACAGCCCATGAGGAAATCACACAAATGATGAGATTCATGGAGTGACTGTGATGTTCCCCAGCTCCAGGCTCCATACTGAGACCCACCGAGGACATTCACTGTTTGCTGTTTTTCAAGGATGAACTCACCCTTTGGGAACTTAATGTTGCTTATACTTCCGAATTCAGTGTTTTTGAAGAGCATAATCAAGTGGCATAATATCAAGCTGCTACCTAAATTAAGGTCTCTTCTCTCATTTCCCTCTCCCCACAAAATCAGTGATTACAATCAAAGAAACAATTACCTTTGTTTAACAATTAAAACATAGGTTTTAATTAGCCTATGTTTGTTCCCCATTGAAAATACCTCTACTAAGGGAATGTCTAATGAGTCCTTCTGCTCTGGTGCCTGGAAGAATAGACAGGCAATAAGCCAATGGCCTGATGCCCCACAGTTGCTTCATTCTTAAGACCTTAAATCTCAAGGAAATCAAGTCTGTACATGGGATCCCAGGAGCTGGGGCTTGCTCCAGACAGCTTTTGAGCACAAAAGATTGTCCAGAGAACAAGACAGAGGAGGCTGGCCCTGAAAGATGGGAGACCGAGACTTTTTTCCTGGCTATTTCTTAAAGGAATTATGTCAGTTTCAGAAGGTGTTGTAATGACATGCTCCTCATCTGTTGACTTTTTTCATCCTTAGGACCAACCTGGGTCTGTAGATCTCCTTGATCACCAGCCAGTTCTCACAGCCAACTGCAGCCAGGCAGCTGCTGTGCAGGAGCCTGCTGAATCTTCTGGTTCTGTTCAGAAGTTGCAGAGGCCAATACAGCGGCTAGCCTGCTGAATGAGTCCTCAAGAAACCCAATTCTAAAAGTGCATTTCTTATCCTATGTGAGCTTACCTGCTGAGCCTGCTATGCAGTTAACCCTTCCCTCTAGCAGGAGACCTGTGTCCTAACACGTTGTGCTAAAGCTCCCACTTCACAGCCTCCTCTAAGTGGCCATCACCATGTCTCAATCCTCTGCTGTAGAATTCTTACAAAACTCCTTATCTTGCCCATAGAAGAACAGAAGTGTGTAGGGCAGGGAGACTTTGGGCTGCAAGCGTGTTTCAGTAGTATGGTTCTCAGGTCTGATATGCCTGTGCTTCTACATTGCAGGCAACTATCACGGGGAAATGACCTTGAAGACTCACCGTGAACTGTCCTTTACCCTTAGTTGATCTAACACTGTTTATCAAACTGACCTTTAGCATTGGAGATCAAATTGTTCTCCAGGCAGGAAGAGAAAATTCCTTTTGAACATTATGAATTCTTACCTTGGGCTTCCCAGATCAGCTGCTAAGTTTCAGAAGGACTTGAGGACTTTGAGGCTGCTACACACCTTCAAAGTCCCCCTGGCCACTGCCTCTCCACCTTCTGGCCACTTGATGCTCTTGTCCACTGCATTCACAAGTAGGCCACTGCCATGGTAGAGAAAATAACCAACTAAAAGATATCTTCCATTAGTCCCTTTCAGAAAGTTCCAGAAACCCATCAGATTCCCAAATTCCATCAGTTCAAACAAGCAAACAAACAAAACATGTATCACATAAATGAATCACCTCTCAAAAACACAGTACAGATTGACTGCTTTTCTCTGATAAATTTCCGCATCATCTTCGATTTTCCAAAGATGAGTAAAAAGTCTGCATTACATTTCTCTCTTGCTTCATTTAATTTGAGCTCAAATTTAAATGCAGTGTTTCCTTTAGAAACGATTGCAGCCTGAGTCTTTTATGGCCAGTTTCTAGCTACAAACTCAAGCTTATTTATGAACATAAGTTTTAAAATAATATTGAAATGGAACTTAAAAACTGAGGTTCTAGTGGGTTTTTTTAAGAAGAACTTAGTAAAGAAATGAAAAAGATAAGGAAATAAAGTTTGGTGTATGAAACTGAGTATGCTATTTCATAAAAGTCATACCTCTGAAATGCATTACGTGAATAGCTAAAACTGCTGATGGCTTTTGAAATTTGCTGAGAATAAATTTGAAATCATATTTCCATGGAAGTAATTGCCTATCCTCTAGAACAATGGTTCCTAACTTTTACAAAGATCCTTTTTGAGTACCAAGAAATTTAGTGAGAACTCTCTCGTGGTTGGAAAAACGTAGAACACATGCAGAGGCAGACTCACAGGCCTTTGTATTAATTCCACAACCCCTAGGAATCTGGGTCCCACTGGCTGGCTTCCACTGATTCTGTGCTGGGAGAGCCATAAAATTATCCAGAAATGATGATCGCTATGCAGACATCCTAGAACACGTTCACTGTTGGCCTTAAAACTTCAGATTACTGTGTGTCCACCAGATTTGCCTATGTCAGAAAACAAATCTCTTCCATTTTTTTCTTTTAGTCTTAACACATAGGCTACTATGGATGCTTTATACCCTCTCAATTTACCTTTCTAGTACTCTCTAATTAAATCTAACAACTGTTCACCTTCTTCTCAAGCGTAAGGTTGAATTGTGAGAACCCAGAGAATTCATGAAAGACCTTTCTATATGCAAATAATAAATGTGATAACTTATCATTCCCACCATTGGGATGATTGTCCACATAAATCTTAACTGTGCTATTGAGAGCCACATTAAATCATTCCACTAGTCCATTGCATTATGGGTGATAAGCCAGTATTTTTACATACTTAACATGATGACACTTTCACAGGAAATTCACACCTCAGCCTGTCTGCAAGAATCTCTGAAAGAAATTCAGGCCAAAAATGACCCATGCCAATCCTTGCCTACTTCATGGGCATAAGAACACAATGTCATACTGCTTCTCAATACTTTATGCCTCTACAATGAATAGTTTGCCATTTTGAGAGGGATTTTCTCATTTCCACCCTCTCTAGAAGACCTTCCCATGGACAGATCAGAAATATTGCAGCTCTTGTTTAGACATTCTTCTTTCCCAGCCTCTGGCATGCCTCCCAACCTGTACATCATTATGCATCTGCCTTTGGGTAATAGAATCATAGACATTATTGGGGTTGCATGAATTAGGGAATCTATAAACTTGGATGGGAAAAAGATTACATCTTTATTTTCACTAACCTCTAACTGAAATTGAGCATTTCCTTCAAATGTGAAAGCAGGTAGGAAACCACAGTAGTTTCGGGAACTTTATCACCAAGAGAAATCACAGGTATTTTCACATCACATTAAGGTTGTGCAGATGTCTGAAAATATTTACTCTCATCACTATTTCAAACTTTAGTAGCTGTAGACCTACCATGAGTAGGAGCTTGCTGGAGCTGGAGCTTGCTATTTAATATGGTAATAAAGAAGCCCATATATTACTAAATCACCAAATATATATATATATATAGGGGGTATATATATTTGGTAATTATATTTTACCACAATTGGTATTCTTTGTAATCCTATGTAGTTCATGTATTTAAAAACATGATTTGGAAAAAGGGTACATGGGCCTCATCAGGTGGCCAAAGGGGTCCAGGGGACAAAGAAAGGTAGGAATTCTTTCCTTGAAGGTGTGTGTCTTTGAATCATCACTGCTTCTCCCACATCCTTGAAGACCTGTGATTGGTTCCATTGCTCTTAATACCCCACTTCAAGGAGCCCTGGTTTACAATCTGTGAGCCCAGGCTTCCTTGGATGGGGCTAGTTCTGCCTCCACAAGCAAGAGACATTCTGAGCAGAAGGCCTGACCAGGTGGGCTGATCTCAGTAGACACCCTTTGTGGCTTTTCACCCTTTGTGGAAATGCCAAGGACCTCAGGCAGCACAGAAACATGTCCTGGCCCCTCATTCATTCCGACGAATGCTTAAGAGGCCCTTGGAGAACATGTCATCTGCCTCCTAATTTCACAGTCAAATCAATAGAATCAAAGAGCAAAATGCCCTGCCTCAAAATCCACAGTTAGCTAATAGCCCTGGCTCCCAGGAAAGCTCTCTTCTCTATACTACACACGGGCACAGAGCAGCAATCATTTACATTGACACTGTACTCATTATATACGATGTACTGTTTCAAGTGCTTTTCGTGTGTAATTTCTTTAATTATCACAATGACCTTGTTGGTAAGTTCAGTGATGATCCTCATCTTACAGATGGGGAAACTGAGACCAAGAGTGGTTAAGGAACTTAACTACTGGTTACACAACCAGTAGATGATGCAGCCAAGATCCCAATCGGGCAAGCAGACTCCTCTCAGACCTTTGACCATCCTGCCTCTCCAGCCAGGCAGCTATGGAAGCTGATGACAAAACCCCAAGTCAAACTGAGCAGAAGTAATCTCACAAAGCTCCAGTTTCCTCACCTTGTCAACTAGGGATAGAAAGACCTACCTTGCAGGGCTGCTCTGAAAATTAAGTTAAACATATATAGCAAGCGCTAAGTGTGTCTGCTACATAAGCTCCTAAAATGGTAGTTATTATCATTTTTGCTATTACTTTTACCAAGCTGGGCACAAAAGATTGCAGACAAAGATGAAGCAGATGGTGAAAACCAAAACTTTGAGAGTAAGGGCATAAGCAGAAAACCATGGCCCCCAAGTGGAACAGAGGTCAAGCAATCCAGCCCACATTTGCATCAACCTATTGATACTGAGAAGGGCCCTTTGGGGCTCTTGGGCACAAAAGCCTTTCTGTGTCCCCCATTTCTTTGATTACAGGAAATAGGCTTCATTCAGCCTCCATGACCTCCCCTAAGTTCCAGCAGGCAGATTCAAGCTGTTGTTAATTAAGGAAGGGAGGGGATGTGAGACAAGGAAGAAACGGTCAAGAGAAACAATAGTGCAGCCTTGGGGCAAGGTCTTGGCTCCCCATCAAGGGATACACATAATAATATATTTGAGCTGTTCTGCAGATACTGAAATCTGCACCAGGTGGGAGAAGTTAATGCTTGACAAGGGTGTGCTGTCCACAAGCACATAGGCCCCAGACCGGTTAGAACCAAAAGGTTGATGATGCTGATTCCCAATTACCTCACCACCAACCAATCAGAAGAATGCTCACGAGCTGGTCACATCCTCTTTGAACCATTACTATAAAACTTCTCACTACCCTTTTCAAGTTGGGACACAGTTTTGAGGGCATTAGCCAGCCCTCTGTGGCCCTTTACCTGGCAAAGCAATAAAGCTATTATTTTTTACTTCACCCAAAACTCTGTCTCCAAGATTTAATTTGGTGTCGGGATACAGAGGCCAGTTTCAGCTTCACTACGAGATTCCTCCAAACCCATAAGGTTTAAAACTCTACCCATTGTCACTCTTTTCACCAGAATTTGTTCATGTATTCCCTTACTTGGAGAATGTTGCTATATTCAACTTCCTTTACCTTCTTTCTTGCCCCTCTCTTCCTATCCCACCCACAAACCCTGCCAACCTGTGCCAGAAATATCTCCTATGGTTCAAAATATGATTCAAGCACTAAATTTAATCCCTTCTCAAAATTAGCATCAGATGACAAGAGAATCTATATCAATGCTGGAAAATTGGTAAGGTTGAAAACGACACTGAAATGATACTCAAGGGTTTTCCACGCAATATAGTGAAGTGAGGCCAGCCAGGGAACAGGCTACTCTGGCCCACAACTGCCAAATGCAAGGGGAAACCCACATGGGAAACAAGAGACAACAAGGGCAGGGAGCCCTGGCTAAGCTCCACCAGCAGCTCCTGGCTTGTGGAGCATAAGAAATGAATGTTTGTTTCACCTACCTTAACTTTTCCTTTGGAGGAGCTATCCTACCCTACTGTGTCCCCAACCACAAGACCTGCCACACCCTAACCCCAGGGTTGAGTGTGTGACCATGCTAGGTCAAACAGACTTTTCTTCCTGGGAGTTCGAGGGAGACACACAGGAGAGAAGGCATTTGGAGTTGAATCATTGGGTTGACAGCCACAACCTAGAGACAGATCCAGAAGCCCTTGTTTCTAAGAATCCAGAACTACAGCATGTCCTGTCCTCCGGAGGCCCAGAGGTTCGTTCTTCCTTTGATTCTATAAGGTATTCCAGTATCCTGAGTGTTTATCGTATTACTATGCTTCACAATATATACGTACACTACATAGTTCTTCTACATGGGTCAATATTTCATAATCGAGGTTAAAGAATAAAACAGAAAAATAAAGAGAATTTCTAAAAGAGATTCGCTTCAAGACAGTGGGGTGGGACTCATTGTGGATGTAAATAAGAGGAAAGAATTATGTGCTAATTCTGTGAAGGAAAATGGAAACCATTAAAATTATTTGAGAGAGCTAAAGAAATGTAAAATCTAACCAAGTAAGGGAGGAAGTTAGTGAGATCTCAGTGAGACTGAGGGCTTCATTCAACTCACAGTTAATTTGGTAACTGGTGAGAGTTAACTTGAACCGAGAGGACATGGGCTGCAAGCCCATCTCATTTGAAGGGTGTGGTCTAGGAGTCCCTATAGTCTCCCTACAGATGATTATTAAAAGACCCCACACATCCATCTGAAGCACAAGAAGACCTGGGCATCCAGGGCATGGATCCCAGACAAAATTCTCTTAAAGAGAAGTGACATCCTTCTGCTCAGGATGAGAATCCCAATATTCCTGGAATGGTGTATCAGTCAGTTCAGGCTCTCTTAACAAAACACCACAGACTCAATGGACTAAAAAAACAGAAAATTATTTCTCATAGTTCTGGAGGATAAAAGTCCAAGATGAAGGTGCCCACATGGTCAGGTACTGGTGACGACCCTCTTCCTGGCTTGCAGGTGATGCCTTTGTCCTCACATGGAGGTGAGAGGGGAAGGGAGGAAGCTTTCTGCTATCTCTCCTTATAAAGACACTAATCCCATCTTGAGGGCCCCACCCTCATGACCTCACCTAAACCTAATTACCTCCCAGAGGCCTCACCCCCTAATACCATTGTATTGGAGATCATAGGGCTTCAGCGTATGAATTTGAGGGGTGGCGGGCTGGGGTGGGAGACTGACAAAATTCAGTCCCTAACAAACTCTAAAACTTCCAAGGGCATCATTTACCCTTGGAAGGTGTTAAGATGTGTATAATCTATCTTAAAATACTTAGCATAGGCAGTGCTATATATCAGTTTAAGTTATACCTTAGGTATAGTCAGTGGCCTTATGAAGAACCCCAGCCTGTGGTTGGCATTCTCACCAACAAGCCTACTGTAACCAAAAAGGCTACACCAAGAGCTTCAGCCACCCAAATCTCCATCAATGCCCAAGGTTTTTCTAATTAATATAGAAAGAGTCTGAAAAGGGTTTTTGTTAGTAAAATTAGTGGTATGCAAGTTATGTGATTAAGTAAAATATGTTAGTTACAATCCCCACACTTCATGAATAGGATAGAAGAACCCAGTAAATGATGTCACCAACATTTGATGTCTTAAAACTCCCATGTCTAGCCATCAAGTTGGGAGAAGTCTGGCCTGTGGATAATGTCATATCTTCCTCAGATGAACCTTCCTGCATTGCAGTAGACCACCGACAAGATAGAGAAATGGGACTTCACTGAGCTCACACACTTAATAATAAGAGTTTGTTTAATAAATATCCATGTGGAAGGCAGAGTTTGGTTTGAGATCTGCTCCTCTCACCTGGTTAGGCCGTCACCATCTGCCTAAAAGAACCTGAGAGCTTCTGACAATCAGAGAACTAGCCAGCTCCCAAAAGAAGGTTAGAATATAAATGCTTGTATGTTACAATGTGTATGTTTGGTATTTAAAGTGTTTGGGGATAATCTCCACTATCAGAACCAATGAATTTGCTTGGTGATTCCATTAAAATGTGCATTTTATTTTAGGCTTGAGATTTTAAGCTGAAAGGTTTAAGAGAATTTGGCTAGGTTTGTAAACAGTGCTGGAATGCTTAAGAGAAGTTGAGATTTACTATATCCATAAGTTTAATTTATTATATCAACTACAGAGGAGAAATCAAATACATTATATTTATAAATGCAGTAAAAATGTTTAAAATAATTTAATTAACCAAGTTGTAAAAGGGGCTGATTATTTAAGATAGTTCTGTCTGTTCACTGGAACACTAGTAAAAGCACCCTTGAATAGGATTGTTAAAATCCACTGGATTTATAAAAAGAACAATAAGACTTACAAGTGGAATTTACAGGCTTAAGGAAAACAAAACTTGGATGTTTTTTAATTTGAATAAATTGAATGTTAATCTAAAACCCCCAATAAATGTAAGTCATCCCTTCTAGGGGGAAAAAGCCACCCTAATGACCAAAAAACTCATATCAACAAATGAGAACTTATGAGTTATTATTAGTTGAGGTATTGGCATTTTTTTCCCCACAAAAAAAATCAGCTTTCAAGGTTGGTGGTTAGCCAACTTTTTGATTATACAACCCTAAGAGTAGAACACTCTGGAGAATGCATCTTTACTACATGTATATTTACTGATGCACCATGGTGGGCACTACAAGGCAGTGCCAGGAGCCCCCTTAGTTGAAAGATGTGATGCCCAGCTACTCAGAGTGCTGGGGGCAGACAGCCCTCGGTGGCCAGTACTTTCAGGGATACCTCTGCTGCAGAGAGCCACCTGGCTGACCTCATGTGCCCTCTTCACATAGCCCCCATCCAGAGAATCTGCTGAGCAGGTGCATAAAGGCCTGGCCAGCCAGGTCCAGCTCTGGACAATTCTGTAGACTCATCTAGCATCGAGCTCCACACAGGGTCATTGAGGCCACCATGGCTAGACCTCTCCCTCTGCCCCATCCTGCTTCCTTCTGCTTCTCCCACAGAGGCTGATGCCTGGGACACCCCCAAATAAACATCCCGTAGGCTCTAATCCTTCTGGGACACAAAAACTGTGCCACAAACTATGTGCACAAACCTCTCAATGGCTTTGTTAAACATTTGCCAAGTTTAATATCCTTCTGCTATTAAATACCTTCAAACTGGCAAACAGAAGTGAGGAGACCAGAATTCTGGTGAGATTTAAAGTATGGATAATTGAGAGATTACCTGCTATGTGGTCTATAACTTACAGGAAAATACTCATCACAGGCTACATAATATACAGTATTGCATTCTAAGAATTTTTCATCTGTTACCGCCTCTGACTTAGCTCCTGGTGAGGCAGCTGTTGTTATGTCATTGTCATTGCCTGCGCAGGAACAAACGTCAAAACTACCAGCATCAAAGCCTGCAGCGTAGACTTCTGCTTCCAAGAAGGGAATAGATGTCCTTTCCCAATTCCTTTCAATATGTACAACTGAAAACCTTGAACATTATATTTAAAACAAATATAAGGAGACTCTGAATTGTGAGAGAAGAAGACAGACAACTTGGATGAATATCCAGAGAATTATGCTGAGTAGAAAAAAAAAATCTTAAAAAAGGTTACATACTATATGATCCATTTACAGTGGTCCCCCTTCTCCGTGAAGGATATGTTTCAAGGCCCCCAGTGGATGCCTAAAGTAGCAGATTTCAAACCAAAACCCATACATACCATGTTTTTTCCTATACTAGCAGGTAGCTAGTATATACAACACGGATACACTGGACGAAGTGATGATTCACATCCTGGGCAGGATAGAGCAGGTCAGCAAGAGCTTTCATCATGCTCCTCAAAAGAGCACACAATTTAAAACTTATGAATTGTTTATTTCTGGGATTTTCCATTTAATATTTTCAGACCACAATTAACTGTAGCTGAAACCACAGAGAGCAAAACCACACATAAGGGGGGACTACTGTATACAACATTCTCAAAATGACAAAATTTTAGAAATGGAGAACAGATTAGTGGATGTGAGAGATCAAGGAGAGGATGGAGGTGGGAGGGAAGTGGGTGTGGCTACAGAAGTTCAACAGGAAGGATTCTGACAGTGATGGAAATTTTCTGTGTCTTGACAGTATCTGTGTCCCTATCTGGGTTGTGATGTTGTACCACCGTTTTGCAAGATGCTACCATTGGGGAAAACTGAGTAAAAGGGGCACAGGGTCTTTCTATATTATTGCCCACAACTGCATGTGAATCTACAATGTCTTAAAATAAAAGGTCTAATTGGAAAAAAAAAAAAACTTTCAGGTTGGATGTTAGCAATTTAGAAGAAAATCCTGTAGATGAAGTAAAATACTTTTTAACCCCTAGGAGTCAAATAGTTGCAGGGAGGGGTTGGAGAATGGTGAAATCACATGCGTTTGGGGATTTTCCCATAGATGGCATCAAAGTTAAGTTAGCTCTCAGAGATGGGTTTACCACAAAACTAATAAAATTTTAAACTTCTGGTAGGGTCACTTGCACAGGACTATACCAAGGCCCTGAGATGCACCCTAACGGTGTAATTGCATGAGTTAAACCTGCAAAGTTAAGATATTCAACCAGTACTGGTGAGGACCATGGTCTCCTTCTACTCTGAACTGTCCCCACCTCCATTCTCCTCAGGTTGGGTAGGGACCTTGTTAAGGGGAAGTTGAACAGGAGAAACGGGTCATTTGGTTGGTAGTTGAGGTTCGATGAGGTTTACATGGCTCACAGACACTTGGAAGTTTAACTAATTCATCACTAGTCATCTCATTATAAGAATGCTTCTGGCTTTGCCCCACCACCCACTATGTCACCTCACCCAGCAATTTGGCACAAAGGTATAGTCCCAGAAGTGTCCCCCTACCCCCACCCCAAATTCATAGATTGAAGCCCTACCCCCAATGTGACTATACTTGAAGATGGGGCCTTTAAGGACGTGATTAGGTTAAATGAGGTCATAAGGATGGGGCCCTAATCCAATAGGACTTGTGTCCTTATAAGAAAGGGAAGAGACACCAGGGATACCCATGCAAAAAGAAAAGGCCCTGTGAGGATGCAGTGAGAAGGCAGTGGTCTACGAGCCAAGGAGAGAGGCTGCAGAAGAAACCAAACCTGCAGACACCTTGACCTTGGACTTCCTGTCTCCAGAACTGTGAGAAAACACATTTCTGTTGTTTCATCTGCCCTGTCTGTGGTGTTTTGTTATGGCAGCCAAAGCAGACGAATACAGCTCTAACACCTCAAGCATGGGGGTAGTGAAGGGAAAATAAGGTTCAAAATGTACAGAGCCAAAAGCTAGCCTATGCAAATTTATTCCAGTCATCAAAGGTGTAACACTGCAAGCAGAGGGCTCAGTTATCATCAATCCAAATCCACATGGAAGTGGCCTTCTGTAGAGAAACGCAACAATGACATGTTTACAACTGGAAACAAACCATACTTTTTTATGAAAATCACACAATTTATTAGAAGTCCTCTGTTTTAAGAGGACAAACATGGAACTGTGCCTCAAACTGCAAGTACTACAGACATCTCCGTGGGTGAGGTTTCATACATTCCAATACATGAGATGGCTTTTTTTAGTGTAACTATAGCATCTTGTCCTGATGGAATCTGGCAGTCTCATATGAAATGGCATGAAAAATCAAATCGAAGTGGTGAAATGGTCTGAAGAATTGAGTGTTCCAATGACAAAAACTGCTTCTCATGTTAAAGTCAATTTGGTAACTATTACATAGCTCAATATGACGCAGCAATCACTGAGTTTGCAGCCAAAAAAAATGTAGGAAAAAGAGCATTGTTGAGGCAGGCCAAGTAGTCAGTTAATGAAAGGATTTTTTTTTTTTTTTTGCTATTTTGGACTGTTTGTGGTATTTGACAACTCCTGATTGCAAAATTTGACTTCACAAATTTATAGTACTTTGTAATATTTGTTTTTCTCATTCTGAATAATCATGATCATACCTAATTTTGTATCTGTGATTTTGTGTTCTTTTTTTGAAAGCCTCCCTCCCCAAATTTTATAAACTTCAGTCCCCACACCACCTAGCTCCATCCCTACTGCATCTCCATGAGGACAGAGCCACGTAAGAGCCAGCACCAACGGCTTTAGTTATTCTAAGAAAAGCTGCATGCATCATCGCAGTCTTTAATAACACAAAGAAGAGCACTGGGTTTAAAAAAAAAAAAGACTTTCTTAGTCAAGAAAGTGATTGAAAAAAGTCAACCTTGGAATAGAAAGATTTTTTTTAGGAAAACCATAAGCAATTCTTCATATATTTTTTTCTTCTTAATCTGTGAACATGCTCAACCTAGGGTAAAAGTTTAAGTCTAATCTAAAAGTTTCTTTCAAAAAATACAAAATAAAAAATTTAAGTGATTAAGAAGTATTGTATCAGTTTTATTGGAAGCATTTATTTTCTTAGTGATATATAAAATAGTGACATGTCTTACAAGTGATGACATCTTAGATTCAGTAACATACACAAGTGTGTGTGAAGCAGTTTTCATCTACAACCCAGGAGTGGTTCACAAACATTTTAAATACCCCAATCAGGAATCTACACTCCAGGGGCAGTTTCTTCATATTTGAAAGACCCCTTTCAGAAGCCCACAATGCAGAGTCTTCAACTATATCACCCTGACTAGCAGAGGGTTTGTTAATTAGCACAAAGGGTAGTAGAAAGAATTTTTTTGTTGGTAAAATAAGTGGTGTTCAAGGTCTGTGAATCAGGAGCTAGAAATATTTTCCGGGTACCTCTGCCCAGGTATGAGCAAGGTCCAAGAATCCAGCTAGCAGACTGACACTACACCTACAACCCTATGAAGTCTTGGATTCCAGGAAGTTGCTATGGATTCTGCCACATGGTCTGACCTTCAGAGAGGCTAAGGACAAACAGCTGAGCCTCCCCTGAGCTTCCAAGGACAGGTTTCATTCTCTTTGCTCAACAAAGCTTGTTTGGTGGCTGAATGCATTCTGAGACTTGCTTTCATTGTCAACACTTGGTAGTGAGGTTATGGAGAGCAAAAACTAGAACCTTCACCCATCTCTGCTCTTGGGAGGCAACCCGTATCCACAAAAAGCCCCAGATAACGGTGAAGACCCAGCTGACCATCTACAGCTGGGAACCCCCACAGTTCCCCACCTCCCTTCACCATCATCACCCTCCCAGACCAAAGCCACTTCTCCGAGCCACTGAGTGTGTAACTGATTCAAGAGCCACAACCCAAGTCATGAACCCTCATAATCACGAACATCTCTCTCCTTGGCACAATTATGTGAACAAAATGACACTGGCATAGGTTCAGCTTTTGGAAATTCGTTTAATTTTGCCTCAGGTAATTAGCTTATTTGTTCTCCCAGCATGACCTAAAACTTATCCATTTGGAGTCTCTGTTACTAACAGACATATAGTGGTTGCTTAGCAACACCATGCATTGTTATTTCTTCATCTAATTTAAAATTCTCAATTCACCATAAAGGTCTTCAGAGAGGAGTTATTGTTCAGGGTGGGCCAGATACCATTTTTCACTGTAGCCCATTCAATTTAGAAAAGAAATTTCAGTGTACTGTTTAATCAACATAAAATGATTTGTACAAAACATTTAACATCTCCTTGAAATGTAGCTGTCTTCTTTCACTAATCAGATCTACTTAATTTATTCTGAACTTTCCCAGGGAGATTTCCTTTCTCCTTTCATCCTTGCTCAGTCTTCTCATCCAACTTCCAAGGTGATTTATGGATACCCTTCAAACAGGAAGTGGCAGATCTGGGAAGGAAGTTTGGAAATATAAGATACACTTTTATTGTCCTGCAATTAGTCATGGAAAGGAGCCTCAAGTAGTCATTCCAATGAGTCACTTACCCCAAATTCCAACTTCATTAGAATATACATTTAACATCAAAGTTTTCTGATAAGAATGCTGCAAAATGAATCAATTGTTTGCTCTAATAATAGTCTTCAAGTACTAGGGGAGAGTGTCGTTGAGGTGCCCTCCCACAGGACAGCACGTCATATTTTTTTTTCACCAAACAATATTCCTTGATGTTAAGATGAACTTCTCGCCAGAACTCATTGGAAAGGACTCATTTTCATAAAGCAGGCAAAGGCATTTCTGCAGGGACCCTTTCATTATGTGTTGAGTGTATTGAAACAGCAAGTGAATCAAAATGGATTTTAAAAGACTCGATTATCATGATTGCTTGGAATCTGGAACAATCTGGAATAAAAACTCACAAATTTAGTCTAATGGGGGAAAAGAACCATAAGAGTGACTAAATGGGCAAAAACAAATGGAATGTTTTAAAGGAAGTGCAATTTTGTCCCTATAACAATATGGAGAAAATCAGACGTTCGTAGCAGTAAAATCTCTCCGAGGACAGACAAGATTGATTTTTGTTGGCTTAAAACCTCATTACCCCTCTTGGTTTGTGTGTGTGTGGTGGGACGAGACTCCCCAGAGAGGATGCTTAAGTTACAGTAAAATAGATGGTCGATAAGTCACTGGGGTGGGGGTCAGTTTATTCTTGGCTTTGGGATTTGTTTTCATAATGGAGACTGTGATCTTAGGGGCTAAGAGGAGGGGCAGCTAGCAACACCAGAAAAGAAACTTGGGAAGAAGAGTCCAGCCATCCAACTGAGGGGCTTTACTGAAGGTTTGCTGTAGGTGTGGAGCCAGTACTCTCCTCCCTAGAGAGGCAGCAGAGGGCGCTGCTTAAGGGCTCACGTTGGAACCAAGAATACCTATGTTCCAGTCTCAGCTGTGCTGTGGTTTAACCCTGTGACATTACACTGATCACACTTACCCATCTGGACCTCAGCATTCCCATCTGTAAAATGGGGGCAGTAATTCCTCAAAATGTTGTTATGAGCATTAAAGAGTGAATACACAACAGAGGAGGCTTCATGGGCTTGTGACATGAGCAGACACACAGGGCCCTCCCCATCACCCTCCCCCATGCATAGAAGGGTCCCTATGCTTGGTTTAGTGATCTCCTGTCACTGTCTTGAAATTCCTAATCATTATTGAAGAAGGGCCTGGTATTTTCATTTTGACCTGAGCCACACAAATTCTGTATCAGTGCCCTATACACATTACATTAAGTATTTAGAACAAGTCCTTGCCCATAGTCAGTGCTGACTGTTATCATTATTCCTCTTCTCCCAACACAAAATTTTTAGGAAAATTCCCAAGATAGCAGTGAAGCTAGAAGTTAGGTGGGAAAGAGGGAACTGGGAGTTGACAGAGGAGCCAGCCTTGGTGCCTAACGTACTAATTCCTGCAATACCCCACCAACAGAGCAGGATGAGAACAGAGCTGCACAAGGGCATCCAGTCTGTTTTATTGGGGACTATTTTACTTTCAAGTCTGGATAGAAACTATACAGGCTGATGAAACCTGCATTGACAGAGAGGTCCTCAAGGACCAAATTTAGTGCCTAGCTACTGGCACTTGTGATGAACACACCGATTGTTTACACGCAAACCAGAACTTTAAAGGCACGAAAGATCATCTGAAGATCCTTCATCCTTTTACAGATGTTGAATACCAGCACCCACGCCCTGCCTCTCCCAGCCCCACTCCCACCCCACCCACCCCTGCCATCATTCTCAGGGCCCAAGGCAAAACTACAGTGGAGGCCCATGTGCCTTATGTCTAAATATGAACAAGTAATTCATCAAGCCAACAAACTTTTAAATAAGTTATTTTCTATTCTACTACCTTGTCAAATACACCTTTAAGTGACCTGGAAGGCCAAGTTCCAATTTAAAATTCCTTTCACTTCTTAAAGTTGTTTGTGTGTATGTGTGTGGACAATCCTGCTCTCACAACCAGGCTCCACCCCTTATTCCTGAAACCATTCAAGATTCAGCCACTCTTGGGACCTTGGGACAGATGCTCCAGTGGGTGGGCCCCTCCCCATAGGACAAACCTGAGGAGGACACCAGCACAGAATCAGAATCTTGGATCCACTAGCTGGTTTCAAGACCCACAGCCCAATGACCGTGTCTGTGACATCCAGTTACAATTATGAAAAAGAACATCTGATTGGTCACTCCTAAGCCAATGGGGTTACCACTCTTTGGGCCAATCCACAATGTCCACGGGTAGAAGGTCACTGGATGAAAAAAAGGCTACCTAGGCACACTTTCTGTGAAGGTGGCATAGACCCATTTGGTAATCTGAACAGGACTGTCAAACATTTACACACATACTCCAAACTAGTTTGTTTCCTGGGCAGGATTCTCTGGCAAACCAGTGATGTGGTGGATAAGCCAGTCAGTATTACAGTACAGAGGGAGGGTTATCTAAACAGTAACTGATGCTGAAGTGTGCAAGTCACTCACTGATGCTCTTTACATCCATCCCTGGTGGACAACACTAGCCATCACCAATATCCCATTCTCTTTCTGTTCTGGTCAATGGAAGATTGCACATCTCAGGCCTGTGCACTGGGGAGCTGATGGACCATAAGACTAGCTTCTGGCCGATGGGTTGACTGAGGTAACAAAGAGTGTCTCTCTTCCCCTGCTGCTGCCATCTAGAAGTCCATGTGTTCCAGATGGCACAGCCAAAAGGTGGTGGAGCCTCCATCATCCAGGGCCCCTGATGACTGGGTTGGGCCCAGCCATCTGCCCTCTGTGCTGGATACGAAGTGCAAGTGAGAAGAAACTCTTGTGTTACTCCATTGAGCTGTTGGTGTTCTCTCTTACTGCAGCAAAACCCAGCCTGTTCCAACTAATACACTCAATCCACTCAATTAAGTTCCCGATGAATCAAACTCAGACATAAAGCCAAAAAAGAAAGCTTACAGATGACCTTTGATATTTAGAACCACCTTTCATAATTAGCAGGATTTCTGGTTCTTTTATAAGTGGGAAAGAGAAAGTACCATGAACTTTAAAATTGTGGAAACCGAATTCAAAGGGAGTTGAATGTACAAAAGCACTTAAGACCCTGACAATTAATTCAGGGCTGGATGAACCAACCATGGCTGATCAGAGTACACCAGACCACTGCTTCGGAACTTCATGAGAAACATCGTCACTGTCAGAGCAGTGGTTTGTGCAGTCCAATAACTTGTCTCAATGACACAAAATTGTGCCTCCACCTTTCTGCCTTCAACTGCACATGGTTTTAACCTAATTTCCTATCATCTTGTTTCTCGCCACTTTTTACCCTCAAATAACCTTTAGTTGTGATAATTAGGAGCATTAGAGCAGACAGAAGTTTGTAAGGGGAAGTCAGATCCATTCAGGGTCTTGCCCTACCCAGTTAAGGTAATTATCTTAAAATTCCAATGCCGAGACCAGAATTCAGAGCATCCTACTCCCAGCAGAGTCACACCCAGTCACGTCCATTGTGTTGCCCGTTACTAACAATAGCCATCACAGACTCAAACTCACTGCTTCATCAGACAAGGCAGGAGGAAGTCCAGGGCTCTCTTTAATTCACGTCCACACAGACGTGACGACCAGGCCGCCTTAAAACCCAGCAGTTGTCTTGGTCAGTCTCTCTGCTATACTTGACCTTGACGACTCTCCTCGAAACTCTCTATTCCCTTGTCCCAATAACAAGGCTGGCTCATGGCCCTCCTCCTACCCCTGTGACCACTCCTTAGTGGACCCTGACTCTTCTCCCTCTCCTTAATTGCTGGCATTCCTCAAGGATTCACCCTTAGTCACTGCTTCCCTTGTGGGCCATGCTCTCCTTGAAAGAGCTTAGCTATTCTCATCTACCCAACGTAGACAGTGATACCCAAGCCCATCTCCTCAACTCCCAGTTCATATACTTTTTGCACATCTCCACCTGGACGTCCCACAGACACTTCAATGTGCCCCAAACTAAAACTTGCCACTTTCCCCCCAACGCCTTTCTCTTCAGTGTTCTCTATTTTGTTCAGATGATACAGTGGGTTGAATGGTGTGCCCCCACAAAGAGACGTCTATCTTGACATCAGTATGTAACCTTATTTGGAATAAGCATCTTTGAAGATGTAATTAAGTTAGGGACCTCAAGATGAGATTATCTTGAATTTAGGGTGGGCCCTAAATCCAATGACTGATGTCCTTCTAAGAGAAAGACAGAGGGAGATTTGAGGCAGACACACACAGTGGGAAGGCCACATGAAAACAGAGGCAGAGGCTGGAGGGATGCCTCTACCAGCCCAGGAACACCAAGGATTGCCCACAACACCAGAAGTGAAGAAATAAAAAGCCATGGAAGGGATTCTCTGTCACAGCCTCCAGAGGAACCAGTCCTGCTGACACTCTGATTGTGGACTTCTGGCCTCCAGAATTTTAGCACAATAAGTTTATGTTGCTTTAAGCCACCAAGTCTGTAGTCATTTGTTACCCGGCCCCAGGACACCAATACAGATGACATAGCTCTCACCTTCTGAAACCTGGCAGTGACCTTGGACTCCTTCCTCCTCTCTCTCTTCCCATTCCCAAACAGTTGCCAAACGCTGTTGACTCCTCCTCCAAAATATCTCCCAGATCTGCCTCGACCTTGCCTCTCTCAAATCCAGCCATTGTATGTCTAGACCACATTTTGTTTATCTTTTCATCTGTCAATGGACATTTGGATTGTTCCCACCTTTTGGCTCTTATGAATAATGAACAATGCTGCTGTGAACATTGGTGTACAAACATCTGTTCAAGTTCCTTATTTCAATTCTTTTAGGGGTTTTCTTGGTGAAATTAGTGGCATTTAAGATTACTGGTTGGTGGGACTTTCCTGGCAGTCCAGTGGTTAAGACTCCACTCTTCCAGTGTGGGGGGCAAGGGTTCAATCCCCGGTCAGGGAACTAAGAACTCACATGCTGCACGGTGCAGCTAAAAAAAAAAGATTAGTGGTTGGTGGGACACGTGCAGGAAGGGGGCATAGGGATCAAGCAGGGCCGGCAGCCTGTACCAGAGGAGCAGGCGGTTGGTCCCGAGCCCCGTGGACTCATGGCCATGTGCTGAGAGGCTACAAGAAGGCAAGTCCTGCCCCCCATGGCCCCAGTGAGAGCCTTACCTGCAAGGCAAGGCTTGCAGCCTGAGGAAAGAAAAACGGACAATACCTTCCTCCCTCCCTGGTTACTTGCTGCAAATCTCCAGGGCCTCCCCATATTTACTCAGATTAGCTCAGGCCAGCTCACAACACAGGGAGACCCTGATATCAGCGCAAGGCAGGTTAAACAAGATGGTGAGTGACTACGCACACAGCACCTGGAATGTGCCAGGTTCTCAGCTGAGTGCTCGCCAGTGTGAGCTAGGGTGAGCTAGCACCGTGGGGAGTGGCAGGTTTGATCCAGGCAGGTGGTCAGAGTGGGCAGGTACAGAAGATGCTGGGCCAGAGAGCTGGGCAGTGAGAAGAAGTGTATGAGTTTCCTATTGCTACTGTAACAAGTTATCATGAATGGAGTGGCTTAAAACAATACAGATTTACTATTACAATTGTAATTTACAATTAATTTAATATAATTGCAATTTACAATTACCCATTCACTCCCAATTCTGAAGGTCATAAGTCTAGAGTGGGTCTCGCTGAGCCAAAATCAAGGTGTCAGCAGGGCTGCATTCCTTTCTGGAGGCTCTAAGGAGAAAGCCCATTCCTCACCTTTTCCAGCCTTGAGGCTGCCTGCATTCCTTGACCTGTAGCCCCTTCCTCTGTCCTCAAAGCCAGCAACCAATGGCAGGTCCAGAATCTCACATAGCATCCCTCTGCCCTCCTCTTCCACCTCCTTTCCCACTTTTAAGGACCCTTGTGATAACATTGGGCCCACCCAGTGAATCCCAGATCAGCTCCCCATCTGCTGATCAGCAACCTTAATTCCATCTGCAACCAGAATTCCCCCTTACCATGTGACCTGACATATTTACAGGTCCCAAGGATTCGGACATGGACATCTTTGGGGGGCTGTGGTTATGTTGCTCACCATACATGATCTGGGGAAGGCAGTATGGGGAGATAGAGGGGAAATCAGAATCAGGGAGGAGGGGTAGTTGGCAGCAGCACCTCAAAGACCAGGGAGAAGTTTAAGAATCTCGAATGGCTTTCCAAGAGCAAAGCAGGGTGTCAGACTCTGGAGACGGGGCTTAACGAGTGTGTTATCATAGCAAAAATGGAGGTCTAGCAAGCAAAGCCAGGGCTGGTGGGTGAGACTGGGGTACCGGTGGGGACTTGGCCTCAAGAACAAGGTGGAAGTACATTCACAGTCACTGGGGCAGGATCAGAGCAGCCCTGCCAACAAGGCTTATGGAACATGGAGTCGTCTGAGAATTTAACCAATTCTCAGGGGATCCGCAAGTCCCCTGACTTTGTAGCAAGCCAGATCGCATCCTGAAGTTAGAAGGCGAGTGTTGGCAGGAAACATCCAGGGCATCCGGGTTCTAACCCACATTCAGGAATGCTGAATGCTGTTGGAGTGTGAAACACAACCAACAGGGCAACGGGAGGAGGAGTTCTTCCACTCGGGACACAGACTCAGCCAAGCAAGGAGATGAATGCAGACACCAGGGACGAGCCGAGGAGCAGGAACAGATGGCACTGCTCAGGTCCCCTGCGCCAGCTTTGCTGACTGAGCCGGCAGGCTGACAGCCAAAGCCAAAACGGACCCAGAAGATGGAAGGGAACTTTCGAGGGTGCGCTTGGATTGGAAGGCAAAGAAGAATGTTGACAGGGATCAGAGCTGTCCATCGGGAATTTGATTCCATTTCAGCTGGGCAGCGGTGATGAGTCTTTGCCATTTCTGCAGAAAATAGGAAGCCAAGAATCCCTTTCTCATTCGTGTACAGTCAAATCAGTTGTGTTTGGGGGACACTTAGAAACACCAAGTCCCGCCTCGAGGTGGCTTGGGCATGAATGTAGTTGCCCCACAGGTCCTGTGTCACCAAAGGAAGACAATTATAAAGAATTCAACAGTCTTGCAACAGAATTCTCACTTCAGATGTCAAATAAGCACAGGGCATAAAAAGGACCTCTCTCCATGTTGATTTCTCCCTTTGCTCTTAGATTCTATTTGATTTCCTAGGAGACCTTAGGGCATTGCTTTGTTTAAGATGCTGAAAGCCCAGCGATCCCGAGCTGTAATTAGTTTTCTCCATCAGCAGAAAGCACCTTTGTCTTATTTCTCAAAAGTCAAAGCCAATCAATACACACTACATTTTATACCTCCCCTGGCTAATCAGAAGGTCAACTGGCAAGAAACTCTCCACCTGGGCACGTCAGAAATCCTTAGGACTACAAAAAGAGCAAAGCTCACACTGTCTCCCCCTGCCTTTCTCTGAGAAGTCATCAAAGGTGAATCCAAGCGTGCTGGCCAAGCAGGGCAATAAGGTGCCAGGTTAACCTCAAAATGCAGGCGCTAGGACTCAGACAGAACCCACATGCGTTTCTGAGTTAGCGCCTTTTCCTAGCCTGGGGCCCACATATTAAAAATGAATATATTAATTGGATCACAGCTAACACTTTTAACCGAGACTCCGATTTGCAATTTGATAAACTCCTGCTACAGTGACCAGTTTATGAAAACTAGAACATTAAGACCCCGTTCAACCACCTCCTCACCAGCCTTGTCGGGCTGGTTATCGATAGCATCCAGTTTTCAACATCAAGCCTTTCATTTTGGAAAGCCTCAAGATCACACACGGTTTGCCACGCAAGAGTTTTTACTACAAAATCATGTTAAGTCTGCTTAAAACATACAGGCCTGGTTAGGTCCAAAATGGAACATGATTTTCATATTACTGCTTCCAGAGGAAAGTCTCAGCACCTAGGTGTTTCCCATCAGATAAAACAATAGCCCAACCCAAGTGATTTAAAAGTAGAGCAGGGCTTCCCTGGTGGTGCAGTGGTTAAGAATCTGCCTGCCAATGCAGAGGACATGAGTTCGAGCCCTGGTCCAGGAAGATCCCACATGCCCATGGAGCAACAGGGCCTGTGCGCCACAACTACTGAGCGTGCACTCTAGAGCCCGCGAGCCACAACTACTGAGCCCACGTGCCACAACTACTGAAGCCCACGCGCCTACAGCCCATGCTCCGCAACAGGGGAAGCCACTGCAATGAGAAGCCCGCGCACCGCAATGAAGAGTAGCCCCCACTCGCCGCAACTAGGGAAAGCCCACACACAGCAGTGAAGACACAACACAGCCAAAAATAAATAAATACATTAAAAGAAAAAAAAGTAGAGCAGGGTGTTGGGTGGCTGTCAGGAGCTTTCAAGGAAACTTCTCTTTCTGCCACCTTTGTGCAATCACTAGGAAAGAAGAAGAACAGTAGATAAGGAAGAAGAAGCAGGTCACACCCAGGCATTAATTTCAGGAAATCGAACACAAGCTTTAGTCTCCATTCAGCTGCCACTCATCCCTGGTTAGAGGAGAACAGGTCAAGGTCCAGAATAAATGGGGGCCCATAGCCTTCCTGAGCAAATTCTAAGGGCTTGGAGCTGTTTGGTGGCAAACCCATCCCTGTGGAATCACTCCCCATAGTGCCTGGGCGGTTTCATATTCCTCCCCAACTGTTACCCCAAAACGGGGGTAAAGCAAGACTGACCCACCTCCCCACTGCATTGTTTGGAACCCCCGTTAATCAAGGCCAGCAGGTTCGGCAGGCAGGAATTTGTGCTAACACTTCTCAGGTGACTGACCATGGTAAGGCTGATGTGACTTAATAGTATGGATGAATGAACACCTTCCATCTTGTCCAGAAGTCCTTCACCTGACTTTCAAGGTTCTGCATGAGCTGGTCCAGGCCTACTTAGCGACCTTTACTTCTAGTAAACATCAATCTTCCAGCTGTCCTCTGCAAATTTCCTCTTCCCTCTCCCCTCTCCTAGACCCCATCCCTCTTGTGTTCGCCATGGTTCTCAGATCCCAGGGCATCCCAGGACTGAGGCCTGGGGAAGCTGCATTTTTACAGACTCTTCGGGAGACATGGCTCAAGGCTCCAAATCCAACAGTCCTCCTAGCCTCCCCCTCGTTATCTATACCAGCGTGTCCCAAGCTGCAGGATGTGGCCCCCAGCGCAGGGGTTGAAGTCAATTTAGGGAGTTCAGAGTGAGACAAGCATTTTTTATGAACCAGAATAGAATCTGTAAAACAATATACATATATATAAATATATATATGTATACATATCTGAATCACTCTCCTGTACACCTGAAACTAGCACAACATTGTAAATCAACTCTACTCCAATTAAAAAACATATTTTAAAAAAAAGTCACAACAACATAAGATGAAAAGTGCTGGAACACCAAAGACAGCACAAGGTAGCTGTAGAGGAGAGAGCGCATCAGTGTTCCCGCAAGAGGCAGGGAGGAGTCACCAAGACTGTGGAGGCTGCGTGGCGGAGGCTGGGTGTGAAGAGGAGGAATGACTCTCTGGACAAAACGACCCCACACGATCGGCTCTTCCTGCCCTTAGCAATCACCTGGGCACTTGTTTAAAATTTCCCAAACTCCTCCTCCCAGAGTCCAACCCGGTAGCTCTGGGGCAGGGAGGGCCCAGCTTTTGCACAGGGCTTCCATCCCCTCTATTCTGTGCCCCTGCAACAAGAGGGCAGAGGGCTGTCCAGTGGACCTGCAGCATTAACTACACATGGATTAAAAAATCCAAGATTCTCAGTGTATGAGAATAGTGTACGTACATACAGGAGCCAGCAAGGCACTCATGCAAACTTCTTTTTTACATTGATATAGTTCAGCCTTGTACCACTTACACTCAATGAGAAAAGGCTTCATACCCCCAAACGCTGTTCAGCCGGATATCCTTTGTAGAAATTGCTTGCTAACTGTTTCTCCATCTACCAGCCATGATGCCTCCTCTCTCCTCCTTTTAGGAAACCACGTCTCACACATTCTGGGGTTCTCACTCTGGCTCCAGGATGGAGGATATGACCAAGCCTAAGGGAATCATCAGCAACCCTCAATTGATTTGGGGGGTAGAAATCCACACAGAAAATTAGAACTAAGGGGATATAAGGAAACCCTGGCTGGGATTGTTCTTGGAGAGACACATACTCTTTCCCTCTCCATCCCCACCTGAACCTAGGATGAAGTGATGCTCAGGCTGCAGCAGCCAGCTAACCACCATAGGATGGGCGAGTGGCCATTCTGAGAAAGAATTCACGCAGAGAAAGTAGAGCTCATACCTAGAGAGAGAAGCCAGGTTCTGGTAACAATGTGGGAGCCCTGGAGCCTGGTCCACTTTTTCCATTATATGAACAAAAACCTTCCCATTTTTGTTTAGGCCAGTTAGAGTAGCATTTTTTATTACTTGCAACTGCAAGGGTCCAACTGATACATCTTCCACCTCCTAGACACACTGTAAGGTGGTTAGAGGCCCCAACTCCTTGAGCTTCTACACACCTTCTACACAAAAGGTGGGCACTTGGTAAATTTTTATTAACTATATGAACAGACAGTTCTTTTCCAAAGACAAGCTACAACAGAAAACTTCATTTTTCCAAAGAGCAATTTTGGACATGACTATTGTACATCCTCCATGATCATATATCAAAATAAAGCCACTTTCTTAAACATCTAAAAGAGAAACTATAAAACATATATGCCCAAAATTCATTTGACCTGTGTTATGCAATATGCATGATACACTGTGGCTATAAGATGTTCCCCTGATCCTTAATAATCTGATTCTATAATTTCCTAAGATTCTCTTCCAAAACCCAAATGTAAAATTAAGATTAAAGGATCATTACAACTGAGTTAAGTTCAATTAAACATGCATCCATTCAACAGTAAATCAGTTAACAGGGGCAGCATGCCTTTATGTACCACCAGATGTGAGATGCCTTATAAGCTATGATGAAACTGGGCTTGATAACTAGAGGGAAAGAGTGAAACATACCAAGTGGTTTTCAGGCATTTTGTAGAAAGGAATTCTGTCCTATCTGCAGGATTAGCTTTTGGATCCTCTAAGAAACTCTAATTACTATTAAAAATGTTTCTACTCTTTATTTTGTAAGTTTTGTAAGACTGGAGAAAATTATAACTAAAAGGATTAAAAGTTAGAAACCCCTGACTTATCTAGGAGCAAACATATTGTATTAGGATTCTTTGCTTGGCAATTGTCAGAAACCCAATTAGAAAAGTGTGGGCAAAAGCTGGAGATCCATTGGATCACATTAAACATGTTGTCCTTGCCAAAGTTGGGGAGAGATGGAACCAAAAACTCAAGTGGTTTTGGGACTTTGTTTCTATCTCATTCTCCACAAAGAGACTTTATTATCTCAGACAAGTTTAGTCCTGGGATTGAAAGCAGAACTTGCCAGCTACTCTTCACTTACATCTTCACAGTTTTGTGGCCAGAAAGAGAAAGACTTCATTTCTAGTCCAAATCTCCCAGGTCCAAATCTCCCAGGGAAGAATGCCGATTGGCTAATTTCGGTTAAATGTTGGATGACCATCTGCCCCAGTTTGCCTGAGACTGAAGAGGTTCCCCGGACATGGGACTTTCAATTTTGAAATTGGGGAAGTCTGAGCAAGTATAACCCTAGTAATGGTACCCCCAGACCAATTATTGTAGCTATCGAGGTGAGTTACCAATGCTCGAATTTAGGTCAAATGTCTGCCCTTTAATGGATCACAGTTGGGACCCATACAGGACCCATGCAGACCTCAAAGTGGGACAAGGGGAAAGAGCCAAGAAGGGTAGCTTAGAAATGACCACCAAAAATGACTGTAAGGGGGGCACCTGCCCCAATCTGTTTCTATCATGCATACCTAATAATCTGGTTAACTGATTCCTGGAATCATTCCAATAAAAGAAACTTACCTGGGAATTTTAATTCTCTAAACTCCCTAGAATGAGTCTTAGTCCATTATTGCTTCAATTTGACAAATGCTACCCCGGTGAACCAAAATAGTCAATACATGTCTTCAACCACTTCCATATCCAAGAAAACTAATTCATTTCTTAGAAACTATCTCACTAAGTACTATATTAATCACTTGTCTTCAAAATTACTGTGCTCTGTCAAAACACATCTACAGTTTGATGTTAAACAATCTGAAGCATTTATAACAATATAATGTATGCACACTGTCAAATTGCATACTTCACCTTCTAGCAATTTTCTCTTCTTGAGAGCTTAGTTTCTCCTTCATGTGCTTTAGGATTGCTTGAATTCTTCAGCTCATTGTTTCAGGAAACGGAATTAATATTTAAAAATAGTAACAGTGTTATTTCAAGAATGTCTCAGTAATAACCAGAGTTATTTATAACATAAATTACCTTCTCCTTTTAGTAGTCTTATTTCCTTTACCAAGTCACACAATCAAGACAAGCCAAGGGAGAAAACATGTTTGAATTATATTACATCTCCCAGGAAGACTTAAGTTTGCTCTACCAAGATGCACAGTCGACAAAGATGCACAGACATTCTGGGCGACCTTCAGTTGCTTATGCTTTTAAGAAAATAGATTAAGTACCATGTGTGCAAACTAGCAGCGTGTAAGGAATCATCCTGGGTTATAAAAGCACAAAAAGTCACAACTGTCCCACTCTCAGAATTGCTTCTCCCTACCTTTGACCCCGTTGCCAACAGACTCTTTGAGTTTTCCAGGTAGACGGTGGTCCCTCTGGGACCACGTATGGTCTCTAGGAACATCCTGACCACTACAGCATGAAGGATCTCTTTTGCCTTGATTCAGCTGGTTCAAGTTGGATATTTCCCCAAAGGATATTTAATAGAAAAATAAGGACAAATAAAGCAGTAGAAAATACCAAAGGACAGGCGTGCATATGTTTGCAGAGCGAAGGTGCTTTGTTCGGAGGTTCCTGAAATAAGATAGGTCTTTTTCCCTCCTTCACTAAAGCAGGGCCTCCTGGTGCTCAGCTCTAGATGACCCAGAAAGTAAGCAAAGCACTCGCATCCTAGTAGGAGACCCAAGTTCCAAGTGTTCCCTAATCCCACTTCATCTCACTCTCAGCACCTTTGCAAAAATTGTACAATGTTAGGTATAGAGGAAGCCGGAAGAAAGATTGGGGGGAAAGTACATCCTGGAGACTGGACAGGAAAGTTCAGAAAGAAGGGGAAAGTGCTGGAAAGGAAGGAAAGGGGAGGTATCTGTATAAAAGAGAGTAGAACAAAAATGTCTTGGTGAGCACATTGATGGGACCAAAGGAGCCCCACAGCCTTGCGGAGGTGGACACCCACTGAGTCCAGGACGGAGAGGTTCTGTCTCATATCCCAGGCCCAGCTGCCCTCAACAAGACTTTGCTGAGGTCAGTTCCCAATTTAGGAACTGGTGAAAGACGCCTTGAATCATGAACTATATCCCCTAAATTTAAAATGGCTACTTTTGTTGGAATCCTTGAAATTGAAGGCAAACTGAGACAAACGAACTTAAACACGGAGAAAGGATTTTTCTCAAGTAAGTTTGCAACACAGCACTTTGAATTCACCTTAGAATTAAAGGTTTAATTCTACAGACCAAAAAAATTGACATATTAAATTTAAACTTCACGTAGTACTTTTATTTTTAGTAATAATATGTGCACAGATATCTTACAGCTGCTCACTTTGCATTGTATGATCAATTTATAAGTAACTATACATGCACAATTTTTGTAGGTTGAATAATGACACTCCAAGAGAGAACTGCAACTTAATCCCTGGAACCTGTGAATATCACCTTAAAAGGGAAAAAATTACTTTGCAGAGGTGATAGAGTTAAGGATCTTGAGAAGGGGAGACTAGCCTGTGTTAGGCAGGTGGCCCCTAAATGCAATCACATGTGTCCTTATAAAAGCGAGGCAGAGGGAGATTTGACACAGACACACAGAGGAGAGGGTGATGCAATCACAGAAGCAGAGACTGGAGTGAAGCAGCCCTGAGCCAGGAAGGCTGCAGCCACCCAACACTGTAGAGCAGGGACAGACGCTCCCCTAGAACCCCCTGCGGAGGTGCAGCTCTGCTGACACCTGGATTTCAGTCCAACAATAACGACTTTGGACCTCTGGCTTCCAGAACTGCGAGAGAATGAGTTTCTATTGTTTTATGTTACCAAGTTGTGGTAAGTTGTTATCGCAGCCACAGGAAACTCATACAAGAAGGTTAGGAATCCATAATTCTAGGGTAAGAGGAAAGATGTACCATTATGAAAATCACAGAAACTAAGTCTACATACTATTATTAACATAAGTTGAAATCATCAGTACGAACTCATGGGTTTTTTTCATTGACACACAACATTATATCAGTTTCAGGTATATAACATAATGATTTGCTTTTGCATACATTGAAAAATGATCACCACAATAGATCTAGTTAACATCCATCGTCATACATAGATACAGAATTCTTTTCTTGTGATGAAAACTTATAAGATCTGTTTTCTTAGCAACTTTCAAATACTGTATTTATTTCAGTATTATTAACCATAGTCACCATGCTGTATGTTTTAAAATAGAATATCGCATTGAATCTAAGATACCTTTTTTTTTTTTTTTTTTTTTGCGGTACGCAGGCCTCTCACTGTTGTGGCCTTTCCCGTTGCGGAGCACAGGCGCCGGACACGCAGGCTCAGCGGCCATGGCTCACGGGCCCAGCCGCTCCGCAGCATGTGGGATCTTCCCGGACCGGGGCACGAACTCGTGTCCCCTGCATCGGCAGGTGGACTCTCAACCACTGCGCCACCAGGGAAGCCCTAAGATTCACCTTTTTTGTTACATTTTAACGTCTCTGAAATCAGGAGTTATCTTACAATTAACGACAACTTATACGAAAATTGGTTGTGAACTAATTTTTCAATGTTACCTAAAATAATGTTGCAACATACAATGAACGAAGCCTTGGTTTTGATGAAATGTAGAATATACTTCCTAGTTTTAAGCATTGACATGGCCTAGAAGCTTCCACATCCAAATCTGTGACAATTTGAGCAACAAAAAGAATCTCAGTTATAGTGGATTGAAACACAATGAATCAGTGAAAATAGGTGAGTCCACAATGATACTAAGAAAGAGAGAGATTAGGAAAAATTTCTTATGTCACAATATGCTGTAAATTACTTTGAAAGTTGGTAATTAAAATGAAATAATTAAGCATTTTTCAAGTCTTCCCAGTAAAAATAGCATTTCAGAGAAATCAATTATCTAGTTGATGAAGGAAAGCTCTGCTTTACAGAAGAATGCCAGATAATAGTGAGAAGAAATAATGGAATTCAAAAATCATCATTCTGCAAATTTTATGAAGCCATTGACCCAGGCAAATATATTCAGATGACGTTAAAACTATTGGGTATGAGTGGATGTATGTATATGTATAAGTGATACACTTTGCTGTACAGCAGAAGCTAACACAACATTGTAAATCAACTATATTCCAATAAAAATTAATTTAAAAATAAAAAATGGGTAAAAAATTTAAATAAAAAATTTTTTAAAACTATTGGGTATGACTGATGGAAATTGGATATTCATATTGCACCCAAGTAGCAACACACAGATTATTTCCTTATGTCAAGGAGAAAAATCAATAATTTTACCATGGAGGAATCAAGCCACTATCATCGTAATCTAGTGGCCAAACTCACTAATGGTGTCCTAAGATATGACGTGTCCCAATGCAAAATGAGGTTGCAACATCACCTACGATGGTTTCTAATCAAAAATGTGTGAATTGAATCCATTAATCCTATAACACTAACTCCTAGTTTATAGGAAATAGAGGGGAGAAAGCTCAAGTCCAATGGCACCATGAGAGACAAAACTGACAAATGCAGAAAGTGGACAGCTTTCAGGAAAGATGCCTGGCCAGCTCAACAAGTCGAGGTCATGGAAACAAAGAGGGAAGTTGTGTCTGAGTAGAGAAGACGTGGGGATTCAACAACCAGATTTGCTGAGGGCTCCTGGGTTGGGGTTGAGGGTGAAGAAATCAACCGAACTGGACATTTGGGCACAGTTGGAAAAACCGGAATAGGGACAGCGTATAGGACAAAATAAAAATGTATGGACATGCAAAGGTGGACGTTACTAACTGGAAAAGCACCTTACTACTTAGCATGAGTAGTATGATATTATGTTGGCTTTTAAAAGCATACAAAGATATATATCATGTCACACACACACACACGTGGAACAATATACCCTAAGGTATTAAAAGTGATCATCTGTGAGTGACAGGAATAAGGTGTTTTTATTTGGTTATTCCTATTCCCCTGTATTTTCTAACTTCCTAGAATATTCATTTATTGCATTTTAAATAATGAAAATTATAGTTTAAATAGAAAATAAAATCCATTCAGGACTTCCATTTCGGTCAGTGTAAAAGACTAGATACCCTGGTTGACTGTCTCACTGACACAACTAAAAATCCTGAATAAATAGAAAAACATCATTTAAATCTATTAATGAAATAGAAAAAGAGTAAAGACTTCTCCAAAGCCAAAAAAAAGGAAAAGAAGGAGCCAGAAAATTAACTTCAATGTGCAAATTAAAATTTCAAAGATAGACACTAAAAGAATTGAGGAAAAGTATAGAGCTTCTAAATTATTAGTGAGAATATGGGGAAAGAAGACAGAAAAAAGGAGAAACAAATAACAAGAATAAAAGCTTATGGTAAACATTAACCCAAATATATGTTATGACAATAATGTAAATGGATTAAATGTTTCAGTTTAAAGACAAAGATGTTCAGATTGGACTAAAACACCCAACTGCATATAGTTTGCAAAAGGCAAATATATAATGAAAGGACACATGAAGGTTAAAAGAAAAAGGTTATGAGAAGATAGGCCAGGAAAATAGTAACAAAAGAGAGTTGGTGTCACTCTGCTAGGTATTCTATAGATAGATATGTAGATAGATAGATACAGTAGATATAAAGAAATAGGTAAATGATTGATAGATGGATGGATAGATAAATAGATGAAGAGATAGGTAGATAAATGATAGATAAGTTATAAGGAAATAGGTGGATGATGGATAGAGAGATAGATAGGTAGAGTGACATACATATAGATACATATATATAGATACACACACACATGAATTTATATTATTAGATATATAAACCTTAAGGCAAAAAGCATTTCTTAACATGAAGTTAAAATAAAAATTTTAATTTACTAGGAAGATATAATAATTTGTAACTTGTACACAACTCATAAAATAGACTCCAAAGAGAAAAAGCCAAACTGACAGAATTATGGAAGAAAATTCAAATCAATAATCATATGGGAAATTTTCACATACCCTTTTTAGCAATTGATAGGTCAAATTAATTTGCTTAATTAGACAAATGATTAGCCTAATTAAGGCTATAATATAACTAAGGCCATAACAGACTTGACTATAATCACTAAGATTTATTTAAGGCACTATAAAGCTAAGACTGCATCCAAAAAATAGAAAATACAAATTCTTCTCAAGCACATACAAAACATTTAAAAAAATCGACCATATATTGGGCTACAAAGCAAGTTTGAACACATTTTAAAGGATTTGAGTTGTACAGACCACTATGCAATTATTAGAAATCAGTAACAGAGATAAGAAAAATATTTTATTTGTATAACCATCGAGTTACAATAAATTTGGTTACAGCAGATTTACAAAACAATACAATACAATAATTTTGGTTATAGCAAAATAATGTGCCTGACAGGGTAAGCTGGCTTTACCGATTCTCTTTAGGATTCTAACAGAAGAATATGTTCATTCATAAGAATGAATAACCACCATTCATCCAGGGATGAAATTAATATTTGCATCTGTACGTAAGGGGTTAATTTGGACTTAATGGCAACTTTTCTTTTTGGAAGGTGGGAAATCACTTGCATCTAAGCAATACACCGTGTTTTCTGTTTCAGCCCTTGTGCTTTTCCAAGCCAAAAATCTTCCTTCCCACTGTCCAGCAAGATAAAGGATTTAGGACAGTTGGATTTTACAAACACTCTTGTGAGTTGGGTCTTTATTAGGATAAGCACCCCCAAAATCACTGAATGTAGTTCTTCTTTCATATTTTATATACTTGGGATCGAGTCCTAAGTACTAGCACCAGAAAACACAAACTGGGCACATGGACATTGCACATTTAATTCATGCTAAAAAGAGGAAAGTTGTTAGACAAACTGCAATCGAACTTCTTGATAAAGGCCAAAGAAGCGCTGTGTGGTCATTTTATGTTTGATGTGATCTGTGGTTCTCTCTTCTTTTATTTGGAAGATATTCTGGAGCTTAGAAAAGATGAGTGTGAATTTAGTTAACAGTAATGGGAAAATTCCAGAATGCCATTAGAATGCTCGGCAGACCCTTCCAATTGTAACTAGAACCTTGAATCATCATTCTGGGCACAATGGGGTTTTCAGGTCTGTTTCGATTCTATGTATATAACATATATAGAATAAACATGTATGTGTATATTCTATATGTGTATGTCCTATGTACAACACTCTAGAAGAAATTGTGAACTCAGAGATCTAGTCTACCTTGGATAGTTTCATCTCCCAGTGAGAACAGATCAGAATCCCAGGCAACTGTTAAAAGACTTCACAGTAAAATATTGAAGAAAAGGAAGAGGTGCATCAAAGAAGTGATCACAGGAGGACAGAGAAGGAGGCGAAAGGAGAGTGAATTTCAAAGTGATATCAATGCAGCTGTGTGTATGTGGCTCATTGCCACATACGAGCAGACTACAACGTATCCAAGGGATAATTAAGACTCTGAAATGTCTTTTTGTTTCTGGTCCAATTGCTCCCTCCTGCCCCCAGCCTCCATCATCCCTTGCCTGGTCTCCCTGCTTCCACTGTCACCCCCTCTCTTCCCCAACAATCTATTTTCAGCACAGGGGTCCAAGTCACTCTTTGAAAACCAACTGAAATCACATCCCCTTTTCTCACTCTCTATTGAGTCCCATCTCACCCAAAGCAAAGGTCAAAGTCCATCCAATGGCCAACAAGGCGTCCCATGGTCTGGTTCTCCAGGTAACACTCCAACCTCACAGCCCATTCCTTACTCTTCCTCATCCCCTTCATGGTCCCCACTCAGAGTTTTGGCACCTGTTGCTCCCTCTGCTTTGAACATTCACTCCCAAATATCCACGTAGCTGCTTCCCCCATCTCCCTCGGGTCCCATCCTCTCATGGAGACCTTCCCTGACCTTTCCACACGGAGCCGTGGCACTCCTTCCCACCCTGGCTGCTAGGCCCTAGCCTTCTCTGTAGCCCTGAGAACAGGGCTTCGGTGTGGCAGTCCCTCAATGAATACTTGCTGTACCATTGAAGAAATGATGCTTCTCAACACCCAAGACCTCCTGCTCAGACCCAGAGGAACAGCTCTCCATCTGTCCCATGATGCCAACACAGTCTCACACTGGGGAGTAGGGTCTGCCTGAGAGGTGGGGAATCTCAGCCAGGAAAGAAAGAGAACTGTAGCTTGGACCATCCTAATCTACTAAAGGCCAGGACAGTGTGGTTTAATGGGAAATGTCAAAGAGTTTGATAAGATAGCCAAATAAGAAGAAAAAAAGAGAAAGAGAATCACCCATGAAACTGCCCGTGACAAAGAAAAAGAAAAATAACATCAGAGAAGAAAACCTATATGCGGAAAGATAGGTTTGAATGTGTGGGGTTCATAGAGACACCAGGTTCATACAATATATTTTGGACCCATTATTTTTTTTAAAAAAAAGAGCTGTGGTACTATTGTTATAACTTCCAAAAAAAGCATAATGTCTTTATCATTCATATGATTATTTCATTGTATTGAGGAAGAGAGAATGAACAGGGGATTTGCAAAATACATTAACAGGCAATTCGAAAAAAGAAACAGAAGAAAGAGCAAAAAGCCAATAAACATTGTGTTTTTTGAAAAAGTGCGTTTAACCTCACAAGTCATCAAAGAAGCACTCATTAGAACAATCACAAAAACATTTCCCTATATGCTGGGTAGGATTATTAAATGATAAATCTGCTGAATTTCAGAACAAGCATGGTGGCAGGGTAAAACTGGCATAACCCTTCTAAAGGAAAAGTTGGCATTACATGTCAAAAGGTTTTTAAAATTCATATTTTATGATTCAATGACAGCACCTATAATCTACTCCAATTCACCCACAATGCTTTCTGTACTTAAAAAACCATTGCTCCCGGGAAGTGCCAGAGATGGGATTGGAACTGAGGTCTTCTAGCTCCAAAGCTCAGGAACCTACCAGGCTTTCAGCCTCCCACATAAAGGAAAGTGGGTCCACAGAAGTAGAAACAGAATTTATATGCAGAGCTACTTTCAATCTGTCAGCAAATGGGATGGAAAACGTTTAAGTAGCTCTAAGTCAAACTTTGACCGGCAGAACATCTAAACCCAGATCATGCCCAGCCAAATGAGACAGTACACTTGAGCATTTAAAAACCCGAGCACAGATGACTTCTGACTATAGCAACACATTACCAATTCACATCACCGTGATATACTTAAGAAGGTTATCTTCACAAGAAATTTCCTGACACTCACATGAATAAATGCATGTACACATCTGAATAGATTTAAGATGCTCGCTCTAGAACGCTTTGCTAAAAAGAGGTTTAACTTGAGACACAAAACACCGGTTACTTTGCAGGCTCAAGCTTAACCAATTTAGCGTGTTTTTGAACGCCCTTGTCATAAACGCAAACCAAAGACAAGGGAAGCTCTGCAGCATCTCAGGCTCTCCCTCCAGTCAGCCCACTGCTGTGGGATTTTACAGGGTTAGTTGCAAACGTGAACGGGACAACTCCAAGCTAGCTGTTCTCTCAGTATTAATACATTTTGAAGTGGAGAGCCATGCAATGGCTAATCAAGCAAGTGACAGCATTAATCTCCTTTGGCTCAGCTCGAAATAGGCTTTGCCACAGGTGACCCGGAGTCCTTCCCTCCCCTTCTCAAGCCATTAGCCAAACATTGTATTTCTTTCTGCTGCCAGTGCCGGCGCCACCAGCAGCACGATTCAAATGGGAGAAAAGAACACACATGATGAGAACAGCTTTTTAACTCCGTCTGGGAATTTCTATGCTCACCTATGGCTGGTTCTAAGGAATTCTTCTGATTTGCCAAAAGTAATGAGAAGACAGTTCATAACCAATTATCTTCTCCGTGGTACAGGAGGATGAACAACTAAGAACATTAGGATTTAAATGTAAATTGAGTGTTATAATGACCAAAGAGAGGCTTATGCCACAGGAAACTTCAGGAAGTGATTTCAGCACGAATGAATTCTCAGAAAAATATAGGTGTTCCTCTTCCATTGCAGGATCTCAACCATGACCAGGGGCCACGAATGAACTAGACCTGAAGTATGACAAGGTACTTGATCTCCTGAAACCTGGACTAGCTCTGCCCAGAAGGGATGGTTTAAAGAACAAACCGGATAAGACTGTATCAATCATTCTCCATAAACAAGGGTTCTATAAAGAACCTAGCAAACTAAAACATAGTCCTGTAATCGTCTACACCAATGAGAAGTGCCCTCGACTTTAATTTCCACCCCTTAAAATTCCAAATGCCCCTGAATTTAAGGGCCAAATGGCTGGCAATTTCTCTTTTAAATGTTCTTTACTATTTTATGCAGATGCCCCTGTGCCCTTCTCTCCAGGTTTATTGGAATCCAGAATTCTGTTGCTGTGGCCTTTCCTCTGATCTCCTTACAGACGACAGGAGGCTGGTGCAGAAGGACATCAGCTCTGCTTCCTTTGCCAGCTTTCAACTCTTGTCAAGCACAGAACCTGAATTTTCACTGCTGATTTCCAGACCTGAAATGCATCCTTATTTGTCTTCTCCTTCCTGGAGCACATGTTCTTCAGGATGATGCAGTGTCCTTCCCTACTGAATTGCAGATTCTAGCAGAAGTGTCTGGATCGATTCCCTTTGGAGGAGGCAGTTAGGGAAGAAATTACCTTGAACGTACTTTCCTGCATCCCTCCGCTGTGAATAACTCGATCAGGCCAGTGAGAACCTGGCCCAAGGATAGCCAATCAGCAGGCTGGCAAGTGACCTGAGACAGAAGCTCAGTGGTAGGGGACTTGGGGAGGACGTGTGGTTTGATAAAGGACAGTAAGGTGCAATTTAGAGTTTGGAATGTATGGCCGAAAAAAGTAACACCTGCTGTTTTCATAATACACTCTATAGAACATAACGTTTGACAAGATTTTCTGGGCCTGTAGAGGAACACAGGAGCTAATGATGCGAGATTTCAAAGGTGGAAGGAATATTGAATAAGCCCCAAAGAGAGTGAGCATGGCCCAGTGAGTGGAAGAAAGAGGGAAGGACCAGCAGGGTCACTGTCAGGGTAGAGTGGTCTTTTCGAGGCTCCAGGGTACATGTATCCTACAAGAAAATCCTAAATACTTAAAGTAACACAAGTGGGTCACTCTTCTATTAAATGGCATTGAAATTAATACCTAAAGAGTTAAAGGGGTGTTGGAATTAACCTATGACTGAAATATCATTACAACATTATTTGTCCATTAGTAACTTAAACTACTTTCCCTTAAAAAAATTCCATTTCTAAGAATGATGATTATAGTTTATATATGGTGATATCTATTCCTTTAACGTGCAATTTCAGGCATGGGACTCATTTCCCCTGTTTACCAACCAGCTTATATACTGTATGTGAATTTCTGTGGGTGGTATTTCACTGAAGATAGATCTAAAATGGTTTGATGAGAAAAGGAAAGATATTATGTTCAACTGCATTTTAATGAAGTTAATCGACACAACTAGTGCTCATGATTGCTTTCGAGAGACTGAATATATACACATGGGCAGTGGCCAGATTATATATGGAAACAGAGCTCTGACCCACAATCTGCAACCACCAGCCCAGGAAACCAGCCCCTTCTCTACAGTAACCAGCCCAGGAAGCCAGCCTGCTCTTTAAGTCAGACTTGCAGGAAGTCAGACCACATCTCTAGTGACTGATTCCAGAAGCCAGCCAATAGCCCCTGTAACCATTGGCCCAAAAAGGCCAGGACTTGGTTAATAACTGACAGCTTCCCTAATTTTTGTCTCCACCTCCAATCTAGGACCAACCAGAGAAAGCCAAATGTGCACCCCTAACCAATCACACAGGATGCCCTGCTTCTAGTTAGCCCACCTCCAGCTTCCCCATAACAACAGCCTCCAATCAGAGCCCACCTGAAGCCCTCCGGGTTTTTCCCCTGTAAACCTTCCCCAATCCCCTGCCTGCCTTTGAGTGTCTGCCAAAACACAGCAAAGGTGGTTGACTCCCTTGCTAGGGTGAGTAAAGAATAAATAGCCTGTACTTCTTCTCATTTGGTTGGTCTTCATCAATTTCCACATTTTTATGGCCATTTCTAAAAAGAATTCTTTTTCTTTAATTAATTAATTGCTATTTGTTTGTTTGTTTGTTTGTTTATTTATGGCTGCATTGAGTCTTCGTTGCTGCGTGCAGGCTTTCTCTAGCTGCAGCGAGGGGGGTCTGCTCTTTGTAGCAGTGCGCGGGCTTCTCATTACAGTGGCTTCTCTTGTTGCAGAGCACAGGCTCTAGGCACACGGGCTTCATTAGTTGTGACACGTGGGCTCAGTAGTTGTGGCTCACAGGCTCTAGAGCGCAGGCTCAGTAGTTGTGGCGCACGGGCTTAGTTGCTCCACGGCATGTGGGATCTTCCCGGACCAGGGCTAGAACCCGTGTCCCCTGCATTGGCAGGTGGATTCTTAACCACTGCGCCACCAGGGAAGTCCCAAGAATTCTTATATCGATAAAGATAAGCAAGACAGTAAAGCAAGGAAGGTAAAGGTGAAGTGACCTGTCATTATAGCACCTGGGCACAAGAATCTTTTTTTTTTTTATGATGTATCTGAGATTTTATTGTTGATACTGGTTCAGCCATTTTCTTCTTCAATTTTTTTTAAATAATTCTTTATTTATTTATTTATTTTTGGCTGTGTTGGGTCTTCGTTTCTGTGCGAGGGCTTTCTCCAGTTATGGCAAGAGGGGGACACTCTTCATCGCGGTGCGCGGGCCTCTCATTATCGCGGCCTCTCTTGTTGCAGAGCACAGGCTCCAGATGCGCAGGCTCAGTAGTTGTGGCTCACGGGCCTAGTTGCTCCGCGGCATGTGGGATCTTCCCAGACCAGGGCTCACACCTGTGTCCCCTGCATTGGCAGGCAGATTCTCAACCACTGTGCCACCAGGGAAGCCCCACAAGAATCTTGAGTGCTGTTTTTTGTGCCACCTTGTCTGAAACAATGGCCTGAGTCCAAATCCATCCTGCACATGGATACATTTATGAGTCCATTTCTGTAAAGCATTGTTTCCACAGTATGTACACTTCACAGTCAAAACAAGAGTACTTTTTCGGCAGGCTTCCAAAGGATACAATGAAAAGATTTATAAAAGAAAGCTGGGCCAATAGAGAGCTCCCAAGTCATCATAAAAATTAGAAATTGAAGAGTACGGAAGACATCCTTAAGTTTTTAAGAGTCTATTAAGAAATATGAAACCAATGATCTGATGAAAGAGGTAAAAAGAAAAGCCAGAAGCTAGATGTCAACAACTCTCCATTTCTCACTGAAGCTCAAGCCATGTGTCTTAAGGCCTCCACTGTGAGGTTTAAAGTTCTCCTCCCAGTAGATGCCGAGAGGTAACAGCACTTCCAGAAATAGGGGAATAGTGATGGACGAGAGCAAGGGAGGGAAAGTTCTAAAGTATCAAAAGCAAAACGATTTCCTCCCAGCAACTGTGACTCATGGAAGGAATGATTCCATGTACTTGACTACTCAGAAATTAGCGAAACAGACAAAAGCCCCACAAGGGAAAAGTGAGGAAGAAGCAAGTTCACTGCCGACCTTGGTGCCCCATGAACTAGTTAACCAAGGAACAGCAGGTGTTAAGACCCAAGCACACTACCCACCAACATTCTGGTTCTGCTGAGAACCGTGCTTTTACAATAGGCCTCAAACCTATCTGCAATAATTACCCGAGGAGCAGAAAGGTAGCATTTTAAATTTTAGTGACACATTAATGAACGAGGTAGTACTCTTGACAGATGCAGAGGAAGATTCATCCCACGAAGCTAAGCAACGGCTCCTCAGATCGAAACACAAGCCAAGTAGCTGGCCTTGGTAGGTCCCGTTGCGCTTCAGAGCTGCCCCTCAGGTAACTGTGTCCCCTTCAGACACCTCGCAGCTACTGACAGATCTACTGCTCTTATTGTCCCTGGCAACCTTTGGCAGATATCTCATCTCAGAAGATTCGAGCCTCTGTCTCGGAGTCGGGGGTTAATAGGACCCCTCAATTGCAGTTATAACAAGGTCCTGCCTTTTTTAAAGCAATGCTTCTTCAAGCTTAGGAATTGATCTTCCAGTCTGAGATGGTATCATCTCAAAGCTCAGCAGTTCAAAGGACAATGCTAGGACATGAAGAGAAGTAGATTTTCCACATAGTAGGATACTTTATGGTCGTGCACATGTACCCAGATACGTTCTGTGGCATCTTTGGCCAGTCACCAGAGCCAGTGAGGAAAGGGGTGGGTGTCACAGCTCCTGGGTGGCTCTCCTGAGGCCCCTGAAGGCTCCTCATGGTGGTGGGTCTCCTGAAGACAGTTTGAACAAGAACTAAGCTCAGGGTCACTGTCAGGGGTTGAAATGTGCCCCTCAAATATCCATGTGTTGAAGTCCTATACCCCAGGCCCTATGCCTCCGAATGTGACCTTATTTGGAAACAGGATCATTGCAGATGTAAATAGTTACGGTGAGGTCCTTAGGGTGGATGCTAATCCAATAGGACTGGTGTCCTTATAAAAAGGGGAATTTGGGGCTTCCCTGGTGGCACAGTGGTTGAGAGTCCGCCTGCCGATGCAGGGGACACAGGTTCGTGCCCTGGTCCGGGAAGATCCCACATGGCGCAGAGCGGCTGGGCCTGTGAGCCATGGCCACTGAGCCTGTGTGTCTGGAACCTGTGCTCCGCAACGGGAGAGGCCACAACAGTGAGAGGCTCGCGTACCACAAAAAAAAAGGGGGAGTGGGAATTTGGACACAAAGATTGTCCCTCACAGCCTCAGAAGGAACACCTTGATCTCATACTTCTGGCCTCCAGAACTGTGAGACAGTACCTTTCCATTGCTTAAACCACCCGGTTTGTAGTACTTTGTTAGGGCAGCTCCAGGAAACAGTCACCCTTTGTCATTCTTGTAATGATCATCTCAACTTCCAATAACCAGCCACATCATCATTGGTAGAAACCCTTGACCTGGAGTGAAAACTGGGACTTTTCCTAAATTCCCAGCACATTCTTCTTTGATTTACTCTTCAACCTACCAGCTCTTCTTATATTCTGAAACTGCCCATTTCATATTCTAAAACATTCACTTACCTTCCAGCTAAGGTACTATAGTCATTGGAATGTCAAGAATTGAATGTCCCGGACTATGACATTTTCTTGACTTAAGGTCATAGGTTCGTAAAGCCGCTAATTAAGGGATCAAAAGGAAGAACTACAGAGAACAAGGAAGGGAGAGAAAATGTAAGGGAATTCTAAACGGTTGCTCTCTTCACCAATCTAATCCTCATTAAAGTGGAAAACTGAGCTGCTGTCTGTTGGTTGTTCTAAAATCCAAGATGGTGGTCCTCAAAGTGTTCTCCCCATCAAGCAGCATCAACAGCACATCTATGCCCCCCCACCCTCCACCAGGGCTATTAAATCAGAGGGAGTGGGGTCCAGTTCCTGTGTTGGAACAAGTCTTTCAGGGGTTTCTGATGCCCGCTCAAGTGTAAGAACCACTCTTACTACATTCAAAGCCAGGAGGCAAGTTGGTTCCACCTGACTGCAAATTCAGTTGGGATTGACCGTGCAAGAGCACTGTGTTCAGATGGATTCTGAAGCACACTCTGAGCTCTGATTTTAAAATGGGGAATCTCCTGGGAAGAAGAAGAAGGGGACGGCAGCTAGTAAGCCACTTAACAACCACCCCATGAGTTTCAGACTCAGGCCGTCACCACTATATCTTTCTTCATGTCAATGTTTCTAATTTAAAAAGGTCCCAAATTTCTGAAGTGATTTGGACCCTAAATATACTGACATAAAAATGAAAAGAAGAAATGAAAACCTTTTTCTCAGTTCTGAGACAAAACTCAAAATAAGCGCTTGATGGCATTGCTCTGTCTTCTACTAAATATTTATTTCCCCCTTTTCTCTCCACACCATGCTTCTCTTTCAGGATGGCATTACTTTGGTGGTGGGATAAAAGAAATGAGGTTGTACTTCACTTAATTCAGGAAAACAAGCGATACACAAAATTTAAACTTGTAATTGAATTTGAAAGTTACCATTTTCACTGCATTTACATGATGAAGGATTCACTTCATTTTTAAAAGGATTTACAAAAGAGTTCTTTAGAAGATTGTTTTCCTCTGAGGTATTTCATATCTGATTTGATTTACCTTAAAAATCACCTACTGCTTCCTGTTGCCTTCAAATCTGAACTCCTGGGGCTTCCCTGGTGGCGCAGTGGTTGAGAGTCCGCCTGTCGATGCAGGGGATGCGGGTTCATGCCCCGGGCCGGGAAGATCCCACATGCCGCGGAGCGGCTGGACCCGTGAGCCATGGCCGCTGAGCCTGCGTGTCCGGAGCCTGTGCTCCGCAACGGGAGAGGCCGCAACAGTGAGAGGCCCGCGTACCGCAAAAAAAACAAAAAAGCAAAAACAAATCTGAACTCCTGGGGATGACGGGCTACAGCCTGAGTGCAGCTCACCTGGCAACCTTCTCTTCCCTCCTGCTCCTCCCTGGGTCAGATGGTGCCACTCTAGCGTCTCCCAAAGTGCTTTCCTTTGTCCTGCTGCCTCTCCTGTTGCCATGGATACCACGCCCTCACGGATACCACACCCAGGTAACATCCTCCCTTCCTCTGGACCCCTGTTCTGCCCCTTTGCCTCCCCCCAGCCTTCCCTGGCCAACCCAGACTTGGGTGCCTCTTCTCTCCCTAAGGTCACATACTTTGTGCCATGGTTCCTGCATATTCCACCCTTCCCCAACCATTCCCTGAGGGAAGCCATTTCCATCATATCTCTCAGAGCAGCAATACAATGATTGAATAGGCTCATTGCATGCATAGATTCCTTGCTGGGACATTGCCTATGACAGGCTCCAAATGGAAGGACTGGATTTCTTGCCTGTCAAGGGTTGTTCCCAGCCTCTGGGAAGCCTTCGGAGCGATCTAGTTACCAGATGATGAACAGTTGGGGAGATTGTGTGACATACCTAGACTGGAAAACCAGGAAGTTGGATTCTTTCACTCAGTGGCCCCTAATGAAGTGTGTGGCCTGGGCTTTGTCTCTGGCCCACGCTTTGGCCATAGAATCTCTCTTGTCCATTCTTAAGAGTAATTCACTTGACAATCAGCTAAAATGGCTTAAAGCATCAACCAACCTCTGCATAACCTGAACAGTATTATGAATCATTTGCCTGACCTCCTAAGATATTCCTTTAATCCTTATATTTTCTAGCACAAATGACGGGAGGCATCTTTATCTTATTTATAGCTTTAAATAAATTGGTGTGAGCATCTACCAAACATATTTATTTTATTTCCCAAGAAATATACCCCCAGAAAATGTCAAGGAAATGATCTTTGAAAAATGCACATCCGAATGCAGTATAAAATATTTAAGGGAATGACTGTGCTCGTGGTTTCCATTTTCTGTTAGATAATTCTACCGGCTCCTATAAAAGTCAAGTCAGTGCTTTTAAAGGTGGAAAATGGCCACGAGTTAAGAAAAACCTTCAAAGCCCCGGGGTTCTCCTTGATTTTGCTTTTACTTTCAGCAGTTTGCCTTGAATGAACCACCTCAAATAACTTAGATATTCAAAACTTGTTGGATAGTACTTAGCAAAGTAAAACTCAAATAAAGATGGTAAGAACTAAGCCAGTCACTAATGGCTTAAAAATTCCCAACTGCGTTTAGTGTTTCCTCATAAGGCATCTCTTCACACGACACTTTCAGTGGGTTCTCCCCCATCCATCCACCTTCCCTCAAAATCCTCCACTATTAAGGGACATTTCCCACATTCACCTGCGATGTCAAAGTAGCAGATCATGTTGTCAAAAAAAAAAAAGGATTCTAGAAAAGAAGACTATTATTTAAATCTGAACATAAAGCCATTCAATTGAATTGGCTGGGGAGCAAATCCTCACATAGATTAACTCGTTTAATCCTCCAAAAATCCTGTGAGGCACGTACCATTTTATCCCCATTCTAAGAGGAAGAAACTGAAGCACAGAGATGTCAAATCAATTGCTCGACAGTTGCACAGCCAGGAAGTGGCCAAGCCAGGGTTTGACCATGCTACATGCCCCGACCAATACAATCATTCCATGTGTGCTGACATTAGTCTCATAAATGATGCATTAAATGAAAATTTTTAATGAACTGAAGTTCATCGAATTCATCAGTAAATTTCATCGGTACAAACGGCTGTTTCAGCGAAGAAAGGTGAAGCCTATAAAAAATGAAGACTTCCTCAGGATCCATGAGAGTGACCCGGGGAGGATGAGAACCCCCAAGAGGACATGCCAAGATCAACTGCTATGGTCCAGGCAGGCAAGGAAGATACCAGCACGCAGTGTAGCTCCCTGCCCACACCTCCTGGATGGCTGGTCCATGGTGGGGCTCATCTGGGGGGAACAGCTAGAGGACAAGCCTGCACCACAGTTTTGGGCAGCTGCAAGGTGACCTAAATCCAACCCTCATCTACCCACCCTCCAGATACCTGGGCAGTTGAGACTCCTATATCAACATATTCTGCACTGGCCTCTTATCACTGGGACCAGCAGTCTAATGAGGTCTACCCATCACCCTCAGGACACCCTCAGCCAGTTCCTGAAATCTGCCGTGCTGGCCACAGCTCTCACCGGCTGATCGGCCATTTGCTTTGGGTCCAACCCAGTGGGCTACAGAGGTGTTCTGAGCTCAGGCGCTGGGGTCAATATCTCTGCACTTACTAGCTGGTGACCTTGGGAAGATTTAGAAGTTCTTGGAGTCTCAGTGTCCTCACCTGTAAGATGGGGATAATAAGACCACTCTGCCGGGTTATCGTGAGGATGACACGAGAAGATGAACATAAGATACAGGGAATAGTGAAGCGCCCCAACATGACAGCTGCTACTCTTACTTTTGGTGTCACCTATAATGGCAAAGGGAGCTGGAAGCACAGGCTCAGTTCACCCGATGGCATCTGTTGACCATCTCCATGTCCGGACTTCCCTTTACAATACTCCAGATGTACCATGCGATGTGAAGCGTGCTGCCAGTATCCTTGACAAGAGAGCAGAGCTCAGGGTGGACCTCTGGTGGTCTGCTCAGGAAGCCCAGACACAGGGCAGCTACGGCCAGCACTTCTGTTGTCATCAAACAAGGCTTGACAGAATAGCAAAAATGGTTCCTATAAGTGCAATTAGTGTCCTCTCAATTGTCATGATGGCTGCTAGAAATGAGCTCTCTGTGGTGACATTAAAGATATTCAAGATATGTGGAGTGGCTGAAACATTTAAGAAAATATCCGCCCCCCCACCCTTGCAGGAAGAGAGTGCATGAATCCGGTGATGCCTGGACCCTTTCTCGTGGGAAGAGGTATAACAACAGCCCTTAGCCCCACGCCCAGGAAACCTGAAACTTGGAGGTCTTAGCTTGTCTGATGCCGGCTGTCAGGGTGACAGCATTTGCCTCTGCAGTCTTGGCATTAGCCTCGAGGCTCATTCTGCCCAGGGGCGGTCAGAGTATCTGAGGGGCAAGGAGCTAGCACTTTACTAAGCTCACAGAACAGGTTGATGAGCACTTGGGCCTGCCAGCAAATTCATGCTTCTTCAGTAAATGTCTTGTGTGCAGCTGAGCTGCTCTGAGAGTTTCTGTCACAAACACCCAGGAGCAAAATGTCAAAGGACAAACCGGCCCTCACCTGCCTCAGACTTCTATAGCTGCTACCCAAATGGACCAAAAAGAGCCCGAGAGATGTGCATGACTACACTGGCTTAGGTCTCTTTTCACAGTACTTGTGTCTGTAGGCTTCACGGGGGAAGATCTAGGGCAAGTTTCCTCAGCTCCGACAAAGCCACTCAAGCTAAGGACAGCTACAGCCACCCCCATGGAGTCAACAGGGGAAGCCCAGCAAAGCCAGGAGATCATGTCCAAGGTCACACACGAGGAGATGAGCTGGACAAGAAAACAGTTGCAGTCAGGAACTGCTTCTCCCTGGTTGTTCCTATACATGAAGCAGGCAACCCTAAATAAAACTCTTTTCCCCCAAGGTAAGTATAACCCAGAATCCCTAGTAAAGGCAAATAGTAGTCTTGGAATTTGGGGTCCCCAAATTGGGGAAGAGAAGAGTAGGTAGTCATCAAGCCAAGCCTCAGGACTTCCTGCCCTTCAAGGATGTCTGTCCCCTGGGCAGACCATTTATATCAAAGAACCTGCCTCAAGCTCCATCCTGACCTGCTTTCGCTCTACTGAGAAATGTGTATATAGACAGAGTGCTTCAGTAAAAAAGGCAAATGGCAAATGAGGGTCTGATCAACGGCTCAAAGGAGACACAAGCTGCTTTTCCACTGAGCTTCTATAAAGCGCCCAGCACGACCACAGGTGCTGAAGCCCAAGTCACAGGGGACACAGGCGAGGACATCATGGTCAGGCAGGCAGATATCCAAATCCTGAGCTGCAGTATGGAGCTGAATGTGTGAATCAGATGATCACGGAGCAATGCACTTGCCCCGTTTAGATCCCCTAAAAAGACCATGAAAGTGAGGAGCTTGGTGCTAAGCAATGCCACACTTTGGAAAGCCCAGACTTTCTGGGGTAGCTTAACACCATGAAGATGTTTTCCTTCATGGGATGTGGTGTGAGTCGGCCATCAGAGCATGCATCCAGCAAGGTGGCCACCGCCAGGGAGGGTCACACGGGATGGCTTAATTGCTTCTGCCCACACCCCGCGCCAGTCCCATGGCCATCGTGCCTGCAGGGAAGCCTGGATAAGTGGGGCCAGCCTCTGCCCTGGGGAGGAAGAGCTCTGGATGTGACATGCATACGGGACTTGTCACACAGCCTATGCCCCCGAGCCCTCCCCCGCTCCTCACCCCCACTTGCACACTTGAATCCCCAGAGATTCCTTCTTTGCAGGATTACAGATGCTTTGGCATTCATGACGCTCCTTCTGGACTATACATACCATTCGGAAGGGATGAAACACGGTTTTATCATGAATGCTCTTTCGAGGCACTGACATGTGAGAAGCAATTATCCAAATGTAGATGTCATTCCTAGCCAAGGTCAGGGTCCAGGAGGACAGGTGGGTAACAACAGCCAAGAAGGGGTAGAATGAGATTGGGACATGGATATGAGCCCAAGTTGGGGTCAAGACAGAATATGAGCTGCTACACCCACAGCAGGGGCAGGACTCAAGTGAGGACTCAAGGACCCTGTGAGGCTGGGGTGAGGGTGGGGTTTTGGGGAGTCGGTGAAGGAGCAGCGGAAGGGGCTGGAGGTGCAGGGAAGACGGGCTGCCTGCTCCCTGAGCTCAGGTCTTTGGGCAACCTATTAAGGACCCGATGCAGGGAGGAGGGGGTTACTCGTGCCTCTAACTGGAAATCCAGGGACCTCCGTGATGTGAGTTCAGCCCTAACTACCCTGACCCCCAGCATCCCGAGCCCTGTGCCTGCCCCACCTCCCCGCCTGAACTGGCCTCCAGGAAGTTGGCCCTTTGTTTGCCCAAAAGGAAAGAAATCATCTGCCAGCGCCTTTCCTCTTAGTTGCTTCCTGGGTCCCTAGTTCTGTCCTGGTCACCCTGTTCTGGTGTCGTCCACCACCTGACATAAGAGTGAGATTTATCTTTTTTTTTTTTTAATTGCTTAAAGTATGGGCCTTAAACTTGCCCTTTCAAAAGAGTTCCTTTCCTCAGCCTGAGATCTTGAATTTTTCTTCAGCCCCTTCAAGAAAGTGTTCTGCTTCCTGTTCTGCCTGTGCTATCAGAGAAAACCTTGATTCTCAGCGTGAGAACATTTATCTCAATGGGTCACTTTTTGGAAAAGACTAAAGCAACTGAAAGAAGGCTTTTCCTTGATATCAAAGCCATAGACTTGGATCATTTTTTTAGGCCAAAAGAAACCCGCTGTAAAAAATAAAATAAAAATAGGCATTTCCTAAAAAGAAAAATGCCTGCTGCTTTTTCTTAGCCCAGAAAATTATTAGTTCACAAGGTGAATCTCCCATGAATAAACTCAATATGGATGGGGAAATAAATCATATGACTGTCTACCTTTTTTCTTTTTGACAGTCATCTTGTTGAAAAAGGCCATTATTTTTCTGTTCTAATGGAAGTGTCTTGCTAGCTGAGACTTATAGGTTATCTAAAATATATAGTAGGCTTCATCTTTTCGGTGCACTTTATTCCCTTTAGCTAATCATTTTCTGTAGAAGCGCTACAAATTAAGTTGCAGATGTAAATATCTGCATTTCAGAGATGTGACTATTGAGAAACCTTATTTGAGATCACTTTCAAATGACCTTGTCATTATCTTGGACTCTTACCCCTTCATACACTGTACCAAATGAATCAATGAATTACCATCCCTCCAGGGTAGGGCCATTGCTTAACAATGCTCCAGAATTTCCATCTTTTTTTGCCAGACTGTATGTCCAAACAAGCTATCCCACCTTTTTATTTGGAAAGTATGTCCATCAGAACTACAGTCAGGTCTGAGAGCAGTCAGAATGTTTTGGTTCTATACCAGCCTGCAGCTATTCTGATGGGTCAGCACATGTGCTACACCAGTTGTTAAGTAGCTTGAATAGACCCTGGGCTACAGCTCATCTATCTCCCATTTCCGTAGATGCTCTCTGCTCCTTTCTCCTTGATCCATCCAACCTAACTTCCTCCTGCGAGGCTCCATCTGGACTGCTCTTTCAAGATCACCAGGGACCTGCATGTTCCCAAAGGCGTGGGTGGTTTGAGCAACAGTTAGCAGCAGTACAGCACAGATTACTCCTTTCTCCTGGTTACTTTGTCTTATTTTCTCCACCACCACACTCCTCCGGTTTTGCTTCTACCATCCTGATCCCTTTTGGGGAGGCCATGCAAGTTCCTCATCTTCCGCTCATTCTTAAATGTGGCCATGTCTCCGAGCACTTTTCTGTCCTTGCTGTACAAAGTCTCATCAACTATTTGACTCTAAATGATGAGCTCCAGCCCAGATTTCTCTAGGCCAATCGGCATATCTAGTAGAACATCACTCAGGAACTCAAACTCTACGTATCCAAAACTGGACTCCACATCATTCCACAATTCCAATAATTCACATTATTTCAACTACTACCGAAGGAGAATTCACTCACTCCAGTGCACCCTGGAAATGGCACCTCAAAATACCTGCTCGTCCCCGTCAGAAACCTGGATATCTTCCTTAATTCCTCCCTCTCGCTTTCCATCGAGTGCCCTTTACTCTACCTCCTCAACAGCCCTCCAATCTGTCAATCCGTCTGCTTTTGACTTTCCCATTGTCGTCATCCTCTGAGCCGACATCCTTCCTTGTCCATCCCAGCCCATCAGTCTTGATGGCATCCTTGCACCATCTTGCTCTGCTCCACTCTCACCTCCACACTGCAACCATAGTGAACTTTCCAAAACTTAAATCTGATCCCATCACTCCATTGCTTTAAGACTTTAAAACTCTTAAATATTTTCCATTGGCTTTAGGATGACACCTGAACTCCTGGTATGAATCAAGGTTCTCCTAGACACAGGTACTGCTGCGTCTCTAGCTTTATCTGCTGCTCTTCTCTTTTCATCTTCGACATGCAGAACCACTTATATGCCACCCTCTCACTCACCTGCAAACATCTGAACAAGCCGCTCTGCCTGTGCCTCCAAAGCCACTCCCTCCCTACACTCCAACTCCTGATACACACTCACTCACACCTTATTCATGGGCCAACTCCCACTTAACCCTTCTCGTTGTATTTTAAAGGATAATTCTCTTTGGCAGGAGTTTCCTGGCCTTCTAACTAAGATGTGTCTCTTTGTGGTGGGTTCCCTTAGCACCCTGTATTCTCCATCACAATAATTATTATACATGATTTTCATTTTTTTTCTTAATCGTTGTTTCCCTTTAAACTGTAAGACCTATGCCCACAGAACTACTTTGGTTATTCCCTATCATATTCTCCATGACAAAACTGGTACTGGAAAATAGTAGGCACTAAACAAATATTGAACAAATATGAGAATGAATGAAAGAAAAAGTAAATTAAATGTCACCTCCTCCTTAAAGCCTATACCAGGGTTTCTCCAACTTAGCGCTATTGCTATTTTGAGCCAGACAATCTTTTTATGGAGGGCTCTCCTGTGCACCGTAGAATGTTTAACAGCATCCTTAAATACCTTAAATAACACCCTGACCATCTGTGACAATCAGAAATGTCTTCAGACACTGAGAGGTGCAGTGTGAGAACCACAGACCCACACTGGCCTCTGTCCCTTCTCATAACTTCTTTACTGCCACTTGTTATCACCTAATTGTTCTTCACCCCAAAAGAACTGAAAACTCCTTGGAATCAGGGCCCTGTCCCCTAGTGTCCTCACGGCATCTTATCCTGGACTGAATGTAACAAATGGAATCCACATATGTGTCCATAAGTGGAAAGGCATGGAAAACCAAGATCTCCATTCTCATTGGCAGGTAGAATTCTGACTCTCCATCCTAACACTATCCTACCTGCCCAAACCTTTCAATACTGGAAAATTCAGCATTATCAGAAAGCCATTAATGAACTATTAATTTTATTCAGTGCTAGTGATGGTTACTTTTATGTGTCAACTTGACTGGACCACAGGGTAACCAGACATTTGTCAAACATTGTTCTGGATGTGTCTGAAAGGGTGTTACTGAATGAGATTAACATTGGAATTGGTAGACTGACTGAAGAAGATTGCGCTCCCTAATGTGGGTGGGTCTCATCCAATCAGTTGAAGGTCTGAATAGAGCAAAAAAGCTGAACTTCCCTAAAATAAGGGAAAGTCTTCCTGCTTGATTGCCTTCAAGCTGTGACATCAGTTTTTCCCTACCTTCAGGCTCGAGCTGAAACAGCTGCTCTCTTTGCATCTCAAGCATGCCAGCCTTCAGACCAGAACAACACTAGCAACTCTCCTTTGTCTCCAGCTTGCCGCCTGCAGCTCTTGGAAACTGTTAGCTTCCAAAATCGTGTAAGCCAATTCCTTATATTAAATCTCTTTCTGTATATACATACATCTTATTAATTCTGTTTCTCCAAAGAACGAACCCAAATACAGCGCTGTTCCACATGCTCTGTAAAGAAGATTGGAAACATTGCAGAACTAACAATCTCCCCATCTGGAATTCATTAAACTCTCATTTTCTAAAAATTCAACAGAGTTAACTGAACCATGGGCAGCTTGCTATGGGTTCACTGGTCACTCCCTTGGAACGCTTCTTTCTCTGGATAACTCAGCTCTACATACCTTCTGGCACATTTGGGCCATAATCAAAGGGAATGGAACCAGTTTGCCCTTGACCTTCTATAATGATATTTGACTTCTCCTAAACTATCCTAGATGTCTCTAATGTTCTTTAAATAAATAATGATGATAATTAATATCAGCCAAAAAATATGGTTAAAAATTAACCATTTATATTAAATATTTAGCAAATGTTTATGTATGATTTTAACACTGTAGTAGTCCTGCTTAAAAAGAACCCCAACATGCCATTTCCTAAGATTAGAAAAACACTATTCTATCTAGGAAATCATCTCAATTAATACATGTACATGTAGTAAAAAGAGACAATAAAAATTGCATCTTTCCTTTATTATGTGCTCATGCTCAAACACACAATAAACAGGCAGGTCAAACCAAAGCCTCTTCTGTGAGTGCAGCCATGTGGTATGGTGGGAAGAACAGTTCTTAAAGTCATCCCGCCATGTTCTGAGCCAAATTCTGCCACCAGTCACCCCGTGAGCTTGGGAGCATTCCCTGTACATCTCTTTGGCCCTCAGTTTACTCATCTGTAAAATGCGGAGAAAGATTCCATTCAATGGCCAAGGTCCCTTCTAGAGCTAAAATTTCAGTTTTGAGTATGTCTGTGACACAATTCTTCAACCTGAAAATGATTTTTCTACTCCTTTTTCAATTGGCAAATGACAAAAGTAAAATTGGTTTTAAAAAAAAAAGCATTTACAGTGCCCTGGAATGAAATGGCACAAGAGAAAGCTCCCCTGCCAGAAGATGGGAGGGTCAGAAGCAGTAGAGAATAAGGAGTGAGAGCAGGATAAGAAGAAGACTCAGAACTCAAGCTGTAAATGACAAACTTGTGCTATGACACAGTCCTACCTCCACGACATATGCTTATAACCATGGTGAGTATTACCAGAGTAGTGGTGGCAACACAAGACCACATAGAAATGGACAAGTAGAATTATGGGTCCCAAGAACCAAATGCTGATGGCCATGGTTGGTACTAAAGAACTTTGGCCAGTAAAATAACTCATTCCTCGAATGCAACATGGAAACCCCCAAGTCCAGAAGCCAACAACATTGCCACGGCTGCCCCGTGACTTCCCTGTGTAAAGAAAGAGCCAACCCATCCCAGGGCCCTCAACCCAAAATCTGAGTGTCACAGATGTGCTTCCCATTAGTCATTTCTCCCAGCCTGGTCTACCTCCAATAAAGTTAAGCTTCACTTTTAAGTCAAAATTTCCAAATATTTTCTTATGTCTGTTAGCTATAACCGGAATGCTTGTCCCCAGGTAAAATCCTGTGCACTCAGGATGCTTTGGTGCCAAAGACTTGGCCCAAATCTTCAGAAACATTCCCCTGGAGTGGAAATCCTAATAGGTTTAGAGTGAGTGAAAAGCATTTGACAACAACCTGAAACTTGACTATATAGAGATAGCTCCATCCTTGACAACAAGGGACACAGAGAGAACCAAGGGGGACTCATCTTGAGTGGCATGTGGCAAAGATTGTGCAAAGATTGTGCACAGCTTCAAATTTCTCCTACAGCCACGTGTGCTAGAAACTGTAAAGGGGGATGAACAGCAAGCAGGCAAAGCACTTTGAGTTTGTTTTTCAAAATAAGCAGATGAAAGGCCCAATGGGCATTGATATCAGAAAAGAATAAAGATAGTTAAACCTAACAAGGAGTCTAATGCAGCCCATCTTACCTAAAGTCTCCTATATTTTTACCGTTTTGCAAATTGTAGGTGGATACGTAAATCATTTAAAGTCATTTCTGTCTTTTCTCTCTAAATTTCCAATTATAACACCCACAATACCAAATAGAGGGGGAATTGTAATCAATTTCTTAAATTCATGTAAAATAAAGTTAGTGGACCTAGAGTCTGTCACACAGAGTGAAGTAAGTCAGAAAGAGAAAAACAAATACCGTATGCTAACACAAATATATGGAATCTAAGAAAAAAAAAGGTCATGAAGTACCTAGGGGTAAGATGGGAATAAAGACACAGACCTACTAGAGCATGGACTTGAGGATATGGGGAGGAGGAAGGGTAAGCTGTGACAAAGTGAGAGAGTGGCATGGACATATATACACTACCAAATGTAAAATAGATAGCTAGTGGGAAGCAGCTATCTAACAGAGAGATCAGCTAGGTGGTTTGTGACCACCTAGAGGGGTGGGATAGGGAGGGTGGGAGAGAGGGAAATGCAAGAGGGAAGAGATATGGGAACATATGTATATGTATAACTGATTCACTTTGTTATAACTGATTCACTTTGTTATAAAACAGAAACTAACACACCATTGTAAAACAATTATACTCCAATAAGGATGTTAAAAAAATATTAATAAATAAAAAAATAAATTTAGACCCAAAGGATCTGAACAACAGAGCCAATTCATTCAACCAGGAAATCAGATTTTGACAGCCAGACTTTTTTAAAAATTGAATTTATTTTCTAGAGAACTTATTCAAGTGCTCACTGCCACCAGACACTGTAACAGAACCATAAACAACACACTGTTCCAATATGGGTCCTATTTGTAATTTAAGGACACATTTGATAGATGGGTGACATGGATTTTACCCCAGCTTGACCACCAAGGAGCTGTAGACCCTGAGGAAATCACTTCCTCTCAGCCTTGTTTCAGTATTTGTAAAATGGGGCACAATAGTTGATGTACTAATGCCCAATTCTTCACCCCTTTTGTATCTTCACCCTTTGCCAAGTAAGTTGGTAATACTCTCCCAGTCTGACTCTAGATTTGGCCATTGACATTGGTCAATAGAATATAATAGAAATAAAAGTGCAGCAGTTCCGGGCGTCCCTGGTGGTGCAGTGGTTAAGAATCCGCCTGCCAGTGCAGGGGACATGGGTTTGAGCCCTGGTCCGGGAAGATCCCACATGCTGTGGAGCAACTGAGCCCATGAGCCACAGCTACTGAGCCTGTGCTCTAGAGCCCGCAAGCCACAACTACTGAGCCCACATGCCACAGCTACTGAAACTCGTGCTTCTAGAGCCCGTGCTCCACAACAACAGAAGTCACAGCAATGAGAAGCCCGCACACTGCAACGAAGACCAAACGCAGCCAAAAATAAATAAAATAAATTTATTTTTAAAAAGAGTGCATCAGTTCCAAACCTAGGCCAAGAGGCCTTGCACATTTCCACCTGCTTTCTTGAGCGTCTGCCATCACAATGGGAAGGACATGCTGGCAGTCTAGCCCCCTGAAGAGGGTGGGAGATGTGTGGAGCAGAGCCAAGTGTGCCCTGCCACGTCTCTCCTGCCAAGTCAAGCTGACGCCCATTCCACAGCAGCAAATGTAACTGAGATGAGCAAAGCCATCCATGAGAATAAATAACTCAGAGTGGATGTTACACAGCCAAAGCTAACTAGTACAGAGACAGCGCCACCTGCCCCAACTACCTCACTGGCATGTTGGGAAGATCAATTGAAATCATATATGTAAGAGCACTTGAAAAACTGTAAAGCTGCCTCCCGCCCATGGGTAGGACCACATGCTCTGTAGCCCATTATGTTCTATTCTGCACCTCGGGCACATTCTCCAGGTGGACGCTCCATTCTGAACTTGGTTTTCCTAGCCTGGTGACACAGTTTCTATACCACGTTTCATGCATATCTTCTGCCTTTCTATCCAATCCCTTTGGATCCTGCTGGACAGTGTGCTCACTCATTACTCTAATTCCCTCCATCCCCCAAATAGAAAGTTTCCTCTAAAATCTCCATTCGTTCCATGTTCTGCAGAATCCAGGGCCAGACCTTCCTCCTCCCATTGACCTACCCTGTTTCCCGTACCCCTATCTGATATTCCCTAGTCATGACTTAATCTGAAAGGGTGCTCAAACATATGATATATCATTACTACAAAGCATCATGGCAAAATTAACTTTGTCCCTGAGGAATTGTGTGTGCTACTAATTGTCACTTGAAAGCCTTGTTGAATATTGGGTAGGTGGGTAGACAAGCCCTTTCCCAAGGTTACTTAAGCGTATGTTTCTTCTCGTTTTTGTGCTAGAGTGAATGTTACCATACTTAGAATAACTTCTCTTAGGGTGGGCTAAGAACATTCTTGGAATTCCCCATTCCCCATCACCCAGCTAGGAGACAGGCAACGGAAGGTTGTTGGCCATCCTAGGGCAAACTCTGCGCTTCATCAGTAAATTGTGGGATCCTATGCCATGCCTAGTGAGGGTTGCCTGAAGAAAATTGTGTATCCAAGAGCATGGTCACTAGGATGAGGCCACCAAGGCTGTTGTGAGATAAGGAGGGGTGGAGAGGGCAGCAATTCTTATCACGGTTAATGACCAAAGCCAACTGATGCATGGAAGAAAGGCAATGTCCAAACAGAACCGTGCACAGCTCACCATTGGGCCCATCAGCAGGACACCAGAGTCAGACAGAGCTGTGGTCAGTAGGCAGCCTGAAGAAGAGGTGCTCTCTGTCCTGGCACCTCAGTGTTGGCTGCTACAGCCGACTGTGGACCACTCCAAAGATGGGTGCTCAAGCCCACGTAAAAGAAGGCCAGTGATGCCTGTGAAAAGTCTGGCTGCCATCAGATGACATGGAGACCGAGATATGGACCTTGAAGCAAGAAGGAATCCAAAGGAAACAGTCGAGAAACTTATGACCAAAGACCCAGCACCCACAAGAAAGGCAGAGTTTCTTTGAGCAAAGAAAAGTGCTTTTAGTCATTACACTAGCTACCCGTTAGCATTTAGCATCTGCTAAGAGCCTGTTACAGGCCCGTTACAGTGAAATGAAGGATAAAAGGAAAATCGAGATGTATCACCTGCCCACAGGGGATTGTAAAACCGGTTTAGAATTCATTGCTAAAACATAAGAAACAATAGTCAAGAGTAACACAACAAAATATAATTAAGTGCAAACACGTTATACACCAGTTGTTCTCAAATTCCAGTGTACTTCAGGACCACCTAGGAGGTTTGTTTAAAAAGACAGAAGCCCTAGCCCACCCCAAATACAGCAGGATCTACAGGAGAGGGTCCAGGCAGTGGCGACACACACCTGATTGGAGACAGGAGACACACCCAAGAGCTCTGAGAGCTCAGAGGATGCAGGATCAGAGGCATCCTGGACCACAGGAAAGAGAGCTGCCCTTGACCCAGAGGAGCCTGACCCCCAAATCAGGCAAAGAAATGTTGGATCATGGGCCTGGCAGGCTCGGTGTTACTTTTTAAGACACTGTTAAAAATACTTAGCTCCTGTTTTTATCAGATTGGCCTTGAGCCTTTCTGAATACGATGTTTGCTCAATTCAACCATGACTTAAACCACCAAGAAGGAAGTGATCTGAAAACTCCATATCGGCTCTAAAAGAGCTACATGCCTTAAAAGTATCCAACCATTTCAAACAATGGTTAAGACAGGTCAGTAGACTTTGTGTTACCAAGTTCCCATCCACCTCAAATAGAAAGCTTCCCCAAATCTATTTCTATTTTAGCAAATTATGATCAATAGGAGAGATCTGAGCATATTGATGTCTTTCTGCCTTGGTACAGTCACTGTAAGGAAATGCAAATTAAACAAAGGAGGCGGGTTTATATGGGATGATACATTGGATCCTCTGTGAGTCAGCTTGGGCTGACATGACAAAATACCACAGACTGGGGGGTTTACACATTAGAAATTTATTTTTGCACAGTTCTGGAGGCTGGAAGTCCGAGGACAAGGTGCCGTCAGGGTTAGCGTCTGGTGGGGCCTCTCTTCCTGGCTTGCAAATGGCCCCCTTCTCGCTGTGTCCTCACCTGGTCTCTCCTCTGTGCACGTGTGCCGAGAGTAAGAGAGAGACCTCTGGGTGTCTCTTCCTCTTCTTATAAAGACACCAGCCCTATCGGATTAGGGCCTCACCCTTACAACATCATTTAACCTTAATGACCTCCCCAAAGGCTCTATCTCCAAACACAGTCACATTGAGAATCAGGGCTTTAGCATATTAATTGGGGGAGAAGGAGGGAGGGACACAATTCAGTCCAAAACAGATCCCAAAGGAGTACTCAGACAATGCAGTTATACACTGGCAAGTCCATACCTTCCTGCCCTAGAGGAGACAAGTCCCTCGGTTTTAATGGATTTTTTAAAACATGCTTTTATTTAACAAACCCATACAAAGTGTCCATCTCTGGCAAGCTTTGTACAAGGTGCAGGGGACGCAATGGTGGGAAAACGAGACGTGGTCCCCGCCTCTCAGATCTTACAGTCTAGTAGAATGAACTCTGCTCATCACCCAAGTACAGAATGAGGATAGAGGGGCGAAAGTGGATGTGATGATAATCCCACAGAGCTAGATCTTTCCAATCCAGAACGCATTCACCACTTCACTCTGTCTATGCCCATTTCACTTACTCCTTCCAAATTAATCTCCCAAATAGCTGTCCCAGTCTACACACTCTCACCAGCAGGATACAAAGTGTTCCCCATGTTCAAGTCAATGCTTGATGTTTTCCAACTCTATAGCTTTTGACAGTTGCATGGATATCTTGATTTAATTTGCATTTCTTTGATTACTAATGAGATTTCTTACAAGCCGTTAGCTTTTTCCGCTCTGAATTGCCTCTTCTTGCCCTTTGCCGTATTTCTATTCGTTTCCTGACTTTTTCTTGTTGATTTACAGGTGTTCCTTACATACACTAGAAACTAATCATTCACTGACTGTGTGTTTTAGAAATGTCTTCTCAGTCTGTCAACACTGGCTATGAGGTCAGGGTAGACATGTGTTGCCCTTCCCTGAGGGAGGATTACACACGCCTGACCCATTGATAACAAGCTTGGCCATATGACTTCCTCTGGCAAAACAATGTGAACAGAGGTGACGTGATCTTTTCAAGCCAAAGATTTAAGATTCATGGCATGAAACTGCCATGTACTTTGCTCTCAGAGAGGGGCCACCCCTTTGGCCTGGATCCTGGAACAAAGGAGACACATGGAGTAGACCCCCAGCCAGCCCATAGTCACCTCTGCAGACAGAAACTTTTGCTATTATAAGCTATAGGTTTGGTTGTCTGGTTTTGGTGTTGATTGTTTTGGCAGAAGAGCTGAACCATTCCCAGACTGACACCAGAAGTAAAGTGCTACTGTAATAAACACAAAATGTGTGCATGGGCCTTGGTGTCGCGTGGCAGGCGACAAAAACAAAAAACAAGAAACTGGTATTAAAGGTTTTTTATGCAGTGCCATAGCATTTGATAAAACGATCGCCTGTGATAATCTGGAAGGCAGAGTGTCACTAATGAACTCGTGGTTTTGGGGAGAAAGCAGAATGCTGGTAACACTGGATATTTGCTAATGACTGTTTTTGACAGTGCACAATAAAAGAGAAATAAGCTCATAGAAGAAATGGCCATTTTGCAAGCAGAATTGAAAGATAGTTTGGAGAGACCATAAATTCCAGGATTTGCAGGTTAAAAAATAGTGCTGTTTCTCATCTCCAACCCATAAAAGATAAAACTGAGAAGGCCTTGAGCTACAAAACCCAATTAAGGCTCATCCCTGGGGCAAAGATGAAATCAAGTAGCCTGGGTAGCCCACTGTTCAAACTCTAATGGGGTAGAAATGGGGGGAGGGGATCAAGCCTTGTAAGTGAGCTACTCTTCACCCATCAGAGAACAAAGTGATACAGGATGCCAAAAATGAACGATTCCATAAATGGCAACAAAAGCCCTTTTGTTTAGAAATACAGAGGTGTAGTTGCTTTCTATCTCTGTAAAAAGTGCCACAAACCCTGTTGCTTAAAAGGACTTACTACCTCACAATTTCCATGGGTCAAGAGTCAGTGTGAGTTAGCTAGGTGCTACACTCAGCCTCACATCAGGTTAAACCAAGGTGTCAGCCAGGGCTGTGGTCTCATCTGAGGCTGTGGGTGCTTCTCCAAACTCACTGGTTATTGTCAGAATTCAGTTACTTGTGGTTAAATGACTGAGACCCTCAGCTCTCAGACACTTATCTACCACAAAGTTCACGTGCATTCATCACCAAAAAAAGTAAAGGTAACTTACATGAGGAGATGACATGTTAATTAGCTTGACTGTAGTTTTTATTTCAGTATGTGTATATATATAGCAAATCATCATGTTCTACAGCTTAGCTATACATAAAAATATATAATTTAAAAAGGAAGCAAAACAGTATGGTTAAAATAGAATACATGCATAGATTTATCATTGGACAAAGAGGGTCATTATATGTTAAAGGAAGGCAAAATTCACAGGGAGCACGTTAGTCTTTGCTATGTGGCCAACCATGCTAGAATTTAGTGGCCTAAAGCAACGATTTTTTATTTATCTCACTATTCTGTGAGTTGGTGATCTCGGTTGGGCTCAGCTAGGCATTTCTTCTGATGGTCTCTGCTGGGCTCAGTCTGCATTTGTGGTCAGCTGCCATGGTCAGCAGCTGGGGTTGGCTGACTGTCTGCAGGGCCAGCAGGAGCAATGCTGAGGATGGGGCCATGTGTATCTCCGCACCCAGCAGGCTAGCCGGGAATGGTCATATGGCAGGAGTCCCCAGAGCAGCGAAAGAGCAAGCTCCAGTGGGCCAGTGCTTTTCAGTCAGTGCTTCTGCCATGTTTGCACCTATGCATGTTTATAAATAACTTAGCATCAAAATAAGCCAAACTAGAGCTCTCAGAAATATAAGAATCAAAAACACCACAGCCATAGCTTTATCTTTATATAGACAAAAGAATTAGGATTCAAATAGTATAATGAATAAGGTCACCAAATATCAGAGTCTGTTTTCCACAGAGAATATGCGTCCTTTTTTCAATGTCTTTGGAACATTTATAAAATTTGGCCATACGTTGAGGTGACAAAAGAAATCTCAGTAAATCAAAAATAAAGAAAAGAAAAAAGAAGACACTGTGTAGGCAATATTCGCTGACCAAATGCAGTAAAACTAGAAGTTAACAAAACTATAAACAAGAAAATTCAAACCACTGGAAATTAAAACACTTTCCTGGATAACTTGTTCGGTCAATAATTATAGACTGCTTAGAAAAAAGTGATAAAACTGTATACCAACAACTATGGAATGCTTTACATTGGGGACAGCAAACTTTTTCTGTAAAGGGCCACACAGTAAGTATTTTAGGTTTTGCGGGCCATAGGTCTCTCTGTAACTACTTAATTCTGCCACGGTAGTGTGAAGCAGCCATACACAACACACAAATGAATGGGTGTGGATGTGTTCCAGTAACACTTTATTTATAGGAACCGGCAGCAGGCTGGACTTGGCCCATAACCTTGGTTTACCAACTCCTGCTTCATATTAATTAAATGTTAAGCACTTAGAGAGAAATTCCTAACTTCACATGTTTTTATTGCTAAACAAGAAAAATAGAAATCAATGAAATAAGTAATGTACTCTAGAAGCTAGAAAAATATCAGCAACAGCAAAACAGAAAAAGCAAGAATAAAAATATAACACTAAAAACAGAAATTAATGAAAGAGAAGACAGAAAAACAATACCATTGGTAAATAAATCCAATATTAGAGAATACCAATAAAACATAAAAACCCCAAACAAAGCTAATCAAGAAAAATGAGGGGAAAAGCACAAACACATATTATTAAGAATTAGAAAGGAACCACAACCACAGATGTAGAAAATGCTTTTTAAAATCATAAGCAAATACTATGAATGACCGTATGGTAATAAATATTTAACTCTCAATGAAATGGTTAATTGTCTAGAAATAGTCTATTTACTATAATTGACTCTTTAAAGGGGAGCAAGTCTGAACAGATCAAGAATAAGAAAACAGCTAACAGGCTTCCCTGGTGGCACAGTGGTTAAGAATGCACCTGCTAATGCAGGGGACACAGGTTCGAGCCCTTGTCCGGGAAGATCCGACATGCCATGGAACAACTAAGCCCACGAGCCAGAACTACTGAACCTGTGCTCTAGAGCCCTCAAGCCACAACTGCTGATCCCATGCGCCTAGAGCCCGAGCTCCGCAACAAGAGAAGCCACCTCAATGTGAAGCCCGTGCACTGCAACGAAGAGTAGCCCCCGCTCACTGCAACTAGGGAAAGCCCGCGTGCAGCAATGAAGACCCAATACAGCCAAAGATAGATAAATATTTTTTAAAAAGATGTTTAGGAGAGACCTTCAAGATGGCGGAGGAGTAAGACGTGGAGATCACCATTCTCCCCACAAATACATCAGAAGTACATCTACATGTGGAACAACTCTTACAGAACACTTACTGAATGCAGGCAGAAGACCTCAGACTTCCCAAAAGGCAAGAAACTCCCCCATGTACCTGAGTAGGGCAAAAGGAAAAAGGAAGAACAGAGACAAAAGAACAGGGACGGGACCTGCACCTCGGGGAGGGAGCTGTGAAGGAGGGAAACTTTCCACACACTAGGAAGTCCCTTAACTGGTGGAGATGGGGGATGGCGGGGGGGAAGCTTCAGAGCCATGGAAAAGAGCACAGCAACAGAGGTGCAGAGGGCAAGGCGGAGAGATTCCCGCACAGAGGATTGGTGCCAACCAGCACTCACCAGCCCGAAAGGCTTGTCTGCTCACCCTCCAGGGTGGATGGGGGCAGGGAGCTGAGGTTTGGGCTTTGGAGGTCAGACACCAGGGAGAGGACTGAGGTTGGCTGCGTGAACACGGCCTGAAGGGGGCTAGTGCAACACAGCTAGCTGCGAGACAGTCTGGGAAAAAGTCTGGACCTGCCTAAGAGGCAAGAAACCATTGTTTCAGGTGCACAAGGAGAGGGGATTCAGAGCACCACCTAAAGGAGCTCCAGAGATGGGCGTAGCCGCGACTATCAACGCGGACACAAGAGATGAGCATGAGATGCTAAGGCTGCTGCTGCAGGCACCAAGAAGCCTGTGTGCGAGCACAGGTCACTATCCACACCACCCCTCCCAGGAGCCTGTGCAGCCCACCACTGCCAGGGTCCCGTGATCCAGGGACAACTTCCCTGGGAGAACACACGGTATGCCACAGGCTGGTGCAACGTCACGCAGGCCTCTGCCACCACAGGCTCACCCCGCATCCGTACCCCTCCCTCCCCCGAGCCTGAGTGAGCCAGAGCCCCCAAAGCAGCTGCTCCTTTAACCCCATCCTGTCCGGGCAGGAACAGATGCCCTCTGGTGACCTACACGCAGAGGTGGGGCCAAATCCAAAGCTGGGCCCCTGGGAGCTGTTCGAACAAAGAAGAGAAAGGGAAATCTCTCCCAGCAGCCTCAGGAGCAGCAGATTAAATCTCCACAATCAACTTGATGTACCCTGCATCTGTGGAATACCTGAATAGACAACGAGTCATCCCAAATTGAGGAGGTGGACTTTGGGAACAACTGTAGACTTGGGGTTTGCTTTCTGCATCTAATTTGTTTCTGGTTTTATGTTTATTTTAGCTTAGTATTTAAAGTTTATTATCATTGGTAGATTTTTTAATTGATTAGGTTGCTCTCTTCCTCCCCTTTTTTTAAAAATATATAGATATATATTTTTTCCCATTTTTTCTTTTTGTGAGTTGTGTATGTGTATGTTTCTTTGTGTGACTTTGTCTGTATAGCTTTGCTTTTACCATTTGTCCTAGGGTTCTGTCTGTCTATTTTTTGTTTTCTTGTTTTTTTATTTTAATTTTTTTTTATTTTTAATAATTTTTTATTTTAATAACTTTTTATTTGCTTTATTTATTTCTTTTTTTTCCCTCCCTTTTCTTCTGAGCCATGTGACTGACAGGGTCTTTGTGCTCTGGCCAGGTGTCAGGCCTGTGCCTCTGAGGTGGGAGAGCTGAGTTCAGGACATTGGTCCACCAGAGACCTCCCAGCTCCATGTAATATCAAATGGCAAAAGCTCTCCCAGAGAGCTCCATCTCAAGGCTAAGACCCAGCTCCACTCAACGACCAGCAAGCTATAGTGCTGGACACCCTATACCAAACAACTAGCAAGACAGGAACACAACCAGAAAGACAAGACCCAGCCTCATCCACCAGAAAACAGGCACCACTCACTTCCACCAGGAAGCCTACACAACCCACTGAACAACATTACCCACTGGGGGCAGACATTAAAAACAACGAGAACTATGAACCTGCAGTCTGTGAAAAGGAGACCCCAAACACAGTAGGTTAAGCAAAATAAGAAGACAGAGAAACACACAGCAGATGAAGGAGCAAGGCAAAAACCCACCAGACCAAATAAAGAAATAGGAAATAGGCAGTCTACCTGAAAAAGAATTCAGAATAATGATAGTAAAGATGATCCAAAATCTTGGAAAGAGAATGGAGAAAATACAAGAAACTTTTAACAAAGACCTCAAAGAACTAAAGAGCAAACAAACAATGATGAACAACACAATAAATGAAATTTAAAATTCTCTAGAAGGAATCAACAGCAGAAAAACTGAGGCAGAAGAATGGATAAGTGACCTGGAAGATAAAATAGTGGGAATAAATACCACAGAGCAGAATAAAGAAAAAGGAATGAAAAGAATTGAGGACAGTCTCAGAGACCTCTGGGACAACATTAAAAGCACCAACATTCAAATTATAGGCATCCCAGAAGAAGAAGAGAAAAAGGAACGGAGAACATATTTGAAGAGATTATAGTTGAAATCTTCCCTAAAATGGGATAGGAAATAGTTGATCAAGTCCAGGAAGTGCAGAGAGTCCCATACAGGATAAATCCAAGGAGAAACACACCAAGACACATGTTAATCAAACTATCAAAAATTAAATACAAAGAAAAAATATTAAAAGCAGCAAGGGAAAAGCAACAAATAACATACAGGGGAATCTGCATAAGATTAACAGCTGGTCTTTCAGCAGAAACTCTGCAAGCCAGAAGGGAGTGCAAGGACATATTTAGAGTGATGAAAGGGAAAAACCTACAACCAAGATTACCCAGCAAGGATCTCATTCAGATTCAACAGAGATATTAAAACCTTTACAGAAAAGCAAAAGCTAAGCGAATGCAGCATCACCAAACCAGCTTTACAACAAATGCTAAAGGAACTTTTCTAGGCAGGAAACACAAGAGAAGGAAAAGACCTACAATAACAAACCCAAAAGAATTAAGAAAATGGTAATAGAAACATACATATTGATAATTACCTTAAATGTAAATGGATTAAGTGCTCCAACCAAAAGACCTAGACTGGTTGAATGAATACAAAAACAAGACCCATATATATGCTGTCTACAAGAGACGCACTTCACACCTAGGGACACATACAGACTGAAAGTGAGAGGAAGGAAAAAGATATTCCATGCAAAAGGAAATCAAAAGAAAGCTGGAGTAGCAATTCTCATATCAGGCAAAATAGACTTTAAAATAAAGACTATTACAAGAGACAAAGAAGGACACTACATAATGATCAAGAGATCAACCCAAGAAGAAGATATAAAAATTGTAAATAATTATGCACCTAACATAGGAGCACCTCAATACATAAGGCAAATGTTAACAGCCATAAAAGGGGAAATCGACAGTAACACAATCATAGTAGGGGACTTTAACACCCCACTTTCACCAATGAACAGATCATCCAAAATGAAAATAAATAAGGAAACACAAGCTTTAAATGATACATTAAACAAGACAGACTTAACTGATATTTATAGGACATTCCATCCAAAAACAACAGAATACAATTTCTTCTCAAGTGCTCATGGAACATTTTCCAGGATAGATCATATCTTGGGTCACAAATCAAGCCTTGGTAAATTTAAGAAAATTGAAGTCTTATCAAGTATCTTTTCCAACCACAACACTATGAGACTAGATATCAATTATAGGAAAAAATCTGTAAAATATTCAAACACATAGAGGCTAAAGAATACACTACTTAATAACCAAGAGATCACTGAAGAAATCAAAGAATAAATTAAAAATTTCCTAGAAACAAGTGACAATGAAAACACGACGACCCAAAACCTATGGGATGCAGAAAAGCTGTTCTAAGAGGAAGATTTATAGCAATACAACCCTACCTCAAGGAACAAGAAACATCTCAAATAAACAACCTAAACTTACACCTAAAGCAATTAGAGAAAGAAGAACCAAAAAAACCCCAATGTTAGCATAAGGAAAGAAATCATAAAGATCAGATAAGAAATAAATGAAAAAGAAATTATTGAAACGATAGGAAAGATCAATAAAACTAAAAGCTGGTTCTTTGAGAAGATAAACAAAATTGATAAACCATTAGCCAGACTCATCAAGAAAAAATGGGAGAAGACTCAAATCAATAGAATAAGAAATGAAAAAGGAGAAGCAACAACTGACACTGCAGAAATACAAAGGATCATGAGAGATTACTACAAGCAACTATATGCCAATAACATCGACAATCTGAAAGAAATGGACAAATTGAGACTGTGATTAAAAATCTTCCAAAAAACAAAATCCCAGGACCAGATGGCTTACAGGTGAATTCTCTCAAATATTTAGAGAAGAGCTAACACCTATCTTTCTCAAACTCTTCCAAAATATAGCAGAGAGAAGAACACTCCCAAACTCATTCTACAATTCACATTCATCACACTATACCAAAACCAGACAAAGATGTCACAAAGAAAGAAAACTCCAGACCAATATCACTGATGAGCATAGACGCAAAAATCCTCAACAAAATACTAGCAAACAGAATCCAACAGCACATTAAAAGTATCATACACCATGTTCAAGTGGGGTTTATCTCAGGAATGCAAGGATTCTTCAATATACGCAAATCAATGAATGTTAACAAATTAACATATTAAAAAATTGAAGGAGAAAAACAATATGATCATCTCAATAGATGCAGAAAAAGCTTTCAACACAATTCAATACCCATTTATGATAAAAACTCTCCAGAAATTAGGCATAGAAGGAACTTACCTCAACATAATAAAGGCCATGTATGACAAACCCACAGCCAACATCATTCTCAATGGTGAAAAACTGAAACGATTTCCACTAAGATCAGGAACAAGACAAGGTTGCCCACTCTCACCACTATTATGAACATAGTTTTGGAAGTTTTAGCATAGTTTTGGAAGTTTTACCCACAGCAATCAGAGAAGAAAAAGAAATGAATCCAAATCAGAAAAGAAGTAAAGCTATCACTGTTTGCAGATGACGTGATACTATATGTAGAGAAGCCTAAAGATGCTACCAGAAAACTACTAGAGCTAATAAATGAATTTGGTAGAGTTGCAGGATACAAAACTAATGCACAGAAATCTCTTGCATTCCTATACACTAATGATGAAAAATCTGAAAGAGAAATTAAGGAAACACTCCCATTTACCACTGCGACAAAAAGAATAAAATACCTAGCAATAAACTTACCTAAGGAGACAAAAGACCTGTATGCAGAACTATAAGACAGTGGTGAAAGACATTAAAAATGATACAGATGGAGAGATATACCATGTTTTTGGATTGGAAGAATCAACATTGTGAAAGTGACTATACTACCCAAAGCAATCTACATATTTAATGCAATCCCTATCAAACTACCAATGGCATTTCTCACAGAACTAGAACAAAAAATTTCACAATATGTATGGAAACACAAAAGAGCCTGAATAGACAAAGTAATATTGAGAAAGAAAAACAGAGCTGGAAGAATCAGGCTCCCTGACTTCAGACTATGCTATAAAGCTACAGTAATCAAGACAGTACGATACTGACATAAAAACAGAAATATAGATCAATGGAACAGGATAGATAGCCCAGAGATAAACCTACACACATATGGCCACCTTATCTTTGATAAAGGAGGTAAGAATACACAATGGAGAAAAGACAACCTCTTCAATAAGTGGTGCTGGGAAAACTGGACAGCTACATGTAAAACAATGAAATTAGAACACTTCCCAACACCATAGACAAAAATAAACTCAAAATGGATTAAATGTAAGGCCAGACACTGTAAAACTCTTAGAGGAAAACATAGGCACAACACTCTATGACATTAATCACAGCAAGATCCTTTTTGACCCATCTACTAGAGAAATGGATATAAAAAAAAAAATAAACAAATGGGACCTAATGAAACATAAAAGATTTTGCACAGCAAAGAAAAACATAAACAAGATGAAAAGGCAACTCTCAGAATGGGAGAAAATATTTGCAAATGAAGCAACTGACCAAGGATTAATCTCCAAAATTTAAAAGCAGCTCATGCAGCTCAATATCAAAAAAACAAACAACCCAATCCAAAAATGGGCAGAAGACTTAAATAGATATTTCTCCAAAGAAGATATACAGATTGCTGACAAACACATGAAAGGATGCTCAACATCACTAATCATTAGAGAAATGCAAATCAAAACTACAATGAGGTATCACCTTACACCAGTCAGAATGTCCATCATCAAAAAATCTACAAACAATAAATGCTGGAGAGGGTGTGGAGAAAAGGGAACCCTCTTGCACTGCTGGTGGGAATGTCAATTGATACAGCCACTATGGAGAATGGTATGGAGGTTCCTTAAAATACTAAAAATAGAACTACCATACAACCCAGCAATCCCACTACTTGGCATATACCCTTAGAAAACCATAATTCAAAAAGAGGCATGTACCACAATGTTCATTGCAGCCTCTGTTTACAATATCCAGGACATGGAAGCAAGTTAAGTGTCCAACGACAGATGAATTGATAAAGAAGATGTGGCACATATATATAACGGAATATTACTCAGCCATAAAAAGAAATGAAATTGCGTTATTTGTAGTGAGGTGGATGAACATAGTGTCTGTCATACAGAGTGAGGTAAGTCAGAAAGATAAAAACAAATACCATATGCTAACACATATATATGAAATCTAAAAAAATAAATAAAGGTTCTGAAGAACTTAGGGGCAGGACAGGAATAAAGATGCAGATGTAGAGAATGGACTTGAGGTCACAGGGAGGGGGAAGAGTAAGCTGGGATGAAGTGAGAGACTGGCCTGGACATATATACACTACCAAATATAAAATAGGTAGCTAGTGGGAAGCAGTCGCATAGCACAGAGAGATCAGCTCCGTGCTTTGTGACCATCTAGAGGGGTGGGATAGGGAGGGTGGGAGAGAGAAGCAAGAGGGAGGAGATATGGGGATATATGCATATGTATAGCTGATTCACTTTGTTATTAAGCAGAAACTAACACACCATTGTAAAGCAATTATACTCCAGTAAAGACGTTAAAAAACTTTTTTTTAATATAAAAAGATGTTTAAAAAGAAAAAAGAAAGGAAACAGCTAACATTTATTCAGCATTTGCTGGTGTCAGATACTTGTTGGCTGTCTCAATTTGTACTGTCTCAATTAATCTGCCCATCAACCTTATGGTGTAGGTCCTGTCACTATGCCTGTTTGCTCAGATGAAGACAGAGAAGTTAAGTAAAATTAAGAAGCTTCCTACCCTCTAATAACTGGAATTAAAGCACCTTGACTCTGGCATTTCGATGGCTGGCACAATTGTTACCTTTGCAGTGCAGAAGATATTGAACGTTATGTCATAGGGCAGCCCCCAAGGACTGAAGGGGGGCAACATAATTTCCCCAGCAGGCTACTTCAAACTCTTGAGCAACTGATAATGTCTATGGAATTAAACTGTTTCAGAAAATAGCAAAAAAGGAAGTGTTCTATTTTATTTTAAGAAGCATGAGCCACCTTAAATCAAGACATGACAAAGATAACTGCAAACTAAATCTCACAAATATAGATGCAAAAATCCTGTTATATCAAATCTAGAAATATATTAAAATAATAACATGCCCTGAACACATACCATTTATAATAGGAATATATAAATGGTTCATAGTGAGAACTAAATTCCAGACATAATACATCATATTAACAGGTCAAGGAAGGAAAATGATTCTTCTCAATAGGTACTAAATTTAACCTTCTTTCTGATTTTTTTTTTTTAATTTAGAAGAATAGGAGTAGACTAATACTTCTTTAACATTTTAAATGACTTCTTTTTGAACAACAGCCAGCATGATGTTTACTGTTAAAATAGTAGTGTAGCATTTCTCAAACTATGTTTTATACAATATTAGCTTCAAATGAGAGAAATTCTTATTGTACTATTGAAAGAATTCCATATTTCAATGAACACAGAATATAATACATATTGTATCTCCATTTTGGAGATTCAAAATATACCTTACTGGATTAACTTTAGAAGAATAGAAAAAATAGCAAATAGATTCTGAAAAGGTAGACACAGAAAGCAGATTACAAATACTCAGTATTAAAATACTGTGGTAATAGTAACTGAAGGCATAGGCATAATAACACATTCCACAGCGAGTAAATATAAGATTGCAGCATGTGATAAACATACCATTTCAAAACAGGAAGGAAGATCAGATTATACAATAAAAAATACTGGGACAACTAGAAAAGATATATATCAGACCTCAAGTTCATATTTTACCAAAAGAAAAAAGAAAATGCCTGATGGCTTAGTTATATGTCAAAATGAAATCATAAAGATTAAAGAAAACGTAGATGGGCTTCAAGCGTAAACATGGTTAAGTCTACATTTCTCTTTCTCCTCCTCAAAATCATAAAACAACAAGAAGCATTACCAAAACAATGCAGAAACTTCATTCTCTGTGAAATTTGGAAAACAGTATAATCAACAGACTTTAAAATATATGTAAATACTGACAAATGCAGCTGAAATGAGCAGAAGCCACATAGAGGAAGGAAAAGGAAAAGCATAGAGAATGGAGAGAGGACATAGTGTGGCCAGAGGTCAGAAAATGCCACCAGGACACAACTCCTGAAGATGAAGGGCCGATACTCTATTATAACAGGTGTGTCTCTCATCTACAGCAGTTGTGAAAGATGGAAGGTGGGCAGAGCCAGTGGCAAAAGCCTTCCTTGAAAGGCTTTGGTTGAAAGAAGCAGAGGGGAAGGGTAGATATAAAGAATCACATAAAAAGTCATATTTGCAAGAAGCAGACTGTCTCTGAAAAGTTACCTTAGCCTCAATACCTGGTCCCCAAAGAGGAACCACTTACCAGCTGGTCAAGGAAAATACGACCATTCAATGATAAGTAATGAAAAAGGAATTAGCTCAGTATTAATACAAAGATGACTAGGAGATAATGGGGAAAGAGCAACAAAATGTGTCAAAGATGAAAAATGCTCATCAGAAACATGTTGCCACGGAGCAGATAAAGATTTTAACTAAGTATCTCACCATAAATTTTAAAATATTCAATGTGGCCATTATTTCTACAAAGGAAGATCAGAAACACAAGAACCTAGAACAGATGTGGCTACTCAACAGAAAGAAATAAAACATAAGCTAGTACACTCCAAGAAAGAATAAATGAATAAATACTGGAAGGAGCAGAAATGAGTCTAGATACTCTGGAAACTCAATAAGAAACATAAAGAAGAAGAATGAGAAACATGAACATTAGAAAAAAATTTTATAGAAAAGACTTTTTTGTTGTTGTTAAACAGAAAATGATAGATCTGGAAGAGAGGTAAAGGAGATTCAACAGATACCTAACTGGAATCCTAAAGAAACCCAAAGCAAATATTTAATGACATGATCCACGAAATGTTCATGAAATTAAAAAAGAAGAATGTAATCTGCACAATTGAAACGGTACACTGTGTACCAGGGAAAAAAAATGTTGACCTAGGATGCTGAATACCAAAACTTAATCATAGTCTTAATCATGTACTTTTAAAATAAAAGAAAGAAAAAAAATTCTGGACTAAGAAATCAGTCTGGCTTCATATTTATCCACCATTAAAACCAAAAGATAATGAAGCAGCATTTATAAGATACTGATAGGGAAAATTCGACTTGTCCTTCGAGTATAAAGGGTATGTTTGTTTTTAATTGCAAGAAGTTAGGGAATATTGTTATCATGAACCATTCTTGAGAAGCTACTAGAGGACATACTTCTGCCAACCAGAAGATGATCAAAAAAACCACAGGCACAGAACCTGGTAGTGAGCATTGGATATATTTAATTGTAAAATAAGACCAAAACAAATGTATAGACTAGGGTCACAGAGCAGAAGTAAATGCTATATGTCACTACAATGTAGAAATGATACAAAAACAAGACTCAGCAGAAGGGGATGAGAAGGTAAAAGGCAGACTGAGTTTGCCAATCGCCTCATTTAAAAAAGCTGAAAGATCGCAAAAGTCATTACAGCTGACAAATGGTAGAAGTATAAACATATCTACCTTACAAGGATAAATACTAAGACAGATGGGTATTATTGACTAAAACTGGGTATGTGGGAGGGGTAAGAAACTAAACATATTAATTTATTGTTACAGTCTGCCCTCCGTATCTGTGGGTTTTGCATCCATGGGTTCAACCAATCGTGAATGGATACTGACGCCAAACCTGCAGATGCTGACACCGACCGTGTTCATTGTACTCGCCCATTTTACATAAGCCACTTGACCATTGGCAGATTCTGGTATCTTCCGAGGCTTCTGGAACCAATGCCCCATGGATACAGAGGGAGAACTGTACTTTATTCAGAGTAACAAACATACACTGTGTGAAAATAGAGGACCAAGGGTGCTCATTTTCAATGAAAATTTTAAAACAACCATTAGAATAAAATTACAAACCTTCCTAAACCTCAGGAAGATTTTTCAAAGAAAACAGACCACATAGTGGATGACTTTATATAAAGCCATAAAATTGAAAACAATGTAAAATAATATGAAAAACTAAGATCAAATCCATCTATCATTACAGAGGTAAACAAGCTTAACTCATCTGTGATGGAAGGAAGGAAAGAAGGAAGGGAGGAAGGAAGGAAGAAAAGAAGGAGGGTGGGGGGAGGGAGGGAGGAATAAAGGGATCAGGGGAAGAAATTGGATGCCAAAAGCAAAACCCAACTCTAAGCTGTAAACAAGAGCCATTCCAAACACAAAATACTTCATAAAGACTAAAAAGTCTTTTGACTTTTGAATAAAATATTTTCAGATACGAACAAAAAGGAGCAAGAGTTGTGATCTTAACAGCAACAAAGACAGATTGAAGACCATGAAGCATTTTTTAAAAGACAAAAATGAGCACTTTATTAAATTAAATGGTGCAATTTCACAGTAAAGGTATAATAGCCCTAAACATCTATGCACATCCATCTGTTCTTGTTACATAAAGTAGACAGACAAATAAATAAATTACAGAAGACCAATATAGCACAACTACTAAAGTAATTAAGTAAATAATTAATAAAGTAAGTCTGGTTTATGTATGCACAAATATATTCACACATACACCCTAAAAATAAAGAAAATATCTTCAGTTCAAGTGTTATCATAAAAACTGGACTCAGACCAAAAAAGAAAATCTCCAGAAAGCAAAAACAGGGCAGAAAAATTTCTATGATCACAATGCAAGAAAACCAGAACTGAAAATCAAAACAAAACACACAAAATATCTCTCCACCTAGAAGGAAAAAAAATGCCCTTAAATTCTCCTTGAGTCAGAGAGAATGGACAAACAGAAATACATAACATTTGGAAAACAATAATGAAATGGTCACAGGTAAGAATCCATAGGAAAGAGCTAAGCAAAGCTCAGCAGAAAACACTTCCATTCTATCCATTGAGAAGAAAAATGAAGAATTAAAGGAAACAATTAAACACCCAACTCACAAAGGTAGATGAATGCAATGCAAATTAAGGAAAGTTGAATGAAGAATTATTAAAGAACAAAGTAGAAAATAATAAGTTAGAAGACAGAAAAACAATAGGAAAGATAAATCTGAAAGCCACTTTTGCTCAGAGAACAGCTTCTTTTGGCTGAGCCATTTTTTATAGTGGTGGCTGGACTTAAATGCCTGCAGATGTTAAATGACCCTGCAGTACTGCAGGGAGGAGAAAGAGAATTTCCAATAGAGGAATTTGACTATTCAGGAAAGTAAAGGGGAAGTTCCCAGAGAGTAACCAGGGCAGGCCAGGGAGACAAAGAGACGACTGGATTGCTTTGTATAATAAAGTGAGGGGGCTTGGTGGGGACCCTCAGATGAGGGGTGAGTGCTCTAAAGAGGAGAGGAAACAGGAAATATAAGAAGGGGAGAGAGAGATGGAGGCAGAGATGGAGAGACAGATAGAGCAATAATGATATAACAAGAGGGCTGAGCAATATTAAACCTCAGTGGGGGGGACTCCACCTCCTCCTACTTTGTTGCTTGCTTGCTTGTGACTCTTAGAGCACATCCTTTAGTAACCCCTAACACGGGAAAGTACACCGTGTTCTTGAGTGTCTGAAAATGCCTCCGAGTGTCTCTCAACCTTGATGGATGTTTTCCGCATACAATGCCATTGGCATTCTAGCGGGAACTCTCTTTCCCTCAGGATTTTCAAGGTGCAGCCCTATTTGTCTTCATATCCTGCATGGAGCAGTTAGAAAGAAAGCAACAGATCGGTATGTACTAAAATGGATAGCTCTCCAAGGCACCATGCTGAATGAAAACTACAAGTCTCCAAGTCATTTATAAGGTGTGCACCTTTTATATCAAAAAATCTGGAAAGGGATCCACCAGCGGCTCCAGGAGGTACCAGAACTGTGGGACTCTGGTCAAAATGGGAGTTTATGTATTGCCTGCATATTTCTCAATTTATCTTACAATTTCCTCACTAATCGAAAAATTTTTAAAAAAAAGAAAGTAATATTCTAGAGCTCTTAACACCAACGCTAATCCAAAAACGGTTTGAACAAAAATAAGAAAGTAATGTTCTAGAGCTCTTAGAATCAACACTAATCCAAAAACAGTTTCAACAAAAATAAGAAAGTAATATTCTAGAGTTCTTAGAACCAACACTAATCCAAAAAAGGTTTGAACAAAAGTAAGAAAGTAATATTCTAGAGCTCTTTATAGACTACAGTATAGTGTAATAGACCACAGTATAGTGTAGACTACAGTATAGTGTAATAGACTATAGACTACAGTATAGTGTAAACATAATAGACTACAGTATATTGTAGTCTATAGACTACACTATAGACTACAGTATAGTGTAAACATAACTTTTATATGCACTGAGACACCAAAAACTTCATGTGACTCACTTTATTGAAATATTTGCTCTACTATGGTGGTCTGGAATCAAACCTGTAATATCTCCGAGGTACACCTGTCCTGATACATGCTGCAACATGGAGGAACTTCAAAACTGTTATGCTGAGAGAAAGAAGACTGACACAAAATGTTATATGATTCCAATTACCTGAAATGTCCTGAACAGGTAAATCCATAGAGAAAGAAAGCAGATTGGTGGGTGCCGGGGGGCGGGGGAAGGGAGAGGTGGAGCCACAACGTAGCACACTGCGCGTTTCCTTTTAGGGCGTTGAAATTGTTTTGGAACTAGATAGAGGTGATGGTTGCACAACACTGTGAATATACTAAATGCCACGGAATTGTTCTCTTTTAAAACGATTAACTTTAAGGTATGTGAATTTTACATCAATTTTTTAAAAAGGAAAAAAAAAAGAACTCTAAACAACAAAAATTGTTGAGGTACCTGGCCCTGAGCATAGTACCAGTAAATGGTAACAGCCACAGCACGGTCCCCACGCAGGACCCAGCCCCACGGAATTCAAGTTTGTCTTTCCACACCTCTGCACCTTTCTCTGACTGCAGAATCTTTGCCGAGTCTGATTTCTGCACAATACCACAACTTATACGCATACGACACTACTACACTCCTTGTCACTTCTGAGGGGCTCATGGATGCAGGAAATTTGTCCTCAGAGAGAGCACTGGAAAGGAAATGGACAAGAAAAAACAAACCAGGATCCGTACTTCCACAAAGAGGATCTCATGCTTGTGTTCAAAAAAAAAATAGTGAAACTTATTTGTCGTCAGATATTCAGAGAAAGGCCAGTGGAAAGCTTTGCAGCAGGAAGATGCTGCCAGGCTGGCGGGATCGTGGGACCCACCATTTATCATTTCTGGATAATTTACATTTCTAGCTTGCTTTACCATCATTTATGTGCCACTTGAAACTGGACACAACAGTCAGTGATTTATTATTTTTAGGAAGGAAATGAAGGCACAAAAAGGTCAGCGTGACTTGCTGAAACCACAGACCAAGAATTAGAACTCGGAACCCTGAGTGGCAAGGTTCTGGGCCCCATTTGCCTTTCAGCAGCCAGGACCATGTTGCTGGGGAGATTTTCCAGACCTGGCACAGCTCTGTCACAGCACAGAAGTTGGGGACATCAGCAGTCCACAGGGATTTCTCTTTCTCCTTGTCTCCTTGTCCCCTCATCTGACCCATCCCGCAAACTGAAGCTAAGACAATTCTTCAGTACCTCTTGTGGCAAGTCAGACACCCACAGGGACTCCCCAGGCCCTCTGCTCTCTAACCCATCCTGGCCTCCCTTAGCCGATGGTACTTCCCCTCCTCCGAACATGGAGAGTCCCTGCTCACCTTTACATCCCGTACCTCTGCTCTGTACCCTTTGCACGTCTCTGCCCATCTAAATCCTCCTCTCCCGAAAGTAGGGAACCAGCCCTCAGGGCCCCAGACATGGAGCCAAGAACTTCATTAAGTACTTGAGTAGCTGCTTCTGTCATATGATTGAGAAAACATTTGAGTCAGCTCCAGTGAGCCCTCAGACAACAGAAAGACAAAGTAACCCACCATCTCTGAAACGAGTTCAGTAGCCTCAATCCTCAAACCAGCCTGTGGTCTGATACACAGTTCACCTGTGAGTGCAAACAGGGCCAGGCTGAGACACACACACACACACACACACACACACACACACACACACCCCAGACCACCCAAGAAGAAAAAGAAGTTTCTCATCTTTTAAACTATCCCCAAACACCTCTTCTAAGAGGATGTATTAGTTTCCTAGGGCTGCCAAAAAAATGACTACCACCTGAGTGGCTGGAAACAACAGAAGAATTTTTCTCTCAGAGTCTTGGAGGCCAGAAGTCCAAAATTAAGGTGTCAGCAGGGTCTTGTGCTGGCTAGAGGTTCGGGAGAGAATCCTTCTTGCCTCTTCCTGGTATCTGATGATGTTGCCAACAGCCCTTAGCATTCCTTGTCTTATAAATGCATCACTCCAATCTCTGCCCTGTCATCACACGGCCTTCTCCCTGCCTGTCTGCTTTCTCTTCTTATAAGGACACCAGTGTCCTTACTCCAACCCCGCTCCTGTATAACCTCATCATAACTAATTACATCTGCAAAGACTCTATTTCCCAATAAGGTCACCTTCTGAGGCTCCAGGTAGACATGAGCTGGGCTGGGTGGGAGCGCGAAGGGGAGGGAACCTATTCAATCCAATACAGATGAGAAGGTGAGGTAAAGGAAGAGAAGGTTTGGAATTAGGATCGACAGAAGGGTGATTCCAGGTTTTTTTTATTATTATTATCATTATTTTTTATTTTTTGGCCGTGCCACGTGGCTTGCAAGATCTTAGTTCCCTGACCAGGGATTGAACCCATGCCCCCTGCAGTGGAAGAGCAGAGTCCTAACCACTGGACTGCCAGAGAAGTCCCTGATTCCAGTTTCTATAACTTCATTTCCTCAGCTGACAAGAGCACCCAAGGAGGACCCCCCTGAAATCCCAAGTGACACCTCGGCCTTGGCTGTACTGTCCCTTTGTTCTTTGCCGTCCATGGATGAGTGGCTGCCTTGGGTTGGTGGCTTCCTTCTCCATCCTGAAGGAATTCCCCAGCCCTTGCCTTCCTCACCTCACTGTTCAGTTTGCAGAGATGGAAATTAAATCAGATTTTCACCTGTTTCATTATATTCTGATGAGTTTGAGCTACTGGGATTTTCAGTTTGAAAGAAAATATTTTGATCCAGCAATGCCCACAGGACAGCTCTAGGATGAGGATGCTTGGAGCATTCTGGGGAGCTGTGGAGTGTGAGTCTGTGTACAGATACATCACCTAAAACCCACTGGTTGACTTGCTAGTTGGCCCATGGGGAGATGTCGTTGTGTGGAAGAGTTTTCATCAGAATTCTGGTATAAAATGAAAAGCCTCAAAGGAAAGAAAGCCTTTCAAAACCTGTGTTGCATTCCTCTGATTTGGTGCAGCTTGTTTTCATGCAAAGTTTACTAAGAGAGAAGAGGCAACCCAGTGGCGTCATGTGCAAATCATAGGATTTACCAACATGATTCAAGGTGAGATCTTTGACTGGGCTGGCCCATGCTATTTCAGAGGCTCCAGCTCTTTTTTTCACTAACTGTTATTAATAGGATAGGCCACTGCATCTTTCATTCTAAGGACACTTCTGGAGCAGACCCTCACCACTGCTGATATGATGTTGTATCTGCACTCACACCTTTTCCCTAGTCCTCCATCCTCTCTATGCCTGATGCTGTCCTGAGTCTGATTCCTTTTTCAGCTCTTACAGCCCTTAACAGAGTTCCTGCCATGGTGCCTTACCCCCAGCAGGGGTTTAGCAAATGGGGTGCAACGAACAGAAGGAATATGATGTGCTGGTGGGATTGTATTCATAAACAGAAAACAACATTTGGCATACACTGTATTCACAAATAGTAACAAGTGATGGATGTCGGGCAGCAGAGAGGATGCTAAGAAAAATGAGATGCCATTGAGATGCAGGCTTCATTTCTCTCTCCTGACTCTGGCCACCAGCTGAGCTGTGCAGCCCTCAGCTCTTTCTCAGCCTGCAGGGCCTCTTTACCAGTGGTTCTGGGGGTGACTACCAGAAGTGAATGCCTGGTGAGAGCCAGGAGAACAAGCCCCAAGCCAAGCTGCCAATGAGAGCAGAGCTAGATGAAAAAGAAGCTAAGATATGCAGCCAAAAGAGATGGAGCCCAGACACAGGGCTCAAAGCAGGTGGGAGGTAAGCCTGGAAAACCTCAGGAATTGCTCCAGAGCACAGAGACCCTTGCTGTTATGGGTGGAATTGTGTCCACCCCCTTCCAATTCGTATGTTAGAGTTCCAAGCCCCAGTACCTCAGAATGTGACCTTATTTGGAGATAGGGTCTTTAGAGAGCTAATCAAGTTAAAGTGACATCATTAGGGTGGCACTAATCCAATATGACTGGTGTCCCCATAAGAAGGGGAAATTTGGACACAGAAGCACACAGAGGGGAGATGATGTGAATAGACAGGGAGAAGACGGCCAACTACAAGCCCAGGAGAAAGGTCTGGAACAGATCCTTCCCTCATAGCCTCAGAAGAAACCAACCCTGCAGATACCTGGGTCTCAGAGTTTGGCCTCCAAAACTGTGGAACAATAAATTTCTGTTGTTTAAGCCACCCAGTCTGTGGTAGTTTGTTACAGCAACCCAAGCAGACTAATACACCTATGATGGCTATTCCTGTGATTCCTGCCCTACTTATAAGGCACACGGGGCATTTAAAGGGCCTTTGAAAATGGAATCCATGCCCAACAAGCCTGCGACACGCCCATTTGGTGGTGGTACTGTCAGTCTCTATCAGTGATGTCCATTTCAATCACTCTCTATCTTGAGATACAGTGCAGCAAAAATGGCCTGACAATTTGACATCAACCAAATTTCTTTTAATGTGACTATTTTTGATCCAGCAATTCCATGTCCAAGAATGTAGAGCATTTCCCAAAAATGCTGATACAAGGGCTCAAAGACGTATATAAGGATTTTCCTGCAGCCTTTTTCTGTACCTTGCACATTTTTTCTTACTTTTTATTTGCAAATAATTCAAACTTACTGAAAATTGGCAAGAATGAAAATAGTACATAAAATGCTCATGCACCATTTATGCCAAATCTCTTACTGTTAACATTTTGCTTCATTTGTTTTATCATCTTTAACTGTCTCTCTGTCAGCCTCTCTCAACCCTGTGAACAAAGACTACTTACATCATAGCCCTTTAATCCTAACTACTTCAGTGTGTGTTTCCTAAATGTAAATATAATGTCTTACATAATCACAAGAGTTATCAACCTCCGGAAGTTTATCATGGAAACAGTACTTTTATCCAATCTGCCTTTCTTATTCCAGTTTTATCAACTGACTCAAAAATGTCCTCTAAGAATGTTTTTCTTCCATTACAAAATCCAACCCAGCTCAGGTACTGTACTTAGTTACCATCATTCTTTAATATCTATCAGTCTGTAACATTTCCCACAGCCTTTCTTTGTCTTTTATGACATTGACACTGTTATGGAAGGAATGTTTGTGTCCTCCCAAAATTCATATGTTGAAATCCTAACCCCCAAGGTGATGGTATTAGGGAGGGCATTAGGTCATGAAGGTGGAGCCCTCGTGAATGGGATTAGTGCCCTGATAAAGAGACCCCAGAGAGCTCTCTCACCCTCTTTCCACCATGTGAGGAGGACACAATGAGAAGTCTGCAGTCTGCAACTTGGAAAAGGGTTCCCACCAGAACCCAGCCAAGCTGACACCCTGGTCTCAGACTTCCAGCCTCCAGAGCTGTGGGAAATAAATGTCTGTTGTTTAAGCCACCCAGTTTATGGCATTTTGTTATAGAAGTCCAGATAGACTAAGACACACTATTAAAGAATACAATTTATTTTTAATAGACTCTTCCTCATTTGGGGTTTTTTCCATGGTCCCTCATAGCCAGATTCAGATTATGCTCTTCCAGGACAGAAAATGCCATGAGTGATGACTATCCTTCTCAGGGAATCATATCTGGAGGCCCTGGATATTCATCTACTCCTCACAGGTTAATTTTTACCTCCTGGTTAAATTAGTGTCCAATTTCTCCACTGTGTAGTTGCTTTTGTTCCCCTTGTAAGCAACAAGCAGTCTGCAGGGAGATGCAGTGAAACCATACAAAGATCTTCCTCTTCAAAGTTTCCCTCTTGGTTTAGCACCCACTGCGGACTTTTGCCTGACCAACCTTTAATGGTCATAAGATGATAATTTTCCAACTCCAGCACGCCCTCCACATTGATCTTGGCACTCAGCAAGCCTTAGTCCTCACAAGTGTGCCACAAGGTAGAGATACACCTGGGAGAATTCAGGAGCCTGCCGCATCAAGGAAGATTCTAGGGCTTCGGCGGTCAGGATACCTCCTCTGTAATGAGAAACAAGTTACTGCCCTTGCACTGATAACCACGAAGAAAGAGGCACAATCTTTATAGATTTCTTTGGATTGGGGAGGTAAGACAAACCATGTTTGAAAATGCTTCTCTAGCCATGTCGCCCATAAAGTAACCCTGTCAACCCGGATGGTGCCAGTTTCAAGCAGAGTCTGGAGCAAGGAAAGCCTCCACGGAGAGCTGAGACTGCAGTGAACACTGCCCTGGACTTTGACTTTGGGGTCATTTGACCCAATGATACTGGAAGTGTCTGCAGCCGGGGGATGCTGTGTGGAGCCTCTGAGAGGCTCCAAAAAGAGTTCACAGCACAGACCCTGAAGGTGCAGGAGTAGGTCACTGCCTCCCTCTGCCAAGGACCTTCGCCATTGCGCAAGCAGCTCCTTTCTTACCCGCCCTGGTAGAAGAAGAAAGACTAACCACGAGGCACAGGCACAATGTGAGCTGAACTGCCCACCGAGAACTGGATGTCTGATCTACCAAACCACCATGAAGAGCAACTGCATGTGCACAAAAGCATGCCATTATAAAATGGAAACAGTATGTGGAGATCTGGTCCAAGCAGGTGTAGGCAACATAACTGACCTGCAAAAGGAGGTGGTTTCAGCCTCCAAGATGCCTCCTCAGAGTGTCTGTTTCAACCCTCTGTCACCCTGCACTATGGCCTCATGGGGATTCCCTATGGCCAGTTAATGAAGGAGGAAAGAGTACAAGCTTGACTCATGGATTAATTGCGTGGTCACCTGAACACCCTGGAAGAGGGTGCCTGCAGCACTCAGGACCATTTCTGAAAGACAATGGATAGGAAATCTTCCCCCAAGACAGAACTTCAGGAGGCACATCTGGTTTTCATGGGAAGGATAAATGGTTGAAGATGTGAATATACCCTGAGTGATCAGCGGGGGTCAATGAGTTGACCAACTAGTCACGGCCTTTGAGAAAACAAAATTGAAAAACTCGTAGTAAGGAGGTTGGGGGAGAGCTGTGTGGAAGGACTTCTGAGAATGTGAACACATTTGTGTTCATGCAAATGCCCACCAGAGGGCAGCCACAGTGGAAGAGGCACGCTATATCAGGTGGACAAGAAGACCCAGGCATGGGGTCAGGATGGATGCCACACAACAGGATGGACTCAACAGCCTAACTGCATGGCTGCCTTCGCCAAGATATATGTGGCCACCGTTGCTGCTGAGCGCCCAAACTTCCAACAACGGAGGAATATACTGAGCCTCCACTCTGGAACCATCCCTGGGAGGACCAGCTGGTTACTTGGTAGCGGGTGAATTACATTGGACCCCTCGCTTTATAGAGGAGACAAGTCTTTGTCTTCATAGGGTAGCACAAATTCCAAGTGTGAGTTTTCTTTTCCTGCCCTCAGCACTTCTGCCAGTCTCACCATTAATGGATTTACAGAATGCCGGAATTCCTGAACAAGCACCCTGGTGTCCCACATAACATCAACTAGGGGACACTTAAAGGAAGTGACTCAGTGGGATCATGCCTATAGAATCCCCTGGGTTTACCTATTGCCCAGAATCAGCTGGCTCGAGAGATGATGGGATGGTCTGCTCAAAGCCCAATTACAGTTCCAGTTGGAAGCAAACATCCTATAAAGTTGTAGGGTAGAATGTCTGCCTTAAAGTTTAAGGATTAAACCAATGATCAACATATGGTGCAATCTTCCCCCACAGCCAGGAGCACAGGCCAAAGAAACAAGGGGTGGAGGTACAAGTGTTTACTGTTCTAGCTCTTAACACACCAGAAGTTTCACTTCCCATGCCCATGACCTTGGGTTTAGTGGATTTGGAGGTCCATGACCAAAGCAGAAAACAATCATGTTTCTGATCCACTGGAAGCTGAGACACCTTCCCCTTTTCCCCCTCCACCTTCCAGTGAACCAACAGCCAGGTAGGGGTCCAGTGGAAAAGACGGTATCAAGTATTTACAGCCTACAGGATTTGTTGGGGTACTTCTTTGTTCTCCCTTGCCCCACATTCCTGGCCAAGAAAAAAAAAACTGCAGAAAAGTCACCAAGATCTCACACCCTGCAAGAATTAAAGTGGGGGTCATCTCACCAGTAAAGAATCCATCCAGCATGGGCTTGTACATGGCAGGGAGACTAAAGTATGGGTGGTGGGAAAAGATGTCTCTCTAGGCCCCGTGACCTACCAAGCTGGGAAGCACAGCAGCTGTGGTGATAAACCAAGCTGCTGATCCCTGCCCCATGTCTATTTCCTTAAATGAAGGACACAGGCTTGGCTGACAATTTAGATTTCACATGGAAACATGACCAAATTAATATCACTTTGCAGTGAGAGTAGCTGGTGGGACTTCACACATTCCCTCTGCTGAGGACATGAGCTCTTCATGCAAAGGACAGGAATGGATGCTGAGGGCAAAGGAGACGCCTGTCTCAGATCCTTCCATTTGCTTTTCTGGGTCTGTCTCCACCCTTCTCCACCCTGGTCCCTGCCCCAGGACTCTGGACTGAGTAAACTCTACAAGAGGCTCCCAAAGAAATTGGCTTCCAATTGGGTTCAGCTAGCAAGAGCCCCAGCAGGAGAAGGAGGGAGGGAGGAGAGTAAATCAGGGTGTTTATTCTCTGGTTCCTCCATGGAGGTGACACCGGTCTGCTAAGTCCATCCAAAGACTGTCACTGTTCCTCTCAAGGTGGCTTGTTCCAGCCACTCTCTCTTCTTCTGGGTTTCAGTAACCTGTCCCTTCCCTCTTCCTAGGATGGCAACTGCTCCACCATTGCTAGCCCTGGTTCCCGCGCCATGCCATGGTTTCCCGATACCTGCCATACCTTTGTAATGAGTTCCTTTAAAAATAAGACCTCCTCGGGCTTCCCTGGTGGCACAGTGGTTGAGAGTCCGCCTGCCGGTGCAGAGGACGCGGGTTCGTGCCCCGGTCTGGGAAGATCCCACATGCCACGGAGCGGCGGGGCCCGTGAGCCATGGCCGCTGAGCCTGCGCATCCGGAGCCTGTGCTCTGCAACGGGAGAGGCCACAGCAGTGAGAGGCCCACGTACCGCAAAAAATAAATAAATAAATAAGACCACCTCAATTTATCCTAACAGAACATCCCATCTGTTACCCCTGGGGACTCTAATAAGCACAAAAGTTTAAATACCATGCCCAGGATCATGGATCTGGGAGATGGTAGGAAGAGGCAATGTCTTGAGAGTAGACTCTGTACAGCCTTGTGGGAAGTGCACTTGGGTCATGTCTGGGCCCCTCACCCCTCCAGAACTGTGAGATAATAAATGCTGAGCATGTGGTCATCTGTTATGGCAGCAAAAGAACACATAGGATGCTGAAAATTTCTCTCCCACGCACCCTTTCTTAGAAAACTACCCAAAGATGTGCTCTAGCAAAATTAGGGAGTAAACAAAGAAAGGGGGAGGATAGACTCCAGGAAATAGAGTCTTCCACCAAGGACAGTGGAGAGGGAAAGGCCCCGGGGACCGTTGGTGGCACACCTGGAGAGGAAGGCATGGTTGGAGCAGGGGGTCAGAACCTCCAGGAGGGCAACGGGCAAGGGAGGCTGAGCTCGCTGCCCAGGAGGGAACCATCAGCCATGAGCCTCTGGCAGCCATAACTGCAGGACACGCCCAAAGCTGGGAGTGTCTGGAGAGGGGCCCTGAAAGTGGAAAGAAATAAGGCCCCAAAAGACCAAGCTGGGAGGAAAACCCCAGGAAAGCAGAGGCTGCCTGCCTATTACAGCTGGTGGCCAGGGGCACCTCCACTGTAAATCACAGTGGAAGGAGTGACACTAGGCAGGGGTCCTTGTAGAGGAGTTTGTACATAGACAGTTTTGATCTTCCTTTTGAATCCAGATAATGAAACATCGGTGTGGGGAAAGAAAAAGAGAGAAAGGGAGGGAGAGACAGTGTGTGTTTTTCTCAAGCTGAAGTAACAAGAATTAGATGCTTAAATATATTATTTAGAGTTACACAGTTAAACAAAGGCGCAATGAAATAAGTGATGTAGCTATTGGGATGGGGAAGGAAGGAGGGGGTTGGGGGCCGAAGCCTCATCTCTCTCAGCAGGAAGCCAGTAGATGGTGTTTGGAGTTGATAAATCAGGAGAGAGCCAGGTAAGAGCTTTAGCTTAGAGACACGGAGGAACGGCCAGGAGATGGAAACACAGAAACCCTTCAAAGCAGGTCTGTCTGAAGCCCTCAGCTGGGCTGAGGGCGCAGAGCAAAGCACTGTCCCTTTTCATTATATGGCCCCCTGTACTATTTGGTTTCCTAATCCTGTGCTTGAAACCTATTTTATACACCAGAGCAGATGGGGGGAGAGAGGGTGGGGAAGGAGGGAGGCATAGAAGGAAGCGGGGGGGAGGGAAAGACGGAGGGATGGAGGCGGGAGCGGGGTTGGGGGAAGGCCCCCTGGACCTGCAGTCACTAAAGCCGGAACCCGCGGCTTCTACTCCAGGCCATCGCAAAGAGCCCCTGGCACTGCTGCACCACCAGGTGTGCAGGAGAGGCTCAGGGACAATCCACCCCCCCAACAGGGATGGGAACATGTGACACTGGGCAGTCCCCCAGACACTCCAGTGGGCCCCAGCTCCAGCTGCCCCGGGGGTGACCTGCCCATGGACACAACCCTTCACTTGCTTCCCCACTTCCCCGCCCCTCCTCACCCCTTCCTGTCCCTGGGTCACCTCCCAATAACCCATCATACTCAAACCCTTGTCTGAGCTTCTGAGGAGACCCCAGCTGACATCGGCACCATGGCCTGCAGCGTTCTCCATGCCTGCAGCGTCCTCTGTGTCTGCAGCGTCCTCTGTGCCTGCAGCACAGAGGATGGATCCAGGCTCCATACCCCGTGCAGCATCTCCCTGCCCTAGGCTCAGGGTAAGCTCTCCAGCCACCGGAGAAAGGCCTAGGCGGAGGACGTGGGGCTGGAGGCAGCAGGTGTGGGCCTGTGTGGGACTGTCCTCCAAGCTGCAGGAGCCTCCTGGGCCGGATGAGGGGCGGGGGTGGGAGCCCAGTGCACTCCCTGCAGGGCTGTACGCAGCCTGACCCCATGTCACCACCTGTTCCTAGATCCACAATCCTGGGCATGGCATTTAAGCTCTGCCTGTTGGTCAGGCTGGATCCAGGCCCCAGCAGTGCCAGCAGGCCTCCCTGTGTGTCACCCCGCTACCCCACCGCATGCTTTGCCCTCTTGCTGGTGGTCATCTTCCCTGGGCAACCTCTGGAAGTTCCAGGCAAACATCCCACTAGCCTTCCACCTGGTACAAAGAGCGGGGCATGGAGAAGCGTCGGGGTGGGATCTCGTGGACTGACTTGGGTCACCAGCCCACCTTGATTCAAACACTGAGTCACGAGATGGAGATGCCCTGGGAGCTGGCTGGGGGGGGAGGGGGGGTCAGGTCCTTCTAACTAAACACAGGACCTGAGAGTGGGGAGCCCATGTGGTTCCCAGAGGAAAATTGAGATGCTATTTCCGAAGAACAGAGAAGCTCTATGTCCGCCCCAGGTGTCACAGGACGGCAATGCAGAACTCACCTCCACCAGCCGGGGCCCAGCTGATTTCTAAGCACCACCAGCACACGCCAGCTACCAGGACACGCTCGGTCACAGACACTGACGCAGACACTCGAACAGACCAGTCCCACGTTTGATGAGACGTGTGGTTGTGATACTCAGACACTCAGCCAAGAGGATGTTGAGACAAAGAACACATTTTGTCATGAATATCCACATGTTTGTGGGCTGGGTGACTCAGGAGCTCGCTTTTCCTTTACTATGTAACTAGAATGGTTTAAGCCTCATTACCCCAAAGTGGACAGACCCCACCCTCCCTCTATGTTTCGGGGTTCTCTGGGGCCCATAGGTCCTCCAGTCCCCTTTTCCTCTTTCTTCCTTCACAGATTCCATAATCTCCATGCAGATAACCCTGGACTTGAATCTTCTAGCTCCCCTTGCTATAAACCACCCACAAAATGCAGATCTTTTCCTTTATTTCTCCAAACACATCTCCCTCAACGTAGCAGACTTCTACTAAAGACCCAGGGTGATGATGAGGGGTTATATCACGGAAAATAAATTAAATAGCAGACATTTCTGGTTTTAAAAGGAGAGCCATTATTTGAGGAACTAACTTGAAAGCCAAATTTCTTCCCCGATCCCCCAGGTCATCCATTGCAATTCTGTCCCTGTCTCTTTTGAGGCCTTTTCCTGTCACTATTGCTATGCAACAAACCACCCCAAACTAAAAAGTGAAAAACATTTTCCACTACGCACCTACTAGAAAGGCAATCCAGAACACTGACAACACTAAATGCTGGTGAGGGTGTGGAGAAACGGGAACGCTCATTCACTGCTGGTGGGAATGCAAAATGGTGCAGCCACTTGAGAAGACAGTTTGATGGGTTCTTCCAGAACTCAGTATAATCTTACTGTACCATTCAGCAATCACATTCCTTGGTATTTACCCAGAGGAGCCGAAAACTTATGTCCACACAAAAACCTGCACACAGATGTTTATGGAAGCCTTATTCATAATTGCCCAAACTTGGAAGCAACCAAGATGTCCTTCAGTAGCTGAATGGATAAATATATCATGGTGCATGCAGACGATGCAGTATCATTCAGCACTAAAAAGAAATGAGCTGGCAAGCCATGAAAAGACATAGCGGAATGTCTAGACATAGAGGAAAGAAGCCAATCTGAAAAGGCTAAATACTGTATGATTCCAACTATATAACATTCTGAAAAAATCAAGTAAAAAGTGGTTTCCAGGGGTTGTGTGGGGGTGACAGGGGTGGGAAGGGATGAGTAGGTGGACCGCAGAGGATTTTTCAGGCAGTGAAAATATGGGAAATCTCTTTACCCTCCTATCAATTTTTTTTTTGGGGGGCTGCAGTGTGCTGCATTGCATGTAGGATCTTAATTCCCCAACCAGGAATCGAACCCATGCCCCCTGCATGGGGAGCTCAGAGTCTTAACCCCTGAATCACCAGGGAAGGCCCTACCTTCCTCTCAATTTTGCCATGAACGTAGATCCGTTCTTCAAATCTTTAAAAATATTTTTAATGTATTATGCTGACACATTCTAGGGATCAGGAATTAGACAGGGCACAAAAGGAACAATTTACTTCTGCTCCATGATTTCTGGGACCTCCTCTGGGAGGACTCAAAGGCTGAGTGTGATTTAATAGCTGGGGGCTGAAATTTTCTTCTCTCATATGTCTGGTGGTTAAGGCCAATTGTTGGCTGAGAACTTGAGCAGACTGTGGACTATAATGTCCACACATGTGGTCTCTCCACCTGGGCTCTCTTGGGCTTCCTCACAACATGGCCGCCAGGCCCCAAGAGCAAGCATCCCAGGAGAACAGAGTAGAAGTTCACAGCACTTTTATGACCTAGGCTTGGAAGTCATATGGTGCAACTTCTGCTGTATTCCATTGAATGAGGCAATCACAAAGGCCTACCCAGGGTCCAGGGGAAGAGGACATGGCCTCCACCTCTTGATGGAAGAGACTGTGGGATGGGAGATGTTTCCATCTTTGGAAAATACAATCTCCCATAAAACCTCTTCACATTTCTGATATCCTCTCTTCCATACTCCTCAGCATCTCAGAAACCTCAAAATCCCTCTAACTTGATTACACAAAGCAATTCATTGCTCCCTTTGTCTCTCCTGGCTATGCCCTGGGAAACTTCCCCTTTTACACCAGAGTATTTTCCTAAATGCCAGAGTATTTTCCTAAACAGTCAGCACTATTTAACAGCATGCAGGTGCTCAGATTTAGCTATTATCATGAAATACCTAGCCAAAAAGAATATCTTCCAAAAGATCGATTGTGTGTTACTCAGGCATAGAAATATTGTTTCACCATAATGTATGGAAGCCACATCTGCAAAGCTGTATTAATATAGTTTACCCATAGCAGGGGGGCAAAAATATTTAGTGAGTAGATAAATAAATGAATGAATCAAATATGAACTATCAGCCAAGACATGGAAATAACCTCATTACTTGGAATTGAGTGTTTTAATGTAATTCATTAAAATAGACACTGTCTGTATTTGTGATATATTGTGCTTAAAATTCATGGAGAGAATGAGCATTTTAATTACAAAATGCTAAAAATCATTAACAATTTAAAGATCATCAAGCAAGCAAGTCTGCTAAGCCCTTATAGACAAACCAGACAAGTGCAAGGGCACAGCTAAAGGGCAGGTGCAAGAGGAGGGAGGAAGGGGCAGGGCCAGTTGCCCCCTACTCATGGACCCAGAAGAATTTAACCCAACCTACCAAAATGTAAGAGGCCCAGGGATGCTGTGGGAGAAGGGGAAGGACCAGGGGTTGCATGGGGACTATGACCCCCTGGGGGATCTCAGCCTCTGCTGAGAGACCAGGGCCACATCCACCCCTCCCCCACTGCTACCCCCAGTCTAGACAACCTCCCACGTCCCACTGCCGAAGGCAGCCTGCCTTCTCCACCTTGATTCCTTCGTCTGCTTTCCCTCCACTTCCAGGAAGTCACCTCTCCTCAATTCCTATCAACTAAATCAAGCCCACCCTTTAGCACCCAGTCCAATGCCACGGTCCCCAAGAAGCAAAAACATCCCCATCACCCAGCCCAGCGCTGATTTCATACCCTCTGTGCCCCCCTGTTCTCTGTGTTCTCTGCCACTGTACTTACCTTACACGAAGGTAAGTCTTGTCGCTAAAGAATCTCGAAGGCCCAGCATTCAGGCTGCACTCACTTGATGAGCTGACTCCATGTTGGCTCCATTTCATCCACTCAGCAGCCCCAGGACGTACTGTGACTGACTGTCCTCATTTTATGGAACTGAGGCCAGAGAGTAAGTGACTTGTTCAAGGCCACATGACCAGTTTGAAATACAGATGAACCCTGGGGTGCCTACGGGGTCCATGTGATGGCCAATCCCAAGGTTTCCTGGAGTGAGGGGAGGGGGATGGACATGCTGGGGAGTTCATGGTGGTGCCCTCACGTCAGGGTTCCTGTTCAGGGTCTGGTGGTACAATGCAGTCATATCTCCTAGTTAGAGACCTGCAGATTACACTCCTTGTAAGAGCAGAATATGCAACGAAATAAGGAACCACAAGTATCTCTTATTACCTCACAAAGATTTATTAGTGAAGGCAAAGTGCTTATAACAATTGTCAAATATAAAGAGGTTAGTTGCACCAAAAAAAATAAGTTTTCCCAACTGGCTTGACTTTTGTTTAAGACAGCTAGTAAGTATTCAGCTATCATAAAAATACTTTTGAAAAAACAGACACACTCCATCTGTCCCTTCAAAGTAAAAGTAACATTTTAAAATGAGTATGAAAGAAAGAGTAATGTTATACAGAGAGCTTCTGAATACAGATATATGGAAATGTTTTCATTATTATATGACTTTGCTGGCCCAAACAAGATAATACGTCATCCACTAAACTCTCTTATCTGCACACTTAAAACAGAATTTTCTAAGCTGTTTAGAAGGTTTCCAAATGAATATTTTGAATGGATTTTGATTCCATATGTTTTAAATTGCATAACTGGTGGCTGTGATTTTTAAAATGAGTTTCATCGAAGACATGAACTCAATTTCCAGAATTTATCGTAATATGAGATTTTTATGAATCTTGCCAAACTTATCCATTAACACCTTAATCATGACTGTTCCATCTTCACGTGATTAAATGATAAGGAGGTATTCTTCAACTACAAATGAAAATAGATGAACAAAGCTGCCTATATTGGGAATTGCATATAAATACGACAAGATCAGATTTTGAAAACATCATTGACAAATTTGCGGAAGTTACAGCTTAAGAACAGAAAATTTAATACTATTTGCCACCGCAAAAAAAAACTAGTAGGTACATACAAGCTTTTTTTTCTTTTTCCTACAAGTATATTAATGGAAATTTTAAAATATGAATCTATAACTTTTTCCTTTTTATTGTAATTTTTTAATTTTCATTTTTTAACAAAGGTCCTGGTTGGGCTTCCCTGGTGGCACAGTGGTTGAGAGTCTGCCTGCTGATGCAGGGGACACGGGTTCGCGCCCTGGTCCAGGAAGATCCCACATGCCGTGGAGCGGCTGGGCCTGTGAGCCATGGCTGCTGAGCCTGCACGTCCAGAGCCTGTTCTCCGCAGCGGGAGAGGCCACAACAGTGAGAGGCCCGCATACCGCAAAAAAAAAAAAAAAAGGTCCTGGTATGATTATATAGACAAAATTCAATAAAGGAAAAATTTCACTGTCAAGAAAAAAAATGAATTTTAGTAAGCACAGCCATTTGAATCTACATATATTTGCAAAGTCTCACTCTCAGTTAAGATGATATTAAAACACATATCAAAGGAAACTGAACTTAAAATCTGGCCTTCAGATCACTGTATCACAATAAAGCAAACAAGATTTTTTAATAATGCATATTTGATTATATTACTTTTATTAAAAGTGCTTAATGTACTCTAAAGAGAACAGAAAGAAATGGTATAGAAAATTTCAGTACCATTAATAAACAGGAATAAGTTATTATTTAAATATTACATACTTTAGCTCATTTAAAAATTCTATTTCATATATTTTATCTATGTGTATTGTCAACGCCCTCCAGCCAAAGCCACCAGAAGTACACTTGTGAATTTCTGGTGAACAAGTTGCAGTTATTACTCATTGTGAGGAGAGAGACTGCGCACCATGGGAAACTTGGGGGGGGATGGTGGTCAGTAAGATGGTGTTAGATAGTGGTGATTGGTGATTTGGATGAGGATCTAAGGGAGGGGTTCTCTCCAGATTGGATGCTATCAGAGAGAGGGGGCAAGCCTATGAGGGGGTATCTCAGTACATCTTATCCCTGGGGACAGCTGACTAGAGCAAAGATGAAGCTGTAACTGGTGAAACAGGGATCACTCTTGTTGGCCAGCAGGGGCGTGTTAGGTGTTCTGTGGGTGGCACGGTGATCTTGTTTTCATCTGTGCTTAGACAAATTGATGAGGGGGCTTTGCTTGGTCTCACTTTATCACGGGCTCAGAGTAACCTTATCTGAGGTAGGTATTCTGTGAGATTGTCTACATCCAACAGATTACTGTGCCTGTCTGTGAATGCCCAGCCACTGCTGGATGTCAGGACTGCTCTTTCCACTTTCCTGGCATAGTATTACAAAACTACAGACACACCTCAAAGATATGGTAGGATCGGTTCCAGACCACCGCAATAAAGTGCATATCGCCGTAAATTGAGTCACACGCATTTTTTGGTTTCCCAATGCATATAAAAGTTATGTTTACACTATACTGTAGTCAGTTAAGTGTGCAATAGCATTACATCTAAAAAAGCAATGTACATACCTTAATTAAAAAATACTTTGTTGCTAAAAAATGCTAACCATCATCTGACAATGCAGGGTTGCCACAAACCTCCAATATGTAAAAAAAAAAAAAGCAATACCTGTGAAACTCAATAAAACAAAGTGCTATAAAACAAGGTATGCCTGTACACTGTACAGTAGTATTGTAGTTCACATGTCAGCACCCCAAAAAGAACCTGTACCCCATTCGCAATCACTCCACATCCCTTCTCTCCCCAGCCCATGGCAACCACTCAAAATTTGCCAATTCTGGACATTTCATATAAGTGGCTGTGATAGTTAATTTTATGTGTCTGCTTGGGTAGGTCATGGTACCCAAATATTTGGTCAAATATTATTCTAAATGTTTCTGTAAAGGTATTTTTAGATGAGATTAACATTTAAATCAGTAGACTTTGAATAAAACGGATCGCTCTCCATAATGTGGGTGCGACTCATCCAATCAGTTGAAGCCCTTAATGGAAAAAGACCAACCTCCTCAAGCAAGAAGGAATTCTCCCAGCAGATTGCCTTTGCACTCAAAGTGCGACTCTCTCCCGGCTCACCAGCCTACCTGGACAATTTTGGACTAGTCAAGACGCTACAATCATGTGCACTAAATCCATGAAATAAATAAACTTATATGTATACAGTTGACCCTTGAACAATATAAGGGTTAAGGGTGCTAACCCTTTACACAGTCCAAAATCCAAATATAATAAATATAACCTATAGTCGGCCCTTTGTATATACTCATCTCTTCCATGTCCTCCACTCTGCATCTGTGGATTCAGCCAAACTTGGACACAGAGCCATACAGGACTGTGGTATTTACTATTGAAAAACATGCACAAATAAGTGGACCTGCACAGTTCAAACCTTTGTTATTCAAGGGTCAGCTGTGTACAGACACACACACACACACACACACACACACTCACACTCACATCCCATTGGTTCTGTCCCTCTGGAGAACCCTAACACAATGGTATTATAGAATATGTGAGATTTTCTGACTGACTCCTTTCACTCACCATATTTATATGACTTCTCATTTAATCCTCAAACCCTACCATGTGAGAAGCATCTACATCAGCGGTAAAGTGGAGTGGATCCTTCTAGCCAGAATGATTACGGCAGGAATAATGGGCATACGATTCTGGCTTCATGGTGACCATCTTAACACTCAGAATGCACCATTCTGATGTTTGAGAAGCCCTCCTGCGAACTCAGTGGAGAGGGCCCCTCTTGCAGGAAGCCTTCCTGGATCTGTCCTCCATTCCAGGCCAGCATCTCTCCATCACATCCCTCTGCTCTGCTTGTCAGACTATAACAGTCTGTGAACTCAAATGGCTTCTTGCTAAGACTGAAAACCTTGAATGCTAAGGGCTATGTCTATCCACCACCAAACTCCCATCCCCCATCTCATCCTAGTTCCCAGAACGTTCCATACAGAAGCCTCACCCTAGAGCCCGCCTCTCCTCTGTCCCCGAGGGAAGGTTCTGCTCCTAGTCCCTCAGCCCCGCCAGAAACTCTGGCCTGGTTGAACCCATGGACTACAACCCAATGGGCCTCGTCCGCAACCAGCAGCCAGGCCTGGCACCGACCCTCAGCATCTTATTTTCTGTCAAATAAAATGAGTTTTAAGTACACAGGCTTCTGTTGTGTCCAGCTTCTAACTGACAGGCCCGCCCGCCAGGAGCTGCTGCCTCCTGGCTTCCCTCAGCATGAAGTGGGGCAAGCCCTTCCAGAACTTTCCCTCCAGCGGCTTGCTTGCCTTTTGGCTACATGCTTCTCTTTCTGCTCTGTGACAGGGACCACCTTCCCCACCCCCAAAGCTTCCCCACCCACACACACCCAGAGACTAGCCTTAGCTCTGAGTGTTTTTTAATAAAACTTTCTGAATTCCTGTAGGGTAAATTGGCAACTCCCTTTTGAACCAAAATCCATTATCTACCATGAACATGGTCCCAGCAGCCCATGAATAATGGAAATTTGTCAGTATTACCCCCAGAGTGACCCAATCTTCCTTCACTTTTGGACATTATTATCCAAGGGCGAGGGACCCTTTCAGTAGCAGAGAATGAGGCAAAAGTCAGCATTCTTTTATCTAGGGCCTGACTTTGAGCTCATCCCTTGGGCAGTTTGCAAGAAGTTTCCTGGTACCTCAACAGAGCACTGGCCCATCTGTTCAGTCTTCAACAGCTCTGTGGAGAGCAGTCCACGGTACAAGCCAGAGCCCGGCTGCAGAAGACAGTGGAACACAATCCCCTGAAGCCCCCAGCCCACCAGGGAGCAGGCTGCAGCCATGACAGCTGAGCATTGTCATGCTGGCTGGAAAGACACAGATTCTTCCCAAATCAGAGAAGTGACTCATAATCTGAAGAATCCATACTGCTGTGTTGAATTGCATCCTCCAAGAGAGATACATTCAAGTCCTAACCCCTGTACCTGTGAATGAGACCTTATATGAAAATAGGGTCCAGGACTTCCCTGGCGGTGCAGTGGGTTATAATCCGGGTTTGAGCCCTGGTCCAGAAGATCCCACATACTGCGGAGCAACTAAGCCCGTGCGCCACAACTACTAAGCCTGCGCTCTAGAGCCCGCGAGCCACAACTACCTAGCCCACGTGCCACAACTACTGAAGCCCATGCACCTAGAGCCCATGCTCTGCAATGAGAGAAACCACCGCAATGAGAAGCCCGCGCACCTCAACGAAGAGTAGGCCTGCTTGCAGCAACTAGAGAAAGCCCGCGTGAAAGACCCAACGCAGCAAAAAAATTAATTAATTAATTAAATCTTAAAAAAAAAATTAGCCAAATTTTCCATTAAAAAAAAAGAAAGAAAGAAAGAAAATAGGGTCCTTGCAGGTGATCAAGTTAAGATAAGGTCACTAGGGTGGGCCCTAGTCCAACATGACCGGGTCCTTATCTAAAGTGGAAATTTGACCACAGACATGTCACAGGCAGAGAGAAGACGATGTGAAGAAGGCCAGGTGATGGCAGAGGCAGAGATTGAAGTGATGGAGCTACAAGCCAGGGACACCAAAGACTGTTGGTCCCGCCAGCAGCTGGAAGAGGCCAGGAAGTGTTCTCCCCAGTGTCAGAGGGAGACGGCCCGGCTAACACCCTGATTCCTGACTTCCAGCCTCCAGAACTGTGAGACAGTAACTACCTGTGTTTTCACTGCCCAGTATGCGGTACTTTGTCACAACAACACGGAGAAACCAACACACTTACCTCAAAGCAGAAGCGTTGTATCTATTCGTTATTGGGTTAGCCATTGCTAGGTACTTTCTACACATCAAGAAAACTTTTCTAAACACCAAGTCATATGCAGGAGATAGATAATGAACAAAGAAATATATAAGAAAATGTTAACGCTACACAGAGAATTAGTAGGGAAAGTGTCCAGTGGCTGCACTGGGTGGTCAGAGACTGGTCCCTGAGGAAGGGAGGCTGAGAGGTGAACAGCTAAGCAAAGCCCTAAAGTGGAAATGGCAGTGGCATTTCTGAGGAGCAGAGGGGACAAGTCAGGGTCAGAGAGATGGGGCAGAACTGGAACCAGAGTGTCTTGATTCTAAAAGTCTTGTGTGCAGGGACATCTCCAAACACTACCTGTATCAGTTCCCTGTGGCTTCAGTAAAAAAGACCACATACTAGGTACCCAAATAACAGGGAAATTTATTTCCGCAGTTCAAGAGGCCAGATGTCCAAAATCTAGGTGTTTAAGCAGGGTTTGTTCCTTTTAGAGACTCTGAAGGAGGGTCTGTTCCTTGCTTCTTCTGCCTTCTGGTGGTGGTTTGTGCTCTTTGACGCCCCTCACCTTGCAGATGCAGGACTCCAATCTCTGTCTCCATCTTCATCTGTGTCCAGATTTCCTTCTTACAAGAACACCAGTCATCAGGGCTTCCCTGGTGGCGCAGTGGTTGAGAGTCCACCTGCCGATGCAGGGGACACGGGTTTGTGCCCCAGTCCGGGAAGATCCCACATACCGTGGAGCAGCTGGGCCCGTGAGCCATGGCCACTGAGCCTGCGCGTCTGGAGCCTGTGCTCTGCAACGGGAGAGGCCACAACAGTGAGAGGCCCGCATACTGCAAAAAAAAAAAAGAACACCAGTCATCAGATTAAGGCCTCCCCCCATCCCAGTATGACCTCAACTTAACTCAATTACATCTGCAAAGACCCTGTTTCCAAACAAGTTCCCTAGTACCTGGGGTTAGGACTTGAACTTGTCTCTGGGAGCACTTGTCTCTGGGAGTCTCTGGGACAACCCAACCCATACCAGTACCAAAGGCTTACTGTCTCTGGCAGGGGATGGGAACAGCTGGACGCCCTGACACATGGCTAAGGGTAGCCCAGTTTTGGCCCAGACACAGTGCCAACATGGCCCAGATGGCCTACAGATATAAAGATACTTCATGTGCAGGGAGAAGAGTGAAACTAGACACACAGCAGCTGGCGATGAAGACCCGGCAAGAGGAAGGATGCTCAAGTGGGTGCCAGGAGGAAGATGGCTGATAATTTATCCCCCACCCAGCGCCCCCCAACACACACACACATGCACACACATCCATGGTGCCTCAGTACAATGCACGTCCCCTGGAACTGACACACAGCCCCAGAGAAAGGGGAGGAAGACCCCAAACCTACTGAAATCACACACCTGGCACCTGGCAGAGGGGGGACCTGGAACAGACACTAGAGGTGGCCCCGCTCTGCACACCTGGCTTTGGGGGAGGTTTTGGTCCATGTCATAGGAAATCTTCTGCAGCCACCAGGCCCAGGCCACAGCCTTCTGGGAGTAAGGCTTGCCCAGGCTGTCCAGTGCTGGGGTGGACACTCCTGTGTGGTGGTCCGCCTTAGGGACCAGAGGGCCAAGCAGACAAGCCTGGTCCAGTGATACAGCCCAGTATAACAGCCCCATCCCAGATTGCACCAGGTCCCAGATCCCCAAGGCATGACGGAGGAGGGGCCTGAGGGGGGAGCACAGAGCTCTGCTATTAAAACCTGTGGGGGACACAGAGGCAGAAGCACCATGGCCCTGCTCCCTGTGACCAAGGGGATGCAGGGGAGAGAGGCTTTCTCCCAACCTGGGACCTCAGGAGCACGGAGCCTTGTGGGAACCCCAAGAGCTCTGGCATTTGCATGGCAGTGAGGCCCCCGGGGGTGGCAGTGCCTAAGGGGTGGTGATGCTGCAGCAGCATCAGCCCTGATGACCCTCCACATGGTCAGTGCATGAAGTCGGCAGCTCCAGGGGCTCCAGCAGGACAGGGGGAGCGGGCCACAGGGAAGATGATGGGATCACTTCATGAGGACCAATGAGACCAGCCCTGGGGACTCCCAGCACCAGAGGGACGCTCAGAGCCCTCTGGCACAGCAGGAGGGGACATGGTCAGAGAGCAGCAGTCTTCACTGTGAAGACATAGCCTGGGGAAGCTCTTGTTCTCAAAGCATAGGGTGGCCCATGGGAGTTTGTCTGTTTTTAGGATGGTGAAGTAGCCAATTTCCAAACTCCTACCTACCTGTTCTGTGATTCCCAACAGTATCATGACAAATTAAACAGTACTCAGCCACTTGGCTGTCATTCTGTGCTGACGAGGATGCCAACAAGGTCTGTGGTTAGAAACTGAGAGTATGTGTCCCCCCAGGATTCATATGTTGAAGCCCTAACTCCCAGTGTGGCTGTATTTGAATATAGGCTCTCTGAGCAAGTAATTAAGGTTAAATGAGGTCATAAGGGTGGGGTCCTGACCCAAAAGGATTCATATCCTTATAAGAGAAAACTCCAGAGAGCTCATTCTCTCTCTCCCTCCCCACGCACACACTGAGAATAGCCATGTGAGGACACAGCAGGAAGGTGGCCATCTACAAGCCGGGAAGAGAGCCCCAAATGAACTTTTTGGCCAACCCAATAGTACAACTCTCCTTTCATTTAGGCTATCTTTTATATTCTACTATGAAATTTTATAGATTTCTTCATTTAGGCTTTAACACTTCTTTGTTAGGTTTTGCATCAGTTAAAGATGTGTTCACTTGTGAGCTACAGAAAATCTACACAGCAGTGACTGTAACAAGTAAGGTTCTCCCTCCCTTCCTCCCTCTTCCTCCCTCTCTCCCCTCTGCTTGCCTCCCCTTCCTTCTTTTCCCCTCTCTCCAAGAAGCCCAAGGTAAGGCAGTCCAGGGCCAGAGATCATCTGGGAACAGAGCATCTTCTAGTCGTTTCTTCCACCATCCCCAGCAGGAAGCTTTCACGCTGTGATCACAAGAAGACTGCTATACCTCCTGGCATCTTGTCTGTATCCTAGGCAGGAAGAAGGCGGCGTTCTCTTCTTATCTGGTGAGGAATGCCCTCCCATGGAATTCTGCCTATGTTTCCTGAAGCATGTGACCTTCATCACATGGACAATCGTAGCTGCAAAGGATGCTGGGAGATCATGTATTTTTAGGTGAGTATATTGCCAACACAAACAAAATTTCAGGGTCTTTTAGTAAAGAAGAAAAGAGAGTGGCTATGCTCCTGGCATGGTGGCCACAGGTCTGCTCTCAGGTACCTAACAGATTTTGTTGCTATTATGAAGGGGATTGTTTTTTTTTCTATTGCAATCTCTAATTAGTTATTGGTAGCTAAAGAAAAATTAAAGATCTTTCTATGTTCAACTTACATTCAGCACTCCTGTTAAACTAATTTATTGGTTCTAGTCATTCATCAGGTGATTCCTTTGGTTTTTCAAACTGAACATCTAAAACATCTGAACATAATCACAGTTTTATTTCTTCCTTTAAATTTTGTATTTCTTTCCTTGAAATGTGGCTAAGATGTATAATATAGGAGCAGTGACTAGACTTCAATTTTGTTACATCATTAAGTAAGTCAGCCCCTATGTTTTTCTGGTATATGTTCTTTATTAGTTCAAGGAGCTTCCTTCTATTCCATTTTCTCTATGTTTATGTGGTGAATGAACATCTATTTTGGGTTGGGGGAGGGAGGTTAGCATCTATTATGAAAACCATGGAGGTTTGGGTTTTTTTTTTATTTCATTTAATTTCAGGCAGTTAACCACACCGAAAAATATTCTTTGTTGAAGCAACCCTAACTGGCTCAAGATGTACTACCCTATTAATAAACTAAAATACAATTTGCTAATATTTTTTTTTGGTTTTTGCATGCACATTCATAATGAGCCTTTGGAGTTTTTTTATTCTTTCCTTGTGTGGTTTTGATAATGTGTTTTCTACTAACTTCATAAAATGGGTTGGTTAGCATTCCATCTTTTTCTACACTCTAGAATAGTTTCCCCAAATCTAAGTTGTCTTCTTGACTATTTGGTAGAACTCATCTATTAAACTCTATGGCATTGGTGGCGCTTGCTTATTGATCTTTGTCTATCATTTCCATTGATTTTATGATTGTTTCTCTACTTGTTCTTGGGTCTATCTTGATTATTTGTATCTTAGGAACGTTTCAATATCAGCTACTTTCTTAATATATTAGTATAAAGATATTTAATTCTTTAAAATTTTTTAAATGTCAAATATAGCTACAGCTATGGATCCTTTTTTGTTTCCTCATGATATTTATTTATGCTTTCTTTTTTTTATTGATTATATTGGGTTGGCCCAAAAGTTCATTTGGGGTTTCCTGAATGAACTTTTTGGCCAACCCAATACCTGCACAAAGCTTGCCAATTTTATTTGTCACTTTAAAGAACTTGCTTTTGGTTTTGTTGATTAACTCTACTGGACTTTCTGGCTTTCTATTTCATTATTTTCTGCTCTAATCTTTATTATTTCCTTCCTTCCACTTTCTTCAGGTTTGTTTAGTTGTCCTTTTTTTTAAGTTTTTTTTTTTACAGCTAAGAAAACTTAGCTCATTTCTTTCTTGTTTTCTAATAAACACATTTCTGGCTCTAAATTCTCCTTTGAGTAATACTGTGGCTTCATCTCACAACTTTATATGCACAACTTTTAGAGTCATTTGGTTTTAAGTAGTATAACTTCCATTTTGATTTTCTTGTTAAAACATGAATTTTTTAGAAGGTATTTTTTTAATCTCCCAATGCATGCAGGGGATATTCTGTCTATCTTTTTGCTGGTGGTTGCTGTTTTCATTGCACCGCCTCCAAAGAATAAGGACTCGTGACTTCAATCTTGGGAAATTGCACATTTTCTTTGTAGCCTAGGACATGGTTAATATTAATAACTTTTCCTATATATTTTTTAAATGAGCACACTCAGTTGGGTGCAGAGTTAATTTTTTCAAATCCTTGATAGTCTTATTAATTATTCTTTTACTTGATCGATCCATTTTTGAGAATTGTTATTTGTTTCCTGTGGCTGCCATAACAAATTGCTACAAACTTAGTGGCCTAAAAACAACAAATTTATTTTCTCACAGTTCTGGAGACCAGAAGTCTGAAATCAAGGTGTCAGCAGGGCCGTGCTCCCTCCTGAGACCCTACGAGATAATCCATTGTCTGCCTCTTCTAGCTTCTGGGGGCTGCCCACACTCCTTGACTGGAGGCCACCTCACTCCAATCTCTCCCTCTATCTTCATAAGTCTCCTCCTCTGTGTGTGTCTAATCGCCCTCTGCTTCTCTCTTATAAGAACACTTGTGATGGCGTTTAGAGCCCACCTGGTAATCCAGGATGATCTCATCTCAAAATTCTTAAGTAATTACATTTGCAAAGACTCTTTACAAGCCAAGGTAGTATTTAGAGGTCCTAGGGATTAGTATGTAAACATATCTTAGGGCCACAATTCAGCCCAGTGCAACAGGGCTGTGTTAAAATCTCTTCAATTCTAAGTTGGTCAATTTCTCCTTACAATTCAAAGAAATTTAGCTGTAAATATTTCAAAGATGTGGTCTTAGGTATAAACAATGTCAAAACTATTGTATCTCCTTGAGGCATTTTCACTTCTATTAATATGAAATATCTGTCTCTGTCCTTCTTAAACTTCTCATTTCAAGTTCTAATTTATCTGTATGAATATTGCTACATTTTCTTTTTAGTTAATTCTAAAACTTTCAGAGTCATTTTGTTTCAGCCTGATTTTTATTTCATCTTTATATCATCACAGCTGATAAATGTGGGCTTATCTCTGCCATTACAACATATGTTTTCCCTTCACCCTGCTTTCTCTAGGCTCCTTTTGACCCTATGCTCCCAAATCTGACTTCTCTTTACCCCTCTGCACACCTGAAACCTTAGCCTCAGCTGTTTTCAAGTTCAATTACAACTTCTGGGGTAAGTTTAGGTTCTATGAAGAATGCCATAACTGCCCCCAAAGTGCACAGGTCACACTTCTTTCAAGCACAAGTTCTGAGAACTGTGTGAGTGACCAGTTACTTTTCCACTTTGCCAGAACTCCACCAATATTTCCACGCTCCCAGCAAAGAAACCTCTGGCTCGATATTTCAAGTGCACTCGCTATTTTAAAATGCATCCGGTCACACTGTTCTTTAGTTGAGAAATAATGGGTTTCAAAGCATCCTGTAGACACAGCCAAAGCACACACTTTGAGAGTTACTTAGGAGAGGGGCTCCGTTTTAAGGGCAGCTAATGAAAGGTGAACAAACCCCGTCATTTGTCATTCACTGACTTTTTTTTTAACCAAGCTCCGGCAGAGTTGATTCTGAAAAGGACAGAGTTACATAAGGGCACCAGTGTGCCAGGGAGAGCAGGACCACGGGGGCAGAGTGAGTGCACCTCTTCACCACCCAGAGCAAACATTCTTGGCTCAATTGAGCTGCAGCTGCTGAGCTAGTAAAATCCCAGAAAAGAAGGAACACAGTGAATCAAGAGACAGAAGTGAAAGAAGAAAGCGCAGCCAAGAGAACCTCCAGATAAGGCAGAGGCATTAGAGAGAACAGGAATTTATAACCCAGAGAATACACTTAGCTGAGGCTTCTCACGTTTCTACTATCTGTGTTAGATCCTCTGGGTTCAAGTAAAAGAATGCTCTGTCCCAGTCATCATTCATGTTTCTTTTAAAGACACAAATTCCAGCATAGGCAATTTCGATGGGAAGTGAACTATTTATTTACTGGAGTCTTACTTATGACTGTTGTATTCAGGCGAGAGAAAAGATCTGGCTCACACAGAAAGTGGGACTGGCTTCCTCTCTCCTACGACTCCAGAGGGGGCTTCCGTCTGACCCAGAACGAGAGCCAGTTATAAAATCTCGGCAAGGCCAAGGGCAGCACCTCTCAGCGAGGGAAGCCATAAACCAGATGGAAAGACATCCTCGCCCCGTACTTTCCCAGAACGTATCCTCAGGTCTGGGGTTTAAATCACTCTATGAACCAGTTTCCACGTCTGTAAACAGGTGACCGGGCATCCACAAATTCAGAACTGCCAGGAGGAAAAATTGGTAAGGTGATTAGACACACTGGCCACAGGAAGTGCTGGGTAGGAACCTAACAGCCCGCACACAGAGGCCAGGTGTCTCTGCCAGGGATGAGAAGGGCCCCGGGGAGAGGACGGGGCCTGGGAGAACTCTGGTCCCCACCTGTCACCCCAGCTCCCTGAGCGGCCTGGGAAGGACCTTTCTCGGGATCAGTATCTCCGGCTGTGAGAGCTGTGAGACCAAGGGGCAGCCCACCTGTGTCATCAGACCACAGGGAGCAGAGCAAGTGCTTCTTGCCATGGACTGTCCATCTCACCCCGGAAACTGTCAGCAAGGGACAGAAGGGGAGCCAGGTAAGGGCTTCTAGCCGCCTCCACCTTCAAGGAGCTGGGAGCTAAAGCCGCTGCTCCCTCCAGGGCACTAGGTCCTTCCCGCATGTTCTCCAAACCTCTGTGGGAGGTGAGGCTGTCTCTGGGGTCTCCTATTCCTTCTACATGTCCACACCCTTCTCCTCCCCTAACCCCAGCCAGGCACTCAGGCCCCAGGTGTGGTCACCTGCTGCCCCGAGTAGCCCTCTGGCTCTGCCTATCCAGGGAAGCCATGCCCTTCCATGCCCAGGAACTTATCATCTACCTCCTTCCACCGGGACTCACGTCCAGGGACCCTGGAAGGAACACGTGTCATTGGAAGCAACTAAGCATTCATCCCCTTTCTAGCAGAACTCAGGTCTGCTTCCGAGGAAGGGCTTCTCCCACCCCCAGCCTCACCATGTGCGGTACTGGTGGGACAGTAAACACACGTGCTGGCAGGTCCCTGGCACCTCCTCCAGGAGGGCACTCCCCCAGGGCCCTGGGGACCCTGGGGAGGGCAAGGGGCCTCGTTCTGGCCAGCCATGCAGGAGCTAAGAGGCCCTTCTCTTTCCTTTTGCCCTCCCGTCCCCCGTCTGGATGCAAATGCAGCCGAGCCCTTGGACCCCACAAAGGGAGGAGCCTGGGCTCCTGAATCGCCACATGGACCTTGCTCAGCAGCCAGGACACCCTCACTGGACTTTTACAAGAAAGCAGCTTCCACGGGGCTCAGTCACTGAAATGTGAGGTCTTGTTACACGAGCTAAAGCCTCCCTGAGGACCGAGGTAAATGGCAAAGACACTGAAACATCGCGCATGGAAGGGTGGAGGGTTCCAAAAGACAAGACTTGTCTGACTTCATGTTCTGTTTCGCTCTGAGTGTCCACACTGATCCGTCTCCCAGCCCCCAACCTGAAACCCAGTCCCAGTTTTATTTGAAGTCACAAACCCCCTACGACTGTGTCCTGCAGTCCTGGACTGCAGTCTCCAGGACTCAATCCTCGCCCTCGGGCTTCCCTTCCTGCTGGCCCTCATCCCGCCTCTTCCCAGGCTTCAGGCTTCGTGACACCTGCACTGACTTTTTCTCAAAAGGCCCTGGAGGGGCGGGGACCTTGGGGAAGTTTGGGGAGGAACTCTATGGAGACGCGCCCAGACAGCTGGGTGGGCTGATTCACTGCAGAGAATCATCAAGGGCGGAAGCATCACCCATCGCCCCCAGAGCCAGCAGGACTGGTTGGCTGTCTTCTTCCCTCCAGGTTTCATGACGCTTAAAAGTCTAGCATTGCTCAGGTCCGTTTCTTTGCAAACATCGCTTTGCGGGTGCTTTCCCCCGCGAACTCTGAGTGTCAGTGCTACCCTTCAGCTCAGCTAAGCCTCTCTCCCGGGTCCTCCAGGTGAGCGGGCGGCACCGCCTTCCTGCCCCCCGGCCGTGTGGGAAGGCTACTCCCTGCCCTCCTGCACTCCCTCTCCAGCTGGCCCTGCGTCCCGTCTCTTCTCTGAGGGACTCCTCCTGCCCCACGTCCATGCAGACCAAGAGGACGGATGTGTGGTGCTTCCAGAAACCTCCTTCCTCTCAATGGCAGATCTGCCGGGTTCTGCCATCCCCCTCCCCCAGTCTCACCATTCTCAGCACGTCCTCCACGCTCACAGGACCTGATACCCTAACACAGGCGGCGGGCACGGCACTGGAAGGGAGATCAGTGTGTCCAGTGGCCCTTCAGTCCACGTTCACTGAGCACCTGCTGTGAGCCCAGTAGAGAGCAGGAACCCAGCCTCAAGGATGGGGAAGCAGGCTCCACCCTGCCCTGGGGGAGCCACCGTCACCAAGGTGGCAGTCATGGCATGAGGCAGCCGGGGTTTTCCAGAGCCTCACATGGGGTGGGAAAGGGCTGGAAGGGGTCAACGGTAGTGGGGAGGGAACCCAAGACTCCCACATACAAAGCCAGTCCCTCCTCGAGTCCAGGGTGCCCTGGGCTGGCCAGCTGTCAGCCTTCTGCCCTGCTTTGCAAGGTGGATTCAGTCCAGCAATACACCACTTGATGTGACGCAACGCTTGGCTTGGCCAGGGTCCGTGGATGAGGCCTCTAGGTCCTTTCCAAACTCAGCCACCTCAGGTCCCCAAGCTGGAGACCCTTCCACTCCTGGGCCACCCAAAAGGCTGGGTCTCCCCAGGCCCCTCACTTTCTGGGGCTCCCTATGGTAAGCAGCGCCTTCTTACGTAGGAGGGTGTCTTGCCCAGACCAAAGTCTCTCAAACCCTCTGTGGGCAGAGGCCACGTTTTTATTTCGATTCTGCCGCCCAGGGACACTTGTGTGAAATTAACAGTAAGAAGTTCCTAGAAAAGTGGAAGGAAGAGAAGGACATACAAAATATACACCTAAATTTTTCATAATTAGCCTCCATAGACATAAAATTACTCTATGAAATTGCCATGGAATTTTGTAAACACCCTCCATCTATCCTTCTCTCACTGCAGAGGGTAACACGTAGTTGTGTCTGGCATGACCCACAGAGCACCCTGGAGCGATGCTGCCCCAGACCAGGCGTGAGCACACGACCCCCCAGGCCGGCCAAAACATCTCATCATCTACGTGCTCTCTGTGACTGCCCTCATGCTCGGGAAGCAGAGCTGAGTAACTGAGATGAGCACTGCCTATCTGGCCTTTTACAGAGAAATGTTTGCCGACCCCGCCCTAGGCCATTTCAGGGGACGCCGTCCATCCATCCATCTCAACACCGCTGGTCTGCTCGAATCTATGACTACTCACCTTCTCTTTTCTTATTTTCCATGAGAAAATTACATCGGTAATAACGATGAGATGATATTCACTGAGGATATTAGTCTCCTAGGGCTGCTCTAACTAATTATCACAAACTGGGTGGCTTAAAAGCACAGGAGTGGATTCTCTCACAGTCCTGAAAGCTGGAAGTCTGAAATCAAGGTGCCTCCAGGGCCAGGCTCCCTCCAGAGGCCCTAGGAGAGGATCCTTCCTTGTCTCTTCCAGCCTCCGCCAGCCTCTCGGGGCTGCCGGCGTTCCTTGGCTTCTGGCTACGTCACTCCAGCCTCTGTCTCCTCTCTGTCTCCTCACGGCTTTCTTCCCTATGCATCTACCTTTTCCTGTTCTGCCTTTTTCAGGGGCATCTGTCACTGGACTTAGGGCATATCCGGATGATCTTGTCTCAAGATCTGCAACTTAATGACATCTGTCATGACCCTTTTTCCAAATAACCCTGGGGTTCAGTCACAGTCACCGGTCCCTGGAGTTACAACCTGGATTATCTTTACCTTTCGGGGAGGCCACCATTCAGCCCACGACACCCAGTGTTTGTGCCAGGCGGTTCTCAATTGAATATCATCCTCCCAACAGGTTTATGACCTAGGGACTGTTGTCCCATTTAATAAATGAGTAAATCACATCCCCAAGGGAGCACAGAAGGGGCAGACCCAGGATTCAGGTCCAAGCAGCCTGGTCCGGAGCCCACACCTGTAACCACTGAGAACACCCCAGCCCCGGGCATCACGGGGGCCACTCACTGAAGGGCTTTGTTCCCCGCACTGTGTGTGTGTCGTGCCCTTTATTTCTCACAACAACCGTGGAGGGGGTGGACCGCAGGCCAAGCCCTGCAGCTGGGCCTCCCCCAGGCCTCGGAGTCTCGGGCATCTGCCCCAGATGGGAAGTGGGGCGGGAGTGGCACCCACCTCTCAACTGCGTGGCCCGGAGCGGCACTTCCTGTTCACAGCCCGCTGGTCAGTGCCAGACACACCCAAGGGGGCCTGGGCCACCTCCCCACATGTACTGAAACTATTTACAAAACGTTCAAAATTCTCAGGGTTTCAGCACACAGTTAGCATTGAGTCATTTTCAATGAGTAAATGAATGTATGAATGAATGAACAAATGAATGAAGTTAACCAGGGGAAACGAAGGTGCCTGCACAGCTTGGTCAGCTGAGGGAGTGGACAGGTGTGGCCCAAGGCACTGCTAGCCCATATTGGTGATTTCCTGCAAATTCTTAAAAGGCACCCCCTTCTTCAAGACTTCCATTTATCAAAAAATCATCATAATAGACCAATCTTTGTTAGAACAGGACAGTTTACTGCCATCTACTGTAGTAAAATATACAAAGCTGCACCCTCTGTGATGTCAGTGGTGCCCCCTGGATACGGGCACCACTGTGCAATGCACAACCTGCACAACTGTACAGAGCAGCTCTGAGTGTTGATGGTGAGACCAGATGAGCAGCAGTGGCCAGGCCAGTCAGCAAAGTGGAGTCCAAAGGTGTGAGGGGATCTCAGGAAGGACCTAATGCTGCTGGTATTGGCCCCTCATATTTTAACTGCTGGTGGAGAAAAGATATGGGGAGTGAAGCACAGGCTTCTTGCACCCCCAAAGGGCAAACATGTCTAATTTCCAGACCCCGTGGTCCGGAAATGGGTCAACCAGATGCCCCAAGGAGCAATCAGATGCATGCCTGTGGGGCTGTCTTGAGCCCTGGCTGGGCTCTGGTTTTGGAAGGGCAGCCTGGCCAGTGGATGACCCCAACCGATGGCAGTGTCATATTGGTTTCAAAGGTCTGTGTGACACCAGGCTGCCAGAATGGTGCTGACATGCTGATTTTGGAGATTCTCACTCATGTCAGACACAGGACAATTTCAGGGTTCTGAGCTCCTGAAAAGCCACTGCTGACCCGTGGACCTGAGCCAAGTGTGCAGGTCTGTGGATTGGCTCTTGCGCATCTGTGTTCCACCCACAGTGCTGCCTCTGGTCCCCAGCACCCAGGGACAGCTGGGGTGTTAGCAGGTGTCCTTTACCCTGGCAGGCGGGGTGGGGGGGTTCGCCCCAACTCTTCTGCAGTCTCCACGCCACATGGCAGGCGGTCCTAAGGCGGCTGCACCCATCTCCTCTTAAGACTTCCCCAACCATTGCCTCACAACACCGTGGGGCTTTGGAGACATCCTCTTCCAGCTCCAATCAACATGGTGACATCACACTCTTCCAGGCCAGCCTTTTTTATTTGATGCTTTTTTCCTGTTAAACAGGGTGTGTTGTTTTAGCAGTTTTAGGTTCACAGCAAAATTGAGCTAAAAGTACAGAGCATTCCCACATACTCCCTGCCCCACACACACAGCCTCGCTCACCATCAACATCCTTTCGAAAAGTTTTATGTCTATTATTATACTTTTTCACAAAGGAAAAATAAAATCAACATCAAGGCACACTTCACAAATGGGTGCAGAAAATTATGAGAACCACTGAGCACTTATAAGAGTTCACGTGCACACACACACACAATGGCCGGGACATACAGAATGCTATTTTTACAAAGTCTTCAGCTCTTGGATAATTCAGGATTTGTCAGGCTTCCTGGTTATCTGAGAATACCTCGTGCATTGTCTCTGGGATAACTCAAGAGACTGTCTGCAAACCTTCAGGTTGACATTTTTACAGAAATAACAGTAAATCTAGTGGGACTCCTTTATGGTTGTACTTCCCTAGGTACAGGATGAGGGAGGAATACTCCCTGAACCAATGGACCACTCTTCTCACCCCGTCCTACCCCTGGGTTGTGGAGTGTAAAGCTGTGATCAACACTGAGAGAGAGCACATCCTAAGAACGCAGCGATGAGCATCTAAAGAGTTAAAAGACGCAGTTGGAAGATGTGCTGTTCTACCTTTATGCTATAAAATTAGTATATTTAACATGGCCACAAAGAAGTTATCATCCAAGTGTTACTGCATTCTCTGGGGCAGGGTTGCATTTGTAATCATCACTGACAAAGCCCAGTAACACCCTAGAGATTGTCCCTGGAAGCTAGTGTTCCTGGACAGCTCGAGGGACGAGGTACATCGTGAATAATATAGTGTAACCAGCCCTCAGTAAGTGGTCCGGGGAGCTGCACAGGCAAGATGAGCTGTACTGTTTCAACACAAGCAGGTTCCAAAGAGCCATGTGTTGTGAGTGACCACAAGGTGAAGGATGTGGAATAATCAGGGACTGATGCCTTTGGCCATAAACACAACGAAGAGATGGTGCCTAGACTTGAACAGGAAGAGAGGGTGCCTGAAGAGGAGGAAGCACCTTCACACGCACTGGTTGGAGAATAAGTAAGTACGTAAGTATCTCTTCTCTACCGTGATTCCAAATCTTCGCTGATAAATCAATACACCTCAAAGGGCCCAAGCATTTTTAACATGTTTCAGTCAAATTGTTAATATGGCCAGAGGCCCCACGAAAGAATATTTGCCCAGGATCCCACACAACCTATGGGAGGCCCTGGTAAACACCACAGTAAACACTTCTTGATGGGCCTAAGGAAAAGGAACTAATGGGCTCACAGGTGAGAGCTGGGAGAAGCCAAGAGTACATCAGAGGAAAATGGAGAATGTGATAATAGGATGGAGATTTTTAACAATAATAATAATAAAGGATTGATAGTATGGTTTGCATTTAAGAACAGTTATGTTGTCCCTGCGTCTTATACTTTGGACAGAAGAGAAGAAAACCAGCTCTACACCTTGCCAGAAAATAAATACATTGAGATTTAGAAAGTATACACGCAACCCGGGACATCTTCTTCTCCAATAATATGTCACTAACCTAGCCAACAGAACCAATAGAGACATTAATAGAGGCTTAAACAAGTATATCTCCTAGGCAGATCCTTAAATTCCTTTAATGTTACATTAGGATATAAAATCGCTCATTTTAATGGGTTAGTAAATGCATAGTCCTTCAGAAGCCCCACTGACAAAAACACAACACAGGCAGAGGGAAATATACTGTTATTTCTGCTCTGGCTGTATTTCCATTTCCTAATAGCAATAATGAACTTGAAGCATTGCATTTGCATACAGATAGGCCTAGATTCCTGTTTCGCTGCGGCTGTACAGTTAAGCACGTCATTAATGTGCACTTCCCAGCCTCAAAACACAATTTAAAGGCCATTTTATGAAGAGCCAAATTACAGCAATGTACTTAAAGCATTAGGGCTGAGGCTTTTCCCAAAATTGTTGCCAACAGGGCAAGGTTCTATGGCACATAAAAGTCAATGACAAAGTTTTGAGCTGTTACAGCTCATGGATCCGGGCTGTTCTCTACATTTCTTAATGCCCACCCCCCATCCATGGCATACTGCCATCCATTCCATTTCCCAAGCCTTGCCACTGTCCCTTCCTCCATCCCCCCTCCTTGCTCAATGACCACTGGGGCCATGCACAGCACTGAGCACCCGTGCAAATACAGGAATGCACAGGACCTACCCTCCAGCAGCTCAGAGGCCACTTAGGCCACCTGGGAGGCAAGCAAGCGCAACACAATGTGAGTATCACTGCATTCCTGTCACCGTGAAGACAGAGAGAAAAGAACGTCTGCCAGGGCCCCTTTGAACCAAGGCTTGGTGAACATGAGTTCAACAAGCAAACGAAGGGACGGGGTGTGAGAAGTGGCATCCCCGGCAAGTGTCAAAGCACAAAGGTACGTTTAAAAACAAAACAAATCACAAATGCACAGCTTTCTCAGGAAACAGAGGCACAGTGGCAGGTGGTGTGGCTGAATTGTAACACAGGGGAAGGGGTTGGAAAGTCAGGGCCAAGTGATGAACATCCTTTACTGTGAATCCAGTTCACACTGCCGGCAACGGAGGGCCACCAAGGAGGTTTTACGTGTTTTGTTGGTTGCTTGCTTGCTGCTGCTATTGTTTCCTTGCGTAGGAAGAAGAGATGATAAGTATTCTGTAGAGCAGCAGTGTGGAGCATGACTGTGATGGCGTTAGAAAAGAGGAAGAACAGAGGCAGGGAGACCAGCTAAAGGCCATCCCTGTACTTGGGCACCAACCCAAGTTCTGAGTGGAACTGATGGACAGAGATCCGGGGCTGTGAGTGATATTTAAGAAGAGGATTCACCTCGGGCTTGGTGTCCAAAAAGAAGAGAGGGACAAGTTTCTACCTTGAGTAAACAGACAACAGCTAACGCCATTTTTAAAACTTCAAGAACGTCAAAGAAAACACAGATTTGAGGGGTCAATAATTTTGACTTTGGCCATGACTTTTGTCTATCCACATGGAGAGGTCCAAAGGTCAAACTGAGGCAATTTGCAGGTGTGGAATTTGCATGGGTCCCAAGGGAGGGGTGAGGAGGACACAAGAATGGGGCAGTGGTCTTACCAAAGGAAGCCAAAGCTGAGACCCTTCCCCCCCAAAGGGGGAGACTGGTTTAAAGACCTTAAGGAACACCTAGAGATAAAGTCTATGAAAGTCAAGTGCTGTTGGCAAGGGCTGAACCCAGGAGAAAGCATCAGGGGTCACAGGCCTTGGAGGAACTGGACTTTCTGCCAGGTCACAGAGCAGGGTCATAAGTGAAGGGAGAGGTGCTGGGGGCTGTCACACGTGGGGAGGAAGGGCCAGGGGTTGGTCTTATCAAGTCGGGTGTGGGTGGGACGAGTTCAACTGAAGATGCATCCACAAGATGGACCCCTAAAGGGCAAATGGAAACGTGGGTCTAGAATTCAGGAGAAAAGTCAGAGACACAGGGATGACTCCAGTAGTTCACACAGTAACTCACCATGTGCAGCTGGGCCCCCAGGAAAGCCCGTGGGTGGCATTTACCTTGGTGAGTTCTCTGCGGTCTGGGGCTGGCCTCCAGCTGGGCAGCCCAGATGTGTGCAGTGTCAGAGGGTGCGGGGCTGGGATGCTGACTCACACTAACGAAGCAATGCCATGTTCAACTACACCCAGACTTACCAGTTCACAGCGTGAAACATAACTGTCGAGTGGCCTAAAGCCCCTGTTTAGTGTAGCCATTGTGTTCTCTGTCTGTGAGTAACCTGGAGAGAAGACCTATGAGCGGTCACTTGGTGAGCAGGGAGTCAGGCCCTGTGAGCTACGTGGTCTCCCATGTGGTGGGAACAGCCTGGTGGCCTGATGTGCCAAAGGCCCCCAGGTGCCCCTACCTGGGTGTGCCTGACAGGCACGGGGAGCATTAGTCCCGCTCTTGTCTCCTTTCTCTTTGTTCCCCTCCTCCAGACAAGGTCTGTTGTGTCTCCATCAAATCACTCCTAAATCCTACCCTATCACTCCAGCCTCAAGAACCTTCCATGCTCCCTAGTACCAAAGAATGGAGCCCAAACGCTGTCCCAAGGCTGCCCAGGGTCGGGCCACATCCCGCCTTTCCATTCTCACCGCTTCCAATATGATCGCACACATCCATTCACTACAGAAGGCAGTTAGTTGCTGCATCCCTGTCTCCTGCTCGCTCCGTGAGCCCCGAGTCCTCCTTTCGGTGGTACTAGTGATGACAGTCCACGTCAGTTGAGCCTCTTCTCTGCTCCAGGCACTGTGCGAAGGCCGGCTGAATACCTCTGGGTCCATCTAGTCCTCCCCCCGGGACATTATACAAGCCTTTGAACCCAGCCCTGAGCCTGGAGTCTACACTCTCAAAGATTCCACCACATGTAACTTACATGTCTGCACGGCACTTACGTGGTCCACACAGCACGATGTTTGTTTAATCAACAAGCGAATAGTTTAGATTTGTACTACGAGAAACCATGGATTAGAATCACGAAAGTAAGACACTTAAAATTAAATGCTTTGTTATTTTAAAACCAACTATTTTCCTTTACAATAAAATGAGATTGTCAAGACTGCTTCCCTAATTTTATTTATTTACTGAATTTTTTGGTCATGCCACACAGCTTGCAGGATCTTAGTTCCCCGACCAGGGATTGAACCTGAGCCCACAGCAGTGAAAGAGCTGAGTCCTAACCACTGGGCAACCAGGGAACTCCCTGCTTGTCTAATTTCAAAACCCATATTAACTTATTCTGTACACATCTCCTTGGAGGTGTAAGATTGCATTTCTTTTCACACATTCTGTCATTCAGACAGCTCCTCCCCCAGATCTCCAATGTAATCTGAAGTGACGAGGTTTTACTGTGGGAAGTGATCTCCTGCTGTCATGTGGCATCGTATAGGGGTTAAGCATCTTGACTTGAGACTTTGCCTTCTTGAGTGTAAAAGTTGGCTCTACCACAAAATTGCTGGGTGATCTTAGGCAAGTTAATTAACCTCTCTGACCCACATTTCTGCATCAGTCAAATGGGGGTATTCATCATGATCCATCCACCTCTCACTAGTGAGGTCCGCAGATAACCTGGGTATGGGATGGCATAGAGTAATCACTCAATAAACACCAGCAGTTGCTATTCTACACTATGTTCTAAAGACCTTGTTGAATATTTTATTTGTATTTTAAAATGGGATGAAAAGCTGTCTTTGCTCAATTCTATTCAAGAAACTCTTGGGAAAATTATTAAAATAAATAAACAAATAAATAAATATAAAATTAAATTGGGGGTGGTGGTGGTGTGATGAACTGGGAGATTGGGATTGACATATCTGCACTAATATGTGCAAAGTAGATAACTAATAAGAACCTGCTGTATAATAAATAAATAAATAAAATATAATTTTATAAAAAGTTAATTGTAAAATTACTTGGTGATTATAGGCTGTGCACTACACCATTTTTCAACTTTTCTTTAGGTTACACAGTCTTATCAAAAAAAATGTTAAAAATATTTAAAATATTAAAGTGTGTTAAAAAGCAAAAAATTAAAGTAAAATAAAATCAGGTAAAATCACACACTTATTTTGGACCGGTGGCCAATCTCTTTGTTTCCTCCTGCGTGGCCCTGTTGGAAGAGGGAGCACCGTGCATCTGTGCCATGATCAGCAGCACTGACTCATCGCTAAATGAGAGGAAAGCTCAGGACTCTAAATTCTCAATCTTTCAGACAGTCTCACCATTTTCTAAGCATTGCACCAACCTCATGAAATACTTTAAAATCAATAAAAACAGATCTGGCTGCAGAAGGCAATTATTCATACATTATCTAAAAACAATAAGGTAAAATATACTTTCCACTCAACTTTCAGGATTATATGTGTTACAGGTGAGTTTTTATTTTTAGCTAACTTTCCCCCCTTTCTTCTCTTTTTGCTCCAGTTGTTAGTTTCAGAGGGTCAGAGAGAGTTCAGTTGTAGAGAGAAAGTACTAAGTGCTGAATGGTTCTGTCAGGCTCCTGTATTTAAGGAGACAGAATTGCATATTACAAGAAAATGATTGTTCAGCTACCTTTTCATTAACAATCTGTCTAAAAGGAGACAGACTTAACTGCTTCTATTGAAGTTGGGAAGCAACAAATTGAATGTGTTCCATAAGGATTATGTCATACTTCAAAGATACGGTGAGCTACAAACACCAAGACAGCACATTTGGAAATAGTGGTGGGTTCCAGGTTGTTTGGTGGCTGTTTAACTGAATAGCCATAAATTCTTCCAAAAAAAAAAGGAACTTATCATTATCTGCACAATCTCAAGTGAAATACTGTAATGATTTTCTTTTATATATATTTTCAGTCCCTGACACATCACAGAAAAATTTCTTTGGGGGACCTATACGGAAGTTTACTAAGGAAACATTAGCTACAAAATACATCCCAGGTCAGTCCTTGTAACGGGTTTCCACGTTAGAGCACAGAGGAGACCAGCAAAGGTGGGGCAGGGAAAACTTCTGAATGAGCCCAGGGTTAATGCGTAAAAGGCTCCATAAAGTACACCTCGAGACTGAGGTCCTGGGGCAAACAGTCCAGCCAAGTTGCTTCCACATCCGTCTATAGAACAGGATGTCCATTTATTCTCCATCCTTACCCCATAATGTTCTAAATGAAATACTCTACCTTTCAACACTCCCAATGATAACATTAACTTGCATTGTCATAACTTATATGGCCAACAAGTATACAGCAGGTGAAAACCCCAGAACCCCAACTGCGGTTTATTCTGTTGTGTCTCTGAGACATGTTTCCACCAGGAAATCCACGCTTGGTCAGTCATGGAAACATTACTCATTAATGTTGTATGTAAGTTCAAGTGCTCCGTGCCAAAACAGCAATTCTGGTTTCCTACTTAATAGAAAGAGATCACTAATTACTGCAGAGGGGGAAAAAACATACTGAAAAATGCCTAATTCCGCACAGAACAAAGGAAAACCACAGAGGCCACACTAGACCAAGCTGGTGCCAAGGGTCAGCTATGGGAAAAGAAGAGCATCATTAGAGAGGAGGAAGGGATAGTTGTTTTCTAACGAATTTTCAAAGATACTGTTGTAGGTTAACAAGACTGTTGTCTTGTCATGCAGAAAAACACTAGAGCAGCTGTCCTCAAACCCTTTTGATAGCAAGCATTTTTTAACTACCCCTTTACTACCTTAAAATAGAATACATATAAAATATAGTCTATAAAAACACTCATTAAGGTGGCTCCTATCAAAAAAAAAAAGACCAGAAAATATTAAGTGCTGGCGAGGGTGTGGAGAAATTGGAACCCTTGTGCACTGTTGGTGGGAATGTAAAATGGTGCAGCCACTATGAAAGATAGCATAGAGGTTCCTCAAAAAACTTAAGTATAGTTACCATATTATCCAGCAATCCCACCCTGGGTATACATCCAAAGGAAATGAAAGCAGGAGCTCGTGTTCATAGCAGCGTTATTCACAATAGGCAAGAGGTGGAAATAACCCAAACGTCCATTGATGATGAATGGAAAAACAAAATGTGGTCTGTACATACTGTGGAATATTATTCTGCCTTAAAAAGGAAGGATGTCCTGTCACATGTTACAACACAGATGACCCTTGAGGACACTAAGTGAAATAAAAAACTCACAAAAAGACAAATTCCTCATGATTCCACTTATAGGAGGTACATAAAGTAGTCAAATTCATAGAAACAGAAAGCAGAATGGTGGTTAACAGGGGGTGTTTTTTAATGGGTATAGAGTTTCAGTTTTGCAAGGTGAAAAAGTTTCAAAGATGATATAAAATATATATAATACATATACATCCTAACGCAAACTTAATTTTAAAAATAATCGTCACAAGCGCCCTAAAACTGTAATAAAAAGGGGAAAATAAATTTGCAATAAAATGTACATATATTTCAACACAGAAAATCTCAGAGAAGGCAATACTGGAGGACGTAATGCAGTAGTCAGATGCTTGCCCCTGTCCTTAGAGACTTCATGAACACGAAAGCCATAGAGGTGAGTGGACAAGGTGACTACACTGGTAAGTCAAACCCCACAAGTGACTTTCCAGCTCTAACTCAGTCAAGTTCCAAGCAAAATGATTTATATGGTGGCTGCCTTCAGAAAATTTAGAGTAGCTCACACCCGTGCACGTGGAAAACAGAGAGTATTTTCACCCGTATGCAAGTCCCATGGCAGGAAACAACATGAGACTACGAATGTGCATCGCTCACCAGCTCTGAGTGTCGACGTGGCGTGCGTGATACAACTCAATAATTATTTTGTTTCATGAACAAGTAAATGAAAGAAAAGGAATCTGGGATTTCTGCTCTCTGTTTCCTTGCTTTTCATAATCCCAACGCACTCCATGCAAAGGAAAACCCTTCCAAATGTAAAAGACAAGATATAATCTTTGTCCTTCTTATGCAGCTTCTTAGAGACTGTCATTGAAGACACAGGCGGGCTTGGAGAAACTCCTCGGGAATGAATGGCATGCTAAATGCTGTGGTTTAACCCAAAGTATCATGGGTTAGAATTCTCTTCCTGTGGATGACATGTTCAAAGGATGGTGATGACAAAAAGGATATTAGGAAGCTCTTTCTGCAGAACATATGGCCTAATTTTGCCACGTTCTTTCCCCTTGAACAGGGCCATGGTGTCCTTGGTCAGTAACTCTGTGTGTTTCCTTAAGCAGTGCTGGGCATGGCCTTTGTCAAGGTTCACTGGTAGAAACTATGTAATGTGTGGTTGTAATTGCTCAAATTGTAAGTATTATAAACGCAAACATCTACTGCATTATTTTTGTTGTTTTTAGGTCATTCTTCCCAAGATTTCAAGGCTTATGTAAATTTCGAGATGAACCATTACATTCCCTGCGTGTAAATTTTGAAATTCTGGAGGCTGCTTGGGTTGCGGTGTCTACTTGGCTGTACACTTGCAAAAGCATCAGTGAAAAGACCCCAGGAGCACCAAACATAATTAGAAACCTGATCTATGCTCAAAAAGGAAAGAAATAGTCACAGTAACTTAAATATTCAGGGTAATCACCTTTTAGTAAATAAATATTTAATTTTAAAAATTAAAACAAACGAAAAAGAAAGTCCCATGGGACATTTGAAAGTCCGGCAGGACCCAGGGCAATCCATCCATGGGCAGTACTACCTCATGCACTGCAGGATGCAGGGTCCCTAGGCCATGCTCACTAAATGCCAGCAGAGCCCCCTGAACCTTGTCACAAGCAAAAATGCCCCTCCAGTTTCCATAATGTAGCACCCCCCAGGGAAAACCACCTCAACAGGAAGCAGTGAGAATTGCCTGACTAAACCATGAGACCCAGAGAGAAAATCAAGGGGGGGCCTCTTACCCCAGATTCTGTACCCTGCCAGCCAAACAGCTCAGGCCCCACCCCTAGGCCCTTGCCCAGGGGAGAGCCACACAAGTCTCAGAATGCAAGCAAAGGATCCTCTCTGCAAAGCCATCTCAGGACAAAATTCAGATTTCGTGTTTTAATTTCTTTGACACACAGTTTATGCCCTCTCCACACAAGTCCCTGACGTGGAGTTTTATTTTACTTAAGACTCTTGAAAAAAAAAGGTTTCAGCCTCAAAGGAGCAAAGCACTGATGGTGAAAACCTATGTGCTGTTAGACCACTGAGGGAAGCATCCTTGATCTTCCTGATGGTCCCCAAATAATCCCCTGCTTGGAGACACCCAATCTGCCAACAACTGGCACTGATCCTGTATGGAACCTGAGTGTCCTTGCATTTTCACTTTGTGATTGGCATCTTCCTTCCTGCTCTGTGAAATTGTGTGGCCGCCTGGAGACTGAGCAGAACTGGCATGGCTGCAATGGCACAACCAGCCTCTGCAGCTTCCTCTAGCCCCAGCATCTACCAGTGTTTAGAGGAAACAGAGACAAAGGGCGTAATGAGGAGTTACATCAAGGAGAAAACTATACTTAAACGCCAATCAGACACAAGTTAGCATCTTACCCACGTGCCGTACACAGAAGGAGAGGGGCAATGGGCTTCCTTCCAGGGCTAAGTCCATGTGAGAAGGATCTTTAGAGGTTCCAATGCCAGCCAGTTCTCCCTGCCCTCATGCATTTAACATACATTTATCGCACAATGATGTGTGCTGCTACTAATACTAAACACTTACTGCAAAAATGAGACCTAGTCCCTACACCCAAGCAGTTCCAACTGAGGGTGCTGATACTGCAACAGAGATAAACACAGCATCCTCGAGAATACTGTGGGGTAGGGCAGGGATAGGAGTTGGCAGTAAAAAGTGATAACTTCCCCCTCAGTAAAATGCCTGAGATCCTGAAATGATTAGGGCAAACGGGTTTCACATGCCTGAATGACTGAGAACATTAAAAACTGGAAGCAAGCTTTGTATCTAGACACAGCTGAGTCCAGGAACCTATTTGATATGCAATTTTCTACTTAGCAGAGCAGGTACGCAGAATTCAATTTGGGGGTGATCTGTATTCTATTCAGTTTCCACAATATCATTCAAATGTAGGCAGGGACGGGGAATTTATCTTCCTGCAAATTCACTCCCTAGGGGTCCGCTGGCTCACAGCGTGTTTCAGTGCAAGCTAGGTGGGAGGCAGAACAGACAACAGCAAGAAATTACAGCCACAAATCGCCCTGCGGGAGCCTCAGTGCTAAAACCACTGGCTTTTGCCCGCTCCTATAATTGCAGACCAAAAACCACTGCCAGAAAAGGGATAACTAACCTGGAAAAAAGGAAGCGTCTCCAGCTACCCAAGGAGCTGGTTTTGCTGTAGAGTCTGGAGCAGAAACATATTCTTTTCTAACATATTTCCTTGAGCTAAAATATGACCGTTTTATCATTTCTAAAATTTGGAATGTGTTTTGCAGTCAAACTGCACATTTTAAACAGTAGGATTTTGTTCTCCTCCTCAACACACCAAAAATACTGCTATTAAATTGATAGTGTTTTACAATCAGTGATATCTTAGAATCTAGGAAATTCAGTAATTACCATGATGTAAGAGTTATAGAACAACTAGGGACATAATACAGAGAGGCTAAGCATTGCTTTCCACACATACCCATTTCATCAAGTGTTTTTTGTTTGCATCCCAGCGACCCAGAGGTTCAACTTTTGGAATTTCCAGAGAGATGTTAGACCTACCTCACACCTAAGGCCTTGCAAGGTGAACCTCCTGACCAAGCTCTCCCTGGGCAGGAGCCACCCACCTCTCACCAGTCTGAGGGTACACCCAGCCGAGACAGAGGAGTGGATTAAACCTCTGAGCTCAGCCCAATGTCAAGCCCTCAATTTTAAGAAAGGAGTGGCCCTGGCCACCATTGCCTTCTACCTCTGGTGGGGCCAGTGTGGGTAGTGAGTCAAATCTGCAATGGCCAGTGTTTGTCCCAGAGTCCCTGCACTGCGGCAGGGCGCCTCTTCATTCAGCAGTCAAGTTTTGTGAATAACCAGGCAAAATGGTACATTTCTTGGAAGCACGTGACTAACAATGATAGTCTTGGAGAAAAGGTGTCCAGAGAATAAATATGATGCTGACACAGTCCTGGGATAAAGCTAATTGGCAGGGAATAGCTCACTACATAGTGGGCTTACCTTTAACCTTTCATCCTCTTGTTCATTCATCCTCCCTGGCTATCAAATCTCAAGCCCCTCATCTTGGGCACCAGAGTAACACACTAAGAAAGAATCAAAAATGATACACTATAGACATTTCCTTTCAAATTCTCGATCCCAGGACTAGGGAGAAAATTTTTTTTCCCCTAACCAGTCTAGGGTTTTCATAAGAAACAGCTAAATGTGGAACAAGGTTCAAAGAGCTTTAGGAAGGGCTAGAAATACCCCCACCTGTGGCTGACAAACTTGAAAAGGCCAGTGGTGACTTGAAAGCTGACTGTGGTGAATCCATTTAGGGAGCTGTTAATAGCCTGAACAGTAACACACAAGAGCCAAGAAATATCCATTCTCCATGGGAGCCTGTTTGAGCCAGGCATCTGTCAAAACACCTACAGAAGCAACCCTTGAGGTGGGAAACGCGAAGGGGAGTAATGCAAAAAAATCCCAGACATTGTCAAAAAATGTAGTTTTGCTGGAAAAAAAGCTAAAGGGAAATATGAGGCTAATATTTGAGAGTGAGAAAAATATATGGCTTCTCTGCTATTGTTTGGAAATTAAAAACTGGGAGGCAAAAAAAGCCTACATTAAGGTTTACAAACTTTGTTTTTAAAATGCTGGTAATGGCATAGTTTACCAAGACAATACAAAAATATAAAAGTCACCAAATGCGAGTGTATGTGTGACACTGTATATTCATAAGAAAAGACGGGATTCCAGAATAATGAAAAGACCTGAGTTTGGGTGGAAGCCAGCTGGATGCTGAGTGCTCCAAGGTCCCAGAGAATAGCAGAACCACAAGACAGAAGGAGCCGGGGGCGGGGGGGGGGGGACTTCCCTGGTGGTCCAGTGGGTAAGACTCTACACTCCCAATACAGGGGGCCCAGGTTCGATCCCTGGTTGGGGAACTAGATCCCGCATGCATGCCACAAGTAAGAAGCCCACATGCTGCAGCTAAGAGTCTGTATGCTGTAACTAAGACCAGGTGCAGCCAAAATAAATAAATAAATATTAAAAAAAAAAAAAAAGAAGGAGCCAGGGGACAAAAGTCACCCACCACCTGGGAACCCCCAGTTGGGCTATCCCATGAGTAAGAAACAAATGTCTGAAATTTAGAGGTTTGCTTGTTCAGTAACTGGTGTGACCCTAACAAACACACAGCTCTATCTCTACTGATGCACGATCTTGACGTTTCCTAAGTTCTCCGTGTCCATGTCTGTAAAATGGAAATATTAACAGCCCTTTACAGGTTTGTTGTGGTAATTAAGTTGGGAGGGGGATGGAAATCTGAACCTACAACATTATAAATCTCCAGTACAAGCTTGGATTTGTTTTTTTCCAAGGAATAGAGACAAAGAATGACCAGAACTGCAATGAGGTAAATAAAATTTAACATCATCACTAACAATAAGAAATAACTGGGCTTCCCTGGTGGCGCAGTGGTTGAGAGTCCGCCTGCCAATGCAGGGGACGTGGGTTCATGCCCCGCTCCGGGAGGATCCCACATGCCATGGAGCGGCTGGGCCCATGAGCCATGGCCACTGAGCCTGCACGTCTGGAGCCTATGCTCCACAACGGGAGAGACCACAACACTGAGAGGCCCGCGTACCGAAAAAAAAAAAAAAGAAATAACTAATTAGAAACAGATATAAGGGGGAAATAAAAATTTTAAAATATGACCTTGTTGCATGTGTTAGGCTGCAATGGGTTTCCATCTTAGAGTTCTTCCCTTTTGAGTCGTTCCTAACGTTGGGACAATTTGGAATTGTAAAATGTAGGATGTGAGGTAGAAAACTACTGCTTAAGACCTGCTCTTCCTCTGCCTTTGATTCACATGCTGATCTTCCCCATTAAATTAAGTGTGTCCTCATAGGGCAGGTAGGAACTTTCCAGAAGAAAGGAATGTGAGCAGAAGTGATGAGAGCTATTTCCAAGCCTGGTTCCTGTATTCCACCCCAACCCCCAGCCCCCACCAACAATGTTTCCCCTCTTCCTGCTGGCTGGAGTGCCAAGGATGAGGGTGACCTTGAAAGCCATGTGTGGAAAACTGCAAAGCCCAGCATCAGCCAACATCCCTGAATGAGCAGAGCCACCTGCCAACCTGCAGGGCGCCCCTCAGAACTCTCACAAATGGCTGATACATTCGGCTTCTCTGATTTGAGGTCTTGTGTTACAGCAGCTCGTGTTACCCCAATTAATAGAGACTTTCCCTTCTCTGTATCTCCGGTGCTTACAGCAGAACATGGCTCAGCTATTCACTGAATAATCCAAATGAAACATCTATACCTGTGAGCAGAGCTATCCACAATTGCTCCCAGGTCTCAGAAAAACAAAATAAGACTTATACTTCCCAACACCTATCCTTCTCAAACTCTTCCAAAATATAGCAGAGGGAGGAACACTCCTAATCTCATTCTACGAGGCCACTATCACCCTGATATCAAAACCTTACAAAGACGTCACAAAGAAAGAAAGCTACAGGCCAATATCATTGATGAACATAGATGTAAAAATCCTCAACAAAATACTAGCAAACAGAATCCAACAGCACATTAAAAGGATCATACACCATGATCAAGTGTGGTTTATCTCAGGAATGCAGGGATTCTTCAATATATGCAAATCAATCAATGTGATAAACCATATTAACAAATTGAAGGAGAAAAACCATATGATTATCTCAATAGATGCAGAAAAAGCTTTTGACAAAATTCAACACCCATTTATGATAAAAACCCTCCAGAAAGGAGGTATAGAGGGAACTTACCTCAACATTATAAAGGCCATATATGAAAAAACCCACAGCCAACATCATTCTCAATGGTGAAAAACTGAAAACATTTCCACTAAGATCAGGAACAAGACAAGGTTGTCCACTTTCACCACTATTATTTAACATAGTTTTGGAAGTTTTAGCCACAGCAATCAGAGAAGAAAAAGAAATAAAAGGAATCCAAATTGGAAAAGAAGAATTAAAGCTGTCACTGTTTGCAGATGACATGATCCTATACATAGAGAATCCTAAAGATGCTACCAGAAAACTACTAGAGCTAATAAATGAATTTGGTAAAGTTGCAGGATACAAAATTAATACACAGAAATCTCTTGCATTCCTATACACTAATGATGAAAAATCTGAAAGTGAAATCAAGAAAACACTCCCATTTACCATTGCAACCAAAAGAATAAAATATCTAGGAATAAACCTACCTAAGGAGACAAAAGATCTGTATGCAGAAAATTATAAGACACTGATGAAAGAAATTAAAGACGATACAAATAGATGGAGAGATATATCATGTTCTTGGATTGGAAGAATCAACATTGTGAAAATGACTCTACTACCCAAAGCAATCTACAGATTCAATGCAATCCCCATCAAACCACCAATGGCATCTCGCACAGAACTAGAACAAAATATTTCACAATTTGTATGGAAACAGAAAAGACCCCGAATAGCCAAAGCAATCTTGAGAATGAAAAACGGAGCTGGAGGAATCAGGCTCCCTGACTTCGGACTATACTACAAAGTTACAGTAATCAAGACAGTATGGTACTGGCACAGAAACAGAAATATAGATCAATGGAACAGGATAGAAAGCCCAGAGATACACCCACGCACATATGGTCACCTTATCTTTGATAAAGGAGGCAGGAATGTACAGTGGAGAAAGGACAGCCTCTTCAATAAGTGGTGCTGGGAAAACTGGACAGCTACATGTAAAACAATGAAATTAGAACAATTCCTAACGCCATGCACAAAAATAAACTCAAAATGGATTAAATGTAAGGCCAGACACTATAAAACTCTTAGAGGAAAACACAGGCACAACACTCTGTGATATAAATCACAGCAAATCTTTTTGACCCACCTCCTAGAGAAATGGATATAAAAACAAACAAATGGGACCTAATGAAACTTAAAAGTTTTTGCACAGCACAGGAAAACATAAACAAGACAAAAAGACAGCCCTCAAAATGGGAGAAAATATGTTCAAATGAAGCAACTGACAAAGGATTAATCTCCAAAATTTACAAGCAGCTCATGCAGCTCAATATCAAAAAAATAAACAACCCAATCCATAAATGGGCAGAAGACCTAAACAGGCATTTCTCCAAAGAAGATATACAGATTGTCAACAACACATGAAAGGATGCTCAACATCACTAATCATTAGAGAAATGCAAATCAAAACTACAATGAGGTATCACCTCACACCAGTCAGAATGGTCATCATCAAAAAATCTAGAAACAATAAATGCTGGAGAGGGTGTGGAGAAAAGGGAACCCTCTTGCACTGTTGGTGGGAATGTAAATTGATACAGCCACTATGGAGAACAGTATGGAGGTTCCTTAAAAAACTAAAAATAGAACTACCATACAACCCAGCAATCTCACTACTGGGCATATACCCTGAGAAAACCATAAATCCAAAAGAGTCATGTACCACAATGTTCATTGCAGCTCTCTTTACAATAGCCAGGACATGGAAGCAACCTAAGTGTCCATCAACAGATGAATGGATAAAGAAGATGTGGCACGTATATACAATGGTATGTTACTCAGCCATAAAAAGAAACAAAATTGAGTTATCTGTAGTGAGGTGGATGGACTCGGACACTGTCATGCAGAGTGAAGTAAAGAGGAAAACAAATACCATATGCTAACACATATATATGGAATCTAAAAAAAAAAAAAATGGTTCTCAAGAACCTAGGTGCAGGACAGGAATAAAGACGCAGACATAAAGAATGGACTTGAGGACACAGGGAGGGGGAAGGGTAAGCTGGGACGAAGTGAGAGAGTGGCATGGACATATATACACTACCGAATGTAAAATAGCTAGTGGGAAGCAGCCGCATAGCACAGGGAGATCAGCTCTGTGCTTTGTGATGACCTAGAGGGGTGGGATAGGGAGAGTGGGAGGGAAGAGATATGGGGATATATGTATATGTAGAGCTGATTCACTTTGTTATTAAGCAGAAACTAACACACCATTGTAAAGCAATTTTACTCCAATAAAAAATGTTAAAAAAAAAAAAAAAGAACATGGAGCTACAGCAGCATAAAATAAAGGAGAAATGTTATTTGACAGGAAAAAAAAAAAAAGACATACTTCTCACTATGAAGAAAAAGGTCATCAAGAAATGAAAACACTGAAATCTGCAAGTATCTGGTCAGAGCATGTAAAGAGTACATACAACCTAGAAAACACCCATGAATGAAGTAGCCATCTGCTACTTCCTCCAGCATTACCTCCCTTTATTCAAGGCATAGAATTCCAAACGTCTTTACAAACTTCCCATACCACTCAGCTCTGTGGCTGAGAGACTGACTCCACCGTCCCCTCCCCACCCCATGCAAGGTTCAAGCCAGATGGGCTAAAATCAAATAGATTATTCCATCCCCCAGCCATGGAGATTGATTGGGGCATGGTTTTGGGAGTCGGGTCAGACCACAGAGTCTAAAACAGACTGGAATTAAAAGCGTGAATTCAGTCCCCTTCAGTATGCCACTGAGTAGCAAACAGTGCAAAAGATATTCCTGAGATAAGGGTTAAACGTAAGGGAACAAAACACCCGTGGCTTTCCTATATGCTCAAAGAGGAAGGTCCAAAATTTAATAGTCAGTGCAGCCTTCATGGAGGAGTAATCCACCAGGTCAGAGAAGCTCAGAGCCGAGAATTCATCATTTTATACTACGAGGATGGGCTGGGGGCACATCAGCAGACAAGGGTCTAAGCAGTACTGTGTAAGGAAACTACAACTAAGTGACATGTTCCATGTTCCATGTCTCATGTCCTAGGAGTCATTGGGCCTGCAGTAGTTCTGGCCATGACCCACCACAATCCAGCCCCTTGTGGGGATATAGGTGGGCAACTGTCACAGCCCACCATGTCTAGTGACCCTCAGTGACACAACGAGTGTTCCCAGGACACAGCAGGGCATTACAATAACAACAACAATAATAATAACCCAACACTAAATTGGCACGTCCTGTTAGCCGTAGTGTAAACCTCCGCTTTGAGCAGGTGAAATGTGCAAGTCCATCAGTTGAGCATTTCTACTCCTGTGCCTGTTGGAGCCTGTGAGGTTGCAGCTCTGTGGCGTGACTTGCAAGACTGTTCTTTGAGTTTTCCAAGGCATATTTCTCTCGGTAGGACCCACTTTCCAAAGCGTTCTTTGGAAACCCATGGAGGCTGCGCTTCTAAGATGCCTGGGGTCAGCAATACATTCCGGGAGCAGTGGGCTCAAGTGCGTTTGGCTAGGCCAGCCCCTCCATCCCGACATCCTCTGTTTTCTGAGGACACAGCTGGTGGAACTCACTACCGCCATGACAAAAGGCTACCACGAGAACTCTACTTCATGATCCTGCCTTCTCTCTGCCATCCAGAATGCAGTGGGTTGACGGTGTCCCTCAAAACTCATGTCTACTCCAAAACTCAGAATGTGACCTTATTTGGAAATAAGGTCTTTGCCGATGTAGTTAGTTAAGGATCTCAGGATGAGATCATGCTGGATTGGGGGCAATCCCTAAATCCAATGACTGGTGTCCTTATGTGAAGAGAAGAGGACACAGAGAAACACAAGGAAAAGACCATGTGAAGATGGACGCAGAGGACTTCCTGGTGGCACAGTGGTTAAGAATCTGCCTGCCAACACAGGGGATGTGGGTTCGAGCCCTGGTCCAGGAAGATCCCACATGCCGCGGAGCAACTAAGCCCGCGAGCCACAACTATTGAAGCCCACATGCCTAGAGCCCGTGCTCTGCAACAAGAGAAGCCACCGCAATGAGAAGCCCGTACATCGTGACGAAGAGTAGCCCCCCCCTGCTCGCCGCAACTAGCGAAGACCCAACGCAGCCAAAAATAAACAAATAAATTTATTAAAAAAAAAAAAGACAAAGATGGAGGCAGAGATTGGAGTGATGCAGCCACAGGCCAGCCACGCCCTGAAAGAGAGGAGTGTCTCCTGAAAGCTGTGGTGTCACTGGCCTGGGTGCTCGTCTGAGCGAGATGGAGCACGGTACCTTCTGGGTGATGAGGAGTGATGCTGCTTCTGGTCCCAGAAGACAGATCTCACTGTCCAGGGGTGAGGGACAGTCCTAAAATCCGCCACTTCCAAGAAGTCTCTGCTTCCTCTATTGAAAGAGTGCACAAAGTCGTGGGAGCATACACCACGATGCCCGAGGGCCCAGCTTGGAACTGGGAAACAAGAGCCTGCACTGGACGCTGAGGATCTGATGGGGGCAGGGTCTCAGAGAGACACCGCAGTGCCCCGCAGGCAGGCAGGGGCTCACTCCGGAAGCCTCGCACCCACCCCTGTGCTGACATAGCGGCAGTCTCCAGCTAGGTGTCCAATTCTAGCCACCCTTAGTTGACCCCATGAATATAAACTCTCTTCTAGAAAATACACTCTATACATTCTTTTTCTTAATTTCATGCCACGTGTAACTGAGCCTGGAGCCCAGTGTGTGCTGGACAGAAGACGGAATGTCTGGATTCCGGCACTAACTCCATCGCTGATTAGGTATAACTTTGGTTGAGTTGCCTAACATCTGTTCTGAGGTTTCCTCACTTGTAAAGTGGGAATAAAATCCTTCTCTCAGAGAGTCTTTATTAAAATAAAAGCAAAAATACACTTTTTGAAACACAGGAGAAAAAAATGGAATAAAACCACGTGTAAAGCTGAGGAGATGCTCAGTAAATGGTAGCTACTTCCAAGATGAAAGCACTTCCAGGGAAACCAGGCACAGGAGTGCAGGGGCCACAGATCTTCCAGGGGAGGCAGCCGTTGAAGAAGGGAGGCACCTAGTGGCCTGAGGTGAGGGTGGCCCTCCAGAGCTGGCCAGCCCCGGGTTCAAGTCCCTTCCCTACAGCCCAGCCACTCCCCAGCTGTGCAACCCTCAGCCAGCAGCTGAGCCTCTCCAAGCCTCGGGTCCCCATCTGTAAAAGGAATATTGACAGTACCCACCCCTAGGGTACCTACAGCAATTATATCAGGCTATGCATTTCAGTGGCTAAGAACAATTAGCAAAATGTTGATAATGATTGGAGCTGTGTGATATGCACATGGAGAATCATTTTAATGCTTTCCCTACTTCTGTACATTTGCAATTACCCATAATAATATTTTAACTGAGTGCTCAGGTCAGTTATTGCACATAATCATATACATTATTATTAATAATGTGCTTAATACCCATTAGCCCTTTTGTAATAGCCAAAATAATTTCTAAAATAGTCTTCGGTAAAAGAGAGAAGTTGTTACACTCCGTTCTTGGCATTTGGAAGATCATGGACCCCTTTAAGAATGTGATGAAAGATGTAGACCCACTTCCCATAAATACACACATAACCCATGCCCTGCACCCTGTCCACAAAGCCAGCCCAGGGAACCCCGGAGACTCCAGGCATCCCAGGTCAGGAGCTGCTGCCTTTCAGTTATGGGGAAGGGGCAGAACTGCAGTGATTCTCTGCCATCCTACACATAGTTTCCTGACTCCCCTTGGCTGACAGTGTACTGTGGGAAATCACTGAAGGAAGACTCAAATGATGAAACAGCTCTCAGCAGGAGAGCAGCCAATCTAACACAGATAACAAGCAAGACTTGTTTCATCTGTATGGTTGGTATTTATTTTTCTACCTCAGGACATTTATCTGAACATATTTTCCTTTTCATTTCCAGTCAGCATATGAAAGTTTTAGCGTCATCATTTTAGAGGTTTGAAAATTTGGTATAACTGTATTAGCCATCCTACTCTTGGGTTGAATCTTCTCCACAGCAATAAATCTCAGAAAACAATAAAAGTAAGGTGACACAGTATATCATTTCTGATTCCAATACTATTCCTGGTTTAACGTATGACTTTTATGCCTTTGTTAACATTTTTATCTAGCTTTGTGAAAATAGATGGAAAAATATTTAACATGGTACAAAATGTAACCGTGAAATAAAAGCTCTAGGTAAAGCCATAAGCAAGAATAATCAGCTACAAAAATACCTCTCAAGTTGAATAAAATAAAGTTTCAACTGAACTATGAATTTTGAATACAATTACAGCCCAGTAGTTAGCAAATCATTCAGAAATAGATATTTTAGTGTTCTACTTTTCAAATTACAATGTGGAACTTCAAGCAATAAAGGGCAGTTTGAAGAAGTGAAAAGTCATAAAATGGGAAATGTAACATATCTAGCACGAGCGGGGGAAATGGGAAGTGTGCAGAGCATCAGATGGGACTGGAATCAGTGTAAAATCCTAGGAGTAGTAATACCACTGATCTGAAAGTCCCAAGAGAGTGTATAATAAGGAAGGCTAGATGAGTTACGTTTTTTAAAAAATAGAGTAAGTACTCTGAAATAAACGTTGAGGAAAAATATAGACAATATCTGCAAAAATTAAAATCAATGTTGTTAAATGGAATTATCAATAGTAAACTGCTATGGCAACAAATGCAACTCCAGAATTAATTACATTACCGTGAAACGTGATTAAATACTCCAGAAAACTTCATTAAGGTGATTATTTATCTACAATTGGTAAACCTCCTGTCTAAATAGTACTCACTATGCTCCAAGAAAAAAAAAAAAAAAGGCAAAGCTGGGCTCAAAACATCTCCCACAACAAACAGGAAAAAAATCTCAACGCACTAAGAAGAGCTGAAGACCCTGAGGAGAGGCTCTCTCAGCTCCCAAGGCTCTAAGCAAGCCTACCCCTTGTTCCAGAAGGAGACATCATCTCCACCTTCCGGGGCTGTTTGTTCTACAAACATCCTTAAAAAGATAGTCCAGAACAAAGGCTGCCAGTTCCTCCTTTACAAGACGGTCAGAAACACAAACGGCAATTACAGTGACACAGACTTCTCTTCAACAACGTTAGATGTTGGAAGACAATGGAATAATATCATTGAGGTAATGACAAAAATAATAGTCTAGAATTTCATCCTCTCAAGAGGAAGGGCAAAATAAAAGATTCTCAGATGAATGTCATCATGAAGATGAACTTTCCAAAGTCTGGGATATAATCATAAAGCAACTGAAACTTATTAACATCCACTTTCGACTCACTTTCCCTTTAAAACTGCTAATGGACAAGTTCTTCTACTTCTGGATAAAAACTCATCCCCATGAATTTTCTGGTCACTGTTAAATTTAAAACTTTAAAAAGACCTAAATCACGAAACAAAAGTTCGATTCCACACTTTAAATATCCAGTCCCACAGAAGCATTCAAACTTCAAACCTTGATTCTAAGTTCATATTTCTTTCCTTCCCCAGGTCAGGCTTTTGCAGTTAGGAGGGGAGCTGCCTCTTCTCTCTTCCTTAGCTTATGTTTCTGCTCCTGTTTGCTAGATCCAGCTCTGACCCCTCCAGGTCAGGCAGGAAGCAGGAGGCAAGGAGATCAGGAAAGTTCTTACTGACAAGTACGAGAGGTAAGCCAGCATCAGTGCTCTGTGGGTTCAGCAATATCCACACTTTATCTCATGATGTGTTATGGACTGAATGTTTGTGTCCCCCCAAAATTCATATGTTGAAATCCTAACCCCCAAGCGATGGTATTAGGAGGTGGGGCCTTTGGTAGATGATTTAATCCTGAGGGTGGAGCCCTCATGAATGGGATTAGCATCCTTATAAGAAGAGACACAAGAGCTTTTGCACTCTCTCTCTGCCATATGAAGATATGCTAGGAAGATGTCCACCAGATTGCTGGAAGTAAGATGTATAAACTCCAGTCATGCAACAAGGACATCCCAGGAAAAGTGTGGCACAATAGCAAGATGTGCAGACACTACATTTGGAGTCTCCCCATCAAACATCTATGTCCCCTCACAGTCACTATATAATCCACAAGCCCCATCTACACACACAGGGTCTTGGGCCCGTCTTCAGTGCTCCATTCTTAAAAGTGAGCCATCAGCCAAGGATCTCTAGACATATGAGGAAAGCCTCTTTATCGTTCAGCTATTGCTATTTCCTGCATGGAAAAATAACCACAAAATCTCAAGACTGACAATTAGGCAAGAAAAAAGAAATAAAATACATCCAAATCGGGAAAGAAAAAGTAAAATTGTCTCTATTTTCGGATGATATGATCTTTTTTTTTTTTTAAACATCTTTATTGGAGTATAATTGCTTTACAATGGTATGTTAGTTTCAGCTTCACAACAAAATGAATCAGTTATATATATACATATGTTCCCATATCTCTTCCCGCTTGCGTCTCCCTCCCTCCCACCCTCCCTATCCCACCCCTCCAGGCGGTCACAAAGCACCGAGCTGATCTCCCTGTGCTATGCGGCTGCTTCCCACTAGCTATCTACCTTACGTTTGGTAGTGTATATATGTCCATGCCTCTTTATCGCTTTGTCACCGTTTACCCTTCCCCCTCCCCATAGCCTCAAGTCCATTCTCTAGTAAGTCTGTGTCTTTATTCCTGTTTCACCCCTAGGTTTTTCATGACATTTTTTTTTCTTAAATTCCATATATATGTGTTAGCATACGGTATTTGTCTCTCTCTTTCTGACTTACTTCACTCTGTATGACAGACTCTAGGTCTATCCACCTCATTACAAATAGCTCAATTTCGTCTCTTTTTATGGCTGAGTAATATTCCATTGTATATATGTGCCACATCTTCTTTATCCATTCATCTGATGATGGACACTTAGGTTGTTTCCAACTCTGGGCTATTGTAAATAGAGCTGCAATGAACATTTTGGTACATGACTCTTTTTGAATTATGGTTTTCTCAGGGTATATGCCCAGTAGTGGGATTGCTGGGTCATATGGTAGTTCTATTTGTAGCTTTTTAAGGAACCTCCATACTGTTCTCCACAGTGGCTGTATCAATTTACATTCCCACCAACAGTGTAAGAGGGTTCCCTTTTCTCCACACCCTCTCCAGCATTTATTGTTTCTAGATTTTTTGATGATGGCCATTCTGACTGGTGTGAGATGATATCTCATTGTAGATTTGATTTGCATTTCTCTAACGATTAATGATGTTGAGCATTCTTTCATTCTGAGGGTTGTCTTTTGGTCTTCTTTATGGTTTCCTTTGCTGCGCAAAAGCTTTTAAGTTTCATTAGGTCCCATTTGTTTACTTTTGTTTTTATTTCCATTTCTCTAGGAGGTGGGTCAAAAAGGACCTTGCTGTGATTTATGTCATAGAGTGTTCTGCCTATGTTTTCCTCTAAGAGTTTGATAGTTTCTGGCCTTACATGCAATCCCTATCAAACTACCACTGGCATTTTTCACAGAACTAGAACAAAAAATTTCACAATTTGTATGGAAACACAAAAGACCCCGAATAGCCAAAGCAATCTTGAGAACGAAAAATGGAGCTGGAGGAATCAGGCTTCCTGACTTCAGACTATACTACAAAGCTACAGTAATCAAGACAGTATGGTACTGGCACAAAAACAGAAATATAGATCAATGGATGATATGATCTTATATATAGATAATCCTAAAGACCACCAAAAAACTATTAGGATTAATAAATAAATTCAGTAAAGTCACAGGATACAAAATCAACAAATCAGTAATCCGTTGCATTTCTATATACTAACAACAAAATATCTGAAAAAGAATCAACAAAACAATATTATTTATAATAACATCAAAAACAATAAAACCATTAGGAATAAACTTAGCCAAGAAGGTGTACACTGAAAACTACAAGACTTTAATGAAAGAAATTGAAGGAGACACAAATAAATAGAAAGATATCCTGTGTTCATGGATTGGAATAATTAATATTGTTAAAATAGCCATACTACCCAAAGCAATCTACAGATTCAATGCAATCCCTATCAAAATGCCAATGATATTTTTCACAGAAATAGAAAAAGCAATCCTAAAGTTCATATGGAACCATGAAAGACCCCAAATAGCCAAAGCAATCCTGAAAAAGAAGAACAAAGCTGGAGGCTTCACACTTCCTAATTTCAAACTTCATTACAAAGCCATAGTAATCAAAACAGTATGATGGTGGCATAAAAATACACACATATTTGGAACAGAATCAAGAGCCCAGAAATAAACCTGTACATATACAGTCAACTAATACTTGACAAGCGAGCCAAGAACACTCAGTGAGGAAAGGATAGTCTCTCCAATAAATGGTATAGGGAAAACTGGATAATCTCATGCAGAAGAGTGAAACCGGACCCCTATCTTTCACCACTCACAAAAATTAACTCAAACTGGATTAAAGATTGAAACATAAAACTGAAACTGTAAGACTCCTAGAAGAGTGTTGGCAAGGGTGTGGAGGAAATGGGAACCCTTGTGCACCCTTGTGTACCAACTTACAGTAGTACTGTAAGTTGGTACAGCCATTATGTAAAACATTATGGAGCTTCCTCAATTAAAAACAGAACTACCAAGACTTCCCTGGTGGCTCAGTGGTTAAGACTCCGTGCTCCCAATGCAGGGTGCCCGGGTTTGATCCCTGGTCAGGGAGCTAGATCCCATATGCATGCCGCAACTAAGAGTGTGCATACCACAACTAAGGAGCCCACGAGCCACAATAATAGATAAATAAATAAATATTTTAAAAAATAGAACTACCATATGATCCAGCAATCCGACTTCTCAGTGTATATACATAGAAAATGAAATCAATATCTTTTTTTTTTTTTTTTTGGCCATGCCATGCAGCTTGCCGGATCCCAGTTCCCCGATCAGGGATCAAACCCGGGCCCCAGCAGTGAAAGCGCCAAGTCCTAACCACTGGACTGCAGGGAATTCCCTAAATCAGTATTTTCATGGGATAGGATATCTGCACCCCCATGTCCATTGCAGCATTATTCACAATAGCCAAGATACAGAAACAACCTAAGTGTCCATCTATGGATGAATAAAGAAGATGTGAGACAGATATATACACACACAATGGAATGTTATTCATCCGCTAAAAGAAAAGAAAAAAAATCCGCCTTTTGCTACAAAATTAATGGATGGGTGGATGGATGGACCTTGAGGGCATTATGAGAAATGAAATAAGTCAGACAGAGAAAGACAAATACTGTATGATCTCATATGTGGAATCTAAAAAAAAAGCAGAACTCACAAACACAGAGAGTAGAATGGTGGTTGCCAGGGGGTGGGGTGAGAGAAATGAGGAGGTGTTGATCAAAGGGTACAAACTTCCAGTTATAAGATGAGTAAGTTCTGGGGACCTAATGTACAGCATGATGACTATAGTCAACTACAGTTGATATTATATACTTGAAATTTGATAAGAAAGGAGATCTTAAACATTCTCACCACCAAAACAAATGGCAATTATGTGAGGTGATAGAGGTATTAATGAACCCTCTTGTGGGAATCATTCTGCAACATATAAGTGTATCAAATCATCATATTGTGCACCTTAAACTTACACAATGTGATATGTCAATTGTAACTCAATAAAGCTGGGGGAAAAAACATAAAATCTCAGTAGCTTACCCAAACAAATATCTGAGAAGTTATCTGAGAGGTTTGTTGGGAAAAAAAACTGGTTGAGAATGTGAAAAGATAATGTCAGAAAGAGATATGAAGAAAGACAGGATGGGGCGAAGAAGAAAACAATTCCCAATAGAAGGAACCAGAAAAAATGCACAGGAAATGAAATATAATCACTAAGATATAATTTGTCTCATTTGTAAGCAAGATTTACACAGATAAAATAACAAAAACACTAGATATATAAACCCACCCACCCCTGAATGTGGAGAAAAGGGAATTACACACACACACACACACACACACACACACACACACACAATATTTGTTCAGACTTTTAAGGGGAGATCTGAGAAAGGGAAATATCTTTGTGTGAGGGTTACGTAATCATGAAACACAGCTAAATCCTGATTTTTCATAATATAAATTCAACACTAATAAAACTGTAATCTAAAACCAGAAGTCAAGAAATAGCAGTAAAAGCATCATACTTAGAGTTATGGAGGGAAATACATGAGAAAACAACGAAAAGGTGTGGAAAGTGTTTGCTGACGGCAGTGGGGAAGGATGGGGAGAGGACTGCAAATTTCATTATAGCCTGTTATGCTTGGTTTTATGTATCGACCTGACTGGGCTAAGGGATGCCCAGAGAGCCAGGAAAACATTATTTCTGATGTGTCTGTGAGGGTATCTCCAGAACAGAGTAGCATTTGAATCAGTAGACAGAGTAAAGATCGCCCTGGCCACGGCGGGAGGGGTTCACCCAAGCCACTGAGATCCTGAATGAAACGAAAAGGTGGAGGAAAGGTGAATTCACTCTCTCTGCTTGAGCTGAGACATCAGTCTTCTCCTGCCCTTGGACAATGGCTCTCCTGGTGCTTGGGTTTTCGGACTCAGACTGAATTACACCATCAGCTTTCCTGGTTTTCCAGTTTGCAGAGGCAGACTGTGGAATTTCTTAATATACATATATATAGACCCTATTGGTTCTGTTTCTCTGGAGAACCCTGACTGATAGAGCAAGCAAAACAGTCTCACATTTTCTACATCCCATTGGTCAAATCAAGTCACATGGCCAAGCCCAGCTTCAGAGTTGGGGGAGTTTAAAAGCTAGGGGGCTGGGGGTAGAGCGATGCATTGGGCCCATTCACATGATCAACCTACCCCAGTACCCTGCTTTCTGGGGTTGTTAGGAGAACTGAATGAAGCAATACAATGACAAGATTGAAAAAGCAGATACTCAAGAAGAACTGAGGAATCTATAGTGGGTGTCTAACTGCAATGTCCAAGGACAGAGTGAGCCTGCTCTGGACTCTTCTCTCCATTTCCTTTGTTCAGCTGAACAGTGCCCTTGAACTATTTTAATATTTGGCAATACATTTTTACCATAGAGAATTTTTCATTCTTCTTGTAATTTTTGTGTTCTGAGCTGGAATGCTTCAGATTGAAGTAAGCTTAGATTTTTGACAAACATTGGTAGGACCATACATGGATCTAGGCCAGGAGTTTGTAAACGTTTCTCTATAGCACTCTAGAGGTAAGAGGGAAGGTAGGTATGAAGAAGGAGATGCAGCAGTTGAGGCATCTCTGCTTCAACAAGCACAAGTTTATGTCTTATCTCCTGGACTTCTGCAAATGATTTAACATGAACCAGATTCAAAACCCACTCCCCTAAGTGCTCTCTTTGGTGCCAGGCTGTCAGGCGAAACAGGATTCACCTGGAAATTCTCTCAGTATTAATGGACAGGTACTATATATTACAAGGTACGAAGAGCCCCAGGCAGACAGGCTCACAGAATTCTTGGAGGATAAACAACTGAGAGTTTGGCGCAAAGGTCCTAGTTGCAAGCTTAGTTCTCCCATTTCTCTCAACAACAGTTCTGCTGCTTTAATTGTGGGTTGTGGATTGTTACAGCAAGGAAGAGGGCAGAAAGGTTGCAGAGGTGCCTGTAGAAAGATGCCGGGTGGCATCCTACATAAAACCTTACCAAATTTGCTCCTTGCACCTGGGGCTCCCACATTTTATCACCTACCCTTAAGATGCAGGACGTCACTGGAGGTCAATAAAGTATTCTATCCCAAGTTTCTACAAGTGTCCCTAACCATGTTATTTCAGGCAGGAACGTGTACCTAATTTGCAGGACCCAGTGCAAAAAGAAAATGCAAGGTCCCTTGTGCAAAAACTATTAAGAATTTTAAGACAGCGACCATGGTGCATTAAACAAAACACAGAGCCCTTCTAAGCAGGCGACGCTGTACAACAGCCCGGGTGGTGGTGCCCCTGTAGGCAGCCGTGATTTCTGGACTACAGGATGCCCACTGCTAGTGAAAGGGAGAGTCACAGCCTGCTGAGAAAGTGCTTAGAGACTGTTTGTTCCCTCCCTTTCACAGCAACATGGTCAATCCTATAACTTTGGTTTTCTTATCAAATAATTACACAAAAATAGCGAGTGAATGTGAAGGATAAACATTACTTTAAAAGCCACCTTTTCTCCTCCCTTATTCTAGAAAAAAATAATTAAATCTCTGCTTCAGGTGCCCTGCAGAGAATGTGAAGGGCACAGAGGAACAGACAGCAGCCCAGCCTTTAGTTTAAACCTTATCTCTCAGGAAAGCCCTTGTCTCCCTCTGAGGAACACCAGGCATCTGTGAGAAGCTGGGACAAGTAATTTGGGAAGAAGGGGATGTCTTCCCCAATGAAGTTCTTAAACTCTATGTAGGTATCTACCTGATCACACTAGAAGGTATGTCAACAATTCAGAATTACATTCTTGTACATCCCAATGTGTAAGTACATTTTTAATTACAATGGAAGAGTTTATATATGTACATGAATCTTTGCCCTTTGCTCATAACCAAGAGCAGAGAAAAGTTTTGCTGACCCTGAGTCACAGAGGTAACTTCAGAGCAATTAAGAGCTCGGTTCTGGAGTCAGAGAGACTCTTCTCAGGACCAGCGCCACCATTTTCAATCCCTGTGACTTTGAGTGAGTTAAGCCTCAGTTTCCCAATCTATAAAATGGGGATGGTAGCAGGTGAGGATTAAATGAGATGGTAGGTATAGAGCTCACCTACACCCTGGCACAGTGCAAACTCCTCACCATATCTATTAAGTCTCATTATTGAGCCATGGATCCCACAAGGACGCTTGGTCTGATGTGAAGCTCTCTGGGGTTGAGTCAGGAGCAGAAGCAGAACCCCAGGTCTCCAGGCCTCCTGGGGACCCTCCGATCTGACTCCAGGGATGCCCCTGAGAGTCCTGGTTTGAAACTTGCCCCTTGTCTGTAGGCAGTTCCTCTGCCTCAGCCGCCCACCCAGCCCTGGGGAATGAGCCCTGAGTGGGCTCAGCGTGGGGCTGGGACAGCACATCCACTCAGGTTCCCCTGCTGTGTCATCTGCCCTCCCTCCCACCAATCCTCAGCCAGGCCAGACTTCCCAAAATGCGGTGACTGCAGCTCTCTACTCACAGCTCTGTTCCTTATCACCTTGGCCTGATACTCAGGCGCATCCGTAGCATGGCTCCCTCCAGGTGGACCCATCTTCTCTCTTCCGTGTCACATCACCAGCCCATCCTAGGCTAGTCTCATTCCCAGCTGTGAACGCGCCGAGCTCACGTCTGCCTCCAGCTTTGTCCCAGCCCGAAGTCTTTCCCCATCTTCTGCCTGCTCAACCTGACCTGGGGTTGCTCGAGCCTACAGGTGGAATGTCTGCAATTTATAACCTCTAGAAGGAATACAGTTTAATCTAGAACTCTCTGCTTTCCTTTGATTCATGTGGAAAGTATCAAGTTGGATCCCTATGACACTCATCATATCAAAATAAATCACAAATGGGTCAAACATTTAAATTTTTAAAAATCCATAAATATTGTTGAAGAAACTAAGGGCAAATTCCCTGATGTTCTCAAAGTAGGGAAGGACTTTCATGTATGATACAAAATCCAAAAGCTATAAATAGAAGATTTTTCAAATCTGAATAAAGAGCATTACAATTTTATGCATGGCAAAAAAAAGACCAGAACTGGTATATGTTTGTAGCACTATGACAAAGGGCTCCTATAAATCAATAAGAAAAAGTGCAGCAACATCATATAAAAATGGACAAAGGACATGAACAGACTAGTCACGGCGGGGTTGGGGGGGAATGGCTTTTAAAACTGAAAAACACTCAGTCTCATCATTTAAAAATACAAATTAGAAACTACAATAGAATATTATTTTCCATTACTGGTTTTGCAAAGTTAAAAATTTTTTATAATTCATTGTGTAGACAAGAGTGTAAGGAAAGAGGCATTCTTATAAATACTCTTTTACACTCTTGGCTGGAGATGTAAACTGGTACAGCCTCTCTGAGCAGCAATTAGGAAGTATCAATTGAAATTTAAAGTTTACATACCCATCAACCCAGCACTTCTCTACACATTGCTTGCACTGGATTGTCTGCTGTCAACCCTTCATCACTACCCACCCCTTCTAAAGTCTCTGAATCAGAAAAGAAAAGGGAGGAGCTATATTCCCCAGAAGCCGGTCGCAGGTTTGTTCTGAGTTAGTCCTCCAATAAGAAGCCCTTGCAGATGAGAAACAGGAGAGGAGCCACCACTGTTTTGCATATAGAGGTAGAGCCAGGCATGGAAGCCGGGAGTCTGATGCTTGCTCCTGGTAAGCTCTTGAGAGCCACGACCTTGCACTGCACAGTGACGTCCTTGGTGAGAGCTTCCTGGAGCTACAGCAATTTCGCAGTGAGCTTCTAAGGACCCCCGACTCAGAGGCTTCGACCTGAGATTGCCGTTTGCATCTTCCCTAACCTTTGCTGACCTGGATCTGACAAGGATGTGTAAGCCCTCACTGCCTTTATTCAAATCTTTAACACCAGAACTACATGGACTGGCTTCTGTTTTCCTGACTGACCCCTGTCTGACACATTTATCCTTGGGGAATGTATTCTACAGGTATACTCGCACCTGTATGAAATCATGTATATGCACAAAAAACTTCATTATTTCTAATAGCAAAAGGTTGTAAACGACTTAAAAGTATATCAATGGCGGATGATTAAAAATATCATGAACCAGGCTTCCCTGGTGGCGCAGTGGTTGAGAGTCCACCTGCCGATGCAGGAGACGCGGTTCGTGTCCCGGTCCGGGAGGATCCCACATGCCGCGGAGCAGCTGGGCCCGTGAGCCATGGCCGCTGAGCCTGCACGTCCGGAGCCTGTGCTCTGCAACGGGAGAGGCCACAGCAGTGAGAGGCCCGTGTAACGCAAAAAAAAAAAAAAAAAAAAAAAAAATATATATATATATATATATATATATATATATCATGAACCTAGAGATTGTCATACTGAGTGAAGTCAGGGAAAGAGAAATATGATATTGCTTCAACTTGGAATCTAAAAAGAAATGATACAAATGAACTTACTTATGAAACAGAAACAGACTCACAGACTTAGAGAAGGAACTTATGGTTACCAGGGGGGAAGGGTGGGGAGAAGGGATAGTTAGGGAGTTTGGGTTGACATATACACACTGCTGTATTTAAAATGGACAACCAACAAGGACCTACTGTATAGCACAGGGAGCTCTGCTCAATATTATGTAACAACCTAAACGGGAAAAGAATTTGAAAAAGAATAGATACATGTATTTATATAACAGAATCACTCTGCTGGACACCTGAAACTATCACAGCATTGTTAATCAACTATACCCCAATATAAAATAAAAAGTTTTAAAAATTTTTAAAAATTAATGTAATTCATCAGACAAATATAGCTGGTATTTTAACTCCTCCAGGAAACCTTTTCTATCTATTTCAGTAAAAAGCCTTCTTCTTTCTTTAGAAAAAAGAAAGAATGTTACGTATAGTTTAAGTAATTGTTGTAGAGTCATATTTAGTTTAAAAATTGGCCATTCAATAATGTATTCAAATACAGCTGGGTACTCATTTTTTAAATATTATTATTGGTATTATTAATTTTTAGACATAATAACAAGATATTTCCTGGCTCTTTTTGATATTTCCACGTAAAAGAGCAACAGTTATACTTTATTCTGCTTTATATATAACATCTCCTCTCTTCCCAGTTACATGTGTCAGTAATTCCACCTCCCTTTTTTTTTTAATTTATTTATTTATTTATTTTTGGCTTGTTGGGTCTTCATTTCTGTGCGAGGGCTTTCTCTAGTTGCGGCGAGCGGGGGCCACTCTTCATCGCGGTGCACGGGCCTCTCACTATCGTGGCCTCTCTTGTTGCAGAGCACAGGCTCCAGATGCGCAGGCTCAGTAGTTGTGGCTCACGGGCCTAGTTGCTCCACGGCATGTGGGATCCTCCCAGACCAGGGCCCGAACCCGTGTCCCTGCATTAGCAGGCAGATTCTAAACCACTGCGCCATCAGGGAAGCCACCCCTTTCTTTTTTTTTACTTAAGCAGTTTTGAGCTGGATTTCTGTCTTCCAAAGGCAAGAGTCCCAACGGCTCTTGCCCTGGCTGTCCTCTCCTGAGCCAAGAGTCTATGCAGCCTCACACACCTCGCCTTTGAGTCATTCTATTAGTTCAGCTCCTAATCCAGTATCCCCTCCCAACACCGATGGATACTTGTACAGCTCTCTTCAGTGCTCCTTCCCTCACACCCACTCTGTCTTCAGGGCCTCAAGTTCTGCCTCAGGTGCCCTCCCCGCAAATCCAAGTGAAACTGCAAGAGACAGAGGTCATTTCCAGGAAGCTTAAGGGAAAAGATACATACAAGGTGTTATGGTTTGAATTATGTCCTCTGCAGAAGATGTGTTCAAGTTTTAACCCCAGCACCTATAAATGTGACATTATTTGGAAATAGGGTCTTGGAAGGTGTGATCAAGTTAAGATGAGGTCATTACAGTGGCCCTCATCCAGTATGACTGGTGTCCTTACAAAAAGAGGAGAAGAGACATAGAGACAGACACACAGAGAGAAGACAATGCAGAGAGATGGAGAGCATGCGTGTAACAGCAGAGGCACAGATTGGAGTGCCACATCTCCACATCAGGGAATGCCAGGAACAGCCACCCATCCCCAGGAGCAAGCAGAGGGCTCTGGACAGTTTCTCTCCCTCAGAGCCCTTGAAGGGAGCCAGCCATGCCAACACCTTGATCTTGGTCTTCTGGCCTCCAGAACTTTGAAAGAATACATTTCTGTTACTTTAAGCCCACCTAGGTTGTGGGAATTTGTTACAGCAGCCATAGGAAACTAATACATAAGGACACTGGGTTGTCTTGTGCTAGTCAAGGACAGGACAAGATGAAGCCAGGCCCTGGAACCCTGACAGGCTTGGTCTCCAGCCATCCCCTCTACAACCTGCTTTATTCTCCCCTCTCTCACCACAGGCCTTCTAGAGGGGCAAGACCACTCTGCCAGCAATTCCACTCTGTCAGCTTCATCTCTTATGACTTCTGTCACTAGAGTGACTCTAGGCTCTTGGTCAAAAAGCCCAGGGAAGGGCCCACTTTGGGTCAAGAGGTCCCTCAGGCAAATAGTTGTGAGGAGGGAACACACTGCATGGAATGACTGCTTGAGCAAATGTGGCAGAAGATAGTTTCTGGAAGACAGGGACGATGGTTTGATTGAAGACTAAAATTCTACCTTCTCCCTCATATGCAGTCTTTCCCAAAAGTTTACTCTTCAAGATTCCTCCCTTTCTCTTTCCCTCTCTCTCTCTCTCTCTCTCTCTCACACACACAGACACACACACACACACACACACACACACACCCTTGAGATCCTCTGCTTTCTGAAGCACTGTTAAGAGAATAAACAACAAACCACACAACAGACAACCATGCATTCTACTCCATAGAATGTTTTCAGCTTCTCTTAACTCCCTATTATAACAACGCACCAGCCTACATCCTTAGAATTTTATCGATGAGTTATTGGCATTGCACATGGTGAAACTTTCTTGCAAACTCATTATTCATGAAGGTATACAACAGTTGTTCCTCGGGTCACTATGCCTTGATCGTACAAATGTCTTTAATCTGTGGTGGCCATTCCTTGTTCCTGGTTTGTGGTTCATGTTTAAGCTAAACTATGACCTGGAGATTCCCTGGTGACTCTGCCTTGCTGCTGTCAACTGTTCGTGCGCACTTATTGCAGCACAGAGTGAATGGAACTGACGTGGTGGGTTTGAGGCCCCACCTGGCTCCGATTGATGATTACACATAACCCTCGCCTTCCTAGAGGCAGCTGAGTGGAGAAGAGTGAAGAGTTTTAAGAGAATCCATTACAACTGCTGACAAACTAACTTAAAACATGTTCTTCCGACAGTGGTTCAATAGCATCACCTTTGAAGACAAAGGACAGTGTAGTGACTGATGGGTATCTTCCGATACCAGCTTTACTTCTTTATCTAATGAAGGACAAGCTCCAATATCTTGATTTAATCGTATTACACAATCAAATTTTCTATAAGAATTTTGGAAATTTTCCCAACCCATATTATTGATTAGCTCCATTGAGGTAGACTAGGTTATGCCACATTTAAAAACACCCCCCAAAATCTCAATGGCTATAAACATTATTTCTCACCCTGCTCCATAGATTGGCTGGGACTGCTCCGTGTAATCTGCATTCAGGGACACCGGTTGACAGACACTCTACCATCTGCAACATCACAAATGCTGTGGCAGAGGGGAGGGGAGATGACAAATGGTGCATTAGCTCTTAAAGGATTCCGCCTAGACAAACACCTATCACTTCTGCTCACATCTCATTGGCCAAGGCAGCCACGTAACCATGCCGCTCTTCAAGGCGTCATGGAAATATAACGTTAACAGCTGAAGAGTACTAATGATAACCAGAATCCACCGCAATCCACCTCTCTAGTGAAGAGTCAGCTCAGTTTTCTTCCTTTAAACAAAATTCACTTATTCCCTCCCCAGTCATTGATCCAGCACCTCTGGGTAATGTATGTTCGTCCTTTCATCCAGAGGTGTATTAGTCTCCTCAGGCTGGTGTAACAAATTCCAAAGACTGCAGGACTTAAACAACAGAAGTTTATTTCACGCAGTCCTGGAGGCTGGGAGTCCAAGATCGGCAAGGTTGGTTTCCCCTGAAACCTATCTTTTCGGCTTAGGACCTCACGTTATGGCCTCACTTAACCCTAATTTCCTCCTTAAAGTTCCTGTCTCCAAGTGTCGTCTCCTTGGAGGTTAAGCCTTCAGTATTTGATTTGAGGGGACACAATTCAGTCCATGAAAGGAGGTGATACACAGCGACTAAACTGGTCCTGGATGTGCCTCTTCTTGTTCTGGAGACTCACATAATAAAAAGACAAGTTATCTACCCCACACACACCCAATTTATGAAGATGAAATAAGGAAGAGAAAACTCCAACAAACATTTCTATTTGGAAAGAAGGAAAATGGGAGGTATATAACAGATAGTGGCCTTCAGCAATTCTGCAATCCCCTGGACAAATACTCTGAGGTCTACGCTGGGCGGGCGGGATATTAGTCCCCGAACGCGCTCCCTGCAAGAAGCCTCATATCCATCATCCTCCACAGGGCCTGGCCTCCTGTTACATGATGCTCCTTGACACATCCTGAAGTAGGCATCAGGGTGGATGCTCTGCTCAGGGGCTGCACAGCTTGCTCAGCCTACTTCCAGACCTAAATGTTTGGGGCCCAAGGGCCGTTTTAGGTCTTAAATAGTTATAGTCTCTTTTAGTCCAACCCGGTGATTCTTTTGGAAGTGTACCCCTTGCAAGTGTACCCCTTGCAACGATTTAGTCTTTTATCTATTTGATTCCAGAAAACTCCATCTGCCAACAGGCACAACCACAGTTACCTTCAAGACATGTCTTATTTGGATCTTTACTCTGGTGCACCTTAGCCCTTGCAGAGGTTTTAATAATGGTGTGATAGCCAAGGAAACATAATCATTTGAATGGTTTATAACAGTAGGCACAGAGGTCATGCCCTGTGCTGCAAGACTCAGATTTAATGTTTTTTACTACTAAAAGTTTCTCTCAATTTTATCTCCTGCTGCTTGGAATCTAAAATCAGTCAGCCTTTCCAATACTGCAAAGCCTCAAATCTTCCGTGACCTCCTGCTTGGAATCCAGCTAATTCTTTTCTGACCTTGTCTCTTACAATACTTTGTCAAGTGCAGCCAGCAGAAACCAACATGTTACTAATACAGGTGATCCTTGAACATGAATTTGAACTGTGCAGGTCCACTTATACACGGATTTTTTTTCCACAGTAAATACTATGGTACTACTTGATTCATGGTTGTTCAAGAGTCAACCCTATTGTTTTCCTGTCTCTTTCTCTAGAACTGCAAATTCATTAGGCATATAATCTGCCTTCCAAATAACTGTGAACAACAGTTTCACCAAAATTTTTGCACCTGCATAACGAGGATTCTCATCTTTCCAGGCTTTATCACAGTTTCTTCACTGCCTACGACTTGTCCTTCGAGCCAATGACAAATTATAACTTTCTTGCTATGCTAGCATCCGACTCCTGGTAGCAATTTCTGTATCAGTCAGAATAAGCTAAACTATGCTGCAGTAAGTAACAGCCCTACAACTCCCATGGCTAGAAAAAATAAATAATTATTTTTCTCTCATGTTAACTGTTCATTATGCATCAGCCATAAGGGGGCACAGAGCGGGCTCTGCTCCCTGTCATCTTCACTAAGGGACAGAGTCTGACAACAACTCCACCATCTGGAACTGTTATGGCAGGAAGAAGTGAGTGCAGTAATTGATGCACTAAATCATAAAGACTCTGTCCACATCCTATTGACCAGATTAAGTCACATGGCCATGTCTAATTTCAAGGAGTTGGGGAATTCCAATCCTACCAGGCATGTGAAAAGCAGACCTACCAAAATCATAATCAACAATCCTTATGATTATCACACTCACTTGTTTAGATCAAGATACCTAAGAATAAGTTCCAATAAATTTTCCAAAAGAAGACACCAATCTTCAACTTGTTTCTATATGCAGGAGAATATTTTAGGCCACCTCCCAGACTGATCTTTAAAATGTAGGTTCCACTGCCTCTTGCACTGTTGGTGGGAATGTAAATTGGTGCAGCCACTATGGAAAACAGTATGGAGCTTCCTCAAAAAACTAAAAATAGAACTACCATATGATCCAGCAATCCCACTCCTGGGCATATATCCAGACAAAACTCTAATTCAAAAGGATACAAGCATCCCTATGTTCATAGCAGCACAATTTACAATACATGGAAACAACCTAAATGTCCGTTGACAGATGAAAGGACAAAGAAGATGTGAGATATATATATATATATATATAATATATGGGTTGGGAAATAATAATAATATGGGTTGGGAAAATTTCCAAAATTCTTATAGAAAATTTGATTGTGTAATACGATTAAATCAAGATATTGGAGCTTGTCCTTCATTAGATATATATATATATATATATATATATATATATACACACACACACACACACAATGGAATACTACTCAGCCATAAAGAAGAATGAAATAATGCCATTTGCAGCAACATGGATGCAACTAGAGATTATCATACTAAGTGAAGTAAGTCAGAAAGAGAAAGACGAATACCATATGATATCACGTACATGTGGAATCTAAAATATGACACAAATGAACTTATCTACAAAACAGAAACAGACTCACAGACATAGAGAACAGACTTGTGGATGCCAAGGGGGAGTAGGGTGAGGGAGGGAAGGATTGGGAGTTTGGGATTAGCAGACGCAAACTAGTATATATAGGATGGATTAAACAACAGGTCCTACTGTAGAGCACAGGGAACTACATTCAGTATCCTGTAATAAACCATAATGGAAAAAAATATGAAAAAAACCTCTAAAAACATAAACCACAAAATCGAGGACAGCAGAAAAAAGTTAAAGTCCATGTTGAAAATTAAAAAAAAAAAAAAAAAAAAAAGGCTTCCCTGGTGGCGCAGTGGTTGAGAGTCCGCCTGCCGATGCAGGGAACACGGGTTCGTGCCCCGGTCCAGGAAGATCCCACATGCCGCAGAGCGGCTGGGCCCGTGAGCCACAGCTGCTGAGCCTGCGCGTCAGGAGCCTGTGCTCCGCGACAGGAGAGGCCACGGCGGAGAGAGGTCCGCATACCGCAAAAAAAAAAAAAAAAAAAATGCAGGTTCCACTGGATCTTAAGAGATGCTACATGAAAAAAGAATTGTGTGTTCCAATAAAGTTGAAAAAAATGGATAAAACATTTAACGGGTTTCCTCACTGCAGAACTTCTCAGGACCATCCCATGGAACGAGGGGACCTTAAAATACATTTGGGTGGGAGACTGGCTTTCATTTCTAAGAATATAATTCAGTAAGTGAATTATCTGGGTTGTGTTTAAGTTTTGTTTCTCAGGTGAATTAATTCTAGGCTTCGTTATTTTCAAGGATATAAGCGAAGGAATCCAAAAATTTACCTGTAACTAGGAAAGGGTGTCTGTGTGTTATAGAACCAACTCTAGCATTCCAGAGTTTCATATTCTGTGCTTCCATGATTTCAGGAAGCTTCCGCCAGGTAGCATGGAAAGATGTTTTCATATAGATCATTCTCCTATCACAGATTCTCTCTGCTCTCTACTTCTGACCATTAATCAGGCAAGGGGATCGGGTGGGTCCTCTTCTCAAGTTGCCCTTTTTTAGGGGTTCCCTTCCCATAAAGACTACCTTGTCATTCATACTCATGCAATTTTACACACTTAACAGTAGAAGAAAGCTTTACCTAGATTCCATAAGCTTCATGGGCCTGACCCAAACCCACATGTGCAGCTTCATCGATCCCAACCTATTCCATACATCTTACGCAACTATTACTGGACATTACTTTTGACCACAGTGTAATTTCCATGCCCTGGTTTTCTATTTGCAGTACTAGGAGGCTGTGTACCTGTTTCTATCGTTACCATTGCATTTACCACTTTAGCAACGCAAGACTGATTTATCAGGACTTCCCTGGTGGCGCAGTGATTAAGAATCCGTCTGCCAATGCTAGGGGACAGGGGTTCAAGCCCTGGTCCAGGAAGATCCCACATGCCGCAGAGTTACTAAGCCCGTGCACCACAACTACTGAAGCCCACGCGCCTAGAGCCTGTGCTCTGCAACAAGAGAAGCCACCGCAATGAGAAGCCCGCGCACAGCAATGAAGAGTAGCCTCTGCTCGCCACAAGTAGAGAAAGCCCGCACGCAGCAACGATGACCCGACGCAGCCATAAATAAATAAATAAATTTATGATTTAAAAAAAGACTGATTTATCTCCTGACACTAAACTGCATTATGAACAATTTAATGTTTGATACACTCTCAAGAATGAGTTGCTCTCTTGCTGTTCTCTTGCCTTATTTTCTTCAAGAAGGGCATTGGGAGCCTGCTCAAGAAGGATGATGCTCCGTGGTTATGTCTTCTCTGGGAGTCGCAAAGAAGATGCCATCCACCTGCCAAGCATATGCAGGGGTGTTCCAATGTGAAACAGAAGCTTTGCTGATCAGTGAACAGAACAAACCACAGCTGCTAGTTTAGCTCTGGCTCCAATCAGAAGTTTCGACTTATCCCATCTCCAAGGGCTGTTTAAAGCTCTGATTCATGCATGAACTACCCAGCCCATATGGGGTGGGCCACTCAGCTCCAGCTGAAACGTTCTATTAGAATTTTATAGAGTTCAGGAAAACAGTGCTTCTGATACCAATCCATTGCTATTTTCCGATCATTACTTGCATAATGCCATTTAAAGTCACACACTCTTCATCTCTGATGATACAATCCGACTTGCTCGTAGGTAAAATTTGTGGAGAGCTGCTAAAAGTGATCCTCCCAACCAGCGCGCCATCTCCATCTCTTTAAATGAAGGCATTCGTCTCTGGAAGCCCCCGCTCCTGGCATTAATACACCCTCGGGAATAACTCCTCAAACCACTGCTTCTTAAACTTTCCCACTACGGTACCCCTAAAGGAAGATAATGAAGGTGTCTGGAAGGGAATGCAGGAGGCATTTCTGAAGAGGTGTCAAATTCCTTTGAAGAAGTTCCTGTTTTTTCTTTTCTTTTCTTTTTTTTGGCTGCGTTGGGTCTTAGTTGCGGCACGCGGGATCTTCCTTGAGGCACGGGGGCTTCTCTCTAGTTGTGGCATGCGGGTTTTCTTTCTCTAGTTGTGGCACGTGGGCTCTGCAGTTTGCGGCACGCAGGCGCTCTCGTTCAGGCGTGCAAGCTCAATAGTTGTGGCACGCGGGCTTGGCCTGTAGCATGTGGGATCTTAGTTCCCCAACCAGGGATCGAACCCACGTCCCCTGCATTGGAAGGTGGACTCTTTACCACTGGACCACCAGGGAAGTCACTGTTTTGTCTTTTAAATGTAATTAAATTCTGTGCTCTACTCCATAGATATTTATGATTATTTTAATATAATCGTAAATACGAATTGAAGTACTTCTATCAGTCAGAGTCTGGACAGGAAACAGAAACCACGCCCACGATTTTAACTGAGAATTTAACATATAAAGTTGATAACCAAGCACTGGTGACCTAAAAAATGGAAATAGGGGACCCCAAGGTTCACAGAGGTTGTAATGCAGAAAGCAACCAACCCCCCAGTGCTGGGAAACAAAAGGAAGCAGTTGGGATCCTTAAACCCTAGAAGCAGAGAGGCGGAGTCCCACAGGGGATGGAGCTCTCTGCGGGAGGAAACATAAACAGCAGTGCGGGTGTTTCTAAGGGGACCAATGAGATGGGTTCTGTACATGTGGGGAAAAGTGCAACCATTGCTACTGGAACATTGGATGCTGCGGGGTAAGAAACTGTCACTGGGCAGTCAGTCCCTGGGTGGTCACTAACAGGAAACAAACAGGAAGAAGGAGGTCCCTTCTTCCCCCTCCAGCCTAGCAGCCACCCTTTAGCGCCCCCTTTAGGCAGCACCCAAAAAGGAGCGGCTCCAAAGTAGAATCGTGTTTGCAGAGTCTCAGCCCAACACCACAACATTGAACACGGAAAGGTGGAGGAAGGTGAGAGACAATAGCTTAACACAGTCTTTCAGTTTTTTCCCAATATCAGTTCTAGTTGAATTCATGCTCCAAGAAGATGTACCATACTGATTCATCCAATGGCTCTATATACTTCTGGAAAAAACACTTCAGAGACTTGACAATGTGCCAGCATTGGCTATTACCAGCCTGGTGTGAATTAACTCATCAGGCATTTAGGAAGGTCCAAGGGCATGGTGTTCCCATTCCAGTCCAGCCACTTCTGTGTGATGGGGCGCACACCACTTCCTCAGTTACCTCTCAGTTACCTTTACTTCTTAAAGTCCATTCCAATTTTATAATTACTGGAGATTATTACGGGAAAGCTCACAAGCATGGGTTTTGTGCCTGGGGAGTTGAGAACAGTGAGATTTCTAAGACTCTGCTGGGCACTGTGGACAAAGAATGTGGCCTGCCATTTCAGTAAACAACAAACGTTGTGGCCATCACGCCATCAGCCACTGTAGCCACCACCACCTTGGGCCCTGAGGGGATTCAGGATGGAGAAAAACAGGATACTGGTCCTAGATAGTTAAGGTGCATATCTAGAGAATAATTTCAATGAGCCCAGACTCTTGCATCTTCCCATACATAGAAAAGCACTAAAATCATTAACTTGAGATGTCTGGTTTTTGTGATCAGCAGCAATCTTTTGATGTTCAACTACGTGTTTTGTTTTCTTTTGTTTTCAGCAAAAACTTCTTTGTATCCTGGCCCCTCCCTTACCTCTTCGGAGCAGTTCCTCTGAGCTATCTGAGAGGCTGCCTCCTGGGCTATAGTCCTCAGAAAGTCCCCCAAATAAAACTTAACTGGCAACTTTTAGGTTGTGAGTTTTTCTTCAGTCGACAGCACCCAGAAGTAACTTAAGGGTACTGGGAGAAGGAGAGCCTTGAAGAAAGGAGACGAGGGAGAAGGAAGTGAAACAGGAATGGAAGGTGCTGAAGAGAATGAGGGATGAGGGATGTTAAGGTGGGAGCAGACACTCCGAGCTGTCTGAGAGAACACCTGGCATCTCTGAGATCCTGATGACCTGAATTTTGCATGATGGCTCATCTCAGGCTTGTTGGTGGTTGTAAAATGTAATAGTTGTGTGCTCTACAATCCTGTGTAGAAACAAGATGGAATGAGCACAAGTCCCCTTAGGGGAAAGCCAGCCTTTCTTCTGCAGTAAGGAATTAGAGTCCCAGGTTGGACACTTAATCCTCTCTTCCCTTCACCACTGTAAAAATGGAGGGGGGAGACCTGTACGTACTGCCATCCACCACAAAGCATTTCTTGACATCAAACTCCCTTCATAGAGATGAAATACTTTGTCCTTCTTGGCAGAATGCTGTTATTTTGATGCACTGTATGTGTAACTCACTGCCTTGCAGAGGAAAGAAATGCTTCTAACTGGTTGACAGAAAAGACAGGTGAGTACCAAAGGATAGACCACGTTTGTGGCTAGACTTTGTGTGCGTGTTGCTGATGCCAAGATGCTTACAATTCCCCCTATAACTTTCCCATGAATCTGGTTACAAATCACTTGGTAATTAAATACCCTCTTCAAGACATCATGGCTGATTTAATGAGGGCCAAACCCATCATAACAGATTGTTAATCTGAGCTGGTGAGGTTTTTTTTCCCTTTGTTTCATTTTCAAAGATTTTTATTTGGTAATATTCTTTATTAGGCTGATAAGTTTTGAATTGCTTTTCATTTTATTATCACATTAGTTCCTTCTTAATGGTTTTACTAGAACTCAGAAGTCTCCCGAGTTTTAATAACCTCTCTTTTTTCAGTACTTATAGTCATGGAATTAATTATATAAAATCATGACCCTTCACTGAATGTGTCACTGAGCCAAAATAAGAAAATTCAATAGGAAGAATTAGACCTTGAAGAGTGATTGACGATTCATCTCACTACAGATTTTTCACTTTGAGACTTTCATTTGCTTTGCTGTAGCACAATTTCCTTTTTTTCCACCTCTAAGAATATCCTTCAGACTGAGGAATGCTTTGGAATTCTCTGAACTGGGGGTAACTAAACTTAAACTTTTTAGACATAAGTTGATTTTTTTAAGTATAGGAAAGGACATGTTTTTATTCACCTAAGAATATTTTCTTTGTAGCTGGCTTTGTTTAAAGGAGAGACAATGATAAGGTGAACTACAAGAAATTATCAAATTAGCAATTAGCAAGTTTACTTAGGATCTTATTTTCATGTTCATCTTCCTTGATTAATAGTGGTAGCAAATCTCTTAAAAACAGATGTCTGTTAGTTAATGTCCTGAGGTCAAATCACCCTTGTAAAATCATAATTAATTACTTAAAGAACAAAATGTCAGATATAACAGACTTGAAAAGAACAGAAATTTTAAATTTTATCTTAGATCTTGGAAACAATGAGGCTATCAAGTGGAAATCGGCAACCAAGTTTTCAAAAAGGAATAAATAATTAAATGCCCAATAATGATATTAAGAGTTGGGTAAATTAACTATGGAGAACAGTATGGAGGTTCCTTAAAAAACTAAATATAGAACTACCATATGACCCAGCAATCCCACTACTGGGCATATACCCTGAGAAAACCGTAATTCAAAAAGAGTCATGTACCACAATGTTCATAGAAGCTCTATTTACAATAGCCAGGACATGGAAGCAACCTAAGTGTCCATCGACAGATGAATGGATAAAGAAAATGTGGCACATATATACAGTGGAATATTACTCAGTCATAAAAATAAACAACATTGAGTTAGTTGTAGTAAGGTGGATGGATCTGGAGACTGCCATACAGAGTGAAGTAAGTCAGAAAGAGAAAAACAAATACCATATGCTAACACATATATATGGAATCTTAAAAAAAAAAAATGGTTCTGAAGAACCTAGGGCCAAGACAGGAATAAAGACGCAGATGTAGAGAATGGACTTGAGGATACGGGGAGGGAGAAGGGTAAGCTGGGACAAAGTGAGAGAGTGGCATGGACATATATACACTACCAAATGTAAAATATATAGCTAGTGGGAAGCAGCTGCATAGCACAGGGAGATCAACTTGGTGCTTTGTGACCACCTAGAGGGATGGGATAGGGAGGGTGGGAGGGAGAGGCAAGAGGGAGGAGACATGGGGATATATGTATATGTATAGCTGATTCACTTTGTTATAAAGTAGAAACTAACACACCATTATAAAGCAATTATACTCCAATAAAGATGTTAAAAAATAAAATAAAATATTAAAAAAAAGAAAACAGTTCCATTTACAATAGCATAGAAAAGAATAAAATATTTAGGAATACTCTTAACAAAAGTAGTGCAAGATTTGAACATGGAAAACTATAAAACATTGTTGAAAGAAATTAAAGATCTAAAGAAATAGAATGCCATCCCAATTTCATGGAAGATAACTTAATATTGTTAAGATGGTAATATTCCACAAATTGGTATTCATATTCAATGAGACATCTATCAAAATCCCAGCTGACTTTTTAACGGAAATTGACAAGCTCATCCTAAAATTCATGTGGAAATGCAACGGACCCTGAATTGCCAAGACAATCTTGAAAAAGAAGAAAGTTGGAAGACTCACACTTCACCATTTCAAAACTTACTACAAAGCTACAGCAATCAAGACTATGCAGTACTGGCATAAGAATAGACTTACAGGGCTTCCCTGGTGGCGCAGTGGTTGAGAGTCCGCCTGCCGATGCAGGGGACACGGGTTCGTGCCCCGATCCGGGAAGATCCCACATGCCACGGCGCGGCTGGGTCCGTGAGCCATGGCCGCTGAACCTGCGCGTCCGGAGCCTGTGCTCCGCAACGGGAGAAGCCACAACAGTGAGAGGCCTGCGTACCGCAAAAAAAAAAAAAAAAATAGACTTACAGGTCAATGAAATAGACTTGAGAGTCCAGAAATTAAACCACTTATGTATGGTCAATTGAGTTTTGACAAAGGTGCATGACAATTCAACAGAGAAAGAATAAGTCTTTTCAACAGAGACTGGGACAACTGGATATCCACATACAAAGGAATGAAGCTGTAACTCTACCTCACACCATATACAAAAATTAACTCCAAATGAATCAAAGACTCAAACGTAAGAGCTAAAACTATTAAACTCCTAGAAGAAAACATAAATGTAAATATTCATGACCATGAGTTAGGCAATTATTTCTTAGATAACACCAAATGCACAAGATAATGAAAGATAAATTAGACTTCATCAAAACTAAAAATGTTTGTGCTTCAAAGGACACTATCAAGAAAGTGAAAAGACAACCCATAGAATGGGAGAAAATACTTAAAAATCATACATCTGGTAAAAGTCTAGTGTCCAGAGTAATTAAAGAACTCTTACAACTCACCAATAAAAAAGATAAATAATTTAATTTATTAAATGGGCAAACGATTTGAATGGACATTTCTCCAAAGAACATATATGTGGCCAATATGCACATGAAAAGATACTCAACATCATTCATCATTAGAGAAATGCAAATCAAAGCCACAATGAGATACCACTTCATACTCATTAGGATGGCTATAATAAAAAAGATGGACAATAACAAGTGTTGGTGAGGACGCAGAGAAACTGGAACCCTCATATGTCATTGGTGAGAATGGAAAGTGGTACAGCCACTTTGGAATGTAATTTGGCAGTTCCTCAAAGAGTTAAATATAGAATTACCATAAGACCCAGCAAGAGAATTGAAAACGAATGTTCTCACAAAAACTCATATAGAAATGTTCATAACAGCATTATGCATTATAGCCAAAAAGTGGAAACAATCCAGATGTCCATCAACTGATGAATGGATAATAAAATCTGGCCTATCCATACAGTGGAATATTATTCAGCCATAAAAAGTAATGAAGTACTGTTACACGCTACAACATGGATAAACACTGAAAACATAATGCTAAGTGAAAGAAGGCAGGCGCAAGAGGCCACATATATAGTATGATTCCATTTAGGTGAAATTTCCAGAGTAGACAAATTCATAGAAACAGAAAACAAATTACTGGTTTCCAAGGGCTGGGGAAGTAGAGGTTGGGGGTTACTGCCTGTTGGCACAGGGTTTATTTCTGGGGTGTAGAAAATGCTCTGACGTTAAATGGTGGCAATGATCGCACAATTTGTGAATATACTAAAAACCACTGAACTGTACACTTAAACAATCAGTGCCCTAACAGTAAAGTACTAGTTCCTGTTTTAAAAAAAAAACAAAGCATCAGACAAAATACTGATATTTGAAAATCTGATTATGTCCCAAAAATTATATTAAAAGTTATTACAATTAAGATGAAAATGAAAACACTAAAAATCATAATAATTTTCTTTAAGTGGCATCTATTTTCCTTAAATAGAATTTTATCATTGCTTTTTTTTTTTTTTTTTTTTTTTTTGCGGTACGAGGGCCTCTCACTGTTGTGGCCTCTCCCGTTGTGCAGCACAGGCTCCGGACGTGCAGGCCCAGTGGCCACGGCTCACAAGCCCAGCCGCTCCGTGGCATGTGGGATCTTCCTGGACCGGGGCATGAACCTGTGTCCCCTGCATCGGCAGGCGGACTCTCAACCACTGTGCCACCAGGGAAGCCCTGTCATTACTTTTATATATCATAGAGTGTAGATGTAAAAATGTGTCATCAAAGCTACATTTGTATAGGATAATGGCTAATAAAATGGCGAAAAAATCACTCCTTCTTTCTTTTATTAGGATAATTATCATAAAATATTCTGCAATGATTATTTTTCAGTAGGAGGCAAATCACGTCTATTCATTGATTATGCTCCACTTTCTCCCTTTCCTCAACATGCTTACCATTTTACAAAAAAATTGATCAATGAAGTTTAATAAAGTACAGCCATAGTTAAGGCAGGTATTTGCAACTATTGAAGTTTATTCTCTAGTTTTTTCACTTTGCACTGACTATCCATTGACTCATCAAAAATTTCACCATTGTTCCTTTTGAAATACAGTGTGTGTATACGTGTTTTTAATTTTGGAAAAGAAATGGCAACCAGTCCAAGGAAACTAACTATAATCTGATATTCATTAAAACAAGGATCACTCTTAAAAGATAATTATAAAAGTATGACAATTATCTCATAACCTCAGATGATATAAATTGACCTACAGCTCTAAAGCTCAATCGTTATTCTTTAGAAAATGTAAAAACCTAGAGAAGCTCCTGAAGGTTTAAAACACTGGAGGATAAAATTTCCATTATGTTTAACATCATTCCCGCACTGTTACTGTGGATATACAATAGATTTTAGAGGGCACTGATCATACTGGATTTGAATTGTAATTATCACATGTATCAACTGCTATCTGAATAGATTTCTTAACTAAAATACATTACAATTATAATGTTTATTACACCTTTCTTACAAGAAGCTTGCTTTTCAGAATTCTCTCACTAATCCATGAAAAAGGAGGGAGAAATCAGAGATTAATATCCCTATTTCATTTTTTAATAAGAGAAAGTGAGAAATGAAAAGCCATCAATAAGATTCTGTACATTAAAAATCCCATTGAGAACACGGGGAGGGGGAAGGGTAAGCTGGGACAAAGTGAAAGAGTGGCATGGACTTATATATACTACCAAATGTAAAACAGATAGCTAGTGGGAAGCAGCCGCATAGCACAGGGAGATCAGCTCGGTGCTTTGTGACCACCTAGAGGGGTGGGATAGGGAGGAAGGGAGGGAGACGCAAGAGGGAGGGGACATGGGGGTATATGTATAAGTATAGCTGATTCACTTTGTTATACAGCAGAAACTAACACACCATTGTAAAGCAATTATACTCCAATTAAGATGTTTAAAAAAAAAAATCCCAAAGAACCTACAAAGGAGCTACAAGGACTAATAACTGGGTCCTGATCAACATATAAAAAACAGTTGTACTTTTAGGTACCAGAAATAAAAAATTGGAAATTGACTTTTTTAAACTACTATTTACAATAGAACCCCAAAACATGAACTACTGAGGTACAAATCCAATAAATATGTTCAAGATCTGTATGCTAAAAACTACCAAATGCTGGCAAAAAAAATTTAAATACTTAAATAAACATGAGATATACTGTGTTCATGGATTGGAAGACTCAATATTGTTAAGATGTCAATTCTCCCAAATTAATTTATAGATTTAATGCAAATTCCTTCAAAATCCCAGTAGACATTTTTGTAGAAATTGGCAAGCTTATTCTAAAATTTTCATGGAGAGGCAAAGGAACTGCAATAAGCCAAAACACTTTTTACAAAGAACAAAGCTGAGATTTACCATGAAGCTGTAATACTTAAGATGGTAAGGAACTGAAGAGAGATAGACACATAGATCAGTAGAACAAAACACACAGTCCAGAAGTAGACTCACATATATTTTGTCAACTGATTTTCAACACAAATGCAATGACAATTCAAAAGAGAACAGTTTTTTCAACAAATGTTGCTAGAATAATTGGATGGCCACATGCAAAGAAATAAACCTTAATTCATACCTTATTCCACAACATTTTACCCAAAATGGATCATAGACCTTAATGTAAAACCTAAAACTGTAACTATAAACCTAAACTACAAAAGTAAACATAGGAGAAAAACTTTGTGACTTGGCAAAATTTCTTAGATATGATATGAAAGTACAACTCATAAAAGATAGATTAAGTTGGACTTCATCAAAATTAAAAACTTCTGCTTTGCGACATAAAGAACAGCTTTGTGGTTGCCAAGGGCGGTGGAGGGAGGGATGGATTGGGAGTTTGGGGTCAGCAGATGCAAACTATTATTTATTGAATGGACAAACAACAAGGTCCTGCTGCAGAGCATAGGGAACATATTCAATATCCTGTGATAAACCATAATGGAAAAGAATATGAAAACAAATGTATATATATGTATAACTGAATCACTTTGCTGTACAGCAGAAATTAACACATTGTAAGTCAACTATACTTGAATAAAATAAATTTTTTTTAAAAACTTCGGCTTTGCAAAATACACTGCTAAACGAAGGAAAAAGAGAAGCCACAGACTGGGAGAAAATGTTGGCAAAACATATGTCTGATAAAACACATGTCTGATATATGTTTGGATCCTAAATTTATAAAGAACTATCAAAACTTAATAATAGGTAAACAAACAACCCAATTTTAAAAACAGGCGAAAGATCTGAACAGACACCTCATTAAAGAACTGATTTGCTATGGGTAGCAAATAAGATTAGGAAAAGATGCTCCCCATTACATCATTAGGAAAATACAAAATGATGCCCTAATAAGAAACCAGAACAAACCTATTGGAACGAGAGGAGAAAACTCAGAAAACCAAGTGCTGATGAAGATGCCGAGCAAGCAGAATTCCCCCTGCACTGCTGGTGGGAATGCGGATAATACAGCCACAGCCTGGCGATTTCTTATAACATAACGAACACCCAGCAATTCTATTTCTAGGGATTTACCCAACTTCAACAAACACTCGTGTTCACAAAAAAGCAAAAATGAAAAATAAAATAAAGGGCTTCCCTGGTGGCGCAGTGGTTGAGAGTCCGCCTGCCGATGCAGGGGACACGGGTTCGTGCCCCGGTCCAGGAAGATTCCACATGCTGCGGAGCGGCTGGGCCCGTGAGCCATGGCCGCTGAGCCTGCGTGTCCGGAGCCTGTGCTCCGCAACGGGAGAGGCCACAGCAGTGAGAGGCCTGCGTACCGCAAAAAAAAATAAAATAAAATAAACACTATTCAAATGTTTGTAGCGACTTTATTCATAATCATCAAGAGTTGTAGGGAAAAAAATCCAAATTTTTTCTACTGGTGAATGATAAAGTCGGGTATATCCATACAGTGGACCCCTACTCAGCTATAAAGATTAATAAACACGAAACAATCTCAAATACATTTTGCTAAGTGAAAGCAGCCAGACTGGGGCTTCCCTGGTGGCACAGTGTTTGAGAGTCCGCCTGCCGATGCAGGGGACACAGGTTCGTGCCCCAGTCTGGGAAGATCCCACATGCCGCGGAGCGGCTGGGCCCGTGAGCCATGGCCGCTGAGCCTGCACGTCCGGAGTCTGTGCTCCGCAATGGGAGAGGCCACAACAGTGAGAGGCCCGCGTACCACAAAAAAAAAAAAAAAAAAAAAAAGCAGCCAGACTCAAAGGCTTACATTCTCTATGATTCCATCCATACAATATTCTGGAAAATAGAGGGAGAGGAGACAGATGAGTGACTGTCAGGGAGTGAGGGTGGGGAGAGGGTCTGACCACAAAAGGCACAAGGGAATTTTGTGGGTAACGGGATTATTCTATATCTCGACTGTGTAGTAGTTAGGCGACGGTACGCGTTTGTCTTTCTGTATGTAAATGATACCTCAATTTTTAAAAGCATATAGCTTTCACATTTTACCATTAACACCTTAAAACATTAGGTTAAAACATTCTAAATGGTATTTTTATATGGTATCATTATTGGCCAACACTTGGAAGACATTTCCATTGATATTTCCTTAGGCCAGAATATTGGTTTTTCTGAACAAAGGATTGACAACTGAAAGAAAAAAACCATATCAAACCCACTTTGAAACTTTGAAGCTTTCTCCCTCTGTGGGAGAAAAACTGTCAATAGCAAACCCCTGTCCTTCATCATTTCCCTCCACAGACAAATGGAGCAGTAAGATCCTCGTTCTTGTTTTAATTCCAGCAACAGTTCCTTTGATTCTGGGACAAAATTCATCATAATCAGTCTGGATTATTTTCACATTTGCTAGCAGTTTGCAGGATTTGACCAACAGTCATATGGATAATTTGAAATATTTGTTTGTTCCTATCACGCTAAACATAATCCATTGCATTCTGTAGCAAAGTAATTCTTTATGCCTGAAAAAAAAAATCAGAACCTTCTGTTTTAATGGAAACTCTTTTTATATAGGATCAAATCCCTGTCTTAAAAAGCATCAAGTAAAAACCTTAACAAATAATCACCAAACTACAGAAGATACAAAACACCAATCTGTGAACCAAACAGTGAAACAGAATGAAATGTCAATCCATCATGTACTTACCTCAGAGAACTGCTGAGCGCTCAAGCTTCTTTTCTTCCCTTTGCCTAACTACTAAGTGGGTGGAAATGTTTTCCTTTCATTTACTGGAAACAAAAGTGATGCTGCATCAGCAGATAGGCTACGAAATAAAATAAAAACAAAAAAAAGACAAGATGATGCCTAGTTAAACGTGAACAGAAAACGACAAGAGGCTTCGTAAGGGTGTGAATTTTTGCGATCAAAAACTGTATTTGTAAAAACTAAAATGTGGAAGGAAAACACCTAACACCTCCTCAAGAACAGAAAGAGGACACAGCACATGCCAGGTCCCAAAATGCAAGAGAGACAGAATGGAAGATAAGATGAAGGTGAGTGTCTGAGAGAGGAGGAGAAAAGTCAGCTGAGCTGAACCGATGGACAGTGGAAAGTGATTTGTAAATTGTAAATACAAGCAGAAACACAGGGTGAGTGTGAAACCCATTGTTCTATTTTGGAACCCACCACCCAAAATACTTAGATTTTGAATTGAGATATTATAAATGAAAAATTGTCAGTAGAGAGAAATGTTATCTCAATTAGTGATTATGCTAAGAAAAACTTCTTCATTAGAAATTGCAAGTTTAGGGACTTCCCTGGCAGTCCAGTAGTTAGACTCCATGCTTCCACTGCCAGGGGCACAGGTTCAATCCCTAGTCAGGGAATTAAGATCCCATGTGCTGAGCAGTGTGGCCAGAAAAAAGAGAAAGAAAGAAATTTCAAATTTAGACTCATTTACTCAGGAAGAAACCAGCACTGCGAGAATTTCATAGTCATCCAAAGGGAAAGAAAGTTTTAAAAAACAGAATGGATAGCAAAATGTATTCCAACTAGGGCTTTTTTAATCTACAGAGAGACAGCTGGGTCAGTTAACTGCTCTTAATGAATCCATGTTGGAATAAAATATTGTCCAGAAATAAGATTATTACTGGGGAGGTTGGAGAAATCATGTACCAGAGGAGAAGTAAGGAGATCTCTTAGCAGTGTGCAAACATTAGTCCTGAAAAGGGGAGGAAGGTCAATTCTGGAAACTACAGACTGACAAGACCTGGACCTCAGGAAAGAGTCAGGCTGAGAAGGTTTATGCACAGCAGCAAAAAGGAAGCAGACTCCTGCTGTATGTGACAACACGGACTAACCCAGATGACACCGTGCTGAGTGAAGTAGGCCTCCACAGAAGGACAAATACTGCATGAGTCCACTTCCACAAGGGATCTAACATAGTCAAACTCACAGAAGCAGAGAGTGGAATGAGGGTTGCCAAGGGCTTGGTAGAGGGATAAAGAGGAGCTGTGTTCAGTGGGTATAAAGTCTCAGTTATACGGGATGAATAAATTCTAGAAGTCTAGGCCTTCCCTGGTGGCGCAGTGGGTAAGAATCCGCCTGCCAATGCAGGGGACATGGGTTCGAGCCCTGGTCCGGGAAGATCCCACATGCCACGGAGCCACTAAGCCCATGCGCCACAACTACTGAGCCTGGGCTCTAGAGTCCACGAGCCACAACTACTGAAGCCCACATGCCACAACTACTGAGTCCGTGTGCCACAACTACTGAAGTCCACGTGCCTAGAGCCCGTGCTCCACAGCAAGAGAAGCCACCGCAATGAGAAGCCCGTGCACCACAATGAAGAGTAGCCCCCACTCGCCACAACTAGAGAAAGCCCGTGTGCAGCAGCAAAGACCCAACGCAGCCAAAAATAAATAATTAATTTATATATATATATATATATATATATATATATATATATATTATAGAAGTCTACTGCTCAATACAGTGCCTACAGTGAAGAATTCAATATCGTACACTTCACAATTTGTTAGGAGGGCAGACCTCATGGTAAGTGTTCTTACCACCAAGACAAGAACAACTACAAAACACAAACGAGTAGGAGGAAACTCTTGGAGGGGATGGATATGTTTATACCTTGACTGTGGTGATGGTTTCACAGGTGTGTGCATATGTCCACTCAGCAAACTGTATACATTAAATACACCCAGGATTTTGTTGGGGGGTTTTTTGTGTATCGATTAAACTTCAATAAACCTGTTTTGTTTTTTAAGAAAAATGTGAGAAAGCAAATAATAAAAAAAAATGAGTCAAAAAAAATATGTAGGGACTACAGAAGACAGTATGGATGGCTAGGAATGAATCATGGCAGGGTAGCGGGTTTTCTTTTTTAACTAGGAAGCCAACATCACTGGGTGTGGGATAAAGGAAAACAGTGTAGCTGGACTTCAGTAAGACATGTGAACAACTCTCCCCTGACACCCTTCATTCGCCCATTTATTCAACAAATACTATGGACCAACCGCCTAAGACATCCAGGCACTGTCTTCCGAGCTGGGACACAGTGATGAATTCCACGTGGAGGTGACATTCTGGCTACACGCTCATCTACACATCCTTGTAGTCAAGAAAGAGGGACACGAGCTGTAAGAGAGCATCACTGAGTAGAGTATAAGCTCAGTGAACAACAGCCTCCCAGGAGTGCGGCCAGAAGAGCAAAAGTACAGGTTACAGGTGGGGAGGTCTCAGGGTTCTGCCTCATTCTGTGGCTGCTTCCTTCACACAACGTGGATGAGAAGACTGATGGCATGGTGGTTACAGCTGTGGGCAGCACAGGGGCAACCAGATGACTGGATGATGAAATTAGGATCCAGCAGTCCCCTCAAAACCCCTGGCAGTCGGGCAAGTCAAACACAATGAAATTTCAAAAGGAATATATTTAAGGTTCTTTATTTGCTTCAAAAAACTAAAACCCACTTGGGTCAAAAAAAAAAAAAAAACTCCATGAATGTGGCTTATATAAGATTATTATATAGGACAGATGACGACTTAGAAGCATAACTAAAAATTCCATGTGAGTTGAGAGTGTCATGTGTCGTCTAATTTGAAGATGAGGAAGGCGGTCATCCGTTCTCCTCTGTGCTCGTTGGGCCACATCTGGGGCCATGTCTGGGTCCAGGAGTCACACTTTAGAAAGATCATCATACAAACTCTAGCTTCTGTTAAGAGGAGAGTTACCAGCCTAGGGAGGTTAGTTTATATGAAGAGCTTGGAGAATAGAAGATTCACTGGGGACAGGAGACGGTCCCTCAAATCTTTGAAATTCTAGCCCATGGAAGAAGAATTAGATTCCTTCAGGGTGATCCCCAGGGGGTAAAATTAGACCAGTGGGTGGGAAGTGCCAGGGAGCCTGGTTTCAGTCACGTTTACAGAAGGCATTTCCAACAGGGATGCCCAAGGTAAACGGGCTGCCTGAAGGGCTGGGAGTGAACGGCCAGTCCCGGGAAGCATTCACTCAGGGCTCCCTAGACACAAAGGAAACATTTCAGACAGGAGTTACGGTTATTTAGAATCAATAACCTAAAGGTTCCATTCAGCACTGTCCGTGCATGTCACTTGCTAATCTACGCAGGATGTCCTTTTTTAGGCAGTACAAAAAGCAAAAGAGAATGCATTTTGGCTTTTAACTTGCTGTCAAAATTTGGTGTTGGGCGTGACCCGTTCCAAACGTTAGTGGCAATCTCCCAGAGAAGGAGGAGGTAAAGGACACCGAGGGCGAAGGTGGGGGGGGCGGGGGCTGGACGTGACCTACAGTGGCTGGGAAGGAGGGTGGCGGAGGGGAAGGTCTGGCCCAGGGAAGGGAATCTCTGCTCAGGGCTGCCCGCTTCCCTCCTCACCCACTGAATCCACCACCTCGCTCCACCCACCTCCTGTCTTCCAGTCTCTAACTTTGGGGACTGCTGACCTAAATCATACAAATCACGTGTTTGTCTGTTCCATTTGATGATAAAGACACATATCAGGGGAGAAAGAGGGAAAGACCCGAAGATGAAAAGAAAGGACTTCCCTGGTGGTCCACTGGTTAAGACTCCACATTCCCAAAGCAGGGGGCACAGGTTCGATCCCTGGTCTGGGAACTAAGATCCCGCATGCTGCACGGCAAGGCCTAAAAAAAAAAGATGAAAAAGAAATCACAAACAATATGTAACCAGCACGATGAAAAAGAAATCACAAACAACAAGTAACCAACACAAACCACTGAAATTCAGTTCTCCATCTTCACAAAAGCGCAGTTCTGACTGCCGGTGGATGTGCCCTGAAATACCCAGCTCTCCAATTTTCCACTCATTTACCAACGTACATGGTCACAACAGCCCAGCTTTCTGCTCCACAGCATTGCTGAGCAGGTCTCTCTCCGATGTGCTTTATTTTTTAACATCTTTATTGGAGTATAATTGCTTTACAATGGTGTGTTAGTTTCTGCTTTATAACAAAGTGAACAGTTATACATATACATATGTTCCCATATCTCTTCCCTCTTGCGTCTCCCTCCCTCCCACCCTCCCTATCCCACCCCTCTAGGTGGTCACAAACCACCTAGCTGATCTCCCTGTGCTACGCGGCTGCTTCCCACTAGCTATCTGTTTTACGTTTGGTAGTGTATATATGTCCATGCCACTCTCTCACTTTGTCACAGCTTCCCCTTCCCCTCCCCATATCCTCAAGTCCTTTCTCTAGTAGGTCTGTGTCTTTATTCCCGTCTTACCCCTAGGTACTTCATGACCATTTTTTTTTCTTAGATTCCATATATATGTGTTAGCATATGGTATTTGTTTTTCTCTTTCTGACTTAATTCACTCTGTATGACAGTCTCTAGGTTCATCCACCTCACTACAAATAACTCAGTTTCGTTCCTTTTATGGCTGAGTAATATTCCATTGTATATATGTGCCACATCTTCTTGATCCATTCATCTGTTGATGGACACTTAGGTTGCTTCCATGTCCTGGCTATTGTAAAGAGAGCTACAATGAACATTGTGGTACATGACTCTTTTTGAATTATGGTTTTCTCAGGGTATATGCCCAGTAGTGGGATTGCTGGGTCGTATAGTAGTTCTATTTTTAGTTTTTCAAGGAACCTCCATACTGTTCTCCATAGTGGCTGTATCAATTTACATTCCCACCAACAGTGCAAGAGGGTTCCCTTTTCTCCACACCCTCTCCAGCATTTATTGTTTCTAGATTTTTTGATGATGGCCATTCTGACCAGTGTGAGATGATATCTCATTGTAGTTTTGATTTGCATTTCTCTAACGATTAATGATGTTGAGCATTCTTTCATGTATCTTTTGGCAATCTGTATATCTTCTTTGGAGAAATGCGTATTTAGGTCTTCTGCCCATTTTTGGATTGGGTTGTTTGTTTTTTTAATATTGAGCTGCATGAGCTGCTTGTAAATTTTGGAGATTAATCCTTTGTCATATTATTTTTTTTTTGGCTGCATTGAGTCTTCGTTGCTGCGCACAGGCTTCAGTGGTTGCAGCACGTGGGCTCAGTAGTTGTGGCTCATAGGCTCTAGAGCGCAGGCTCAGTAGTTGTGGCACACAGGCTTAGTTGCTCCGCGGCACGTGGGGTCTTCCTGGACCAGGGCTCGAACCCGCATCCCCTGCATTGGCAGGCAGATTCTTAACCACTATGCCACCAGGGAAGTCCCTCAGATGTGCTTTAAAAAGTGGCATCTCATATGTGAATTGGAGCTAACCTTCTATCTGAACTTGTAAAAATTAACTTTTCACTGAAAAGTCATATGTATGGTAAAAATGCAAAAAATAATTTTTTAAATATGTAATGAAAGACATCTTCCTCTTACCTCAAGTCCCAAACACCACCCACCCTCCTGAGACGCAAAAGCTATTACCAGTTTCTCCTATATTCATAGATGACTTCGGGCAGGATGTGTGTGTGTGTGTGTGTGTGTTAGAAACAGAACACATGTGTGAGCATGTGAATGCTCCGTGATGACATAAACAGATGCAAGCATCACTGTTCTGCCACTTGTTCGTTATACCTGACAACATCCCACGCTGCAGCAACACCTATTGTTATAACACCAATTAACTTGCAGACCACTGGTGCAGAGAGTAGAGAAAAACCTGTAAGTCATATTGGTTCATGTGTGATTTTCCTGCAAGGGGAGCTTAGCTTTGAATGATGAGAGCAGAATTGGAAGCTTCGGCTGGAAGGGAAGTAGCTCTCAACCTGGGGCCCTTTCTGTTGTACTTTAAGAAATTGTAAAAGGAGGGTCTGCATCGCCCAAGGGCTTATACAGTCCTGGGCTTGCAGCAAGTGGAAGCCCTAGGAGACTCATCGTTGCTGTGCTGTTCCCCCAAACCAGCATTCCCACGCTATTTGAATAAATTATTATCCCCTGGGGCAGTCTCCAGTGCCACTGAGCTGTCCATCTGGACAGTCCAGGTAATCTCCCCAGGTACCAGTGATTCTTTCTGTTAATGCTCTGATTTCAAGGTTGCACCCATTTTGAATAGTCTCCCATTAACCCAACTTTTCCATAAGGCAGGTGATGTTTAATGTGCATTGTTGAAGAACACGTGTCACAGCACAGGAACCTCTCTCCGGAAATCACACGTGCATTGGTACGCGTCACTCTGCTGTAGTTTTTTTCACAGCTGCTCCAGACACACAGACCAGAAGGTACTAACTAGTCTCCAAATGATGCACATTTAGGCTAGGTCCAATTATTTACTTACGAAACTGATGCCATAATTGACTTGGTCAGATGTTCTTATGGACTGATTTGTGTCCTCCCAAAATTCACGTGTTGAAGCCCTAACTTCCAGGACCTCAAAGACAGGGCCTTTAAAGAGGTGATTAAGTTAACATGAGGCTACTAGGGTGGGGCCCTAATCTGGCAGGACTGGTGCCCTTACAGGAAGAGAAAGACACACCAGGGATGCACGTGCGCAGGGGAAAGGCCACGTGAGGACGCAGTGAGAAGGCGGCCATCTGCAAGCCAAGGAGACCAACCCTACTGGCACCTTGATCTTAGATGTCCAGCCTCCAGACTGTGACACATAAACTTCTGTTGTTGAAACCACCCATTTTGTGACATTTTGTCACGGCAACCTGAGCAAACTAATACAGATGGGTACTTTTCACCAGTCGTTTATTTCCCAGCATAGGTGGTCTGTCTGCACTAACCCATCTGTAGGTGGGGTAGACCTATCAGGCAGGTAGATGGGAATTCAGTTCTGCTTAGAAGGTATTATTATTACTCGAGGACCACCCTGTGCCCGCTACCATGTGATAGAACCCAGGCTTCAGAGTTTCTCAAGTGTTGCTCATACATAAGCTAACTGGGTAGACGGGATTGATTCCCGAGCAACAGAATGTCCCCTGCATCCTGCCCAGGCAGTGAAATGGGGGAAATCTCAGATTTAATATCAGAGGGCCTGGGTTTGAATACCAGCTCCACTACTTGCCTAGTAGTGCCTGGGCCTTAGCAAACGAATCTCTCTAAATGCCTCCATTTACCCCACTAAGAAATACCATGTCTACACTGCAGAGCTAACATAAGAATTAAAAATAAAGTATGTAAAAGGCTGATCACATGGTAGACAGTCATTACACGAGCACTATCATAGTTTCTGGACTACGAATTTCCATTCATAATTAACATTTTCAAGTCAAGAGAAACTTCCGGCAACCACAGTTTGCCTTTCCAAGCTGTCACGGATGTACCAGTTGAGTAGTATAGACTGGGGTAAGGGCAGGTGGAAGCAAGGAATCTGACACTTCTCCATTACAAATTCATCTCTTTTGGTCTTACTCAAATTCATATTAACACACTCCTTAACGAAATGCAAATGCCTTTGAAAATGTGGCTTAATAGCAGAGATGTGAAAAAGGGGCTACGAGATGGGAGGAGGGATAAATTAGGAGTTTGGGATTAACAGATACACACTACTGTATATAAAATAAACAAGAAGGACCTACTGTATAGCACATGGAACTATACTCAATATTTTGTAATAACCTATAAAGGAAAAGAATCTGAAAAATACATATATGTAGAACTGAATCACTTTGCTGTACACCTGAAACTAAAACAACATTGTAAATCAACTATACTTCAATAAAAAATTTTTTAAATGTTAAAGTGTGAAAAAATGTGCAAAAACCAAAAAGGTAAAGGGGTAAAGGATAAGAGCCTGGGACAAGGTCAGTGCAGGGGGAGGTAAAGGGAAGATCACTGGAACAGCAACAGCTTCGTGAACTTGCCTTAGGATTTTGCTGACTACCAGCTATGCGGTACGGGCATTCGCCTAATGTCTTGTGACACGCCGCCCCTTCTTCAGCTGTCACGTTCCCCACGGACAATACCACAAAGCTATATTTATAGCCAACCATACAAGACCTCGCCAAACGAATGTATCCACGGAGTTTGGGATATAGATGGAGTTTTGTGAAATTATTCTGACACAGCTGCCCAATTGCTCATCCTACAATATTACAGAGAAGAAAACTCACTTGATTCCTCCCTCGAATCCTTGAATTAAACCTAGTGATCGATGAGCTACTGTTTTATCCATCCTTCCGGATAACGTTCACACCATAATATTAAATGAGAAAGAGTTAAGACATCTAATCTCCCTTACCTGGAAAAGGCATATGGTTTTTGTTTGTTTGTTTTGCGGTACGCGGGCCTCTCACTGTTGTGGTCTCTCCCATTGTGGAGCATAGGCTCCGGACATGCAGGCTCAGCGGCCATGGCTCACGGGCCCAGCCACTCCGCAGCATGTGGGATCTTCCCGGACCGTGGCACGAACCCGCGTCCCCTGCATCGGCAGGCGGACTCCCAACCACTGCGCCACCAGGGAAGCCCAGGCATATGGTTTTTGTTGCTCATATCCCATTTGCATCAGTCCACTGGGTCACGAGTGCACCAATTCCAATACAACTGTAACACGTCCTTATTACAGCAACACTTCACTCCGAAGGGAGAAGGAGTCCTGCCCGAGAGGATCCTGACGACTAAAGTTTTCTACCTGAGCGAAAAACTTTATTGTGTTATTTAGATGGAGATTTTCTTACATTTATACAAATATTCATCTTTTTCCATTTAAGTATATGACCTGCACCATCTTTGGGGAAAAAGAGCTCCTCCTGTTTAATACCTGCTATGATGAGTAGTATTTTCATTCGTCCAAAATAATCTAGTTCCTAAATGGAGCTCTTCAAGGAAGAGGACACTCCTCTGATGAAGAGGCAGCTGAGACGTTCCAGGGACAGTGACAGGTCCTCCTGCCACCCGGCGGGTGGGGGCAGGCACCTGGCAGGGGGTCCCACCCTCCATGTCCCCAGCACCATGGCCTGGCCCCTGCACGGAGCCCTTGACCCAGAGAGAAACCTGGCTCTCGTCTCTCACACCAAGTTCCTCTGGCCTCAACTTCATAACTTTAACTTCCACTAAGATTTTCCCAATTCTTCTGTTCTCCAGTTAAAATTCTCAACACCGAATCCCGTAGCTCAGCTCGCGTCTATCCGCCAGCCGCACCAGATGTCCAAACCTGGGCCGACAAACTGGAGAAGGGTCGGGGGCTTCTGATCCTCAGAAGGCTGCTCCGGGGACAAGGTTATGGGTGAGGCAGTGTCAGAAGGGAATGAGGCACTGTTAGTGACCTATTTCCACCAGAGTCTTCAAAAACAGTCCCCTGGTTTAATCAGGACCCAGGGAACACAACTGTGTTCTCTCCAGCTGAGCCCTTGGCGGGGGGGTGGTTATAGATTCCAACTTCCTTCTCTGGTCCTACACATTTCTCAGCTGGAGTCCTGATACGTTTCTCTTCACTCATCTGCACCCCAGTACTTCAACTACCTTGTTAGCAAATCACAGCCTCCTTGTGTTTGGGGATGCTGAGTTCTGCAGTTGTGTGACTCGCCTTCACCGCTGAAGGCTGCTGTGATGCCTCCCAGACCCCCGGAGGTTGGCGGCCCCGTTAAGATGGGAAAACTCATCATCATTTCAAGTCTTAGGACTCAGCCTGCTTGTGGAAGGATCCCTTCGGCAACATCCCCACCAAGTGGCTGTCCAGCCTCTGCTCCAGCATCTCCAGTGACAAGGGACTCACCAGGTCCAGAGGCAACACATTTTGACTTTAAATGACTTTATTAGGACTGTACTTCATCCTGAGGGTGAACGTCACGTCCCTCTGGCACCCACCCAATGACCCCAGTTCACACCCCAGAGCCACAGAACAGGTCGAATTGCAGGGAAGCAGCCAAGTGCAGTAAGACCCTGCGCCTCCGGGTCAGGTTGTAACTGAGCAAGTTAATGATGACACACCACCACCCGCCCCTTGGTTAAAAAAGGAAAAATAAGTAAAGACGGTGCCACCTCCCTGAGGATGAGAACGGGACAGTTCCAGTGCATGGAAACCCAGGCACACAGCCGTGTTATCACTTTCCTTTCTGCTGCTGCTTGGCAGCCCTTCAAAAGCTGAAAGCTCTTTCCTCCGAACCGTCTCTCACCCAGGATAAACATCACAACCACTCTGTACCTCTTAGGATGTCTTTTCAGGACCCTTTACCATCTAGAAGTCACTCTGCTTATCAATGCAGTTTCTTCTGCTCCCTTTTCTAATTCTAGTTTTTTACATCACCCATGTTAGTTTAGGGACAAACTGCCAAAAGCTTCCCCCGTGTGAGCCTGGAAGGGAGACCTGGAGAGGAGACCCCTCCCGGGGAGGCCTCCTTTGCGAGCATGGTCCAACCACACCCTCCAACGGCCCAGTAGAACTTCTGGAGCCTATTCAGTCCTGACCATCAGGTCAGCGGGATGGTTTGCTGCCCTTCACAGCCGGCACGTGGGAGAGTCCTCTTGAAGCTTAGCTCCCTTTAACTTCCTTTCCTCATCAGAGCTAAGGGAATGCTGGCTAGGGCCCGGACAAGTCTGGGCAGTGCCAAGCGTGGCTCTCTTAAGTACCAGTTTGTCTTAGCCTGGGCTGCTCTAACTGGGGGGCTTAAACACCAAGCATTTACCTCTCACAGTTCTGGAGGCTGGGGAGTCCAAAGTCAAAGCGCTGGCTGATCCAGAGTCTGGTGGGGGCCTGCGTCCTCGTTCACAGATGGCCCTTTTCTCGCTGTGTCCTCACGTGGTAGAAGGGGTGAGGGAGCTCTCTGGGGGTCTCTTTTATCAGGGCACTAATCCCGTTGATGAGGGCCCCACCCTCATGACCTAAAGCAAAGGCCCCACCTCCTGATACCATCACACTGTGGGGGGGGGTTAGGATTTCAACACAGGAATTTTGGGGGACTCAAACGTGCAGTCCATAACACAGCTCCTCTACTTGGCAACCCTACCTGTCAAGAAAGGCAGTCTAAGGTGATTTCTTCCTTTTTCTAATTCCTTTCCCATCCTGAGAAATCATCTCTCCCCCTACAGAACTCCCTGGGGCAGGGATACAGCTGAAGCTCTGCTATTACTCATCCCTGCCCATGTCCCCAAGGACAGGATGCTCTCCTCGGATGTCACTGTGAAGGCCATGTCCAAGTTCACAGCCCCCTTGACTTGGTAAAGAGTTCCCAAACACCACTCTGGGAGCAGGCTTCCCTGCTCCTGGGAGCTCGCCGTCTCTCTGGGACACTCCAGACATACCTTCCAACCTCGCTAGCAGGTGTTGCCTCCTCCAGGGCCCTCCAGACTGGGGGAGTGGGCTCATTCACACTGCCGGGCACCTCTCGCCCCAATGCAGCCTCAACCCTCCTGTCTCCGTCAGGCTGCTGAGGGTGCAAATAACACAGCACCCACGTAAAAACAGCTTAAGAACAACATGGTTTTATCACTTCACCGCACAAGATGTCTTGAAGTCAGAGGCTCCAGGTCGGTTCAGCCACTCAGTGCGTCATCAAAGAAAGACCCAGAGTCTTTCCTTCTTTCTGCTCCTCCAGCCTCAGTATCTTGGGTTTCATCTTCATTTTTTCCCCAGTGGTTGCAAAATGGCTGCTAAAACTTCACGTGTTACTGCCGCAAAACCTTTCCCGAAGTTGCTAGCGGATGGACCCTCCAACCTCACTGGAGGAAACTGGATTACTTGCCCATAGCCCATCCTGACGCCCAGGGGATGGGATCAGACAACGGGCAGGGCCCACGTTCCCTGAACTCATCAACGTCTGACACCTGGATAACTGGTGCCTGTCACCAAGGAGAGGGGAGATGGCTGTTGGGCAGGAGGGAGCAGAGTCTGCACACCCCCTTGGCTGGTCTACTGGCACCCCCTGCTGCCTGGGTCAGCAAACTTTGCTGTCCAGACCAGGTGAGGAATACTCCACCATGGCCCACACGACCCCAACATCTTAATAAAGGGCTGATCACACTAGGGCCGCAGTGGGCAACGAGCCACACCACACAACCAAGGGATGTGCTTCTTGTCTGTCGAGACTTAAGTAGACTCCTGTCGTATGTTCTGCAACGGCTTCAAGGTCTTTTCTGGAAGGCACTCGGCCAGGGCTAAGCTAGGAAATACACATACTAGCACAAGCTTAGGAGACTCCTGGACTTGAGGACACTGAATTCTTCACAGCAGGTCTTTAATAATTTTGGCCATCAGGGAAAGTACTTTGGCAGTGGGGTAGTATCCAGTTGCGTGGTTTAAATATCAGGAATCTTACATTTTTTTTATTCTGGCTATCACCTGTCCTGGTGTATGCCATCTCCCAGCAACAGTGAACAATGTATGTGGAAGAGTCTCATTTCCTACATCTTCTAAACTTGGTTTCATGTGCAGTTGGTGGAGCTAAGCATTTCGAGAAGTCTGAATGCCAGAGTTGGCTGAGGGTCTGATGAGGTGCCCACCTGGCACACCTGGGGAACACAAGCATTGCAATCCTGGGGCCATGCTTCCAGAGAAAGATTCGTTCAGATGGAAATGTGCTCAAGTCTTTGAGCACCTGAGTGTTAATGGAACCTCCAGGTCTGTTCACAAAGGCTCCTGTTATGCTACATGAACCCTAAGCTGTATTTCTACTGTTTTTTTTAACTTTAAATTTTATCAGGTTAGCACTTGCCTCTGATTTCAATCTGTATAGACATTTTTTGAATCCCATTTTTGACATCAAATATAGCAGCTCTCATTCCCTGCCTCATGTTGTTTGCAAATTTGATCAGTATCCTTAACCTAGGAACTAAAAGTCAATTAAAGACCCTGCAGATGCCATGAATCACAGAACTTCTATGAAACGGTCCGTTTTTCTCTAAGGTTGCAGGACCAAGCATCATCTAATTCTCAAGAAGCTAAAGGAGGAACCCCCAAAACAGTCAAGTCATACATGACTCTGCAGATAGCCTGATGCCTCTACAAGTCCAGCAGGAATATGTCTAGGAAATTATGGAATACCTCCAAGGTTCCACAAAACCCGGCCTCTGCCCACCCCACCCTCCTGGCAGGGAGCTCCGAGAGGTCCCTCTCCAGATGCACCCAGCCAAGTTACAGGTCTGGCTGGAATGGAAGGTGGCAGCAAGGGGAAGACACCAAAACTACACACAGCGAGAAAGAATTTGTTCTTCGTAAGGAAATCAGGGACTATTGGGAAACGGATGGATGGTGACAGCTAAAAACCTGACACATGTCCCCAACATCCCAGCCCCTCACCCCAGACACACAGTTTCTCTCTACACCACCCACTGTTTACCTCTTCCAGAGAATTCACACACAGTGACATTCACTCACCTGTTTGTTTGTCTCTCTTCTAGAACACGAATCCCATAAGATTCAGGAACTTGCATGTCATTAACCATTGAATCGGAAAAGCTTATTATACAGCAGACACTCAATAACCATTTGCTGAATGAATGAATGAGTCCACAGTGGCTTCTCACTAAAATGAAGATTATCAAATTGATCATATTTTTATCAGTTTAGTTAAAGATGCAAACCATCTCACTTTATATCAAATCTCTCTTAAAATGCTTTGGTATTTAGATTTCAGGTATATAATTGGGAGTTTATTTTCCATGATACACAAGGATTATTCAACCACCATTCAATATTAATTTTTCAGATATGTGAAGCTTGTCTACTCACATTCAGAGGTTTTCCTTAACTTGTCTTTATCTAAATCAGTCAAGTCTCTTCTCATAAATGAGAAATATTAAATAAAGGGCTGCTTTCATAAAATAAAGAAGTGACTAGCAGAAATAATATGAAACTTCTGTGAACAAGCTTTTCTTTAGTGTCTAAAATAATAAACGCCACTTACAGGCCACGGACTTTGTGCCATGAGTTTTACAGATCGGTCCCCAGCCCCCTATTCAGTGTATCATTATCCCAATGACAGGGCTGCTCAGGAAACCAAGGGAAAGCCTCTTGTCCAAGGTCCCTGCTAATGAGAAAGCAGGATCTGAACCCAGGTCTGGCTTACACCAAAGCTCAGGATTGTTTATTTTACTATTAAATCCATACCAACTACTCCACTATACCTTGTGTCTTCTCTGAATACCAGAGTTCATCATATCTGAGATTCTGTCTATGGTGGGTGACATACAACTACATCATGAAGTACAGCACTGCCAATTACAGTGATAAGACACCATCAACTGGAAGGTACATCACAATTTCAGACTTGTTAAAATGTGTATTTATAGACACACATTTACACACACATGCACAGCTTAGATTCAACAAAATACAGTAATCCACTAACTTTGGAAAAAAATATTCCTAATAAGTGTTATAAAATATAAATACTGGGCTTCTCTGGTGGAGCAGTGGGTAAGAATCTGCCTGCCAATGCAGGGGACACGGGTTCGATCCCTGGTCCGGGAAGATCCCACATGCCGCGGGGCAACTAAGCCCATGCACCACAACTACTGAGCCTGTGTTCTAGAGCCCACAAGCCGCAACTACTAAGCTTGCCTGCTGCAACTACTGAAGCCCGCACGCCTACAGCCCATGCTCCACAACAAGAAAAGCCACCACAATAAGAAGCCCACGCATCACAACGAAGAGTAGCCCCCGCTCACCACAACTAGAGAAAAGCCTGTGTGCAGCAACGAAGACCCAACACAGCCAAAAATAAATAAATAACTTAATTAATTAAATTTTTAAAAAAAATTTTAAAACTATATATATATATAAATACCTCTCTAAATCCTTCAGAAAATTAATTTTGACCTAGTACAGAAAAAAAAGAGATAAATCTCAAGTGTGAATAAAGTTACAGGAAATTGCAAACATTTACAAATGCATTCCCTCCTTTTAAATTGTTTCTTCTCATCTGTGGCATTAAAGCATGTTCTTTATAATGTGAAGAGCTGCTGACATCTCTCCCACCCATCAACCATAGCTCATCATGTTCTTTATAATGTGAAGAGCTGCTGACATCTCTCCCACCCATCAACCATAGCTCATCATGTTCTTTATAATGTGAAGAGCTGCTGACATCTCTCCCACCCATCAACCATAGCTCATCCATATTTTCACACACCCGAGTGCATGAAAAGCAGTAAGCACATTTGTTTTGAACACACCATGAAAGAAGCTTTAAATCTACCTGCTGTTCTCAACTTCTGTTTATTTTCTCCAAAAGTTAAGGAAAGCAATCATAATTTCTCATTCCATAACAAGGAAAAATATCCTCTTTGCTGAAGACACAGCCTTAAGTCTCTATAAAATCAAAGACCCCCAACACTTCAGAAAATTCTCTGGATAAAGTTTATATTTGAATGACCAACTGGAAATGCACGGATCTTCAGGGCCTTTTCTTACTTCTCCTGAAAGAACTGGCATCGTAGGCCCACACGGTGTCTATCCCCTCCCCTGTGACCTGGGCCGGGGTCCAGTGTGGGAAGGGGAACCGGCAAGCAATGACTCTAGCCTCGTCCTCAAGTTCAAGCTCAAGCTTCTTCTCCAACTGCAGCATCTGTGGAGAACGACAGCCATCATTTCAGTGAGCGGATAGTCGGAGGAAATGATTTCTCAATGTCCTTTTGTATCTGCATCCCTGAAAAAAGCCTGTGCAAAATTACTGATTGTAAAAATACCACTCCTGGGCATAAATACATCATCAAATAATCCATTAAAATACAGAAGTCACATGAACAACAGTTATAAGAATATTCTAGTATCAATTATAAAATTTGCCATTTATAGCAGATGTGTATCACAGAGTTCACTTTCCTGACTAAAATCATGATGTGGCAGTAATTAATGTGAGAAGCAGCCTTAAATTATTTACCTACCTAAACATTTCAATCTACCTGTCTCAATTATTTATCTTTTTCCACATTTTTAACATGTCTGAAATCAGGATACATCGTACAATTGACATTGTCTTAGAACTATAATTGGCAACATTTTTTTTTCTTTCCCAATAGCAATGGTACATCTTAAAATCAACAGCACCTAAAATCAACAAAAAATTGTATAATTAGACCATGAAAAAATATACACATTCTACCAACTTGAAATATGATGAAATATTTCATAGTTTTTGGGGGGTTTTTCTTTGCAGTACGCAGGCCTCTCACTGTTGTGGCTTCTCCCGTTGTGGAGCACAGGCTCCGGACGTGCAGGCTCAGCAGCCATGGCTCATGGGCCCAGCCGCTCCGCGGCATGTGGGATCTTCCCGGACCGGGGCACGAACCCGTGTCCCCTTCATCAGCAGGCGGACTCTCAACCACTGCGCCACCAGGGAAGCCCGCTATTTCATAGTTTTTAAAAATGCATCCATAATACACTGATAATTAATTTCTTGATAGTCAACATAACTTATAAAAAATAAAATCCTCTTATCACTTTTGCATAATTTTATTACTATCTGTGAAGGAGGAGTTTTACTGCTTGCTAAGAGTACTGACATTGTAATTACGTCAGCAAATTAACAGCTGCTTAAAATTTTATCTTCAGGTCCTAAAATTATATTACCACCTTCACCTCCTAAAAACATCTTTTCTACTTTATTCCTTTGTTATTTTGGAATAATTTCAATTTATAGAAAAGTTGCAAGAATAGAGCAAAGAACTCCTGTATTCCTTTACCCAGGTTCACCAATTTTTAATAGTTTGTCTTATTACTCTCTTCCCCTCTCTCTGAACATTTTTTCTAAACCACTTGAGAACAGGTCGCATACAACATGGCCCTTTACTCCTTGATACTTCGGTGTTTTCTAAGAAAGAGACCCAGCACAATTATCAAATTCAGGAAATTTAACATTGTATTCCAGTAATAATAATTCCAATAGCATCCCAATTTTGTCAAATGTCCCAGTAATGTCCTTCACATTGTCCCACAGCCGGGCTCCCACACTGCATGGAGCTGTAATGGTTCCTCAGCCTCCTTTAGTCTCTCACGACAATAACCTCCTTTAAGAACACAGGCCAGGGCTTCCCTGGTGGCGCAGTGGTTGAGAGTCTGCCTGCCCATGCAGGGGACACGGGTTCGTGCCCCGGTCCAGGAAGATCCCACATGCCGCGGAGCGGCTGGGCCCGTGAGCCATGGCCGCTGAACCTGCGCGTCCGGAGCCTGTGCTCCGCGACGGGAGAGGCCACAACAGTGAGAGGCCCGCATACAGCAAAAAAAAAAAAAAGAAAGAACACAGGCCAGTTATTTACCGGGCGTCCCTTTGACACGGGCTCATGATGACTCGGTGCGCGCGTCCTTGGCAACGCCCCACGAGCGGGGCTGTGGACTTTGCAGGGCTCCACGGTCCCGAGTCCATGGGGTCCTCCTGCTTTGAGGGTGACGTACCACTCAGTCAAGGAGCTTTCTGGTGTCTCCAGTTTGGTTACTACTGCTCCTTTGCAATGGGTAAGCAATTGCGGGGAGACGCCTTGAGAAGATGCAAATGTCCTATTACTCATCCAGCTGCCCCTCTCAATGCAGCATTCCTGATGATTCTGCCTGAGTCAAGTTTTACTGTAAGGACTGAAAGTGGCAATTTGCTAATTCCATCCTTCCTCCCAGATCGACAGTCAAAACGTCGAGGAATAGCTTTCCCTTCTGTCTCTCCATCACTGTAAGTGTGAACTCCTAGATTCTCACTTCATTCGATGGGTTACAACCCACCATCGTCCTTGTTTACTCTAGCACACAAATTGTCCCAGCTTGGCCACTGGGAACTCCCTCAAGCTGGCTTCTCTCTCCTGTCGATGTGCCCCATCAAACATTCTGAGCACCTCCTGCTATTTGGGCTCAACAAAATGTTCCAGGCTTTTGTGTCTTCCCTTCCTCAGCCCCGGAATCAGCCATTTCTCAAACATTCCCGGTTCCTCTGAGTGAGAAACGATATTTAGAAACCAAGATCTGAGCAAAACCTACTCCCTTTAAAAGTAACCAATTAAATCAAGATGAACAAATCAATAGGGCTTCTAGGAAGATTTTATTCCTCACCTATATATCTTTAAAGAAAGGTTTGGAAAAATTCCTCTAACCTGACCTATGGCTGCAGTGAGCCAGAATTCTGATTCTTCATTAGAATCAATACCAAGATAACAAAGAATAAATTCCATTAAGGATGGAATATTTCCATTCTTTTAACAGCTAGTAAAAGATTGCTTTTTTAAAAAATAAAAAAAAGGAAAAGTTTTCTTCCTTGAAGGAAAAAATTAAATAAGCAAAGAATAGGACAATATGTGTTTTTCCAAAATATCAGATGTTTCTTATGGTAATTTTGTTCACAGAAACGACAATTATAAATTTATTCACATTACCATTCTTCTTTTCTTTTTTACAGATCTTTTATTTCCAAATGACTGTCATATGCTAAGTCAAGATAAACGTACAAATGAAAGGCACTATTTCAATCATAAGAAATTAACTGACTAAATTACACATAAATATGCAACAAACCTGGGTCTTGATATCATACACAAAGAGAAGCCATGATGTGCCACGTCCGCCTAATGAAATTCAAAATTATTCATACAATTACACGTTTCAAAGTGACACGAACTCATCGTATTCTAATTACATCTTCAAAACTTTAAACATAAGTTGAAACCAGCTCAAAGGCGTAAGACACATTAGAGAAGTGCACCTGCAGCTCCAAGCCACTTGGTCACGCCTCCCTGGAACGGGCTTCTCTTGGCTTCTGGAGTAACCCACATACACACCTGCTCTCCCCTCCCCCTCCCCTCCCCTCCTCCTCCCTCTCCCCTCCTCCCCTCCCCCTCCCCCTCCCCTCGAGTCCTTTGCTGGGGGTCAAGGCTCAGGCCTTACACGGCTCCGGCCCCTCCCCAGGTGACCTCAGCCACTCCTTGGCTTCAACTCCTGGCACTAATGTCCCACGAGCCCTCCCTCCCATGCCCCAGACTCCTGGCATCCACCGCCGCCCACCTGACATATCCACACGCGTCCCAGACTGCACAGGCCACGTGGAATTCCTGGTCTCCCCTCCCGTCCCTGCACACTCTGCCTGCACCTTTCCGGGCTCAGCAAACTCCAGCAGCTCAGGCCAAACACCTCGGGCCGCCCTGGGCTCCTTCCTCCCTCGTGCCCCCAACTGGATCTGCCTGCTCACCCTGTTGGTTCTCTCCTCACAACGCATCCAGAATTGGACCACCTCTCACCAGCTGCTCCATCGATGGCCCAGATGCCTGCCAGAGCTCAGACCCCGTCCCCTGGCTCCTCCCCATCTCTTCCCCATGGCAGCCTGTGTCCTTCCCGCCCAAGCCCTGTCTCTTCTCGGACCCCACCTCTCCCCTGCTCCCCTCCTCCTGCCCACCTCCCTGCTGCTCCTGGAACCTGCTCCTGAATGAATGAATGAATGATAAATGATTTGGTCATGAATCATGTTTCTTGATCAGAACATGATGATAGTATTTTCATTCATCAAGTCATAACAGGATTCGTAACTAAAATTAAAGGAGTCATCCTCTGAAGTTACGAAACTTAATAGCCCACTGGAAGAGTGTACTTAATGCGTGTATTTATACGATATTCATCCGTTCGTTTGACACACGTTTCCTGGGCCATCACGGGGCCGGGTGCTGCTGAGCTGGAGGTCTGGCAGCGAGGACGACAGGTCCGCCCTGCTCCTGAGCTCACAGTGCGCGGCGCCCATGGCCGACAGCACCAAAGCCATCGCACAAGGAAACGTGCGGCCATGTGTCCTCAGAGAGAGGAAAGGGCTCTGGAAGTCGGGGGTGTTGGGGCTTGTCTCACAGGGCGATCAGGGATGGCTCCTCGAAGGAAAAGACATCCGACCTGCGAGTGCTGAGCAGACGCTCCCTAACCAGGCCCAGAGCTGGGGGCACTGAAGTCAGAGGGAAGGACACACACAACCCCACACAGTACAGTTTAAGGGCCAACAGAAGGATGGAGCTGGTGTGCAGAGGGCTGGCGGAAGCAGGACCGCTCGGGCCATGTGGAGGGCCGGGCCTTACCCTCACTGCTTTCAGGTAGCAAGAAGTCACGGAAGGGTTTTCAACAAGGACACAACCGATCTGCTCCACATTCCAAGAAGACACTCTTGGGGCATGAGCTTGTGTTAAGTGCGGCTGTTTACCATCCTAGCACTGGCCTGCCAGGTCCACTGGCACCCTTACTCCTGCTACGCCGGACACACACCCAGGATCAAAGGTCAGGGCCGCTCTCATCTGAGCTACCACTGCACAGAGCTGCTAGGAAGCACCAGCCCGGTACCAGGGGCAGAGTGAGGATGGGTAACACCAGGGTCCGCACCTCTGGAGCTCCCTAAGCATCCTCCGGCTTCTCGCGGCCAATGTGTGCTTCAGTTGCCATTGGAAACCTTTCCTGCCATGCTGGCTTTGTCCAGCCACCGAGCCACTGCCAGGAAACTGGCCAGGGAAATGCATTCTATTAACAGAAAATGGCATGATGGGGCCCAGACGGGTTGAAGAACTTTCCAGCGCTCACACGACCTGCAGAGGGCCGACCCGGCCCCGTGAGTCCCCTGGGAGCACTCCCCTCCGCTCACTGCCTCCACGTAGGCAAAGCTTGACAAGGGGGAAAGCAGGGCCCTCCACCCGGAAACCAGGGCCCCCAGACCCACAGAAGCCATCTGGGCCCTGCACCCCGATCGATCCCCCTGCATGGAAGACTCCAAGTTGGCTGAATCCCTCTTAACCCAGGGAACGTGGGTGCTTCGTGTATTTCACCTGCTCCCTTTTTCTGGGAACAGTGAAATGCTGCAAGTTCCTTATTTAAGATTTCTCTGTGTACAGAAGAACGGACAATAATCATAACAGTATTCTTCAAAATTACACACTCTTATTTCCCTTGAGTGAACAGTTCCCAAAACTGACTACAGAAGTGGTTAGAAGCACAAGGAACTAGAGCCCAGCAAAGGCCACTGCTGCCCCCCACTGGGACACAGCTGCTGCGGCCACCACGGGGCCTCTCAAGACAGCGAGGAATAAACAGCAACTTTCTATTTTTAGAAAGTACAGATTTCAAATTAAAGTTATTTGCCCCAAAATGCTAATTATTCCAAAAGAATGCCCAAACTTCACAATAAGTAGGAAATAACCATCAAATTCCATAGCAATTCTACGATCCTAAATAGTTTTTTTTCTTTTCTTTTAATAACCAGGGATCATGCCTTTCTACCTCTTTTCATTTCTATAACAGAAGTGTAGATGCGGAGGTTTCATCTTAATTTTAGGCTTGCTAAGAATTACGAACATATAAGCTCCTGTCACTTTCAAGAATATCTAACAAAAGCACTTCTAAATAGACTTTTTAAAGAAAATGGCATCGCACTGAAAGTCCTAACAGTAAGACAAAACTTCTCCAGCGTTGACACATCTTAAACAAAAAGTAAGGTATGAATAAGAAGGTATAACAACAAAAAAAGTAAATTTCTTTTTTTTTTAATTAAAAATCATATCAGTCATACAGTGGCATTTCAGCAAACATCCAATTTTACCAAGATTATTATGGCTACAATTATATACTTTGAAAAGTGAAGGGGGATTTCTTACTATGGTCTGTAAACCAACAATTACAATGAAAGCATCCCATTCTGGTCACCTTTCCAAAGGCTAAATTTAGGATCATTTTCAGTCTGATGCGGCAGCATTTTCACTTGTGAAAGTACAGAGTCAGAGTTCAATACAAATCAGTCAACTGAGGTCAGCTGAAACTAGTCAACGCTCATGCACCCTGAAAATCATCTCACTGCAAAATCCAAGGAATGATCAGCTCCAAGGGAACATTCCCTTAACTTTCCCAAGTGATTTCAACAGAATATAAGTGAGTGAACGTGAAAATATCCACCCATATTAGACACCAGGAGCTCATAAAGTAGTTTTCAGACTGGAATTTTTAGGGCTTAGGTAGATCATTGAGACCTTTATCTGAAGCAAAAGTTTTAAACTACAAGACTGGATCTTTTATGATTAATCTTCTAGGGCCCTGAAGTACTTTGTTAAACCAATGATCTAAAATCCGATGTTCCCTCAGAATCTTGGGAGGCTGTCATTTTGCACATGGGGGAGCAGGCCTGAGATAGGTGGTCTGTTCGGGCTGGAAGCCCCCTCATAACCTAGAACCAAACACGCAGGGGGCAGGAGAGTGCATACTCACCATCTGGGGCACGCCAAAGACAACAACATTTGAGTACTGCGAAAAAGTGACCTAAAGGGGAGGGAAAAAACAATTCACAGATTAATTTTTGAAAGCCATACATTAGCTTAAGTTTTATTTCAAAATGAGTAGCAATTTCCCATTTCACCCAACAGTGGGTTTTCGCAAAGAGTGGTCCTTTTTAAGATTTCCCACATTCACACTTTCGCCCGTGTTAGTTCATCTGTTACAGTTTTCCAAAAGTTTCCCGTAAGTTATCTCATCTCATCTTCACAGCCACTCCATGCAGGGCCGCCCGGGGTCAACTGTCAGAAAGGCAGTGACTCATCCAGGGACCACTGGTGCTCATCAAGGTAGCCCGGGCCGTCTGCACCCCTGGCCCACTTTCTACTCCACTCTCTACCAAACGAGCTTAGCAAGAGCTCAAGGGATTTCAGAACCACCTGTTTTTCCTGTTGAGCCATCCTTAGAATTCTAGCCCCCCTCCTCTTCTCTAAAATACTAAGTAAAAGATGCAATGAAATGGTCTTTAGTTGGAAAACTGGGGGAAAAAGTGCTTCACCAGTCAAAATTCTTAGTGCCCAATAAAAGTTTTATTTACTCTATGGAGAGCTCATTTACGTATATACAGAATAAAACTCGAGTGAATTTTTATAAGCTACTGATGACAATATTACAATGGGAAATTGTTATTTAAGAAAAAGCATTTTATGGAGCATTCCTAAAGCAAAATTACAGGGCACTTTTTAGAGAACAAGTAAACTTAGAAATATCTTGTGCTTTATGAAGACATGAAGGAACCATGACAGCATGGTTGGTGGATCCCTTCTTTTCTCCTGCACCACCTCTGTCTCTCTCTAGGTATGTATACACATACACACACACACACACACACATACACACACTCACACACACATATACACACTCACACACATAAACCACATATACACACTCACACATATACAAACACACATGTACACACACATAAATACACATTCACAGACACACACATACACAAACTCACACATATACAGTCTCACACACATACACACATACACACACATATACACACACATACACAAACACACATATACATAAACAGTCTCACATATACACACAAACACACATTCACACACACATACATACACATATACACACAAATAAACACACTCACACACATACACACATACAAACACACACACACACACCTACTATTTACCAAGAATGACATTAACAAGTTAATGCCTATATTACGATGCATAAGACTTCCAAAAGAGATCCAAATCTTATCACTGCATAATAAATAGAAATGAGAACTTTTTAAATTGAGTAAATAAAATGTTAGTATTCACATGACCTATAAGTTATAAACCTGAAGTTTCTACTCTAAAGTAGTGTTGATTTGTAAAATGTATCAATTTAAAAGCTGTTCACATTTCATTATGCTGAAATATACACTTATATTTCTTCTTTTAATACATCTTCAGTTCTCAGTCATACTAATCACGAATTATAAAGTTTGGGGGTGGAGTTTCCTAGCACCATCCTCTGCCTTACTTACCTTCCACAAGTCTGAGATGTAAAATTTGGCCGATGCCTGCACCCCTTCCCGCCGAGCGCAGTATCTGGAGTACCAGACGAGCCAGGGGTTTAATTCATAACCCACAGCTGTGAATCCTTCCTTTGCAGCTGCTATTACCTGTGGGGAGAGGCCATGTTCAAAATAAGAAAAACATCAACTCACATAGTCAAATGATATGAAAACTTCCTATTTATGGTCTATAATCATAAAACATCCAATCAAAAGGTGTTTGTTCAAGACACCATTTAAAGGTGGGGCTCTGAAGTTACAATAGCTTTGTGGACAACGTAATGCCCGTCCATTTAAACTCAGTTTTCTTATTTTTCTGTCGAAGATTTCACCTTGAGCATCAGAACAGGCTTGCTTTGGACAGCTGCCTAATTCATTCTGGACTGGCCCACCCCAGGAAGGGCTGACAAAAAGTTTCTGAAAACCTGCCTTCTCCTTCCATCACTGACGGAACAGCAGCAGGCGAACTGAGCGAGCCTGGAGACTGTTTTGTGAACTAGCTGTAACATGCAATGAGAACAACCGGTCAGTGAGGAACCTGCAATTAATTACACATTTCCTTGGTATTTAAAGATGGTTCGCTCAAAATCGACAACAGGTAAAAGCAAAATGGAACGAGTCAGGATAAAGTCAAGTGCCGAACGTCCCCGGCCTCCAAAGGTGAGAGGGACGGTGGGCTGGGCTGCGGTCTCTGCTCACCCTGTTTTGCCACCGCTGTTCAAGGGAGCAGCCCTGAAGGAACTGTCCCATCTACGGCAATTTCCCAAGTAACTACGGTGTCGCCCCTTTGCCATTTTCTTAGAAACCAGAAAGAGACCATCCAGAGATGTAAAGCGTTCATATCTGGATTTTAAAATGTCCTCCTAGTTAATATATAATCCCCGGATTTCTTCAAAACAAGTCACTCTTGCTGATTATTCCAGGTCACTACCATGAAACTGCAGGGTCCACGTCTGCAGGGGCAGTGAAAGGTGCTGTACCCTGCTGGTTTCCACACTAAATGTTTCCAGAACACGAGCCTATGCTTCTGCTATCCTCACTTTCTGCTCATCATCTGGGGGGAGGCCTAAAGATGGTGCCACCTTGCCCAACGAGGGACACCGTTGGCCAGTCAGTGGCTTTAAGTCTTTATTTATAGGTTCCCAGCTGGGGTCACAATGAGCTGAAGTCACTGAAAGTCTGATTTTTGGATAAGTGGGGCTCAACACATTGGCTCTTCCTTATTTAACTCAATATTACCACACAGGAATTATGATACTTGTATAAATACAGGTAAATGTAGAAGCATTTATGATGCAAAAAATGTAAAACAAACTACATGACTTAACATGTTTCTTCTGGTTATGTCACCTCTACTGCCTAAGATTTTTAATGGACAACTTCATAATTACAAATTAGTTGTTCCTTTTTACCTGGCAGATCTACAGTGCACTTTCACCTTTAAGAAAAATTAAATCTGAGAAAAATAAATTCCAAAATCCCGCTGAAGGGCTTAGAAGTTCAGCCAAACAAACACAAAATTAAATGACTTTAATTAGGCTGTCAATTTAGCAAGTCTTTGCATAAGCCTCACAAGAAATGTGAAACAGAAATTTTAAACCTTAAAACCTGAAACAACATAAACCTTAAAACATCTTCGCATAACTCACGATACGTCCGTCGCCACTACCGATGTCTACCAGGGGTCCTCTCCTGCATCGCAACATTTTCACAACATTTTCAATCTGCTTTGCAGTTGCAGGTACAAAAGGCAAACAGATTCTTCGGAAGGCTGGTGTTATAAACGGTGTGGCCACAGCATACACGACCACCAGCGTCCCCCCAACAATGCCAGTAAATAAGAACCCCCAATTGCTTTTCTTCAAACTGTTGCCCTCAAGACTTGTAGGTGGAACACATCCTGACTGCCTTTCTTCTTTAAGTGTTTCTGGGGGTGTCCCTGGATTGAGAGCAAGCAGAAAAGATATATGTAGCACCAAATCGGAAATCCAAGGTAGTGGGGTTTTTTTTTTACAATTCTTATTGACAAATAAACTCATGCTTTTTAAAGGATAATTTTGCTCAATACAATTTAAATTACAAATGTAGAATTCCACAATGAGTTCTAGAGTCCAGCAACTAAAGTGTTTTACAGAAAAGTATTCAATACTCATGGAAGACTAAAACCTTTTCTTTCCAACATATTGATTTTTTTTCTAGGCATCTTCCTTAGAAAACAATGTGTTCCAATCTATTTGGTATTTTATGAATCAGTATCCGTTAATTCAAATATTAACTATGTACTCCATATTTTTATGGTTCAGAACAAAGCCCCATAAAGAAATAAGCATGAAAATGTCTGATTATTACCCTATTTCAAATAGGATGAAAGTATTCTACATCAAAATTGGTCAGGCATCAATTATCCAGTTGTACAAATTCAATTCTGAAGTACAGAGGAGACAAAACTCAGGTTTTACTAAATATGGTAATAAGGAGATTTTTAAAGCAGATCCACAAAGAACAAAAAATAAAATAAGCATTTCAATGTTATCACAAGTACAGAATATAACAAACTCTAGTCACTGATTACAGAGGAAACAAATGGTAACTTACATAACCTCCTCTTGAGTTTATCCTTTAGAACAGTATTCCTAATAGGATCTCAAGTTTTTTAAGTTGAAATTGACTTGAAATTAATTTCTAAATGGATTAATGATGAGCACAGCACAAGAGCGAAGGGCACGGCTGCAGAGGCTGCCAAGGTCAGGACCCTGGCTCCGCCCCTCACTAAGAGCTGTGACCCTTCACCTCTCCGAACCTCAGTCTCCTCCTCTGTAAGGTGAGGATCATGGGATCCTTGTGAGGATGAAACAAGGGGATACAGGAAGAGCACTCAGAACAGCGCCCAGCACCTGAACCCCACAGGGAACAAGCCCATCGCTGCCCTGAACCAGCTCTCCATCTCACTGAGGCGCTAAGACCAAAACCACAGGAATCTGCAGGAAAAAGGAGAGTGAGAGGAGGGGCGACAACAGAGTCTTATCCATCGAAGGCAGTAGTGTTCATAGTTTTGGCGTTAGTAAGCCATACAAAAGGCCCACTGGGTTAGTCTCCTGCTGCTGCTGTAAGAAATAACCACAAAGTTGGTGGGTTAAAACAACATGCATAGCTGATGCGGATGATTATAATTTTTGTGACTTTCTGTTTGAATTAAAAAAAAAAAATCCCACAAGGACTCAGAGACAAAAAATATATAAATCAATTTTCACTGCAAAGTAAAGGAGCTGTTACAGTGGAGGATTCCTGGACTGAATGTCAACATTATGACACAGTGTGAGTGTGTTTCGTGTTTGGTAATTGCAATCATTGTTGCTTTTGTCGTGGTCATCCATTTACAATGCTTGGTGTCAGTCTATTTATCTCCTGTAAAAATAAAATACAGTGTGTGTGTGTATGTGTGTGTGTGTGTGAAAAAATAAATAAAAACACGCATTTATTAACGTACAGTTCTGAAGGTCAGATGCCTGAAATAGGCTGGCTGTGCTGTGTTCCTTCTGGAAGCTCTAGGGTAGGATGGGCCACCTGCATTCCTCGGCCACCGGTCCCACATCGCTCAACCTCTGGTTCCATCGCGACACCTCCTCTGACAGCCCTGCCCCCCTTTCCTTTATAGGAAAGGGATCCTCCCCTTGTGAGCACATTGGCCCACCCAGACAAGCCAGGATAATTCCCCCACGTCAAGGTCCTTAACTTAACCACATCTGCCAAGTTGCTCCCCAGGTAGCGGCCTCGCAGGGTCCGGGGATTCAAACATGGACCTATTTCCGCCTACCATACCCATGAGATGTGGTCATCTGTCACAGCTGTGGTGAGGTCCAAATGTGAACACAGGACACACCAGAAGCTGGCCCACGGCTGTGAGTCACTGCTTGGGGGGGTGGGGGGAGGAGCTGACCCACCTCAGCATCTTTGTTGCAGCTTTGTTGTTGCTGCCCGAGGTGCCCTGAAGTGAGTTTTACAACTAGTATCAGGGAGGAAAACCAGTTCAGACACAACAACAAAAGTCTATTGCTGATGCAGGCGATGGAAGTAAAGTAAAAGTAAAGTTTAGGAAAGTGACTGTGTTTGATAGAAAGCAAGAGTGTTAAATACATTCTCATTTATACTTTTCAGCATTGTATGGAGGAACTTACACGCTAATAGAAGTGCATTTGATTTTTTTTTTTTTAAGTCAAGGCACATGTGTCCTGCCTTGTGTAAAATCCTCCTGCAGGCATTCCAACTGTAGAGGACAGTGGTTAGGAAGATTCCAGCCACACAACTCTGGAGTCTCAGAACTGAACAGGTTGTGTGGCACTAGTTGTTGCTAAGGCTCAGTTTCCTTGCCTGTAACATTCTAAAATAATACTATCCTTACAGAGTTATTGGGTCAGTTAAATAAACAATGCATATAAAGCCCTTAGCACAGCCCGAGAGAGAAAGTGATGACTACTGGCCACTATTATTATTACTCTCAATACTATCACAGGGGGGCTCAACAATTTTTAACAGCTTTATTGAGATGTAATTCATATATCATACAATTTGCCCATCTGATGTGTACAATTCAAAGGTTCTTAGTAGATTCAGATATGTGTAACCATCACCATAGTTAAATTCAGAACTTCTTCATTACTTCCAGAAGGAACCCCTTATGCTTTTCGCCATCACCCCCCCATCCTCCCCCCTGCCCCTCTGGCCCTAAGCGGCCACAAATCTGCCTTCTGTCTCTAAAGAAAGCAGACTTTCATGAGTGAAATCATACAGTATGTGGTTTTTGTGAGTGACTTTTCACCTAGCATAATGTTCTCAAGATTCATCCATGTTGTACTATGTATCAGCATTTTATTCCTTCTTATGGCCAAATATTTAATATCCCACTGCATGGATAGCCCACATCTTGTTTATCCACTTGTCTGTTGATGGACTGTTTCTCTAGTCAGCATAAGCCAATAGGGAGTTGATTAGACCAACACGAGTCAGATGACCCAAACGGTTTCACCTGTGTACACATGGGCCCTTCAACTTAATCAGCAAAAGATGTGATGAACTCTTGGTCTTCAGGGCCCCCATTAGCCTGAGTGAGTGGTGGGGGCCCAGTGGAGACAGTTACAAGGCAGGTTGTGAGAGATGCTCTAACGTGTACCAAACGCCATGGGAATACGACAGGAGGTGGAGGAAAGACTGATCCCAATGATGGAACCGGGAAGGTGTCGGCAGAAACAGAATCTGAGCGGGGCGTGAGGGTACAGGTTTCCCCCACTGTCCAAAAGCAGAGTGTTTCCATGAAATCTTTCGTAAGCCAAACGGCTTAAAGCAAAAGAAATCTAGGTGAAGCACGGATGCTCCCAGACACAGTTCAGGGCTGTGGCGGCTGGATGCTGAGTGTGGTTTCTGGGGAAGGAGCCTGGCGGGGCTGCTCCCGCTGCCGGGGTGCACACTGCCTCCGGGACAGCTCCCTGCAAAACTAAGTCAGCACGCTGTGTTCCCTTTTCCCCCTTTGTCATGAAAGCAAAAACCTTCTTTGGACTCCTTTCAGTTTGGGAAAACAGGGACTAATGTAGGCTTTTCACAAAAGCAAAGTGGTGTAAAGTTCATTTTCAAAAAGCAAAGGATGCCTGTATTAGAAAAGGGACATTCTCAAAAGAAGGATGGACACCTTGGAACCAAGGCATGGAAGGCGGGGGAGCAGTTTGATGAGCACGGGGTGGGAGATAAAACAGGAAGGACGGGGGAGCCCTTGCACACCAGGTTAAACATGTACTTTATTCTTATGCACTGGGATGAAACTTTCTGTGCAAAAGCACTACAATATTTGTGTTTTTTAGAAAGTCAACACTGGCAGCAGTGTACCCCTTGATGAAATCACTCAATCTTCTGTGTCAAGTTTTTAGACCTGCAAAAGTCTTTCAACGTCACAAAAACTTGCATGAGCTTTTGAAGAAGTTACTATGTAAATCCAATGTATATATCCAAAATATTGCTATGTCCGTTCAGTAAAAAATGTACTGATTTTTATCAGTGAAAGCCAATCCTTAAAGATTCAAAGCTAAAATCAAGACTGCTTCTACAAATGTCTAATCCTCTGGATGGAACATGTTAGATTCAGTCATACTGTCATATAAATGACATAAGATTTCCGTCACATGTGCTCTTTTGAACATGGCAACATTCCTTTACATGAGAGCTGTGGGGACCATTGGCTATTTTTGAGCACCTGGAGGGAGCCAGTTGTCGAAAGTAAATGACCCAAAAGAGTGAACTTCTGTTGTCTCCAGCCTTGCCTAGTTACTGACTTCTGATAATGGTTGAAAATCTCAATTTTCAGTGACAGATCTGGGTCAGCCAAAGCTAGAGGCAGTGACAGAGGCACAAAAAGGTACAGGGTTCTTATCCAAGTTCAAGCCAAAGGAAAAAGGCCAGGAAGAAAGGACAGGCCTTTTGGGGATTGGGACCTGACGTTTGTTTAAAGTGGGGTTTATATTTGAACGTCACAATATTTTAGGGCTGTTCACCGTGTACTTGCATATACATACAGGCTGAAAAACTACAGCATATATTTTATGTCCCTTTAACGTATATTATTTTGTCCCTTAAGAAGCCTTTCTTGTACTAGTCTAACGTCATTTGTGTCTTTTTGAAATAGAGAATGTATTGACATTAGAAAAAAACTTTTTTTCCATGTTTTGACAGGAAATAAACTGCATAGGGGACATCCTTAGACATTTCCTATACTTCAGGACAATCTAATGAACCAAATGGATTACAGGATTCATCACCGTGAATGAGGAAACGCTGACTTGGCCAAGCCAAAGTGAATTGAGACCAGAGCCAAAATGTCCTCGGAGCACCACTGAAGTGGGCCAAGCAACAGGAGAGGTTAAATGCCCACCACCAACCATCCAGTGACAAAGCCAGTTCTTAACTTTCAGGCCACAGTTAAATGTTATAACCCACACATTCATTTCAACATCTGAGCAGCCGATAAAAGCTAGGAATAATACAGCAGGGTAAGTCCCTATTCTACAGCAGCTAGAGTGCAGGGAGACTGGAAACCCATAATAAATAAGTCTAAGCCTAGAAAGTATTACGTCGTGATCAGCACTCCGAAGAAAAAGCAGCAGAGGGGATTCAGAGGACCTGGTATTACTTAGACAGGGTTGCCAGGAAAAGATCTTTCAGAGGCAGCACAACACAGGGCTTCAGAGTGGGACTCTTAGCGCAAGGCCAGGCCATTTTGCTTCTTACTAGCTGGGTAACTCTGGGCAAGTTACTGGAGTATTCGTGCAAAACGGCGATCTCTTTAACAAACACAAATACAAACAAATCTCTTTAACAAACACATAATACAAACAAACAGAGCTTGCTAGGGACCAGGCACTGTTCTCCCTGAATCCGTAAAGCAGCCGTAAACAGAGATGCTACTGTTACTATTGCCATTTTTGCAGACAAGTCACTTCTCCAAAGACACAGCTAGTAAGTGGCAGAGCTGTGATCCCCACCCGGACAGTGTGACTCCAGTGCCCACATCTCAGAAGACCGTTCCGGATTAAGTGAGTTATTCGCTCTGAAGCGCTGAGAACAGTTCCCGGTGGCCAGATACCAGGACCGCCGCAGGTACAAGCACTGAGCACCGAACCCCAGACCTCGAGCTCGAGCAGCGGCCCCGCAGCTCCCAGTCCCGCCGCGCCGACACGGACCTGCTGCATCGCTGACATCCCGCCTGACTGACCACCACGCCCAGGAGGCCCACGCCGCGCCCCCGCCCGCGCCCGGAACACACCATCACGCCCGGCCGCGCTCACCTCCTTCTTCCATCGCGAGATCCCCGGTAGTTTTAAAAACAGGAAGTGGACTCTACCATCTCCTCGGAGCCGGGGTGGGAAGGAGGGAGAATATAATGCTCTAAGTAAATGAGCTCCTCGTTGGGAACCACTGTCAAGAAATAGTCAATTTTATAGATTTAATAAATGTTGAACTTCTATCTACTCCTGGCTTGTGGGTTCTCAAGTTCCCGTCCGTGTCTTCCAACTTCCCCCCACAGCTTCCTGGATGATAGAAGTTTCCGAAGGCCGCTGATTCCAGAAGGTACTGTCCGGCGTTAAACTAGTCTCTAGTAAGAAATAAGTCTCAGCGGCCCATACTGCGCATGCGCGAGCTTTTGCGCCCGCCCGCGAGAGCAGAGTGTGTTCTTGCTTCCGCGGTAGTTTCCGCCGGTTGCGGGAGAGTAACTGGAGTGGCTGCATCATGGCGTCCGTGGGGACCCTCGCCTTCGATGAATATGGCCGACCTTTCCTCATCATTAAGGATCAGGACCGCAAGTCTCGTCTTATGGGACTTGAGGCCCTCAAGGTAACGGGACGGGGACGCACTGGCGGTGGGATGAGAGGACGCGGCCGAAGCCAGTGGCTCTGCGCCTGCGCCGCTTCACAGCGATTCTGCCACGTGCTCCCGGGGAAGGTTCGAGGGAGCCCCTCTGGTCTCCAGTCCTGCGGTCCACGCCTCGGGCCCGGGAAAGGCCAACGTATAAGCCCTTAGTCCCATTTGGCGGTTAAAGAGGCCCGCAGGCGCCCTTCAGAGTTGGGTGGGGTGGCTTGGATTCACAGGCGTTGAAGGCGCGTCCCCGCTGGTTTCTCCAGCCTGCAGTCCTTCCGAGCAGCGTTTTCAGCAGTAGGATGCAGCGGAGGTATTCTCAGGTCACCTGACCGGTTAGGACTCTGATTCTTAGCCTTCAGGCTGTGTCCCTACAACAGCCCCAAAGGAAATGAGTTTCATTTTCTTTGTCGCTTCCTAAAGGCTCAGTCGTTTACAGCGTATTTCATTTTTGAGTCCGCCTATGCATGGCGTATTCCAGGACATGGGGTCGTAAAAATTTACAAACGAGCTACAGGAGTGAAAAGTTGTCACCAATAACCATAATACTGCAGGAGTGAAAAGTTGTCACCAATAACCATAATACAAGATTGTGTGCGACCAAAATCACCAGTTTTGGGAGGGGTGGCAGGTAAAAGTTGGAGGGTGTCCTTCAGGCGTTGGAGAGAAGATTGATTGGCTTTTGATCAGGGATGGAGTTATGTTTTGAATGGGAAAGAGCTAGCTTCCAGGAAGAGGAAACAGCGAACGCAAGGACCGGGGCAGGAGAACACATGGCATCTTGTAGAAGACAGCACTTCGGTTTTAACAGCACAGTCTACTTTAAGTTACAGTGGCTCCGAAAAGTGGAAGTTCTTGCATGCCCCGCAATCGAGATGTTATCCTGAGGGATGGGAGGGGAGCCATTGAAGGGGATTTGAACAGAATCACAATTTAAGTAGAACTAAACTTGGGGAGGTAGCATTTAGGATGGAATCCATGACGTTGCTGTGTATGGACCGTGTCACCAGGTCAGAGGTGTCCCTGTTTGCTTAGTTTTTTGGGGTTTTACTAAATTAAGAAGCAGTACAGTTCTACTCCGGGCTGTTTGTTTGACTTAGGACAAGTTACACAACCCAGTGGGGGCAATACACCCCCGTCGAGCTGAGGACCAGAGTTAAACGGGGTAACGTAAGGAGTGGCCGCCCAGTCTTGGTATGTGGTAGATGCTCACACCACCTGTGTTACGCATTCAATTCCATTTTTCACTTCAGAGAGAGTAACAGCCAAGTACATGCACCCAAAATACCAGTATAACAGAAGGTCCAGGTTATTTTGGACCTGCCACACCTCGTGTAGTTCTCGCACTCTGAGACAGGTACTATTTTATGGAATAGGAAACGACCCCACAGCAGTTAAGGGATCGCTTGAGGTCCCAGAGCTAGTAAAGAACAGGATCACGGTTCAGGCCCACCTCTGTGTGACTCCGCAGCCGGTGGTCTAAAGCCCACTTCTCAGCCTCTGCGCTGTTGATATTTGGGGCTGAATCCTTCTCCGTTGTGGGCTCTGTCCTGTTCAGGATGTTTACGCCTCTACCCACTGTGGTCCCCTCCCTGACTGTGGCAACCAGAGGTGTCTCCGGGCATTGCCAAATATCTCCTGGTGGGCAGTATCACCCCTGGTTAAGAATATATATGCCACGCCCCTGTGGTTATTGGCCTATAAAAATTCCATTGTGCAGACCTATCAGTCAAGGTGTATTTTGAGGATTACCAGTATTTTCACAAACCTGGTGAACTTTGTGTGTTTTGTTACCTGTTAGATGGGGTGACGGGTAGGCTTCACGGCACGTGCGCGCTTGAACTGCTTGGAGACTTGGTCAGGATTTTGACAGGCGGAGGGTTTTCTGTGCATCGGTGCTTCAGCGACCAGAGGACCTGTTGGGTCGCAGGCACAGGTCCTCACTGGAAGGGGGCGGGGTCTCAGACTGTGGAGGGCTTTGAAGAGCAGCTGGAGCTTTCAGACGTGAGAGTTGAGGTGCTGGGGAGTCATTTAAGGACTGGGGACTGGAAAGTAACATGTTTGAGAGAAATGGATAGCTTAGCTGGATGGAGGATGAATCCGAAGGATCGGTGGTGAGGTAAGAGACCAGGAAATCTGTAAGGTGCGATGGATCAGGGTTAGGTCGGTGACGGCAGGAATAGGAAGACAGGGAACCAGACAAATGAGTGTAATCGTGTGGAAGGAGGAAAGGATGCATTCAGGCTGCTGTTATTTTCAGCATTGACCACCTTGTGGGTTGTGTACTGGCTGGACCACCTAAGAGAGGAGTGTGCAGTAAACCGTAGTGCGACAGTTCAAGGTGCTGTGTGTTGACGGCCAGACTCTTCACATGACGTTAGCATTGCACAGTGCTCTTGCAAGGCCTGTCAGGTCAGACTGTCTATGATCTGGGCTGTAAAATGGGCCCGTAGAACCTGCCTCATAGATGTGTTGAGGATTAAAGAGAGAACACAGAGCACTTAGTTCTGTTCTTTTACATAAGAATTGTCTTCTAACACTAGCAGTTGGGAAGTGGTCACCGTTAGATATGGACCTGTCTGCTGCTACTTCTAGAGAATGGAAAATATGTCATAAGTGATTTTTATAACCATCAGCTCTATGTTCTTAACTCTTAAAATTATATGTAACTTGAATATTGGCTGTTTCTGTTTCATTTAGTCTCATATAATGGCAGCAAAGGCTGTAGCAAATACAATGAAAACATCACTTGGACCAAATGGTAAGAGACTAACATTCTCTGTTTTTTAACAAAAGTCATAAATCATAAACAGTCAATACGGTATCTTTGCCGAAAGTTAGGAAATGAAGGGAGGCATCCTCTCCCCTAATGTGGCCAAACGTTTTTGGTGTATTCCAGACCTTAAACACGGTTACAGTCATAATGTGCATACAATTTTAGATTAGGTGTTCTATCCACTTAACATAATTACCATTAGCATTTTCTAAGTCATAGCTGTTGTCTTTTGTGACATTATATTTTGTGATGACTGTTACATTTTGTGATGCTGCATAATTTTTTTGCCATTTCTCTAGTTTTGGCCATTTTAAATTGTTTCCAGTGTTTTGCTTTAGATTAGCCAATCTAGAAAGGTCTCCATGGAGATATTCCTTTATGTATGTTGAATTATTTATTTATAATAAATTCCTAGATAGGAACTGGGTCAAGAGGTCAAAGCCATTTTAAACTTTGGTGTCTTTTAGGGCTCGATAAGATGATGGTGGATAAGGATGGCGACGTGACCGTAACTAATGACGGTGCCACCATCTTAAGCATGATGGATGTCGATCATCAGATCGCCAAGCTGATGGTCGAACTGTCCAAATCACAGGATGATGAAATTGGAGATGGAACCACAGGAGTGGTTGGTAAGAAAAGGCAAAATGTCCTTTCTCATTTAAGAGGTGTTGTTTAATATTACAGGCCTAACACGCCTGCTGAGAATTTGTTTATTCTGAATTAAATCATGAGGAGGCAGTCGGACAAATCCAAATGGACACGATACAAGACAAGTGGCCCAGACTCTTCAAAACTGTCACTGTCATAAAAGAACAAGAAAGGGGTGGGGAGTAGAGTTAGGCAATTATTCTAGATTAAAGGAGCTAAAGAGAAATGACAGCCAGCTGTAATGTGTAAAACTTGGTTGGATGCCTGGTTTGTTTGTTTTTCCTAGCTGTGAAGAATGTTTGGGACATATGGGGTCATTTGTGAGTCATGTATTAGAGTAGTATCTTATCAATGTTAAGGTTCCTGAGTATGACAGTTGTGTTACAGAGATGCAGGAGAATGACCTTTTCCTTAGGAGCTGTGTTGAAGTATTTAGGGGTTACATGTCTGATTTCTGCAACTAATTTTCACATAGTTGAAAAGAAAAGGCACACATCTGTAGAGAAAACAAATGCAGCAAGATGTTATTAATGAGTGAACTAGTGTTCATTTTACTGTCATGAAATTTTTTCTGAAGGTTTGAATTTTTTAAAAGTTTGGGAGGATTGATAAGATGAATATCTTTAATGTTACTTTTTCTGTATCTGAAATTTGAATTAATTTATTCAGCAAATATTTCAAATATTCATTGGGTACCAAGCACTGTTCTGGATGTGCTTGGAATACAGCAGCATTAAAACAAACTCCTCATCTTTGTGATGCTGAAGTGAGAGGGAAAGGCAAGGTTGGGGGGAGGATAATAAACAAATTTTGTAATCCTTTTATCACCAACATAAATGTCCCTGAACAGAAATCCCTGGGCCAGGATACATAAGTTTTTTCCCCTTTATAAAAACGTTTGCAATTTATGTTCTTTACATTCTGTATATCACCAAGAATTGAACATACAGGTTAGAACCGAAGCAGAATTAGATTAGATGGCCTCGGCCTCTAAGATGCTTCCAGCTTAATTCTGGAACCTTCATATTTCCAGCGGCAGCATCTAATTTGTTTTGAGTTTTAGCGATTTCCTGAGCCAGGTGTGTGCTGTCTCATTCTCAGTCCTGGCTGGTGCCCTGTTGGAAGAGGCTGAGCAGCTGCTGGACCGTGGCATTCACCCCATCAGGATCGCCGATGGCTACGAGCAGGCCGCCCGCATCGCTATCGAGTACCTGGACAGGATCAGCGATAGTGTCCTCGTCGACACGAAGGACACCGAGCCCCTGATCCAGACCGCGAAGACCACGCTGGGCTCCAAAGTGTGCGTGTACAGTACAGTGTTGCCGGGCGCGTTCACAGAGTGGGCAGAGTTTGTGTGCTTGTTCAGAAAGGCAACTGAGAATTATCATTGATGGTTTCCTGTTGATTTAATGAGCTGCTTTCGGTTTGTGTTGTTATTTTGGTTTACTCTGTCTTTACTGCAAATGTAGACGGGCATTTTGTGTTTTAGTTGGAAGCTGAATTTCCAGGTTTGGTTATTAAGGCCTCTTGACAGTATTTGGAAACTATAGAGTTCTTTAATTTGGCAGGATAGGACGGGTTAGCAAAAGGTCCTACTAGTGGGATGTATTAATTTTTCATAGCACTTCTTTCTACCATTTCTTTGCTAGGAAGCCTTTTAGTGGGAAAGTTCTGCTTTTATTCATTCAACAAGCAAGTTAATGATCCAGAATTTTGATTTAGTATGAAGGGGCAGTCTTGAAGTTTGACTTAAGCTGAAAGTGGCTTACGTTTGGAACATTTACATAGTACTGACTGTGCCAGGCCTGCTGCCAAGTCTTGGGGACTCAAGACACAGTCGTTGCCCCAGAGACTCAAAGCAGCATCAGCCCCAGGACACACTTACTTTGAACAACGGTAGAGACTCGTGGGCTCTTGTAAAAATGTAGCATAAAAATCCAGTGTAAGGTGCCTTATTACGCTGTTTTTCTTATCCATATCAATTTGAGAAATTTTTTAATTTGTACCAAGAAGGAAGACATGGTCTCAACTTAGAGGTCAGGGGAAGTACTACAAAAATGTCTGCTGCTTTCTGCCTTCGGGGAAAGGCATCCACTGCAGCACTGTGTTAAAGCAAAGAAGTCTTCGGTGATGCCAGCTGTCCCCTTGTTGCAGGTCTGAGCTGAGACAGCTCCGGGGCAAGGGTGACTACCCAGGGTGGCCTCTGTCACAAGTACAGCATTGTTTTTCTCCTGGAAAGCAGGCATTACCCTTTCTTGAAGTGCACAAATCGTGTGTTATTATTGCTTTCTAAGTTGACCCTGCTTTATTTGCAAGTCTTTATAAAACCCCAGTATGTGTAGGTCTTTACTATAGAAAATGTCCAAATGGATAACGAGGGCCAGGTATCCTCAACATAAAGCAAAACGTTGTATATCAGTTACTTAGGTCACACGGTATTTTTAGTTTCATGGTTGTCTGTTCTAGGTGACCTAAGATTTCAGGCACTGTATTTCAAGTACTAGAGTTCCCTTGTGGTTTCTCCAGAATCAAATTAAAATTACTGAGCAGTCTTTTCCGATGTTTCAAAACTTTCAGAAAAGATAACGTCCCCCCTCTGTAACTGATATGGTCAGGCCTTTCTCATTAAGTGCTGCACCTCCTGTGGATGAGATTGGCTTCTCCTTGGTGGTTTCATCGCTCTCCCATTCTGTTTTGGACTTCAGGATGTTAATAGTATTAAAAAGTGGCAGTCTTGGTAAATTTTTGGTTCTTGCCATACTTCAGTGGTCTCTTACCTTACGTATATTCATAATGGAAGGAAATAGTAAATTTCAGTTATTGTTAGTGAAAATAAAGATGGAATTATTTTCCCATCCCAGGTTATGATTCCCTTTGGGGGTCCCTGCATCCCAGGTTAAGAATCCCTGCTCCAGACGGTTGAAAGTGAAGGTCGTGGTGGCATTCTTTTTGTACAGTATCTGTGGGTCACAGTATGTTGTGTCATGAGTTACCACATCACGTGTTGTGCTCTGGTTGCAGTCACTGTTCAGTGAACGTGAAAGGTTTGTTTCGTGTGTTTCAGGGTTAACAGCTGTCACCGACAAATGGCCGAGATTGCCGTGAACGCCGTCCTCACTGTGGCCGACATGCAGCGCAGAGACGTTGACTTCGAGCTCATCAAAGTAGAAGGCAAAGTGGGCGGGAGGCTGGAGGACACCAAGCTGATCAAGGGCGTGATCGTGGACAAGGATTTCAGTCACCCGCAGATGCCCAAAGTGAGTCAGCGCCTTCTGCAGCTTCAGGCTTTTCCCTCCTTAGCCCACTGGTTTGTTCATACCGTTTCTGTCTCTCACTGTAGCAAGTGGAAGATGCTAAGATTGCCATCCTAACATGTCCGTTTGAACCGCCGAAACCAAAGACGAAGCATAAGCTGGATGTGACGTCTGTAGAAGATTTTAAAGCCCTTCAGAAATATGAGAAGGAGAAGTTTGAGGAGATGATTCGGCAGGTAAGTCTTACCGTGGCTCTTGGTGAAATTTAAAACTTTGAAAGGATGCAGTTAGTTAGCCCCAGGTAGTGAATACATGTGGTGCTGATCTGTGTTAATCTTGCTACTTTGTGTGGCTACAAATAAGGTATTAAAGGTATAGGCTTCCTTCCTTTATTTTTTCTTTAAATCTTATTTTTTGTATATATAAACTTATTTATCTTTGGCTGCGTTGGGTCTTCGTTGCTTTGCGCGGGCTTTTCTCTAGTTGCGGCGAGCAGGGGCGACTCATTGCGGTGGCTTCTTTTGTTGTGGAACACGGGCTGTACGCGCACGGGCTTCAGTAGTTGTGGCTCGCGGGCTCTAGAGTGCAGGCTCAGTAGTTGTGGCACACGGGCTTAGTGGCTCCGCGGCATGTGGGATCTTCCTGGACCAGGACTCGAACCCGTGTCCTCTGCATTAGCAGGCGGATTCTTAACCACTGTGCCACCAGGGAAGCCCCTCCTTTACTTTTAAATTATCAAATGGATAAACATTCACAGTGAGAAAAAAAATCAAATGGCACAGGATGGCATAAGGGGGCAAGTCTTAAAATGGTAATGTGTCTGGGGCGCATGAACGACTCAGCCTGTGTATTTGGAGCTGCACTTTTGATTTTATGTGCTTATTCTCCTGGGCACATCTGAGCTAGTGTGTGCCAGGTTTGAACAGTTGTAGTGTGGCTTACCACATGTTTGAGACTTCCAAGTATAACTTTCAGACAAAAGAGTTGCTGAGTAACCGAAATCAAACCAGAATGCAGTCATAGTCATCCCAGTTCATTGCTTCAACAAGTCAAGAGTGTTATTTTATAAATACTTAACTTTCTCTCTGGCTATTAACGTTTTACACGTGCCTGCTCTCCGACGAAACGGTTTCCTCTTTTGGGGACTCTGTCCTTGGGAGTTTTAAACACCAGCACTCAGGGATGCATGAACATGGGTCTCTATTGAAACATTATCATAGCAAACAAACTAGAACCTGTTCCAGTGTTTTTGAGGGGAGGGGGGAATAGTTGCGTTCATTTATGCTTTCATGGTATCTCTCTGCTTAGTATATACCAGACGCTGTCGTGGGCACTGGATATACGCAGTAAACAAAGCAGAGCGCTTGCTCCTAGGGTGCAGAATAGGGGGAAGGCGGGTCGGGGGACTGTTACAGACGCTGGTCAGAGGGCCTCTGGGGGCGTGGCCTGTGGGCAGAGACCTCAGAGAAGTGAGAGCCGCATGGCTGGGTGAGGAGCGTTCCAGGCTGCGGCGAGGTGGGCGTGGGCAGCATGTGCAAAGGCCCTGAGGCTGGGAACCGCAGGCTGAGGGGTTGGGTATGCTGGCAGAGGGTTGTAAATGAAAGCTTGTTACCTGGGCTCCATCTAGGGTAGCCATGGGAGTGCTGGCCAAGGTGCCCTGCAGGAAAAGCGGACAGGAACCAAGATGCCAAGGGGGTCAGGTGGACCGTGTCGATAGGTGTGCAGGTTGCCAGGAATGCTAACAGGAGTGGTGATGGGGCTGGATGCCAACACTGTCAGGAATGAGAGTGTGACCCAAAGAGGGACGCTGTGGGTGGCCGGGAGAGGCAAGGGCCCCTCCTGTTTGGAGCAGGTGGGAGGGAAAACAGCCATTTGAGGAGGAGGCGTGGCATGTTGGTTTTTCAGGGGACGCCAGCGTTCGTTTACAGCCAGAATGGAAAGGGAACATTGCCAAGAAGGAGTTTGGCGATGGGCTCAATTCCAGAGGGCCACTGGAAGCTTCCAGAGGGTCGGGGAAGGGGGGAGGAGGGGGAGAACCAGGTGGGTGGGTGGAGACAGGAGTGAAATGGCAGCTGTGGGACACGGCATAGTCCTTACCGCCCGGGGAGGGATTGACAGTACCGATCGCTGCCGCTGTCCTGGGACGAGCCACTTAGCTGTTTGTGGCATTGGGGGCGGGGGAAGGTAGTGCTAGAATCAGGGTCACCTCTGTCGGCCTGTAAATTAGCCTGTATCTTGTTCCACGGAGGATAGCCTACTCAAGTGCGAAAAGCAAGCTACAGAAAATTGTATCGCAAGATTCAACTTTTGTTAAACACACACACGAATAAACTGCTTCATAGGTGTTCGTGGCAACACAGAGCTGTGACCTTGGTTTCCGGGGGGCAGGGTTTTGGCCTTGTTGACGTGCCTCGTGTTGCTTCACTTGTAACGGTGGCATTCACGTGAATTGCTAACGTTTAAAGCTTTGTTTAAAAATGAGGTGATTCCCGTTGATACGTGTTCAATATTTAGAGTTTAGAGATGACAGAAGGTAGACATTTGGGTATTTCTTTTCTTCTCTTTTCTGTGCATTATTTTAATGCACCCACCTACACACCTAGCTATGTTTCTCACTGTTTTTCAAACAGAAGAGCTCAAGGAGTACTTACTTTTTATTAACACGATTGCGGCATTTCTTTCCCCAGATTAAAGAAACTGGCGCTAACCTAGCCATTTGCCAGTGGGGCTTTGACGACGAAGCAAATCATTTACTTCTTCAGAATAACCTGCCTGCGGTTCGTTGGGTCGGAGGCCCTGAAATCGAGGTAGGAGGCTCCCTGCGAAGAGACTGTGAACATGGGTTGAGCTTACGGTGCGTTTCTGTACGTGAGGCTGCAGTGACCTCGCTCGCCTGCAGTCAGCACACTGCCAGGGCTCCACAGATAAGAGGAGGGTGCGCTGGGGAGAGGAGAACGCTAGAGTCTTTGTCACCATTTTTATATGTGTTTCTGATGTTTCACGGCACTTGGAGACGCTTTCCCCTCTCTCCCTGGCTGTCTCGTAGGCACTCTGAGGCAGGAGCACAGGCTGCCCACCTCACTGTCAGCCCCATCAGTACTGAGAGCCATTGCGGACGTGGTCCGTAGCCCGGCGGACGTGGTCCGTAGCCCGGCACATGTGGCCTCGTGGCTGCTCGTGGCGGGGACGGGTGGGGAGCTGAGGGCTGCGCACGGGGTCATGGCGCTGGGCCGCCGCAGCCTGACCAGGACACCCAGCTCTTCGGAACCTTGCTCAGTGAGCCAGGCTTTCGGGGCAGACTTTGAAACCTGGGCCAGGCTGGGGCAGAGGTTCTACTGAACACGGCGCTCGTGGGTCAAGCGTGGCTCCTCCGTGGTGCGATTCTGAGAGTCCCCGCTCACCAGCCTGGTCTTCCTTTCCCCCGGCCTGCCGGTCAGCTGATCGCCATTGCCACGGGCGGCCGCATCGTCCCGAGGTTCTCAGAGCTCACGGCCGAGAAGCTGGGCTTTGCAGGTCTTGTGAAGGAAATTTCATTCGGGACCACTAAAGACAAGATGCTGGTCATCGAGCAGTGCAAGAACTCCAGAGCCGTCACCATTTTCATCAGAGGAGGAAATAAGATGGTGAGAACACAGTTGTTTGTCCTACATTTTTTCAGAATTTGGAACGTGATTTGGCTTTTCCCATAATGTACTTAACTGAGACACAGTTACCTTAAGAAAGATGACAGCATCTTCCTTAGAGAAGCAAGGACACGTCAGGAATTCCCTGGCGGTCCAGTGGTTAGGACTCAGCACATTCACTGCCAGGGCCTGGGTTCGGTCCCTGGTCAGGGAACTAAGATCCTGCAAGCCGTGCGGTGCAGCCGGGGAAAAAAAGGACATATCACAACGTAAGATACTGAAGACCGTGTTCCACTGTTGGGTCTACGAGGCCCACTTGCCTTTCCTGTCTCATAGGTATAAATGGGGAACCTGAGTGGTAACCATAGGCATGCTCTTCATTCACCAGGAATGGGTTTTTAGTGCATCGAGATGAGTAAGACTCATTGTAAGGTTGTTTCTTTGTCGTTTTTGTTTGACCCCCTTCACTTGGGCATAGGTCCTGGAATGAGTCCCTGGCTGCCCTGTATTTTGGGGTTTTTTAACTACATTATAGGGAGGAAAAGTAGAATAGATAGAAACCATCTGGCAAAGAACTTTCTGGCACCAGTCTTTTTAACCAAGGATGTTACTGGGGACAAGGTAGGAATATTTCCAGTACCCAGCAAGCACTTAGATTAAACCCCAGGTGCACGGTATTCGGCTCTAAAGTGATTAGATTGTGATCACTTTAACTTAGGCAAAATTGTTTTCCCCAGATCATCGAGGAAGCCAAACGATCCCTTCACGATGCTCTGTGTGTCATCCGGAACCTCATCCGTGACAACCGCGTGGTGTACGGCGGAGGCGCTGCTGAAATAGCCTGTGCTCTGGCCGTCAGCCAGGAGGCCGACAAGGTGAGTGAGACCCGTCGCAGACTGTGCAGCGGGGATGCTAGACCCCAGGCGTCCGATCTGCGTCGATTCTCGCGCCCGTGTACTCGAGTGCGGGTTACCACAAACCAGCGTGTCTCAGCCTTTTTCAGACCTTGCAGCCTCAACAGCAAATCTCTGCACTCTTAATGTTACTTGAAATTCAGAATTAGACGTCGTACCTGCAGGCACAGCAGGAAGGGCTGACCTGTTCCGACTTCTCACACATGTACCTTCTCCATCCTTATCCTGTAGTGACGTTTTCATAGGACGGTCTGTCCTTAGAATTCTTTATGAGTTAGTTTTTCAGGGTACGCGATTTAATTATGTTTCCAAATAGCTGCTGGCGGGGGGCATTGGCCAAGTACGCTGACCGTAACCGTGTGCCCTTCCAGTGCCCGACCTTGGAGCAGTACGCCATGAGAGCCTTCGCCGACGCTCTGGAGGTCATCCCCATGGCCCTTGCCGAAAACAGCGGCATGAATCCCATCCAGACTATGACCGAAGTCCGAGCCAAACAAGTGAAGGAGATGAACCCTGCCCTCGGGATTGACTGTATGCACAGGGGAACAAACGGTGAGGCACCATCACCGCTCTGGGGCTGCGGTTCGACTTAACTTGAAACATTACGTGCTGCGTGTTATCCTGTCTTTTTAAATACTTAAACACACTTCAGGTATTCAGGTCCTGAATTTTAGAACATTTGATTTAATTACCTTGGGAATTGTTAGACTGCTGGTCTTAGCAACCTACAACTAATTTTAATAACAAAAAGCTGCAGTGCGGTATTTATTCCAAAGGTGACTTCCATTTTAGAAAATAATTTCCATCTTACCTTTTTTACACAAATGTCTGTCGGTGTGGGTTCTGTATGACCTATAAGACAGCTCTGAAATTGACTTTTCGGTTTACAGCTGATTCTATGGTCGTGTCCCGTAAATTCCAGGGTGTTTTATAAATGGGAGGTACTGTAACTTCTGTAGCACTCGCATAGTTCATCTGCTGAAAACGTAGCGCAGCTTTAGCGTGTTGGAACGGTGGTCCTGGTGATTCCCAATGATTCCTGATGGGGCCGTCTCTGGGGTTCTGCAGTTAGTCCTGACCACAGAGTCTCCAGCAGTTCGTGTTTTGGTTTTGTTTGTTTTGTGGTATGCGGGCCTTTCACTGTTGTGGCCTCTCCCGTTGCGGAGCACAGGCTCCGGACGCGCAGGCTCAGCGGCCGTGGCTCATGGGCCCAGCCGCTCCGTGGCACGTGGGATCTTCCCAGACCGGGGCACGAGCCCGTGTCCCCTGCATCGGCAGGCGGACTCTCAACCACTGCACCACCAGGGAAGCCCTTGGTGTTGTGTTGTGTTTTGTTTTCTTCTGTTTTTACTTAGAACTGTAGGTATATTCTGGGTTTTAGGTTAACAGCCCAAGGAGTTGAGTAACAGCAGCAACTCCTTGTCAGACACATATTTCAGTTCCTTTAACTTGAATGGCCAGGTCTTCGTTGGAGTCACTTTTCGTTTCAGGCACGGTCACATCGGGCTTACTATCAGTAAGTGACGGCATTGGGTGTGCTGTGGGATGAGGTGTTGCTGAGCGATTCCCCCTTCGGCAGGTCACTGAGAAACGCAGCCTGTGGTTGAGGAGGCCCTGTCCCCACAGCTCTCTGGAAACCAGGTTCACATTCCAGAATGTCCTGGGAAGCAGTGGAAGTATATTCTTCTGAAAATATAACCGGGACTAGTGGCTTCCAAATTTGTGTTTCTTAAGTTTTACTCTGATTCCGTAAATTGGAGCAAGGTATTAGTAATAAATATGTATGCTGTTTTATAGTAATTTATATGTGTTTTTCAGATATGAAGCAACAACACGTCATAGAAACCTTGATTGGCAAAAAGCAGCAGATCTCTCTTGCAACACAAGTGGTTAGAATGATTTTGAAGATTGATGACATCCGTAAGCCTGGAGAATCTGAAGAATAAAAAAAGAATTTAGAATAAAATGTAGAAGTAAGATCCGCTACCGTGATTAAATAAATGGGTGTCTCGTGATGCATCTGCAGTTATTTATTACCATGTCCTTCATTAGACACTGTAGGTGCTATAGCAACAGTAGCTGTTTGGTAGCTATAGTTTGACTTGTTCAGAGACCTGGAATTGTAGAGATGTGATCTCACAGGTTTTTTGTATTTGCTATTAAAGGGAACTCTTTAAACAGCCTTTATATTCTGCTCTTCAAGTTAAGAAACATTCACTGTAACATTCATCAAATGCCTTAACTGAAGGGGTTTAAGTTGATTTTTTTAGTCTTTTTTTTTTCTTGTTTTTTTAATAAGCCGTAGGACCTATATTTAACAGCTTTAAATGTTCCGTTTGTTCTCAAGATTTATTTTAACACTGAGGAATTACGGGCTTGGTCCTATTTATTTAAATGCTGCGTCTGTGTAAATGGGTGGATCTTTGACTGTAGAGACCCGTCAGAGGTGAGTATCCACGAAACGATTGTGGGATGTCTTAACGTGCTTTTAGGTTACACCAACGTGAGCTAGGGCGTTATTACTGTGCCACTGAGACCGCGTTAACAGCGTAACCTTCACGTAGTCCCCTTGGCGTTATCCTGCCCTGGCTCCACCCTAAGCGCAGGCCAGCATGTGTACAGAGAAGGCCAGCGTGGGCACAGACTCCTGCACCACCTGCAGGTGCTTAGAAGGGCGATTCAGAACCCTGTTGGCGTTTTCTTATCAGAGGAACAGAACAAGTGGAGGTTAGAGTGAAATGTAGAAAAATGGGTTAAGTGGGAGGAAATACCTTGCAATGACCATGTATGAGTAGATTGGTATTGAATTAATTCTGCTTATTAAAATAATACTGGCTAACAGTGACATAGCCCTTACCAAAGGCCAAGGTGTGTTCTGAGAACTTTACCTGTTCTCACCACCTTGTAAAGGAGACAGTTTTCTTATTCCCATCCTACAGGTGAGTTTTGATCATCTGCCAGCCTCTTCTGGCCAGTACATGGTAGAGCTTAGTCAAACCCTGGCAGTCTAACTCGAGAGTTCCCCTCTCCCCATTGGCTTGTTTGGTTCTCTAAAAGGATGTTTCTTAGAGAATCGTGATGATAAAGTTCACTGTTGTGCCACCAGGGGGAGAGGATTTGGACCAGTCAGGTTCCATAGAATTAGGAAACGATCCAGGGTTCCTTCTCCTGGGGACCTGGGTGCTGACCAGTCCTATCTATTGGGTGGTCGTGTTTTCTCTGCGTTAATGCATTGGTGGTTTCGCTAGGCAGCGTAGTAGTGAGCGCCAGTATCATTCATCCTAGTGAGCATGCAGCCTGGCACACACTTCATCCTGACATGCATTGTGAAGTGGCACTGTCATCACTTACACTGTTGCTTCCTGGGTGCAGCGTCAGAATGCGTCAAGTTTGGGATCGTGTCAGACTTAGACCCACTTAGATAAATGTCTTGACCTAGTAGTTCAGGTGAGTTGATTTACAAGGGTGGATTCTAGCCTATAAAGAACATACAGCAACTTGCTTTGAACCAGTCTCACAAGAAGGGGTTTGTGGTTGAATGAAAAGAGCTACGAAACCGCTCCTCCAAAGAGTGGACCTCACAGATGCTTCTGCTGGTTTTGGTTGAGAGAAACTATGTGGCTATGAACAAACTCGTACACATGTTGTTTCACAAGCTTTTGATTTTTTCCAGTAAAAGCACCCCTTCAGGGCACCATGTTACCTTCTATCTTCCAGTTCAAATGGCTGGTCGAGTTTATATCCCTTGTATTGTAGCCGACCCCGTGTGTATCAAGAGCACACACCTCATCCTGTGTGTATCAAGAGCAGTGAAGGCACTTGACCCTGAAGCCGGATTCCCACGCAGGGCCCAGCATTGTCCTGTTGATTCCCAGTTCCTGCACTTGCGGCTTTATTCAGTGTTTTTGTTCGTTTGTTTGTCCTTTAGTTTGTTTTGTTTTTTGGCTGCACCGTGCAGCTTACGGGATCTTAGTTCCCGACCGGGGATCGAGCCCGGGCCCCAGCAGTGAAGGCGCCAAGTCCTAGCACTGGGCCACCAGGGAATTCCCTATTCAATGTTTGTTAGGTGGCCTGGTCTTTAATTATAAACAACCACTCAGAAATACAAACGCTTCTGCAGGGGCTGAGAGGCTAGTGGGTTGTATGTGACCGAATGTCTTTAATCCTTCCTTTCTTTGTTCGTCGTGAAACAGCTCCACTAAAGGGGGCGGGGGGGGGGGGAATGGGAGTAACGAAGTAACAAATAATTGAAGTACTACTAGGCGTGGAGAAGTGTTTCTGCATTTCAGGTGCTTCTTGGGGGTAACCGGGCAGACGCAGGTCATCTGAAGTGCCAGGAAGGAGGGCACCAAAGACAGGTGGCTCCTTGGGGAGCGTTGGGGGAACGCAGTGGCAGCAGCGAGGGCACCTGGAACATGCTGGGTCCTGAATGCTGTTGTAACGTCTTACGTAGGTGATAACAGCGGTTTTCAAGGGGCTGTGAGGTCAACAGTAGTTTCTAAGAGCTGATTTGCCATTTTCACCGTGTTGACAGGTGCACTGATGGTGCAAAAGCAGTGACGGGTAAAACTCGTGAGTAGGGATCGGGTGATGGTGCTAGAAGCTGTATTCCTCACCACCACCCGCTTAGAAAGCTGCTGCCACTGAAGGGTGACCTCGAAGCAGTGCCAGCCACTGAGTCATTAGACTTCGGCCCCTGAGTACAACGGCGTCTCGGTGCTCGCTCGACACAGCAAGTGTGTGAAGCACCTCACGTAACGGGCATGGCAGCCGCCTCAGCTGGACTGGCCCCTCCCTGTGGACACCGTCTTTATTTAAATGTGACTGACAGCCGGTTACTCACACGTCTGCGTGACAGACGGCTGCTCAGAAATGAATTGTGACCCTGTCACTTCAGTGGAACACCTACAACAAAAGTACCGTAGTCCGGGTGGCTTAGACAACACAGTTCTGGAGGCTGGCGGTCCAAGATCAAGGTGCCGACGGGTCCGGTGTCTGGTGTGAGTGCTTGTAGGCGGCAGCCACCTGCTCACTGTGTCCTCAGTGGCTCCGGGAGGGTCTCTGGAGTCTCCCTCTTTCTCCCCCCACCCCCGCCAGCAACGACTGATGGTATTTGTGCGTGGCTCGGTAAGCTAGTGTTTTCCAATCATCAGTATATTACGGTCTCGTTCTTGTGTAGGTGGACCAACGTAACAGAATGAAAAGTTGATTGAAACTACCACTTGTTCTGTTTTGGAAGAGACTAAAATAGAATATGCACTGTTTTCCAACTACTGAACATATCGATGTGGCCAGACTCTACACTGCACTGAATTGAATGTGTTGTTAGAAGCAGATGTGAGAACCCACTGTCCTCTGCTAAGAGAGACATCGAGGAGATTTGCAGAAGTGGAAAACAACGCCACTCTTCTTCTTTTGTTTTGGAAACTACAAAAAGTGTATATTAACGTGTGTTCATTATTTTAAAATAAATATTTGCCTTAATTTTTTAGTTTTATTTTCTAACACTAAATGCCAACGGGTGTAACTGACAAAAACATAAGCTCTTGGGAGGAGGGGGGAGGGTCCTCAATAAGTTTTTAAGCGCATACAGGGATCTTGAGATCAAAACATTTGAGAATTACTGCATGAGCACCTGAAATCCTCACGATATGCCGGTCATTGCCAAGAGACGCTGCGTAGTTTGCACCATTCACTCGTTGAAATAAACTCGTTTATACAGCGCTGAAAATCTGCACTTACCAAGACTTACTGTATGATCCTGACCCGTTTCAAGGGCGGTTGAAGCTGATAGTGTGAACTTCCGGCCTCTGTGCTCGCACCCATGGTCATCTGGCCAGCCCCTCCACCCCCCTCCCGGTGGCAGGATTCCAAACCAGGGTTCAGTCTGGTTATGCAGTCATCCAGTCACGCTGATGTAGGTGCTGCTGTGAAGGGACTTTGCAGATGGCATGAAGTACTAGTCAGCTGACCTTAAGAGAGGGAGGTGATGCAGGTGAGCCCCGTGATATCACAGGAGCCCTTCGTGGTCACAGAAGGAAGGTGCAGGCGCGAAGGACTGGATGCCCCCCTGCTGGCCCTGAGATGCAGGGACCATGTGCAGGCCCTGAAGACAGGCCTGAAGGGGCCGAGGAAGGAAACGGGGCCTCGGTCCCAAACTGCAGGGGACGGCTGTGGCAAAAACTGGGGTGCACACTTGGTCCTTGAACACCACGGGTTAGGGGCGCCGCCCACCTGTGCAGGTGAAGACCCCTGAGTGACTTACAGCCGGCCCTGTGGCCCTCCACACACTCAGTCCCACATCCAAGGATTCAACCAGCCGCACATCGTGTAGCTCTGCAGTGTTTACTGTTGGAAAATACCCACCTGCAAGTGGACGCACGCAGTCCAGGCCTGTTGTTCAAGGGTCAGCTGTATTTGGAAGTGGATCCTTCCCAGACCTCCTGAAGGGAGCCTAAGGAGCCAGCAGCTGGACTTTGGCCTTGTGAGACCCAGAGCAGAAAAAACAGCTGAGCTGACGGAATAATACATTTGTCTTTAAGCCACAAAGTTAGTGATCATCTGTCACAGCAGCAGTAGGAAACTCATACACTCCTGTCGTGTGTGTGTGTGTGTGGGGGGGGGGGTGTTACCCTAGATTCCAACTCTTCTCAAGCTTGCTCCCTCAGTTCCCCATCTCGGGTAGTCATGAGTGAGCCTCGCCAACACGTGGCCCTTTCTGGGCACCCGACGGGATCGCGCTTCCAGATTCTGTGACCAGCGGGGCCGTGTGAGCAGCTCAGGCCAGTGAGGGGAGAGAAGCATCACTTCCAGGCCAGAGCATTGACTAGCCATGCAGGGCCCTCCAGGGTGCTCTCCTCAGCACAGCCAGGCGTGTTATTCCAGGCGGCCACTCCAGCCTGGCCCCTGGAGGGACAGTGATGGGAGCCCCCTCCAGCAGCCGTGGGCATGGAGCAGAGGTGAGTCAGGGCTCTTGGACAGGTTCACCCTGAGAGCTGAGGTCCCCGTGCCTGACAGAACCTCTCCACTGCACCTTCAACCCGCTCGCACCTTCCACCGAGTAGCTCCCCTTAAAAAGCAGAACAAGTCAAGCCCCTCTGGGTCCTGAGTCCTGGGCTCTTCCCTCGCGCCTCTCATTTTCTCTACAGCCAGCCTGGTTCCCCGCGCCTTCACCTCCTCTCCACTCCACCCACAGCTGCCCGGCCTCTGGCCCAGCCCGGGACCCCTTCCTGGGGCCTCTGCAGGCCCAGCGACCATGGAAGATGAGGGGCGGCTCCCTGAGGCTGCCGGGACCTTCTTGCTCCCCGGCTTCCGGACGAGAAATTTCCCCGATTTCCCTCCCGGAGCCCCAGCCCTGACAAGAAACGGCCCCCAGTCAGCCATGCACATTGGGCTGAAAGCCCACCCCCCACCCAGGACCCAAGCCGGCCCCCTCCCCGCAGCCCCACCTGGTGAGAGCCTCCTGCAGGGCCGGCCCGGTGGAGAACAAGGTAGCCCTTCAGCATCTGCAGAGCCTGCAGGCCAGCGGGAAGGATGGCTACGTGCTCTAGTCGTGAGCACTTGGCCAGGTAGAGAGATCCTCTGGGCCGGGACTGAGAAGGACGACCGCTGGGCCGTCACGTGGGGGATGATGGGGTTAACAGCATCAGCAGGACGCAGCTACAGCACGTGAAGTGGCTTGACCGTTGCAGGCACGCACGCCCCATGCGGTTCCCACCCGCCACCCGTGGTTATGGAAGGCTTGACTTGGGAGGGCTACTGAGGAGCTGGGCCTTCGATTTGATGTGATTTTAACTAATTTAAATGTAAAAACTGAAACTTTACCCTTGACACCACCCTTCTGGTTGAACACAGGAGAGATTTGTGATGCCACCCCAGCCCCAGGGACCCGAAAACGTCACTGTCTGAAACACCACTGCCTAGCAGGGAGCTGGATGGCAACTCTCATCCATCGTTTTTTATTAGCTTTTAGAAAAAGCCACAGATTCAAAAATTAAGTCTTTAGCTTGATATGATTAGGTCAGTCATTAAAACCTTATTTTAATCTCAAAATTTCTCATAGTGCAATATATGAACATGACAAATTCATCTGTATTAAGACAGAGATAAAAGTCCAATTAAGGTGGGCTTTACCTGAGTTTACATTTCAGGCTCTTCACGGTTTTGCCATAGTATTCGTTTTAGAGGATGTGCTCAGTTCAAGGCCGGAAGGCCATGCCTGATCTGTGAGCTGGTCCCTGGATAGCTCTAGGTTTTTACTAATAGTTAGCACATTACTCTACCATCCAAATTCTTCAGGTCCTGACCTGTTGTTAAAATTTTTCTTTATGCACATGTTAAAGGTTAAAGTATTTCATACATTAACTTTTCCTACTGAATTTGTGTTTCAGATGAATTTCAGGATTCCTTGATTCATCTTCTGTAAAGTGAAAATGAAATCAAATGATCTAAGCATTATCAAAGCAAATTTCTGGATGCGAGCTATTTTGAGAAAGTTTGCCCTTGGCCTTGGCTACACGTACTTGTTCAGCCACTCGAGCAAGCTCCTTCTCGCCTCATCGACATAGGGCTTGTCTTCAGGCAAACAATCTTCTCTCTTGCGATGCACGAACCCGTGCGTTTGCCCAGAAAACGTTTTAATTTGATATTCCACTTTGCAGTTTTCTTTCAACTTCTGAGTCAGCAAAGAGACCTGGTTGGCAAAAGATTTCATGATGATAGGACTTCAACCCTCTAGCAATATTTTCCATTCTCCAAATCTTCCCTGAATGCTTATCAAAGAGCTTTAACATCTGTGCTTTAAATTAAGTTCCATAGCTATCATGAAGTTTTCACTTTTAATTTTAAAATCGGCACAGTCCGCACCTCTGGCAAAGGAGAGAATTCAGAGCGATATAAAAATGATACATCAGGGGACTTCCCTGGTGGTGCAGTGGTTAAGACTCCGCACTCCCAATGCAGGGGGCCCGGGTTCGATCCCTGGTCGGGGAACTAGATCTCACATGCGTGCTGCAATTAAGGAGCCCACGTGCCACAACTAAGACCCGGTGCAACCAAATAAATAAAAATAAAATACTTTTTTTAAAGATACATCAATTATTTGAAATTGTATTAATATATTTATATATTATTCAATATATACTTCAGTCTATTTGCATATACCATATTCAATGTATTCAATATGTAATTCATAGATTCAGGTATAAGTTGTTTAAAACATATCAATAAAATGTATCAGTTATGAATAACAACAGTAATTTCTAAACAACTGCTTTTGAACCACAGTTTCCATCTGCCTTTTCCTTATCAACATACTGAATTTAACATAGCTGTGTCTTCACTACTATATATAAAATAGATAACCAGCAAGGACCTACTGTATAGCACAGGGAACTATACTCCATATTTTGTAATAACCTATAAGGGAAAAGAATCTGAAAAAATATATACATATATATGTATATATATATATTTTTATGTATAACCGAATCACTGTGGCGTACACCTGAAACTAACATGACATGGTAAATCAACTATACTTCAATAAAAAAAATTTTTTAATTAAAAAAACAAACAGAGCTGTGTCTTTAAGGACAGAGATCTTATGATAACTCATGGGTTCCACGCGGAGGGAGCATGGGCAGGGAAGTAACCAGCCATCCAGCCATGGCAGGAGCACTTAAGGGGTTACAGACCCCCTCAAAGTCCCCGATAAAACACACCTTTAAAACTTTAATGTTGAAACGTATTTGGAGCAACAAATGAATCCTTCGGGATGTTTTCCCCAAAATGTCAAGTCCTGCTATTAAACACAGAGACGAGAAGAGTTAAGATGCCAACTTACCTGCTCTAGAGGAATCACAGCATCGTTTTCAGCAAAAATGAACAACGTGGGGTTCTTTAATTTGTACACGTCTTCAGAGTCTTTGATGATGCCTGGAGAATGGGGGCGGGACAGGGACACACGGTATGACTCCCGTACATGTGCCACAGAATACGATGTGAGTTAGATTTTTCAAAAGAAAACATATGCTTTCGGGGTTTTGTGTCTCTTCTTTTTAGCAATTCCACAAAAGTGGCCTGTTCTATAAAACTGGGCTCAAAGAGGTTACTGAGTCTGAGGTCTCTTCTCTCTACCTCACTCACCAGGAATCAGGCCATTAAATGACGGCTATAGACCTGGCCGGCTGCTTGGCAGGTAAAGATACGCAGCAGCCTGAAAAATGCTCCCTCTTGGGACGTGTCTTCATTTACCAAGAGGTGATAACTTCCAAATCTGGACCATCTGACCACCGCTGTTCTGGAAGTTTCTCACAGTTTACTCAAGCCCCAAGGTTCTGACGTCAGGGTTTGATGGGGTATTTGTGCTCAGAGGAGACCACGTGTGTGAAGTCCCTGGGCACGGCAGCAGGTCCCAGCAGGTCATTCATAATAATTAGTTTTCATCCTTCTAAAGTGCCTTTAGAATTTTAGAGATCATTTAGTCAAAAACATGTTGGACTTTGGGGATTCAGACAACTTTGAGTGTGCCCACTCCTATAGGAAAATAAGTAAAAGTTTCAAACTCCACTGTCATTCTGAGATGAGAGGAGTTCTAAAGAAAAGATTATTCTGGGCTTCCCTGGTGGCGCAGTGGTTGGGAGTCCACCTGCCAATGCAGGGGACACAGGTTCGCTCCCTGGTCCGGGAAGATCCCACATGCTGCGGAGCAGCTAAGCCCATGCGCCACAGCTACTGAGCCTGTGCTCTAGAGCCCACAAGCCACAACTACTGAGCCCGCATGCCACAACTACTGAGCCCACGCACCACAACTACTGAAGCCAGTGGGCCTAGAGCCCGTGCTGCACAGCAAGAGAAGCCACCGCAAAGAGAAGCCTGCGCACCGCAAGGAAGAGTAGCCCCCGCTCGCCGCAACTAGAGAAAGCCCGCGCTCAGCAACGAAGATGCAACACAGCCAAAGCTAAATAAATAAAATAAATAAATTTATTTAAAAAAAGAAAAGATTATTCTGGCACTTGTCAAAGACGGTAAGGAAGATTTTATTCGAGGAGACCACGGCAACAAGGGTTTGCAGTGAGGGAGGGACACCAGACTCAACCCCAAATGCAAGGACAAGTGGGATTTTCCACCGCGGAGCAGGATGGGGGCCGGTGGATGGAAAATGACTAAGGAATCATCGGGCTACGGGGATTCTGGCCAGACAGTATTTGACAAAGCCTTTGCTGAAGGCAGGCCAGGTGACAAGGCATGGGGGGGGGGACAGGAGGAATTTGATCACATATCAAGGATGGGGAGTTCTCGCTAAACTGACCCAGTGGGCCAAGGAGAGAGCCCAAGGTCGGGACCTACTCAGATAGAGGACTCACAGCGGAGCCTGACTCAAGGGTGGTCACAGAGAATCCCAGTCAGTATGGAGGAAAAAAAATTGTTTTCCATTTCCTGTTGGCAGTACAGCAAAGCCAAGTAAGCCGGAGAGCCTCCCCTTAGCTGTAACTCCTCTCTAGAATGCAGGGAGCCACGGGCAAGAGGGCCACGCTTTCCGCCCTATTCTGTGAAGGCCACGTTAGGTGGCTGCACAGCGCTTTGAGGCCCCTGGGCTCCAAGTCCCGCCCGGCTCCGCAGTCGCGCACTGCGCAGAGGCGGCCACGAGGGGGCGCCGGCGAGCAGTCCACTCCGGAGCGCCTTGTGCTAATTCACACAAAGGCGCCGCGAGGGCTGCCAGCCCCATTGTGCACAGCGGCAACCGGCAGCTTGCTGCTGCCTTTGAGTAAGTAAACAGGTAAAGGGCTTTTTTTAATGCTAAAAGTAAGTGAAAATACCGCAGTGAGGAACCATTAAGCCAAATAAGAATCATTAGTATAACTGTTGGATATACTATCATGAAAGAAAGCCAAGGTCGGATGTTTCCATATCCTCACTTAGTAACCATTTCTATACACAGATATAATGTTCTTATGTCATTGGTGTGATACATTTGGTTTGTTTGCATGAAATGTTTATGTTGCTATTTACATTTAGAGTCGGTTTTCCCTTTCCCTGTTTTCATATATATACACATATATGCATGTGTATATATAGTGAGTGTGTGTGTGTGTGTGTGTGTGTGTGTGTGTGCAGGACTGCATGCATGCGTGAGTAGTTGAGAATTAGTCATATCTTGGAAAAATCTTTTCACAACTATTGCTCATAAAAATATTGCTTGATATTAACCATTATCACAGAAAGAAAGTTATCCCCTTCATCCTAGGTTAAGAAACTGAGACCTCGGATTAGGGGATTTCCCCAAAGGCACACTGTCAGGACCCAGGTTCCCTCTGGTTAGATATTACATACTTCCGCCTCTACCTTCAGATTTTTAAAACCAATTCCTTAAGATAGGCCATCTCTGCTCCACTGGGGTTTGTGTTACACCAGGACCCTCAGTTTGGGAAGAGGCTCGTGGCCTTTGTCACTCAACCCCTCCTCCAGTTTTCACTGTGTAAAAATGCACAAGGCAGGTTTACCGTAGATGGACACCCCTGCCCTGAATTCTGGGTATTTCATCATCATGTGATGGACAGCAACTCCACCCCAGCAGAATCCCACGACGCCAATTTTCTTGGCATGACAACGTTGTTTCAGATACTTCAAGACCGCGTCAACTTCTCTAGAATGAAAGAAAAGTTATTCAAGGGGAATTCCCTGGTGGTCCAGTGGTTAGGACTCCACACTTTCACTGCCGGAGCCCGCGTTCAATCCCTGGTGGGGGAGCTAAGACCCAGCAAGCTTCTGGCACTGCCAAAAAAAACAAACGAGATATTTTGTGGCCCCTTGAAAGTACACTGGGCAGCAAGCACTAGTGGTAACAGGGCTTTCTCAGCAGCTGTTCCTCGAGGTTCTGAGATCCCTACTTTCAGACCTCCGTCCTCACCACCTCCTGCCTGGGTGACGAGTAACAAGTGACATCTCTCCCCAGCAAGTCTCCCTGCCAAGCCCAGCCTCTTCCAGCCACCTGACAGGGTGGCACAAATCAGACCATCTTGAGCAACAGCCTTCCACAGCCTCAGGAGAGATCAAGGCCCAAGGCCACAGCGCGGCTCTAGGGCTTGATCCCAAGATCCGGCCCCAGGGAGCTCCTTCATCTCCTCTCTCTCAGCAGGGCGCGGCCTCAATCAGGAGGCAGCTCCCCAGCTCTGTCTGACTCAGCACATTCCATCCTCCTGCCCGACACCCTAACTCTGCATCGCCTGTTTCCTCCCATGCCCAAAGAGCACAGTAGTATTTGGAAAGCCACGAGGAAGAGGCAAGCCTGAGGGGACGGGGAACAGTGGCTCTGGCCTTGCAAATGGTTCGTTTGCAAACTGGTTGTCTGGAACTCATACAGCTTCTGCAACTAGAAGCACAACGCCAAAATAGAGGTAGTACTGCAAGGCCGGCCCGGAAAGTTCTGCTGGATCTGATAAGGAAGAAACACTGTTTGCAATTAAGAAAAAAAAAAAAAGGAGAAAGCAATTCTATTGCACGTTCTTTTTCTTTTAATCATAAGATATCTTTGAACACATTTAAACATATGTATCATACCATTCTGTGTGCAAGTAGTTATTTTCATAATGTTAGAAGAGCTGTAATTAAGTAATTCTGCAAAATAAAATGGAATAAGGAATAGTTTTTGTCATTTTGTTTTTCAGTTTTTCTCGAATGCTTTGATCTTAAGAATAACTGCCTTAACTGGAGGAGACAAGAAGGAAGAGGGCATTTCTATAAATGTTCTTTCACTGACTCAAGTGAACCTATCTTCCTTTTGTTGCCGAGTATATTCCCCACTTTCCTGGGAACACCAGAACTTAGCTTTGGATGAAACTCCCTTCCCCATGCTCGGTCCATATACTTTGGGAGGGTCAGTTCCAGGAGGGGAGTATGTGGCTCTGGCCTGGCCAATCGCAGCATAGCAATCTCTAGCCACAACAATTGGTTCAAGGATGGACTTGTGACCCAGTCATAACCATCAGGACAAAACGAGAATTTTGCTGGTTTGCTGGGAAAGGAGCCAATGGGAGGCTGGGGCTGCTGCAGCCATCTTGCCACCCAGAGGCAAATGCTGCCTGACAATGGAGCCGGCATCAGACAAGGGTGCTGCGGGATGTTGGGAGGTCGAATCCTGGGGATACCTTCTGAGCTATAGACCAACCTCTGCTTGAAGCCAGAAATTACCTCTTTTCAGTATTATAAGCCAATAAATTCCATGACTCCTTAAGCAGTAACCATTCAAGATGGGTTTTCTTTCAAACAAAAGATATTTGACTAGACACAAGGACTTTAGTCTAATTTCCAAGTTAGTGTCTCCATTTTATGTCTCATTTTGACTTAAAATGTGTGGCTCTCCTTATCCCCTGTGGAGAGGTACCTCTGGGTGCTCTAATGCCCTCCAGAAAGGATCACCCTGATTTGCGCTCACAGATAGAAGGCAGCCCCACAAGGCTTTTCCTCAAAATGTCCTAACTATTCCCCTCTACGCAAAGCTGAATTTCATATTCACATCACAGGCTCTCGGGGTCTCTTGTGTTTCTACTTGTATTTTACTCGTAACTTCTTGCTTCATTTTGTTTTTCCTGGGCTTGCAGTCTGAGTCCCTGGGAGGGAGGCCTGGAAATGGATAAAGGTGTGGGAAGTTGGGTCCCCAGTGATCTCAGAGTCCACCCTGGGGAAGGCAAGGGAGGAAGCAGGGCAGAGAGAGAAGCTGGGCTGTGCTGTGATGTGATATGGGAGAGGACAGCGTTCAGGAGGATGCCTGGTCACGGTGAGTCGGGGGCTAGGGCTGGGGGACCCCTTTGCCCTGGGCTCAGGTCTTCCTGTTCAGGAGGAGCTTGGCACTAGAGAACATCCCTGCCTCTTTCCCCGCTCCATCCTTATTCCTCCAGACCAAGAAGAGGGGATCTGAGTGGCAGCTAAGCCCTCTGGTCCTTGCTTCTGGACTGACTGGAGCCAATTTAATAAAAGGCTGCAATCCTGGGGGATCCACCCCCCTTTTCTTCCCACAGTTCCCTGGACCCTGGCAAGACCGCAGTCCTGGTCTGGTGGGTCTGGTCTAAAGACCCAGTTTCCCCGAGGCAGGGGGTGGGAGGGTGGCGTTTCTGGGGGGAGGAGATGGCACTTGGGGCCTCAGTTTCCAATCAGCGGAGTGGAAGTGGGGCTGACGTGTTCTCTGATCTCTCTTCTCTGCCTGTTGTTTCAACTGGTTCTGCAACCAGAGGGGAAGGAGGGAGTGTTGATCTATGGACCCCTATAGCCCAACTGTCAAGGAAAATGGGACCCCCAGGTACTTCAAGGAAGCTCTCTCAGCATCGGTGCCATGAAGCATTTCCCAAAGAGGAAAGCAAGTGAACTTACTGGCCAGCAGGGTACTTGTTGGTTTCTAACCAACCCTCCGCTGCAAAGACTGTGCTAAACGAAATCGGTTTCCTTTCCGCCTCACTGTGGCCTCTGAGGTCGTACACGGCGGGAGGGCGGGCAGGTGGGTGGGTGACTGAGGAAGCCAGACCCTCCTTTCCCTCCTGCCTTTTCCCCCTGGGGCCCTGGGGCGCCACCAAGACAGCCACGCTGGCTGGTAACGTACTTGGGACTTACTTATCGATCCTTCTGGCATCTCTTGTCTTCAACCACTCCGGGAAGGTGGACCAGTCCCCTGAGGGGTGCCACGGCTCCTGTCCTACAAAGAAGTCTGGAACAATGGTTCTGTAAAATAGGGACATTCATCCTGCTTAGTTTCAGAACTGTTGGGACTCCATATTTGCTTCTGTTCATTAAGAACTTGTCACGTTGGCGGTTCTGGACCACAGGAGAAGAAAGGTAGTGGTCACAAGGGCCAGCTGTGATCGCAGCAAAGAGGCCAACTGGCTCCAGGCCAGAGCATCTCAGATTTCACAACCGAAGGTGCAGGGCCTCTGGCAGTGGGCTGAGAGCCCAGCCCATCTGAAATGCCGAGGCCTCGGTCGTGCGCACTCCCCGCTAGCTGTGACGCCCAGAACAAGGGTTCCCAGGCGGCAAGGGCCTGGGCGGGTGGACACAGGCTCCCCTCCTGCCCCTGAGGAGTCGCACCCCTCAGCTGGCCTTTTGCATTAGCCTCAGGCCAGAGGGCACACCTGGTGAGCGGCCCAGTCACCATGACCAAGCAATTTCCCAACCTCCGCCCAGGATGCCAACAGGGCACAATGTCCTGCCCCGAAGGTTTGGTCTCATGCAGGCTCTAAAAGGGGCCGCGGAGCAGACAAGCCAGCTTGCGGGGTCCATGTCAACCTTCCTTCCGCACCAACCCCGGGGTGGGGCAACGCGGCCCCCGCCAGAGAGCCAATTCCGGAAGTAAAGGTCACAGCCATGGATGGAGGAACACAACCTCTCCTGCAGGGGTGGGAGGAACACTGAAATCTGGGTCAGAAGAATCTAAGTTCAGGTCCCTGTACTGCCCCGTTCTGCCCTGAAACCTTAACAAGTCACTTAATCACTTTTAGCCCTTTTTCTTGATCTAACAGAGCCGTGCACCCTCAGAGGATTATTCTGAAGGCAAAATACTTAGATAAGGGTGACAGGCTTTGTAAGTCACAGGCATCTTTACTCATTTTTATGTTCCGTCTCCAGCTAATAGACCCACCCAAGACAACGGAAGCCACCGTCCCATCCAATCTCCTCGATGCAGCGGGTGACCTCCGCCTTCAGGCCCCGGTTTCCTAGCCATCAAAATGGGAACAGTGACAGCCCCGCCTTGTCCGGTTGTTGGAAGGATGACGGGCAATTACCCAGGGAACGCCCTAGGGCCCCGGTCTGGCGGAGCCAGAAAGCAATCAGGGCTGGCTATTGTTTTCGTTACTGGTATTGCCCTTGGAAAGTTAAGTTGCCACATCCACAAGAAGAAACGTGAGGGCATGAAAAAGGGAAAAATCAAGTGGACGTCCTCTTTCCAGTCAACAGGAAATTGCATCACAGGGCAGTGGGGGTGCTTCCTTTCAATGGGTTTCTCTTTGTAGGAAAACGAGATGGGTGCACCCTTTGGTTTTCAGCTCCTCTTTTTAAGAAATAAGAAAAGGGAATTGGGGTGCACCACACTCGGGGCTCGCTGAGTGAAGCTGGGCTGGCAGGGATGGTCCCTCCTCTCTCTCCTCCGTGCTTTACTGAAGCTGCTACCAACAGCACAGCGGCGCGGGGCAAGCAGGTGACAGCAGTAATCAAAGGTGGCCATGGTCACACAATGTGACAGAGACAGCCTTTGGGAGCTGAGGTCTCACTCTGCCAGTTCTGGAAGCTAGTCTAACTCACATCAGGCCATGACAGCTCGTGTTCAGACCAGGATAACTACGTGTGCCCTGTGCGTGAAAGCTGACCCCAGGCAGAGATGCTTCAAGGGCCAAGTAATGGATCCATTTCAGAGCTGGCGAGTTCTGCCCTAGGTGTCCTGTACCGGTGTCTGTGCAGGGCCTCACATCGGGAAATAACTCTCCCAGCGTCCAACAAGTCTACAGGGCTAGCCATCCTAGGAGGACCTGAAGCCCAGACATTGGGTTGGGAGCAGCTGGCTTCCACTGGACACTGGCTGTCGCATGTGACAGTCTCCACTTACCTGCACCCCAGTGAGATAAGAAAATACATAATGTACATCAGAATATACTCAGGGTTTTTTGGTTTCATTTCCTTTGAAGGGAACAAAATACAGAAATATATATGAATTTAAGCAAAAAAAAAAAAAGAAGAATTTTATACGTACGTGTATCCATTTCCTGCAATCATGTCGGCCATATACCTGGTATTGGGCAATTGCCAGCCGAATATATCTTGAATGACAATCACAGCTTTGCCAGCGTCAACGGGGGATTCGGTGAGATAAGCCTTGATGTGCTCAACTTGAACTTCACGCCCCAACCCTCCGTACTCTATTCTATGGCCAATGTCACATGGACAAGGGTGAGCTTCGTTAGCCATTGGAGATGTTTAAGTCAGGCTACAGAGAGACACATGCATTACACTGAGTGGGGCACATCCCAAGATTATAAACAATGAGAAAACTAAAATCAAGAGTACAGGAAAAAATTAATTTTAACTATACTTACAGTGTATTCATGCAAGAAATCAATGATAACGTCTGGTTCTGGGTGATAAGATTAAGCTAAGAAGAATCCATTCCCAGGCTTCCCTGGTGGCGCAGTGGTTGAGAGTCCGCCTGCCGATGCAGGGGACGCGGGTTCGAGCCCCGGTCCGGGAGGATCCCACATGCCGCGGAGCGGCTGGGCCCGTGAGCCATGGCCGCTGAGCCTGCGCGTCCGGAGCCTGTGCTCCGCAACGGGAGGGGCCACAACAGTGAGAGGCCCGCGTACCGCAAAAAAAAAAAAAAAAAAAAAGAATCCATTCCCATTATAAACAGTAGAAATACCAGAGTGAATGCAACTAACAATAAAAGTTAAAATGGTGGAGCTCAGAGGGAAAGGAAAGCAACCCCCTCCCCGGGTGAGAGAGGAAACTGGAGGTCAGGGTCAGGGCGCCAGGAGCAGATGTGAAGGAGCCAGGGTGCTGGGACAGGGCCAGACCCAGAGACAGGCCCTCACCTAACCAGTGCTTAGGACTCTGTGTCCAGTGAGGCCTTGGGACCCCTTGAGACAGGGATTTGTAACTGAGACTTTCCCACACAAGGTCTGAGCCCTCAAAGGTTCACATTTAGCAGAGAAAATGCAAAACAAACAACAAAAGAAAAAAGAAAAACTCTGCCAACCAAGCCGAGGAATATGGTAAGGAAGCCCAGGAAAGGAAAAAAGCAACCATAAAAAATAAAATAATAAAATAAAACTGGAAAATAAATGAATGTAAAGTCTTCAGCAACAACAACACAAAAACCAGTCCCCCAAATTTGCACCATCCTTTTGAAGTAGGAATACCTAGGCTGAGAAATTGACGGAACAGTGGACCCTGGGCAGGGAAATCCCTGGGCACCTGGCAGAAACAAATGCAAGACTTTCACAATCCAGGCCGAAGAATGCTTCCCACTGAAGAGGTGCTTACTACAAATAGCTTCACAGGAGGAAGTGCTCCAAATAAACACTCGTCAGGAAGACTGATGGTGGGAACGGGGGTAGAAATGAGGAAGAGACCCAAACACACTTGACCAAACAAACAGCAGGAAAGGAGAAGAAAAAGAACAGTAAACCTATCAACCATAAAGCAAAAAATAATGTGGGCTGAAATAAATCCAAACAAATGTAAATATATTAAATTCACTGTTTGAGACAGATTCTCTAATTAAATTTTTGTTTTTAATTCAAAGAGGTTTCCTTGGAAAGGAAAAACTAGGAAGCCTGAACCCAAAGATAGAGATCTCTTCATTAGCAATTAGAGAATATACAGTCTTTTCAAGCAGATGTGAACAGCTACCAAACTGCCCACATATTAACCCACAAGTCAACAAAAATTTTATATAAAACGTGTTATATTAGCACAATGAAGAAATGATAATAAACATCCAAAAGGTTTAGAACCGAATTACAATGAAAACACTCTGTAGCGAAAAGTTGAAGCAATACACTGGTACTTAGAGAAATATTGATACCCTAGATTGCAGTCAGAGAGAAAAACACTTTCCCCTACCCTCTTAGGTTCAGCAACTGAGGGCCTGCGAATTTAACCGACAAAAGTCAGATTAACAGGAGAAAAAGCATACACGTTACTAATATTTTTAATTTTTAGCACACAGTGGTTTTGCAGAAAAGAAGTGAAAACCCAAGAAGCAGTTAGACACACGGTTTATACAGCATTTTAACAAAGGGTGATAAATTGTGGAGGCATGACTGGGAAATATATGGGGAATCTGGTGATGAGAGTTGCTCCCCTCATGGGGGAGAGGGAATTTATGCCCTAATTTTAGGCAGAAAGGGGGAGGGAGAAAAACTCTTTTTGCATCTGCTGTTTCCTAATTGCCTTCAGCTCAAAATAATCAATACACCAAAGTACCATATTTGAGGAGGGTATCCTTTGATCCTCTTCAATTGCATGTATTAGACAAAAGGGAAGAATGGAGATAAGCATTCAATTCAAGAAGTGAGGGGAAGAATTAGAATAAACCCAAAAGGAGAAAATAATGAGATGAACATAAACAATGGAGAAACAGAAAGTGATTAAAATCTGATTTTCGAAGTTATATCCCCAGCAAACCCGATCAATAAAAAGGAAAGAATGATAAAGAACACATAACAACAACAACAGCATAACAATATGTGGAATGAAAAAGGTGACGTAAGTACAGATTTTTCCCTTTAAAAAAATCACCAAAAAATTAGTATGAACAACTTTACGCTAATAAATTTAGAAACAGGAAACACTGACAAATATGCAGAATGAGAGGAAAAAATTCCTAACTTCAAAAATATAAAAGAAAAAAAAGGTGATGAGACAGCTCGAGATTAAAAGAGATTAAAGAGAAATGAAATCAAATGCACCATGTAAATCTTGACTACATCCTCGTTCCAAGTTAAGAACCGCTACAAGAGACACTTGGGGAACAAGTGAGGAAGCGAATATGGATGATAGTGGATATTACGAATTAATATTAATTTTCTACGGTGTGGTAATAGAAGTTATGTAGGAGAATGTTCTTATTTTTTAAATATGTGTGCTCAAGTTGGGGATGAAGTATCAGCATCTGCAATTTACCCTCAAATCATTATAAAACACACATGCACAGACATACATACAGAAACATAAAGCAATTATGGCACATTGCAAACAAATGTTGAATCTAGGGGATCACAAGTGTTCATTTTCTTCCGGTTTTTGAGGAACAACAAGGAACAGTGTAGTTGGAACAGAAATATCAGGGAGAGAGCGTGGTGGGAAACACTGCTTTGCCCAGAATCCTCCAGCAGCTTCCATCTCACACCGAAAAAGCCAAATTCTTGCCACGAGAACGGTAATGGTGAAAAGAGCGAGAAAGGTCAGGGGCTGGATAGATTTTTCAGGTGCAGCCAATTGGTTCTGCTGACAGATGGCACGCGTAGGATATTTAACAGAAAGGAGTCAGTGGTGACTAGGTCTTTTGCTTGAGCAACTGGAAAAGGATGGAATGTCTAAATGAAAGGGGAGAGTGCCGAAAGAGCAGGTTTGAGGAGACCAGGACTTCAGGCTGTGGCATAAGCAGTTTGAAATGTCTATGAGACATTCACATTCCTGTCCAGCGGCCAGCTGGATAACAACGCCCAAGTTCAGGGCAGGGGTCCAAGCTGAGGATATGCATTTCAGAGTGATCGGCATACACAGTGGAACCTCATTATCTGCAGATTCTGTATTCATGCATTTGCCTACTTGCTAAATTTATTCGTAACTCCAAAATCAATTCTTGCCGGGCTTTTTGCATCATCCACAAATCTGTGTAGAGCCACAAAAAATCTGAGTCACTGAGATGCACGTTCCCAGTCAAGGTCGAGCAAGGCTGTGCTCTGTCTTCCTGTTTCAGCTCTCACGCTGTAAACAAGTGTCCTTCTCATGGTCTATTTAGTGCCACACGTGTGGTAACTTTATGCTTTTTGTTGGTGATTTCATGGGCAGCGCTCAAGTGCCGTCTAGTGACCGAAGTGCAAGAAGGCTGTGATGTGCCTTAAATACGTGTTAGACAAGCTTTGTTCAGGTGTGAGTCACACTGCTGTTGGCCATGAGTCAATATTAATGAATCAACAATATGTAGTAAATATATATTGTGTTTCTTCATACAGAAACACAAACAAAACAAGGTTAAATATTGAGGAGTTGATGGAAACGTGACCAGAGGCTCGTAGGAACCGACTGCATTTCCCTGTGGTCCACTAGCAGCTAGTTCAGCGTTCGCAGCAACTTTACCGAACATACCTTCTGTGAATAATGAGAATCAGCTGAACACAGTATTTACAACCTTGAGAGTGAATCACATCATTCAGGGAATAACAATAAAGAAGAATGCAGAAGATGGAGGCCTGGGGTCCTTCAGTACTTAAGACTTCCTTTGGGGAGGTAAAAAGGGACTAGTGACTGTGTCTGAGAAGGACGGGCCAGTGAGAGAGGAGGAAACCCCAGGTGTGGTGTCCAGGAGCCAAGCCAAGGAAGGGCTTCAAGAACAGGAGAGTGGGGCTTCCCTGGTGGCACAGTGGTTGAGAGTCCGCCTGCCGATGCGGGGGACGCGGGTTCGTGCCCCGGTCCGGGAAGATCCCACATGCCGCGGAGCGGCTGGGCCCGTGAGCCATGGCCGCTGAGCCTGTGTGTCCGGAGCCTGTGCTCCACAACGGAAGAGGCCACAACACTGAGAGGCCCGCGTACAGCAAAAAAAAAAAAAAAAAAGAACGGGAGAGTGTAAGCATAACGGAATCACTTTGCTGTACACCTGACACTAACACAACATTGTAAATCCACTATACTTAAAGATGAAAAAACGTGTATGCACCAAAAATAATTAATTTTTATAAAAAAGAAAGAAAGAAAGGGAGGGTGTAGACCATGCAACATTCTGCAGGAAGACCCGAGGGTGCAGACAGGGTTGCCCACCAGGCTCTGCACGGTGGAAGTCAGGCTGAGGGTGTCCAGAACAGGTTTGCGGGAGCGGGGAGGGCGGGACTGCCGGGGGCTGAGACAGAAGAGAGACAGGGAGACAGGAAATACAGAAAGCTCTCTCTAGACTGTCACCAGTCCTAAAAAAGAGAGTGAGCAAAAGATGGAGGGAAGATGTGGAAACAAGTCTTTTTTTTTTCTTTTTCTTCATGGAAGAAATGTCAGCACATTGGCTTGTGGATGAGAAGGTACCACAGAGAGGGAGCCAGTGGTCTCTGGAGAGAGGGGTGAGGCAAGCACAGCAGAGGAGGCACTGGGCAGGTCCTCCCACAGCCCTGGGAGAGAAGGCAGAGGGTGAGGACACAGACACAGGTGGGTGGGTGCTGCCAGGAGGGAGGTTGTGGATGCTCCCACCTGCCTCTGTTTGCTCAGAGAACTAAGAAGCAGAGTCAACAGATCAGGGTAGAAGGAGGAGATTGGAGGGGAGAATAGAAGTGGAAAATGAGGGCCCGGAACATAGGCAGGGTCAGCGAGGCCGTGTCCCCCAGCCAGGTCCAGCTGCAGGGCGCAGGCAGGGAGAGGCCGGCAGAACAGACGGGGCTCTGCCGGGTCATGACAGGGGCAGGAAGGCTCTGTGACTCCTCAGGAGGTGGGATGGACACCAAGCAACCCCGGTGAGAAAACAAAGCCCTGTGAGTCACTGCCTACCACACACGGAGATCCTGTCAGCCTCCTTCAAAGGTGCGAATCCCATTATGGGGGCCCCGCACGCATGACCTCATCTAAACCTAATTGCCTCCCAAAGGCCCCGCCTCCCAATACCATCTTCAACATGTAAATGTGGGGGACACAATTCAGTCCATAGCAGTAGCTAACTGTAAAAAACACTTATAAGAAAATGGGGGAAAACTGAACTGACTGGATATTTGATGATATTGAGAATCATTTTAATGGGGGGGGAAGGGAAGGAGGAATAATGTTATAACAGTGATGGGTTTTTTTTAACGAGTCCTTATCTTTTATAGCTACATGCTGATGTGTGTACTGGGACTTTCCCAGTAGGCTGTGGAGATTGTGGGAGAGTGTCTAAGTACTGACAGTACTGGAATTGGGTGGTTCAGGAGCGTCCATTGTACTAGTCTCTCAGCTTTCTTTTTCTTTTTAAATTTGTTTATTTTATTTATTTATTTTTGGCTGTGTTGGGTCTTCATTGCTGCACACAGGCTTTCTCCAGTTGCGGCGAGAAGGGGCTACTCTTCGTTGCGGTGCATGGCTTCTTACTGTGGTGGCTTCTCTTGCTGTGGAGCATGGGCTCTAGGCGCACGGGCTTCAGTAGTTGCAGCACACAGGCTCAGTAGTTGTGGCTCACGGGCTCTATAGCGCAGGCTCAGTAGTTGTGGCACACGGGCTTAGCTGCTCCGCGGCATGTGGGATCTTCCCGGATCAGGGATGGAACCCGTGTCCCCTGTGTTGGCAGGTGGATTCTCAACAACTGTGCCACCAGGGAAGCCCCTCTCGACTTTCATACATGCTTGAGAGTTCCCACAACAAAAAGCTTTCAAACTTTTATTAAATTTTAAACACTGTAAGATAAAAGTCTCCGTAAAAAAGTGAGAAAACAAGATACAGACTAAAAGAAGAAATTATTTTCAAAGCAGAGGCCATAGTATCCAGATAAAATATATGAAGAATTCTTAGAAATTAACAAAACAAAGACAGCCCCAATAGAAAATGCTCCAAAGATATGAGGCAATTTACAAAAGGATACACCTGAATGGCCCGTAAACATGTGAAGAGATACTCAACCTCACTGGTATTTAAGGAAATTATAACAAGAACAACAACAAGACACCATTTTACCTCTTGCAGATTGGCAATAAGTCTATTAACACCAAGAGATGGTGCCCAAGCAGGGAAACGGAAGGGAGTGTAAACTGATACACACTCTGGGAAGCAGTTCAGCAAAGGCAATGAGGAACACACCCTGCAACCCAGAAATCCCCCCACTGGTGTATTCCCTAGAGAATTTCACACTCGTGTGTGTGTGTGTGTGTGTGTGTGTGTGTGTGTGTGTATGTCTGTACACACAGACACATGCAGTGGGTACGCAAGGCTGTTCTTGCCACCAAAATGTGGCAACAATTGCAAGCAATATAACGACCATCAGGAGAATGAGATACGTTGCCATTTATTCATTGTCGTGGGTTGAACTGCATCCCCCAAAAAAGATACTGTTCAAGTCCTAACCCACAGAACCTGTGAATGTGACCTTATTTGGAAATAGGGACTTTGCAGAGGAATCAGGTTAAGACAAGGCCATCCTGGTGAAGGTAGGTGCTAATCTAATTAATGGCTGGTGTCCTTAGAAGAAGAGAGAGAAATCTGGATACAGACACAGACACACATGGAGAGACGGCCTTGGAAGACACAGGCAGAGTTTGGAGGGGGTGCGTCTACAAACCAAGGAACACCACGAATTGCCAGCAGCCACCAGAAGCCGGGAGACAGACAAGGAAAAACTCTCCTCTACAGGTTTCAGGAAGAGCACGGCCCATTTCGGATTTCTGGCCTCCAGACAGTGAGAGAATAAATTTCTGCTGTCTTAAGTCACCCAGTTTGCAGTAATGTGTTACAGCTAATACACTCCTAAAAAGAACATTACATAGCAGTTCAATGAGCAAATTCCATAGATATTTATCAATACAGTAAATCTCAAAAACATAATGCTATATAGAGAGACAATGAAAGAAATGAGATTGAGTTATTTGTAGTGAGGTGGATGGACCTAGAGTCTGTCATACAGAGTGAAGTAAGTCGGAAAGAGAAAAACAAATACCGTATGCTAACACGTATATATGGAATCTAAAAAAAAAAAAAAAAAAAAAAAAGTGGTTCTGAAGAACCTAGGAGCAGGACAGGAATAAAGACACAGACATAGAGAATGGACTTGAGGACACGGGGAGGGGAAGGGTAAGCTGGGACAAAGTGAGAGAGTTGCATGGACATATATACACTACCAAACGTAAAATAGATAGCTAGTGGGAAGCAGCCGCATAACACAGGGAGATCAGCTCGGTGCTTTGTGACCATCTAGAGGGGTGGGATAGGGAGGGTGGGAGGGAGACACAAGAGGGAGGAGGTATGGGGATATAAGTATATGTATAGCTGATTCACTTTGTTATACAGCAGAAACTAACACAACAATGTAAAGCAATTATACTCCAATAAAGATGTTAAAAAAAAAAGAGAGACAATGGTTTTTTGATGCTAAGTTAATACTAAAATCCCTGAATAATACATATTTTTAAATTAATTAATTTTATTTATTTTTGGCTGTGTTGGGTCTTTGTTGCTGCGTGCCAGTTTTCTCTAGCTGCAGCGAGCAGGGGCTGCTCTTTGTTGCAGTGCACGGGCTTCTCATTGCGGTGGCTTCTCTTGTTGCAGAGCACGGGCTCTAGGCGCACGGGCTTCAGTAGTTGTGGCACGCAGGCTCAGTAGTTGTGGCTCACAGGCTCAGCAGTTGTGGCTCACGGACTCTAGAGCACAGGCTCAGTAGTTGTAGCGCACGGGCTTAGTTGCTCCGCGGCACGTGGGATCTTCCCGGACCAGGGCTCAAACCCGTGTCCCCTGCATTGGCAGGCAGATTCTTAACCACTGCGCCACCAGGGAAGCCCAGGACAAAATGTTAATATCTATTTTTTTAAAGAAATCTGTGTCATGTGCCTCTAGGTGGCTATTACATTATATCCTGTACTTTCCAGAATGTTCTAAATGCTCATAACTAGAAATGACTAAATTTTAAGGAAAGAGAAATTAAGAGCTAGTCATTTGACCAAAGAAAACTTTGACGGTATTTTTCATAGTTTTGTTTCCATAAACTACCTTATGGAACTATTATAAGAGAAGTCAGAACAATCCAGTATCAATAGTAGTAAACTTTATGTCCCACTGCACATTACTTGTTGAGAACTTATTCCTCAGGCTGATTTCTTACCTGGCTGTCCTATGAGGATGCGAGACCACAGAAAATAAGCAGCCTTGAATCTGAATCTTTTTACTTCCCTTCGATTGCTATCCACTTTCCAAAAGGAATGTTTACAGCTAAGACAGCCACTCTCTGAACTGATCCTGAAAGACCTTTCTCCCACAGAAAGGAGTGCTGGCTGGGAAGGCCTGGATGTGCCACACATGAAGGCTGGACTCCTGCCAGACACTTCACGGGGCACAGCAGCCAAGCCCAGCCAGTGTGTCCCGGGCCAAGGCCACAGTGGGCAGGGTAGACCGTCTCTCTGTGGGCAAGAGCCTTGGGAAACACACCCTTGACACTCTACTGATTGTACTATACGTAAACCTTCTGTATATATATTTCAAGATTTGGGCTCTTTTCCCTCCCAAATGACACATTTGTTAAAACACAATTTTCAGAAAAAAAGTAAAACTCGACTCCTATACAGTTACCAAAATGAATTCACATTAAAGATTGTACTTTACTCATATGATAGGAGGAAATAAGGCAGATGTTACCACTGGTCCTAAGGAAAAAAGAAAAGGGCACTAATTTATATGGAGTACAGGGATGTTGAGATGAATTGTAAATGGAGACAAAACCAATTTTTCCACAGTAGGGGAGGAAGCCAATTAATTCTCCACCAGCCAGGACAGAATTTACAAACCTATCAGTTACCCCCAACTTTCACAGAGCTGCAAAACAGCTCAAATACAATGAACAGGGCTAGAATCAGACAGCCCGGAAGGGTGGGCTATAGTCGATGGGTACTTTTCCATTGAAACACAGAGTTTCTTCTATGACATTATAAGGTCACAGTGAGGGATAAGGTTTCCTCCTGTAAGGGGATGGGACTGTGGGTCTGACATGTATGGTGGGGTCCTCATAAAATGTACCAAGAAGCACTTTTCTGTATCATGTCAGGTGGACTTGGCAACACACTCCAGCCACCCTGAGATCAGATCTGTGGTTTCCACCAGCAACGCCTCCAGAAGTCAGAGTTCTCTTTATGACACGAGGGATGGCCAGGACATGCTCCAGCAGGGGAGACCCTGATGGGCACATTCTCTGTCAGTGCCACCCAGGATGCAGCACTAAAGTACATGTTTCCCCCATGACACCCATGCAAGATCCCACATAATTGTGAATGACTACGAGACCCGTCCCCTACAGACTGACTTTTCTGGCCCCTTGACAAAGATTCTCTCCTTGACCGAACTCTAGTCAGGATCCTCTGAACTCTCTTCTCAACTAGGCCCTGGCTTTTGGGCTTTGTCCAGTTTTAGTAAGAATCCTGCTAAGTCGGTTTAGCAGAATCCCCCAGCCTCCTATCTGATTTGCTCTCTCATCCTCCATCATCCCCCAGGTGATGTCCGATCACCCTGGCTTGTCTTCTGCAAGAATCCTGTTAGGTCAGCTTAGCTGGAATCCCTTTATTTCCATCCACTGACCCCCTACTCTGCCCCTTGGCTAGAAACTCCCACTTTTCCTTATATTCAGAGTTGAGCCCAATGTCTCTCTCCTACTGCAAGATCCCCCTGGAGTGGTCCCTAACCCCTATCACGATGGTCCTGAATAAGGTCTGCCTTACCGTTTTTTAACAAGTGTCACGAATGAGTGATATTTTCTTTGAAACCTTCCAGTCCTCCTTCACACAGCAAATGCCTCCACAAAATTGTAAGTCAAAACCTACGGGGATCACTGGTGCGTGTTTGACCTGCAAATTCCAAGGGGCTGCTGTGTCCTCCCCCCTTTCCTAAAATGTACCATCCGGAGGCATTCTTTTACTCCAAACAAGTTTGTGCTTCTTGATTTCTTTTTCTGAACCAGTTATAAGATCTGCCTGGTTCCCTCTTTAATGAATAAGATAGAATCTTTAACACACGTTCGTTTTTCTATCTGTATTAGTCATGATTTTGCCTTTTGCTGAAACTTATCTTTTAACTGTATAATTGAACATTCCCCTTTTCTCACTGGAGGGCAGAAGGCGAGAAATGGGTGGTCAAGTATGGTTGAGCTAGTGTGGTTTCCTGCTTTCATACCCCCCAGGATTTAAATAACTCAGAAGTCACACTTCCTAAAGCAATGAAGATCTCCAAAAGAAATAGGGAAGCAGATTTTGATAAGTGAAGGGGATTGGTGTTGATGGGAATGCAACAAGCAAAGAAGTCTAGGAATAAAATGCTGGCAGCCTCAGAGATTTAGAAACGGAAACACCTGAAAGGGCATCGAAAACAACTACAGGACCTCTAAGGTGGCTGCAGGGGAAGGCTGGGGGTTTCCTTTACGGGGTAAACACTGTAACTTGCATGGCAATTGATCTTCCAACTTGCAGCAGGGAAGGCAGGGCCCTCCTTATCTTTAGATGGTTCTGTGAACATCAACTCCTCCAATTATTTTTATTTTTCAGTAATCATGGTTGTGTTTTCCAAAGGGTACACGGTCTTGACAGCATTAATTGGAAAACTAGATGGGATGAAGCTAGATTGGCCTGTGAACTGCCAATCATGTGGCTGCCTCTGGCCTTTTCTTGGACTGTTGTGAGGCCTGGATGGCATTCCCCCAGATACCCACAGGGCTCACTTCTGACCACCTTACTTTAAATGGGCTTTGAAAACAACAGGTGGCATGTCCATCAGCAAGTAGCCCTAAATCGCAGTGCCCAGCGTCAGCAAGGCCTGGGACAGGCCACCGCTTCACCTCCTGACCCACATGGCCGAGTGGGAACGGTACAGTCTCTCCTGGCAACACGGACCGAGCATACAGGACGCTACACGCCTAGACCAGACCCTCCTCTCTTTTTTTTTTTTTTTTTAGCGGTACGCGGGCCTCTCACTGTTGTGGCCTCTCCCGTTGCGGAGCACAGGCTCCGGACGCGCAGGTTCAGCGGCCATGGCTCACGGGCCCAGCCGCTCTGCGGCATGTGGGATCTTCCCGGACCGGGGCACGAACCCGCGTCCCCTGCATCGGCAGGCGGACTCTCAACCACTGCGCCACCAGGGAAGCCCAATACCCTCCTCTCTTAACACCCATCCTTAATAAAGGCTGCAAAATGTGGAGAATGAGCTGGACGCAGATACGCTCATTTTTCCCCCATACTTTTATATCAGTAGTAAGAACTATACGACCAAAATGTTCAACTGTAGGAAAACGGTTACAAAGAGTATTTAATGGCACGGAGGAAAGGATCAAGACATAGTGTTAAATGGAAAAAAAGGAATACAAGTTTATATACAGTATGATTTCAACTGTCTATTCAAAATGTATGGCTAAACAATACAGGAAAATATACCAAAGTAGGATGGCGGGGTTGCTTTTCTGCAGTGACAATGTACTGCTTTGATAAAAGCTGGTGTTGAAAATGGACTTTAATAGGTTCATTACCTGTGCACATGGCAAAGACCTCCTTTGCCTCAAGCAAACGCATGCGCAAGTTAGAGCGGAGCGGACCTGCAGCGCGATCCTGGGCTAGCGAAGCGCACGTACCTCGTCCAACTGCCTGAAGGACGCTGTCCTTACGCGCGGAGGACGCCGGACCGGAGCGGGCAACGCCGCAGCCCCGCGGGACACAGGGGAGACGGTCAGGGGCAAGCCGAGGGGGAGGCGCCTCCTTCGGGGACGGAAGTGGACGCGGTGACGGAGGGCGGTGGGATCCCGGTGGACCAGTGGCTGTCCTGGATTCCCGGCCTCCCGGGAAGGCTGGAGCCGGAGGGAGGGGCAGGGAGGGGAGACTGGGAGGAAGAGGGAAGGAGGGGAGGAGGGAAACGGAGGGAGGGGAGGGAGAGAGGGAGGGGGGAGGAGAGGGGAAGGGAGACGACGAGGCGGGGAGGGAGACCGGGAGGAGGAAGACAGTCCGCTTATGAAATTTACATGTGCGCCTGTCTCCTGAGACCTGTGACTTCTTTACTGTAAATCAAAATTAGGGTATTTTAAACAGTAGATGACTACATAGTCATACTTGACCTCCTTCCCTCCGCCGCCACTCCATATTTTGTCTGGTCACCTAACATTGTGATAACCAATTCAATTGGCTACAGAGAAGGGTTAAGAAAGAAAACCGGAAGAAATGTTAATTAGGAAAATAAGTGACAGGGCGAAAAGTAGCAGCAGCTTCTTGACGCCACAAGAATTTCACCAAAAATCTCATGACCCGTGAGATAGAGCCTTACTGGTTAAGACGCTTCCAGTTGGAAAAGGTGTGAATTCTGATTGAGGGTGACTTTTTCTTAAGGGATCTTTTCTGCAGAGGGATGGCAAATCGGTAATATAAAAAGCCTCGAGGGGTAAGGTTTGTGAGACTTAATCTGATTGTTAAAGGGCAGTTTTCAGAAAAAGGTAAAATCATGATGCTCACACAGATATAAAAATGACCTGTGTTGAAAACTTTACAGCACTCATTAATTAATAAGAAAACGAGGCAGATGTTAAAACTAGTTCAGAAGAGAGTTTTTAAAAAGTGCACACATATGGAGTAAAGGAATGGTGAAAGGAAAATGCAGACAGAGGCAAACTGGCTTTTGTTCCACAGGATGGGGAACGAGGTCAATTTGCTTGTCTGTCATCTACCTACAACTTACAGAATTGTGAAACAGCTACCAGCCATTGGAAGACAAGAATCAGATAGCCTGGATGGTGACCTCTAGGCAAGCACAGGTTTCCATCGAAACACAAAATTGTTTCTATTAGACTGTTTCTAAGCATCTTCCAGCATCTTGGAAGTACCAGTTACATGGAAAGACTAGATGTGACTGATTACACATCATTTTTCTCTATTTGCTAAATTTAGCTCTCCAAGCATTCCTGACATTAATTAACACTTATTAACATGAGGGATTTCATATTCGCAACTCTATGCCTTGCCAAAATTTGCCAACTCAGCGTTAAACTTATGCACGTACTTAAAAGTAATTTTTTAAAAAGTTGCCTCCAAATCAGTCTCAGTTGGCAAAGTTGTGCAGTGGATTCCAATATTACGAGACAGTGCTATATTATAAAGTACACCTCTGCCACAACATTCAAAAACAATTTATATTTACTGTTTTCCCACCTATTTCCCCAAAACTATCTCCCAGACCCCTCTCACAGTCTCCTCTTTGTCTTAACGTGCACCTTCCCCCTGAACCTGGCTGGAATCTCCGTTGTCCTGCCTCTTCCTCCCTGTGGTCTCCCCAATTTGGGGAGAGGGCCGCCCTCTCTCTTTCCATTTATGCAAATCCTTTCCAGCTTTCAGAATTCTTCTTCATGAAGCTTGCTTAAGTGCTGATTTTCCTTAACCTGCACTCCTAAAAAAAAATGATTCCTTTGGCATTTTGTACTACAAACTGGGTCACTGGATCATGTAACATCTTCTAGTTGATGAAAACCTTGCTTTCACAAGTGTAGTAACCTGAGGTTTCTCAAGGCAGGCTGTGAGTGTTCTCTGCTCGAAACACCTGAGTGCAAGGAGAGGCTGCCTCCTGTGTCCATCTCCTTGCATTAAACCAAAGACGTGTTCCTTCTCCTTAGACTCGTTTTCCTTAACTATGAAATGAGAGATTAGACTAGATTTGGTTCTCAAACTTTAGCACGCATCAGAATCCCCTGGAGGGTTTATTAAACCACAGAGTGCTGGACCGCAAACAGAGCCTCTGATTCAAGAGGTCCGGGGGAACCTCAGGAATTTGTGGGTCCAAGATTGTGGGTGATGATGCTGGTGTCCCTGGTCCAAGGACCATATACTTTGAGAATCACAGTGACTAGCAAACCCACTTGGCTGACCATTAAAACCATCTAGGGAACTTGCAAAATTCAGATGTCCTGGGCTCAGACCTACTGAACCAGAATCTTACAGGGTGGCACTGGGGAAACCGTATTTCAAAAAAACTCCCCAGGGGCTTCCCTAGTGGCGCAGTGGTTGAGAGTCCGCCTGCCGATTCAGGGGACGCGGGTTCGTGCCCCGGTCCAGGAAGATCCCACATGCCGCAGAGCGGCTGGGCCCGTGAGCCATGGCCGCTGAGCTTGCGCGTCCGGAGCCTGTGCTCTGCAATGGGAGAGGCCACAGCAGTGCGTACCACAAAAAAAAAAAAAAAAACAAACAAACTCCCCAAATGACTCTTACGATGGACCAACTTTAGGACCCAATTGAACTAGATAATCTGTATAGGCCATGTCAGTGTCAACCTTCCATGATTTTATGTTATAGGTTCAGCAAGGAAAGCCTGGCTGGAGGAAGGCAGGTGCAACTCTCAGGATAAAATAAATCTTATAGGTCCATCAAACTAGAAACATACAAGAAAAGGGAATCCTGGGAAACATAGATCAGCTTAGCCCAGTGGGCACATCGACAAGCCATCGCACCATGGCTGGGTACCCTTCCAGTCCTCCCCAAGGCAATGGTGTTATCCTGCTAGAGATACACTGGTTTAGCATTAAACAGAACCTTTCACGTGCCAGTTTGAAACATCTGCAACTGAATTACTTCAATGCCTTGGGATTTCTCCAAAATAATGTGTAGGTAATTTTTAAATATCTGAATAAGTCAAAGAAGTCACCAAAGTGTTACCACCCAGAACCAACGGAGGGTGGGCCCTAAACATAAGTTCTTGCTTCTATCTTAAAATGTACAGACTGCTTGCAACACCCCAAATGGCATTTTTCTCACCTTCACCAGTTTTAGTTCCAAACTCCTCTGGAAAATTCATCACACGTTAATATTTAACTCTAAAAAAAAATTTTTTTAAAGCTCTATTCTTATAGAAACTCTTAGCATAAGTGAACACTGGGATTTCACAGAGTTCCTTAATAAAGAGCTGTGACTCAGCAGTCACAGCTGGTTATCCCTCCAAAGTTATTTTATTTATTATTATGAAATAAGGGACTAAATTCCAGGAACTGAGTGAACCCAAGCTGAATTAACAAACCGGGCAAAGTTAAACAAGACCACAGACTCTGCTAAAGCCCTGTATGAACACTGACCTTGAAGGCAAGGTCAGGAAAAGTATTCCATGGAACTGCTCCTCTAAAGAAATTTTGGAACAAAATCAGAAGTGCTGGTGTGTTTGAGAACATCTCCCAGGAATACCTGGGGGAGAGTGTATTGCAGTTCATCTGTTCCCATTTCTGGGGCGGTGTTGCTGACTCAGCCCCACCCCTTGAATGCAGCTGCAGGTAGCCAGCTGGGAAAGCACTGAGTCCTGGGTGCAGGGCAGGCATTGCTGCTGAAGGCAGGTCGGAAGGCTGGGTAGAAAAGAAAGCTGGTTTCTAGATGATTCTTGAGCCATTAAGCCATCTTGTCACCCCCAGACAGAAAGCCTAAGTTAGCTTTTTTTCACTTTTTACTATGAAACTGTACAAATATGCAGAAAAATAGAAAGAAAAGCTCAGTAAAGTCCCATATTCCCCTGATTTAGATATAATTATTGTGACTATTTTTGCAGTTTACTTCATTTCTTTTTTTTTTTTTTTTTTTTTTTTTTTTTGCTGAAATATATAGGTTATAGACAACATGACATTTCGCCTCTGGGATTTCACACCCTCCGACAGTGTCCTCCCACATTGTACAGGGTTGGTCCAGTAGAATACAGAAGTAGTGATGGCCTGTCTCGTCTGGAATTAAGTTACAAAAGACACATGGCTGCATCTTGCCTTCTCTCTCTCCCTCTCCCTCTCATCACTTGCTCTGGGGGAAGTCAGCTGCCATGTCGCTAGTAGCCCCATGGAGAGGCCCATGTGGCAAAGAAAGCCTCATGGACACAGATCCCCAAGCCCCAGTCGAGTGTCAGATGACTGCAAACCCCACCACATCTAGATGGGAGCCTCCTGAGAGACCCTGCGTCAGAACCACCGGCTAAGCCAGTCCCAGATTCCTGACCCTCAGAAACTGTGCAAGATAATAATTTCTACTGCTTTAACCTGCTAAATTTGGGGCTACATTGGTAGTACAGATAGAACACATTTGGATACCTTTGCAGGCGGGGTACTGTGACAGAAACCCAAAATGTGGGAGTGGCTTTGGCACCAGGCGGTGGGCTTTGTTGAGAGCATCGGTAAATGCCTGGAGCACCTTGAAGAAGCTGTGAATTAAAGAGTCCAGGTCGTTAAAGATTCAGGTCAGAGCTTGCAGGAAAGTGTCAGAAACTGGAGGAAGGGATCCTGGTGATGCTGTTGCCTGCAGTCATGTGGACAGAGGAAAATGCACCCGATGAACTCGTGATCTAGTCAAGGAGATTCGGAGCCAAAACGTTTTCAGTGCTGCCTGCTTTCTGCTAGTTGCTTATAGTAAGATGCCAGAGGAGAGAGAGAAATGAACGGAAGGGTCGTTAAGCAGAAAGGAGCTGGGACTGGAAGGTTTTCAGCCGGGCCAGATGACAAATTATGCTAGAATCAAGGAATGGCTTCCAAGCAAAAGTCCAAATTCAGGGCCCTGCCAGAAAACCTGTGGTCCAGAGACAGACCCTAGGCTGTGCTTGTAAATAATTTTTAAAAGATTTCAGAAAGATATAAAGCCATACCCCATAGTCCTTTTGTCAGACAAAAGGCCCTCTAAGGAGAGTAAAGGTGTGCCTCGCTGCTGTGGCCCGAATGCTTGTGAGCTTAAAGGTGTACCTCACATGTGAGGTCACAAGAAGTCGGCAGCCTGGAGGAGGGCCCTCACCAGAACCCAGCCATGCTGGCACCCTGGTCTCGGAATTCCAGCCTCCAGAACTGTGAGGAATAAATGTCTGTTGTTTATAAATTACCCGGCCTGTGGTGTTTTGTTACAGCAGCCCCAGTGGACCAAGACACTCACAGACCCTCTCAATCAAAGGATGATGCTCCTCAGGGCTTCCCTGGTGGTCCAGTGGTTAGGGCTCCACGCTTCCACTGCAGGGGGCATGGGTTTGATCCCTGGTCAGGGAACTAAGATCCTGTATGCCAGCGGCACGGCCAAAAAAAAAAAAGAAAAACAGTGCTCCTAGAAGCTTCGGATCATTGCCCCTCTGCTGTCTGCAGAAGCCCTATCTATGTGGAGAAGGGCTCATCTCAAAGAGATTTAGGGGTGTTGACTTTGCCTAATGGAGTAGATCCCATGGAGATTCGCAGGAAATCCATAAAGTTTTTATGAGAATTATATGTACAGAATCATTACCAACTTGGACTGAAAGGGACAGAGCCAGTACAAAATAAAAAGAGGTCTTTGGACCCTCAAAGTGCTACTGGCAGGAAGCAGGCTGGGAATATTACTCAGCTGCTAACACATGATACCTTTCATGTTACAGCATGATACCTTTCCTTTCATGGAAAAGGAAGGATGACTCACAGGGAAAAACCAAGAGCCCAGAGGGCAGTCCAAAGCCTTGGAGTATGGTTCCCAAGACTTGAGACATAATTAAGGAACTTAGGATGTTTGCTTGGCTTGGAATCTATATGGACCAGCAACTTCTTCATGCTCTCATCTTCTCCCTTTTTCAGCAAGAGTTTCTAGAGTGGTTATTCTGTCTGTCCCCTTGTGTGTTCAGTAGGAGAGGGTTTACGAACTGAATATTCGTGTCCCCTTAAAGTTCATGTTGAAGCCCTAACCCCCAATGTGATGGTATTTGGAGGTGGAGATTTTGGAAGTAATTAGGTTTAGATGAGGCCATGGGGGTGGGGTCCTCATGATGGGATTAGTACCCTTGTAAAGAGACCAGAGAGCTAGTTCTGTCTCTCTCTCTTCCATGTGAGGATACAGTAAGAAGTCAGCCAAAAAGAAAAAGAAGTCAGCCAGGTCCAAGCCAGGAAGAGAGTCCTCACCAGAACTCAACCATGCAGGTACCCTGATCTTGGACTTCCAGCCTCCAGAAATGGGAGAAAGAAATGTCTGTCGTTTAAGCCCCCCAGTCTGTGGTATTTTGTTATAGCAGCCTGAGCTGACTAATACAGAGGGGGAGGGGTGGAGCAGATAATTTGTCAAGAAGAACTGTACTGGAGAAACTGGATTTAAGGAATTATAATAAATTTATAGACCTGATTTACATTATGAGACCTGATTTACCCGGACCTGATTTACATTATTTACATTATGAGATTCTGGACATTGAGCGGATGCTACAATAGGATGAGATTTCTGGGGACTCTGGAAGGGGTTGACTGTATTCTGCATGTGGGAAGGATATGAATTTTTGGTGGACCGTGGTGGTCTGCAAATTGGCCCACAGTGAACCTTGCTTCCTGGTATTCATACTCTGTGCAGCCCTTTCCCCCACAATGGACCACTGTTAATCTGTCTGACCAATAGCATACGGCAGAAGTGATGGGATGTCATTTCTGATACTTATTTATTTTTATAAGTGTGGCTTAACTCTCTCACTCACTGTCAGATCACTTGCTCTGGGAGAAGCCAGCCGCCCTCTGGAGAGGCCCACTTGCTGAGGAGCTGAGGCCGCTGGCCAAAATCAGCAAGGAGCTCTCTTCCAACAGAGAGAAAACAAGATGCCTGGGCCATCTTGGACGCAGAGCCTCTGGCCCCAGTCAAGTTTCAGATGACCGTGGTCTGGCCAGCAACTGGATGGTAACCTCCTGAGAGACCCTGAGCCAGAGCCACCCAGAAAAGCCACTCCCAGATTCCTGACTCTCGGAAACTGTATGAAATACTAAATTTTTTAAAGTCGCTATGTGTATTAACCATGTGTTTCTGATGTTTTTAATCTCTGGGGCCTGGAAAGACTGTGCCTCCCAGGGCTAGCCAATTCCCAGGGATAGAACATGCCTTTCACAGGCACACATGATGCTCAACATTGCTAATCATCAGGGGAATGCAAATCAAAACCACAATGAGATATCACCTGACACCTGTCAGAACAGCTATCATCAAAAAGACCACAAATAACAAATATCAGCAAAGACGGGGAGAAAAGGGAACCCTTGTACACCGTTGATGGGAATGTAAATTGGTGCAGCCACTGTGGAAAACAGCATGGAGTTTCTGAAACAACTAAAAATAGAATTACCATATGACCCATATGACCCAGCAATTCCACTCCTGGATATACATCCAAAGAAAGCAAAAACACTAATTCAAAAAGATACATGCCCTCCAGTGTTCATAGCAGCATTATTTACAATTGCCAAGATATGGAAGCAACCTAAGTATCCACCAACAGATAAATGGATAAAGAAGATGTGGTATACATACAATGGAATACTACTCAGCCATAAAATTTTGCCATTTGCAGCAACATGGATGGATTTGGAGGGCATTGTGCTAAATCAAATAAGTCAGACAGAGGACAAATACTATATGATATTATTTATACATGGAATCTAAAAAATACAACAAACGAGTGACTATAACAAAAGGAAGCAGACTCACAGATATAGAGAACAAACTAGTGGTTACCAGTAGGGAGGGGAGGAGGGGCAATATAGGAATGGAGGAGTGGGAGATGCAAACTATTGGGTGTAAAACAGGCTACAAGGATGTATTGTGCAACATAGGGAATATAGTCAGTATTTTGTAATAATTGTAAATGGAGTTTAACCTTTAAAAATTGTATAAAACATTAAAAATTTAAAAAGAGAACATAGCTTTCATAAGCAAACCAGTTAATCCAGAGCCCACACCCCAACCACCTCCTCCATCAGGCTCTCACACTCTGGGCCACTATCTACCTGCACCAGTGACCGCATAGCCAGGGACCAGACAACTAGAGATAGCCCCCATGCCCCAGAGTCCACTGAAATTTTTCAGACTAGACAATCCTAAGCCCGCTTTCCCTGCCTTGCCTGTCCCTTCCCATAGAAACCACAACAAAGTCTCATGCCCACATGTTCCCCTCAGTCCCTCTGCCTCCAGACTGACCCAGGTGCTTCCCCATGTAGCTCACCTGTGGTGTGGTGTAGTGTGCTCCCTTCTCTTGGGATGTAGGAGTATAGAAAACTGTATTTTCAATGGCACTCATATTCTGATCTATTGGCCTTGCCATACGTAAATAATAATAAAACCTACATTTTAAAATAGCATAATTTGGGGTAATTTGTTACACAGCACTAGATAACTCATACACTTAAATATATATAGATATAGATATAATCTTTTCCTTCATACCACAATGCCATCTTTACACCTAAGAAAATTATCACTTACTCCTTAATATCATCTAATGCTTAGACCATCTTGTAAATGTCCTCCATCTCCCTAAAAATGTCTTTACAACCGGTTTGTTAGAGAACAGGATCTAAACAAGGTCCCCCTATTGCATTTGGTGTTCTGTTTTTCAAGTCTCTTTTCAACATAGAATTTTTTAAAAGGCAAAACCCGAGTCTCCTATAAACATAAAGAAACTAGGTATTAAATATTTAATTAACTCAGTAATAAGGGAAGCAGCAAGATGATTAAATTGGTTAAAAGAAACTTTGAGAAACTGAGGCATCAGAAAATGATTGCTAAGTTAGATTTTTTTTGTAAAACTGGTTAACAACCTCCAAGAAAATAAAAATTAAAATCAAAATCTTTTTGATGATCTTTGCTACCAAATAGAAATCACTTGCATCTCTACCAGACAAAATTAATCCCAGTTGCTATCAGATAAGAATCATCTGCATCACTCTGTTTTATACATGTTGTCATCTTTATTCACAGAACTGTGAAATACCTTCATTAATCTTAAATAGCCTGAAATGAAGGTGCACGCCCCTAGCATGTTAGGCAATGCCCCAGCGTGACATTGAAAAAACAGGACACTAAATCATCACTTTTATATTTCCAAGTTTTGAGATTATCTTTTTTCTTAACATTCTTTTATCTAGAATAGTCTCCCCATTGGGTTGTTATCCTGTAGAACAGGGGTCCCCAACCCCTGGGCCACAGACCGGCACTGGTCCATGGCCTGTTAGGAACCAGGCCACACAGCAGCAGGCAAGTGGCGGTGAGCAAGTGAAGCTTCATCTGCTGCTCCCCATTGCTCCCCATTGCTCACATTACAGCCTGAACCATCCCCCCATCGCTTGTATTACTGCCTGAACTATCCCCCATCTCCCCCATCCATGGAAAAATTGTCTTCCACGAAACCGGTCCCTGGTGCCAAAAAAGTTGGGGACCGCTGCTGTAGAAGTTCCCACATTCTGACTTTATCTACTTGCTTCTAATGTACTTCAATAAAATGTGATTTTTAGATCAATATCTAGTTGCTAAAAATAATACCACATGTTATTAAATGGATGAAATGTTTTGGTGTCAATAAGAGTTATTAAATCATTATGGGATGTTGAAATAATGTTTTATTAACTTATTCTACTATTAACCTCAAATTCTATATGTAGGATTCCCTTTGAGTATTCTAAAGTAGGGGATGTAGTCTTCTTTCGAAGATGTTACCCAAACACTCGGTTCGCCTCTTGGAGAATGCCAAGCCACAAAAGACAACCAAGCCGAAGAACAGAGAAACATAGGGTTTATTACTTGCATCGAGTAAGGAAAACACCAGGGATATTTCCCAATGCAGTGTCTCCCCAAGAGCAAACTTGGGGAAGTTTTAAGCCAAGGGTATATGCATATTCACAAGGGGACTTGGGCAGAGGAGAATTCAGTCTAGAATTGGGGAAGAGATTGACAGAGTCCAGGTTCTGGTTGACTGAAGTCTCAAGGGTCAGCAGAGGTCAGCATCATCATTCCCTAGCTTCCAGTTATTCTGGTGGTTGAGGGCTCAAGGGGGTTTGGATCCTGCAAGATGGCACAAGAGTGAGCTTCAGGCTAATCCTAACCTTCAAACAGAACTGGGAGTCCTTATAACTGATTTATTGTCTCTGATATGATTAAGTTATTTCCCTGGCCTGGTCAAAGGCAGGCATTGTAGACAGGCTTAGATCACAAAATGGCTTAGGCCAAAATGGCCTCCTCAACCTTTTTGGCACCAGGGACTGGTTTCGTGGAAGACAATTTTTCCACGGACTGGGGATGGGGGGGATGCTTTCGGGATGATTCAAGCGCATTACATTTATTGTGCACTTTATTTCTATTATTATTACATTGTAATATATAGTGAAATAATTATACAACTCACCATAATGCAGAATCAGTGGGAGCCCTGAGGTTGTTTTCACTTGCCACTCACTGATAGGGTTTTGATATGAGTCTGCAAGCAATTTATATATTAGGGTCTCTGTGCAGTCAAACCACTCTGCTAATGAGAATCTGTATTTGCAGCCACTCTCCAGCACTAGCATCACCGCCTCAGCTCCACCTCAAAGGTCATCAGGCACTAGATTCTCATAAGAAGTGCACAGCCTAGACCCCTCACATGCACAGTTCACAGTAGCATTCATGCTCCTTTGAGAATCTAATGCCACCACTGATCTGACAGGAGGCGGAGCTCAGGCGGTAATGTGAGCAATGGGGAGCGGCTGTAAATACAGATGAAGCTTTGCTCACTCACCCGCCGCTCACCTCCTGCTGTACAGACTGGTACCCATCCGTAGCCCAGGGATTGGGGACCCCTGTGTTAGACAGTATGTCTGGTTCTCTTCTTCCGGGACACCCATTCTATCTGCCTACAGAGGCATAAACCTGAGACCTTCGTTTGTTGACCTCAAACACAATTCTCCCCTCCTTTTCTTCCAGAGTCTCTCAGTGTCTAACAGAGGCTTCTTGGTGGTTTTCTTTGAAATCCTGGGCTGGAAGTTTGAGGGGGCTCTCCTTCCCCACCTCCTTACCTCCTCCACTCTTCCTTCTCAGACTTTCACGGAAGGCCCTGGAACTTCTGCTTTTTGTAAAGTACACCGGCTTTTCTCCTTGACATCAATTTCTGCTTGGCTCTGCTTCTCCAGAGTGTCTTTAATGTCTTCAAAGTGGTTTTGTTGCCTGGCTTTGCAGACGGAGCCCCACATATACACCAGGGATTTCTTCCTGTGTCTCTTACAGGAAGAGAGTTCCTTGAAGCTACTGTGGTACCCACTTGCCAGGAATATTAGACAAAAGAAGAGCATTTACTAAAAGCAGAGGGTCTCCTTTTCCTTCTGGCAAACCAAGGATGACAACCTAATTCCTCAGTCTTGAATTTGAGAAACTCACCCCTAATTTGACACCAAACTATCCTAATATATTTACCTATTTTTATTTTGAAAAATTTTGAAAGTATGAAAAGGTCAAAAATCAGTACAATGAATAATTTGTATTCTCTACTGAGATTCAAGTGTTAATACTTTGTCTCATGTGTTTTATCTCTTTTTTTTCTGATCTGTTTAAAAACAGGTTGCAGACTTCATGACATTTCATTGATAAATACTTCTGTGTGCTTCTCTAAGAATAAAAATCTTCTTCCACATCACCACAATGCCACTGTCATATCTATGAAAATTATTAATAATTCCTTAATTCATCTAATATTTGTTTCATATTCAAGTTTTCCAGTTGTTCTCAAAATGACTTTTATGGCTTTTTTCATTTTCTTTTTGCAATCTATAAATGTTTGTTAGATCAAACTGGTCAATAATGCTATTGAAATCTTCTATACATTTACTAATTTTTGTTTACTTTTCTTTTCAGCAGATAAGCATCTTGAGAGAGGGATGTTTGTCTCAGTCTCACTGTGGATTTATTTCTCCTTTCAATACTGTCAATGTTTACTTCGTGTATTTGAAGCTCTTTTTATTGGATGCACACACACTTAGGATTTTTATGTTTTTCTATTGACAATCTTTTGATCATAATAAAATAGTTCTCTTTATCTCAGACAAAACTCTTTGTCTTGAAGTCTACTTGAGTAATATTAATATAGTAATACCAGTTTTTTAAGCTTATGTGAGCAAGGTGCCTATATTCCTTCCCATTACTTTCAACCATCTTCGTGTTTTTACAACTAAAGTGAGTCTTTTGTAGACAACATATCATTGTGTCTTACCTTTTTTTAATTGAGGTAAAGTTGATTTACAATATTACTGAAGTTTCAGGTGTACAACATACTGACTGACAATTTTTAAAGATTATACTCCATTTATACTTATTATAAAATACTGGTTATATTCCCTGTGCTGTACAGTGTATCCTTGTAGCTTATTTATTTTATACATAGTAGTTTTTACCTCTTAATCCCCTTCCTCTATCTTGCCTCTCCCTCTTCTCTCTCCCCACTGGTAACCACTAGTTTGTTCTCTATATCTGCGAGTCTGTTTCTTTCTCTTTTTTTTTTGCGGTACATGGGCCTCTCACTGTTGTGGCCTCTCCCATTGCAGAGTACAGGCTCTGGATGCGTAGGCTCAGCGGCCATGGCTCACGGGCCTAGCCACTCCGCAGCATGTGGGATCTTCCCGGACCGGGGCACGAACCCGTGTCCCCTGCATCAGCAGGTGGACTCAACCACTGCGCCACCAGGGAAGCCCTCTTTTTTGTTATATTCACTAGTTTGTTTTATTATTTTAGATTCCACATATAAGTGATAGCATGCAGTATTTATCTTTTTCTGTCTGACTTGTTTCACTAAGCATGATTGTCCTCAAAATGACTTTTATGACTTTTTAGAAAATCCAGGATCCAATCAGGATTCACACATTTCTTCTGCTTTCTTTATCTTTTTTAAACTAAAATCACCCCTGTGGTGATTTTAAAATATGTTCACAAATTCTTTGATTCTCCCGATTCAAAAGATGGAACTTCCCCTTGAGTGTGGGCTGTCCTTATTGACTCACTTTTAATAAATGGAATATGACAGAAGTGACAGCTTGTGCCTTCTGAGTCTAGTTCATATGAGGCATTGGGGCTTTCTCCTTGCCTTCTCTTGGACCACTGTGTGAGATACTGTTCATTGTTGTTTAAGTAGCTTAGGTCTGGGGTAATTAGTTGCTCAGCAATAGCTAACTAATACAGTGTCCATTTAACTACCCTCCCCTGTATTTCCTGTGAACTGGAAGGTAAGTTTAAAGGGTTGATGTAGTTCAGGTTAAACATTTTTGGCAAGAGTCTGAAGAACTTTATGTTCTAGGACATCAGGAGGAACATAACGTTAGGTGTCCCACTGTGAGTCATGTTAAGTTTGATCACTTGGCTCCTTTACTAAAAATCTTGTTCCACGTGGTACAATGAAGTATGGGGAAGTTTGTGTTTGCTTAGAGATCACAGTATGTATCAAAAGAACTAGGGCTTGAGTCCTGATCCTACCCAAACTGTTTCAGCTTCCTGCCCTTGGTTGAGTCATTTATCAATTTGCAGACTTTTGACAGAGGGGTGGGGTGGGAGTAGGGCTGGCACCCCCAACCCCCATGTTGTTCAAGGGTCAATTGTATTGAATTATCACAAAACAGCTGTGGAAAGGGCTGTGCATGACTGTCAGGCAGAGATTTCTATTCCATTCTAAATGTCTGCAGCATCAGGACTCATGTTTGTCTGAAGCCCCCGGCCTGAGTAGCCTCAGTTAACTGGAATGGTAACCATCCTTTCCTCTGGGTAAATACCTTTTAATAGGGGAAGATTTAGAATTAAATATCAAAACTTTATGAAAGTCAAAGCTGTAGTATTAACATGAAATTTCTCAGGTAAGATTTGTGCATATTTGGTATTTTATGTTCTTGGAATATTTAATAGAATTTGACCAATTAGAAGGTCAGCCATTTATCACCAATTTAAAATGTGTAACTAAATATTTAATTTAGATTTGTGATTCAAAGCTGGAGTCTTACTAGGTTGATTCATCATACTGAAAGGATTAAGAGAACTTAAGCTTTGCTTCTTTTGTAAATTAATTTATTAGATTTCCTATAATTATGTAGTATTCAGGAATTTTTTTGTTGTTAATTTGGGCAACAAAAATACTTAAAGGAAAATCAGTTACATTACATGTATAAATGTTGTTTAAAAGAGCTGAAGATGGTTCATGAACTTAGTAAATCCAAAAACCTCTTTCAACTGATGTCTCAGGTTTACTAGATGTATAATAAGAAGAATGAGATCTGTAAACTGAACTTTAATAACTAATAAGAGAATAAGGATTTAGGATTTGTAACTTTCATATATGGGAAATTAAAATGTAAAGCTAAAATAAACATCTACACAGTTCTTTCTGTACCCAAAACTACCCTCAAGGATGACAAAAACTTATCCACAAATCCATGCCTTCGCTTATCCATTTCTGGCTGCCAATATATTGAATACTTTCTAAGGTCCAACCGAAGTGCATCAAATTTCTAAAAATTTTAACTTCTATCTCTCCATCTTCAGATCATGTGTAAAACTGCCCTGCTCCAAACCACCATTTTACTTTATTTGTATCCATTATATGGATTTGATCTTTGCCTTGTCATGATTTGTGGGGACAAGTCATGATAGTTATTTAATAATCTATATTTATGTAATAAAAGTGAATACAAGAGAAATGTTAATTTACCCTCAAATTACTAGAATAAACACTTCAAATAAAATTAAAGTGTCATAAACTACAGTTTAATATCTCTGCTGATAAAGTAGTTTTGAAATAAATAACATTACAGTTAATGAATTTAAATAAAGAGTCATTTATAGCAGCTCTACTCATAATTGCCCCAAACTGGTAACAACCCAAATATCTTTTTATTTTATTTTATTTATTTTTATTTTTATTTGTCTGCATTGGATCTTAGTTGCGGCACGTGGGATCTTTCGTTGCAGTGTGCGGGCTTCTCTCTAGTTGTGGCACGCAGGCTCAGTAGATGCAGCACACAGGCTTAGTTGCCCCGTGCCATGTGGGATCTTAGCTCCCTGACCAGGGATCGAACCCACATCCCCTGCGTTGGAAGGCAAATTCTTAACCACTGGACCACCAGGGAAGTCCCCCAAATATCTTTCAGTGAGTGAACAGATAAACAAACAATGGTACGTTTATACAATGGAATACTACTCACATAGAAAAGGGAACAAATTATTTATACACCTTGCAAAGGGTTCCTGGACCCAACTCCAATGTGTGTGTGGTGCACGTCTGTGTATGGATGCTTCCCCGTATCAACGAGCAATTCTTGGGTGCCCGTAAGGGTGTCCAAGAATTCAACTAAATCTACCTGGAGATGGAAACAGATTCCACAGGTAAAGGGCTCAATCTCACAAGACCACTCTCCACTTCAGACGCCAGTGGAAGCCTGTGCTTCTGACCAACTGGCTACAAATTGGAAGTTCCAACGACCCCCTCCAATTCAGGATGCCAATCCCAAGTCCAGGTTGCATCCTGTGCTTCTGAACAACTGGCTATAAATCAGGGGTTCCCATGACCCCCTCCTTGGGTTCCATTAATTTGCTAGAGCAGCTCACAAAACTCAGGAAAACCCATTTACTCACAAGATTACTGGCTTGTTAGGAATCAACAGTCAGATGGAGAGATACATAGGGCAAGGCATGGGGAAAGGCATGGAGCTTCCACGCTCCAGGCCCTCTCCCCAACCTCCACGTGTTCACCAACCCAAAAGCTCTCTGAATCCTGTCCTTTTGGGTTTTTATGGAGGCTTCATTACATAGGCACGATTGATTAAACCATTGGCTGTTGGCTAATGGTTGACCCTCCAGCCCCTTCTCCCCTCCCTGGAGGTTGGGGGGTGGTGGTGATGAAAGTTCCAACCTTCTGATCCCTTAATTGATTCTCCTGGTATCAGGGCCCCAATCTTGGGTGGGACTCAAAAGTCACCTTCCCTGAAGAATTTCAGGAACTGAAATTCCTGAAATTTCAGGAGGATAAGAGACCAATTATTATTCCCTTAATCTTTTGTTTTCCCCCTTGCTCTTATGACTCAGGAAATTCTAAGGATTTTGGGAGCTGTAAGCCAGAAACTATGGAGGAAGCCCAAATATATACATGAGAAATTTATAGTTGGTCATCTGAGTGAACAAATATGTATAAATTACAATATTGCACACTCAAAAACATGAACGGGTGAGTGAAAGAAGCCAGTTTCAAAAAGTTACATAGTACATGATTCCATTATACAACATTCTGGAAAGGCAAAACTGTAGGAAGGGAGAACAGGCCAGTGGTTGCCAGGGGCTGGGGATTGGGAGAGGGGTTGACAACAAAAGAGCATGCAAGAGAATTTTCTGGGGTGTTGGAATTGTTCTTTAATCTGATTGTAGTGGATACACATATCTACACGTATGTTAAAATGCACAGAGCTGTGTACCAAAATCAAATGTGTATTTTACAGTATGTACATTTAAAATAATTTAAAATATGTAAAGAGGCAAATATAAAAAAGGATAAACAGTAATTCCGTACCTGGATCTTTTTCTCTAGGTATTTGTTGCCCAGTATTCTGGTGAAAAAGGGAATAAATCCTGTTATCAAATTCCTTAATTTCAAGAGAACCCCATGAAAGGAGTATTGTCATCACGTGTTTCTTTTTCAGTGAAAGAGCAAAGAGGTCCTTCCTGAAATCCTGAAACTGAGGGCAGGAGTCTTCACTTATATCCCTTTTACTATAACTTGCTTAATGAGTAATATTCTGTAACCTGTCTTCACCGACTTAGCTCGATTTAATTGTCCTTGCAAACCGCATTCCCCCCAAGCTTCATGTAGCTTAGACAATATATCACAAGTAGATGACACCTCTGACCTATGGGGTCGCTATGGTAATGGTTGCTTAAGTTGTTTTTCAGAAATTGGACAGTTCTCCAAATTCGATCAGGATAACACTGCCATTTTCTGAACATGCATCCCGTAGAAGCATGTAACTCAGATACACCTTTATAGAACACCTATTCCTTCACCTTTTTCTTGGCCTTGATCCTCTTTCCCCACACCTCAGGCCACTCTGATTCTTTATCCCATAAAAATCTCAAGCCCTTCGCCTTTGGGGAGGCAGATTTGAGACTTGTTCTCCCATCTCCTCGCGCGGCTGTCTCGTGAATAAACACTTTCTGTGCTGCAAGCCTCCGCATCTCAGCATTTGTGCATCTGGCACATGAACCTGGTATAGGAAGATGCATTTTAATTCAAATGCCTGCAAGTGAGAAAGGTCGTGATGTCAGGGGGGAGAGATACCGTGTATCTAGTGCGGTGAGAGCTGCTGTGAAGGAGGCATCAGCAAGGAAATAGGACAGAAAGGGAGAGCAGAATTTTGCTAATTCAGCGTCAGGTGCTAGGAGGGCAGGTCCAACTCCTCCGAGTTGGAAGCCAACAAAGCACCGACCAGGCCAAATGAGAGGCAATCATGGGATGCATTTATCAATTTCTTTTTCTTTCTCCCTAACGAGCTCTTAGTCTGAATAATAAAACTTAATTTTTTAAAAAATGGATAAACATTATTATATTTTGGCTTTCAAACCTCAACACAAAGACTTTCCTGAACAACCCTGCTTGCTTGCTTGCTTGCTTTCAAAGGTGAAAACTCTACCGTACCATTCCAGAAAGTGAGGAAATGTCTCATTTGTTTTTAGGGATGAGGTCTGTTTTCATGGGAAAGGACTCCATTCTGCCACCATTTAGGATACGAGTTATATTTGTTATCTTTTGTGCGTAACAAATGTCCCTAAACTTTAGTGGCTTAAAACAACAAGGTATTGTTTCTCAAGTTTCTGCTGGTCTCCCCAGGTCAGACTGCTGGTAGAGATACTGAGGCTGGAGTCAAAGATGGCCTCATTCACATCCTGGGACCTTGTTTGGGCTGCTGGTGGGGCTTCTCTCTCCACATGGTCTCTATCTGCTCCAAGAGGTTGCGAATGAAATCTTCAATACCTCTGAAGACCTAGTCTCCGAGGTTGCACAGTGTCACTTCTGCTGCATTCCATTAGCCAAAGCAAGTCAGGAGGCCGGCCCAGAGTCAAGGGGTGGAGAGACAGGTGTCACCTCTTGACTTAGGGAAGAGCAGCAAAGTCACACTGCAAGGGAATGAGGACACAGGACACCATTTGTGGGGGCCATGACTGTCACAATGCACCACACTATTGTTAATAACATTTAAAGCTCATATAAACATTAATTAAATTAGCTCTTGGCTCTGAGACTGTAACCTGGATGAAATTAGACTAAAGATCTATTTTGGATCAGAAGCTTGTATTCATTCCAGCTTTGATGCAGTTAATCCTTACTTAAAACTCTCAGAAACCACTTATAGATGAGCCAGAGAAATCTGACCCTGATGGTTATGGGGATTTTAACCATCAACTAAGAGAAAAGTAATGCGAATCCATCAGCTATTTTTAAATGTACTATTATTATCTAATTGTATGTCAACTCCCTTAGGTTTCCTGATGTCTAAACATTTCACAGTGTTGTAGAATTATGAAAAGACCCAACTGCCAAGAGGATGCGGGCAAAGCTGAACGTGCACGTGAACCAGGGCTGTAATGCTGGTAGGTCCCTGCAGCAGAGGCACAGAGAAGGCCAGGATAACCCTTGTGCCTGCAGCGCAGACCTGGCCCTCTTGTCACTGCAGGCTGCCAAACCTGTCACACTCTGGCAGTAAGGAGCGGCAGTTGCATGAGGACCAGGGCTACACCGACATCTGACCACCTCTGCAGTCTGGGCTGATTCCAGAAATTCCCTGGGAAGAAAGTGGCATGCAAGAATATCAAAGTTGGGAACTGCTTCCACACCTGCCCCCGTTATTCAACCTCACCAAGTTCATCGTGCTTTCTTCCACTTCAAAGCCTTTGCACTAGCCGTTCTCCCTGCCTCAAACTTGACCCCCCCAAGGGTAAGTAATGAAGCGTGCTATGACTCTTACCAGGAACGTCAGCATCCTGGAAGGGCTTTGGCTTGCTCCTCTGTTGCCCCCAGCCCAGATTTTCTGCCCGCATGCATCCTTAGGGAACGTTTTTTTTCCTCTGATCCCTTGAGTCAGGGGCTCTTTCTGCAACCCTCAGCCTGTACCTGAGCCTTAGGGCTGGCGGGGAAGCCACACCACCCTGGGAACGGGCCCTGCAGAGACGCTGGCAGCTGGAGTTCTGAGTTCTTACAGAAGAACAGGGGAGTAGAGAGAAGAGGCACAGAAACAGAGAAACAAGGAAAGAAGGAAGAAAAAGAATGGCTTCTGGAGACAAGTATTTCCTTTTCACACTTCTGATGACCCTAGGGTGGCCCTTAAATAGCCATCTAGGAGGAGCCCGGAGGGGTTTGCAGAAGTGGGGCTGGGCGGGGGGTTGGGGCGCTGTGTGTGCCAGGGGCGGGAGGCATGTAATGGGCAGCTCCGCTCCCCTCCGCGGGGACGAATAGTGAAGGCTTTCTCCCGAACCCAAAGAAGCTGCGTTTTCATCTGAAGCTGTTTCCTTATTGGAGCTCAGTGGGAAGAAGCACACAGTAAAAGCGTTTAGCAACTGTACATGCCCTGGGCGCGGTCCAGGTCGTAGCCATTCTTTCTCCCTGGAAGAAAGGACTAAACCTTATGACTGCGGCGGCTCTCCCTCTCCCTCACCACCTCCCACCTTCCCGCAGTCCCATCAGGGTTCCCATACACCTCCTCCCCCCTTTCCCCACCCTCACGTCCGGTCTTTGCCCCGACATTTTCCCGATCTCTCTCCTATAGCAGCCTCCACCCAGACCCCCGGCTTCAGGCCTCCTTCCCTCCCCTCCTCCAAAAGCTTGGCTCCGGGTCGTGGGCTGACCACCCTTCCCAGCCCCAAGTCCTGGGTGGCTCCCAGGGCCTAAAGGTTCAAGTCCAAACTCCCTAGCGTGGCATCGAAGTCAGGCTTCAGTTTGCCCTCCTGGGCCTGTCTGCCCCACTCCTGTCCTCCTTTTCTCACAGCCAAGTGCGTCAAGCACGTTCACACGGCTGGGCTTTAACCCATGCTGCTCCCCCTCTCTGCTGCAAAGTCTCTTGGAGGTGGACGCAGATGTTATCTCAGCTGTAAAGCCGCCCTCTCCCCACACCCTCCCCACCCCAAACAGCCACCGCTGGGCATTCCCCTGGCTTTCTGCCCTCTCCATGTGAAAGGGTGACGGCTGGGAGTTGGGATGTCTGTCTCCGTCTCCATCACCGGGAGGAGGGTGTCCTCACTGGACCGAGCCCTCTCTGAGCTGGGTCTTATTCCTCTCAGCATAGTGAGCAGTTCCTCTCGTAGGTCTCCACAGGGTAGGTTTTCTGTACAGAAGGCTCTCTGTCATCAGCTGGGAGGTAGTTATCCTGTTTGGTTGCTTTCTGACCTAGCCCCACCTCCCTCTTTCCCAAATAGCTAAAATCAGGTCTTGGACGGTTCCTTGAAATGTCAGAGTTACCATATAGCCCCGCCATTCCACTCCCAGGAATATAACCAAGAGAACTGAAAACATATGTCCACACAAAAACGTACTCATAAATGTTCACAGCAGCATTATTCATAATAGCCCCAAAGTGGAAATGATCCAAATGTCTACCAACTAATGAATGGAGAAATAAAATGCTCCGTATCCACACAGTGGAATATTATTTGGTGATAAAAAGGAAGGAATTACTCTCCCATGCTACAACATTGATGGACCTTGATAACATTATGCTAAGTGACAGAAGGCAGCCACAAAAGATCACATAGTATAACGATTTCCTTTCCATGAAAGGTCCAGAATAGTCAAATCTATAGGCACAGAAATCGGATTAGAGGTTGCCAGGGGCTGGGGGGAGAGGAGGAATGGGGAGCCACTGCTCGTGGGAATAGTTTTCTTTTTACAGAAAGGAGAATGCTGTAAAACTGATCGTGGTGGCGATGGCACAGCCCTGTGAATGTATAAACCGTGGAAGCGTACACTTTGGATGAATGGCATGGTAATGTGAGTTGTATCTCAATAAAGAGGTTAAAAATAATTGTTCTTTGAGCACTGAGGATGGGTATTCTAGTCCTTAGAGGGATGGATATGGTATGCCATTTCTGTCCTAAGTGCAAGAAGATCGCCTGGGAAACAGCCTCCTGCTCTCGGCCCCTGCCACCTTTTCTGCAAGGCTCCCTTTTCCCTTTTCCCTCTTCCCGCTCAGGTGCTGTGGGAGGGGGTTAGGGGAGGCAGAGGGTGGGTGAGGAGTCTCTAGCTGCACCCCCAGGGGACGCGCGCACGTGTTGCCAGGCGGGGCCCCAGGGGGGCCCTCCACCCCTGCCGAGCTCCAGGGGCTGCAGTCCGAGGGAAAGGGTGGCACGCGACACTAACAAAGTTGTTCGACCCCAGGCGCAATCCCAGCCATCCTAGGAGACCCCGAAACCAACCATAACCGCACCCCCAGCCCAGAAAGGGCTTCTCAAGGGGCGGCACCCCTGGACCCTGTCCCTCCGGGGTCGCCGCCGGGCCCGAGAGGGGCGGTGTCCTCGGGTGGGCGCGAGGTCCCGCAAGGGCCGCCGGGGACTCGAGGAGGAAGCGGAGGGCCCGCAGGGAAAGGGGCGCTGAGTCAGCGGAATCCGTCCTGACTCTCCCAGCGAGACCTGGCTCAGAATCGAAGGGCCTGCAGGGGGCGGGAGGTTCGTAAAAGGGCAATATTTGTATTACGGAGAAAAGCAAATAGGAGGGTCCAGAGAAGTAGGGATTGGGGGTCGCGGAGAAAGCAGAAGAGAGGCGACCAGGAGCTAGATCGGAGGCGGGGGGGGGGGGGTCCGGGATCACGTGGGACCCCTGCCCGGTGAGGTGGGCACAGTTCGCAGGGCAGGCTGGGTCGGGGCTAGCAAGCCGAGGGGCTGCGAAGGAAGACGGCCGTGCGGACGCTTCCTGCAGGAGGTGCACGGAGATAAGCTAAACTCCTCCATCGCGTGATTGCAATCCAGCCACTCAAATGGAAACCGAGTCCCAGGCGCCCCACAGTGTCCTCTGAGTTTGCCACTAAAATGCACGCCAGCCTGAGGAATCTCAGAGACCCGAAAAGAGGGGACGTCTCTCTCCGGGGAGCTGGGGGTCGGAAGGAGAGCCCCTACCGAGGCCGGAGCCATTCACCTGGGCGGTGACCCTGGAGCTTTGCCTTTGCAAAGTGCATATGGCCAGCTTGGGCCACCTTGTCACCAGTTCCTGTCTCTGCTGCCCTCTGGCCAAAGTGGAGGGATGCTTCAGGAGCCGGAGGCAGATGCCATCAAGAGTTGCAGGGGTGAGCACTGAGGGCAGCTGTCCCTTTGGCCCTTCTTTCTTACAACGTTTTTATTACCACAGTAATTTGTGTTCATGATTTAACAATAGATAAAATACACTGAATAGAATAATGGGCCTCCAAAGATGTCCACCCACAACCTGTGCACATGTTAAAGCCCCCCCCCCCATAAAAAACAAAAAACAAAAAACGAAGAGACTTTGCAGGTGTGATTAAGTTAAGGATCATGAGAAGGTGATTATCCTGCATCACCCAGCGGGGAACAGTGCAGCCACAGAGGTCCTCAGAATAGGGAAGCAGGAGAGTCAGGGTCACAGGAAATGTGAGGACAGAAGCACAGGTCAGAGTGAAGCAATTGCTGGCTTTCAGGATGGAGGAAGGGGACGCTAGCCTGGAATGCAAACGGCTTCTAGAAGGTGGAAGAGGCAAGGGAACAGGAGTTTCCCCTAGAGCCTCCAGAAGGAACCTAGGCCTGCAGACACCTTGACTGCAGGCCAGTGAAACCCATTCAGACTTCTGACCTCCACAACTATATGATCATAAATGTGTGTTGTTTTAAGCCACTAAGTCTGTGGTAGTTTGTTACAGTAGCAAGGGGACATGAATACATACATCTTTAAAATGAAGGGACTTCCCTGGCGGCCCAGTGGTTAAGACTCTGTGCTCCCAATGCAGGGGGAGTGGGTTTGATCCCTGGTCTGTGAAGTAAGATTCTGCAAGCCACTTGACATGGCCAAAAAAAAAAAAAAGAAGAAGAAAATCAGTCACTTGTAATCCACCTCCCAGAACAAACACATGATTTTTCGTACGTGTAGCTTAGCAGTCAACTGAGACCCAGAACTGGTGTGAGAACGCACTGGTGTGAAGGCTGAAGTGCCACATGGCTAATGCTGGCGCGCCCCATTCCATCCGCTAAGAGAGTCTTGACGCTCACCCAGCGCCCAGATCTGGGCATTCCAAATGCCATTCTCCACTAAAAGGAACCAGAGCTCCACAGAGAAATGGCCAGTTTCACAGTTCAAGGTACAAGATGTGCCCAAAACATATTATTCTGCCAGACAGTGAGGAAGTGCTCAAAGAATCATAGGAACATATCAAAAAGACAAAAGAGGGCTTCCCTGGTGGCGCAGTGGTTGAGAGTCCGCCTGCCGATGCAGGGGACGTGGGTTCGTGCCTTGGTCCAGGAAGATCCCACATGCCATGAGCCATGGCCGCTGAGCCTGCGCGTCCAGAGCCTGTGCTCCGCAACGGGAGAGGACACAACAGTGACAGGCCCGCGTACAGCAAAAAAAAAAAAAAAAAAAAAAAAAGGACAAAAGATACTTAGCTTGAGCAGGCTCCCACTGGACAAATCTAAGATGATGATATTACTGAATTATAACTATTCTTACTTTATTCTATTATAATCATAGCCTAAAGTAAGAATCCACAAGTGCATATGGATATAATCATGTAAATAAAAAAAATAAGTACATAGGGAGAAGGGAAAGCTCTTCCTTATGATATGATATTGACTAATGAATGTAGAAGGGATAATGGAATAGAAAATACCATTTGGAGCCACCATAGTAATAATCGTGCCAGGGAGGATCATCAATGGATGCTAAAACAGTGGGTGAAAGTTTAATGAGACGCAGGATTTGTATATGGTCTCAAGCTCTTTCCCCACAGGATACTACGAAAGGGAAAACACTAACTTCACAGTGGAGAAACCTGGCCACCATCTTAACCGAGTGATCAAAGTTAATGTGACCGCTAATGGGACACGTTGACAACAGGTGGCTCTGATATGATGCAACACAAGGGCACAACATGCCCAAAATGCATAACCTGAATTTCATTGTGAGGAAATATCAAACAAATCAAATCGAGAGACGTTTTACAAAACAACTGGCCTGCACCCTACAAAAATGTCCACATCGTGAACAACAAAGAAAGACTAAGGCATTGTTCCTTATTAAAGGGGACTAAAGAGGCATGACAACTGAATGCAATATGGATTCTGGATTGGATCCTGCCCAGGAAGAAACATTTTTTCCTTTTTTCCTTATAAAGGACATTAGTCATGCTACAGCATGGATTAACCTTGAGGACATTATGCTTAGTGAAATAATCCAGTCAAAAAAAGACAAATATTGTGTGATTCCACTTTTATGAAGTACTTAAAATAGTTAAATTCATAGAGACAGAATAGATAGTGGTTACCAGGGGCTGGGTGGCAGGGAGGATGGGGAGTTATTGTTCAATGAGTACAGAGTGTCAGTTTGGGATGATGAGCAAGTTTGGGATGATGAGCAAGTACTAGAAATGGATAGTGGTTGCTATAGACTGTTGTGTCCCCCCAAATTCACACATTAAAGCCTAATCCCCAATTTGATGGTATTGGGAGATGGGACCTTTGAGAAGTGATTAGGTTATGAGAGGGATTAGTGTTCTTATAAAAGGGACCCCAGAGAGCTCCCTTGCTTCTTCTGTCCTGTGAGGACACAGTGAGAAGATGGCAGTCTGTGAAACAGGAAGCAGGTTCTCACCAGACACCCAATCTGCCAGCTCCCTGATCATGGACTTCCAGCCTCTAGATCTGTGAGAAGTAATTTCTGTTTCTAGCCACCCAACCAGCCTATGGTATTTTTATTGTAGCATCCCAAACCGACTAAGACAGTGGTGATGGTTGCATAACGTTGTGAATGTACTTAATGCCGCAAATTGAATGTTATATATATTTTACCACAATAAAAATAATTCTAGAAAACGGCAACTTAAAAAAAAGAACATTCGTAAATGACTGGCAAAATGTGTGTAAGTTCTGTACATTATATAACAATGGTGTGCCAATGTTAATGTTCTCATTTTGATAAATGTTCTGTGGTTATGTAAGCAAGTGTCCCTTTTTCCAAAAAAAAAGAAATATATGGTGAAGTATTTAGGGGCAAAGAGGCAACATGTTTACAATCTACTCTCAAACGGTTTAGAAACATTAACATATACAAATTACCCATGTCTGGATAGAGAGAATGGCAAAGCAAATGTTAACATTTGGGGAATGTGGGCGTAATGTGTATGAGAATTTGTACTATTATTGCAACTTTTCTGTAAGTCTAAAATTATTTCAGAATAAGCAGTTTTTAAAATTAGAAGAGGAAACTAATTGGAAAGAAGTGAAATACTGTCTGGGGGAAACGGAATTCTAATGCCTGAGGCTGAGATGCAGTGACTGTCTGGGCCTCCCGGCTCTGGGATGCCCTAACTCTCAGGCTTAGGGTCAAGGGATGCAGGGTTTTGGTGTCACTGACTGGTGGGGAAGAAATAAGACAGATGGAGAAAGACAAATACTGTATGATTTCATTCATATGTGGAATCTTAAAAAAAACACAACCAAACAAACTAAACAAAAACAAGCCCAAAGATACAGAATCAGATTAGTGGTAACCAGAGCGGAAGTGGGTGGGGGGTGGGAGAAATGGGTGACGGGGGTCAACTGTATGGTGATGGATGGTAACTAGACTCGTAGTGGTGACCACCTCGTAGTGTATACAAGTTATAAAATGTCAAATTGAAATGCTGTGCACCTGAAACATGAAGAAGACGAATAAAGAAGAAGAAGGAGGAGAAGGAGAAGGAGAAGAAGAAGAAGAAGACGACAACAGGCAGAACAAATCGATGGTGATGGTAATCACACCCAGGTACGGGGCAGTGGGTCTTGATTATCGGGCGGGCAGGAGGGAATTCTGTGCGGTCCTGAAAATATTCTATGTCTTGATCTGCGTGCTAGTTACAAGTTTCCAAGACGTGCACTTAAGCTCTGTGCTCTTTTTGCTGTATGTGTTAATCCTCCACTTGAAAAGGGTTAGACCGTCTCCACCCCCAGGTTGACGCTGCGCACTGAGATTGCGTCCATGCAAACGAGGCATTCACTGAAGACTCGAGGGGGACTCGATTTACGTTGTTTGTTCTTTCGTTGCTAAGCAACACAGGCACAACCAAGGGACGCCAACCTTTAACAGCCAACCCGGGGGATGTGCTAAGCCAAGGCTCCAAGAGGGATCCACACGAACAGTCCCCACTCCCAGCCCTTTTGTATTCGGGGGTGGGGGCGGGGAGGAGGTGAGAATGGGAGTTGAGCAGCTCAGACGCCGAGGAAGGCCCGGACCCTCCCGGCGTGGGCTGGCTGCAGTGAGCCACGCTCCAGCTCGCCCGCTGCATCTATCGCTATGGCAACTGCTTCCTCAGGTCTGGGGCTAAAATGAGGCTCTGTGGGTGTCAATCCGTGCTTGAGGTCTCACCTGCCATGGAATTGTGTGGCCCGATGAGGAAATTGATGAGTCACTGCAGGAAAAGCCTGACGCTTGTTAGACTGGTTCATTTGTGCAGAAATGGGGCAGATTCGAGGCTGGGGGACAGGCCTCAAAGAGAGGAAGGGGTGAAGGTTATCTGAAGGGCAGAGGTGGTCAGGGCATCAAGAGAAAGAGGTAAGGGCCAGTTAAAACTAAAGAGAGGTGGAAATAAGCAAAGATCACCCAAATGAGAAAAAACAAAGGCTGTTTACGCAGAGCTTGCTGTTCAGTCAGCCGCCCTCCTGCGTTTGGCAGAGGCTCAAAGACGAGGGAGGCGTGGGGAAGCTCCTAACAGAAAAGGGGAAGGCTGCAGGTGTGCACTGATCCGAGGCTGTTGTCCTGGGGAAGCTGGAGGCGGGCGGGGGGCGGGGTCGTCCTGTGCGATTGGCGAGGGTGGCTTATTTGGCTTTCTCTGATTGGTCCTGAATTGGAAGCAGGGCCAAAAACTAGGGAAGCTGACAGTTATTAAGTGCTGACCGTTCCGGGTTGCTTGCTGCAGTGGTAGTGGTTTGGCTTCCTGGACTGGTTGCAGCAGACTGTGGGTCAGAGTTCTATTGTCATATATGGCCTGGCTATTGTCCGTTCGTATATTCAGTCTCTCAATGAACACCCAGAAGTTAGACAGTCAAGAGAGTAGTCCTCATGGTCCTATTAGCAAGGAAGTGAGGCACTGAGCGGTGTAGAGAGGCAGCTGTGAGGACCACCCGAGGAGAGGTGGGCCGTGGAGCATCACAGGGAGGAAAGTGAGGGAGGTGGGTGAGGTTAAACACCCATCTGATCTCAGAAATACAGGGTGCAGGGGCACCTCTGATGGGGACTCTCAGAGCCCCTTGTGAGTCGGGGCTGTGTTCCTGGCACACGCCCTAGATGCGGAGCGAGGGCCCCTTCGGAGGTGTGGGACGTGGGTAACTCACTGAACCTGAGTGCTCGCTTTAGCTCCTGCCTCATCAAACTGCTGAGAATTATTGAGTTAATGTGCGTCAAGTTCACTGGACTGTGCCCGGCACTTGGCAAGTGCTCGGTCAATGTTAGATATTGTTTTGCTTTGGAATAATTGGTCAAAAACTGAAATTAAATATATTGTTAGGATTGATGTCAAATTGTGTTAATGTAACTGTCAGCTGAAGTGTTGGAAACCTGGCCTCAGAGTAGGGTAGAGAAGGGTGGTGAGTGGATTGAAGGGGCCAGTAGTAGAAACACATCGTTCGTGGGCACCATTCGGTCCAGCCTAGACTGCATGCCCTTCCCAGAGACGGAGGAGCAAGAGAGGCATAGGCCAGTGGAAAGCCTGGCAGGTCCCCTAAAATTCTGTGTTTGGAGGGAGGATCCATTCTCTGAAAGAGAGGCAGATCTTGTTGCCAGGAGAAGGGGGGATGGAGAGATTTACAAACAGAAATAACATGTATGTGTAGTCATATGCTTAAAGTTTGTGCAAAAAGAAGATTCAACCTAAGAAATTTAGAAATTCTAGTTAGGCTCCAGAGTTACATCTAAATGTAATTACATTTAATGTGACTAGTTACATTAGTCAGAATGCTAATCATTACATGGGTTCTCCAAGTGAGGTTGTAAAAAAGATTCTTTCCCAATAAAACTAGATAGTCATCCCTAACTCAGTGGTAACCTTTGAAGATAGGAATCAGGTCTTAGATATACCTGACCTGCTTATCTTTGGGGCCTAACAGCATATTCCACAAAATAAGTGCTCAGTAACTGTTTAAAGATAATGAAGGCATACAAGAAGGTAACAAAAGAAATCCAGCTTCAGAGCTTAATGGTTTCCATAGGTACAGGAGTGAGGGGTGCCAGATAATCCCTAAAGGTTCCTCTGGGTTCCACAAGATAAAGTTTCTAGGAAGAACTTCGCTTTAGGGCAACTACACAATTTCAGATTAGAATCTGAAATATCGGATGAAAATGTTTATTTCAACAGAGTCATCGGTTAAAGAGATCCTCCCTTGGGGCCCCAGGAGCTGCCTCTGGACACTGCATGTAACCGTGTATGGCAGAGGGGGTTGACACTTGCTGGCTCTACAGCCTCTGGAGCCAGCAAATCAATATTGAGGTTCAGATTGGTGGGGAAGCATGAGTATTAGTTTGACTGCTGTAACAAGTTGCCACAGACTAGGTGGCTTAAAACAACAGAAATTTCTCTCTCACAGTTCTGGAGTCGAGAAGTCTGAAATCAAGGTGTTAGCAGGACATTTCCTACAGAGGCTCTGAGGAAAATCCATTCCTTGCTTCTTTCAGCTTCTAGTGGCTGCTGGTGTTCCTTGACCTGTGACTGCATCACTCCAATCTTTGCTTTCATCTTCACATGGCCTTCTCCTCTGTGTGTCTCAAATCTCCCTCTGCCTCACTCTTATCAGGACACCTGTCATTGGATTTATGGTCCACCTGGATAATCCAAGATGACCTCATCACAAAATCCTTAATTTAATTACATCTGTAAGGACTGTTTTTCTAAATAAGGTAACATTCACAGGTTCCAGGGATTAGGGCATGGATGTGTTTTGGAGGGCCACCATTTGGCCCATGACACTCATCTCCCAAGGCAAGAACATTAAAAAGTCCATAGTTCACTCCTGAAAATGCTTGTTGACTGCCATGGAGCTCCCAAGACGTTCTGGAGCTGAGCCAATGAGCTCACGTGGAACAGCTCATCATCCATCCACCCTTGGAGATGGCATTTACTGCCAGCTTGCAGCAATCTGGTATAGCTGGGATATCCAACAGAGCTTCAAGAAATTCCTGGGCTAAAGGATCCTCTGCATGTGGAAGTCTTCATGGCCAACGTAGATACTTTTCTACTTGCAAGGGTAGACCACTTGGTCCATTTATCCTCGGGGTCCTTGGGGCTTGTATAGTTTAGCATTTTTCAGAGTGCATGCCCAGGCACTCCAGCTGTGTGACATGGCCTCTGAGAAAAGAGTTCAGTGACCAAGGACATGCGAACAACACTGAGGACCATATTCCCTCTTGAGGAGGCTCAACACATTTTAATCGATTAAAGGCACCCAGAAATCCTATGGTAGAGAAGCCCAGTATTTCCCAACTTGCCTGCAACTCTTTACAACTCATAAATCATACTTGGCTTTGGAAGGGAAATCTATTGGAAAAGAAACGTATGAGCATGCGTTTGCACTGTGTCTTCTGTGTTGGCAGAATGAGGGAATGTCAGATTATGCCTCCTTTCTGACCTTCTTTGCAATCTCAGAGCTTGTTTCAATCTCTGACTCTAATGGGCTCTGGTCTCTGCTCCACACCAGCTCCCCTGCTGACACTTTGCTTCATCCCAGGATTCAGCTGTGTTTGCCCAGGACTTACTGACTTGCTTGATGTTACAGCAGAGAGCACAGAACTCTCTGTTATGCCAAGTCCTCTGAGGCCCTCCTCACATTCTGCTCCTTTACCATAGTTGAGGGACATGTGGGTGAGCTTTGTGTAAACGGCACCAAATAAAGCATCTTCTTTATCTGCTTCATTGAGTAATAAGTTTAGATGTGGCAACTCAATCTAAATTTGTGTGGCTTAAGCCCAACTTCTCTTTCTCTTCCTTTGGTCTCTTCAGAAGGAACTCTCAAGGCCCAGTTACATCACATGGACAGTCAGGACGCTGTCACTTGGGAAGAACTGCAGGCGTCAACCGTGATTTGCCTTTCTCTTTCTCCTTTCTTTCCTTCTTTCCTTCTTCCCTCTCTCCCTCCCTCCTTCCCTCTCTTTCCTCCCTCCCTCTCCTTCTTTCCCTCCTTCCTTTCTCTCTTTCTTCCTTCCTTTCTCTTTTCGTTTTCTTTCTTTCTTTCTCCTTCTTACCTTCCTTCCTCCCTCTCTCCCCCCCTTCCCTCTTCCTTTTTTCATTCCTTCCCTCCCTTTCTTCTTTCCGTTCTCTCTCTTCTTTCCTTCTCTCTCTTTTCTTTCTTTTCTTTCTTCCCTCCGTCCCTCTTCTTTGCTTCCCTCCCTCCTTTCCTCCTTCCTTCCTTCCTTCCTTCCTTCCTTCCTTCCTTCCCTCCCTCCCTCCCTCTCTCTCTCTCTTTCTTTCTTTCTCTTTCTTTCTTTCCAAGAATTAGGAGATTGACACAAACAGAACAAGGTTTTATTTCATTGGAAAAATTACAGGAGACTTTTTTTTCCTTAATGGCCCTACCATATGGCTTGTGGGATCTTAGTTCCCCGACCAGGGATCAAACCTGCACCCGCTGCATTGGAAGCGTGGAGTCTTAACCACTGGACTGCCAGGGAAGTGCAAAAATTACAGGAGAAATTTTTAATAAAGAGCTTAGAAGGTTTTGTAAGGTACACTTGTCATTACAAATACCAACAAGAATGTTTTTAATGATAGCATGCACTTTCAAATTTAAGAATAATTTAAAATTTTGGCTGTCCTACTTCGTGAAAAAGATATAAATGAAAGAATATGAAGGACTGTGGCTTTCATGTTTTACTCCACAGATTCTTTTGTTTTACTTAAAAAAATATTTTCTTTTGGCCATGCCACAGGGATGTGTGATCTTAGTTCCCTGACCAGGGATCGAACCCAGGCGCCCTGCATTGGAAGCATGGAGCCTTAACCACTGGACCACCAGGAAAGTCTCTACTCATGTGTGATTAATGAATGGTGAGACTCAGTAGCCAACACTTTAACCAAGTGATCAAACTCGGCATCAGTAATCATGGTCCAACCTGACATTTTGGACTCCTGATTTGCTACCATATGAAAAACACATCATCTATAAAATATTCTTGCTAAAAAATGTTTAACTTTAGTCATATCAAGCCTCTAGGCTAACTTTCAGTTTATAGGAAATACAGGGGCTAAAGGAACAGTTAAAATGACACCAGGACAAATCAATCAGACAAATCTAGAATGAAGGACATTGTATAAAACAACTGTCCTGTGATTTTCCAACAGGGATTGTCATCGAAAAATGAAAGGTACAAGGACTGTTTTAGATTAAGGGAGACTATGTAGGCTTAAACCAGTGGCAATGCATGAAGGTCAATTGAATGCTTGTTCAAAAAAAAAAATTGAAAACAAAACTATAAAAGACATTCTTGGGACAATTATAGAAACTTTAGATTCTAGATGTTGTTATGGTGTGGCAATGGGTTTTAAAGGACATTATTCTAACTGTAGGAGATACATGCTAAAATGCTTAGGGGGAAAGTTGTTCAGACACACACTTTCAAATGACACAGAAAAAAAACTATAGTTAAAATACATATGGCTAAATCTTAATAATTGTTGAATCTAGGTTGAGGGCATATAGGTGTTCATTGTATTATTCCTTCAACTTTTCTGTATATTTGAAAATGTTCATAATAAAATGTGCAGAAAACAACTGGTCTTGAAGGCCTTCATCTCAGTAACATTTTGGCTTAAATTGCAAGTAATTTTTATTTGAATATTGTATCTGAATGTGCTAGGGATAAGAAACACTTGGTACCTTGTTGTGATAATTTGATTTGACTCAATGTAGCTCCTTGTTGAGACTATCTGCCTGAAGCATTGAAACTGAATTCATTATAACTGAGAAGTGCAGATGCAGAAGTACAGACACACCAAACCTTATATATCACTGTTGCTCAATTGATATTTCAGCTACCTTATGAATGTGTCTCTTGCTAAGAAAGGCATTCATATACATGTTGCTATTTCAGCAACAAAAAGTATCTATTGGAAAATTATGCTTTGTTTATTCAGCCAATATTTACTGACTTACTACTACATGTCCAGACCTGTGTTGGCCTAAGGGAAACATCAGTAAATGAAAGGGGGCCACGGCTGTTGAAGATCCACAGCCATTGACTTCCAAGTGCACAAGGACAGATGTAGCCTCATTCATGCTAATGCAGAATTCTCTAAAGATTTTGCTTGTGTACACCCTAAAAAATTATTACCTTCATTTGTTGATAAAAATTTTTCATTGTATGTTTAAATGGCAGCAAAGATGTAATTCTGGCATAAAATTGATATTTTAAAATTGTTTCATCACTTTTTTTCAAAAATGGTCCTAATAAGTATACTTTCTTTACAATCTTTGTCTGGTAATCCCATATCTGAAGTCTTTGTAGGATGGTTTCTGTTATCTGTACGTTCTTGTTTGTATACATATATATATATATATATATATATCCCAGATATGGGATTACTATATTGTATCTTCCAGGTACTTAGGGGTCCCAGTAGTTCAGGATCATTTTGAACTAAATTTATTGCTTGAGATTATTTGGTTACTGGCGTGTCATGAGTTTGAGGTGCAATCCATGCCAGGGTTGGTTCGTGGGTATAATTTAATAAGGCTCAGCAAAACCAAATTTTCCTAAAAGTTTCAGAGAGGGGTCTACTTTTGGTTCACTACTCCTCCTGAGATCGCAGTTCTGGAGGCCCTGGGGGAGAATCTTGGTAGGTCTCTTAACAGGTGTTTCACCATGGGCAGGCTCTGGGCTTTGACAGTTGTTATTCTTGCTCCAGGAAGCTGTCAAAATTCAGGTTCAAAGTTTGCCTGTAATCAGCAGAGCAAAAGCAACTGCCTTGTTCCATTTATATCCCGTCCTTAGATTCCGGCCTGCTAGTTGCTTTACCATTTTTGTCAACTCTTCAGTGGTTTTACAAATATGTTAATATTTTATCAAGTATTTTCAACTGTTGGTCTAAATAACCTAGCCTGCTATATTCTTGGAAAGGGAAGTAAACATCATCATTTTTCTCAATACTTTAAATGAGAAGCTCTTCTAACCTGAGGTTTCTGCCTGGACTTGAAGGCAACCATGAACTCCTGGAAACTGTATGCAACATTTTGTGTTTATGCAGTTTTTCTGGGAAAAAAGCCCACAGATTTTGTCAGATAGTCAAAGGTGCTAATGACTGAGACTCCCCAGATCTGAGAACCACTGCTTTATGGTTCCATTAGCACGTAGCGATTTTAATTTTAAAAAATGATTTCAGAATAATTTCAGACTCACAGAAGAGTTGCAAGTACAGTCCAAAAAAACTCTGATATTGCCTTTACCCAGATTCACCAACTTTTAACATCTCTCTCTCTCTCTCTCTCTCTCTCTCTCTCTCTCACACACACACACACACACACACACACACACAGTCTTTTTCTAAACCATTTCACTACAAGCTTCAGACCTGATTCTACACCACCCCTAAATACTCTAATGTGCATTTCCCTAAACAAGGACCTCCCAAGAAGTCAGAAAATCAACACCGATACAACGCTACCATTCAAAGAACCTATTCAAATTTTAGTTTTGCCAACTGTCCTGCAAATGTCTTTCTTAGTTTTCATGTCTAGGATTCCTTCATACATTGCATTTAGTTGTCATGTCTCTTTGGCCTCCTCCAACCTGGAATAGTTCCTCAGTCTTCTGTCTATCATGTCCTTGAGAGTTTACGAGAATACAGCCCTTATATTCCGTAGGCTGACACTCAACTTGATTCCACTGGATGCTGCCTCATGCCCAGACTCAGGCATGCATTCCTGACAAACTTCAATTTTCTCATTATGTCAATCTGTCCCATCACTGGTGATGTAGACCTTGATCATCTACTCATGTTGATGTCTTCACTGTAAAACTACTATTTTTCTTTTTAACTGTTGGAAAATGTTCCAATAATATGCTAAAATCCTGTTCCTCATTGAAACTTCACCCAATTAGCCTCCACTGACAACTCCAGTCTGAACCACTAACAGGTTGGTAAGTGATTTTCTGTTTATATCATTCCTTTTACATTTATTGGTTGGCATTATACTGCAAAGGAAGAGCTTTTTTCTCTCCCTACTGATTTATATCATGATGAGCTCATGGATTCCTATTTTACTTAATAGGTTATAATCTGTTAATGTAATATTTATTTTCATGCTCAAATTGTCCTCAGCATGGCCAACGGGAGCCTCTTTGAGCCAGTTTCTTTATCCTTTTAGCATGGCCCTATCACTTTTTGAGCCTTTCCTTAATTTCTGCACAAGATGTTCCAGGCTTATCTTGTAGTTTTCCTGCTTCAGCCCTAAAATCTGACATTTCTTCAGAGTCTTGGTTCCTCTTTTTTTCCCATATATTTTTTGAAACTTTCAAACTTTATTACTTTTTAGAGCAGTTTAAGGTTCACAGCAAAAGTGAGAGGGAGGTACAGAGGTTTCCATATACCCCTACATAGGCTCCCCATTATTAACATCCCCCATGGTATATTTGCTATGATTGATAGACACGTCATAATCACCCAAAGTCCATAGTTTGCATTACAGTTCACTCTTGGTCTATTATTATGGATCATACAGTCTCGGTTCCTTTTAGTGGAGCATGGTATTAGAAACCAAAATCTGTATACTCAGTGTGCTTATAGCTACTGAGGTATCACTGCATGTCTATCATCTCAGAGGACAGAACTAGGAAATGTATATAACATACACATAATATTAAATACTATATATTTCCTAGCATATATATTTAATATCTGATATATATTATATATGATATTTATAGACATACATATATAGTTGAGCCTCGAATAACACTGGTTTGAACTGCATGGGTCCACTTATACTCAGATATTTTTTCAATAAATATGTACTACAGTACTACACCATCTGAGGTTGGTTGAATCCAAGGATGTGGAACCACAGATATGAGGGCTGACTATAAAGTTATACTCAGCTTTTCAACTGAGCAGTGGGTCAGTGCCTCTAATCCCCACATTTTTCAAGGGTCAACTATATATATTTCTATATTTGTTTACATTTTTAAAAATGAGTTCCTAATGATACCTATATTTCCAATCCAACACCTCAGGGTTCTTTCTAGCCTTCCCATTTTCCATATTAGTATTTTCTCCAACAGTGGGAAATCTGGTCATCATTATTCAACATAATCAATTGTCGAACCACACCAGTCTTCTCTCTCTGCCACCCGCATGCCTCTCCCTTCAGCATCCATGTTCTTGCCCACATTACTGTTGTGTCTCATAGCAGGAAGGGAGGAGAAATGGAATAGAAAAATGGAAGGGAAGGGAAGATGGGATGAGAGGGAAAGGAAGATAGGAAGGAAGGAAAGAGTTTAATGTTAAGATAATGCCATAAACTGCCTTCAATTATTTATAGACGTTAATGTTAAGCTTATAGTAAGGCACTTTACTTAATTATCATACGTATACTTGGTCAGCAGCAATTCTGTGCAACTTCTGTGCAACTGTTGCAAAGCCTTGGGCTTCTATCTAAACATGGGCTCATGGTAAAAAGTTGAGAGTTTAGTGGCAGTGTGAAGAGTGTGGCTGCAAATGGCAAACAGGTGAGGTTTAACAATTATAGGTCTGAAGATGAAGACAGACCTGTGCTTTAATTTTGGTTCCTCTTCTACATATGGCCAAAAGCAAGTTACTTATTAGCTGTCTCAGATTCTTCATCTGTGAAATGGCTACAATATTTGCTTTGCAAGATTGCTATTAACGTTCATTGGACATAATAGGGAGTTAGGTTAATTACTGTTATTGTTAGTTTGAGTTAGTGCTCAAAAAATTATACTGTTGTCTTCCCACACATCCCCTGTTGCTCCTTTGATTGTTATATGGAAATCCAGAATTACTAAGCTATAGTATCCTCATGGCACAGTGCACACACACACACACACACACACACACACACACACACACACACACACACACAGAGGCTGGAACCACATGTATGCTATACCTTTAAGTGTCTCTTTTGATCAAAATGACTTTTTCTCAGGTTGAAATTCTGTATGAATTCTAACTGGTTTCCTTGGATAAAAGTGTGGCAAATAAAAATATTTCTATATAATCTTGGTGTCCTTGTTTGAAAACAAAGAGAATTCTAATTATAATGCATATCTATTGTTTTGTCTTCCCTTTTCTTGTGGGAAATGTTCTTTCTGCACTTCAGTAATGTAGTTCCATGGCAGTGTACACGTTATGTTCTTAGAGACCCTCATCATTTGGTTCAGGGATGGGCACTTAGCTGGACCAATGAACTGTCCTTCCCCAGGAATTGTTGAGACCAGAGATCATTGCCTTCAGCCTGTCTGATGGTGAGGCTGAAGATATGACCTTGAGAGCTAACAGGGGCCTTGTCCCCAGCCATGTGGAGGAAGCTGGTGGAACAACAAGAAGCTGATGTGCAGAGAGAAGCAGAGCAGAGGGATGGGGGCAGAGAGGGGACTCTGGTTCCAGCAATTCCTGGGGCCCACTGGACCACTACCCTTGTCACAGTTTGTTCATGTCGACAATCCATCCCTCCCTTTTGTCTACTAGCTTAGTTGGTAACCAAGAGAGGTCTGACTGCCTTATGTATCTCAAAGGGTTTGTTGTGAGGACCAATGCCCGGCACATAGTAGGGACTCAACACATATTGGTTGATTACTCTTAGGTTTAACCTCCAAATGAAAAATGAAAAATGAAAAAGGTTGGGGCAATTCTCAACTCTAGAAGTAACCTTCCTTTGAGCATCACAAAGGAAGACACAGAAAGACAAAAGGAGGGAGCCCTCCACTCACACCGCATACACCCACATCCCTCCAATCCTAACCCAGGTTTACTGCCTGGAGGTTCACATACCTGCCCGGAAAGACCATCAGCACTTCATTCAGTAAATCTCGAAGTCTACCTCTCAGAATCCTTCCTGCTTTTGCTGTACAACCCCTGAGGCTGGGTCTGGTGGTCCTGAACTGTGACCCCAGTCTGAGTTGAGTGGTCTGCCACAGGCCTTACAGGGGATGTGAGTGCTCTGTCCTGTTGGGCGGGAGGGGTGGGGACTGGGGTATGAGCCTCCTTCAGATTCCATTCCTTGGGAGATAATATAGTCTAAACATATTTAAGAAAAAGCTTAAATATGCTCAGTTCTCAAGGTCAGCCCTTGGAATCAGCGGGCCTCCATTTTTGTTTTTTTTTTTACTATCTTAACCTGACTTTTGGCAACTCAGGTTATTTATTTATTTTTTATTATTTTTTAATTTTGGCTGTGTTGGGTCTTCATTTCTGTGTGAGGGCTTTCTCCAGTTGCGGCAAGCAGGGGCCACTCTTCATCGCGGTGCGCGGGCCTCTCACTATCGCGGCCTCTCTTGTTGCGGAGCACAGGGTCCAGACGTGCAGGCTCAGTAGTTATGGCTCACGGGGCCTAGTTGCTCTGCGGCATGTGAAATCTTCCCAGACCAAGGCTCGAACCCGTGTCCCCTGCATTGGCAGGCAGATTCTCAAACACTGCGCCACGAGGGAAGCCCGGGCCTCCGTTATTGTGTCAAGACTTTGAATTCTCTCCTACCTCGGGTAACATGAGTGACACTGGTCAAATCAGTGACATCAGTCCTCAAGGGCTGCTCTCTCTACAGGATTCCACTTCGTTATTTTTATTCTAAGTCTCATTCTGGTTGATGAGGCTTGGGGGAGGGCGTCTTCCCAACTCCTTCACTCACACAGATGGAAAAGAGACTGCTAGCATTCCTGAATGTATCATGTATCTAATCTATATGCAAGTCATCTGCATATTCTTTAAAATAGATTTCCTTGGGATTAGAGACACCATTAGTTCTACTCAGGCGATTCTAAAAGTGGTGACCTTTCTAACTTGTTATTTTCTACATAGTTCTTCATTTAGACAAAAAGCCAGGGATTACAGTGAGGAAAGGTGCTGTACTGATGGAAGCAGAGCTCAGTCCGAAGCAATTTAGCTCTGGCCAGATAAGCGTCCGACACGCAGTGTTATCAAGCCCTGTCTGTATCTGAACCGATTTCCCTTAGAGGAGAGTGTTGCAGCCTCCAGCCTAAGCAGGTTATTGAAGCAGTCCTTCCAGTCAAATGAAGAAGTTTCCCCGGGAGGGAGTGTGGTAGAGTTAGAGCTTGCCTTTTTAATTTCAGTGATATTTCAGTACTTCCTCAAAACGTGCATCAGAAGTGCCCGCGTGGGGAACAAAAATGCGTATCCCTGGGCCGACTCCAAACACGCGGCACCAGAATCTCGGGGCGGGAGGGAGGGGGACGCCGAACTTGTATTTTCACAGGCGCCCAGGTAACTAACTCTTCAGCTCTGAGACCCACTTTTGTCTGCACCGTGCCCGGCCGGCGCTGGGCTCGCCACCTCGCCGTCAGGCGCTCGCTCCCGCTGTTCTCCTCCCTCAGCTCTGCGCCTTCTTTGTTGCCTCCCTCGGGGTCATTAGAACTCAGCTCCTTCTAAGGTTTCAGCCCCATTGCCCCGCGCAGCCCGCGGGACAAAGCCCGTGCGGCCCGCCACCCGCGAGAGTTGCCACCCGCTGTCCGCGAGGGGCGCCGCAACGTCCCCACGGCCGCCACACACCGAGCCAAGAAGCCACGGCCGCCGCAGCCGCCGACGGAAGTGACGGCACCTGTCGTTGACGCGCCCCGCCCCTTCCGCCTCCGCGCCCCGCCCAGGCCTCTCCCCTCCGCCCTCCCCGCCCCTCTCCCTCCCCTCCCTCGCCCGCTTTCTGTCAGCCTTTCTCCCTCTCCCTGTCCCCCTCTCTCCTTCCTCTAGCTTCCTCTTTCGCACCTGAGCAACGCACCTGCCCGGGCCCGGCTCCGCTCCCTCCTCCCTTCCCCCCGCCCCGGCCGGAAGGCTCCGGCCTCCGCCGCGGGAGCTTGGCGGCTGCGTCACCGCCGCCCCCCCTCGCCGCCCCAGACAAGATGGACACCGCCGAGGAAGGTAAGTCGGCGGCGCCCGCGCCCTTGCTCTGGCGACCGGGTTCGGGCCGGGCCCGCGCCCGGTCCGCGGCGCTCGAGGCAGGCGGCGGGCGGAGCGGCGGGGGCGCCTCGGCTTGGGGCGGGCGCGTGGGGACGGCGGCGCGACCCGGCGGGCGGGATGAGGCGCCCGGGCCGTTTGCCCGCCGAGCGGCGGGCTCGAGGGGCGGCAGGGAACAGGAGGTGACCCCTTGGCGCCCCCGGCCGTTTCTCGCCCGCGCGCGCGCGCGCGGAGCCCAGGACCCCTACCCGGGCCGGGGGCGTCGGGCTGCGGTGGCCGCGGCCGGCGTGGCTCCCCGCCCCCTCTGTCCCACCAGTCCCGGGTGGGGGGGGGGACGGCGCCGTGGTCGCTGCACGAAGTCTGGGGGCGTTTTCCACGCCCTTCCCCACTCGGTTTTGTCTTTCTTTATGTCGCTTTGCCCCTCGCTCTCTGGGCCCGACCCTTTCACGATAAAACTTCTTTGTTGACTGAAACTTAGCGAAAAATACCCCGCCAGGTGACGGCCTGGTGGAGTGAACTGACTCCGTATTTAAAAACCTTGCCCTCTGCTTGCGTGGCCCCTAGTTGTTTGTTTACTAAGCGAGGCAGAGGCAGGGCCACCGGGGTTATTCGAAGCAGGAAGGCTCTTTGTTTCGGTGTAGTTTATTTTGTGCTTAGTCTCTGGCACCAATAAGCAGAGTTTTGTGTGTCTGTTTTGCTTTGTGAGTGCGTGTGTTTTGGATGTGGCTGTTCTGGAACAAGCTGACTCTTGTGAACTGAATACAGAAGTGAAGACATGACTGAACATCTGTGACTATTGAAACGCATTTGCTGATCCCGCGAAGGTAGTTGGGTTGTTTTTAAGCAGTTTTATCTTTTTGGAGTTTATCGAATAATTTCGTGAGTCTATAGAGGAAGTTCCTAATCGCTTTCCTGTTGTTGCGGTTATCGGTGAAGATACATTTATGCTTTGGGTTTATTATGTGGGGATATGATAAGCGTCTTGCAACCTTACAGGTTGTGATTTTGATGATTTTAGATGAAGATCGTTGGGGACTATCGTGGTGTGCAGTAATGGGTGATGAAAAGTTTGATGTCTGTATATGTGATGCGTGGAGGGGATCAATTTATCATTTTTTTTAAAGAAGTCTTTCTTTGGATAGGAAGAACCTCAACTGTAATGATATTTGCATGTTATACTTGACAGTTTACAAAGCATAGTTACATGCCTTCACATTTGATCTAAGATCCCTATGGAGTAGGAAGGTATTATTATCTTTTATAGGTGTGGAAGTTAGTTTAGTTATTTTAATAGTTTGTCCAAGTTTCACACCCTAGTAAGAGAAAGATTTGAACCTAGGTATCCTGATTACACAGTTTTCCTTTCATTATGGCTCAGTTGTTTTTATTATGTGCTGTGAGTGAAAGGTAATCACCACAGGAGACTCCTTTGGAAAAAATAGTAAAGTGAAACTGCTGAGGAGGTTAGGAATTACTTTCTTTTGACAGGTGGTCCTAGTGTGTAAATTTCCATCTACATCCATACATCCTTTTGGATTCAAATTTTAATGACTCAGTCTAGTAACGCATGTGTTTATTGATTTATCAATTGATATATACTGGCATGTTTTATTAAGTTCCCATTCTTTGAGCTTAGGCACTTAGTAATTGCATACACTTATGGTATGATAGTGGAGATTCATGAATTGCAGAATCGCAAAGCTGGAATCATGAAAGAAATATTTTCTGAGTGCTTCTAGTGCACTGCCCACCCCCTCAGTCAGGGTGAGGTACAAATGATATTTATTTACTGACTTGAACACTGTTCTCTATTGAAATAACTGACATTTACTGAGGACTTGATGGACGACATGTACTTCACTAAACATTTTATACACATCTCATTTAACTCTCCTAAGACTGTTAGGTAGGCACCATTCCCTTTTTACACATGAGGAAACTGAGGGTTAGTATGATTAAATAACTTGCCCAAGGTCATACAGGTAACAGATGTCAGAGGCAAGATTCCAACTCAGATCTGTCAGACTCCGTGGTTAAATTTATAAGTGGATACCCAGTGTCCAGTGTTGAGATGACTGTATTTTTGTCACTCCCTTTATAAGATGAATCTTCTACATAATTTGAAAAAGCTTTACTTTGCATTTGTTTTATGACACTGTTAGTCATGAAATGAAAGTGAATTTTAATACTGCTAATGCCTAATTTTGCAAAATTCCAAATTGGAAGTCTTCTGAAATTTTCAAAGTTAATGTAAATTTAACTTGAAAAAATGCTGGAAGGAAAGGAAGGATTACAGAAGATTTCAGGATAAAATGACAAAGTGAAGACACCGAAAAGCTTGGAAACTTCTGTTTGCTAAATGAGTTATTACAGGTTATTTCTTAAATTAAAAAATGCAATTGGGTTTTTGATTATAAAAGAAACTTTTTTTTTTTGGTAGGAGACTTGGACAATATGGCTAAACATAAAGAAAATAAAAATTTTAAAAATCTTTAAATTTTATCACTCGTTAAAAACACTGATGATGTTGTTTACTTATCTGTTTTTTAATATGTTAATCTGAGCAAACAGAAATCTGAAACACCAACCTGCAAAGAGATTGTTAAGCTCTTCCATCTCTTAAAAATTGCCTGTTGCTTTCCTCTAATGGTACCATATATGATGTTACCATATATGATGTTACAATGCTCAGAATGTTTCATATTTGTAGTAAACAAGACTGAATTCTATTAGAAAATTGGTTGTTTGCCAGATGGATTTTGACCCTTCATATTTTGTGTTTGCTAGGTATTAAAGATCTCTAAAGTGTTCAGTGTATTGTTTTATTTTTGTAAAATCAACAGTTTTATAATCCATTCTCATAATACAGCCATGCCTTGTTTTATTGTGTTCATTTTATTGAGCTTTGCAGATATTAATTTGTTTTTACAAATTGAGAGTTTGTGGCAACCCTGCATTGAGTAAGTCTGTAGGTGCCATTTTTCCTGAAGCATTTGCTCACTTCATGTCTCTGTGTCACATCTTAGTAATTCTTTTAAATATTTCAGATTTTTTCATTATTATTATATTTGTTATGGTGATCTGTGATTTACTGTTGTAATTGTTTTGGGACACCATGAACTGTGCCCACAAAGACAGTGAACTTAATAGATAAATGTGTGTATTCTCACTGCCCTACCAACTTCTGTTCCCGTCTCTTTTTTTCTCCTTGGGGCCTCCCTATTCCCTGAGGCTCAACAATATTTAAATTAGGCCATTTAATAACTGTAATGATCTCTAAGTATTCAAGTGAAAGGAAGAGTCTCATGTCTCTCACTTTAAATCAAAAGTTAGAGATAAGTAAGATTAGTGAGGAAAGCATGTTGAAATCCGAGATAGGCTGAAAGCTAGGCCTCTTGCACCAGTTAGCCAAGTTGTGAATGTAAGGGAAAAGTTCTTGAGGAAAGTTAAAAGTGTTCCTGCAGTGAACACATGGATGATAAGAAACAGCCATATTGCTTATATAGAGAAAGTTTTAGTTGTCTGGAGAGAAGATCAAACCAGCCACAACAGTCCCTAAAGCCAAAGCCTAATCCAGAGCAAGGCTCTAACTCTCTTCAGTTCTGAGAAGGCTGAGAAAGTTGAGGAACCTGCACAAGAAAAGTTTAAAGCTAGCAGAGCTTGGTTCATGAGGTTTAAGGAAAGAAGTTGTCTCCATAACACCAAAGTGCAAAGTGAAGCAGCAAATACTGACGTAGAAGCTGCAGCAAGTTATCCAGAAGATCCAGCTGAGATAATTCTTGGTGGTCACACTGAAAAACAGATTTTCGGTGTAGATGAAACAGCCTTATATTTGAAGCAGATGCCACCTAGGACTTTCAGAGCTAGAGAGGAGACGTCAATGCCTGGCTTCAGACCTTCAAAGGACAGGCTGATTCTTGCTGGGGCTAATGTAGCTAGTGACTTGAAGCTGAAGCCATTGCTCATTTACCATTCCAAAAATCCTAGGGCACTTAAGAATTATTTTTAATCTACTCTGCCTGTGTTCAGTAGATGGAACAACAAAGCCTAGATGACAGCACATCTGTTTACAACATGGTTTACTGAATATCTTAAACCCACTGTTGAGACCTACTGCTCAGAAAAAAAGAAGGTTCCTTTCAAAATATTATTGCTTATTGACAATGTACCTGTCACCCAAGAGCTGTGATGGAGATGTACAACAAGATGAGTGTTGTTTTCATGCCTGCAAACACAACACCCATTCTGTAGCCCATGGATCAAGAAGTAATTTCAACTTTCAAGTCTTATTATTTAGGAAATGCATTTCATAAGGCCATAGCTGCCATAGATAATGATTCCTCTGATGGATCTGGACAAAGTAAATTGAAAACATTCTGGAAAGGATTCATCATGCTAGATGCCATTAAGAACATTTGTGATTCTAACACAACATTGTAAATCAACTATACTTTAATAAAAAAAAATAAAATTTAAAAAAGAACATTTGTAATTCATAGGAAGAGGCAAAAATGGCAACATTAATAGGGGTTTGGAAGTTGATTCCAACTGTCATGGATGATTTTGAGGGGTTCAGGACTTCAGTGGAGGAAGTAACTGCAGATGTGGTACAAATAGCAAGAAAAATAGAAGTGGAGCCTGGAGATGTGACTGAATTCTGTAATCTCATGATAAAATTTTAACAGATGAGGAGTTGCTTTTTATGGATGAGCAAAGAAAGTGGTTTCTTGAGACAGAATCTACTCCTAGTGAAGATGAAATGAAAAGTTGTTGAAATGACAACAAAGCATTTAGAATATGATGTAAACTTAGTTGGTAAGGCAGGGGCAGGGTGTAAGAGGATTGACTCCGATTTTGAAAGAAGTTCTGTTAGGTGAACTGCTCTCTATCATCAAATATTTGAACTTCAGAGCTTGAGGAGATCTTAGATCTTCCTCATTTTATCAACTAGGAATCTGATCCTGCAAAGCACTGATATTTTTCAGTTTAAAAAAAAAATCTGTTCTTTGCTCAAGGATATACATTTTTTAAAAGTAAAAGCACTGCAACATTGGAGTAAATGTTGCAAGTATTGATGTATGAAACTCTCATTAAGATATTAAACGTTTTGCCATAGTAGGGTGCTCTCATTTCAGCCCAGTGATATATAGAGCTGATGTTTTTCATTTTTCTAAATTACTGCTCACACTAGCAGAATGTAGTATAAAATCTTAGCAGCCTATTTTTATGGACTGCCAAAACAATTGTTCTTTATGCTTTATGAGTCATATTCATTGGGAAGGGATGAAGCTGAACTTTATCATAGTTGATCATGTTCTATATCTATTATGGTAAAACCTTGAGGTGACTTAGATTTGGAAGTAATGAGTTAAAAGGATAGGAAGTTGTCAGAACCAGACAGCTAGTTACTGTCTTTCTAGAACCACATGGTCTTTCATCTCTGCTTCCAGTAATGCCTGCTTCATTCTTCTTGCCACAGATCAACTTTCACTGCTTTGGCATGCTTACGGGCAAGCATACATGCACTTATTTGACAAGTGTTTATTGAGCACCTGTTAACTAGCTAGGCACTATTTTATGCACTTGGGCTAGGCTGGTAACAAAATAGACAAACTCCCTTCTTTCATAGAACCTACGTTCTTGTTTTTGGCTTGGTAGAGGAGGAGGGGAGGACAGAAAATAAACATGTAGTAAATTATGTGGCATGATGAGATGGTTATACGTGCTGTGGAGAACAGTTAGTTGGGAGGGAACAAGATGGGTGAGAAAAGGATGAGATGAAGGTGGATTACAAAGGGGCATGAGTTAATTTTGGTGGTGATGGATATGTTCATTATCTTGATTGTGGTGACAGTTTTACCAGTGTCAAGCGTATCAAGTGATAACCTCTAAGTAAGCGTATTTTATTGCATGTCCGTTATTCCTCAGTAAAACTGTTTTTTAAAATCCATTGTCTTTTACTCATGCATGGCTTTGTAACCTCATGTATTGATTATTTGGTAGCTGTTGGATCAAGTTATGCAAATCTTCCAAATCTTGACACATTTTCCTGTGTAACATAAAAGTCACATTCATTAACGTCACCACGTATCTCAAAAAGGCTTTAGGTATTGGAGAAGCTGTCGTTCTTATTGTGGTGGATGTAGGTTTTCTAAAATCCTAATATTTGCTTGAAAGTTTTATTTTTGTCAGTGGCAGCAAATATTGTCAGTGTTTTCCTTGGTTCTTAGACTCACTTCATTCTTTTGTGACACAATGCCTGCCGAATACCCAAATCTGTCTGAATAACTGTTGTTTGTCATTTTGTTGTTGTTTTGTTTTTTTCCATAGTAAAAATGGTGTTTCGTGGGGGGTGGGGGTGGGGAAGCAGTTAGTTCAGCTGGTAACTCCAAAGAGTAATACAAGTGCTTTTTCTTGAGACAAACACTGCTGTTGAGCCTGAGTCCAGGAGTGAGTCCACACTCTCTGTATTTTTCACCTAAAATTTCCACTTGGTTCTTCTTTGAATCTTCTTTTTCCTTGGCACTTTGGATCCAGTGAGGAGACAGAAAACACAGTAACTTAACTAGAGGAAGTTGAAAGAATTGTTAACCTATGATTAGAGAATAATTATAAAGATGTAAGGACTACTGTAAAGTGTACTGTGGGCCTGAGGGAAAATGTCCAAGTAAGGACAGACTGGGGAGGGGTGAGGGCCCCTCCTCACAGCTGTGGTTCAGACCTCATTGGAGAAGTATGGAGTTGTCCAAGCCAGAGCTAGTTCACAGTTTCTGGGTGAGCAGGAAACAACCCTCCAGGGTGGATGCAGGAGACTCAAGGTTGATGGGTAGGCATGCAGACAGAGTTAGGGTACCACTGTGGGCTCAAGGCCTGGAGTGTGTTGAGCTGTTATCAGTAGGGCTGTGAGAAGTTGGATACTAAAGCAAACCTACTGACAGGGCAGCGGGAGCAAGGAGGGCTCCAGTCCTCCTGTGTGGTCCCTTCAGCACCCTCTACCGACAAATTTATTTTTAAAAACTCTTTAAAAGAGTCCAATCTCTTATCAGTGAACAGGTGGTACCGAAGGATAAATTTGGAGCTGAGAGGAAATATTCAGTACATTGATACTTGGCACACTCCTGCTAAAACTTGGGAGTTATTGCCTGTGCTGCTGAATTTGCATTTGCCCACTGCTGGCAAAATCCTCACCACGAACTCTAACTACTGCAGGAGTCCACAGTACCTGCAGTTAGCTGCCACTGCTGTTTTTAGAGCCAGAAGTAGGAAATGGCTTTACACCTTCCCACCATCTTATGATCCCACAGAAGAGCTTCTCATTGAAAGCATGTAACTCAAGCCTAGTCAACGAGGCAGATGTAGTTTTCAGGCTTCCAGGAGCAATAGTATAGGTGAATGTTAGTTTTGTAATGATCAGTAATCTGGAGAGATAAGAAATAACTAAGCTTTGGGATATATGGAGAATTGGGATATATGGAGAATTGGAATTTAAATGTATGCTTTCAAGGCCTAATTACCAAATCCATGGTAAAAAAAATAGGTATACTTTCACAGTCAAAATGGAAGTGTTTTTCACAGAATTTTAGCAGTTAAAATTTTCTTGTAACTGTAAAAGTAGCAATGAAACAGTAGAAACTTTGGGAAAACGGGAAGGAAATCACGCATGTTCTCATCTAACCAATATAATGGCTATCATTTTTTGTATTTTCTCTTTTAGGCTGTTTTGGGTTTTTTCCCTAGTTCTAAGGACAGTGTGTATTCATTTTTTTTATTCCTGCTTTGTTTACTTAACATTATGCAGATTTCCATATTGTCATATAACTGTTAATATTTGCTATTTTTAAGGGATTATAGACATTTGTGTAGTGAATGTACCACAATTTATGTAGCCACACTTCTGGTTTTAGCTATATAGGTTATCCACAGATATTTTGAATAATACTTCTTAATAATGTATTTTTAATATTTGTTTACTGTAATCGTAGCTACTAATTATAAAATTTTTGTTAATCAGCTATTAAAAATCCTTTGTTACTGCAACCAGGTGAATCAAGGTCAACATTAACAGTCATAAAAATCATGTTGATAATGTACCGTTCATATTCTGTGATGAAATGGCACTTTACCTATGTGATTTTCCTCCCCAGAACCCATAGCCCCACTCTAATCATGAGCAAAAACATCAAACCAATTCTGGGGACTTCCCTGGTGGTGCAGTGGTTAAGAATCTGCCTGCCAATGCAGGGGACAGGGGTTCGAGCCCTGGTCTGGAAGGATCCCATATACCACGGAGCAACTATGCCCGTGTGCCACAACTACTGAGCCCACGAGCCACAACTACTGAAGCCTGCGTGCCTAGAGCCCGTGCTCCGCAACAAAGATAAACCACCGCAATGAGAAGCCTGCACACCACAACAAAGAGTAACCCCTGCTCACCGCAACTAGAGAAAGCCCTCGTGCAGCAACGAAGATGCAATGCACACAAAAAATAAATTAATTAAAAAAAAAATCAAAGTCATCAAAAACAAGGAAAGTGTGAGACACTGCCAGAGCCAAGAGACGACTAAGGAGACGTGACAAATAAATGTAATGTGGATTCTGGAACAGAAAATGACATTAGGTAAAGATCAAGGAAATCTGAATAAACCGTTGATTTTAGTTAATGATAGTGTGTCATTATGGCTTCATTAAGTGTAGTAGAACTACCATCCTAATGTAGGATGTTAATAAGAGGGGATACTGGGTACTGTGTACGGGGGAGCATTGTACTGTCTCCTCACATTTTCTGTAAGTGTAATCTGTTCTAAAAAATAAAGTGTATTAAACCCTTTGTTTATTAAATTATCACTAGTTTATCAGCAGAAGGAAAGTGGAAACATTTTGAAACCTTATGTGAAACAATTTTCAGGGTAGACAGTGGCTTAAGAGTTAAGATGTACCCAAAGCTTTAAGAGTTGTTTTGCATTTTTTCTCATAGTAGATACTTAGAATATATTTGGTGAACTGGATTTTTGGGTAAGAAAACTAACGGGATGGGCTAGCCTTGAATGGGTGTTGACTTCCACAGCTGGCACCAACTTGATAACCTCTCACACTATTGGGTGTTCCCCCTCCCTTTCATCTCATGGGCTGTCTCCATATTCAGTCACTAAGGACTTGAAGGTTTCATTCAAAAAAAACTTTACTGAGCTAGGTACTGTGCTAGGAACTTCTAAAAGGTATGCTTTGTGAAGATATTAAGTATTCAAATAAAGCAACAAAAGTTGCCATAGGAGTTAACAGAAGAAATTTACCCTTGAAAACCAGGAAGAGCTTTGCTTTATTCTAGGTAAGTTTGCATTCATAACCAGCAGAGTGCATTGATTTTACTTTGGCCTGAGCAAGATTTGTAATTTTACTGCATGTAAATTTGGTGGAACCTTACTCCACCACAGAACATTATTTCATTTTTAGTGAAGGGCCTCAGGCTGCACCTTTTGTAGACTGCACTCTCCTTTTGTACCCTTGGCCTTGTTATTCTCTTGAGGTTTTGGGTAGTGGGATTGATCCTAGTAAACAAAATAGATTATTTTTTCTTTGACTCCCCCCCCTTTTCTCCATTGAGCCATTTTATTTGCACATTGTTATATACTCCTAGGAAAAAAAATTACAGGATTTCTCTCCTATGTGTTTTTGTCTTGTTTCTTCATGGTTGTCCTGCCAGCTGAGGTTGTCAGTACAGTGAAACCAAGCTAGAAGAATGGAAGTAGGTTATTTTGACATTTTCCTAGATTTTTGAGTTGCACTTCAAATCTGGGCCTGATCACTCCATGCTTGTTTAACTTGCCTTTGAGGTTCACAATAATTTTCCCAGCTCTGTGATCATCAGTGATTTGAAATTTGGCAATGTAAGCATGCTTCATCATTACAATTAGAAACCAGATGATTTTGAAGCATAGCCTGACAAGAACCTGGCATTTGTCTCTCTTTTCAGCATTGTTAATGCTCTTGAGAGCATCAGCCAGGTCATTCATGCACACCATTGCGGTAGCACGGAAAGATGGTGAAAAGAGTTTTCTTTGACTTTCTGTGTTGGTGGTGGTTGTGCTTGTTTTAGTTTTTGTTTTGGGAAGCAGCTAAGATCTTTTATAAAACAGGATAGGCTAATTTATGTCTTAGTCACAAAATTCCCCCAAACCTGAGCAACAGAAGGTTGCTTTAAGTTTCTCACTGACATCACGTCCAGTGTGGCTGGGGAGAGATTCTCCTGCTAATAATGCTGGTCACTTGGAGATCTAGATTGGAGACCATGGCTTAGCACATGATTCCACAATTGTTCAGGCAAGAAAATGCAGTGTGATGGATTGTGTTTATTGGTGCCCAAAGACTTCTATCCAGAAGTGATGGCACATCACTATAGCTCATATTTCATTGACTAAAGCAGGTCACATGTTCAGGTATAATTTCAGAGGTGACAGGGAAGTGCAGTACTGCCACATACCCAGAAAGTAGAATGCCAAAAATATTTGATGACCAATGCTGATGATTTCCACAGTCTCTAGCAACATTAATTCCTACCTGGTCGGATGAAATAAATGTGCTCATTGGGGTATATTTCAATCTACAACTTCATTAGAACACATTATAGAGAGGGAACTAATTTTTTTTCATGTCGTTACCTTTTCTCATTTGTTCTTTTTCTCTATGTCTGTTTAGACACTAGTACTGTAGAAAACCTGATTTTATTAAAATTAAAGTGTATTTAAAGTCTTCCTTATTTAATGTCTCTGAGTTTTTGACAAGTGCATATAGTCATGTAGCCACCACAATCAAAATATAGAATAGTTCTTTCACTCCCCAAAATAACTTCGTGTCTTTTTATGGTCAGCTCCACCCCCAGACCTGGCAACCACTGATCTGTTTCTGTCTGTATAGTTTTGTTTTTTCCAGAATGTCATAAGTGGAATTAAACAGTATGTAGCTGTTTGAGTCTGGCTTCTTTCAGCTTAACATAATGCATTTAAGATATAGTCACATTGTTGCCTGTATCAGCAGTTTGTTCATTTTTATTGCTGAGTAGTATTCTATTGTAGGGATGTGCCACAGTTATCCATTCCCCAGTTGTGGAATGCTTGGGTTGGTTGTTTCCAGTCTGGGAGAATTATGAATGAAATTCACATAGGTTTTTGTGCAAACATAAGTTTTCATTTCACTAGGTTAATACCTAGGAATAGGATTGCTGGATGTATGGTAAGAGTATATATGTTTTTATTTTTGTTATTTTAATAGGTATGTAGTGGTAAACTTACTGCGGTTTAAGCTTTGTTGTTAATGTAAAATTTACATAACAAAATTTACCATTCTAACCATTTTTAAGTGTCTGATTCAGTGGCATTAAATATAAGCACATTGTTGTACAGTCATCAGCATCTTAACTTTGTTTTTAATTTGCATTTCCTTAATGAGTCAGCATTGTTTCCATTTGTAGACCTTCTTTGCTGAAGTATCTGTTCAAATCCTTTGCTAAATTTTTTTGGACTATTTTCTTATTGTTAAGAGCGAATTAGTAAGCTGGACGAAGAATTTGAATAGATAGTTCACAAAGAGAACATGGCAAAATGTGGAAATATCCAGCTTCACTAGTAATAAAACTACTTCTTACTTAGCTGTTGTACTAGTTAGTTTTACCCTTATATTTCAGTAATGTGTTTCATTAGAGGGAGCAAATCTACTGTTCAAAAGGAAGAAAATTATAAATTTGGAGCGGTAGATAGTAGATATATATAAGATATTGACATTAAATTATGAAAAAATAAAACATTCAAGGAAACTTGATCACATAAACAGGTTGTGTATGATAACGTCAAAAAGTTGTCTTTTGGAATTGGGGGTTAGGTTTTAAATCCTCATTTCCTTATTAACTTGCTTGATAATATAGTTGGGCTAGGATTAGAAATAGAGTTTGCTAATCTTAAGTCTACTCCCCACTTGTTCTTGACTGTCAGAGGTGATGGTAGGGTCGAATTTTTTTCTTGTACTGTTTGGCTGGGGTACAGCAGTAGTTATTGTCTCAAGTTTTCTGTCTTGCTGAGTTGTCCTTCCCTGGTCCTTTGGCTAGAGAGAGAGCAAGCTTTTGGGGGGAATTTTTTTTGTCTGTTCTCATTGGTGTTTCTACCTTGCCAGCTTCTCCACCTCAGCCTCCAGTCCAGGATACTTGAGGCAAAACACAAATCCAGAGAACTCACTGCCTTGTGGTTCCTTGGCGTCCCAGCTTCTTTTGCTGATCTGCCTTCTCTTCACCTTTTAGAGTCTTCTTATGTTTGTTTTGTATTATAATATCCGGGGTTTTTAGCTGTCCTTGGCAGGAGGAGTAGGCAGAAAACTCCTACTATTTCATCTTGGTGTAGAATCTTCATTCGTCTTTTAGTCTTTATTGCTGCCTTTCTCTAGAGCGAACCTTTATCCTTATTTTCTAAATGATATGTGTTTTGCATGTTTCTGAATTTTTTTACATGTGGAATTATATAGGAGTAGGTACTCTTTGTGTCTGGGGTTCTTTATCACTCAACATCATTTTGTGAGATAAATCCAAATTGTGGTTTGTGGTTTTGGTTGGTTTATTGTTTTTGCCATGAAGTATTAAATTATGTGAATATACCAAAATTTATTTATCCAAATTTATTTGCCAAATTTAGGCAATTCGGGTGGTTTCCATTTTGGAGGCATTATTATGAATAGAGCTGCTATGAACATTCTTGTACATGTCTTTGAACATAAGTATATAGGAAACTATTAATTTTAAGTAAGATATTAGCAAAATACTACACAAATATATACAGTTGATCCTTCAGCAACACTGGTTTGAGCTACTTGGGTCCACTTATATGCGGATCTTTTCCAGTACTTATATGGTGTTGGCCCCTGTCCCATTCGTGGGTGTCACATCTGTAAATTCAACCAACTGCAGATCAGAATTTTCATCTGAATTTGCTTGAATCCGTGGATGTGGACAGAACCTGCAGATGTGGAGGGCCAACTATGGGACTTGAGTGCCCTGGAGTTTTGGGATACATGGGGGCTCTTGGAAGCAATCCATCCATGGATGCCTAGGTACACCTGCACTATAGGCAACATACACTTATAAAATAAGGAAAGAACTTCTTTCCCCCAACCCTGATCCCCACAACGTAGCAACTGTTAATAGTTTCTTATGTATTCTTCCAGAATAAATGTTTAACTATGACCTTTATATACCTGTGCCTTGTTTCACATTTTTCTCCTGGAATATAGATTGGCAGGGAAGAACCTTTGCTTCTACTCCATACGCACGGACTAGCTAAGGAAATTGAGTTGAGGATATAGAGCAATGGCAGTTGCAGCCTATCTCTTAGGTAGCTTCTCCTGACCTCCATTTCCCTGATAAGGAGTGGATAAGCCACACCGAATCAGGTGTGGCTCAGGGCCTGCTAAACAGCTGAGTGTTTGCCTTGAAGAGTTTTATAGCTGAGGCTTATCACCATTCTGGTTGATTTATAGCAACAATCTTTGCCTTTCCATTTAGGGAAATATTTATACATAAAGTACTCTTGAGCAAAACTCAGTCACAACTTCATCATGTGGGGAAACAAAAGAGTCAGTACTGCAAAAGAGATTTGTGATGTTGTTTCTCGGACCAGATTCTGTATTAGAGTCATTTAGATGAAATGGTTTTAATAGAAATGGGTTGTGGGTTGCATAGCAGTAGGCTTTTAGGAATGTTGAGGCAGATTATTTAGATCTTATTTTGCTTTCTTTCCCTGATGAAGATATAGCCAGTGAAAGTTTTAACACATTTTGAAAAACATGGTCAGTGAAATAGGAAAATTGCTAACATGAGTTTTCACATTTGTGTGTGTATGTTAAATAAACCACATGCAAAGACCTTCTGCTAAAGAACTTCACTGATAAGATTGGACTTGGTGGGCTTCCCTGGTGGCACAGTGGTTAAGAATCCGCCTGCCAGTGCAGGGGACACGGGTTTGAGCCCTGGTCTGGGAAGATCCCACATGCTGCCAAGCAACTAAGCCTGTGCGCCACAACTACTGAGGCTGTGCTCTAGAGCCCGTGCTCCCCAGCAAGAGAAGCCACCGCAATGAGAAGCCCGTGCGCTGCAACAGAGAGTAGCCCCCACTCACCGCAGCTAGAGAAAGACAGTGTGCAGCAACAAAGACCCAACGCAGCCATAAATAAATAAATAAACAAACAAACAAATAGGACTTGGTAGTGTTAGTAAAGTGAAAGTTCAGCTATGATATTTACAAATTGCATGTTAACCTTTGATTGTTTTTTTTAAAGTTTCATTATACAAAATTTCAAACTCTCACAAATAGATTAATGTAATAAACTTCCATATAACCAGCATCTGGATTCAACAGATACAAGCATATGGTTGATAATTCTTTTATCTCAATTCTTTTATCTCTTGCCTCCCCACACTTCTGCTGGATTGTTTTAAAGGAAATCCCAGATACGATATCTTTTCATCCATGAATACTTACGTATTCTAAGAGATAATTTTTTTTAAACAAATAACCACAATACCAGTATCATACTGTCTTTATCCTCCAAGTTTTAAAGTAACAATTAATATTATTACTATTAACATGATGATTACTGAATTCTCTTTAGGATTTCTTTATAGTTCCTTCTGTCTTTGGATATAGCCTACTTGAGGATATATTACCATGTTTTAAAGTCTAAAGTAATTATTTTCTGTGATTAAGCTTGATACACACAGGTTCATTTGATTTGTTTTTGGTTTATTTTGCATTTTGATTATTATATGATTTCCACTTTTATTATTATGTAAAAGATATCCATGTAAAACAAAGTGATTCAGAAGTCTAATGTTCCCTTCCCTTTTCCTTTTATAATCAGTGGAGCTTGTGAAGTCCCTGATACAATAATGATAATTGTATGCATATGTGTATTTTGAGAGAGCCATAGTTATTCTCTGATTTTTTTCAGATGTTCTGTGAGCAAAATCTATCTGTGTATCTATCTCTCAGCATACCTAAACATACCACTACGATAGAGCAGTGGTTCTCAAACTCTTTTGGTCTCAGGATCCCTGTAAATTCTTCTAAAAGATTCAGAAGAGCTTTTAATTGCCGTATAAGAGAATAAAAAAATTTAGAAATATTTATTCACTTAACACACTCATTATGTGTTAATATAAAATTTTTTTCATGAAAATAACTGTATATTCCAAACCCAAAATATTGGTGAGAAGAGTGGATTTGTTTTATATTTACATACCTCTTAAATGTCTCGTTTAATGGGAGGCAGCTGCATTCAAACAGGTGTCTCATGTAGCCTCTGGAAAACTCCACTGTACACTGGCAAGACAATGAGAGTAAAACACTATTAGTGTTATGGTGAAAATAGTTTTGACCTTGCAGGGCAAGGTGAGTCCAGTCCTGTACTTTAGACTGTCGAGCAGAGCTCTGGGCCTTGATTTAGATTTGTTGTGTTTGCTTAGTTTTCTGTTTATTGGTTCGTCCTTCAGAAGGATGGAGTCTTCTGAAGATCAGTGTCTGGTCGTATTCACGTGTTTCTCTGTCCTGCTAGTGGAAGTGCTGTCTCTCCAGTCCCACCCAACCCCACCTGCCCCTCGCGGCCGTGCTATGGGAGTGTGGGGAGACGTTGTGTCTCTTGCGGGTGGGCACATCCCTCAGCCTCCCGCTGTGATGTCCTTGCCGCGGCTCCCTGCGCCACACAGGGCTAGGTCACCTTGTGGGGCTGGTCCCTGTCTATGAGGCACCCGGCTGGCATCGGCCGATCAGCCGTTCACACCCATGTTGATACTGTTTCCGGTGTTTGTTCCTGCATCCCGCTAGCCCAGGTGTGCCCACAAAGGCTGTCCCTGCCCCACCCCAGTCCATCGCCGCATAACTTGTGGCTGACCAGTCATCATGTTGGTGGAGGGTGACGTGGTGACCCTCATTCGTGTAAGCCCAGTGGTGTCTCTTGCCGCTTTCCTCTGCACTGTGTCTTGCTTACGGGACACCTCTTGCCGCGCTTTGGCTACTGCGCCCTAGTTTCTACTCCCGCAGCTGCCTGAGAGCTGGCCGGGGAGACAGGATGAGGGGGAAACCACTTTGCCCTATGACTGCAGCTGCCTCCCCACACTCGCACTCAAACCCACCCTGAGTGGTTGATCCTGCCGTAGCACATGCCTGTCGCTAAAGTTAATCCACGGCCGTCTAAGCACTTCTGGCTTAGACACCCTGATGTTGAGAATGACTTTGAGCGCTTATTTGGCTCCTACCTGCAGAACTGTGGTAATTCTAGAACTAATCCATGCCCATGGGCATCAGCAGCTCTGCTCTGATGATTCTAGATGACCAGGATTGCACGTTCTGTGGCCCTATTAAGGAGCCGTTTTGCGTACCATGGCAACCACCGTGACTGGGAATTCGGGTGATGGGAAATCTGGATTCGATTCCATACAGGAAGCCTGGTAATCGACTACTCCAACCTAGGAAGGTAGCAGATTTGCCACTCGCGACCTGAGGGTGGGGAGGCAGTGATGAAAAACAACACTGGACACTTTCGAGGTCTGGTAATCGGAATGAGTCCACTTAAAATCCTTTAAGGCAGATCTGTTGTGTGGCAAATCTGGTACTGGCAGCTGAGGTAATCCCCAGCTTCAGTGGCAGGGTATTGAATTCGGTGCAGTTAAAATGCTGTGTGATCTGCCGTGCGGGTCTGCGGATGGGGAGCCGCCGTTCCTATCCGTACCCCCTACTTCTCAGTGCCCTCCTGGCTTCTAGCCGAGTCTCCGTGGGCTGAAGTGTGCACTTGAAGAAATTAAAGTACTCCAAGCAGGCGCGAGCTGCCTGCACACTGCTGCTGGAAATCCTGGAATGGGAGCATGGTTCTGTTTTGTTTGTGTTGGAATTTGATTGTGGAGGCCCATTAGACGGGATGGCTGGGATGCTCATACTGCACCGCTAGAGCTCAAAGTCTTAGATTGATGTAAGACTGACCAGAGTGAAAGCTTTTGCCATGGATGTTTTCATTACTTAAGGATGAAGGTGAAAATGGGAGGTTTGAAGAGATTCTGATCCCATGTTGTCTGACCATAAACAATGCCGACTGCCCTCGTTATTTCCGGTAATGTGCCGGCAGCTTATTGCTGGCAGCTTACGGGAAACTGAAGTCCTTCGGATGGTGGTAGCTGGAGTGTCTGGTTCCAGAGCTGAAATTTGAAGGCACAGCGGTGTGGTCTGCGCTTAATTTGACTCAAGCTGGACAACCCTACGCGACTCCATCACAGACAGGATTGGCACTTTGATAGCTCTTACGTGGGTGGTGGTGCATGGCCTTTCTGTGGTGCTGGAGTGATTTGTCTGGCTCCTTGATAACCGGGGAGACTAGTGTGCTCACCACTTAGGTTACCCCCAGTGCTTGATATCCCTAACTTCGACAACAAATATTGCTTAGCCACCCAGGATTGAGCAATCACAAGTCTGTGACGCTCTTAAGGGGCTGTAACTGCGCCACGCTTCTCAGCATGTGCGTATCCCAGTCTGACAGGTGCTGGGGATTCATTATTAAATCCATTAGTGCTGGGCTCTGGGTTGCAGTTATTCCTCATTAATGAGGAATTCCCTGTAAGAGAGTAGATCAGAAGCTTGCATTAAGTCCCTGCCCGTTGTTCATACTGCCCATCGCCCCTCAGATTGCCCACTTGGGGTTGGCATTTGGTCTTGGTGGATTGCTGAGAAGATGGTCTAAATGAAAATCGCAACCAGGTTTCGGTAGGTGGTGCTGCAGAAAGACCGCGTTAAGGATCCAGCAAGCGAGCTTGAGGGATAACTTTCGGCCATCTGTATCTCACCCGCCACCCCAGGCAAGACTGACGCTAGTGCCATGAGAATCACTTGGGGCGGGGGTGGAGGGAGTGAAGGAAGAGCTGCTGCCCTTTGGTGGCCGACCCGTAGCCCTGAGCTTCCGTAGTTTCTGCTTAAGGTGGTCTCTGGCTCGCCTCTCTCTGGCCTTCGTGGTCTTGGGGTGCCCCCTCCACACGCTATTGTGTGTGTGTCTGTTCCTGTCTGTCTCTCCCTCTAGGGCTGCTCTGCTGTTTCGATGTGTTTTTGTGAAATTTAAACTTCACAAAAAGGACCAGACTTAGGACTTTAGACTTTAAACTGTTAGGACAGGAATGGTGAAGTGATTTTGCATATTTCTATCTATAATCTGTTAGTTATGAGAAAGTACAGTTTCAAGTAAACCACAGTTTCCGTTATTTTCAATTTTGATTTATTTACAGAGCTCTCATACAAAGGGACAGTTGACCTTTTATATAATAGAAAATTTTTAAGTTTCAGATATACTAGATTATCATCCTGTTCACACTTTTTAGTTTTCCATGATGTTGATTAATGTTTTACCTAGTGATAGAGTCTTGCTTTAGCATGCAGTATTTTAGTTTTTGGTGGCCTATTATTTTTTTAAAAGTTATAACCAAAGATAATTCAATTTTTCTTTTTCATTAATAGACATATGTAGAGTGTGTCGGTCAGAAGGAACACCTGAGAAACCTCTTTATCATCCTTGTGTGTGTACTGGCAGTATTAAGTTTATCCATCAAGAATGGTGAGTCATCCTTTTAGAAAATTTTTATGTCTGAGCTTTTCTGTCATCTATATAAGGGATACTGTTTCAGTGAACTTTCTCTGTAACTAGTTATTTCTTTAAAATTTTTTTTGTGAAAATTTGGAAATTACCCATATTTCTTATTACCATGCCACGTCATTTTGGTATATTGTCTTTCAGATGCACGTGAGTACCCATTTGTTTATTTCTACCATGGAGAGCTTTTGTTTGTGGGAAGTGTTATGGTGTTGTAGTTTTGCTTGGCATGATTATAGTTTACATTTAGGAAATGCTTTGTGTAAGGTAATAACTCAGTGCTTGTATACATTTTAACTCATTTAATCCTTACAACAAAACTGCAAGGTGGAGTATGATTATGATTTTATGATTATTCAGATGAGGGAACTGAAGCATTGAAAGGTTAAGTAACTTGTTCTATGTCACACAGCCAGCCAATTAGTGATAGACCTAGCCACCAGGTAGCAGTATCCTTAGACCAATATTAGAACTGATGTTGATGCTTGGAGGTTCTTCTATATTCAGTTATCTTTGAGGATGTTACAATTTACTTTGATTAGTTAATTGTTCAGTTAATTGAAACTGCTTTTTAATAGAGGAAATACATGTCATTTTTATCTTTATCTGTTATAATTCTGTACTCTTAGAGGGCATTAATGATAAAAAGTTTAGGACTTTCTAAATTTAAAATTGTAAAAGTTCTGTGATATGTAAAATTTTAGTAAAGCAATATTAGTTTTCAATGAAACCTTAAAAGTTTTTTTGTTATAAACACTATACTTATGAATGTATTTGTAATTGCAGCTTAGTTCAGTGGCTGAAACACAGTCGAAAAGAATACTGTGAATTATGCAAGCACAGATTTGCTTTCACACCAAGTAAGTTCTTTCGAAGTTTTCACTGCATTTCTAGGTTATAACTGGCCACATAAAGGTGTTTAAACAGTTTTAAAGCAACTGTGTTCAGCTTAATTTGTCTTTTATGGTAATAGAAAGTATTGCTATAACATTTTGGAAAATATTTTTAAAAACTACACGTCAGCTTTTAATACACCACACGTCAGCTTTTAACACACCACACGCACGTGATTTAATTTGTGGGATATTTCTTTTTTTTTTAGACAAGTTCAAACGTGTACAAAGGTATAATGAGCCTGTATGTATCCATCACTCAGTTTCATCCATTTTCAACTCATAGCCTTTACATGTCATTCCCTATGCTCTTGTTCTCACCTCTCCATCCTTATTAAAGCAAATCCCATCATTTATGATTTCATCTGTACATATTTTAGCATGTATCTCTAAAGAGTAATGGTTTTTTAAAAAAAATACAGCTATAATATCATTATTTACCCAGAAAAATTATTGATGCCTTGAATTTGTCAAATATCCCATCCGTGTTCAAATTTGGGACATCTTTTGAGTTTAAATTATGTTGGTTGGAATAATAATAAAGACAAATACTAAAGACAAATAATAAAGACAACTCACTTTTTTAAAATAAGACTTTTTAAGCTCAGTATTTTGTAGGCTTTGGTAAATGTTTTGCAGATCTTTAAAATTCTAATTGTATTTATAACTCCTTTACCTATTGATTGATACTTAATATTGTTCATCTTAAATAAGTAGAGGTTTATACTGGCAGGTTATCAATAATTTGAAGCACATTTTCATTCTCAGATCCTAGTATATTGCTCTCCCCTCCCAGAGATTTTTTTATGCTTTAGTTTTTGTTTGTTTTAAGCATCTTGAGCTGCTGAGTGTAAATTCTGTAAATTATTGTTAGTTTTACCTTGTCTTTATGTGATGAGTGTATATAATTAAAATCATTACAGTTTCACTTTTGAAGCTTTGTATTCATAGTGCTCAAAAAATGTCAATTCTGTTATTTTGTAGTCTTTAATTTTCTGTAGGGCATAAAAACTGTACAGCTTAAGGTTTATTGCAAACTGCAAGACTAAATAATTGAATATCTTCATGAAGTTTGATTGATAAGAAATACTCATGTGAGCTTCTTTATTCTGAGGCCAATAAAAGCTTGTGTTTGTACCTTTTAGTTTTCATTTGACATCATGTGCTCTGTTTATCTTTTTCAAAAACTCTGTTTACTGGTTTAATGACTTGCTCCTGTATATCAAAAATCCTCTAAAGTACTGATCTTTGTGGGTATGTTGTAAAAAGTTGCTGTTTGTTACTTGTTCACTCCTTTGTGTCTGTAGCTGTGAACAGTTTTGTAATAGTGCTCTCATAAATTTCACATCACTGATTTTAAAACTTTATTTATCATAGCTCTTTGTTTTGGCCTTAGTGGAGAAAGAGGCCTTTGTTCCTTCTGTATGTTTTTTCGGAGAAACCTGTGGTAGAGCAGTGGTTTTCACTGGAACCGATTACAAAAGAAATCTTTCTAAAATGTGTGTACATAGGTTCTGGTACCAATTCCAACATGTGTGTGGGGTGCTTTTCCCTACATCAGTGAGCAGTTCTGCAGGACACCAGCTGGGCGTCCTACAGTTTAACCCACTTCTCATACTGTCTGCTCCAAGATAGCATTCCATTCCACAGGTTGAGGGCTCCGTCCTTAAAGGACTGGCGTCCCTCAACCCCCTGCAGATGCTAGTCGCAAACCCAGGCTGTTACTTTTGCTTTTGCCTTTCTGACCAACTGACTTTAAATCAGGGGTTCCCAGTGACCCCTTCATTGATTTGATTAATTTGCTAGAGTGGCTCATAGAACTCAGAGAAACATTTTACTTATTAGATCGTCAGTTTATTATCAGGAACAGCCAGATTGAAGAGATGCATAAGGTAGGGTATGTGGGAAGGGAAACTGCACCATTTTCCCCAGATCTACTTGTTTTCACCAGAGGGAAGCTCTCTGAACCTGAGGCCTTATGGGTTTTTATGAAGGCCTCATTACATAGGCTTGATTGATTAAATCGTTGACTGTTGGCCATTGGTTCTACCTTCAGTCCCTCGCTCCTCCCCAGAGGTCTGAAGGGTGGAACTGAAAATTCCAACCCTCTAATTACTTGGTTGGCTCCCTTGGAAAACCCGTGCCATACTCTTTCTCCCCACCCCTGCCCCAGACAGGTTCAAAAGTCATCTCATTAACATAACAAAAGACACCTTTATGGCTTACGTTGCATAGAAAATTCCTAGAGTTTCAGGAGCTGTGAGCCAGGAACTGTGGACGAAGACCAAATGTATATGAGAAATATATTTTGGTCATTTGAATGACCAGATATGTATTTCTTATAAATCACAATATTACCTGTGGCAGAACCTCTTTTTCTGAGTATTGAACCACACTTTGCAGAGAAGTGGGAAGACCTTAATTTACCATTTGGGATGTTGATTATTGTGCTAAAATGGGGTGGGGAGTGGCTAACAGACGTCAGCGGGCTGTTGGCTCTTACAGGAAGTGGCTCTGCTGCAGATTGTTGTGCATTTTGAGTGCTATTTCTGAGGCTGGCATGGGGGAGGGTTCTTTCTTGATGACATCTGTCAGCTTCACCTTTTGCTCCTTTTTGCTTTATGTGATCTTTTATAATTTGAGAAACCAGATAATTAATAGTGTTTGAATGCTGAAATATGTGTAAATTAGCATTACATAAAGTTCCTGGCTATGAGTGAGGGATGTGTACTTCTCTTGAATATTTTTTCCTGCTCAGAGGCCTGTTTCATTGGCTTCTACATTTCTTATGTGATTTGCTCTCATAAATGACTTCTGGGTAAATGTAGTATTTTATTGCAATTATTTGATTCATTTTTCTTATAGGAAAAAATATTTAAGTGCAATTGCAAATGTTGAAAGTTAAGATAGTGCTACCTGCCTAGAATATAACCTATTTGAATCTTCATGAAATTATGTGAACGTTTTCCCCTTATAGTTTATTCCCCAGATATGCCTTCGCGGCTTCCAATCCAAGACATATTTGCTGGACTGGTTACAAGTATTGGCACTGCAATACGATATTGGTTTCATTATACACTTGTGGCCTTTGCATGGTTGGGAGTTGTTCCTCTTACAGCATGTGAGTATTCATTCTTCTGTGGCTGGAGTTATTTAAACATTGCACAACTATTTAATATTATAAAGTAATATGGCATCATAGTTTTGTTCGAATGATACTTAATTATTTGATATTATAATGTCATGTATTAGGAAAACCTCATTTAAGAAATATTATTCAGCTGAATAAAAACCATTTTTTAACAGGTCAGTTTCTTGAATGAATGTGGGAAAGAAAAACACAGCATACAGAGGCTAATAATGAAAGTTCATGAAAGAATTGAAAAAGCAAAATCAAACCATAATTAGAAGGAAATTGAATTTTATTCCTTGAAGTTTATTAGAGCTTTCAAGGATGACAAAAGATGGGTTCTTTTGAGATTTTTTTTTATCCCCTTTTAAAAAACACATATCTAATGGTGCTGAATAATTGGGAAGCGTGTCTTTCAAATATAGGAGGCTCTTTGGGAGATTGGTATACTAACTCTTAGTTGATTCTTTTTAGGTTCTTTGTGTTCTTAAAGACATGGAAAGGGGTCGATAGTATATGGTGCCAGAGTATATAGATAGGATTCTTTAAAGTTAGCCACAAACAATATTTTTAAATAAGTATAATAATATCCTCATGTCTCCTTAAAATAAAGTAAAATAAACTCGATCAGTTATAAAAATGAAAATCTTACGAAAGTAGCAGAATAGGTACTATTCACTTGAAGAGTGAATTAGTGAGCTAGAAGATTGAGCAAGGAGTTCTCCAGGATGTAACTCAGAGACAGGAAGTTGCAAGTATGAGGGAAAAAATTTGAGAGATGGAGGCTACATCCGATTGTTTCAGTATCTGTCTAGTAAGTAGTTCCAGAGGGTAAAAGAGATTGAAAGAGAGAGAGCTGACTGTGATAAAGGAAAAAGACAATCCTAGACACATTGTGAAGTTTTCCAATGCTGAATAGGGCGGTATATAGATGTTATGCTTTCAGATTATCCTACAAAATCATGAAAATCAGACTGGCATCAGACTTAAAGTCAGCAACATTGAATGTTAGAAGACAGCAGAATAGTCAACACATGGCAAAATTTTTGAACCCAAAATCTTATTATTCTCAGATAGAAGGACAAAATACAGACACTTCAATAGATGCAAGGACTTGGAAAGCTTACTACCTCAAATCATTTATGAAAAAAGTGTTTGAGAATATATTTTACTAAAACGAGCAAGGAATCAAAGACAGGGAAAGGTGTGAGCTCCAGAGAAAAAGAAACAAGTGCTTCTTATAGCTACATCATAATTGTTGTTAGTCTACAATAATTAATAATTTTTTAGGTATCAGTTGGAAACTAAAATTCTAGATGATCTTAACGAGAGAAATTGTGAGGGGAGGATAGAATTGAGAGCTTTTTAGGTTGTCTTATTTGTGGTGAAATTATAGATGCTTTAGATAAAACAGGAAAATACAGTGTAATTATGCATTAAAAATACAGGAGTAACCAAGTAGAGTCCAGAACTGGCAAAGGTGATAAACAGCAAAGGTGCCATTGTTGCTGTTCAGGGGAGGAAAGATGGTCTTTTCAATAAATGGTACAGCATCAGCTGGACGGGCATGTGGAGCAAGTGACCCATACCATTACCGCCCACCTGACACAAGTTAACTTTAGATGGTTGTAAACCTGAATGTGAACATTAAAACCAAAAAACTGCTAAAAGAAAGTATAGGCGAACAACCATAAAAGAAAATACTGAGAAATTTGACTTAATTAAAATTAAGAACTTTAATTCATGCTCAGATAGCTTTGAGAGAGAAAGGCAAGCTACAGAGTGAGAGACGGTATTTGCAATACACATATCCAGCAAAGGACTTGTATCCAGGATATATAAAGAACTATATAAATCAGTAAGAAAAAGGAAGACAGGCCAATTAAAAAGTAGAACAGCAGATTTGAACAGGTGTTTCTGGAAAGAAGATTAAATAGCCAATACATACGTGAAAAGGTGCTCAGTATCATTAGTCACCAGGGAAATGCACAAGAAGATGCTGCTATGTACTCAGAAGAATGGCTGAAATTAAAAGAAAAGACAGTGCCAAATCCTCCTTAGGATGTGGAGCATCTGCAACATGCATACATTGATAGTAAGAGTATTATAGTATAGCCACTTTGGGAAGCTGTTTGATGTTATCTATCAGTGGTAAATATTATAAATACCTTATGATCCAGTAGTTCTGTTTCTGGGGATGTTGCTAACAGGAATAAGGACCTTGTGTCCACTAAAAGACGTGTGTAATGGTGTCGTCACTGCAGCTTTGATAATAGTAGTTTAAAACTGGAACCAACCAAACAACTATCAGCAGTAGAATGGATACAGTGTGGCTTATCCCTATAATGGAATACTACATAGTGGTGAAAAAGGAGCTGGCTGACGCAACATAGAATAACATGGATAAACTTCACTTCTTTGAGAAAAAGAAGCCAGGCACAAAAGAGTATGGATTGTGGGATTGCATTTATGTGAAATTTTAAAATAGGCCAAATTGATCTATGATGATAGAGATCAGAATAGTGGTTACCTTTTGCTGGAGATATTGACTGAAAAGGGTCTTGAAGGAGCCTTCTGGGGAGCTAGGAATGTTGAGAATCTTATCTGGCTGACAGTTACTCGGATATATACGAATATAAAAATTCACCCAGACACACTTAATATTTATGTAAATTTTATCTTAATAAAAAAGTAACAAAACTTAAATTTAAGTAACTGTTAGGAGAATAGAAATAAGATGATGAGTTTTCATCCTAGGGAGCGGGAATAGGAAGCAGTGAGTAAAATTTGTAAAGTCTGACAAAAGACAGGAAAGACAAGAAGGGAGGGCTGAGGAAGGGGAGTAAAAGAGAAGAAAAGATAAGATTGCAATATCTGTGATCATAGGGTGTAGATAGAGCCTCATAACTGTGTATGTATAAAAGTGTTCCGCTACAAGAGATAAGTACGAAACAGCCCAGGTTAATGCTAGAGGGATTTGTTAACAAAGGCTGACAAAACGCAGGAACAGTATTCGCCAGCCAGATATTATTCAAGATGAAACACTTTAAATGAGGAACAGCATTTTATTTCATATTAATAAAAGGCATAGTCCACTAAGAAAACTTAAGAATTTCTATGCACCAGCAAACAGGACTTAGAAATATGTAAAACATTCATAGTTATAGTGGAAGACTAACACTTCTCTGAAATCAGTAGATCAAGTAGTCAAAAATTAAGTAAGGACTTTGAGGATTTAAGTAACAGGTAACAAGCTTGATTTCTGTTCTGAATTGTTTACACACACACACAATTAAAGTCTAAATTATGTCACCCACTACACATTCTGTAACTTCTTTCTTTAAGTTAGCAATGTACCCGTGGCTGTCTTTTCCTGTAGCAATGTGTTGAGCTACCTTATTTTTAAGCACGCTAGTAAGGAGGACTTTAATTTATGAGTCTGTTTTCTTATCTACAGACAATTGGCTGTTTGTCACTTTTACTTGTTACAAGCATACTTGCTTTGAATGTTTTATACATATATGTAAGTAATTTCTGTCACAGAAAATCTTTTCCTGTCTTTCCATTTTGACTTGGCATTTGAGAACAGCCATTGAAGTCACTAAATTTTTGGTACAAGGCTATATAGGAAATGCTTAAACTAATACACAAGTACTGGTTTGAAAGAAAACCTCAGCTTTTGGGCCTCATTTCCAAATCTGTTTCTGCCTTTTCTGACTAAGAGGATGAGGGGATGGCTGTGTATTTGCCCTTACTTCATCTTTCCCTTCATGGCCAGATTTAAGATTTTGTCCTTTTGAGGACCCTTGAATCTGTTTGTCAAAAATTGGTTGTTAGTTTGCTTCATAGCATTGAAGCATGTACTCTACTGAAAAGTCCTCAATGTCAAAAATGTGTATCCCCAAAACTTTATTTTCATGAGCAGACTCAATGAATTTTAGAATTCTAGGTTAAAGAAAATACTCTGTATTATAATTTTGGAGATCTTTTCTTGAGATTGGCCCCCCCGCCCCCTTCAAACATCTAAGCTCATTTAATAAAAACAAGTAAGTAAATCTAGAGAGAATCAAAACTTTAAACATTGTGTAACATTTATTCTTTACTGTCACTAGTTTTAATGCTTGACTTTTTTTTTTTTAACTTTAGTATTATGAGGCTCAACCTTGCAAAGACTAAATGTTTATTTCAGTGGCATTCGCAGTGTTCCACTTTATCTGTTTAGTTGAGCGACTGTATGAGTTACGATGAGAGTTGTGACTGTATGCCTTCATGCCCTTTCTTGGTAGGTCGCATCTACAAGTGCTTGTTTACTGGCTCTGTGAGCTCCCTGCTGACACTGCCACTAGACATGCTGTCCACGTAAGTATTGAACCTCGTGGTGGTGGAAGGCTGCACATTGTGAATGGTGCTCATTTTTTCTTCTGCATACTTGTGTTTGTTGTAATTTGAAAAGTCCTTCTATTCCAAGGACAAATAATACCTTATGTTTGTTACCTATTCTAAAGTTACAGCTACAGTGGAAGTAGCTGACATATATAAATGATGTTTTAAAACATACCCATCTTAAAGGACAGTTTGGTAACGGTGGGACAGCTAGTTAAATAAGCTGTCGTGTAGTGCAAGAAATGTACTGTTCCATATAGTGATACGCTGGGCGTTCATTTAAACATGTGTTTTTAACAACACAGACATTTGAAGTCAAATTTCTTTTTAAAATGTTTTTTGTGATTGTTAGGAGATGGACTGTAAAAACTTGTTCACTGTGGTGGTTTTACTGTGTTTTAATTTGACATAAAGCTTTGTAATTGCGGTTTCTTGGGAAAGACATATATGTGTTTTCAAAATTATTGATGTTAGAAATGCTGTAAATGATAAGCTGTATCAAGATCATTAGAATATTAAGCTTGCAAAAGATTGCACCTCTGTTTGCTAAAATCTTCTTTTGTACCCAATTGACCTTAGGTTTCTGATCCCTATGTCAGTAAGGGCAAAGAACAATATAAGACTGTCTTTTAGGACAGAAGCATGCGGAATATATTATAAAAATAAGCCAAATGGCAATAGAAGAGAGCAGGAGAGCATGTTACATTTCTGATAGAAAAGAAATCGAGGAGGTCTTTTAAGTCTCTTTTGTCTGCATCATTATTTTGAATCGTGGCTGAAAATACTTAGAAATATTAGATGTGTTTGCAACTTGTTTTTCCTGCTTGCTAGTTTTACCTTTTTTGGATAGAACAGGCAAGTTATTTAATTTATGTGTTTCTTTGGCAGTATAGGGAATAGATAAGATAAAAGGTTTTGAACTTGAACTTTATTTACATTACAACAGCTTTCGAAGTAATGTTTATAAGTAGACAAGGATCTTGAAAATAGGGCACTAATGGCTGTGGCCCTCATAAAAAGGAGAAGCAGTAATTTGACACACTTGAGAATTTAGAAATAGTGTAATAAGGTAGCCCTTTGTATGAAAATATTGACTTTCTGTGAAATGATTCAGTGAAACAAATAGGACAGCGTTACTATTTTTGGACATCAGATTTTTATATCAGCCATCCAGAACACAGTCTTAGTATAGAGGCAAGAAAAATCAGTCTTGGCTGAAGTGTCATTCATATGTCTCCATGTATATGATGTAGCTCACCTCCGGCTTTCATTTAGGAATCGTATACGAAATAAACGCACATATTAGAAGTAGCGAGGGAGATCAGAAAAAAGCAAGGGGTGACTGCTAAGAGTGATGGAAGTTATATTTTAATATCTATGAACGAATAAAAGAACCGTTCTAAACAGGGCAGTCTTGTTCCATTTAGTGTGAGGCTAGAGTTGTATTTATCATTGTAATTTTTGAGAGAGCAGTGTAGCAGCCAGTCAGTATCTCAGTTGTTTAGAAGAGGTGACTTGAGGTCCCATCTGTGCTGTTCAGTAAAGTGGGGGTGTGTTACTTCTTTAATGGTTTCTGTTTTAAGTGGCTAAATATGTTAATGTTTACCAAAGCTTAAATTGGTAGGCTTTGGCTTTGTGAAAAACAGATGTTTATGGAAGCCATGTCAGTGAAAATTTAGTATTTTAGTCTCAAGTAAGGCAGTATTTTACTTGCCTACCACCTTTACTTCTTGTTGGCGGAACCATTAAACATCTGGTTTTTTGGCAAGTGTGATCACTTAGGTGATGCAAAGATGTAGCTGGTTGTAACAGAAGGAACCCTGACATTGGAATTTAAAAGTTGCTGCATCTGCAACTTTTTGGTGACCTTGGGCAAATCACTGGACAGTTCTGAACCCCTGTTTCCTCATCTGTAAAATGAGGAAGATCATGCCTCAGGGATTTGGGCGGGCTGTTCAAAGATTAAATTCACAAATACATGTAAAAACTATATGTGAATTTTGAGCACTATGTTAATACATAGCAAAATTATCACCAAAACTCAGAGCTGTTGCTTGCCTTATGTTGGCAGGCTCTCCTTTTCTCTGTGACCTGATTGGTTAGTGGGCCACACCTGAGTTGCCTTCATGAGCTTCCTCATTGACATGGGAAGAATGCTGAAAGCTTGGTGGGAATAGTGGAAAGAAATTGTAAGCGTGGGTTGCTTTTATAATCTCATGCTGCCTTTTAGAATTTGAAGAATTGAGCCAGTTTTTCTGAAAGCACTTATAAGTAAATCACTTATTTTTTCTGAGTAATGTTTCATTTTTCTCTATAGAATCCATTTTCTGAAATTTTACTTAAAATTTCTTAATATCTTAGCAGCTGCTACATATTCTGTAGCTCAGTTCCTCAGCATCTCTAGGCACAGTCTATCAGTTAACTATTGCTGCAAAACATGCTGTCCCTAAAACTTAGTGGCTTGAAACAACAAACATTTTATTTGCTCATAATTCTGGGAGTTAGCAGTTTGGGCTGGGCTCAGCTGATCCATTTATCTGTTGGGCTCGCCTCCATTATGCATATGTATCACTGGGGTTGGGTAGTCTAAGATGAGGTACCTTGGCTCTTCCATATGGCTTCTCATCTTCAGAAGGCTAGTGGGGCTTCTTTACATGGTGGCCTCAGGGCAGCATTCTAAAGGGGTGAGAGTGGAAGCTTACCTGAAAGCTCTCTTCTAGGCTTTAGAACTCAGGAAATTCGCTTCTGGTCCAGACAGTTCACAAATCAGCCCAGATTCAAGGTGTGAGGGAAAAGGAAAGGATTCTACAGTTTGTCACCATTTAAAAATCTACAATAAACTCTACAATAAGCAGTTGCTGTTCTTATTGCTGATGACAAGGAAGGAGTAGAGAAGGGGGTATTTTAGTCCCAACCTATCAAAATTTTAATGGTCTGGAGGGGTCCTTAGCAAGGGGGTGATTAGTATTCCTCTTTTGATTAAGGTATATTCCAGATAACATCTGAGGGCCACATTAGTTCAGTTTGGAGCTACCAGGCCGAGGTCTCCCAAATTGACCCTTCCTTAAGTTCTCCATGGAGGGAAAAATGTCTATTATGGTGGTGAATTTTCCAAAGGCTACCAAGATTCTTGAGTTACCTTTGAATTACTCTGAAATCAGACATAGACCAGGGAAGGATATGCTCCTTCAGAGAGGAAAAGAACAAAGAGGTCTTCAGTATTATTATACTGCGTGTATTTTCATGTGAACCATACTTGATCTGTCTGGATTTGTTGAGAAACTAATATACTTTTGGTGTATTTGCAGTTGGCATCAAAATTTAATCTGCGTTCTAAATGAGGCATTTGTAAAATGTACCACAGGCTCCTTTGCCTTACGCATTGTGTACTGTGTATTTCTCAGCCTTCCTTTATGTTGTCTTTAGGCCTTTCTAGAGGCCCTTCTCCACCTTTCTGATTTGCTGATTCTGTTCATTTACATGGGTTTAAGTATCAGCTAACTAAGTTGGTTCAACTTGTGTATAAAATAAGGATGAGGATATTCTTAGTAAGGGTTGGACAGAGTCATGTATCTTTAGGAAATTACATGTATTTAATACTTGACCTTTGTCAAGTATTTGGCTACTTTCAGTTTTTTGCTTGCTGCCTTCCTTTTTCTCAGCTATGTTCAAAGAGAGGCTGGATAGCCAATTTATGTAGTTCTGATGTTATTCTTTGCTTTCTATAATATGAACACATATAATACAAATATATAAATAAACATGTTTGGCCAGCTTATAAGATAGATAAATTGCCACCATCCTCAGAAATAATTCTTTTTGAGAGACTGATTTTTCACCAGAAAGTTATGACTGACTTTTCTTGTTCTTTCTGAGATTTTTATGTAAAGTGAATGTTGTTACCTTTGGTTTCTTAATTTTAAGTATTCTTTGGAGTAATTCTATGTACTTTTTTTTTTTTTTTAATAGGGACAATTTGTTGGCGGATTGTTTGCAGGGTTGTTTTGTGGTGACGTGCACATTGTGTGCGTTCATCAGCCTGGTGTGGCTGCGAGAGCAGATAGTCCACGGGGGAGCCCCGATCTGGCTGGAGCATGCTGCTCCGCCCTTCAACGCTGCTGGGCATCACCAAAATGAGGTAGCTCCCTCTATCCCCAAATTCATTTTATTTGGGTAGGACATAAGAATTATTGTCACCCTCTAAGACCCAAACCCTTGACTCCCGTGTCCCTCATTGCAAAGCAGGACAGTGACAACGTTTGGGAGAAGATTAAAGGAGATGTGAAAAATCAAAAGAGTGCTGTTGTTACTTTGCCTCTTAGTTTTCTAGCAAGACTGGGAACAGTACTGGGGGTATACTGCATGCTCTTTCATTCCCTTTGCCTGGGTTAACAGCTTACCGCCGGCCTGGCAGTTAATATACAAACCTCCTGCGTGGGCTTCTGACGTGCTGCATAACATTAAGGAAGCCCCCTTACCCTCTTTGTTCATTAGTTTCTTCATGTGTAAAATGCCTCACCTTTGTTGCTTTTAGTAGAAACATTACCAAAAGTAGAAAAATTGGAGTACTGTTGATAACAGTCTTGTACAGTTTTACTTTTTATTTATGAGATGACATGCTTAGATACAAGAGTGTCTGCTAGAGACATTAAGAAGAGGAAGATATGATAAATGGTTTTTATTATCTTGTTTACTGAGAAATTATAGGGCTGAAAATGTAAAAAAGAACCCAAACTGGCTACTCACAATACAAAAACAATTTGCCCTTTGTAAAATTTTATTATGAAAAAATTGACTATAAAATTCAAAATAATACTTAACGATACTTAACGACTTAATTTTTCAATTAAGGACCTTTGGCTTTTTTTAGTGTGAAGATTGATTTCATCAAATTCTGCCATACCCTTTTTTCTACAGAATTAAGAGTACAACTTCGCCTTTGAAAACCACACATATGAAAAATGGGACTATTAAGCAAGTTTTTACCTAGTGTTAATACTTTCATCATTGTACCTCATATTTTGAAGCATTTTAATACAGTTCTTTTAGAATCTTCATTAACTCCATAGGAGTTCAGTGTTTTAATTAACTACAACTAGGTCTTTGCATTTGGTAGGTAGCAGAATTCAGGAAGAGCCAGAGAAGGGTGCTTGTGGAAACTGATAAAGTTCATATGGACAGGCTTACCCTCCTGAGCAGAAATGAGAAACCTTTCCTCAAGTGTGAACTGAGAATTAAGTTATAAATCAGTATGTGTGTAAACAGATACATAAATATATTTTCATCCCTGAAGTGGTCAGTAAAGACAAGAGATGCCTTATAAAGAAGGATTACGGAATGATGTATTCAAGATAGCCAGATTTGTTAACCTGTTTCCTGTAATGCTTTGTGAAATGTTCATCTCTAAATTATATTGAATGAATATGTACACTGTTAAATGAGTTTATGTTCTTATATACCAAGTTGATCCAAATTCAGATACATTTAGAAGAAATGCCCTTGAGAGGTGGGGTTTTTCTGGAATTTTAATAGAGTTTGTGTCTGTTTGCTAGTTTTGTTTTTTTTTAGAAGGGAGGGTGCTATTTGAAAATAGAGCAAAACTGAGGCAAGTTAGCCAAATTTCTGGTCTCCTCTGTTATTTTAGGCTCCAGCAGGAGGAAATGGTGCTGAAAATGTTGCCCCCGACCAGCCTGCTAACCCACCAGCTGAGAACGCAGTGGTGGGGGAAAACCCTGCAGCCCAGGATGACCAGGCAGAAGAGGAGGAGGAGGAGAATGAGGAGGAGGACGACGCGGGCGGGGAAGATGCAGCTGATGCCAACAATGGGGCACAGGGTAATGGCCGCCGGCCTGTGCTCAGCCTTCCTTCACGACCATGAGTCCATTCCCAGCTCACCTTGGGGAGCATTGGAGTTTTCAAAATTTAATGGGTTTGAAGTTCTGTTTCTAACCTGTTTTTACTTTATTTTGGCAGACTTGCATTTATGGATATACATATGCATACTTTTTTTTTTTTCTATGAAGCAGGGCACATTTTGAGTTTTACAGTTGTACTTTAGGGACTCCCCTAGTGGTTCAGTGGTTAAGACTCCGAGCTTCCACTGCAGGGGGCATGGGTTCAATCCCTCTTTGGGGAACTAAGATCCCACAGTGCCGCATGGTGCGGCCATAAAATAAAATAAGATTAGATGAGATAAAATAAAATTCTACTTTACACAGGACTTTTTATAGGATGGATGGGAAGAAATTATTTGTAAGTTGGAATAGATCCTGTTTTTTTAAAATGGAACTTGATACAGTTTTATCTTATTCCTTTGCCATTTTTATTGAGTCAGTACAACTTTTATTATCAAAGAAGAATTCTTGAAGTGTACTCTGCAGGCCAGATAGCACCCAAAGAAACCAGTTTCTCATTTTCTGGCAGTATAACTCCAGAGTGGTAAAGAACTTCTGAGACCAGCCTGCCAGTCAGCTGTCAGTAGTTTCACCACCTTCTTTTCTTTCCTCTGGCCCCAGAGTTTTCCTGTCAAGCGCTGCACTGTCTCTGGGTCCACTTATCACTGCTGATACCTGAGTGTTTCTTGTGTGCCAGGCACTCAAACACCAGGTCACTGCCTTCATGGAGTTTCTGGTCTAGTGACGAAGTAGAAATATCCAAGTGAACAAGTTTGTCATTACACATTGTGGTAAATGTGCACGTTGCTCTGAGGATGCTACTGAGGAGAGACCTATTTTAAATAAGGTTCCGCAGGTAGCTCAGAGTAAGTGATATTGGAGCTGAGACGTGAAGGATGAAAAGAAGCCAGTTGTGTAATGGGAGCAGGGGGCCTTTGCAGGGAGAGGTGGGTATATGTTCAAAGGCTCTGGGACTGTGGCTCCTGTACCCTAGTGCTGACCCTTGTTTCCTTCTGTTTGTCTAATGCAGTAGGCCCTGCCTGGTCTTCCTTCTTCCATTCTTGCTCCACATAGTGTTTGTACTGCTCTCTGCCCTTAAAATCTGTCAGTGATCTCCCCATTATGTTAAAGAACAAAACAGAATTCAGGCTTCACATTCCTCTTGTATGATCTGATCCCTGTCTGTCTGTCATACTGCATCTTCTGCCACCCTCTCCTCCTCACCCAGAGAATTCTAGTCCCCTGGCTTCTTCACTTTTCTCAAATCCACCATATTCATTCTTGATTTAGAGCTGTTGAATGCCTCTGTTTCACATAACCCTGCTTATTTTCTTTCTAGCACTTATCACAATCTAGAATCATCTTATTTTATATGTTGTATTTATTTATGTTTTTTAAAAATTGCCTAACAAGCAAATACTCAGTTTGGAAATATTTTAAGTGTGGTTTACCTTCTCAACAACAGTTATAAAACACCAAATTAAAAGAGTATATTTATTTATAATTCAAGTTCTATCAGTAATCTCTAAACTACAATTATATTTCCAGACGACATGAACTGGAATGCTTTAGAGTGGGACCGAGCTGCAGAAGAGCTTACATGGGAAAGAGTGAGTAAGACTTCTTTCTATCAAGTATCCTAGTGTTTTAATCCTAATGTATATCTTAAAGTTGACCATATTTAGATGTATACATTAATTTTCCAGTTACATTTAATGAAAACAATTACCAGAACTTTAATTTCTAGGGAAAATTAAGTAATGTATTATTTGTGATGAAAATATTAAAAATATTATGATAAAGGTCTATTGATACCTTTTTCTATCTTCTGGCCTTTAATACAAACCTTGCTCCACTTACAAAATCTTTAACTTGAAATTGTGGACTTCTGAAAATGAAGTAACAATTTAAATTTAAGTATTATTCTGATGCTTCAGTTGACAAAGTAATACTGTTGTATCATGAAATCTTGACTGGCTCCATATCTACTGAGTTGAAACCCAAGATAGAAAATTTTAACTTTATAATCATATAATTTGGATTAAAAGAAGATACAAAATATAAAACTCCCAAGAACAGAAGTTTTTCACTCTCTGAAAATGATAGGCTGTATTGGAAAGTAGTGGGTAAATATTATGTTTAAAAATATTAAAAGGAAAATGAGCTTTTTTCATAAATAGAATAAAAAATCCTGTTGCATCTTAAATTAATGCATATTATTTATTTTAGATGCTAGGACTTGATGGATCACTCGTTTTTCTGGTAAGTAAAGCTAATCTTTTTTTTTTTTAATTAATTTATTTTTTGCTGCATTGGATCTTCATTGCTGTGCGTGGGCTTTTTCTAGTTGCGGCGGCAGGGGCTGCTCTTCGTTGCGGTGCGTGGACTTCTCACTGCGGTGGCTTCTCTGGTTGCGGATCATGGGCTCTAGGCCTGAGGGCTTCAGTAGTTGTGGCACACAGGCTCAGTAGTTGTGGCTCATGGGCTCTAGAGCGCAGGCTCAGTAGTTGTGGCACACGGGCTTAGTTGCTCTGCGGCATGTGGGATCTTCCCGGACCAGGGCTCGAACCTGTGTCCCCTGCATTGGCAGGCAGATTCTTAACCACTGCGCCACCAGGGAAGTGCAAGCTAATCTTTTTTAATAACAGAATTGCAACTTAATTATTTGTCTTAGTGATTCAGTGATTTCAGGTTTACAGTATGTTCTGGCTTTTTATATTAAAGGTCAGAATGCCCTGTGATTTTTGATTACTTAATATGTTGAAGAAAGTCTGTTTTGTGCATTGAAAATAACTGGCAAAGCATAAAGGTAATATTATTTACAAAGGAAATTATTAAACATATTTGATTTTTAGAAAATGAAATTCAAAGTTGATGGTAGTTAAGAATACTTGGCTTTCTTTTAAAGTCCCACCTTGTGGGACTTCCCTGGTGGCGCCGTGGTTAAGAATCCACCTGCCATTGCAGGGGACACAGGTTCAATCCCTGGTCCGGGAAGATCCCATGTGCCGTGGAGCAACTAAGCCCGTGCGCCACAACTACTGAGCCTGTGCTCTAGAGTCCATGAGCCACAACTACTGAGCCCGTGTGCCACAACTACTGAGCCTGTGCTCTAGAGTCCATGAGCCACAACTACTGAGCCCGTGTGCCACAACTACTGAAGCCTGCATGCCTAGAGCCCATACTCCGCAACAAGAGAAGCCCGCGCACCACAACGAAGAGTAGCCCCCGCTCACCACAACTAGAGAAAGCCCTCACACAGCAACGAAGACCCAATGCAGCCAAAAATAAATAAATAAAATAAATAATAAAAATTTTTAAAAAATGATTAAAAAAAAAAGTCCCACCTTGCAATGTTTAATGCCAGAACTGGTGAAAACAGCGCAGTTTTACACTATTCACAGAGAGAACCCCCTGTTTGTTGCGCCTCTCCTATCTTTACCTTAATAATAAAGAGTACAACTGTAAGGTGAAGAACAGTTCTTTAATTAACTTGTTCTTTAAGGAGAAATGATGCTCTTCTCAGGTTCTGTAATACAAAATCACTTGCCATTTGGGATTTTTAAATAGCTTTAGGTATCAAGATGACTTTGGCTGCAGGTAGCCAAACCCCAGCTGACCAAACCAGTAACACAGGAGGAAGTCCAGAGGCAGGATGGGCTTCAGGTGTGCTTGATCCAGGGGCTCAGCAATGTCATTGAAGAGTCAGATAATTTCCATCTGTCTCCTCTGCTTTCCACAGTGTTGGCTTCCTCTTCAGGCTGGCTCCTCAGGCCAGAATAGGAAGTTGAGGTTAGTAGTGTGAGGATTTTGAGGAATGTATTTGATGATAATTCACAGATTAGTAAGAATGTGATATTAGTGAGCTCCTATTCAAGGCTTGAGTATGGTCAGTGTAGAGGGTATTATTTGGCTGTATACTCATTTCTGTACTTTATCAGTCCCTCATAGATGAGTGATAGAAGTCGTTGAGGCAGTGGTGTTAATTCAAATCCATTCTAATTTTTAGAAAAAAACCACAGGATGACTTCATGCATTTGTTACAAATTATTTAATATGTACCATGTGCCAGCTGTGATAGTTACTGGATGATTCAGAAATGAATGAAATAGGGTACCTGTTCTCAAAGACTCTTTATAGTTTAGTAGAGAGAAATGAACATGTAAACAAGGAACTTTAGGTAAAGACTCTGACAAACAGTGTGTATAGGACACGAGAGGCATAGAAGAGGGCTTAGTCAGGCCTTTCTTAGTAGAGGGGAGTTGTCAGCAGGGAATTTTTATAGAAGATAACTAGAGGTTGAGGCACGAAAGATATTGAGGATAAGGACAGTTTGGGAGCCCTTAAGGCAGAGAAGCTGAAAAATTCAAGTGATATGAGCCCACATGCTAACTAGGAATGTACAGTAGTAGTCCTCTCTTAAACAGACTTATCATCCTCTTGCCACTTGGATTTGTGGCAAATTGGGAACCTGATTAGAATAATCTTTCTAAAAAGAAAATCTTACCGTGTTAAGATTCATGAAAATATTCCTCCATGGCCCCCTTGGAAGGATCATTTAACTTGATTGTAGGGGGAGGTAGTGGGCCTGGGCAAACAGACTTGGGTGTCCCGATAGTGTGGAGCGTGACTGAGCACATGCGGAGGAATAGATGGGTGGGCCTCATGTTGGAGGCGGTAGTACATAAGCGTGGAGTGTGGACAGGTGAGAGCGCATATTCTGAGACTTGAACAAAGAAAGCCATGGGGACAGAAGGTACCAGAGAAGATCAAGTGACCTTAAGGCATGAGAACACACTGGACACTGAAAGAAGTGCTGTGCAGTTTACATTGATGTGTTGTTCAGAAATAATGTGGTTTTCAAATTTTTCTTTACTTAGAATTTTTTAGTGTCATATGACTTAAACCTGGCGATTATTTATGAGAATCTGTGTAGTTTGTGATAGATTATTAATTTCTGAAGAGGAAATGTTTATGGATTGATTTCTTTGATTTTTTTTTCATGTGGACATTATGAACTTTAAGTTTCATTAGGTTTAGTTTTATGAGCTGTCTAATGAAAAATGAAGTTACACATAATTTCTGAACAAAATCTCAAAATTATAGTAAAAATATCAGTCTTATAACTAAATAAATGGATTAAACATAAATAGGAGATGAATATGTTTTATTAATGCTCTTTTCCTTTAGGAACATGTCTTCTGGGTGGTGTCTTTAAACACACTGTTCATTCTTGTTTTTGGTAAGTGGCGTTTATGCTTTTATTTATGGTATTATGGTAGGAGTTTAGTTTTCTAGGAGTCTCGTTACAGGTTTTGTTTTGTTTTTAAACTTAGGAATATATGAAACAGTTTTAGACAGTCATCTGGTATAGGAAGACACCAGGTATACAGTTACTTTCTTTCCTAAGCAACATTGACTACGGTTATTTACCAACTTTGCTTCTGTTGCGCACTTCTGTCTCTCTTTGTACAAGCCAATTTTAGACTGACTTGAGACTATATAATATTCCACATCTGGAATTAATTTCGTGCTGATTATCTGTGTGTTCTTCCCTATGGCAGAAGATCTTGTTTTCATCTGTTAAAATCCTGACCAAGGCCTTACCAGAGACCTTGGCTTGGGATCTGTCGCAGAGATGGATATAGGCTTGAGGAAAGTGTAATTCCCCTCAGAACCAGATTCCAGCAAAGTTTACTTCCAAACACTTTAACAACTGTAGCTATGCGGATTCTGTGACAACACTAAGAGTCCCTCCCATTGGGAGTCATGAGAGTAAGGAAGGCAGGGTTGAGATGTAGCTGACAGGTTTTTCTGCTTTGGGGAAAGGTAAGGGAAACAGTTGAGTAAACCAAGATTTTAGAATTCAGTTCCTCAAGGTGGAGTCTGATAGAATTGGGTTATTGTTAGACTGTACTATTGGTGTCTCATAGAGAGACCTCAGGCTGCAGATCTCTGTATAGGGAATATCTCTGAGCAATTCCTTCCTTAGTGCATATGAATTACTCCTAAGAAGGAGGACTATTTTCCAAGTTTCTTCCACCAAATTCCAAGTTATTTGCTCTGTGTTAGGGACTAGAAAGCAGTGTTTTCATCAGGAAACAGTTGTCTTCAATAGGAAGCCATATGGTCAAAGAAGAGACTGAATAAAATAGATCAAGGATGAGACAAAAAAATTGTTTTCTGAATATTATCTATAAAAGAGCAAAAGAAATTTATCTGTATCTTGTTGAAACACAATATCTTTTAAAAGTTCCATTCATTCTTAATTTTTAGTAGATATTTAAGATGGTGCAAATTAACAGGAAGCCCATTCTTTGTTGTTTTCCCTTGCATATGGGGGTGAAAATGTGTCTGCAGATTATTCTGCATTTGTTTCTCATTATGTAAAATAATTGATATATAGAGTGTGAAACTCTTGATTTTGACCAAATTTTCTTTGAGAGGAAAAAATGATCTATATAGACTTTAGTCTTTGTTCTTGCAAGAAAAACTTAGTGCTAAATTAATGTTTAAAGGAATAAGTCACCTTTAAAGCATGAATTATAGAAATAAGAACTCCTGTTTATATAAAGCAAATCTCAACTAAGTAAATTTTTCTAATCCAACTTCCTAAGCTTATACTATGAAAAAAATTTTTTTTGTCTTAGTATGCACATTATACTTAGGATCTTTTGAAATGAAACATGAAGTTTTCCTCTTTTTAGGAAAACTTCCTCTTTTTTTCAGGAATATACTTTTCCTTTTAGATAGATGAACATAGTCATTGGGATTAAGCAACACTCATGTTTCTTTCGTACTTGGGTTGCTTTACTGCAGTTTCCACTGGCATTCCTGGACCTTTGTGGTCATGTATTATACTTTGCAGAAATAAAATCTTACAGTGCTGCTGTCTCAGTAGAAGGGAACAATCCTAAGAAACTGATCTTAATTTCAGGGTACCTATCTAGTAGTTTCTGTGTAATGGGATAGAAATTGATTGTTAAAATTGGTGCTTTAGGTTAATATTTATATATATAAATAGAGTTGAAATTTGAAAGTTTGCCTTTCCCAAGGGCCTGCTTGAGTTGTCCTCAGAGTTGGGTGTGAGAATAAAATAGGAAAAATTCTGCATATAGTTATTTCGCACGCTTTAAAATTTGCCTGTGCTTCATAATACACATAATATATTAATAAAATAGTATATGTGTATAATTTATAAAGAAATTCAAGTGTATTGGGAATACCTGTTAAAAAATTTTCTATTTATGAATACTTGGTCAAAAAGGTTTGGCAGCCAGATCCCTGTAGATTCACTCTGACTTTTGTCTTTATGATTGAGTCTCCCTTTCACCTTTCCTAATAATCTATACTGTTCCGTTATTTTTGCCATAAAAAAGGTAATTAAATTTTATTAACTGAGAATGAATTACAGTTATATTAACATGGAAAGAAAGACTTGAGGAAAAGAGACTATCAAAATTCTTAATATGAACATTTTAAGGCTATTTTCTTTTTCTTTTAAACATCTTTATTGGAATATAATTGGTTTACATTGTTGTGTTAGTTTCTACTTTATAACAAAGTGAATCAGCTATACATATACATATATCCCCATATCTCCTCTCTCTTGCATCTCCCTCCCACCCTCCCTATCCCACCTTCTAGGTGGACACAAAGCACCGAGCTGATTTCCCTGTGCTATGCGGCTACTTCCCACTAGCTATCTATTTTACATTTGGTAGTGTATATATGTCCATGCCACTCTCTCACTTCATCCCAGCTTACCCTTCCCCCTCCCCGGTTCCTCAAGTCTATTCTCTACATCTGCGTCTTTATTCCTGTCTTAAGGCTATTTTCTTATTTAACCAGAATATCATGACACTTTACAAAATTACCAGAATTTAATATTACCTAATAATAGATCATATTAAAAATTCTAGATTGTCTCCTTAAATATCATTTTATAGTTGCTTTGTTTGAATGAGAATTCAAATAAGGTCTACCTGTTACCTTTTTTTTTCAGTTTTGGAAAAAAAAATTCATTAAATTGCACTAAAGTTCATCTGTTTTTAAAACAGAGCTGAGAATAGTCAAGGAGATTTTGAAAGAAGTATATTGAGGGAGGTTTACCTTACCCAGATATTGAAATTGTTTTAAACCTACAGTAATTAAAAAAAATTTTTTTTATTGTTTTACAATTTTTAAAGGTTACTTTCCATTTACAGTTACTACAAAATATTGGCTGTATTCCCCTTGTTGTACAGTAGTACATCCTTGAGCCTGTCTTACACCTGGTAGTTTACTGTTACTTTTGGTTGTTAAATCTTAAGTTTTTCTGATCTAGAATATTTTTTATTTGCTCCCCTCATCTACCCCTACCCTATTTTGCCATTGATTTGTTGATGACACTAGGTCAGCTGTCTTCTACATGTCTCACTTTCTACTTTCTTCCGATGACGTCCTGTTGATTCTGTTACCTTGTTCCTTTGTCTCCATATTTCTTTTAAACTGGAAGTTAAATCTGAGGCCTGATTAGATTCAGGTTCAGTACTTCTGGGACAGAATTTTCACTGGTCATGCTTTGCCTATTATTATGACATATCAGGAGGTACATGATGTCTGTGGTTCAGGTGATAGTATCTTGAAGCCTCTATTGTTAGGTTTCATTTTTCCCTTTAAACATCAGAAAGTAATCTGTGGGAGGTGGTATTTTAGTATTATGCAGATATCTAGTGTTCCATCAACATTTTACCGAATATGTTTATTATCCATTGATACTTGCCTGAATTAATTTATTTTTATTAGGCATTACAAAATGGTGATTTTCAAATTCTGTCATTTTTATGCATTTATTGGCTGGCTTTTCTGTAAAGAAGAGCTTGATCTTATCAGCTAGAACTATTTACTTAACCTGAATTTGTTTGTTGGAAGAAGCAGGACAGATGTGCAGTTTTTTTCCTTAAATTATTAGTTTTCAGGATAAGGAATTGATGTTCTAACAACTTTCCTTAGTGATAAAAGTGTTTTCTATTATGTTGCTTTTTTCCTTTTGTGGCTTTTGTTTTTGGCTTTCCCTTTTTTGAGTATTATGAACTCATGAATTTGTATGTATTCAGTGTGTTTTCATCAGTTTTTTGTTTGTTTGTTTGTTTTTTGGATGCTCATATCTTCTTCACTGTATGTATTCAGTGTGTTTTCATCAGTTTTGGGATTTTTTTGTGGTTTTTTTTTTGGATGCTCATATCTTCTTCTCTTCCCACAGGCCTGTGAGACTGTTTTCACAATAGTTCTTGTGTCCTTTCACCATGAGTTTATTAGGAGCTTGGTAACTTTTTTGTTCTCCGGTTGTAGAGAATGTCACAGACAGTACTTTTTTTTTTTTTTTTTTTTTAGTGGTACGCGGGCCTCTCACTGCTGCGGCCTCTCCCGTTGCGGAGCACAGGCTCCGGACGTGCAGGCTCAGCGGCCATGGCTCACGGGCCCAGCCGCTCCACGGCATGTGGGATCCTCCCGGACCGGGGCACGAACCCGCGTCCCCTGCATTGGCAGGTGGACTCCCAACCACTGCGCCACCAGGGAAGCCCGACAGTACATTTTTGGTTCTGAGAGCTTGCATTTCTCCAAGAAGCCGTTGTTCCTTTTAGTGGGGTTGGTAGTAAGAGTGTTCGTTGTTTTGATTTTGAAGTTTTCATTGAGCTTTCCCCCCCTTTTAGCATTTTGCCCGTACCACATTGGCCACTTCTCCCTTGTTGGTTTGGGATTTGAAGAACACGTGAGTATGATACTTTTGCAAACTTAATTTTATTAATTACCCCAAATTTGATATATGTTGACTAAGTAATAATATTGTAAAGAGTTACTTCATTTCTCAGTCTGCCTTATACAAAGGAATAGTTATCCAGCATCATCTCGTTCACCTCTTCTAAGCCAGAAGTGGCCTAAGACATAGTAGGACATGTTGCCAGCTGTGGAAGATGTTCTCTGAGCCCCATGATGCACTGTCTTCCTTCCCGTTGGGCAGGCCAGAGACATACTGTGGGAAAGTTTTCTTACAGGCTGATTTTTGACCTGCTCTGTTAGCCTATGTGCTCCTTTCTCTCCCTTTTCCCTAGTTGCCCCATAGTGAATTCAGAAAGGTAATGATATATTAATTTTTTAAAATGTTGATCTGTGTTGGAATGATGGACTGTGGTGTTTTCTAAAGAAATTTGCTTTAATTTTGACATTTTATTGCGGGTTTTCAGAATTAGATAAATATTTGGATGGACAACTACTACTATTTTGGGGGGTCCCCAGAAATATTTAGTCTTTTAAGAAAAGCTGACATAGCTGGAATATTCTGGTCAATTTGTATATGTGAATCCTGAGAGATCACATTCTGAAGTTTCTGAAATGGCAAAGAGACATGTTCTGATATTTAATAGAGATCTCCAAATTCTCACTAGTTAAATGCAAGAACTTGGAAAGTTCAGATAAATGCTTTGATAAATTTTGACTTTATAAACTATCATCACTTGCTACCTGAAATTCAGGAACCAAAAGGTGATGGTATCTTGGGCAGTATATGTCACTATCCAAACTCTTAACTCTTTGTAAGTTGATAATGAAACAGATTTGGCGAGCAAGGGAAACTGAAACATTGTGGTTAGGAGATAGGGTGGCTAAGATGTACCTTGGCCAGAGGACGGCTTGGACTCTGTGCTGCTCTTTTCAGTGCTCAGCCTTTAGCAGGTCCACTTCAGAATGGACTGAAGTGCAGATGGTTACAACTTTTTTCTTATTTTTGTAAAATTTAATTCACTCTACTATTATTATTTTGTCTGTTTGAGTAAAGTGTTATTTTTTCATTTTACCTCATGTTTTCGTAATAAATAGCAGTCCATGGGAGAATCTGGTTTGCAGAGGTGTCATCCAGAGGGGATTTTATAGTTGTTTTTTAGTTACAAATTCCTGAGATAGTTCACATTTAGTCTACTTGGATTGTTTAATAAACATTGTTAAACTGGGGTGTAGGCCATGTGGTGAAATTACATTTTGTTTATTTATTTTCTTATTTCTAGGTCCAAGCATCCCATTTTGAAGGCCTAATCACGACCATAGTTGGGTATATACTTCTAGCAATAACACTGATAATTTGTCATGTATCCTTTAATGAACCAGCTTAGTGTTCAGTAATGTTATTGTGCTTACCCAAGGGTTGTTCTTATTAATGACAAAACTATTTCTCTCTACTTGTCTTTTTAGTAGAAGTTGTAGGTATTTGTAGTGAGGATGAGAGCAGAAAAAATATGGAATAAATTCTCTCTGTCAAATAATATTAACTTAACCTAAATAGTTACCTGTTTCACTGTATCCTTTTTTTAATTAAAAAAAATTTTTTATTGAAGTATAGTTGATTTACAATGTGTTCATTTCTGCTGTACAGCAGTGATTCAGTTATACATATGTATACATTCTTTTTTTAAATATTCTTTTCCATTATGGTTTATCATAGGATATTGAATATGTTTCTCTGTGCTATATACAGTAGGACCTTGTTTTTCTGTATCTTTCTTTAAATGTTCAGGTTTTCCTTGACTACATGCTGTAGGGCTTGGCAACTCTTGTTAAATTTCATAGGTCTCGTCGCTTGCTGGGAGTCTGCTATATTGTTGTGAAGGTAATTCCTGTTATAACTTAAGACTGGAAATGATTTCTCCCATTTGAGTGATGTTGATGACCTTTGTTTTTACTTAAGGTCTCTTTGCTAGTGGTGGTAGAAATTGGAGTGTTCCCTCTCATTTGTGGCTGGTGGCTGGATATTTGTTCCCTGGTGAGTTTATTATTCATTGTCATACAATCTGATAATTTAAAGGCTTTTTAAAAAGTGGTCTTTAGGGTGTGTTCCTTTAATGTAAAGTCAATATTTGATAATAGTTTGTTTTTTCGGAGAATGTAGAGTCATTGTAGAGTCTTAATGTTGCTAATTTTTCCTGAGTACCTGATTTTTGTGAGGCTCTGTGCACATTTCTGATGTTAGAGTATTTTGACTGGAACCTTTCTGATAACCAGTGGAGAGTTCTTTTCCTCGTTTAACTCTTTTGAGTTTTATGAAGATGCCAAGGCGTTGTGTATAAAAAGAGTAATTCTAGGGAGGTCCTGGTGGTCTATTGGTTAGGACTGGGTGCTTTCACTGCTGTGGCCTGAGTTCAGTCCTTGGTTGGGGAACTCCCACAGGCAGCACCATGCAGTGCAAAAAAAAAAAACCTAAAAAGAGTAATCTGAAAAGAAGACTGCCTTTGTAATAATTAATTCAACCTAACCATTTGTTTTAACTAAAGTGTTTAGTCTTGATTAAAATCTTTAATGACTGTCAGTGATCATCAGTTTTTTCTTTTCTTTTTTAATTAATTAATTTACTTTTGGCTGCATTGGGTCTTCGTTGCTGCACGTGGGCTTTCTCTAGTTGCAGAGAGCAGTGCTACTCTTGGTTGTGGTGCGTGGGCTTCTCATTGCGGTGGCTTCTCTTGTTGCAGAGCACAAGAGGGTGGGCTTCAGTAGTTGTGGCACGTGGGCTCAGTAGTTGCAGAGCGCAGTCTCCATCCATAGTTGTGGCGCACGGGTTTAGTTACTCTGTGGCATGTGGGATGTTCCCGGACCAGGGATCGAACCCATGTCCCCTGCATTGGCAGGCGGTTTCTTAACCACTGTGCCACCAGGGAAGTCCACTTCTTTACTTTTCAAAAAAATTTAAATGTAGAAAAGCTGCCTTTGATTCTGAAATAACATTTTCTCCCATACCTTACTATTAAAACTTGTCATGAATTCATACCTGTAACCAAGAAAGGAAAGTATTATGCTAACCAAAAATGGTTCTTTCACAATAGCAATATTGGTAAAGTTCTTATTCACCAACTGGTTTATCAGTATTGCCTCTGTAAAATTTCTGAAGTGTCATATACGTCTTTGAAATGGTATCCAACCTATATCATTTGTATTTCTGTGATACGATGAAATGGCTTTAAGAGAACTGTAATTCTAGAAACATCAGAACCTACATGCATAGTGATTCATTCACTTCGTAGAATATGAAGATATTAATTCATCAGATGTAAGCAGTACAAATCTCTCTCGTGTACTGTTTTGATTTAGGAAATGTTTGATGCTACTCTGAAAGATCGAGAACTGAGCTTTCAGTCGGCTCCAGGTACTACCATGTTTCTGCATTGGCTGGTGGGAATGGTATATGTGTTCTACTTTGCCTCCTTCATTCTGTTACTGAGAGAGGTAAGTTCTACAGGGAAGTTCCAACACTGTACATTTACGAAAAGGACTTTTGCCTTAACCATAAGTCATGCCTTAAAGGCTATGATGGTTTCCTAGCTAAATCATTTTCTCTGTTATTTTATTCTAAGAGGGAACAGCTAATAGCCTAGTTTGGCTCAATTGCTTTAAACTGTTTTTTAGTAATTTGTCTCAAAAATTGACAAGTTTTATTATTTCTGTCTAAGTAGTTTTGAGTTTGAAAGATGAATAGACTGAGGGATAAAAATTAAATTAAAACACTTGTTTTACTTGGTATTTTAACCATCCTCAAATACATATTCTTGGAACTTTATGTGATGTGAGCCTGTCTTGGACTTCATCCAGGGACATTTAATGCTGGAAATACCCAAAGGGTATGGTTTTGCAGGATCAAATATGTAAAGTGGTCTTGAAGCAGACACCTAAAGTATAGAAGTATAGTGAGGGTCCTTTATGATTCTGGTTCACTCACCAGATGGGTACTTTTACTAATCCTGTTTTCAGAATGCAGTCCTTACTGATTTGGGGGCAGTGAAAATAGGGTCAGCATTTGACTAGTATACATCTCATGCTTAGTCATCTGCTACAAAATGAAGTATAAAACTTGAGTAATTCTGATAAGTGTACTTTCCTCTGTGCATTCTTTCCCCAAATAGTACTGCATGCTCACTCTGTGCCAGACACTGTGATGTATGCTGGGGTAATAGTGAGAAACAGAGACACAGTCTCCACTCTCCTTGATTTTTGCATCCTGGGAAGGGATACAGCCATGGAACAAGTTAGCTTACTCCATTGAGAGTGGTGATGGAGATATGCAGGGCCCAAAGGAGCAGGCTGACGACTAATCCAGTGTGAATGGAACACAGAAGCACAAACGCTTAATGCAGTTCTTGGTTACTTTGCTCTTTGAGAGATTTGAGGAGCTGGGGATGAGCCTGGGGGCCAAAATATTCTCCTGAATCATATAGTATAAGTTCAGTAAATTCTGTTTGCAAACAAAGCTTGTATCCTTGTTTTGAAATTAGTGATTGAGACTACATTAATAATGTGTTTTTTAATTGTAATTATACCTGACCTTTAAATTGCGTTGTTCAGTGATTATTTTATACTGAATTTTTTCATTTTATCAATGTGGTGGTTTTTTGTTGATACAGAATTCTAGTATTTTAGAGTTAGATTGAACCTTAAAGCTCACATATCATAACCCCTTTGTTTGGAAGGTGGAGAAATAGAATTTGGGCAGATGAGATGCTTTTTATACAGGGTAGCTCAGTGAGTGTGAGCCACCCAGAACTAATCCCCAGACCCATTCATTGCCCATCGCCCATAGCCTTTAGGGTTGATGCTTCCTACTGAGCAAGGGGGAAAGATGTAGATGGTAAAATGAAGATACTGAGAAACTGAAAGTTTTTTAATTAATGTAACTCTTTTCAGGAAGTGTGAGACTGAAATCACATCTTCCGTTTAGGACACTTATAAATTGTAACCTAATCCTTTCCAGATTATACAATATAGTGATAATTTTTATAAAAATACTTATTTTTCGAGACTTCCCTGGCGGTCCAGTGGTTAAGACTCTGTGCCGCCACTGCAGGAGGCATAGGTTCTATCCCTGATGAGGGAACTAAGATCCCTCTTGCCACGTGGCGAGGCCAAAAAACCAAACAAACAAAACTTATTTTTCATCTTGGAGATCTAGATTTCTTGACAAATTGTACTTAAATTTTTCCACTGAATGGTTAAAAGCATCAAAGGACATCAAACACAGGATAGTTTTAATAAAGATTCTGATTTAGGAACTTCTTTTCCCAGGAAAACTATATGAATTTTCTAGGGCCCATTTTATAAGATGCCAAAATAATTTTAAGAGCTTATTTCTCTATTAATGTTTTAGCTCATATGCAGAGCCTGAAGACATTGGTAAGTATTTATAGCATTTAAAATATATTTGCAGGTACTTCGACCTGGTGTCTTATGGTTTCTAAGGAATTTGAATGATCCAGATTTTAATCCAGTACAAGAAATGATTCACTTGCCTATTTATAGGCATCTCCGAAGATTTATTTTGTCAGTGGTAAGCATACTTTTTTTTGTTTTTGAAGTAAAATGGGCTACCCTTTAGATTTTTTTTTTTTTTTTTTGGTCAGGAGGACTGGTAGAGTAGATTGAATTAAGTTTATCTAAGCCTGTGGAAGTTGGTTATCAAATAGCTGTTTTATTGGTTACTTTGATAAAAATAAAATGTAAGTAAAGAAAAATGCCTTTTGGTTCTTTAGTAGTATAATTGATTGCCAAATTATGGGTCTCTGAATTACATTTAATTTGCATTGAAGCAGTGGAGACTTGTTAATAGCTTCTAAATTAAACTCTTAACAGAAGCAACTCAAAGTTTCTTCCCTGCCTGGAAAAAGAAATTACCTAGTTAAATCTAAGTTTTTCCAAGATAAAATTCTAAAAGCAATGATGTGTGTTCTTTGGAAACTTTTGTAGCCATTAGTATGGGTCATGTCTTATTGTTACAGGTGGTTTATTAAGATGCAGGCAATTTTGATCCTTCATTATGAGTTTCTAGCTCTCTTTTCACATACCATGCAGTGATTATCCTTTGTGGCTCCTGTTTGAGCCTTCGTGTCCTAGAGAGAGAGAGGAGCAGCTGTCCCAGGTATGCAGTCTCCACATAGAGTGAGCCAAGTATAGTGTGCTGAATGAGAACACTCAGTGGCCTGGGCGCGTATAGACTTGGATGGTGTGTTGGATGTGTACGTTCAGAAGTCTGCCTGTCTCTCAGATTTACAGTGATTACAGCGGTCCCCTGCCCTTTTTCTTGCTGCAGATTGTCTTTGGCTCCATTGTACTCCTGATGCTTTGGCTACCTATACGGATAATTAAGAGTCTGCTGCCTAATTTTCTTCCGTACAATGTCATGCTCTATAGGTAAGTTGTTGAAATTCGGAAGCTTTACTAATTTAACTCTGGTAGGGATTTGATATTCAGAGTACCTTTATTTAAAACATTCATTTCTTACAGATATTAGAAATCATCTGATAACTAAATTTTGCCATGTTCTAAATCACATAATTGTTAGTTTAGCAGTTACATGTTCCAAAGAAGGACTGACTTTTCTGCAAATGAAGTGTGCCTTTGATTAGCATTGAAATGTTTAACATTCCTAATGAGAGATACCTAGTAGCATCATCTTTGTATGAAAAGCACATCATAAGTAATGTAGCCATAGATATACATTTAATTGTAGATTAAAATAGGCTGTATGGCTTATAAATGGAAAATCTTTTTTTGATTTAAAGACTTAAGTAACCTGGAAACCTAGTCTCCACCATTCCTCCTATAATCCCTTTTTCAGTGATTTGCCTCATCCCTTCCATCACCTAAATATGCCAGGCAAATTGGATTTCTTCCTCAAATTTACTTGTAATTAGTCTTTAAATCTTGTCAGTTCTAATTCTTTTTACAGTCTCTTGTCTAATTCAATGTGATTTACCACTTAATACCTTAGTTTAGGCCTTCCTGTTTTTTTCCCATTTATAATCCATCCTTAACACACCTGCCTCTTCCTCCATAATGTACACGATAATATCTGGGTCATTTAGAATGACATCCAAGGCTCGGCATCTCACACTGCCTTTCGAGCATCTTGTCCAGCATTGTCTGACTTGAATTCTCCTCTCCAGCCATGCTCAGCCTCCATTGAGTCTCCCCATAAATGCCTAGCTGCTCCTGGTCTTTCCCTCTCTGTTTGGAATGACCTTCTTCCCCATGTTTGCCTGGCATGCTTCTGCTGTCTTTTCGTCAAAATCCAAATCGAGGTTTTATTCTGAGTTTTTCCCTACCTAGAGAAAGTCGGTTCTCCCTCCTTATGTATTTGGGTCGTCACAGTGAGAACCAGGAAGCACGGTTTCTGGCTTTATATATTGTTGGCGTAGACCCATTTTTTGGTAGTTCTTTATACCTAGAATTTTAGCTAAGTTTTTGTAACAGTGTTTAGTCTGTTCTTCCACTCAGCAAAATTGAGGGCCCATTATATAACAGGTTCTTTTCTATGTACAAGGGATGTAACAGTGAACAAAACAGAATCAAGAAAAATCTGTGCCCTTGTGGAGCTTATATTTCACTTGGGGAGACAGCCAATAAAATAGATAAAATACATAATATGTCAAAGGGTCGTAAGTGCTATGGGAAAATACGAAGCAAGGAAGTGACTAGTGAGGACCTGAGGAGGTGACAGGTGAGGAAGGCCCTGAAGGAGGAGGGGATGAGGGAGGGAGCCATGTGAACCCCTGAAGGCAGAGTGTCCTTGCAGGGGAGGTGGGCACATGCAGTGGCCTGAGGTCTGTTTGAGGAGCAGCAGGGAGACCAGTTTGGCTACAGTAAAAGGAGGAGAAAAGTAGTTGGCTGTGAGGTCAGAGAGGTCATGGAAAGCCAGGTCCTAGAGAGCCTTGTAAGCCATTGTAAGTAAGCATTTTGGCTTTAACTTGAGTGATTTGGGGGGTTCTTGGAAAGGTTGAGCTGAAGAGTGGTCTGACAGAAGTTTCACAGGAATCACTCTGGAGGCTGTGACAAGAGCCAGGGTTGGGACGGCCAGGGCCGGAGCAGGAGGGCAGCTAGGGGTAATGCCGTGATCCCCGTGGGAGGCGACGGTGGCTGAGAGGGAGGAAGTGGCAGTGGAGTCATGAGAAGTGGTTAGATTCAGGGTATCAGGGTACAGTCAATAGGATTCTCTGGCTTGTTTGAATGTCAGGTGAAGAAAGACAGTCAGGGATCTAAGTATCTGTCCTGAGCACCTGGAAGGATGGAGTTGCCATTTACTAGGATGAGGAAGATTGCGGAAGAGCAGGATTTAAGGGGAAGAGTGGGAATTTGATATTGAACATGATCAACTTAAGATGTCTCGTGTGTACTGTGAAACGTTGAGTTGGCACTTTGGATGTATAAGTTAGGAATTAGGGAAGATGTCTGAGCAGTATATAGAAATTTACAGAAAGGTGCTATTCGAAGCCCCAGGAGGTCGCATTCAGCGTGTCTCGGAAAGGTGTTCATGGAGAAAGTGTTCTGAGGAGCAGTGAGCGACCAGTTGTGTAACACGCTACTAAGCCGGCACATGAGGTGAGGACCAAGACCTGACCGCCACTTTAACAACACGAAGGCCATTGCAACCCTTGTCGGGAGCAGTTTTTGGTTGAGGGATGTTCCTTGTTCTTCAAGGAAGAATGGATATGAGGTGATAAAGACAGTGAGTTCATTTGACTCTTCAAGAAGTTTTGCTGTCATTCCATTAAATGTCTAATATGATGTCTAACAGTTATAAGGGAAAATCGAATTCACATTGTAAAATATGGCTTTTCGTAACTCTCAGTGATGCTCCAGTGAGTGAACTGTCCCTTGAGCTGCTTCTGCTTCAAGTTGTCTTACCAGCGTTACTTGAACAGGGACACACGCGGCAGTGGCTGAAGGGACTGGTGCGAGCGTGGACTGTTACTGCTGGATACTTGCTGTAAGTACAGGCAGGTGACTCGTACGTGTGTCATTTGTGTCAGTTTAATAACCTTTCTGAAAAAGTATGCCCCACTCAGGAAAAGTTAGTTTTAATAAGAGACAATTTAGTGTTATCTGCAGGTGTATTGTTTAAAGCTTATTAAAGTTTTAAATTTTTCTTATTTTTCTAATCATTGTGTATCCTTTTATGGAGAAATGTGTACATGTTTTTACCCTCTCACAGAGGGTTGCTGCTGGCCCAGGTTCTTTCATTTCATTACACAGGGTAAAAATAAAATACTTTTCAGTGCATTAAAAACAAACCAAGTTACCCTTATTTTAGAAGTCCTAACCTGATAAGTGAGCTAGCTCTTCTCAGATTTGGTTTCTCAGTCATTTAGTCAGCAGGATGCATTTAAGTTTTTTCAAGCTTCATATATTATATACTTATTTAGAAGTTTAATCTCGGTAGTTTAAACATTTTTTCAGAAAATATGTGGCATCCTGTAGATACCTTAATGTGAAATATAGGCATACTTTCTTTTATTGTGCTTCACAGATACTGTATTTTTTACAAATTGAAGGTTTGTGGCAACCTTGCATTGTCAGATAATTGTTAGCATTTTTTAGCAATAAAGTATTTTTTTTTTTTTTTTTTTTTTTTGTGGTATGTGGGCCTCTCACTGTTGTGGCCCCTCCCGCTGCAGAGCACAGGCTCCGGACGCACAGGCTCAGCGGCCATGGCTCACGGGGCCCAGCCGCTCCGCGGCACATTGGAGCCTCCCAGACCGGGGCACGAACCCGTGTCCCCTGCATTGGCAGGCGGACTCTCAACCACTGCGCCACCAGGGAAGACCCAGCAATAAAGTATTTTTAAATTAAGGCATATACATTGTTTTTAAAGACATAATGCTACTGCACACTTAATAGATGACAGTATAGTATAAACATAACTTTTGTATGCACTCGAAACCACAAAACTTGATTGCAATGCAATACTGGCTTTATTGCAGTGGTCTGCAACTAGACCCACAGTATCTCCAAGGGATGCCTATATGCACTTGGTTGTAATTGAACATTTATCCTTCTCTAACAGCTCAGTGCCCTACCGTGAGCCCTCTCCTTCCCCCCATCTCATTTGTGCCTTAACTGATTTGTGGCTTGATGTTTTAGTCGAGCTGCGTGTCACAGCAGACACAGTAGTCATCTACAGAGAAAAAAAGAAGTTGATAGTTTTTTCCCTAAAATTCTTCACATAGAGTATCTTGGGCATTGCACATTTTTTTTTTTTCAGTTACTGATTCTTCTCAGATACTGGCTGAAGAAAACATAAAATAGATTGAATGGGTATTTTGTAGGCTAATTAACTTTATGTTTGGGAAGGTCTAATTTAAAGCACGCAGCAACATTTAGAGCTGATTGAGATAATAGCAGTGCTGTGCATAGATTCTACTCATACATTTTCTCCCCTAAGTAATAATTATCAAGAAAGTAAGTCTCGCGTCTCACGTCTTCTGTTTTATTCTGATCTGAGGTGAGCATTTTCACTGATGCAATTTTTACACAGGGATCTTCATTCCTATTTGTTGGGAGACCAGGAAGAAAATGAGAACAGTGCAAACCAACAAGCTAACAATAACCAGCACGCTCGAAATAACAACGCCCTCCCCGTGGTGGGGGAGGGCCTGCATGCAGCCCACCAAGCCATCCTCCAGCAGGGCGGACCTGTTGGCTTCCAGCCTTACCGCCGGCCCCCGCATTTCCCACTCAGGGTAGGTGCTGCCCCGACTTAGCAGGGATCGAGCTTTCCAGCTTCTGTTGAGGAGTTTTTCTGCTGTTATCGGCGCTGTTAGTATGTGGTCCTCTGTGTAGACGCATCTTGCAGTCTTCCTGACAAGAACCCACATTTTAGGCCTCTCATTCTGCAACACATAATATATGTAAATGTCAGATAAGCTGATGGAATTTTAGATGTAAGCCGTGGAGTTGGGAGTCCATGTGCTGTTGGTCCCTGCTGTTGGAAGGGAACAAGATAGAAGACCCTAGATCAAATAAGAAGTTGCCATTCCTGATTCATTTCACCTGTGTGTCAGGAACTGGAGGGGGTATTTCAGTGTTTTCCTCTCTTTAATCCTTGTAGTATTAATCCCAATGCTGCAAGGTATGAGTAGTAATCTCTTGTTTACATCTGATAAAACTGAAGACCAGATTAGTTAAGGAAGTACTTGGCTCAGCAAGACTTACCCCCAAACTCCACCAAAACTGTTCCTGTCAAGGGTCACTAGTGACCTTCATGGGGTTAGATTCAATGGCCAGGTGTTAGTCCTCACGTCACCTGCTATATTAGTAGCGTGTCATATGATTGCTCACTTCTTGCTCCGCAAAACACTTTTTTGAAATTTGTTCAGGAAGCTTCGTGGAGGAGGAGTTGATACCTTTAAGTCTTTAAAGTTTGGGGTCAGGCAGATTAAAAAATGGGAAGTGGGAAGGGCATTCCAGCCCTGTGTCAGGACAAGAGGCAGGTTAGCCATGGTAGGTATGGAACCTGCGGGGAGGTGAATGTGTGGAGTGGGGGGTGGGAGGTGCAGGCGAGTTGCAAGAGCTGGGGAGGGAGCTCTCAGAGATGGGGGTGGAGCTGTGAGACTTGAGGCTTTCGGATTGACAAAAGGTATTTTCTAAGCAGAAGGTACTTCTGGCCTAGATTAGAGAGAGAATCACTAAGGGATTTCCCTGGCTGCGAAAGCTGACCAAGGCTCCAGCCCCCTCTCGGAGTGTTATCATCGTCAGTGCTTTCCAGTCTTCCTGCTGGAGCTCTGCCATTTGGGCTTAGTCAGGTCAAGGCAAGCAGCACCCTGTCTTTCTGTCCGGGGTAGCCACTTCCCTCTTGTCTCAGTGTATTTCCTTTTTATCTGCACTTCTCAGTATAGGAGCCACCAGCTATAGCTACAACGGCCGTTTACTTTTAAACTTAATTAAAAATAAATACAGTTTGTAAATATGTGGTGTGATGGATGTGTTAATTACCTTGATGGTGGGAATCCCTTCACGGTGTATACATATATCAAGTCACATTGAACACTTTAAATATATTACAGTTTTATTTGTCATTTATACCTCAATGAAACTGAAAAAAGAAAAGAAGGTACATTTCTTGTAGACCACACACACACTCAAAGTAAGTAGAATTTAAAATTCCGTTACTCATTCATGGTGACCCCATGTCAAGTGCTTAGTGGCCACTTGTGCCAGTGGTTCCTGTGTCGGGCAGTGCAGGAGTAGACATGTCCATTATCACAGAAGGTTCTAATTGGATAGCACTGTTAGGGAATAAGCTTTCCTTTCATGAGAAGTTGTTTTTGAGAATTTGATAAAAATAAGCAAATATTGTTAGTTTTAATTAATAGTGGGGGAAAATTTAAGCTGATTATGTTTTTTTGTTTGTTTGTTTTGGTTTTTTTGGCGGTACGCGGGCCTCTCACTGTTGTGGCCTCTCCCGTTGCGGAGCACAGGCTCCGGACGCACAGGCTCAGCGGCCATGGCTCACAGGCCCAGCCGCTCTGCGGCATGTGGGATCTTCCCAGACCGGGGCACGAACCCGTGTCCCCTGCATCGGCAGGCGGACTCTCAACCACTGTGCCACCAGGGAAGCCCTAAGCTGATTATGTTTTATTTTTGTGCTCTCTGATTCAAAATATATTGGTACTTGCTGATGTATCTGATTATATGAAAGTGGGCACAGTTTCCTTTCGGCCAAAATTATAGTTAATATTACCTAAAATGAAAATTTCCTTTTTATGTGAGATGGAAGGAATCCTGGAAATACAAATATAGGCAGATCGTTTTTTACTGGGAGAATTGTGTTGATTCTTTGAGGAGTGTCATAAAATGCATTGAGCACAGATGAATTCTGTTTATGCACTGCTGTGTTTTGCCTTGCAGATATTTTTGTTGATTGTCTTCATGTGTATAACCTTACTGATCGCCAGCCTCATCTGCCTTACTCTACCAGGTATGAGGTTATCCTAGCTCTCTGCTAATGACATCATGAAAAGATGCTTTGTTTTAAAAGGGTATGTCTTGCTGACATGTGATCTTTCATCACATATAAACTTGAAGTAGTTATCCCCATTTTTATTGAATATGGGATACTGTTCTCTATAGGGCTCTGCGTTTCATTGGACTCATTTGTATCGGAGCAGAGGGGGACAGAGTCAATATACAATTTATGATTAATTTTTGGAAGTAAAGTACTTGTGGTCACTCATTTTATATAGACATTTTCTTATTGCAGTGTGGGTTCTCAAAAAGTTGTCTGGGATTTGCCTCAAAGCGTTCTGGGGGTGGGGAAGTAGGCAAAACTATAGAAGATGTTAAGATTGGCTGTGAATTGATAATTTTTGAAACTGGGTGATTGAGTACAAAGGATTTTATTATAGGATTTTCTCTGCCTGGGTATATGTTGAAATTTTTCATAAACTTTTTTTTATAAAAAATTTTTCAGCATCTTAAAATAAAAATGTATGCATAAAAAAAAAGTCATCTGTGTGGCTTAAGTCATTTTTTTCAAGCTAGTGTTTTGATGTTAATTATGTTTGCCTTCATTATGTAATTATCTTTCCAATCCACTGCATGCTATTGCTAGAGACCTTTATGAAGCCAGGCTATTTCCCTTTATCACCTGGTAATCATAAATACTAATCGCTAAATTTCAGCTAAACAGGGTTTCTTCATCTAACAAGTAAGAAGCTGTCGATGAATATAGTAGTTTGTCATCTTCTGCAGAGGTCAGGGGTAGATGGGGGTGGAGTCCAAAGCCAGTGACAAAGTGTCAGAAACAACTTGCTGCCCCCTCCCCCCGCCGCCTCCTAGTTAGTGTTATAGCAAGCCAGAAGATTCTGAATCATACTGATATGTGTTAGCCACTTAAATAATCAAGTGAAGATAATTTTCAGGTCTTATCAAGCCTGTACATGTTATTGAGTTAGTGTCTTGATTATAGCACTAACTCAGTATAACTTTATAAATCAAATTTGTATTAAATACTTGAGTTTTCCCATGAGGGCTAAGGCTGGGGAAGAGCAGCTAGTTAATTTCAAGTGAGGTTTCTTAAAAAAAAAAGAATAGTTTCTAATTTGTAAGAGTTGTGATTCACCTTAAACTGGTAAAAATAAAGTTGTGTTGTTTTTCACTGTTTCTGCACAATGATTTTTGACCGTGAGAACTTTGCTCTTAAGTTCACTACTCAGACCTCAGCTGTTAAAAAGACAAAGTCTAGTTAACTATTGGGTGCAGTGTAGTAAACATTGTTGAGAAAACTCAGTTTTTGAACTTTGGACAGCTTTACATTTGTGATTTTTATGTTCCATTTTCATGTTTTTATCAGAAATATTAAAAAGTTAACAAAAGAAGGAAACCTAGTTTTAGTGCTTGAATTTGGCAATACAGGTACATTAATTTCGTTAAAGATTGTTAAGTAAATATTTCCCTGTTAATCCAGTCCCACCATCTAGTGGAAGGAATGCAGTTATGTTTAATCATAGAAATGCTTTTGTCATAGTACACATTTAAGGTGGTGAGGATGCTGTTTTCCCCATAGGTTACTTTATTGTAGCTGCATTTTAGCTAATGTTAAGTTACTGCAAACTAGAAACTAACCCTGACCTCTCAAAAACACTTTAGAAGTATGTGAAGTATGGAATGAAAAGCAGCCTTTAAATTTTTTTTTTTCTATTTTATTTTTGGCTGCGTTGCATCTTCATTGTTACGCACAGGCTTTTCTCTAGTTGTGGCGAGTGGGGGGCTACTCTTCGTTGCGGTGCGCAGGCTTCTCATTGTGGTGGCCTCTCTTGTTGCAGAGCACGGGTTCCAGTAGTTGTGCCACATGGGCTCTAGAGCACAGGCTCAGTAGTTGTGGTGCATAGGCTTAGTTGCTCTGCGGCATGTGGGATCTTCCCGGACCAGGGCTCGAACCTGTGTCCCCTGCATTGGCAGGCGGATTCCCAACCACTGTGCCACCAGGGAAGCCTTAAATTTTTAAAAACCAACCGAAAAAGAACAACAAAGAATCTTGGAGTAGAAATATGTATATATAGAATGCTAGACATTTTTACTGAATTATCAGTGGTATTTTTATATCTTTAACATGCACGTGTGTTTATTTCATGTAGATAAATACTTAACATGTATTTGTCTTCAAAAAATGAGTTATCTTCATATCCAGGCTGTCTGTGAGATTGCAAAGAAGTGTGTAACGTTATCAGCACTGCGGCTTGTAAACCTGACTGTTGGGGTGGTTTAGCTTGACTGGAGGCAGTGTGCGTCCGCGGTCAAGAGCATGAGCTCTGTCCTGTAGACAGGAGTTCACATTCAGCCTCCGCCCTTGTGTGACCTTGCTTGGGCAAGGTTCTGTTGCTGAGCCTCGGTTTCTTAGTCTTCAGAGTGGAGGTCATTGCTGCTTGCAGGGTTGTTGGGAGGATTAATGAGAAAATGTATGGAACATGTTCAGCACAGCCACTAGCTCCTTTTAGACATTGAAAGGTAACAGGTAAGTACTGTATTAAGGAGAAAAAGACACTGGAAATGGAGTCTTCCTTTTTTCTCCAGCCTTATTAAGATAAGTAACCATGTAAAGAAAGTTACTATATAAATGATCTTGACTGGTAGTTAGATTTTTGTGGGTACATTGTGGAGTTTATTTGTAATAACTCTTTGTGTGAGGCAGTTCCTTAGACAACTTTCACATGTTTCCTAAGTTTCATTATATTTAGATCTTAATTTTTTTCCTAAGAAAAACTAGTGTGGTATTTTGTTAATGTGCCCACTTCTGATTAAAATAAGCTTAGTTTTCTATCTTAATGAATGACCCAATTGAAAGAAAGTTACTCTAAATTATTTGTAATGTTCCTAAATGTTAAAAGTATTGACAACACAAATAATAGAAAGTAAATTTTCCATTTTTGGCCTGTTATGTGCATAATGATTTCATTTGATAATACAGACAATAAAAATAACACCCCCCTCAAGTGGTTTCAGTCCCCAAAGAACAAGTAATTGGCCTGGCAAGTCAGAATGCATGTCACAGGAGAGCTCATCCCCAGTGACTTACTGTGGTCTGGTTGTATCTTAGTCAAATAATTACATTCTTTTGAATTTGGGGGGTTTTGTTTTTATTTTGTTGGTTTGCTTTTAACAAAGACACTGATATATCAAAATGTGATGTCTCTTTAATAATGACTTAAAATGACTAAAATTTTTGAAAATACTAGTAGTACAACATTGACATCAAGATTAGAGTTCTCTTTACATGACTACATGTGTAATATATCAGCTTTTCTATTTTCAGTATTTGCTGGCCGTTGGTTAATGTCATTTTGGACGGGGACTGCCAAAATCCATGAGCTCTACACAGCTGCTTGTGGTCTCTATGTTTGTTGGCTAACCATCAGGGCGGTGACAGTGCTGGTGGCATGGATGCCACAGGGACGCAGAGTGATCTTCCAGAAGGTTAAGGAGTGGTCCCTTATGGTAGGTTTTCCTAATACAGACTGATCTTGTCTGACAGGAGTAGTGAATATTTTTCCAGTAATTTCTTTTAATCTTTTCACTTTTGTTTCTTCACTGTGTTGATAGAGTCAAGAGAGTTGATTTTTTTGAATTAGAAAGAGTGTTCCTTTAAGACAGTAGTTTTCTGGTTCATTCTGAGAAATATAGTCAGATGTATTTGAGGGTTAAAAGAAAATCATGCTATTAAATGATCCGGTAAGGCCCTTGAGTAATAAGATATTCTGTAGAAATTAAAATCAATTTGTTTAAGTAGAAATTTCCTTTAATGATATTTTTTCTAAAATCTGATTGAAAAAAGATTTTTTAATACATCAAATGTTGACTTCAGGATTAAGTCAGTGTTTTTCACATAAATGGGAAATTGTGTGGTAATTTACTGATTGATCATAATGTTGGCTATGACTGGTAAATATGTTTAGGTCACTGCTTTATGCCTTTTCATTTGTATAATTAACTCTGGTTTTGTATCTGAATTTATATCTTGATTTCACTGAAAGTTTAATAGCTGTTTAATATTAATGTTGAAAGAAAAACATAGGAGATTCATTGTATATTAAGAATGGAGGGAGTTGATTGCTGTGTAATCCATAAGATGAGACACTTACCTATATTTAAAATACAGAAACTAGCTAGTACCACTTTTCATTTGATATTCTTCCATATCATGTTGCCATGTGAAGAAGTAGGTACTGCCTCAATGCACACCATTTTTAATCTCTTGCTGTTGAAATGAATGTACTTACTGAGGCTCCCTTAAGAAAAAGGGACATCAAGGCCACTTTAAAAACTGATTTCTTTGTCAGGATTTCATAGTGGCTCTTGCATGTTATCTCTTCTCTTTGTGTCTACTTTATTTTCATTTTGCCACTTTGTCCAAATTCTAGAGCTGTGTTAATAGAATAGCCCTGTGGCTAATGGCTACCATATTGCACAACACAGATACAGGACATTTCTGTCATCATAGTAAGTTCTGTTGGACTGTACTGTTTTCAGGGGAGCTAATTTGATCAACTTGGTAATTACCTTAACTGGGGTTATGCAGAGCCCTTCAACTATACCAGTCCATCTCAGGGGTCACAGGTCAGCCTGTGGGTGGACCACCACTGGATCAGGGGCCTGGGACAACCAGTAGCTTTTCATGGACAAACAAAAGCCTACTCCTGAGACTGAGATTGAGAAAAGCAGCAAAGCCACCTGATTAATATATGTAATAAAATGAATTTCCTATAATTTTGTAGCAGTAATGCATAGTAATTTCATGTTTTTGTTATAGCTTGAGTTTTTATAGTTACACATTCAGATTTCATTTAAACGTGTAACATAAAATGTAAGTTGTTTAAGGTATATATTCGTTCTGTTAGGCATCAGGTCAAAGAATAGTAAATTTCCACATGAGATAAAGAGCTTGGCTTAAAAGTCATAGAGTCTCTAATGACAAGGCTTTTCATTCCCTGATAGATAATGAAGACCGTGATAGTTGCAGTGCTGCTGGCTGGAGTCGTCCCGCTTCTTCTGGGGCTTCTGTTTGAGCTGGTTATTGTTGCCCCCCTGAGGGTTCCTTTGGATCAGACTCCTCTTTTTTACCCATGGCAGGTAAGTGTGTATCTTTTGCTCATGATATTTCTTTATGTATTTGGAATCAGAAAAATTCTTAATTGTTTAAAGTGATTTTAAGCAGTTTGTTTAGGAAGATTCCTTAATTTTTTCTATTGTAGGAACTCTTATAAAATCGATTAGATAATGCATTTTAGCTTTTGAAATATGCAGGTCATGCAACACCTTTAAAATACCTTACTTTATAGGTTTAAAATGTCACTATAGGCTTCACCAGTGTTTAAAGATACAAACTAATGTGTTGAACTTTTCACTTTTAGTTAGGGTGAGATACCTTGCTCCTTTTGGCTTTGAGACTCGAAGTAATAACTTACCCTTTTGAAAAATTGCAGCATTTTTTCCCACAAAGTCACAGGCCTTATTAAAAAGAGCATTCTGAGGGAACCTATACAGGTCACAGCAAAGGCCTTAAAATGCTCACAGAAAAAGAAATTTAACTTTTCTGTCATACTTAGAGCCTGAAGTTAATGTCATAGACCTCAAGTTTTTAAGAGATGTTAGGAGAAAGAGCTAGGTATTGACTTCAGTCATTCAAAGGCTTTTCAGCCTTGTTTTAAAAATCTCCTTTTAGTAGATTATGATGAATTTTTCAGAAATGAAAATTGTCCTCTACTTTCCAGATGAAGAACCCCCATAAACTTCATCTAACAGCAAATATTTACTTGAATTCTTTAATGTACATCCAAACCCTATACTGTATAACTGAGATGGAAATGAGACTAATGCAGGAACTTCTTGGGGACCTTAAAGGCTGGTGGGAAAGATGGTTACTGTGCTGTGATTGGGGCAAGCACAAGAAGCACTGCATCGTGTGGGAGAGGCATCTACCCAGCTTGGGGGCTTCAGGTGCGGTCTTCTGCAGGAGATAATGTCTAGGACAGCACGATAGAGTGCGGAGGAGTGGGTGAGAAAGGAAGAAGTGTATTCCAGGAGGGAGCGAGTGGGCAGACTTTGAAGTGAGACAGAGCATACGACATAGGGGACCTCCTCTCATCCGGTGTGCTCATAGATTAGAATCAGAGTGAAAGGGAGCAAGAAAGGGGAATCGTTAAGCATATATGACGCCTTTCTGTAGGAGCTGCATTGCAGTGTAGTCTAATAGCATCAGTGATTGAAGTAAGGCTGTTTTTCACAGAATAATGCCCGCAATAAAGGTAGAAGAATTAACAATTAATTAGGAAAGTTACTGTTTTGCAATAGTTAACAAAATAATTGATTCTAAGGATTGTCAGTGGATTCTGAACCTATCAGGTGAAAGTCGATGGTTCTTTAGCTACTGTGCTGCAATAGCAAGTTACCTTGCAGCTCCAGCTTACCGGCATAAAACAACCATTTATTTTGTCCACAGAATCTGTGGATCAGATATTAAGACAGGGTATATTGGCTTGTGTCTGTTTCATGTTATCTGGAGTCTCATCTGGGAAGGCTCAGTGGCTGAGTGTGATCTGACAGCCTTATTAGCTGGTATCATTTGGAGACGTCATCACTCATGTGTGAGAGTTGGTGCTGGTTATTGGTTGCACCGTATCTGGGCTATTGGCTGGAGCCCCTGGATGTACTTGAGCTTTTTTACAGCTTGGTAGCCTCAAGGCACTTGGGCTTCTTACAAACAAGGCAGACTTGCATCACTTTTTATGACCTTTTCTCAGAAGTCCTGCAGCGTTGCTCTTCACTACGTTCTGCTGGGTATGAGCAAGTCACAGTTTGGCCTGGATTTAAGGGAAGGGGATATAGACCCCTACCACTCCACGGGAGAAGGATTTGCAGTCATGTTTTGATGCCACTACAGTGCAGAAGTGGTTGTTTGCATGGTGACAAAGTGTCACCTTACAGACTACTTGCTACCTCAGAGGGAAACACAACTTTATAGGGGAGGGGTCAGGCAGATGCTACCGTAACCCAAGAGATCACTGCAGATGTGGCAAACAGATGGTATACGCCTCCTGAGGTTGTTCAGTACGCGGCACTGAAAACGAGCAAAACAGCCCCTGGGGTCCAGGAGCTAGGCCTCCTGCTGAATGTGAACAATTGACAGAACATCAGCATCACACAAGGCCACTCTGTGACCAAGATGGATCAAGACAAACTCAAGACCCCTCCATAATCATGTCTGAACGCAGGCAAAACATGAGTATTGTTCAAACCACAAAAATGCCCCAACATGCCAGTACCCTGGCTGACATGATTGGCTGCTCCTTTGTTTGCTACTACAGTTTGATTAGCCTCAGCCTGTCCCTTCTTCTGGATAAGATTTATTAAGATACCCAATTACAGATTACCTGTACTTTCTACTTAGCATCTGGAATAGAGCAAAGCCCTGCTTCCTTAAATCCTCCCCAAATCACCTCACACAAGCCAGGAAACTGTAATAAGCCTTTTCTAACACTCTTACTAAGGGCTCCAACTTCCCCATACTGTTTGTTCTCCCTCACTGCATTGAGTAGTGATGCAGCTTGTTCACTTACACCTGTGTTCCTGGTGGTCTTGACAGTGCCCAACATTGTGACCTTGGAGAATTATTTGAAATTATTCAATTTTAAGAATGCTTATATGTTATGACTCATCAGTTTTCACTTTTCAGAATATCCTGCAAAGAAACATTTACATGTGTGCAGGAGACATGAACAGGGTTCTGCTATTATATAATTTTTTACCATGTCAAAAATATTAGAAGCAACCCAGATGTCCATCAATAGAGAATGACTAAATAAAATGTGATATATCTTTGCTTTTGAATCCAGTGCCGCAGTTAAAAAGAAGGAAGTAGAGCTGTGTATTTCTTCGCTTGTTTGTATTTTTGTTTTGCTATATGTTTTGATATAGATAGCTCTCAGACGTGGTTTTTTTTTTTTTTTTTTTTTTGCGGTACGCGAGCCTCTCACTGTTATGGCCTCTCCCATTGGGAAGCACAGGCTCCGGACGCACAGGCTCAGCGGCCATGGCTCACGGGCCCAGCCGCTCCCAGGCATGTGGGATCTTCCCGGACCGGGGCACGAACCCGTGTCCCCTGCATCAGCAGGCAGACTCTCAACCACTGCGCCACCAGGGAAGCCCTCACGTGTTTTTGAGTAGGGGAAAAACACAACTTGCAAACAGAGTGTGCAGCATGGTATCCTTAATATTCTGGATAAAATCCCAAAGTTTGAGAGAACAGCTTGCTTTTTGTCCATCCCTGACTCGAAGCTGCTTGCCTTTCCTGCGTCAAGTGACTACAGACCTATGGGAGGCTGGACTCTTTTTTAATTCTAGCAGAGGAGCTAGTGTGGTATGTCTTTTTTTGTGGGAAAGGACTGGAAAGCAGTGGATCTTGAAAGAGCTGGAACCTCAGTGATCTGTGGACCTCCTCAGGTGAACATTAACCTCACTTGGGTGCCTTCTGGACTCCCAAAGGCCAAGAGAAAGCTGAGTTGGTGGTTGAATCTTCCCTGCTTGTGAGCCTGGAAAGATAGAGAAAAAAGCAAGGAGGATTTCTCCATGTTCTTATTTGGGAATTGTTGGCTTGCTATCCCAGAGGTCTAACAGGCTAAAGATCCTTTTGCAGCCCTTTAGGATATTCTCAATCCGAGCCTCTGAACCACATTGAGCCAACAGAGAAAAATAACACATGTTTTATGTAAGGGGGGCCCAGCAGCCACAGAAAGGAAGGCCAGGCAGAGCCATCAGAACACATGCCCGGTGATGGAGAACTGCTTGCAGAGCCGTGAGCATCCAAATAGAAGAATAAAAACACAGGGGTATGTGGGCATGCACACACAATAGCAGCCATAAAACAGAGTGAAATCGTCGTGATGTTACATAGCGTGGATTTCAAACAAATTCAGTAAATGAATTAAAGATGTGGCTAGTCAGATTGGAGGCCTGGAAGACTGATGCACAGAGCAAAACTGAAGAATAGGAAATTGAGGGGAGAGGAAGAGTCTTGGAGGATACACCCAGGAGACTTAATATAGCCATAATAAGGGTTCTGCAATGCAAAAATATGAGGCAACATTGAAACAAAAATAGGAGACAGCATTGAAACAAAAATAGACATTTTTAACTAAATTGAAGAAAGAACTGATCTGTAGGTTGAAGGACCTCATCAGGTTTGGTGAAAAGAAAATTGATGAGAAAAATGCATATTTGGGCACATCTTGGTAAAATTTCTGAATTAAATCACAAGCTTCAAAAAAAAGCATACTAGCAGTGGACTTTGCAGCACTGAAACCATAAGGTAGAAGGGCATTTAGAGACCATTGAGATAAAAGGGACAAAACCCAACCTTCCTATACCTAGAAAAAACGTCATTCACCCATTCGTCTGTCAGGATGAAGAGTGATATTTGAGATTATGCAAGAATTCAGTGCATGCATCAGCCTCCCACCCTATTTGAAGATGTTTTGGAAGACCAACCAACCAAACCAGAAAATCGGAACAGAACAGTATGAGCAAAATCCATATAAAACTGATACACATATTTCCTATGGGACATACATGTATAGACATAGATCGGTGCATAAGGAAACAAACGTGGAAGGTACATACCAAATGTTAGCAGTGGTTATTGCTGGGGAGGGATCAGGATTTGGGCTGGTGGTCACAGAGGACTCCAGCCTTCTCTGGAAAGGTTTCAGTTTAATGTAAGAATAGATTTAAATGTTACTTGATACTTTTAAAACATACATGTATATATATATTTTTAAGATAAACAGAACCAGTTATGAAGGACGTTGTGTGCTGTGTTCAGGGTTGTAAGCACGGAGGTCTCCTTAAATGATCTGACTTGCACTTTAAGAGATCACTTAGGCAGTGGGAGTGGTGATCCCTTTGGCTGCCTGGTGGATAGTGAGGTGGGCAGGCCAGAGGCACAGCGGGGAGCTTGGCGTGACTGGGGAGGTCCTAGTAACAGCTCAGCAGAACTGCGAGCACACCCGGCTGGAAGCGCTCTGAGCCTTCAGGAGCCCAACTGGAAAAACAGCCCAAGGATGGTTTGATGAAATAAAGTCAGGGCACTGTTTTATTTACTTGCTTGTTCAGATCTCCATTAAACACTTTTCTTAGTTCTCTTGGGAAAATAATGTAGTTGTGTTTTTTTTTTTTTTTTTTGAAAGACACAAGAATGAGTTTTGATAGAAACATTGAACTTGAGCTGTTGGGGAAAAAATTCCCTGGATTTTCCAGCGTATTTATTCTTCTGTGAAATCGTTACTAATCCAACAGAGTTTTTGTTTTGAAGTTAATAATGCAAGAAATAGCCTCTGTGCTGGGTTTATTGTTAAAAACAAACAAAAATCTGTTAAATGATTTTTATTATCCTAGGATTGGGCACTTGGAGTCCTGCATGCCAAAATCATTGCAGCTATAACATTGATGGGTCCTCAGTGGTGGCTGAAAACTGTAATTGAGCAGGTAAGCAAGTTCGGCTTATGGGACTCTTATTTTCCACGTTCCCACTTTTCTAAGTTTTATACATTTTCTTTAATGAGCATATATAACTTTTTTTTTTCTTTAAGGAGAAAGGCAGTTTACTCTTACACCATGAATTTTCATCAGCTACTCTTAACACTTCCCTTATCTGAAAGTTAACCAGTAGCTTAAAGTGCCTAGAACCCTGACTAAAGTAAAGGCAAAATTTAGCATATGTGCTTTTTTTTAGAGCAGGAGTTCTGATGAAGGCTTGGTAGTCAGTTTTGTAAGCCTGTAGTAAGGAAAAGAGGTTATTGTTCAAGGCAATAAATAAAGAAAATGGCAGGAAAAAAATAGATTTAAAAAAGCAGAGCTCTTTGGGAATATTTTAGCTGTGTAACACCTAAGACAGTTTTGTGTTATGGAGCTGTCATATAATGTGGTCATTGAGGTGATCACCTTGAAAAAAATAGATGGTACTTCTGTACTTTGGTAATAAGGCTAGGAAGTAGGATAATTCATTTTAGGAAGATTTCTTCCAAAGTAACCAACATAGTAGATTTTGGTACTTATTTCTTTTAAGTTTTAGTTACCTAAAGAATGGACTTATGGACAACCCTCTTGTCCTTAGGGCAGCATCAACTTAATAAGGTGTTACAGTTTTGTAGCACTGAAGGTATACCTCCTTTTGATGTATAGGAAATACAGTAGTTCTCAGCCCAGTATGCACAAGAAACTCACCCAACAATTTCTGTACTTGGAGATTTGTGAGGGTGGGGAGAGCCAGGGAATTGGTGTGTGTTTGCATGCATCTCTCAAGTGCGGGCTGATTCTGAAGTGAGATGGATTGCGGGCTGCGTGGCAGCATGTCCATTCACGATAGGAGTACAGACCAGTCCACTCTAGAGTTTCCAGATGAGACTCTGACCCTTGTGGAGAATAAGCATGAAGTTACACCTGGGGGCTGTGAAACACTGTTGATCTCTATAATATTTTGCTCTCTGATGCATTCTTTCTCATACATGTGTCTAAGTTTAAGTAAAATGATTGAGAAACACCGGGATGCCTTGCTGCATTAATTTAAATGCATTTGGGTTAAAAGGATTTTGGTGGGCCAGAGGGGACCTGTGGAGCAGTAAGCCTGTTGTCATTCACCTTGAAATGCTCTGGCCCACTTCCGAGGGACCTGGGGATTGGAGTTGCACCACACTGTGTGACTATGGGCCAGGAGAGGTTGAAGTGCTGGGGGAAAAACACAAACAACGCTCTGCTGTTTCGTCCCTTTCTGTATACCATCTTTATTTTCCATTATTCCCAAGATTTCCCCACTTCCATCCATTCTTTCCTCTGCAATACTATCCCGTAGAACTTTCTAGATGAGATGAAATATTTTAGAAATTCTTGAATTTAAAAAAAATTCACTGTAGAATTCTTTCATACTAAATTGTTCCATAAAATACCTTCGATTTGTTGAAATTTAATTTATACAGGCTTTTTAGAAACATGCTTCCTGTTTATAATGTATTCAGATAAAATGAATGCAATCTTGAGTAGTAACACAGGTCACTCTTAAACAATTTATGTATGAAGTTACTTCAAGTTGTGTAGTCTTCAACTAATATTATTGGATGCCATCTGGTATCGTATAGCACAAGGCTAGTGTAATTATTATTCTAGATTATCATCTTATTATTTTATCTCTTAGCAGAGTTAACTGCAAAGTGTAAGGAAGTAAATGCATTTCTTTAAAAACTTATGGATACCATACTTATGTTTGTGTTCCAGAATTTGCCTTGACTTCTGAAAAAATAACAAGTTTGAATCTTTTGGGCTGGTAGATCCAGCTCCCTGTGCTTGAATTCAGCAGATTGCTCTGTTAACCTGGAGGAATTTGTCTTGTATCCTTATTCTCATTTTTTACCTCTATGTTTCAGGTTTATGCAAATGGCATCCGGAACATTGACCTTCAGTATATCATTCGGAAACTGGCAGCGCCAGTGATCTCTGTGCTCTTGCTTTCCCTGTGTGTACCTTATGTCATCGCGTCCGGCGTCGTTCCTTTACTTGGTGGGTAATGCTGGCTGAGGGCTTCAGAGAGCACCTTTATTCACATCATTACATTCTTGTCACTTATGGTATCAAAGGTTGCCTGGCTCCAAATGCTTTATTGTAAATATAAATCCAGCTAAAACAGTGATTTTAAAAGACTGTTTTTCTTAGATTTCACTAGTTAGGGCAAGATGAGGATCATAAAACGCTTTGGTACAGTTTTTTTCCCTAGGCAGGTGAGAAAGTATTGACATTTAAAAAAATATCCTTTAGCGTAAAAGAAAAACCAAAGAGGAGAAGCTAATTTGTGACACTTTAACATCTAGATATTATCAGCTATGTACTGAAGAATCCTCACATGACCTTAAAGCCAGCAATGTGTTCAGAATTATAAGCACAAAGCTTTCCCCTCCAAATCTTTTGCTTCTATTGAATTCCCTCTGTCAGTTACTAGCATTATCATCCAACAAGGTGTATAAGTCAGAAACCTTGAAGGTCATCCGTGTCACCTGAGGCTCTCTGCTCTTCATACTCAGCTGGGTTCCAAGTGCCTCTGATCTGACCTCTGGAACCCATTCTCTCATCTTTGGAGCCCTTGCCTGCAGCTCACGTTGAGATGAACATCAGCTCTCACCTTAACCTCAACCTCAGCCGCCTCTCGTCTGGTTGCCTTGTTTTGAACTCTCCATCGCTAATTCATTCTCCACACTGCGGCCACGATGACCTTTCAGAAGAATAAATCTCGTTCATACCTTTTTGGTGAACATCCTTTTGTTGGTTCCTCTGTGCCTTTAGAACACAGTCCAGCTCCTCGGGATAGTTCACGAGGCTCTTCCTCTAGCTGGGGCTGGCTCCAGCTTGACGGCACTCCTTGCCTCACTCCATTTCATACAGGATGAGTTTCAGTTAAGCGCCCCTCCCCTCTTCTTAGGAAAAGGACATACTTTCATTTCACTGTCAGCCTTTATACACTTAGAGTTTTTCTTTTTTGGTTTTCCAGGTGTTACTGCGGAAATGCAAAATTTGGTCCACCGGCGGATTTATCCATTTTTACTGATGGTCGTGGTGTTGATGGGAATCTTGTCCTTCCAGGTCCGCCAGTTTAAGCGCCTTTATGAACATATTAAAAATGACAAGTAAGTGTAGACTTCATTTGTCTAGCTGCTTTTTGTTAAGATGTCTCATTTCTTAATTATTGTGTCTATTGTGATAAATCACAGGAGGGAAAAGTGCTCAGATTCTGGACGTATTTTGAGGTAGAATTGACAGGATTTGCTAACAGATTGGATGTAGAATGTGAAAAAGGGGGTTATCAGGACTTGGTTGGGTCAAGCAACTGGAAATACAGAGTTGTCATCTACGGAGATGAAAAAGACTGGGAGAAACTGGTTTGGGGAGGAAGAGTTCTTAATGTCCATTTGGAATAATTTTCAGTCTGTTTTCAAATGTTTTGGTCTGACAATATATTAAATAGTTTTAGATAAGAATAAGAAGCCTGCTTTAGGAATTAGCAGTGCCTGCCTAAGCCCTTCTTGCAGCCAAGGGCCATTGGGTTACTCTGACCATTGCTGAGAGAAGCTGTGAGGTTATTGCAGAAGCGTTGTGGCGCCCTCTGTTTTGAGGAAACTCTGCGACCTGACCTCTGAGAAATTGAGAACAGCCAAGGAAAACACCTTCTGGGGTAGCAGCCATTTGACCCTCCATGTCCTAATGGAAGGCTGAGTCCTCTTCTGCTTTAATGGCGCCTCACAGAGGAAGTAAGTTTGTAACTACCCATCCTGGTTTGCCCGGGAGAGTCCCAGTTTACACAGGCTGCCTGCGTGTCATTACTAACAGCGCCCCCTTTTACTCGTGAGTGCCGGCTTTGGGCGACAGATTATATGGTCACCTCATTTACTCTGGGGGCTCTTTAAGAGTAATATGTTTAAGAATGAAATTTAGAGAGTGTTCAGGGCTTCTCCAAAGCACTTACTGATGGTAATAAACACTAGAAGGCTTAGGCAGGCTGAGTATTAAGTTCTGTCAACCACGAAAGAATGGGGAGGGGCTTTCAGCGATGAAAGCCCTTTTCCCTCACTTCGCTTGTTTTGGCGGCACAGTCAGTCCGGCACCAGCGCAAAAGAGACACACCCTCGGGAGCTGCCTGCAGCCCAGTGCACTCTATTATCTTTCCCCACCGTTGCTTCGTGCAGAAAACCGTTGAACTCGGGCTCGACAGAGGGCGTGTCTTGTTCACCATTATACATCCACAGTGTATCTGCCACAGGGCTTGATCCCGAGGAGGTGCCAAGTGTGCGTGTGTGCGTGTGCGCTGTGGGCATGAGAGGCTGCTGGGGTAATAGAACTGGCTATGGGTTCAGAGTCTCATTTTTCTGCCCCTGAGTTACTTTTCGGTTTGGGGCAAGTTTACCTTCCTTTTCTCTCTGTGCTTGCTATCTTGATGTGGTTTGTGATTACATGTGTGTCAGGTAGTGCCATGTGTATTATCATGTCAGATATTGCTCAGTTGTCATTGTTCAAAGAGTTTACAAATTCCTCACAAGTTGAAAAAACACCGGTTGGTTGAGGGACAGTGGGATAAGGAATGATTAACTTCGGGAAGAGAATCAAGAAGACAAAAAGAAAAGGGGTGAAACAGTGAGCTTGTGATGAAGAAGCAGTAGGGTTAGTGGAATGTTTTAAAAAGTGAAATGTTAAGCTTCTTGGCGTAAATTGCCAGAGTACCTCATGAGACCTGTTTGTCAACAGAAAAGTGATAGATGAAAGTCAGGGTGGAGGAAGTCACGGGGAAAAATAAAAGTTGCCACACGGAGCCCTCCACACATGCCAGGCCTTTGTTACCGAGGCTTTTGCCTGCTTTCTGTTTCTTACAGCAATCATAGGACTATTGTTCTCATTTTATTGAAGAGCAAACTGAGCCTCAGAGACCCCAGCTCCCTGGCAGCCCTGTCACGTGCTGGCCTCACTCTCCTCCTCTTACACAAATGTGTAAAGTCCTGCCGGGCACGTCTTGGTCTGCACTGCTGCCTCCAAGTGGGTCCCCGTGCCCGCTTGAAACCATCACCCACACCGCCCCCGCCCCCCGCAGCTTGTTGCCATCAGCGTTGTCACCCACTGTTCTCCCGGGTCAGCCTCCAGGCCCTTCGCCCACGGTCACTGCAGCCCACCACTACTGCTCCCCCCAGCTCCTGCTGGCATCATGGGGACGCTGTGTCCTGGTGGAGGACCTCCAGCCCTGTCATCCCATCCACAGGCACTTCTGTCTCCGTTTCTGCAGTCCTGCTCCCTTTGCCATCACCTCTCATAGGTTAGGAGCACTTAATACTCTTTCTTGGACCATAACCTCGTACCTTCTGTCAGTCACTTGCATACAGTCATTTCTGTGCCCTCTTCCTTTGACCTCCTTGAAATCTTTGTCCTTTGATTTCTCCTTTTCTTTAGAACTAGAGCTTTTCAGGTTTTACTCTCCTCCCTACCCAGCTTTCTGATTATCATATTTCCAGTCCATTTCTTCAGATCTGTCCACTTACCTGTTTTGTAAAATACGATCCATAACAGATAAATCCCCTGAATAAGTTTCTTCTACCTTACCTACCTCTGGCCTCCAAGAGTCAGTTTATGAGGGCCCCTCACCTATGGACCAGAGCCTGTACTCCACTGCATAGCATCTGAGGCCTTCTGACATGTGCTGCTCTCATGTCTTCCCATAAATCCATACCTTTGCTATGAGATGCCTGCTTTTGTGCTGTTTGCCAGTATTCATTCTAGACTCCCCTTCTACCTACCTAACTACTGAAGGGTTTTAAGTGGGAGTGAAGTGATCTGATTTACATTTTAAAAAATGTATCACTGGCTGCTCTAAGGAAGAATGTTTTAGTAAGTAAGATCACATAAGAGAGTAACCACCCTGTTTTTAACAACCTAGGTACCTTGTGGGCCAACGCCTCGTGAACTATGAACGGAAATCTGGCAAACAAGGCACATCTCCGCCGCCTTCACAGTCATCCCAAGAATAAAGTGGTTGTCTCAACTACGTTGACCTTCCCCCGCCTTTACGTGTCCTTTTTTGTGGACTTCTCTCTGGAGATTTTCCCCAGTGATCTCTCAGCGTTGTTTTTAAGTTAAGGGTATTTGACTTGGGTTTTCAGCATTCAGCAAGCAGCAGTGCGAGGCTCTGCTGCCCTTCCTGCATCTTCTGACATCATTGCTGTCTGAGGTCTGTATATGTGTAAATAGAAGTTCCGGGATACCCTAAAACCTTGGATTAAACAGAATGTGCATTGTACATCTTTAAACAAAATGTATATTAATTTATTAAATCTAGTTGTCACTTTATTTTGGACCTGCTGTGATCTTGACAGGAAATGTGCCACAGAGCCATAGTGCAGAGGCAAGACTTCTTAATGACGTCTTTTGGAATGCAATGTCCTGGTGTTCCTAGCAGTTCTTATTAAGTGAACTGTACATTCTGTCTTGGCTGTTCAGACCTTACCAAGAACATAAAAGGAAATAAGTAGAAATCAACAGTGGAGTGTCTGTGGTAAGAAAACATGAACTTGTGCTTCACTGTCAATCGTTTTTGGAAGTTATTTTGTATAACACCAAAGCTGTTGTACATTTTCTACTGCCTGATTTTTTTTCATGTGTCTGTGTTTGTAATATTGTATAGTATCTTGTGCTAGGTGAGGAAATTATTTTTAATTTTGATAATTTAATATTCCTAGTGATCAGCATCAGGAGTTGGGTTTTGTGTTTGTTAGGGACGTGTCTATACTTAGAGAAAAGAAGAAGTCCAAAAGAAGATTTTTCCTTAGATCCTCCAGCCCCCTTTTCCCACACACAGCTGTCTTTTCGTCAGCAGTGGCCAAAGTCATGGAAGATCATAAATCTTACAGGATAACATCACCAGTGATACTGCATCTTCCTGGAATAAGGACATACTGAAGTGTTTTGTCAAATGTAGATGGGATTTGTGGTCTTAGATTGACAGCGTTAGAGAAGACGGGTTAGAACCCCTGGTCCTGCTGGTTAGTGCATCATTGGGTGAGGATTAGGGGCAGTGCATTTCTCCAAAGTTTCCAGAGCTTTTTGTTTACAGAATAAAACTATAAATAAAACCAACTTGATTTTATTTGACCAGAAGGAAGCTGACTGAGCTGGCCTTTTAACATAGGAGTACAGAATGTATTTCATTGGAAACGTGCTGTAAAAATCTCAGAAAGCAGAACACTTAGAAACTTGGTTTTCCTTCATAACCAAAGCTTCAAGTTAGAAGTTTAGAGAAATAGAATGGTTGGGCATGTGATCCAGGTTTTTAATGGTGATGGTATATGGTAAGGGTAGTGTTTGTTTTTGAATGATAACTTAGTTCTCAGAGAAAATGGACAGCATAGATCTTAAGAAACCATAAAAGAATTTCCATATAGTATTAAAACCCATAGGCTTAAATCTGAGAATTTTTAAAATATGAGAGTCAGCCAAACAGAAGTTACCAAAAGCAACACGTTCTGGTTGTTTTATATTTCAACAGTTTTTCCTGAAGTGGTAAGTGATTACTTTAAAACATCAGTATCAAAAAAAAAAAAAAAAAAAAAAAACTCGACATAGGATTCAGTGTTACAGTTTTTCGCAGTTTGTAGTAGCCCTTTCTCATATTTGAAATAAGGCCTTTGCTAGCCCTACCTTTACTTAGAAATTTAGTCCTACTGTAAAAATTAGGAGCATTTTAAACATAATGCCACCTGTCATGGTGTATGTCTATATCAATTGTTCTCTTTGGGAGAAAAATATTATCAAATTGGGCATATAACTTGATCGTGTTAATTTAAGTTTCTTTTTTAATTTTTCAGAGAATTTGTAGATCTTGATATAAAGTTATTGGAACACACTTATCTGTTTTACCAGAAAGAGATCTAGGCAGATATCACAAAAGATTAAAAATTGTTATTCTACAAAATTTTAAGTGAATCTTATCAGATATTTTGTAAAAAAAAAAAAAAAACACCAAAAAACAACATATAATATACATATATATATGTGTGTGTGTGAATATATATATATATATATATATATATATATATATATATATATATGAATGGCCAAAAAGTTGCCCTCCATTTCACTGGCAGATAACTTTATCTTGTCTTACTTAAGGATTTCCCCTGGTTTTTCAGTTGTGCTTTGTCCTGTTTTTTTCAATAAGGTGAATACTTTCATAAGGAAAGCATTTGCTGGCATACTATTTACTTGGGTAGCATCAAGATTTTATTATTAACCAATAGTCTTATAAATATTTAAAACTTGTAGTTCAGAAAGTGCTAGTATTGCTGCCCTTCTTCATGTAGAATTAAAAAAATAATAATAGTGTAGTTTTGCTTCATTTTACATTGGGCTAAGACTGTCTTCAAGGAATTTAATTAGGAAAGAAGACCTTTTTGCTTTATTTTTACTATTTATAAATTGAAGACAAATCAACATTTGGGGTTAGTTTTACATGACCAGTTATCAAATGGTCATAGTATGAAGTATGCAGTTGTTCATTATTAGCAAATTCTGTTTGATTTTTAAACTATTAAGTACTAATAGTTGAGATGAACACTGAAGAAAAATGCCAATGTGAAGTTTGTGTATAGCTAGCCTTAAAAACCTCCATGTTTTTAGGTGATTTTTTTCCTGTTCTCTGGAGAAACAGTGGAGATTGGACATCTCAATTCCAGATGTAAATGAAAAGTAATTTTTATTTCAGCATTTAATATAACTGTTATTACTGTGGATTCTTGTCTTGTGTTTTTTCTTTCCCTTATTCAAGTAATAGAGAAGAACTTTTTCTCAGATGATTTGATCTTAGATGATATGTCCTTTCTGTATTGGCAAAATGCTACTATTAAAGTGTAATTCTTGAATTTAGGTTGAATTGATGACTTTTTAAAACAAAACAGTGAAGCACTGGACATTGCTACATTGTATTGCATTTGCAAACACACACACACACACACACACACACACTCACTCACTCTGAAGAATGTTGCACCAGTATAAGGACACTGGCACTTTTTTAAACGTTGCAAGTGAGCTACTTACTCTCATTTTCAGGATTGAGTATTTTAAAGCTCTCTACTTACTGTGATAAGTTTTTTATATTGTAAAATTAAATGATTATGTTTAAAATACTCCTTTAGAATGTTACCTATTCAGTTGCCATCAAGAAGAAAACAAATGTCTTACTACAAAGGTATTACTGAAGCCTCACTTGTGGAGATTCTCTAACTTCCTTGTATCTATTTAATTAACGTGCCCCTCAATCAGATGTTTTCCTTTCAGTCCATTACTGCCCTGTGTCATTTTTTTAATCAGTAAAACAGCCATCACGAGTAAGGGCTTCTTTCAGGTAATCCCCAACAATATCTTTGGCATTTAATACAACATAAAGATAAGACAGGATACATCTGTTTTCATTCCCATCTATTTTGTATGAGTGCCTCATTTTGTAGTCATGAAATTAATATAGTACCTTAAATGAAAATGTAATGACCATAAGGCCTAGAAATGACTGTTGTAGAAGCTCAATGAATAGAACATTTACTTAGTTGGGATGTTAGTTTTCTATTAAATACCTTAGATACCCAGACCAACTTTATGTGTATATATTCTAAAGTGCTCCCTTTTTTATGTGGTTGTTTGTTGCCTTCTGAGTTGAGAGAAAAATTGAATAAAAACGTTAGTTGTAGCCTAGTTTTTTTGGTTTATTTTTGCTTTGTTGCAAGATTGCTTCAGAATTATGAAATGTGCATTATTAGTTGGCACAGGCAGATAATCCAGATCGTTAAAAGTATAATAATTATGGAAGAAAAAACTCAAGTTACATATGATTATAGCCCCTCCGTTCTAAGTAGGAACTTGAAAGTATAGTTGCAGAAGACACACCTTCCCCCTCTCTCCCTCCACTGTGGTTACAGCCCATCCTCACTGGGAAGAGCGAAGCCCTTCTTCTTGTGCCACAGGCAGGATGCCACCCAGCTCTGCGCCTCCACTGCAAGATCTGAGTGTAAAGTTTCACCAGGTTGTCTTTTAGGTGGAGATTTGGATAGAGTAAAAGTCCACTTCACATACTGATCATATGTATCAGAGAAAAAGGAAAGGGTTGCTTGAGGTTTTTAAAGTGCCCTTTGTGAAGAGATCCTTTTGTTTCTAATTTTTGTTTCTAGGTTCAAAACTTTTTCTATGATTTTTTTAAAATCATTTATGCATTTTTATTTATTTCAAATGCAGTGGTGGTAGGTGAAATGCTATTTGATCCATAGGGCATGTGTAATCTGTGAAGTTGAACTTTATTGCAAAGGAAATTGTACAGTGAAATCTCAGAAAGTGGCCATGAATTCCCTCCTCCTACTGTGCAGTTTGCAGCCACTCTTGTTGCGAACAGAGCCAACATCACGAGTGAAATGAGGGTCTGAGGAGGTGAATTCTCCCCAGCCCCACTCTCATTTTTTTTTGGTGTCTCTTTTGTTTCCAGCACTGTACTTAGTACTGTAGTAGAATGAGGTATAGGGTCTGCCTTCAAGGAGCCCAGTTAGAATGGAAAAGAACAAAAAAATGAGCAGAAGTTTCCATTGTAGGTAGGAGTCAAATGCCACAAGGAACACAGAAAGGACTCACCTTGGGCGAGGCTGTGATGACCTGGTGGCGCTCAAGTCCTGTTTTGTGTATACAGGCACCCCTCCCACACACCCACACCACAGTTCCTCTTTCACCCTCTTGCAAGTCCACTTCTGCTCAGTCCCACATGGCATACACCTGTCTGTATGTCAACAGCAGTAACCCACTTTACGTTGTCTAATCGTCATTTTGAAATTTCTTCCTTTACATATGTAACAGTGCCATGTCTTTCTGCTTCTCCATGTTTGTTCAGTAACTTTTCTTTAGGACAAGAAGCTTCATACACGAGAACCCCACTCATTCACTCCTTTCTTTGCTTAAATGGAGCAATCCCTTCTGCTAGCTGCACAAATCCAAAGGTGTGATGGAGCAGAATAGAGAGTCCAGAAATAGACCTACATGTATACAGATAGCTGCTTTTTGACAAAGGTGCAGAAGTCAAACAAATAGTGCTGGAGTAATTGGACGTCCAGATACAAGATTAAAAACTGATCCATATCTCAACAGTTGTAAAAATTAACTCATGGATTACAGTCCTAAATGTTAAAACCCCAAACTATATAACTCCTAGAAGAAGACCAAGGGGAAAATATTCAACCTTGGGTTGTAACCCCAAAAGCACAATCCATAGAAGAAAAATTTGATGAATTGGGCTTTATCAAAATTGAGACCGTCTGCTCTTTGAAATACAGTGTTTAGAGAAACAAAGACAAGCCATGGAGTGGCAGAAAATATTTACAGAACATTTCTGATAAAATGCGTTCGGAATAAAGAAGTCTCTAAACTCAGTAGTAAGAAAACCTATTTGCCCATTTTAAAAATGGGCAAAATATTTAACACACTTCACTGAAGAGGAGATATATATATATATATATATATATATATATATATATATATATATGGCAAATTACATGAGAAGATGTTCAACAGAATTAGCCATAAGTAAAATGCAAATTAAAACCACAATGAGATGCCCGTTCATACCTATGAGAATAGCTAACACTAAAAATACCATACCACGTGGTGGGGAGGATGTGGAGAAACCGGAACTCGCCCCGCTGGAGGGAATGTAAAATGGTACAGCTGCTTTGGGAAATAGCTGGGCAGTTCTTAAAAGGTTAAAATCTGTTTACTTACCACTCCTAGGTCTTCACCAAAAGAAAACGTGTAAGTCCGTATGAAGACTTAAACACGTGCGTGTTCATAGTAGCTTTATTTGTACTAACCCAAAGCTGGAAACAATCCTCGTGCCCATCAACTGATGAATGGATAAATGATTATCCATATAATGAGATACTGCTCAGCAACAGAAAGCAGTTCACTATCCGTATATACAGCTTGGGCAAATCTCAAAATGATGATGCTGAGTGGAAGTAGACAAAAAGTGTACTGTGTGCTTTTCATGTATATAGAATTCTAGAAAATACAGAGTAACCTACAGCAATCTAGAAAGCAGATCATTGCAGGTAGGGGTTGGCAAGGAGGGACGTGGGGGGGATTTCACAGGCATGTGAAGAGACGGGGCGGAGAGGACGCATGTGTGTGACGGATGTGTTCACTATCTTGATGGAGTTCTGGTTTGACATGTCAGGGTGTACCAAACTGTACAGTTTAAATTTGTGCAATTTACTGAATGTTAATTACACCTCAATTTTAAAAAGTATTATGTTCATATACTGTCTTTGACCATTTCACACCTTCCTCTTCCTCAAAGTGCCACCTTCTCCGCCTTCCTGACTTTTGGCTGATGATTTTTATTCCTATTTCACTTAGAAGATAGAAGCAATCAGAACAGAACTTTTCACAAGTTCACACCCTCTGCCCCATCACCCCCTGTGTTTATTGTGCTCCAGGCAGCCTCCCCTTTTCCACAACAGGTCAAACCTCAGGGCCTTTGCATTTGCTGTTTGCCATGCCTTAATATTCTTCCTCCAAGCTCTCCCCAACCTCCTCGTTTCTATACTAAAATGTCTTTCTTAGGGAGGCTTATCTGAAATTGTAGCTACTTGGGCATTCCTGTCTCCTGCTGTATTTTTCTCTTTCGTATTAACTTACTGTACAGTTTACCTATCTTGTTTGTATTTGCATGTTTTTCCCTCACTTGAATGTAAGCTCCAGAGATTGAAAAAAAAAAAAAAACTATTTGGGGATTACTACTGTATTCCAGGACAGTCCTGGGACATATTGGGCGTTCTATAAATATTGTTGGGTAAGTAAATAAATGAATCAGAATAATGTATATATGGTTAAAATAAAACCTGAAAGCCATCCTCCAGAGGTGAGCACTGTCAGTAGCTTGGTGTTTGCTTCCAGACTGTGCTCTGCATAAGCATTCGTTCACTGATGCTCTTATCAACACGGGTGGTACGTGCCCTGGGCTGCTCTGCAGGTGGCTTCTTTCACTTTATATTTCTGAGCATCTTTTTATGTCAGTACATAAGTAGCTATCCCATTTAAAACTTTTAGCTGTATTGTATTCCATTGTGTGGATAAGATTATGATTTAACTTTTATGAAAGGCAATTGGTTAACCCATTTTATTACATGCTATAGTAAACATTTTTGTCCATATTACTTTACTAGTATTTCTGTAGGATAAATTCCTAGAAGTAAGACTGCTAAATCATCAAACATATTTAAAGTGCCAAATTGCCCCCAAATGTAATAATTAACACTCCTCTCATCAGTGTATGAGATTCCTCGTTTCCCCATATCGTCATCAACATTAAATAGTGCCTATTTTCAGTTTTGCTAATGCTGTTAACTTGGAAACGTGTGTGTCTTCATTTGGTAGGTAAGTTGCCCAGTAGAGAAGTTGTGTTTGGGGGTTGATACCTCTAGGGAAGGAAGGAGGGCTTGTCACTGGCCCCTCCTGAAGACAGCTCATTCTAGTTCTTCACCTTCGTGTCGAGAGGGGAGGTGGGTCTCAGGGCCTGTTTCATTCAGTGTGGGTGTTAAGGGCAGCTGCAGCAGCCAGCCAGGAGACCCCTAAACTAGGTAGGATTCACACCTTGTACGCTGCCCTGGTCAGCATCCACCAGAATGGAACAGTTTCTCCTACCCCTGGACCCAAAACTATTGTATCGGAAAAGGTAGCTTATTTTCTCCTAGACCCGATTAGATTGGCTCAACCGTCCTATCTTACTTAGGAAAACAAGTTAAATAGAATCTTCTTTTAGCTGGAAACTGCCCACTGTCTAAACTCTTAAGCGGCTTTTGAACTGCCAGTGAGTTCACTAAGTGGTGCCGATTGGGCCACGGGAACAGCGCTTGCGAAGGCGTCGAGGTCAGACACGTCTAGGACAGACACGTCAGTCTGGGAAGGCAGGGGCCAGATTCCTTCAGGGAGGCCCGTGCTGCGCGCACACACCAGCCTCCAGGACTTTAATGGCTTCCTACCTTGGAGTCTACGAGGCATCTCGCTCCAGAGCTTCACGGAGGCCATGCCAAGGAAAGGGGGGGGGGGGGTCCTTTGGGAATTCGCCGCTCACATTTGGCAGTGGGAAATATATCAAAAGGCCCTTTCCTAAGGGAAATGTTCCGCTCGTGCAGCTGTGAGCTATCTGTTAAAGCAGAGGGGGCGCCGAAGCCACACTGCTCAGGCGCGTTCCGCCCCCTCCTCCAGCACCGGCCTGAGGCCGGCTTCGGCTCGGGTCCTGTGCGCGTGCGCGACGCCAGAGGAGCAGGGCCCGCGCGTGTCTCGGTTGCCTGGATACCGCTGCGAAGCAGTAGCTGCGGCTTGCGCTCCAGTTGCCGTGTCGCGGCTGTTGCTAGAACTGGCGGTCGGTCCTTATTTTACGAGGAGCCCGAGAAGGAGCGGGTAAGAGCCCTCGTCGGCCGTCCGCGCCTCACGAAGCCGGCCTCTCGGCCCGCCCCCAAACCTAGGATTCCGGCCGGGCCCTGGCCCCGGCCCCACCCCAAACCCGGGGAAAGGCGGGCGGCCAGGCCTGGCCCAGTTTAAACCTGGAACCCCGACCTGGTTCAGGATCCCGGACCTCGGTCCCGCCCTAAACCCCCGTCCTCCCCCAGGCTCCAAACTCCGGACCCGGGACCCCGGGCCCTGAGCCCCGTGGCCGTCGCGTCTCCCCCGCGCCCCAGGCTGACCAACCCTCCCTTTCTCGACCCGCAGCACACCTTGATTCTTCCCAGCTTGGTCCTGGTCTGCGGAGAGCGATGCCTCTTCCCGACACCATGTTCTGCGCGCAGCAGATCCACATTCCCCCGGAACTGCCGGACATCCTGAAGCAGTTCACCAAGGCTGCGATCCGCACCCAGCCCGCCGACGTGCTGCAGTGGTCCGCGGGGTAAGCGCCCCAGGGCCAGCGCCTGGGAGAGCCGGCCCGTCCCCGTGCCCAGTCGTGCCTAGTGAATCCTTCCTGGACCAGTGGTCCAACGCTCGGGACACTTAGGGTACCGGCAAAACTTTCACTTTAGCATTGGTGGTATCTACACCTTAAAGTATCATCTAGGAAACATCATGGTTTTATTGACCACGAGACCAGAAATTACTGCAAAGTGCTCATTTATCTACAAAGCAATGACAGCTCCATTGTTGGAGAGTGGTATTTATGCAGGTAGACTAAAATTTATAAAACAGTTACACTGGGTAAAAAGTTTCTGCATTGTGTTACAAAGTCAAACTATCACAGTTTCTTTATTTGTGAAATGATTTTTACAAGGAGGAATCTTATGATTATGTTCCTTGTCTTCAGAGAACCCTCCAGGATTAGGTACCTGTTGAGTTTATTGGAACCAGAAGGTCTGGTTCACGTTGGGGTAACCATCCCAAGGCTGCTATAAGGTCAAACTCTGCCCAGCTTAGTTCACAACACATGAATCTTTGCAGTTTCTTGCAGCAAACATTCTAACCATTTCCAGGAACAGACATTAATACTTTAAAAGTCACAACTCAACAGACCTTAGAACCATTAAAATAAACCCTGTTGATTTTATAGGAAGGCTCTTTGTCCTTTTTCAGTAAACAAATTCAGACTCGGAAACTCAATTTTGTGGTCCCAAGAATCAGTATAAATTTAACTTAATATTTTTTAGTAACTAGCCCGTCAAATTTTGCTGACCTTCCCTAAACCGTGTGACCAAAGTGAATTAGTTTCCTATGACTGCTGTTAACAGATAACCACCAAACATGTTGGCTTAAAACAAGAAACGTTTATTCTCTTACAGTTCTGGAAGCCAAAAGTCCAAAATCAGTTTCCCCAGGCTACAGTCAAGATATTGGTGGGACTTTGCTCTCTCTGGAGGTTCTAGGGAGAGTCTGATCCCTCCCCTTGCCTTTTCCAGCTTCTAGAGCTGCATTCCTTGCATTGTTTGGCTCCTGGCATACCTCCATCGCCAATACTGGCATCCTCACATCTACCTCTGCCTCCCTCTTCTAGGGACACTTGTGATTGCATTTAGGAACCATCCTGATAAGCCAGGATGATTTTCCCATCTCAAAATCCTCACTCGGGCTTCCCTGGTGGTGCAGTGGTTGAGAGTCTGCCTGCCGATGCAGGGAACACGGGTTCGTGCCCCGGTCCGGGAAGATCCCACATGCCGCGGAGCGGCTGGGCCCGTGAGCCATGGCCGCTGAGCCTGCGTGTCCGGAGCCTGTGCTCCACAACGGGAGAGGAGGCCACAACAGTGAGAGGCCCGCGTACCGCAAAAAAAAAATCCTCACTCAATATCTGCAAACTCCCTGTTACCGTGTAAAAGAAGATCCACAGCTTCCAGGATTAGGATGAGGATGTCTTTGGGGCCCTTACTGCACCTGCCACCAGAGGCTACTGGTTAATCCAGCACTTTGCCTTCTGACAAATGCTTCTGTCTATTGCTTCTGAAAGACTCTCTCAAGGTTCTTGCCCAAAATTGTGGCCTCTAGTATTAACCATTATTCAAGCCTAAATAAGAGATACAACTGATTCATAAGAGTTTATTTGTTCTCTACCAAACATTCCAAGATTTAATCTTTTTTTTTCTTGGAACATTACATTTGGTAACACTTTAGAGACAACTATTTTAAGCTTCACTTTAATTTAAAAGGCTTAATCGAGAAATTTCTGAATGTTCCATGCAGCTAATTACTCTTAAGAGCAGTTTTGGAGTTTAGGAGAAAAAGCAAGCATTAGTCATGTGTCCCAACTCTCTCAGAACAGAATCTGTTAGGGAGAGATGTCATCCAGAAGAGGGTGAATTGGTCTTTGAAAGATTTCGTAGTGATTGGGGTTAAGACAAGGCAGAAGAGGAAACAGCGTATAACATGAGGGCCACGACAGGAAGGGAAAAGCACCGGAAAGCAAAGCAGAAAGCCAGGGTGCGTCTGGAAGAGACTGCTGTGGAAGGTTCCAGCACGCATTCAGGGGAGGGTTCTTCTCAGACGAGCCTCACCCCCAGCCTCTGCCACGACGCAGCGGCTAATTGGCTGTACATGATGATGTCATTGAGTCCTGAAGGCTTGTGCTCACGTGCGCCTTATATTCGAGGGCATGTGACACAAGTTGGCCTGGCCACTCAGGCAGGCTTCCTCCACCTCAGCTCTATGGCTGCTTTGGAGTGACATCTCTTTGGGGGGCGTGGGGCTGTCCTGTGGATTAGAGGGTTCTTGGCGGCCTGCTGACCTGCCCCCACCAGGTGCCAGAAGCACCATCCACCCCAACTTGTGGCAACCAGAAGTGTCTCCAGACGCTGCCAGTGCCTTCCTGGGGAAGGGGCGCTGCGCTAGAGGCTGGGCCGAGCCTGGTGATTGGTTTGGCGCGTGGTGAGGAGTAAAGTCCGCGAAATCGTTGAAAACCCTAATTCGGAACATGGCAAAGTGAAGCACCCCCTCAACCTGGCCCTGTAGGTCTTGAGGTCCACGTTTGTCTAACTGCCTGCCTTTTAGCTTTCTCTCAGACTATTAAATTCACAAAATATGACTGGACTTGTCCTAAAAGCGTGAAAACAAAGTCAAATTTGAGGGGTGGAGAGAGAAGAAGGGGATGAGATATAACATTTCTGTTAGCCTAACAAATACCTATTTATCTACATCTTGTTACATCAGAGATGTCTCTATTTACTCATATCTTTTTTAAAAATTTTATTGGAGTAGAACTGATTTACAGTGTTGCGTTAGTTTCGGCTGTACAGCAAAGTGATTCTATCCATTCTTTTTCAGATTCTTTACCCATATAGGTTATTACAGAATATTGAGCCGAGTTCCCTGTGCTCTACAGTAGGTCCTTGTTGGTTATCTGTTTTACATAGAGTAGTGTGTATGTTAATCCCAAGCTCCTAGTTTATCTCCCCACCCACCATTTCCCCTTTGGTAGCCATCATTACTCATATCTTTTATTTTTATTTCTTTTTCGGTACACAGGCCTCTCACTGCTGTGGCCTCTCCCGTTGTGGAGCACAGGCTCCGGACGTGCAGGCTCAGCGGCCGTGGCTCACGGGCCCAGCCGCTCCGCGGCATGTGGGATTTTCCCAGACCGGGGCACGAACCCGTGTCCGCTGCATCGGCAGGCGGACTGTCAACCACTGCGCCACCAGGGAAGCCCTACTCATATCTTTTAAGTTATTACCTGTGGCCGTGGATGATTTAGTGTTTTGTTTTCCTGGATATGTCATTTCTTTGATGGAGGTAAAGTCATGGGGGCAGCAAATGATGTGGCTTCAGCCGCCGGCCCCGGCTGACACGTGCCCAAGGGGAGTGAGTTTCACAGAAGGACCCTGCCTGGCACCCTGCCCCCCTCCAGCCAGAGCCCAGGTGTACACCCCCTCCTGACTTGTTGCCCCAAACTGTCTCTGTGCCCCAGCTTATTCCCAGTTTAAGCAGTAATATCCGTGTCCCAGAAAGGAACAATTAAGGGAAAAAAATACTAAAAAACAAACAAACAAAAAAAAAACAGGCAGGAAAAGTGAAGGGTAGGGGGAGGTCCGCACCTGACTTAGCCAAACAGTGATTTCCCTGCTCCGGGTGCCTTAGAGCTGAATAGGCGCAGAGATGCTTGAAATCAAGCCCCTCAAAAAGCAAGGCCAAGACCCTCAACTGTCAAAGTGGCATGACGGACCATGACCTTGCACTCGGGTCATGCGGGGCCCCGACCTCCACATCCCCTGGCAGTCTCAGGACTCTGATGGCGTTCGCTGGATAAGTGTAGCACCTGTTACCAGGGCCCTGAGACCGGGGCTGCCATTGTCCATGTGGTGCAGATAGAGAAACTGAGGCACGGGTGGAGGTGAAGTCGGAGAGCTGAGTGGAGGAGCCAGGACAGGAGCTGGGCCAGGGCACCGAGCACTGTCCTCCCTCATCACTGTCGCCCTCTGGGTTCATTGACAGAAGTACATGAATTCAGGGGCTGGTTGTGTGCTGATGAGCCTTCAGAGATGTCTGTCGTTGTTAGGTATTTTTCAGCTTTGTCAAGAGGAGATCCACTTCCTGTAAAAGACAGAATCGAAATACCCATGGCTACTCAGAAAACAGACACAGGCCTGACTCAAGGACTCCTTAAAGTTTTGCACAAGCAGGTATAAGAGTTTGCTATCAGTCAGCTGAACTTGAGATAAAACGCCACAGAAAGCTCCGTGCAAGCCCCGCCTTCCCTGCAGTAAACCTTCAAGGTTTATTCAAAGAAGGAATCTTGGATTCAGGGCCTTTCTCTGGTTTAAAGAACCCAAGATAGCTACTCATGATTATATAGAAATATAATTTCTTTTAACTACCGAATTCAGATGCAAGAGGCTGCTAGACTAAGAAAAATATCTGAAAATATGAAATTTTAGACATGGGAGTTGCAAGATCCTTCTTGAAATATGTGTTTGTAAAAACTATGCTAACATGATAATCCGCCACCTTCTTCATCTGAAAGACAGATTGCCCTCGGGCGTCTGGCTTCCAGCCCTCCTGAGAGCCCTCGAGACCCACCATCTCACTTGGAAAGTTCATAGAAAGTATATTTTATCTGAATGATTGGGCTGTGTTGCTAAAAACAACCTCAGTGGTATAACCCTGAGTTTTAAAGCGACTCGTCCCCATTCTACATCTCGAAGTCCTGTGTTCCTGTTCGGGGTGCAGTGACTTCTGGAAACGAGATTTTCCCATTTCTAGTTTTTCTAGATTTTTCCCATGTCTAGTTTAAGGGAAAACGAATAATCACTGCAAGGGGTAGTTTGGGAAAAGACATGCTAAAGTTGCTCAAACCTCTTTCACGCAGAATATTGCTAGCAGATCACAGGAGTTACCAGTTTTCATGAAGTTGTCTAAAAGAGTAGAAGGAATAAATTTATTTTCAGTGTTGAGATTTACCCCATTTAACTGTTAGCATGTTTCAGGGTTGGATTTTATTTGATTTATTGGAGTTTTATTTGTATTGTGAAGTATTTCAGGCAGACAATAGAGAATCATGTACGCCATGTCTGTTTGCCCATTTTATTAAGTCATAACATTATGCCATGTTTGTTTCCCAGTCCTTTTTTCTCTTGAGAAGTAACTTGTTGCCAGTCTCTAGTTCCCAGCCCCCTTCTCTGCCTGTGCATCCCCTGTCCCCAGACACACACATCCCCCCCTCCCCTCCCCAGGGCTAATGGTGCAGTGAATTCAGAGTTCATATTTGAAAGGGGATGGGTGCTCTGTTTAAGTCTTCAAGAACGTTCTATTACTTCTTGGGGCTTTTAAACTTAACGTAGATTGTGTCATGCTGTGTTTTCTAAACAGTGTAGCCACAAGGAATATGTGGAATTAGCAGATCTTGAGCGGAAATGGAAAAATCTGTGCCTGCCGGTAGAAAAATTCAGAGCTCTCTTGCAGTTGGATCCTTGCGAAGACAAAATCGAGGAGATAAAATTTTTAGCGCTTGGATGCAGCATGCTTGGTGGGGTACGTACCTATAAGTAGCATATTAATAATTCTGTGTGCTCATAGGCCTGGCTTAAAAATGATTTAGGTGTTTCAGTAACCGAAGCAACACTTTCATTACTTTAGTAATCTTGTCTTAGAAAAGCAATTTTTTTCAGATGTTTATTGTATTTTAGGCTTATAGTTACTTTAGTTTACAGAAGTTAAGTACTTATGAATGCCTCAATTTAAAAGATGTTAACAGTAGACAAACCATACAGATACTGTTAAAATGTGTTTAGTTTTTAGAAGAGAATGCATCAGTGACTTTTATTAAACTACATGTCACTTGGTAAATGATACTATGTTGCCCTCATCTGTGCAAAGAGGCATAAGATTATTTTCTATTTTAGTTAAAATCTGTTATTAGTAACTAATACTGTAGATACCTTGCTGATGTTAAAAAGTATAACTCATACAACTTAGGAATGAAGACACAGGGAATTCCCTGGTGGTCCAGTGGTTAAGACTCCGCGCTTCCACTGCAGGGTGCATGGGTTTGATCCCTGGTTGGGGAGCTATGATCATCCCACAAGCCAGGTGGCTCGGCCAAAAAAAAAAAAAAAAAAGACGAAGAAGAAAAAGGAATGAAGACACAGACGTCCCTTAAGGGAGGTGGGTGTGGTAGGGAGGGGGTGGAAGTCTAGAATCTCTCCTTAGCCTTAGTATTTGAGTCACCCTGTGAGACACACGGGTCAAGTGCAGGGAAAGTTACCACTTTAAGTTTGTGAAGAAAGGGGTTGAGAAAAGAGAGCTAGCTCCCTTTACTGCAGAGACGAGCAAAGTTTGCTACCCTCTCCCTTCAGTCTTTGGACCCCAGAGCACGTAACTGGCTAACTCTTAGTCCTCACTTCATGGGGTGCCCTCGTCTCGGGTCCACGCATCAGCCTCCTTAATTCTGTTTTAACTTTTAAGAATTACTTTATGTAACACTACCTTGCGTGACCACTAACACAACTAAACCACTAACACAACTAACCTCCAACCCGTCCCCCTGCCGCCCACACCTGAAGCATCAGCTCCCCTGATCTCACGCTTCCCATTGATCCCATATGGACCCCAAGAAATACATCATTTAGTTGGTTTTAACTTTATGTTGTTACTAATCTTCTGGAACTTTTTTTCACTGCCAAGTAGATTTCTCTTTATTCATCTGTATCATTACAGACGCTGTGGTTCATTCATCTCCTCTGCTGTGTGAATATAGTGCAATTTACTGGTTCTGTTAGTGGTCCCAGCGAGAACCTCTGAAACCCCAGTAAAGTCGGGTGTTAGGCTAGTCGCTTCCTTTTGCTGTGTACCTGCCCACACGTGGTGTTTCCGGTCAGCCATAGAGAAAGCGGTCAGCCCTGGGCTGGACACCTCAGACCAAGTTCCCTCCTCTAGGCTCAGAGGCCACCAGGGAGAATCCCAGCGGGGTTTCATTGGAGGAAATTTTTTTTTAAATAAATTTATTTATTTTTGGCTGCATTGGGTCTTCGTTGCTGCGCACGGGCTTTCTCTAGTTGCAGCGGTCGGGGGCTACTCTTCGTTGTGGTGCGCGGGCTTCTCATAGCGGTGGCTTCTCTTGTTGTGGAGCATGGGCTCTAGGTGCGCGGGCTTCAGTAGTTGTGGCACACGGGCTCAGTAGTTGTGACGCACGGGCTTAGTTGCTCTGCAGCATGTAGGATGTTCCCGGACCAGGGCTTGAACCCGTGTCCCCTGCACTGGCAGGCAGATTCTCAACCACTGTGCCACCAGGGAAGCCCTATTGGAGGAAATTTTATGTTGCTTTGTTCATCTGGAACTCTGGAAGCAAGATTTTAATAATATAAAATAAATAACTAATATTTGATTTTATGGTTTGCTCCTCTAAACTTAGTTGTGAAATTTAGATTTTTATAATGATGAGAAATTAGACTATTTCATATTTGGGGATCCATCTTTGTAATTTCTACCTCCCTACTCAGGAGAATCAGCCATTAGATTTCAAACCAAACCAAGCCTGTTTTGTAAGATAAGACATCTTACTGTGTGTGGGGTGTGACACTAGATGGAGACATTTGTTAAGGATGGAGCTTCCTTTCTGAAGTGACTGCTGGGGAAGGGACAGGGAAACAGCACACACACGCTTCTCTATTCTTCCTATAACATGTCACTTATCCCCGTCAGCCAGTGTGGGACCCTGGCCTGTCCCCTGAGGAAGCCACCTCTGTCAGGAGTCTTTGCTGTTGGCCTTTGACTCTCTCCTGGTGCCAGTGGCCCCCTTCTCACTGTGGAAAGCGGGAAACCTTTCATACTTTCATATCCAGGCGAAGTTCGCAGCCTGAGATGCCAGCTCTGCCCTGGCCTGCCCACCCCCGTACCCCGAGTGCAGGGCTGACAGCCGTGCTCTGGGTCCACGGGGGCCAGGAGGAGCCAGGCCCAAGGCGGCACTTGTTTTGTTGATGCACCGAGTGCCCGCATTGGCGGGGTAGCTTGGAGATGCCCCCGGAGCACAGTGCTGTGACTTCTGGGAGACGCTTCTTCATCTAATTTGGCATCTTAGCATTTGTCTTTACGCTTAAAAAAGAAAACCTTCACAAAGGAGCAGATGAAGAAGTGAAGCGAGGTGAGGAGGACGCTTTCGTGGGTCACTGCTGTCCACCTCGTCGCACACAGGACTTCTGTGAAATTGGACGCTGGTCGCTCTGCCTGGACGTGTCGTAGCGACTCCTGCTGCCCCGCCCACTCCACGGCGTCTCACGGCTTGTGGCTCTTCAGTTGCTCTTCGGAGCCACTCTAGTCAGATGAACCGAGTTCTCTGCAAAGATTGGAACCTCAGATGTCTGAGCCACGCGCGTCGTTCACCCTCTGTTCCTTCCAGGGACGTCTGTCAGTGTGGCTTTTTGTGGGCCTCGCCCTGAGTGCCGAGCGTCCCGACAGCCCCTGCCCGTGGAGGGACGTCTGGTACATCATCGAAGCCCCGAGCGCTGCTCTGGTTCTCACATCGACGCTTCAGACGGGGTGGGGGAGCGTCAGGGGCCGGCCGTGTCTGTGGGCACCTCTCCCTTGCCGGGCGAAGCGAAAACAAGTCTGTGTTGTGACCTTCACCTTAGGTTTCTGCAGCCCCATCAGGGGTCCTAAGCATTTAAGAGGTGGATCAACATTTGTCATCTGTTTTTTTAAGTATGGACATCTTTTTTGTAATGTAAAAACTTGTGGCCCAAGTCCCTATTGCACCCACACACGACTGACAAAGCCCGTAATGACAAACTACCCACCTGCCTCTGGTTCGGGTTTGAAAAGCCTTTGCACTTCATTCACGAGAGCATCCCTCCGTGTGTACAGCTGCCAACATATGCGCGTGTCACGTAATTTCCCATCAGAACGTACTGCTTACGAACGGCCAGCGTTTCTAGGGTTCTTACCAGGTGCGGGAATGTTCGGAGCCCTTTGTCTGTTTTCTCTTTTGTCCTCCCAGCAGCCCTTGGAGGAGAGTCCTGTTCTCCGAATCGCAGGGTGGCGAGCTGTGGGCAGAGGCTCGGCGCCTCAGGTGGAGGTGGTCGGGCAGGATTCGGACTCAGACCACGGGCTCCGGAGGTGCCGCCACCGGTAGACGCGGGGGATGGAGGGGCCCCTGAGGATACCCCTGTAGCCCAGGGAGTGCGCCGCCCTCAGGTTGGGACACCGTGTCAGAGAGTAACATCTCCTAGGCCTTCCCACTGATACCGTTTTATGTCCTCACGTGATCCGCACCCCAGAAATCTTTGTGTCAGCCTCCCAACAGCTCTGGCTCTGGACCAGCTGCAGTCTGGCTGCTCTGCCCGCACGCGCCACAGAGACTTCTGCTGCCCCGTCCACTCCACGGCGTCCACTCCGCCTGTTGGGTCAGCTGTCTGTGACTCGTCGAGATGCCCTGTGCGCTGCAGGCAGCACCTGGCTCGCTCTCGGCCGCTCTCCCCAGGGCCCCCAGTTCAGGGTCCCGCTGGGCCTCTCAAGTCCATTCTGAGACGCCCACCCCTGCGGCCAGTGCAGAGATGTGGCCCTGATGTGAGTGCAGGCGTCCAGCCGCAGGCACGTTTAGGAACTGCCTCTGCTGACCAAGCAGCTGGTCGTGGGCCCCCGGGCTCGCTGCCCCACAGGCTGAGCGTCTCCTCTGTGGGGAAGCAGGGGTGGGGTTGGCGGATGCTGGGCCTGGTAGCCCCTCCGTCCCTTCAGCCTGATGGACTGGCTTCACTCCAGCACCATGTCCGGCCAACTGGAGAATGTGTGTCTCCCTGCGGCACCGGCCGTAATCCCCAGGACCACGTTGTAAATTAGGAAAGCTGCGAGGATAAGGAAACAAAAAGGGTCGCAGGCTTTTTAGTTTTTGTTTTTAACATCTTGATTGGAGTATAATTGCTTTACATTTTTGTGTTAGTTTCTGCTGTATAACAAAGTGAATCAGCTATACGTATACATATATCACCATATATCCTTCATCTTACGTCTCCCTCCCACCCTCCCTATCCCACCCCTCTAGGTGGTTACAAAGCACCGAGCTGATCTCCCTGTGCTATGCGGCTGCTTCCCACTAGTCATCTGTTTTACGTTTGGTAGTATATATAAGTCCATGCCACTCTCTCACTTCGTCCCAGCTTACCCTTCCCCCTCCCCGTGTCCTCAGGTCCATTCTCTACATCTGAGTCTTTATTCCTGTCATGCCCCTAGGTTCTTCAGAACCTTTTTTTTTTTTTTTCAGATTCCATGTATATGTGTTAGCTTATAGTATTTGTTTTTCTCTTTCTGACTTACTTCACTCTGTATGACAGACTCTAGGTCCATCCACCTCACTACAAATAACTCAATTTCGTTTCTTTTTATGGGGAGTAATATTCCATTGTATATACGTGCCACATCTTCTTTATCCATTCATCTGTCGATGGACACTCATGTTGCTTCCATGTCCTGGCTATTGTAAAGACAGCTGCAATGAACATTGTGGTACATGACTCTTTTGGAATTATGGTTTTCTCAGGGTATATGCCCAGTAGTGGGATTGCTGGGTCATAGGGTAGTTCTATTTTTAGTTTTTTAAGGAAACTCCATACTGTTTTCCATAGTGGCTGTGTCAATTTACATTCCCACTGACAGTGCAAGAGGGTTCACTTTTCTCCACACCCTCTCCAGCATTTATTGTTTGTAGATTTTTTGATGATGGCCTTTCTGATTGGTGTGAGGTGATACCTCGTGGTAGTTTTGGTTTGCATTTCTCTAATGATTAGTGATGTTGAGTGTCCTTTCATGTGTTTCTTGGCAATCTGTATATCTTCTTTAGAAAAATGTCTATTTAGGTCTTCTGCCCATTTTTGGATTGGGTTGTTTTTTTTTTTTTTTGATATTGAGCTCATGAGCTGCTTGTATATTTTGGAGATTAATCCTTTGTCAGTTGCTTCATTTGCAAATATTTTCTCCCATTCTGAGGGCTGTCTTTTCGTCTTGTTTATGGTTTCCTTTGCTGTGCAAAAGCTTTTAAGTTTCATTAGGTCCCATTTGTTTATTTTTGTTTTTATTTCCATTTCTCTAGGAGGTGGGTCAAAAAGGGTCTTGCTGTGATTTATGTCATAGTGTTCTGCCTATGTTTTCCTCTGAGAGCTTTATAGTGTCTGGCCTTACATTTAGGTGTTTAATCCATTTTGAGTTTATTTTTGTCTGTGGTGTTAGGGAGTGTTCTAATTTCATTCTTTTATATGTAGCTGTCCAGTTTTCCCAGCACCACTTATTGAAGAGGCTGTCTTTTCTCCATTGTATATTCTTGCCTCCTTTATCAAAGGTAAGGTGACCATATGTGTGTGGGTTTACCTCTGGGCTTTCTATCCTGTTCCATCGATCTGTATTTCTGTTTCTGTGCCAGTACCATACTGTCTTGATTACTGTAGCTTTGTAGCATAGTTTGAAGTCAGGGAGCCTGATTCCTCGAGCTCTGTTTTTCTTTCTCACGATTGATTTGGCTATTTGGGGTCTTTTGCGTTTCCATACAAGTTGTGAATTTTTTTGTTCTAGTTCTGTGAAAAATGCCAGTGGTAGTTTGATAGGGATTGCATTGAATCTGTAGATTGCTTTTGGTAGTAGAGTCATTTTCACAGTATTGATTCTTCCAGTCCAAGAACATGGTATATCTCTCCATCTGTTTGTATCATCTTTAATTTCTTTCATCAGTGTCTTATAGTTTTCTGCATATAGGTCTTTTGTCTCCCTAGGTAGGTTTATTCCTAGGTATTTTATTCTTTTTGTTGCAGTGGTAAATGGGAGTGTTTCCTTAATTTCTCTTTCAGATTTTTCATCATTAGTGTATAGGAATGCAGGAGATTTCTGTCCATTAATCTTGTATCCTGCAACTTTACCAAATTCACTGATTAGCTCTAGTAGTTTTCTGGTAGTATCTTTAGGGTTCTCTATGTATAGTATCATGTCATCTGCAAACAGTGACAGCTTTACTTCTTCTTTTCTAGTTTGGATTCCTTTTATTTCTTTTTCTTCTCTGATTGCCGTGGCTAAATCTTCCAAAACTATGTTGAATAAGAGTGGTGAGAGTGGGCAACCTTGTCTTGTTCCCGATCTTAGTGTAAATGGTTTCAGTTTTTCACCATTGAGAACGATGTTGGCCCTGGGTTTGTCATAAAAGGCCTTTATTATGTTGAGGTAAGTTGCTTCTATGCCTCCTTTCTGGAGAGTTTTTATCATAAATGGGTGTTGAAAGCTTTTTCTGCATCTATTGAGATGATCATATGGTTTTTCTCCTTCAATTTGTTAATATGGTGTATCACGTTGATTGATTTGTGTATACTGAAGAATCCTTGCATTCCTGGGGTAAACCCCACTTGATCATGGTGTTTGATCCTTTTAATGTGCTGCTGGATTCTGTTTGCTAGTATTTTATTGAGGATTTTTACATCTATGTTCATCAGTGATATTGGCCTGTAGTTTTCTTTTTTTGTAACATCTTTGTCTGGTTTTGGTATCAGGGTGATGGTGGCCTCATAGAATGAGTTTGGGAGTGTCTCTCCCTCTGCTATATTTTGGAAGATTTTGAGAAGGATAGGTGTTAGCTCTTCTCTAAATGTTTGATAGAATTCTCCTGTGAAGCCATCTGGTCCTGGGCTTTTGTTTGTTGGAAGATTTTTAATCACAGTTTCAATTTCAATGCTTGTGATTAGTCTGTTTATATTTTCTATTTCTTCCTGGTTCAGTCTCGGAAGGTTGTGCTTTTCTAAGAATTTGTCCATTTCTTCCAGGTTGTCCATTTTATTGGCATAGAGTTGCTTGTGGTAATCTCTCATGATCCTTTGTATTTCTGCAGTGTCAGTTACTTCCCCTTTTTCATTTTAATTCTGTGTTGTAGGCTTTTTAAAACTGAGATTTGGAATCAGTGCCGCTGTGTGACCCTGAGCTCAGGCCACAGGGCAGGAGAGAGACCCCCATGGTCCTGACTCTGTTCAAAGGGTCAGTCAGGATATTGTCCACATTGCTATTTTCCTGCAGGTAAAAGGGACATGGTGGGAGCTGTGAGGTGGCTCATGGTGTCGTCACGAGAGCAGCTGTAATTCTGAAACTGGAAAAACCCACGGAACTGGCGCTGGAGATGCTCAGGAGGCCGCAGCGCCCGTGTTTCTCACGCGTCTCCACTTGGATTTGAGATCCGGCTCAGGCGTGCACTCTGGGCTGCAGACAGTTCAGCCACCTCCTCCTGGACGAATTTCCAACCAGGGAATAATGGGCAGGCGGTTGGAGAAGGGGGCGCTGGCCAGGGAGGGGTCCGTCCTTGTGGCTGGTGAGCCAGTAGCCTGACAGCGCACAACCCTTGGAAGTGAGAAATCTGTTGTAGGAAACAAAGTCCCCAAACCAGGCAAGGTGCCTCATGAATCCTTTAGGGTGTAAAAATTGCTGCAAATCTTTTTGCCAGAAACATCAACACTGGTAATGTCATCTCGCCTTTGCAGAGGGAAGTGATGCCAGAACACTTTGATGTGTTTTTTCCTTAAATAGCTCTTCCTCGGAAGCGCTGGAACATCAGTCACCCAGCGCTCCTGTGCAGGCTCCTCGCCAGCTACCTCCCCCCACCGCCCCAGGTCCCACCCTCGCGACGACTGCCCTCCGCTGTGTGGGCTAAAACAGCAGCATCTAATGTAGCAATGCGTCCCTGAGACGTTTCAAGCAAGGAGCCAGTAAAATACACAATTTTGTTTTCACCAAGTCCTCCCTCAGGACAGCCTATCGGGGGCCCGGCGTGGGCAGTTTTCCTTGGAGAAATGAATGCCGTCATTTTTCTAACTAGAGCATCGTTCTGCCTGCAGAGTTGGGCTAACGTCAGGACTGCGCCATTGCCCCAGCCCCGCCCCAGTGCATTCTGTCTCAGCAGGGCTGTCGGTCGGGGTGGGGCATGGCTGGTAGCTTTGCAGACGCCCCGAGTCCCAGCTGATGGCGATGGGGGAGATGTGCTCCTATGGTCCAGCCGAATGCCTGGAACCCAGGCACGTGTAAGCCCTGTCACTCGCTCCCTGAGCCAGCCCAGTGACTGTTGGCGGTGGTGGAATGTGGTGGTCACGGCCAAGCTCAGGAGGTTGGCTGCCTGCGTCCCGTCCCAGCTGGCTTACCTGGGACAAGTTAGCCTCTCTGGGCCCCCTTGGCCTCATCTCATGAGGTTACCGTAACGAGTAAATGAGATGCCAAGTCAGGCTCTCAGAGGGTCCCTGGGACATGGAGGGTGCCAGCCATTCGCAACTTCTGTGCAAGAACCTCATTTCAGTCCCCCTGCCTTTCCTCTCCTGCTGCCGGAAGCACAGGTGATTTTTCTCTGATATTGACCATGAGAACCTGGTCCAGCTCCTGGTGCTCGAAGAAGCAAGCTGCTGTGTTGTAAGAGGACCTCAGGGAGACCCCCGTGTCGGGAACTGCAGGCAGCCTTTCAGAGCTCAGGGGGGTCTCCGGCCAACAGCCAGTAAGAGTCCAGCCCCGTTCCAGTCCTACAGCCCCAGGGAGTGAGTTCTGCCCTTCCCTAAGGGCGGCTGCAAGTGGATCCCTCACCAGTCGAGCCTCTGGATGAGAACCAAACCCTTGCTGCCACCCGATTGGAGCCTCACAGAGGGCCCGGCGAAGCAGTGCCGAGGCTCCTGACCCACAGACACAGAGAGAATGAATGTGTGGTTTAAAATTTACACAGACTGGCTCCGGCCCTTTGCGTGTCCCTGAGGCCATGGGATGTACTTCCCCCACAGTCACTGTTCTGGTCAAGCAGGTCTGCGTGCGACTTTCCCTAAACCTGCACCTTTCCCCTGGGGACTGTCCTCTGTAGCCATCCCACCGGTTTTTTCTTGCTGTTTCTCCTTGTGAGTGCAGCCCAGATTCATTCCCACGGGAGCTTCTCTGGAGGGTTCTAGTCTGTCTCCTAGGCTTGCTGTCTGAGCTCTGTCCTCCCTACAGTGGCAGCTGCTCGATGTTAGTGCCACCAGGGATGTCCCAAGTCATTCCCATTTTTTAAAAAAAATTTTTAATTCTTTTATTTTTTTCCTCATTAGATTTTTTTCTATTAAGGTATAGTTGATTTACAGTGTTGTGTTAATTTCTGCTATAAGAGTCATTCCCATTTAACGTAAGATCAAATCTGGGGGCTTCCCTGGTGGCACAGTGGTTGAGAATCCGCCTGCCAATGCAGGAGACACGGGTTCAATCCTTGGTCCAAGAAGATCCCACATGCCACGGAGCAACTAAGCCCGTGCACCACAAGTACTAAGCCTGCGCTCTAGAGCCCGTGAGCCACAACTACTGAGCCCATGTGCCACAACTACTGAAGCCCGCATGCCAAGAGCCCATGCTCCGCAATGAGAGAAGCCACTGCAATGAGAAGCCTGCACACTGCAATGAAGAGTAGCCCCCACTCGCCACAACTAGAGAAGGCCTGCGTGCAGCAACGAAGACCCAATGCAGCCAAAAATAAATAAAATAATTAACTCTATTTAAAAAATAAATAAATAAAATCTGGGAATCAAATTTTTTTCAGGCCAATTACAATACATCTCGATCAACCCTTTTCTTTTTCTTTCTTAAGGCAATTATAAATTCCCCTAGTTCTTAATTCACACCGAGAGGATGTACTTTTGAGAGAACTTCTGTAAAATGTACTCAGGTGTTTATTCTGCTGCTGTCTTTCCTTTCAGTTTAGTGAATCCCGGTAGTAACCGTTTCTCCACCTGGTTTGTGGTGTTTCTAGTCATTGAACACTGCCATGAAGCACCTGTGTGAGATCCTGACTGCTGACCCCGAGGGGGGGCCTGCGCGCATTCCCTTTGAGACTTTCTCCTACGTCTACCGTTACCTGTCGGGACTCGACTGGGATATATCTGCATCAGACACGGAGTCCTACCTCTCCTCTCTGAAGAACAGCATGTAAGTGCTCGAGGGCCCAGGAACGCAGGTGCCTCGGTGGCGGGACGACTTCTTTCTTCCCATTCTTCTCTGCTCTCAGATAACGTGGTACCCGCGAATCCGGCCTTTTGTAGAAGGGAAGGCGGCACACGCTGTGCCCCGAGGTGTCACTCAGTGATGCTGAGGATACCCGGGCCTCGGGAGGCTGTGCCGGTCTCTGCAGACTTCAGAGGGAGACAACTTATCTCGTCCTTAAGAAACATGTATCCAAAACGCATCTTGATTCTTAAACACGGGATGTCACATGGTTTAAAACCGGGGCATGTTCAAAAGTAAATACATTTCTCAACAATGAAACACCGAATGGGTCCCTGCAGGTGGAGGGCGTGAGTGAGGAGAGACCCCGTGCCCTCTGCCCTCCCCCGCCCCGTGCTGTGCTGCCTGTGTGTGGGGGAGGGGGACGCGGGGGAAGGGCCACCCCTCTACGGCGGGGGGACTCGGGGGGAGGGCCTCCCCTCTAAGGGGGGCGACGCAGGGGAAAGGGCCGCCCCTCTAATGGGGGAGACGCGGGGGGAGGGCCGCCCCTCTGGGCGGGGGAAGGGCCGCCCCTCTAACGGGGGGGGGGGACGCGGGGGGAGGGCCATCCCTCTGGGCGGGGGAAGAGCCGCCCCTCTAACGGGGGGGGGGACGCGGGGGGAGGGCCGCCCCTCTAAGGGTGGTGACGGTGCTGCTTCAGGCAAGCCAAGAGGGAGGAGGAGGCCCTGTGATGAAAGGGCAGCGCCCCAGGCTGCCAGGCCTCCCAGTGCCGCCAGGCCTCCCAGTGCCGCCTCTGTGCCGGGATGTAGTCGGGGGTTCAGATCACGAGAGAGCCAGCGCTGGGAGCTGGTGACGGTGACAGCTCCGCCGCCTGGCCCCTGAGAGCCCACGCCCGGCAGGCCCATCACAACCTCCCAGGCTCGGTGCCCTCCACCGTCCCCAACCGCCCACGTCTGGGGTGCCCCGGAGCTGACCTCTCAGCCCTCCCTGTCCCTTCCTCCCCTCCTCCCTTCAGAAGCGCACCCCCTTGAGGACCCGCCACCGGACTGGGCCTCCAGACCCCGTCCTCCCATTTTTCCTCCCTCTGGTCCGTCATCCACCGACGTGGCAACCTCTCCCCTCCCCCTCGAAGCTGCGGCGCCTCGGTCTCTCTCCGCCTCTCCACACACCTGCGGCCGGCCCCGCACTCTGACCTCTCAGACCTCCGTCTGGCGGCCGCGGTTCCTTCATCCTCCTGGGCCTCCCCGTCTCCCCAGACACCACGACTCCCTGGCCCTCTCCTCGCGCGTCCCAGGGGAATCTGCCCGCTGCCAGCGGTCGCCCCTCCCTGATCCTCCTCTTTCCTGAGCCCCGCCGCCCCGTGCCGCCCGCTCGTGCCGCCCGCTCACCGAGGACGAGCCCGAGGGGGGGCCTGGCGTCCTGCTAAAGCCGTCTGACCTGGGGACCGCCCCCTGCCCCTGCTGCCGTCCCCGACCAGGCCCCAGAGCGGCTCACACTCACGCACTGACCAGAGCCCTCCTGTCCCCCTCCCTGTGGCCAGCCTCCGAGCCCGGCCCTCCGTTCCCCTCTCCTGTCCCCTCCCGCGGGGACCCCAGCCCCTCCTGGCACGCGGCCCCTGTCTGGCCGCTGACCTCCGCACTCGGATGTCACAGCGCCCGCTCGCCCTCTCCTCGGCCGTGTAGGTGGGTCCGGTGCACACGTCAGGCTTATTAACACGTCCCAACAGAACTCCATATCCCCCGGACCTTCCCCTCCGCAGTTCTGCTTCCCCGCTTGTGGACCGCGTCACCGTCCCCCCACTAGGTCAGGACAAGACGTGGGTGACTCTCGACGGAAGCCCCTTCCCCCCGACCCCTCCCCCCGGGACCCGCCGCTGCCCCTGGTTCTGGCCCCACCGGTTCTCCCGCCTGCACCTCCCCAGCTCGGCCGTTCCCCACACGGCGGCCACCGTCCCCGGGAATGATGACTCGAGTCACGTCCCCGCCACGCCTTCCCGGCCTCTCGCGCCCAGGGGCTGATTCCTGCCCGACCCGCCACCGTTTGCCTGGTGAGCGCTGCCTGTGCGTCTCTCCCGCCCGCGGCGCTTCAGCCACACGCCGCCCTGGGTTTGGAGAAGACAAAGCTTGCCCCGACTCCAGGCCTCTGCCCTGGCCTCAGACACCCCGCCCATCTGCACAGCTGCCGAGGGTCCTCAGCTCAGCAAGGCCTCCCCTAAGGGGCTCTGCCCATGAGGCAGCACCTTCCGCCCTGGGTCCCACCGTGAAGCCGTCTTCCGTGCTGTTCGTGGAGCACAGCCATGCGGCGGGTTCAGCAGCCTGGGGTGGCGTCTGCACGCGGAGCGGTGCTGGGGGGACATCGGTGAATGCACCCCACGGGTGGTGGAGATGGCGGGACACGGGAGCCTCTAAGGAGTTCGGGTTATGTCTGGTGGCACTAGGGATCCACAGAAGGTCTTAGGGAGCGTGGTGGTGAATTTTGGTTAGAAGACCCCTTGAGCAGCAGATGTAGGGGACTAGCTAGGAGGTTTCTGCGAAGGTCTGGAAAAGAGCTGACAAAGAAGCGAGAGGCTTTTTAGTGCTGCTTGGATTTGGGTGGCTGACTGGAGGTGAGGAGTGAGGGGAGAGAGCCTTCCAGGATGCCCAAGTGGCTCCCGCCCGGGTGGATGTTTGTGTCTCTCCCAGGAAGGACCTGGGGGCGGCAGTACTTGTGAGTTGATGGGCCTGTGGCGGGGTCGGGGCGGGGGGTGCTGCAGGACGTGTCAGGGAGCTCAGACCCAGGCTGGGATCCTCCCAGGGGGACGCCGGGCATCCCAGTATGAGGAGAGCACCAAGGGTGGGGCAGCGGGAGTCCAGCCTTTTTGAGGTGGGGGCAGTGAGTAAGGAGGACCTGAAGCAGGAAGAGTGAAGCGGGGGAAGTGACGCCAGGAAGGGCTTGGGGGAGGGGGCGGGCAGTGAGGGGCCTTGTCCAGAGCGGCAGACCCCAAAGCTGTCCCTTACGCTGGCCACAGAGGTCACTGTGCCCCTGGCACCGGTGATTTCCGAGGAGTGATGGGGACAGAGGAGCTGAAGTGTGGCCTCCAGCTACCCACGCGGGTACAGCTCACACTCCCAGGAACGGGGAGGTAGGCTTGACCTCCACAGGGAGGGGCTGAAGGTAAAAAGAAGGGCATTTAACTGCCGGCTGGGAGGTCGGGGTTTATAACCTGGTGTTTGAAATACAGACAATAACGGGATTCCCCTGCTCCGGAGCAGAGGATGGTCCAATCCCCATCCTCTCGGCCCGTTGCCAAGTGGCCACAGTGGGAGGCTCTCCCACAGGTGTGGTTCCCCTGGGCCCGTAAGAGATGGTTCCTTTTTATGGTAAAATATATTTTAGAACCGCTAACTTGTGTTCCTTTTACTTTTAAATATGAGCCCTCAAGACAGCTCTAATTTTCCCACTGATGTGGGAAATCAGCATTGTTACAGTTCAGTGTTTTTACATCTACTAAGTTGCTAGTAGAAATTTACTAATGTTCACCATCTTTTATCTATAGATAAAAAATCAGAAGATATACTCATCAGTGCCAAAGTTTCATAGACTTAAGACAGTCCTTTGAGTTTTACTGGACCAATGCTTAAAATAGAAAGATACTTTTGTTATACTAGTGACTAAAATTTGAGTTGTCAATAAAGAAAAAACTGCAAACATAGTACTGAGTTTTTCACCTAGAAAGATATGTGCGTTTTTTGTAAAAGAGAATAGAGTGCTTTATTTTTAGAGGTAAGAATTACTGATTTGAGACCATAAATTATCAATTTTTTAAGGTAAAACTTATAAATTATACTGTATTCCATAAAAATTGTATTGTGTGCAGTAAGAAATTACTAATAAGTGTCTTTATCTGTTTCCAATTTAGAGACTCTAGAAAGGATGGCATGATAGGACTTTCAGATTTTCTTCGTTCTAAAAAGGAAAATGTAGAAAACCTCGAAAAGAAAACTCAGAAGACATAGGCCATTAATACAGAGAAGAACACATTTTAATGTCAAAATAGTGTTTTTTAAAATCTTGGCATCAAATACAACTTGTCATTAACCACATGCATATGTAGTGTGAGTTTTTCTTTTAATGGAATGTGACCAGTGCATCATGGGGCCCTATTTAATGATTATTCTTCACCGTGTTCTCCTAAGAACCTTAATGCAAAACATTCACAGCAGTGAAATGATCTGAGTAAAACAATGTTTGGATGCTGCAGAGTAGGAAGGGGAATGGGCAGTTTAAAATCAGCTGTATCTCTTCTTCTTTCAAAACTCCTGAGCGTCAGGAAGGCAGATGCCCCCTGCTCCCTGGCAGCCACACCTAAGGCTCCCTGGGAGAAAAGTCTTCCGCTGAAGCTGGGTCTTCTCTGTGACAGGAGGGCCTGAAGGACTCACTGGCTGGAAGCGCATCCGTGGCTGGGAAGCAAACTGGACCATCAACTTGGACCAGCACTTGGTCCACTGGACAGAGATAAGCCTTGAGATCCTTTATTTGCTCTCTTGATACCAAGTCCTCAAAATGACAGTGTCAATGAATACATCTCAGGTTAGTTTTCTGAGAACTTGGGAATGTTTTCTCTCTGCAGATTTGTTACCATGCTAGTAAATTTTATCGGTGTTCAAAGACTTGTGAAAACCCAAAGTTAGGAGATGCAGTTGTTATCTAAAGAAGTGTGTCATTTTTTGCACTGAAAGGTGTGAAGTATATTTTTCATCTGGACACTAAGCTACTGTATTTGAGATGATCGTTTTCCTGGACTTACAGTCACCCTTGCAGTGAACAGATGATATAGAGAGACTATTCATAAAATTACAAGAAACTTTTCAGAGTTGGAGTTTTAAGAGCTTTTGCAATTTTTGAGTTGCTTTAAACCTTCTCAAAGTTTGATTTCCCCAAAGAATTTAAGTATTTTTCTCCTTCTAATCATAAAGCCTCCATGCACGTGGGTAAGTGGAAAGACACCTTAGGTTTTGTATGAGTGCAGTGGTAAGTCATGTGGAGTGACCAGATGTGTGCAGGGGAAGCACTGCAGCAGGAAGGGGTGTGCAAAGGAAGACACAGAAACGGTACTTGGCCATCCCGTGCACCTGACACAGACCCGACAAAGGCACAGAGGGTTTTGTGTTTTTTTAAGCCAGACAGTCAACCACCTCAGGAGGCACATGTGAGGCAGAGAGCACAGGACACTTGCATGTGACAAAGAGAAGAGATGTTGGCCTGCTATCAGGGGACAGAAAAGGGACAACTTAATATGATGGATGGATTCATAGCCGCTCTTCAGAGGGCACCACGAACGGAGGGAGGACTTGGGAGAGGCTCCCCACCCGAACTGGGGGCGGGGGGCGGCTCTGGAGAGTGACCTGCCTGCGGGGTTTGCAGGGACTGAGCTGCCTGGAGTATCACTGGACCCACTGGAGGTCGGCAGGGTACCTGGGTGAACAGACTGCTAGACTGCCGTCCAAGTTGGGTGTGGAACTGACAAGGAACGTTGAGGTATAAAGGCCACAAAGTAGCATCCTCAGGGAATATTGTTCCAATGAACCCTTTCTGAGGAAGCTGCTAGAGAGTTTCAGACAAAGAGATTGGGGAGGTCAACGTAAGGACCAGTGTATGCGGAATGTATATTTCTCCATAGAACGGAGACTAAATGATGGTGATAAAGGATGTGCTATCGTGTATAATGGCTGTGCGTGCTGACAACACAGGGACATAACATCTATCGAATATCGGAGACTGGGGGGTCTATATGACAAGAATCAGCTTACTGTCTGATTGTCATATAATTATTAACCAGAAGTAAACCAACATTCATATCAGATATCTGGGGGATGGAGAGGGAAGAAGAGTTTTCTAGCCAATTTCAATACTGATTATTGTAGAGAACCAACACACATAGCCTGAAAAGAAAAGACTAAGGATATTATCTAGAGATACGTACGGTAATCATTACAGCAGAAATACAAGCCTTCTTAAACACCAGTATAAATAGACAGGTGGGTAGGTAAAAAGAGAGAACCTCTGAAAGCTGAACCAAAAAATAAAAAATGTTTACGTCTAGGAGGGAGGCTGGGAGGGAACAGATGGAGGAGGCTGGAAGCTAGTCTTCTCTGAAAGTCCCTTTTTGTTGATTTTGGAATCCTGTACGTATTTTACATAATTATAAAACAAAATTACATTTTAAAAAATCCCTGAAAATTGAAACCGATGAACTTGGCTGTGTATCAAGTCGGTGGTGTAACCACAGGAACTATTCCAAGTGACTTTACGACAAGTCACTTGAACCTTCCTAGTGGGATATACAGTAACAAACAAAAGTTACAAAACAGTTAAAAATCCCAAATTGTTTTCAGTGATCAGCGTTGGTAGTAATGAGATAAGTGAGTATTTCGGTGTCAGTAAGAACCCAGATTTTTGTCCAGGAATGGAGGAATGAAGAAAGAAAGATAAGGTTAAGTCAAAATCCTGTGGTCCTGAGTTAGAACTGGAGCATCTGTATGAAATCACCATCCCTGTCCACTGGAAAGGCCTAGAAGCAGCGATGCATCCAGTCATCGGGGAGTACACCTAACAGCCAGGTGTGGTCCTTAAATCCCTCTATCCATGGAAAGGAGCTGGGGCTCCTTGAAGCAGAACTGATCCGGGTCTTGGGTAGGGAATGTTCAAGGTGAGGCCCAGAACAAAGTGTCGTACTAGCAACAAGCTGTAATGGACTTTCGGGTTCGTGTCAAAAGTCAGGTTGAATGAACTTCCGCTTGCCCAGCTCTTCAGGGATCCACCGCTATGACCGTCCTCCAGCAATACAGAAGATTCCTTGCCACTCTGGCTGGCCCCCCGGGGTTACACCGTTTTCTCCATTTCCCTCTAAAAATGTGCTCTCTGGAGTGGGCCATGAATCTCTAAACAGACTCCACGTCAGAGAGGAGAGGGCCCCTCCTGTGCGGTCGCTCCCCAGGAGCCAGGCCTGCTGCTTCCCAGAGGACCCTGCCGCCTGGCCCAGCGGGAAGGCAGGTGCTCAGCCATCAGAAAGTCACCAAGTTGGCCTCTCAGAGCTGCTTAAACAAGGTGCTCTTCTAGGGGCCTGAGGACCAAGAGCGGCCCCCTCCCAAGCTTACAGGGGCAGGGCCCATGACTACTTTGGGGCCTGTTTGCTAACAAGTGTCTGTCCATTGGGCAGAATTGGGGGTGAGACTTGCTTTCACTGTAACTGTCTAGTCGGGGGGGGCTATGGGGGGGCATAGAGCCTGTACCTCCTCTTGTCGCTGGAGGCCACCCCCCTTCACCAAGAGAGCCTCATCAGATTGCTGACCAGCCAAACTGGCTTAGGTCAAGAAGATACATTTGGGTGGAATTTTATAAGACTGAGAATAGATGAATATTGCCGTAAATAAACTTGCTAATGGGGACATCTGAACTCAAAAGACATAAATCAGGGGATACTGTTTCACCTTACCAAAAAATCACGTGTTAACACAACACTGTAAAGCAATTATACTCCAATAAAGATGTTAAAAAAAAAATCATGTGTTTCAGTAATGAAAGAGAATGAAGTGGGTAAATGGATAAACTATGGTACATCCAGACAATGGAATATTATTCAGCTCTAAAAAGAAATGAGCTATTAAGCCATGAAAAGACATGAAGGAACATTAAGTGCATATCACTAAGTGAGAGAAGCCTATCTGCAAAGGCTGCATGCTGTATGTGGGACATTCTGGAAGAGGCAAACTACGGAGACACAAAACATCAGTGGCTGCCGGCGGGGCGGGGAGCAGGGGGGCGGCGATGAACCGGTGGAGCACAGAGGATTTGTAGGGCAGTGAGAATCCTCTGTATGTTACTATAGACATAGACTGTACACCACCAAGACTGGCTCTAAGGTAAGCTGTAGCCTCTGGGAGATAAGGATGTGTCAGTGGAACAAACGGACCTTGGTGGGGACGTCAGTGGTGGAGGAGGCGTGCGTCTGTGCAGGGCGCACACGGAATGAAGTACTGACTCCTGCTGCAGCGTGGGTGCCCATAAACCATCCTGCTGGCGAACAGGCTCTGGGGTTTGTCCCTGGTCTTAAAAAGCAGATCTTTCTTAAGAATGACTTTGTCGTGGAACTGGAAATGGCGTTCCCTCAAAAAATTTTCAGTCCCCGAAATCGTTTTGGTCAGTTAAGGCTCTGTCAGGGCCCTAAAGTTCAAACAAAAAGAACTTGACCCAGAAATATGAACTTGCCTTTGTCTAGTTGATGCCACCTGAACACATAGGTCATCTGCTGGGGGCAGGGGTTGGGGGGGGGGTTTGCGACCAAAATGCAAGTTCTGTTTCTGAGGGTAAAGGCACGTCTCAATAGCCAGACCCAAGCTGGGTTTCCAGAATGTTCTTTAGAGTTGACTCTGGATCAGCAGAGTTGAAGGTGGATATCCCTCTAACGATGGTCCATAGGATGTCCCAGCAGAGGATACTGAAGCCGATCCCACACCCGGACGATGGTGCTGTGTCCCTGTCCCTCCGCCATCAGGCTGTAGGGTCTTCCTCTGGGTCACTCTCAGCCTGGCTCCAGCCCCTCAGAGGCTGGGCCCCTCGGTTGCCTGCCGCCGCTGGGGTCCCAAGTGCCCAGAAAGGCTGGGCCCCATCAAGGTGGAGGGTGAACTAACTTTGCCATTAACAAAGCATAAGGGGAAGCCACTTTTCTGTCCCATTTTTGCTGAGAGCCTCAAGTACCACGTTCCAGCACCTCATCCAGCCACGTGCTGCTGGGCATCCACTCTGGACGGTCTACTCCTCGGCGCCCAGCTTCCTGGAGTCCAGACGGCAGGCCTCAGCTCATGTGGACTCTTAACTATGGTACAGCTGAATCAGCGTTATTCTCCTTCATGCCCTGCAGTTATTTCTTTTTTTAAAACAGCCATAGGAAGGTTGGCTTTCAATCAGATTGTTAACAGTCTTTGGAGGGTTCACTCAGATGGTTTAATTAATAACCACAAGCTTCGTTGCAAGTACCCTTACGTGTTGGATACAATTAACTCTTCAAGCGACTGCAATTTCTGAACTAAGGAGCTCTAGACAGAGAAGGAGCCTGGGCTGGGGTCCAGGAGGGCCCGGATCCTGAGGGCTGAGGGCTGAGGGCTGAGGAGGCAGATGGCCCCGCCTGCATTCAGCCCCTCGAGAGACAGAGAAGATGTTTCCAATTAAAGTCACTTAGAAAAGAGACTTTGACAATGATGGAGACGCAGCATTCAGAAAAGAACAACAATCCCTGGCATTTGTGAGCTGTGGGTTTGCAAAAAATCTGCTCTCCCTGGATTTCAACGGAGTGGCTTGGGGGAAAACAGGATTGGAAAAGCCTCAGATTCAAATCAGCCCAAGGTGACTCTGGCCTTAGGACTTCCAAAGTGTCCCACTGCAGTGCATGTCCCTGTAGTGCAACCGGCGAACCACTTGGTTTTCAATCTATTTGTCGGCTTCTGTATTTTTCACCTTTAAAGAAACTGGGTTTGCTTTGGTTTGGTTTTCTTTCGGGTGGTATTCATGATGTATAAGAAAGAGAAAAGGTGGAAGTAGAGATGATTCTGGAAATAGGCCATCACCTGGCAGGACGGAGTTTCCAGGCTGTTGGGCAGGACCAGTGATTTTGTTCTTAAAATGATTTAGCTTCAGGAGTTCCCTGGTTGCCTAGTGGTTAGGACTCTGGGCTTTCACTGCCATGGCCTGGGTTCAATCCCTGGTCTCAGAACTGAGATTCTGCAAGCTGTGCAGCGTGGCCAAAAAAAAGATTTAACTACAGCTCACTCATTTAACTTACTTAAGATTAGCTGTTTACTTCCTGGCAGTCACTGACATACTTGTGAATTCTTGTAACGTGAGAAGATCTAGCTTTACAAATGGTTTTCAAATGTAGCGAGAATTTGATGTATACTCAATTTAACAATTAATGAAGAGTGAATATATAAATTAATCATTTGCTGAGTTTGATTTTTCTATTTCCATAATTGCAGCCTCTAACTTTTCTCAAGACTTAAATGTTTTCAAAGGTCCTTGAAACCCTGGTTACCTGAGGCTCTGTGCCTCAGCGTCTGGAATGAAAGCGGTTCAGACACTCCCTAAGGAACATCCCAACTCCATTATGTCACTCTGCAGAATTCATTCCCCTTGGCGATCAAAGTGGATTCTCTCCAGAAGCCCATGAGGTGGGCTGCAAAAACTTAAATAACCCCTTTTCTAGGGGACTGAGCCCTAGGACTCAGAGGCCAGGGTCATCCCAGGTCCTCCTCCTGTCCCTCTCTCTCAGGCCCCTGTCTCTCTCAACTTTTCCCACATCAGCCAGCATTTCTAATATCTGCCCCATTTCTCTGGTGCTGGCTTTCCATGAGGTCAGAAGACCCAACAGGAAAAGTAACTGAAAAGTTTTCCCCAGAATGGTTGGGTCCTCCCAGAAGCCTCGTGGACAGCTGGTATGTAACCCCATTGAGATGGGGCAGGGGTCCCTTACTTTCCTGCGCTGAGATGGACGCACTGACCCGGGATGGAGAATGTCTCCCCTCTGGGCACACGTTCCACTCAGTTACCATCCCAAACCCAACCCGGGTTTGAATCAACGTGACCAGGATGGCCAGACAGGACATGAAGAACCCTGGCAAATGTTGTCCAGTGGGGCCTCAGGGACATTTGAGTTGGGGTAAAACCTGGCTTAGATGAGAAAGCATTTAACCAGCACCTACTAAGTGCTGGACACTGTGCTAACGGGTTGTTTTCACAGCTCAGTGAATTCTCACACCAGCTGCAGGAAGTGGGTACTTACCATTGCCCGTGTTTTACAGGTGAGGACAGTACCTTGCCCAGGGTGACTCAGGTAGAAAGTGGCAGAGCTGTGGCTAAACCCTGGCAGTCTGACTTCAGAGTCTGGGGAGCCCCTACTCTAAATAAAAGGTGAAGGGGAATGTGGCTCTTGGGGAGGGGACAGTAATGGGGGGAGAATTCGTTTCTTGATTTTCTATTGGAAAAGTGTGTAGAGCGTGTCATCTGATAGGGTCACGCAAAGAGGGCTGGAGAGGAAGGCTTCACAGAAGACTGTTTACCAGTGCGGGGAGGGTTTAGGGGAACCCACAGGGAAGGGTGCAGGGCCCTGGGCCAGCCATGGTGGCGGCTTTATGTGGTAGAGGGGCAGCTGGGGGAATACATATCCCCTTCTCTATTTGCCTCCCACCCTCTGATCTTCTGCCAGGGCCTTAAGTTGGCCAAGCACAACCAGAAGCAGGGGCAAGAAAGGCCCCAGGCCACAGAAATCAGTGTCTCTGGCTCCGGAAAAGGGCAAAGCGAGGAGAGGAATGCGCAGGGTCGAAGAAGTGGAAAACATCCAGCACACGATCATTCGTGTGAAAAGCAGATGCGAGAGACTTGTATCTATGTCTCTATGCATTCATATGCTTGCTTATAGATGCATGAATTATTTTTGGAATGTTAACACACACAAAAGGCATTGGTAGCAACTTCTGAGAAGAAGTGGCCTACTTTCCATGGTGTAACTTTATGTACGGTTTGGTTTTTATCCCGTGTGTGTATTATATATTCAATCCATCCATCCACCAATCATTAACAAGAATTGATGTTTTGGGGCTTGGGATGCAGCCAGTAAGGGCATGCCTGGACCTATGCTAGACCAATCATAACACCTCACCAGGCTACGGTGACTCGTGGAAGGCGTTGGCACATGACCCAAGCTCAGCCAATCAGAGCCTCCCATGAGCTTTTCATCCTGGAGCTGGGCGGGAGAGGTCCTTTTCCTTTCCTGTGGTTGCAGAGTCATCAGGAGGTGGTTCTAGAGCTGTAGGTGGTAATAGTAGCTAACAGTTACATGATACTTACATTCCGTTGAAACCTGCAAGTTACAGATGATAGACTCCATTTTTCATCCCCGAATGGCAGTTTCAGCTAGTTTAAACTAGTACACGCCAGGCCCTTCAGGAGAGGGGGCTCTGCAGGGCAGGTTCACCAGCATAGTGGGAATTTTGGAGCCGATTAGAATTCTGCCCACTTTACCTACACTGACTCATTTAATCTTCATAACAACACCCGCATAAAGTGGGTGTTACCGTTATTAACCTCCTCCTATGGGTGCGACGGCTGAGGAGGAGAGAGGCTGGACAGTTCGTGCGAGGCTGCAGAGGACTCTGGTGCTTCTCTGCCGGGCCCCAGTGTGGAGGAGCCTCTCTGCACTGGGGGCTGGGGTGCAGAGGACAGGCAGAGCGGCAGCGTCCCAAGCGGTTCGGATCCTGGCCCTATGCCTCTCCAGGGGCACACCACCTCGGCTAGGCTCTCAGCTCCATTAAACTCACCAATCAAGGCACCTGCCATGCTCCAGCAAGACCAAGGGGGATATCTGGTCTTTGCAATTGACATAGCCGGACTTCTAAATCAGTTTCCCCATGCAATCGGTTGAATAGTGGCCCTCCAAAAAGATATGTGCATGTCTTAACCCTGGAAGGTGTGAATGTGGCCTTGTTTGGCAAAAGGGCCTTTGCACATGTAGCTAAGAATCTTGAGATGAGATCATCCCCGGTTTAGGGTGGGCCCTAAATCCAATGACTGGGGTTTTTATAAGAGAAAGACAGAGGGAGATTTGAGACACAGGAGAGAAAGACCTGTGAAGGTGGAGGCAGAGACTGGAGTGATGCAGCCACAAGCCAAGAACGCCTGGGGCCACCAGGAGCTGGGAGAGGTGAGGAAGGAACCCCCCCAGAGCCTTTAGAGGGAGCACGGTCCTGCCAGCACTTTAACTGTAGACCTCCAGCTTCCAGAACTGTGAGAGAATAAGTTATTGTTGTATTAAGCCCCCCAGGGTACGGTTATTTGATACAACAGCCTTGGGAAGCTAATGTGCCCCATGACCTCTTTTCTTGCCAACTGTGTCCAGAGGGGGTGTCAGAAATGGAGCAGAGCTCTGGAATGGTCCAAAGCGAGATCTGGATTTGGTTTTCTACTGACCCCTGAAGAAAGCGGTCAGTAGACCCCTTTTTTTCTGCTGAAGAAAGCCCTTTAAGGATTCCAGAGGTGGGGAGGGGTTGAGGATAAGGGAAGTTGAAGAGTAGTGAGGGAATCTTGGCTCATTTAGAAGATCAGAGAGGTTTCTAGAATGGGGAGAAGCTAGATTTGCTCTAGATAATTTTCTGATTTTCTCAGACTTTCTATGAGTCTCCATGGCAGGCAGAATTCTGAGACGGCTTCCAAGATTCCCACCCCCACCCCCGTATGTACTCGCCGTATAATCTATAATCTCTGTATAGTCTCATGTCCTTGAGTGTGGGTAGACCTGTGAATACAATCGGATACTTATTCCCTTGGTTCTCTTACATTATATAAGACTCAGAGGTAGCTGACTAGAGAGAGATTCCCCTGCTGGCTTTCAGATGTTAGCTGTCATTACGAGAGGACCAGGTGTTCAGGACCTGAGGGTGGCCTCTGGGAGTTGAGAGCGACCTCCTGTTGACAGCCAGTAAAGAACTGGGGACCTCAGCCCTATGACCGCAAGGAACTGAATTCTGTCAATGACCCTGATGGTTTGGAAGTGAGCCCCGAAGGGAGCCCCGCGCGTCAGACGAGACAGCGGCCTCAGCCCACACCTCGACGAGGTGTCTCTGCCAGGTGAGCAGAGACTCAGCCAGCCTGTGCTGGGACTCCCCACCCTCGAAACCAGCAAGATAATGAACGTGGACCGTTTGAAGCCACGACTTTGCCACCATGGGTGATGCGCAATAGAAAACGAATGCAGTTCCTGACCAAAGTTCCTCCCAATTATAAATGAATGAACGCTGCTGAGCCTTGATTTTGTGGGTTTTTTAAATGATCCCATATTAAAAATGGATGTATATTTTTAAGCTGTATTTATAGATGAATCACACATTCGTTAAAAAAAAAATTGAAAGTCTCTAAAGAAAACAGAAAAAAGATGAGCAGAAGATGATCCTTGCTTACTCATAAATGTGCTCGAAATGTCCACGGCAGTTGCCTGCTCATCACCCTCTGTGTGGCCGGCAGCTTCCCGCAAAACCCCTCGGGTGGTTTCAGAGCAGGGAGATGTCTCCCATGAACAGCTTTCCCCGATTCCCCAGACGGCTCGTTTCTGGCAGGTTCTTCCAGCACAGAACCGCAGCCACTTTTCTGCCATTCCATCAGCCCCAGCCGCCGAGACCCGATCTCAGCCCTGGCGGTGGGAAGGGGAACGCTTGTCCTTGAGCGCCCCGTCCCAGTGCTGGGGGTCACGAATGCTCCTTACACTTGCTATTCACATATTCTTTGGAGTTCTCTTTACTTCTCTCCAGCCAGTTGCTCATACCCAACCCTGTCATAGTGCCTGATTCTTACATTGCAGTTTACCTGTAGTTTGTAGATTCTTACATTGACTGACCCTGTCGTTTCTCTCTCCTGATTGGACCCAGACTGACGCACCGTCCCCCAGCAGCACGTGGGCACCATGTGCTAACAACTGGGTGGATTAATTCAGAGGCCTGAGGTGACATGGTCCTGTCTCCAAAGAGCAAACCTAATGCCCGTGTTAAGTGGACAGAGCACAGGGCTACAAATTAAGAGATTGGTTCCAGACCTGGCTCTGCAGCTAAGTGTGGGATTGGAGAAGGTGGGGAATCATCCAATCTCTCAGTTTCCTCCTCTGTCTCTGTGGCCTGAAGGTAGTGGGCTGCAGGGCCTCTGTGTTAGGGTAAAAGCTAAGCTGCCGTGACAAAGCGACTTAAAGAACGCAGACATTTATTCTCTCTCAAATAAGTCCTTCCATGAGGGGTCCAGGGTGATAGGGCTGCTCTGCTCCACGGGAGTAGAGCTGCTCAGGAACTTGGGTTCTGTCCATCTTGTTGCTTCATCATCACTTAGGGAACCATCCTCATCTGCGTGTGTGCAGTTCCTGGGATGGTGGAGAGCGTGGGGGAGCAGACTCAGAAGTGTGCTGTCACCTCCCTTTGCATCCCAGTGGGGTGTGCTCGCTCACATGACCATGCTGACCTGCACAGGAGGTTGGGAAGTGGAGCTTTCCAATGGAGCGGCCGTGGGTCCAGCCACAGCCCGATTACATGGAAGATGGGGGATGACCATCAATGCCCACCTCCTCTGTTCCAGCTCTTCCAGACTCCTCCACATGTCACCCAGCCACTGACAGTGAAAGAGGGAAAACATCCTGTCCACACGGGAAATCCATGTCTCATCATCCTGTGTTGCTAATAAAGTCAAGATCTGTAGAGACTGCAAGAATGTCCTTTGCTACTGAAGAGTAAGGAAGTGGCAGGTGTGCCTAACGAAACACTCCCGTGCGTCTGCTGGGGAATACTGACTTTTTTCCTCCAATGTAACAAATTAGAACCCAGCTGGTATTTGAGAAGTCTGAGCTAAGGCTTCCTGGATCTGTCTGCATATGGAGCAATAATGAAAAGTGAAGGAAATGAAGAAAAGGGAAGAAAATGATGAGCTTAAAGAACCCCCGTGTGTCAAGTAAAACGAAGGCTTGGGAATTTTTATTCATTTTACTCTGGGGTAGGATGGTATAGGATTTAGGGAGACTGAGGGTTAAAATGGAGACCTGAAAGTAACTTAACCCATCTCTAGCACTTCTCTGTGCCAGGCACTGTTCTAAGACCTTAGAGTGATAGTTCATCTAATCCTCACAATAATATTTTGAAATGAGAACTTGTTGCCCATTTTAGAGATTTGGAAATGAGCGCAGAGAGAGGAGAAATAACTCGCCCCAAATCACACAGCTAGGAAACAGTGGAGCTAGGATTTAAAGTTAGATAATTTGGCTCCAGAGTCCATGCCAGGGACCAGCAAACTTCTTCTGTAAAGCATCAGCTACTAAATTTTTTTTTTTTTTTTGCGGTACGCGGGCCTCTCAGTGTTGTGGCCTCTCCCGTTGTGGAGCACAGGCTCCGGACGTGCAGGCCCAGCGGCCACGGCTCACGGGCCCAGCCGCTCCGCGGCATGTGGGATCTTCCCGGACCGGGGCACGAACCTGTGTCCCCTGCATCGGCAGGCGGACTCTCAACCACTGCGCCACCGGGGAAGCCCCCAGCTAGTAAATATTTTAAGCCCTGCCAGTCACGTGGTCTCTGTCACAACTACTCAAGTCTGCTGCTGACGAGTGAAAGCTGCCCCAGACACGTAGAGACACATAAGCGTGGCCGTGTTCCAATAAGAATTCACCTGCGGACACTGTTGAATTTCATGTAATTTTCACATGTCACGAAATATTCTTCTTCTTTAATTTGCTTTCAGCTATTTATAAATGTAGCAAGGATTCTTAGCTCAGGCGCTGTTTTGCCCCCCACTGGCCCGTGCAATTGACCTTGACCCACTGAATCGTAAAGACGTGAAGCATTTCCCGAGTGCTGGCAGCGCCAGGCACTGCGCAAAGGGCTTTCTGTGCCCTGTTCCACGAACTTGCTGCCTTCAGGGCAGCAGTGAGGAAGGACCCATTACCGTCTTTCATACTTTATACATGAAGAAGGCGAAGAGTCCCTAGATAAGGCAGAAGAGGATGCGAAGCCTCTGAGGACCAGCATGGAGACCTGGTCACGGAGCGGCAGGAAGGGCTTGGACTGGCAATCAAGGCACTCACAGGATCTGAAAACAATGGTGAAAAGTTCTCTTCATCAGTCTTGTTGGAATGGGAGGAAAGGGAGAGCATACATGCAGAAGAATGGGCAGAAGGGACACGTGCCTAATCGTCTCCATCATCTCCCATGGGAGGAAGGTACAGCTGAAGGAGGCGGTGGTCTGACGTGAGCGCTGGAGGACACATGGGCCTTTCACTGACTGCTCAGATGAAGCTCCTCCTGCCACAGGTACAAGCAGAGATGTGTGTGCGAGGGTGGGCTGGCCGGACGGGATGGGCCGGCAGAGAGGACGGGCATCAAGCTGGCTTCGTGGCTGCCTTGTCTTGGTCCCCATAGCATTTGTTTCCTAGATGGATCAGCGGGGACCAGAGGGGCCCTGAGCCTCCTCCAGGTGCCTGAGTGGCAGCCCCAGAGCATCCTCGAAGCCTCCATGAGCTCCCTTCTGGGCTTTCTGGCTCCCAGGTCCTGGTCCCCCTTCCTTATTAGTTTCCTAGGGCTGATGTAACCAGTACCACAGTCTGGAGGGCTTAAAACAAATACAAGCAAATGTACAAATACAAACAAAATGTGTTTTCTCACGGTTCTGGAGGCAGGAAGTTCTAATCAATCTTGTGCTCCCAAGACTCTAGGGAAGAATCTTTCTTTGTCTCTTCCAGGGTCTGGTGGCTGCTGGCAGTCCCTAGGGTTCACTGGCTTTGTGGCTGTGCACCCCTCTGCACACGGCCTTCCCCTCCGTGTGTATTAGTGTGTCTCCTTCTGTTCTCGTTAGGACAGCAGTCATTGGTCACTCTACTCAAGGATGACCTCATCTTAACTAATCATTTCTGCCAAGACCCTATTTCCAAATAAGGTCACATTCAGAGGTTCTGGCTGGACATGCATTTTGGGAGGGGACATTATTCAATTCACTACATTTCCTTACCCCCATATTGCTAGATTCTCATGTCTAAAAAAAGTATTAGTTGGAGAAAATAAGAATAGTTTTTCCCCTTCTCGCAGGAGTGAGGAAAGATGGTAAAATGACTGTCAATTTTGGAAAGAATATGCAGTGCATTGGAAAGATGTGTGATGATGGCGGTGATGATGTTTTCATATATTAGCAGCCTCCCGTCCTCACAGAGGCGTTAAGAAGATGAATGCCTTGGAAAGCTCCTGTGTTCTAGTGCTGTATTATTACTGTTATTATTATGATTATCCCACTGTTCCCATTTTTGAGGCGGCTGCTGTAATTATGGTAACCGGTTTGGATATTTTAGAAAGATATCACGAATGATTAAGCTATACATTAGTCACTTGGACTATGCAGTAGCTCTTCCAAGTTCCAGGAGTATAACTGGGTGGTGGTGAGGGATCTATAATTGTTACTCCCATGTCATTCACAGAGAAATCGAGACCCACAGAGTTCAAAGACTTGCCCAAGTCCTTGGCGTGGTCAGTGTTAGACAACTCTGGAGCCCAGCACCCCCGTTGCAATGACCATCCTCTTTCAAATATTTTTATAGGCGTAGAATGGGGGTTCAGGGACTTCCCTGGTGGTCCAGTGGTTAAGACTCCACGCTCCCAATGCAGGGGGCATTGGTTGAGGAACTAAGATCCCGCATGCTGCGTGGTGTGGCCAAAAAAATAAATAAATAGAAGAAAATAAACAGGAGAAAAGTTAAAAAAAAAAGGAATTAAAAAAGTATTAGAAAAAGAATGGGGGTTCACCGCGGCTCACACGCCCCAAATTTTTCAGGGAGTGGCTTCTAAACAGCCATTCGGTCCAGTGCGCTTGGCAGAGATGCAAATGCAGGGAGGAGCCTCCAGAATTAACACCTTCTCTCTGGAAGCGGAAGAGAACAGGCGGGGCGGAGGAGGGCCCTTCATACCTGACTCCCTGGAAGCTTCAGAGAGCAGAGAGTCCACAAAGGCAGAGGAGCAGGCACTTTTGCTGGAAGGCTGCTTTGGGGACAGCCCTGTGACACTTCCCGGCCATTTTGCCCGCCTTTCTTGCCTTGTGAATGGTTTAAATTTTTTTTTTTTAATTGAATGAAAGCTTCTTTAAATTCTACAGTGCTTTACAGTTTTCAGATGCCTTGTGAATATTTCCTGGGGGCTGGGGTGGACCTCATCCTGAGCTGCTGCCCCACTGTTTCCCCCTGTTGAATGCAAGCCATGACTCTGCAGTTTACAGGCTGAGAGCTGTCAACTTTTTAAGAGAGCTCTAGGGAAAAAGAAAAATCCACGCTTGTGCCCGGGAGGTGCTAAAAATAGGAAATTCCTAGCTTCCTGAAGAGCAGATCAATGAATAAATAGGCCATAAACAAATATGGTTATTTCTGCCGGAAGTTTTCTTTTCTTTCAATTGTTCCCTGGAGCTACACAAACACAGATTGATAGGTTTGTTTTCATTAATTCAAAAAACATTTCTTGGACCCCATCTATGTGCAGGGTGATGCAGCAGCCGGATTTCTGAGAGGTTGGAGGTTGCCTGAGGCAAATCCTCCTGGGGACGTTAGGAGAGGATGGAGGTCAGGGCCATGCTGAGAACCCCCTCCTCTGTTCCAGAAAATTCCTAAGATCCTCTGGGAGTCCCAGCCTCCAGCACCCCACTGTGGTTGCTGAACTAATTCACACTTTGGAATTGAGACTGTGTGTGCTGAGGTGGGCTGGGGGATAGCAGGACTCAACATGGGACAGGGTGGTGTAGGCGGTGGGCCTGAGAAAGTCCTCCGCGCCGCATCCTCCAGGCGCACCTGTAAACGTGGTCTTCGTGTTGGGTGTGTCCGTACAGCCTTGCCTCCAAGTGTGGTCCCAGCCTTGGCATCCCTGGGAGCTTGCAGAATCTCGTGCCTTTGCCCAGACCTCTGGGACCAGAGCTGCATTGTCACAAGCCCCCTGGGGGATTAGAGCCTGAGAGGACTTGCTCTGGAACTCCACAGCTGGGACTGGCAAATCCCCTCTGGCCTCAAACCTCCCTCCACCTTCTGGAGGAGCTGCAGAAGCCGTCTCCTTTGCCTCCAGATCTTCTAGTTCTTCCTTCCAACACCACAGCTCTTAGGAAACCCATCGCACGCAGTGCAGGCCTGGGTCTTGTCAGGACTGTGAAGGGTCTGAGATTTTGCCTGCTTCCAGGCTCACAAGGCAGCCTGTCAGTTTCATGGAGGCTGCCAGATGACAGATGCCAGATGACACAAGATTCCTGCGTCAGGGACAGAGGCCTTTATTACTCGTCGCGTAGCAAGGAGCACGAGATTGAAAAATAGAGGGTATTCATAGAATATCTGAGACAGAGCAAGGCCCACCGATGGGGAAACCACGGCCATTGAAAAGACTGTTACGTACAGTTCCCAAGAGGAGGGGGCACACACCACACCTTGGGGGCCACACGGGGAGGCACCAGGGTTGATTGGGGCAGAGGGAGTGAGAGGAACATGGGCAGAAGCCTTTCCTCCAGAGGCAGGAACGAGTGAGGCAAGGCAGCAGCTTAGGATTGGCTGGCTTGAATAACTTCCATGGGCTCTGGGTGTAGGGGTGACCCTAGTGGTCTGGTGCCTGGGCCTGGGTGATTAGGGCAGGGGACAGTGGCCTGGTGCGTGAGGGTCCCATAAAAGAGGTGGTCAGGGTGTGGATTCTGGATTGGTTGGTTTGTATTCGAAAACCACACTCACAGGACAGTCACTTACCACATCTAGGAATTGGCTCTGCCTGGGAGGACACAGTCCCTCCGGGGTCAGCAAGGCCCCAGATGTCAAAGCATCAGACTCCTGAAAATATAAGGCACCGTTAGTACAAGCTTAGTGTGGCACTGGTTCTTCGTGGGTCCCACAGGGGCGACATGGAGGGCTCAGGGGATGCTGCCATGCAGTGGGTCTGCACCACAGCTGGGGGCCCTGTGCTCAGGGAACGTGCATGTTTTATAATCGGCAGTAAAGAAACACACCCAGCCTGTGCCCCAGGGGTGACATTATTTTACCAGACAATAACCAAGCCACCCTTTCTTCTGCAGGGAGACGCCTCCATCCTCCTACCCCTCCTGCAAGGCCGTTTGCTGTACAAACATCCTTGACGGATAGCCTGCAACAAAAAAGCAGTTTGTGCCTCTGCTCACAGAATGCAGGTACGTGAGAAATACCCTCTATCAGCTTATGCTCTCACCCTCCTTCAGTTCATTTCTTGTCAGGAAATACCCACTGAGCACCTACGGTATGCGGTGCGCTTTCTTACTGTTGGAAACACTGTTGTTGACAAGACAGATGAGGTCTCTGCTCTCAGGGGTTTACGTGAAGGAAGATGAGGGAAACAAGTGAACAGGAGACACAGAGCATGCGGAGAGTGATTCGTGCTGTGAAGGAAACATGACGGGTGATGGGATGGAGTGGTCGGGGGTACAGTCTAGATTGGGTGGTGGGGAAGGCCTCGCTGGTGACTGCGAGCTTTCCTGAAGTCCAAGGATTCTCAGAGAGTGGTCCCTGGACCCGCAGCATTGGCATCACCTGGAAATACTCTCAAAAGGTAAGTTCCTGGGCTGCCCCAGACCTACTGAATGGGAGGCTCTGGGGGTGAGGCCAGCGCTCTGTGTTTACATGCCCTCCAGGCATTGCGGTTCGCGCTCAAGTTGAGAACCACTGATACGAGCCTTCCTCCACACAGCAGCCTGGGGACGGTTTAAAGGCCTCATTGAGCCGGCGGCCAGGCCTGACCCGCTCTGGCTCCTGCCCACCCTTCAGGCCTCCTTCCTGCTGGGCTGGCCCTTCCTGTGCTCCAGGAAGTATGCCTCAGCCTCTGCCGTCACTCCCCCCCAGGGATGCTCCGTCTCTGCAGCCAGATCTTTCCGACCCTTTGGGCTTCAGCTCAAATGTCTCTCCCAGAGAGGCCCACCCCGACCCCATCTACCTTGGACCCCACCGCCCCCCAGGCACTGTCCACATGACTGTCCTGCCTGTACCCTGTGCATCAGTTGCCAGGCCTCAGGCTTGCCTGTGTACTTCCCAAGTACTATCTCATTGGCCGTCTCCGACAGGGTGTGTCAGATGTCTCCAGCACACAAGTCAGCCCCTCAGATTTGATACAGGAACAAATGAATGTTTCATCCTCCCTGTGACGCCCACATCCTTCATCCGTGAGCAATTCAGACGCTCTGAGTCTCCAGGTGAACACAGCGAACGTGGGTGAGTTGAGGGCCGAGTACCAACCCCTGCTCTCTGGGGCAGGAGGACCAAATCCTGCCCACCATCTGCTGTTATGAATAAAGTTTTATTGACACACAGTCACAGCCACTCATTCACATCGTCCTCTGGCGGCTTTCCTGCAGTGGCTGTGACAGAAATGGTATGGTTCTGGCAGCCAAAAATATTTGCTATCTTTACAGAAAAAGTTTGCTGTCCCCTGTCCTGGGCCTTGGAGTCCTCTAGGGGAGTGAGGGTAGGGATGGAAGAACAGGGATACCCACTTCCTCCCTGAGGGGGGACCCACGTCACTTCCGCCCGCATTCCACAGGCCCCACCCCTCTGCAAGGGTTGCTGGGAAATGCAGCACCTGGCCAGAAAGCGCCGTCTGGCAGTGTCCCTGCTCCGCGGACGAGGAAGTGTATTTGGAGCCACGCCTCTTCATCACACTTCTGGTCCCTCCTTCCAAGATGAAAGGAACCGTCCCTCCGTTCTGAGCCCTCAGAGTAGACCTCACCCCCGCAGAACTAGCAGGTGGGTTTCAAGCACATCCAGCGCCTCCTCGGTCTTTAGATGTAGAAGCAGAGAGTCAGAGCAAGGAGGCGGGGGTCACTGAGGCCCCCCGGGAGCGTGGGTCGGAGGGCGCTGGGGGAGGCGAACAGAAACGCCAGCGATGAAAGTTGTGTTATTCATCCTTGTGGTAAACTGACACAAAACTGAGATTGTGCTCAACGTTTGCACAGTTCCGGAAAGACTTGGTTGCCAAAAATATTTTGTCTGCTCATTCAGCAGTTCTTGGGCTCTGCTCGGGGGAGACGGGGCCTCCCTTTCCTCCAGAAAGCTGGGCTTCACCGGAAGCGCAGGGGCATGGGTGGCTGGCCTGTCCAGCCTGCTGTGGTTCTGGCCGGGGACCCACCAGGGCCACGCGGCACCCAGACTCCTCCTGTGCTCGACAGCCTCCCGTGGAAACGAGCACTGCTCGCAGCTGTCGACTCTTCTGCACCAAAAAAGGCTTAAGAGCTCTTCCCGTGAGCTTCCAGTTACCCCTGAAGTCAGTCGAAGTTTTGCCTTTCAACGTCTCCTTCATTGCTTTTGCCAGTCATTCTGTAAATTGCACATTTGCTATGTGTAGGGGTTTTTTCCTTTTGTAAGATTTGAAACTGATGCTTCACCTTTCCTTTAGATATTAAAATTAAAAGTTCTAGAATTCCCTGCCCACGAAGGTCAGCCTGGTGTGGTAGTCAAGAGCACAGGTTTTAGAAGGTTAGAGCTGGATGTGAATCCAGGATCCTGGCGAGAATTCACGGTTTAATTCTCTGAATGCTGTTCCTATGTCTACAAAACAGAGAAATAGGAATACCTGCTACAGGGTTGTTGTGAGGACTGACTAGATAATGGGGGCTCCGCAGAACCTGCCACCCAGCAGCGGCTGGTGAATAGTGGCTGTGGTTCCCCGCCCCCATCATGATGTCCTCCTCCCAGGTGCTGGTCTCCTGGCTCCACGACTGGGCAGCCCTGACTTCCTGGGGTTGTCTGTTACTTAAACCTCTGCTCAGGGGGACCATCCTCTCATGTACCTGCATGTCCAAACGCTCAGTTCCCTGTGGGTTCTGTGAAATGCCACCTTCCCTGAATCCTGGTGAGAGGTCACTGCCAGCTCCCCAGGGCACCCAGAGACCAGTTTGTTCTCAGTGCAGGCTGCCCCATGCGGACCTGGAGCTTGGGGTGCAGGATTCACCGTGCTGGCATCCCCAGAGCTCGAGGCACACAGAAGAAGTGGGTGCCCCTCACACCTGTGAAGATGACCACTGTGAAAAAAGCAGAAAATAAGTGATGACGAGCATGTAGAGAAATTGGAATCCTTGGGCACTATTGGTGGGAATGTAAAATGGTGCAACCACCGTGGAAAATAGTTTCGTTGTTTCTCAAAAAAACAAACATAGAATTACTATATGATCCAGCAGCCCCACATCTGGGTATATACCCAGAAATACAGAAAGCAGGATCTCAAAGAGATATTTATGCACCCATGTTCTTTGCAGCGTTATTCACGACAGCCAGCAGGTGGAAACAACCCAAGTGTCCATCAATGGATGAATGGTTAAACAAAATGTGGTCTCTCCATACGATGGAATGTCAGCCTTAAAAAAAAAAAAAAAAAAGGACATTTTGACACAGGGTACAACATGGATGAACCTTGAGGACATTATACTAAGTGAAATGAGCCAGTGACAAAAGGGCAAATGAGACATGGTTCTACTTACATAAGGCCCCCTAGAGGAGTTCATAGAAACAGAAAATATAATATGGTTGCCAGAGGTTGGGCGGGGTTGGGGGAATGGGAAGTTATTGTTTAATGGGTATAGAATTTCGGTTTGGGATGATGAAAACCAATTTCGGTTTTGGATAGTGGTGATGGCTGTAAAGCAGTGTGAGTAGACTTAATGCTACTGCGTAAACTGGACACTTAAAAATGGTTAAAATGGTCAATTTTATGAGTATTTTACCACAATTAAAAATCAAAACAAAACAAACCCCCTAAAAGGCAGACCTTTTCAAATGCTTCTTTTCTTTACTATAAACAGTTACTCTTTCTGCTACATTAAAGACCCGCTTCAAAGGGGAAAAAAAAAGCAGCAGGTGTCACTTCCTGGACCTTTGGATAATATCAGCATTATGTACACCTCTTTCCCATAAACTCTGGGAATTTTTAAGTAGTTTATAGGAGCCCTTGGAATAGGAGATAAGATTTTTGAAGCACAGGGGCCCTGGACCTTACCAGTTTGACTGCCGGGGCCCTCAGGGCATGAAAAAGGCTGGGGACGGTGGGTCCAGGAGGGCACAGGAAGGAATGGGGCATTGTAGTGGTTTGAATTGTTTCCCCTCAGAATTCAGGTTCACCTGGAAGCTGTGAATGTGCCATTATTTGGAAATAGGGTCTTTGCAGATATAATTAGTGAAGGATCTGGATTTGAACTCATGTTCCTCTAAGAAGAGGAGAGAACACAGAGAGACACACAGGGGAGAAGGTGATGTGAAGACAGACACAGAGATTGGAGTGATGTGGTCACAAGCCAAGGAACGCCTGGAGCCACCAGGAAGAGGCAGGAAGGATCCTCCCTGGAGCCTTCAGAGGGAGCGTGGCCCTGCCGACACTTGGATTTTGCACTTCTGGCCTCCAGAACTGTGAGAGAATAGATTCCTGCTGTTTTAAGCCACCGGCTGCTATGCAGCCCTAGGAGGCTAACACAGACACGTAGGCAGGCTGGGATCCTGGGGGAATAGGAAGGAATGAAGAGGGGAAGGGATGTAGTTACGGTCTCCTTGTTAGGAAATTCCAGCCTAACCCGTTGTGCAAGAAAAAAGAATTTATTGGTTCCTGTACTTGAAACAACCAGCAGGTGTCAGCTTCAGAAGCGGCTGGATCGGGTCATTCAGAAAAAGTCACCTAGAACCTTCCTTTCTCCATCTCTTGACTTGGCTGGAGATTTTGGCAAGCTCAGGGGACCTGCCCATCCAGGCTGATCACAGCAGCGGGGAGGTGGGCCTTCTGAGTGCCCAGGCCGGGGTCCCACTCAACCCTTGGACCCACACAGGAACAGGGGGCCTCCCCAAGGAAGTTGGGGTGCAGAGAGGGATACAGACAGGCAAAAATAACAGACACGTGCGACCCAGAGGTCCTCTGCCTCTCTGCCACTGTGTCCCTCCTGATGGCAGCTCTTTCATCCAGGAGTGACAGCACAGGGTGTGGTTTTGAGTGTGCTCAGTGCGGCGGGATTCGGCTGAATGACCCAGCTGTGAAGAAGCAACATTCTAGATGTGCTGTCTGTTGCTGACTTCGGGGGTCCACCAGGGAAGGCCCCCTCCCTGTCTGATGCACTGATTCTGGGGTCCAGCGCTGTCCACTCAGATGACAATTTAATGATCTGCCTGGCCTCTCAGAGAGTAAAGCCAGATGGTCGACACTGACTACTCAGACGTTAAATTTACTAAGTGACTCTGGCTTGAGGGATACAATCATCGGAGAGAAAAGTTATTGTGCAGAAGAAAATGCATCTTTTCACTTTTCAAAGGATCTTCCTCTGGGGCCGGGAGAGCATCCTGGAACCAATGCCGATGGCTTTGGACATCGCGACTGCCGCAGGTCTTAGGCCTGCTGAGCCCAGGAGATAAACCGAGGATTATGTCTGGAGAATGAGGACTTCGGTGCCCTGGGTCACCTGGCCGGAAGTAGGCTCTAAATTGGGGGTGGTGAGGGCGGATGGAATGAAGCAAACAGAATGGAGTCAGAGGGGTACTTTTTTCTATTTAGGGGACATCTCAGCAGATCTCAGCTGCTGGACAGCCAGCCCCAGGCATTTCCCATGTCAGGGGTGGGTGCCAGTGGTACCCAGTAACCCCTCTGCTGAGAGACAGGGAACAGGGGGTGAAGAAATGACAGGAGAAGACGAGGAGAGGTGAGAGAAAGGAAGAGGAAGTGGTTGGGGAGAAGATGTAAATAACACAATTTAATCCTCTGAGATGCTTCCTGGAGGCCAGACACCATCCTAAATGCTTCATGGGCACCAGGATATAGGAGCTCCTGACAGGCCCATGATGTAGGAGCCATGATTTACTCCTTTTTACAGATGCGGAGTCTGCAGCACAGAGGGGGTTTGTGGCCTTTCTGACTGTACGGTTGTGTCCCCTTATCCACCGGGGTAAGTTCCAAGACCCCCAGTGGATGCCTGAAACTGTGGACAATCCCAAATCCTATAGGTACTAAGTTTTTTCCTATACATATGTATCTATCATAGAGTTTAATTTGTAAATTAGGCACAGTAAGAGATTAACAACAACAAGTAATAATAAAATAGAACAATTAAAATAATATGCTATAGTGAAAGTTATGTGAATATGGTTTTTCCTTCTCTCCCTCTCTCTCAAAATACCTGATCATACAGATTTAATGCTTTTTCCACATTAACTAAGCATTTATGTTGCACTGTGGCTGTAACTTTTGTAGCTTGAGATTCCACAGCAAAACTAGCAGGAATTTTTTTTTTTCCTTCACAATTTCACAGATGGAAGATACGCTCTTATCATAGATCTCAGCAACCTCAGCATATGATATTTTTTCTTTCCTAATTAAGTCAAGAACTTTCACCTTTTCACTTAAAGGAAGCACTTTATGGCGTCTCTTTGGCTTATCCAAATGGCAGCATCACTACCCTTGTACTCTGGGGCCATTATGAAGTCAAATAAGGGCTACTCTGAACACAAGCACTGCGATACCACGACAGTTGATCTGATAACTGAGACGGCTACTAAGTGACTAACAGGCGGGACACAGTGGACAAAGGGGCACTTCATGTTCCGGGCAGGACAGAGTGGGATGGCTCGAGATTTCAACATGCTACTCAGGTTGGCTCACAGTTTAAAACTTATGAATTGATTATTTCTGGAATTTTATATTTAATGTTTTTGGACTGTGGTTGACCACAGGTAACTGAAACTATGAAAAGTGAAACCTCGGCTAAGGGGGAACTAACTCTGTTTATGAACGTTCACTGACACAGAGTCGAAAAGCCACATGGAGTGGAGTGGAGTTTGGATGTCTGTCCACAGTACTTGCTAAGTATGTTCTATGATTCTGGAATCCACTTACCCCAGGCCTGCAAGGCCGAGTGTACCTCTAGGATGCTCACAGCCTAACGAGGGGAAACACAGATGCAAATTATTGTAGTGCAATGGGATGCTGCTGTTGTCCAGGTGCAGACAACGGAAATATTGGGAGGAAGCAAAGGGCCTGGAATTTCCCTGCAGGTGCCCACACCTTTGAAGAGGTCCGAGTGCAGGGGCTGAGTATCTATGGGAGTGAGTGACAGACCCGGATTAGACGGGGAGGGTCTCTCCATGCCAACGTGAGGTGTGCGACCCTGTCCCCTGGCATGGCAGCCATGGAAAGCTTTCAGGATGGGAATGCACTAGTTAGGACTTTTCAGCTGCAAAGGACAGAAACCAAATTCAAACTAGTTTAGGTGGGAAAAGGAACCAGGGGGACATGGCTCTAATGTCCTCAGAACTAGAAGGGGGCTTTGGCGTGGAGCCAGGAACCCCTCTTCAGTTTGACTCTGATCTAGGCTTCTCTGTGCCTGGCGCAATTCCTTCCACTGCGGATGGACATTCTCCACGTGGCAGGGAACCTCTGTAGGGCAGGGCACCACGAGGCAGGTGTATCCATGTGGTTGCGTCATGCGACAGGTACAGTCAGCCCTCTGTATACATGGGTTCTGCATCCACGGATTCAGCCAACCTTGGATCAAAAACTTTTTAAAATTATTTTTTAATTAATTAATTAATTTGGTTTTGGCGATGCTGCGCAGCTTGCAGGATCTTAGTTCCCTGACCAGGGATTGAACTCGGGCCCCCAGCAGTGAAAGCACCGAGTCCTAACCACTGGACCGCCAGGTAAGTCCCCTCCCAAAAAAGAAAAAAATATATATATATGTATATATATATATACATATATATATATATTTTTTTTTTTTTTTGCGGTACGTGGGCCTCTCACTGTTGTGGCCTCTCCTGTTGCGGAGCACAGGCTCCGGGCGCGCAGGCTCAGTGGCCATGGCTCACGGGCCCAGCCGCTCCGTGGCATGTGGGATCTTCCTGGACCGGGGCACGAACCCGTGTCCCCTGCATCAGCAGGCGGACTCTCAACCACTGCGCCACCAGGGAAGACCCCCCAAAATATTTTTTTTTAATTCCAGAAAGTTCCAAAAAGCAAAACTTGAATTTGCTGTGCACTGGCAACTATTTGTCAATTCATAGCATGTACATTGAGTTAAGTGTTATAAGTAATCTAGAGGGGATTTAAAGTATACAGGAGGATGTGTGTAGGCTACATGCAAATACTACATCATTTTATACGAAGGACTTGAGCATCCCCTGATGTCGGTATCTGCTGTGGGTCCTGGAACCAGTCCCCTGCGGATACAGAGGGATGACTGTACCTCCGCGTGGCAGCGAGCTGTAAGGAAGTATCCTGGTGCAGTCGTACTCACTGACGTCATTCCAGTTTAGAAATCCCTCAAGAACAGAGAGAGACTGTTTCCCAGCTTCAGTATGAAAAGCCCCTGGGAAGAACTCAGGTCTGGTCTAGTTTCAGTCACATGACCAACATTGGACCAATCCTTGTGGCCAGAGGCACAGAGTACTTTACGGAGGCAGATATGAGTCATGTGATTACCATTTAACTTGGGTCATGTGACACGTGAAGGGAGGGAAGTGAGCCTGCCATGATTGGCTGCCCTCTGCCACAGGAGGAGACCTTTGCTGAAGGAAAGGGAGAAGATGCTGGTGGACAGACAACAGATGTTCTCGGCAGGCAGGTCCTGAATCTGATTGGTTTTAGAGATTACTGGGCACGTGGCCATGGGGAGGTGGAGCCTGCTGCTCTGAGAGCCTGGATGTGGGCTCGTCAGGAGAAGTGTCTTTCAGCTTGGTTAAACACAAGAGCACCTGCCCCACCTCTCTATAAGAATAACAACCCGGGCTTCCCTGGTGGCGCAGTGGTTGAGAATCTGCCTGCCAATGCAGGGGACACGGGTTCGAGCCCTGGTCTGGGAGGATCCCACATGCCATGGAGCAACTAGACCCGTGAGCCACAACTACTGAGCCTGCGCGTCTGGAGCCTGTGCTCCGCAGCAAGAGAGGCTGCGATAGTGAGAGGCCCGCGCACCGCGATGAAGAGTGGCCCCCCGCTCGCCACAACTAGAGAAAGCCCTCGCACAGGAACGAAGACCCAACACAGCCATAAATAAATAAATAAATAAATTTAAAAAGAATAACAACCCAAGCCAAGCTGTAGGATGTTATTTGAAATTCAAAATAGATTCTCAGGAAGATAAATAAACCAAGTGCCCACTGTTTTGCTTCCCAGCCACTCCCCTTCCCTAGGGAGTCAGGCAGCCACACTGTCCTGCTAGGAAGGAAAAGGCAGGAACTTGAATGGGGACGAGCTTTTGTGTTGGTGAGAAGGGACCATCCCAAAGGTGTTTAGACCCGTGCTTCTCTCACCGTAATGAGCCCAGGAATCCCCTGGGGATCACGTTAAAATGCAGATTCTGATCCAGGAGGTCTGGGGCAGGGACCGAGATCCTGCTTCTCCAACGAGCTCCCAGGTGATGGTGATGCTCTGGCTCCCACACCCCGCTTAGAGCCGTGAGGACCAAAAGCGTAGACTCTTCGGGACGGGATGAGAATTGGATGAAGCTGTGAGCAGGCTGTCATGGAAACCACCAAGCCGGCCAGCTGGTGGCTCATCTCAGACAGGCAGAGTTGAGGTGCTGCGGCCATGCGGATGGACTGACCTTCTCTGCCTGCACCAGTCTGAGCTCCCCGGGCCACTCAGACCCGCTCCTGGACAGACGGAGAACTTGGGAGAGCCAGCAGGGAAGGAGGAGTAGAGCCTCGGGGGGAACCCCCTGTCCAGCCACAAGTCAGGACACCCCAGAGCCTCTTCCCAACAGCATGAAGGTGAGCCTTGGCTCGGAAGAGACGGTGGCGGAGAGGAGGGAGGGCTTTACCAGCCCCAGGGAGGCTGTGTTCATTTCCCACGGCTGCTGCACCAACACCACAAACTGGGTGGCTCATGACAGCAGATACAAGTTCTCTCACTGTTCTGGAGGCCAGAAATCTGAAATAAAGTGTCCGCGGGCCGATCTCTCTCCAGAGGCTCTGGGGGAGAGCCTGTCCTTGCCTGCTCCAGCTTCAGGTGGCCCCCTGCTTCCTGTTGGCCTGGCCCTCTGCCACCTGTCATCTGCCATGGCCAGGCCCCCAGGTGGTGACGCTCTTTCATCCTTGACACTCACAACACCCTTCCTATCCTGTGTCTGAAAATGGGTGACCACTGTTGGAAATGAGGTGAAGGCAGGCATTAGACAAAGGGAACGTGGTGACTAGGAACCTGCTTTTTGACAGAACCACTATTTTTTTGCATGAAGCTTTTGATTTTATTATTTGATTTTATGGAGGTATAGTTGATTTACAATATTATATGTTTCAGGTGTACAACATAGTGATTCATAATTTTCAAAAGTTATACTCCAGTTATAGTTATTAAAAAATATCGGCTATATTCCCAGTGCTGTGCAATATATACAGAATACAATATAATACAATGTATCCTTATAGCTTATTTATTTGATACATAATAGTTCGTACCTCTTAATCCCCTACCCCTATCTTGCCCTCCCCACTGGTAACCCCTAGTTTGTTCTCTATATCTGTGAGTCTGCTTCTTTTTGTTATATTCATTAGTTTGTTGTATTTTGTAGATTCCACATGTAAGTGATATCATATAGTGTTTGTCTTTCTCTGTCTGTTTTATGTCACTACGCATAATACCCCCCCAAGTCCATCCATGTTGTTTCAAATGGTGAAATTTCCTTTTTTCATGGCTGAGTAATATTCCATTGCATATCTATATACCACATCTTCTTTTTTTTTTTTTTTTTTTTTTTTTTTTTGCGGTACGCAGGCCTCTCACTGTTGTGGCCTCTCCCGTTGCGGAGCACAGGCTCCAGACGCGCAGGCTCAGTGGCCACGGCTCATGGGCCCAGCCGCTCTGCGGCATGTGGTATCTTCCCGGACTGGGGCACGAACCCGTGTCCCCTGCATCGGCAGACGGACTCTCAACCACCGTGCCACCAGGGAAGCCCCCACATCTTCTTTATCCATTCATCTATTGATGAACACATAGGTTGCTTCCATATTTTGGAAATTGTAGATAATGCTGCTATGACTATTGGGGTGCATATATCTTTTCAAATTAGTGTTTTTGTTTTTTTCAGATAAATACCTGGGAGTGAAATTGCTGGATCATATGGTAGTTCTGTTTTTAGTTTTTTGAGCACCCTCCATACTGTTTTCCACAGTGGCTGCACCAGTTACTTTCCCACCAATGGTGTAGGAGTGTTTCCTTTCTCTACATCCTCACCAGCATTTGTTATCTGTGGTCTTTTTGATAATGGCCATTCTGACAGGTGTGAGATGATGTCCCATTGTGGTTTTGATTTGCATTCCCCTGATGATTAGCAATGCTGAACATCTTTTCATGTGCCTGTTGGCCATCTGTATGTCTTCTTTGGAAGAATATCTATTTAGTTCTTCTGCCCATCCTTTAATCAGGTTGGGTTTTTTTTTTATGTTGAATTGTAAGAGCTATTTATATATTTTGGATTTTAACCACTTACGGGTCATTTCATTCGCAAGTATTTTCTCCCATTCAGTAGGTCTGACAGAAGCACTTTGGAGCAGCTCCAGGCTCTCCCCTGTGCTGCTGTCCTTGCTTGAACCTGTGCTGGGACCGACCTAAGGAGCTGTCTTAGAACCATGCGGCAATGCGCACGAGGAAGCCAGGAATGTCACGTGGTGGCCACAGTGTGGATTTACCTCCTAAAATGCAACTGAGTTTGGTCACCACCTCAATCACCTGACTCGGTTCTGATTGACTTTTGGCTGTTTCCAAAAATCAACTCCAGACTGGGAAGGTGAAGGCTTTCCTTTATGAAGACGTGTAGACAGCAGTCACATTCCCCTGATGGCTCACCTCAGGGCTACCGCTTCTGACTTACCAGCTTTGTCCTGCGCAGTCTGCGGCTTAGAAATGGAGGAAATGGCATTTCCTTTTGGTTAATGCCTTTCTCTTATTTTATGGTCTCACCTGAAAGTAGCTCATCCTGAGAGAGGAAAGGAAGTTTTATCCCCAGGCATGGGCTAAATTCCTGGTTCTTCTTCCAGCAGAAATGATCCAAACTTTCCCACCGAGCTTCCCCTCCGCTGTGTTTCTTGAGTCGCCACACCTGCAGGCGCCCAGTTATTAGATCTTTTTCATCAAAGAGCCGGTGAAAAATGCGCCTGTTTCTGTCCTATTTTTGTATTTTACTAATCCCTACTTCTGCTCTCTTCTTTCTCCATTGTTGGGTTTTGTTGGGTTTTGTACCTGAATTAAGTGTAAGAGGACAGGGACATTTTATACGTTGCCTGAAATCATAATAAATGAAAAAAATAAATAAATGGTCTTTACTGAGGTCATCAAATGATGGAAAGAAGACATTTGGATGGCAGCCCAGCACGAGTTCCTAGGACTTTTTGTATTAAGTTCCTGTGTCCTGCCCCTGTCCTCTCTGGACCTCATTTCCCCATCAGCAAATAAAGGCTTTAGGTTGGAGCAAACAGTCTCAAACTTGAACATGTACTTGACTCACCTGGGCCTGGTTAAAATGCAGATTCTGATTCATAGGTCCCGGGCGGGGCCCGAGATTCTGAAGGTCTAACCGGCTCCCAGGGCATAACCATCCAAGGACCACACTTTGCTCCAAGCCCTGGAACTTGCCGAATATGCAGAATCTCAGGCACACCCCAACCTCCTGACTCAGAACTTGCATTTCCCCCAGATCCCTGGACCATCTGAATGCACATGCGAACGTGGGGCACTGTGCTTCATCTCAGAGCGGGGAGCTGGCTGCACACGGGCATCGCTGAAAATCCTGGGGTCCTGATTTAATTGGTGGGAGTGGCCTGGTCATCAGGAACTGTCCCAGCTCCCAGGTGACTCTGATGCACAGTACTGCTTGAGGACCACTGGATTGGAAAGTCCTTAGGTTCCAACCACGATGCCATCGATTTTATTCAAGTGATTCTGCTGAGCCACATGAGGCCAGGAAAGGCACCTGAGCAGCGCAGAAGTGTCTATGGGAAGCTGCTCCTGAATTGTCCCGGCTCCCTCAAAATGCGACCTGGCTGATAGCAGATAAAGGGCCAACCCTTGGCAGCATAATGAGATACACATGCACTCAAACTCCCCCGTTTCCTCTGTCTGTGCTTCCCTTCAACCTTCAGGGGTCCAGGAACCCTTACCCTGTGCTCCAGCCTGACCTCATGAAACCCCCTAGAAGGAGAGGCTCTCACATCATCTATTTATTTACACCAGAGTGAAAGTAAGTCAGTAGTTTTCTCTCTTCTGGGGCGTCCGCATTTTATTGTCTCTAATTGCAGAATGAAGGAGGGCAGACTGGGGCAAGTGGGCTCTGGAATCCAGGTGGGATTCACAGCTCAGATGATGACGAGTTAAGTGGTCCTGAGTATGTCACATCAACCCAGCAAGAGTCAGTGTCCTTGTGAATAATGCCAACCTCATGGCTTTGCGGGGGAGGGACTGAGCGGATAGTAGGTCCTTAGGAATATCTGCTTCCTTCAGTCCCCATCACTGCTTTAGACTTGTTCTGGCTTCAGAGCACCGGAAGCAGGTGTCCTGGCAGGAAACAAGGTTTGCTGAAACCATTTTTCTGAGAGAGAAACAAGGGCTAGATTGAGTCCCAGCAGCAAACACATTAATCATGGGAATGAACTTTGAGGATGGGAGTGTCTTAATTCAGAAGACTGCGTCAACCTATAGCATCTTTTTTTTTTTTTGAAGAGTTTAATTTCTGGTGTTATAACCACTGTTTCCAAGCAAAACCTTTGCGGGTCCACAGTGAATGCTTTCCTTACTATGTTATAGAGCTACTGAGCGAGACGAGTCTGGAAACTTTGAGGGCAGTGGTACTCAACCCGGGTGATGTGGGTTTGTCTGGAGACATTTCTGGTTGCCTCACTGGAAGGAGAAGCAGTACTGGCAGGTGGTGGGTGGAGGCAGGGATGCTACAAGGCACAGGACAGCCCCACCGCGAAGCATTTTCCAGCCCAAAAGGTCGACAGTGCTGAGAACCCTACTTTAGACCCAGGGCAAAGTGCTTATATTTGTTTGTTTATATCTGCTCTTGTAGCCATTCAGTCAGGAATTATTCAGTCAGGACGGATCTCTGAGACTCCACAGGCCCGTGAAAGCTTAACAGAGATGCACGGGGATGTCGACTGACCACGTGGGAGGGCCCCAGCAATGCCCTGGGTGACCAACAGCTCGTGCTCTCAGGCAGTGGTCTTCAGAAAGGGTGCACACACCCTAGAGGCTGGGCAACAGTCATGGTATAGAAGGAAAATATTAGAAGTTTCTTTGATTAGGGTTCGAACAAGCTCTAGGCTCTCCCACCCCCTCCTGCCCAACGCTGTCCCCCTAAGCATTCAAGACAAGGAGGCTGCTCCAAACGGACCAGCTCAGAGGAGCCCCAGGAGGCCTTGTTGGCGGGGGAAGTGAGGTGCAGGACGGGGCCTGTGGGGCTCCCGCTGAGCAAGCAGTGGGGGGGGGAGCAGCAGAGTGTGTCCTTCCCAGGGTGCCCGGGAAACTGGAACGGCAGGTGACTCCAGAGATGGAGGAGGGACTTGGAAACAAGTCACAGGTGGACAGGAAGTGGAGGTGAATCTGCGCTCAGAGTACGTGTGCGACAGAGAGAGAGAGAGAGAGGGAGAGAGAAAGAGAAGGATGCCTCCATGATGACAGCCTCTGCCTGTCAGTCCAACCCAGCAGGTCAGGAGATGGTCCTGCATCCTGCTCCAGGCCGGCGTTCTCCCCTCTTTGTCTAAGCAGATCGGTGAAGGTTGATTTTGTTAACTGATGCCCCCGTCTTGAAGACACACCCACCGGAAGGTTGCTAGATAGAGTACAGGACATCCAGTCAAATTTGAATTCTAGATAAACGATATTATGCTTAATATAAGTATATCTCAAATATTGTATGGGGCATACACAAAAGTTATTCATTGTTGATCTGAAATTCCCGTTTAACAGGGCGTCCTGTATTTCTCGCTGCTAAATCTCCTCCACCCGCCTTACCCACAAGGCCTCCCCGCCAGGCTGCCCAAGCCCCAGACACGCCAACAAGGCAAGAGGGAAGAATGGTGCCTGGACGAGCGGCTGGTGGCTGGGCAGTCGCCGGGGGCCCTGGCATAGCAGCTGTGTCAGGTCTGCCCACTGAAGCCACAGGCGCGGGAGTGGCCTGTGGTCTGGTGGGAACCACAGCATCTGTTTAGTTCAGGGCTGGGAGGTGCTTGCTATTTCCCTTCCAGTTTTCCAGTCTCTGTCGAATGGGAAACATGGCTTCATCCTGAAGAGGACAAGCCTGGAACACAAACGATCTGATTTCCAGCTGCAGAAAAAGACACATGATGGTGATGACACAGGTGTCTAATCACTTGTCCACCATTCTGAAATCCACAAAGCCCTAAAAAGATGTTTTTGGTGAGTTTGGAGACACAACCCATATTTGGAGGCAAAACTGATCTGAACCAGTGTGGGGTTACGTTTAGCTTTTCTTTATCCCCTGTGGTGTGAATAGTGCCACCTGTTTATCGTCAGGCATGATCCCATCCCTCTGAGGGTGATAAATGAGGTTCAGGGTATGCCCCATCTACCTGAGGCCCCCCAAAGTGAATGCCAAAAACCCCAAAGTACATCGTTGGGTAAGAGATTGTACAACTGTAACAGCAGATATATTCTGAGCGCTCAGATTGTGGGAGCACCGTGCTAAACGCTTTATACGTCCTCTCTCATCTAATCCCTACCATCCCCGAAATGGATACATTTATTTTCATTTTTGGCAAACTTTAAAAAAAATTAAAGTATAATGTCTGCACGAAAAACACAATCAAGTGCACAGCTGGAAGAATTATTACAAAGTGAGCACATGCCTGTGAAACCACCGCTCAGCTACATCCATCACCTGCCCCCCAGAGCCCCCCCATGCCCCACCGCGGTTATAACCCAACAAAGGTGACAGCTATCCATCCACCATCAAAGATTCATTTGTCAAGTTTAAAAAAATGCTGTTATTTATTGAGCAATTACTATGAGCCAGGAACTATACTTATACTGGTTCTCACATTGATTCTATCAGAGTGAGAGTAACTCCGATAATTTCATTCTGCAAGTGAAAAGAAACCAGAGCTCAGAGATGTTTGTCCCTAAATAATTGTGCTAGTAGTTAATAGAGATGGGGTACATTTTGCTTAATTAAACTTTCCGTGGAGCATAATATTTTTACAAAAAATGTATGTCTTTAGAAAAGTGTGTATCTTGTGAATTCAGCTCAATGAATTTCACAAACTGACCACACCCTTGCAACCAGCACCGAGACGGAGAAACAGAACATCATCAGAAACAGAAATAGCTCCCCCAGTCCCACGGGCCCCTGGCGCTCCCACCAAGGGTAACCACTCTCCTGACCCTGACACCTTTGCCTGGCTTTGAACTGTATATAAATGGAATGAAACTGTATGTTCTCTTCGGTGTCTGAGTTTTCCTGCTGACATTAAGTTCATGAGGTCTCTCTGTATTGCTGTGTGAGGCTGGTGTGTACTGCTTTTTACTGCTGAGAATTCCATGGATTGAGGCCACCACCATTTAGTCACCCACCCCCACTGGTGGTTACTGGGGATGTTGTCAAGTCTTGGCAATTAGCAATAGTGCTGCTGTCTAAACCCCGGCACCTGTGTCTGGTGAACACACGCACACATTTCTGTTCAGCATGATCTTGGAGTGGGTTTGGGAATCACAGAGTGAGTCTGTATTTAGCCTTTTAAAAACTTTCAAAACAGTTTTCCAAAATGGTACCAAGTATACTTTTATACCGTTATACTTTTATAACGTTTTACCGTTACCTATATTACACCCCCTCAATGCAAACCCAATATGTTAAGGTACAGGTTTTAACAAAAATAATTCATGTGGGGTGCTTTGGGTTGCACTGTGTTCCCTCCACCTTGCTGCCGAATTCATATGTTGAAATCCTAACCCCCAGTACCTCAGAGTGTGGCGTAATCAATAGGGTCGCTGCAGATGTAATGAGTGAATCTGAGTTCACACTGGATAGAGTGGGCCTTAATGCAATACGGCTGGTGTCCTTATACAAAGTGGAAACTTGGACACAGGTACCCAGGCCATGAGAAGTTTGGGGTGATGCATCCACAAGCCCAGGAACGCCAAAGATCGCCAGTAAACCCCCCGAAGCCAGAAGAGAGGCCTGGAGCAGATTCTCAGGAGGAATCAACACCGCCGACACCTTGATCTTGGCCTTCTAGCCTCAAGAACTGTGAGACACTAAATTTCTGTTGTTTCAGCCACTCAGTCTATAGTACTTTATTACTGCAGCCCTAGCAAACTAGTACATGGAGTGATTAGTCCCTTTTAGAAAGATGCCTGTTTGGTAAAGAATGCTCATCACAGCCTCCTTGAGGTAGCCTGATTAGCTATTGTGCTTACAATATGTTTTGCCTTTTAATTTGATTCAGGAAGCCATGTAATGCATAATTTGTTATATTTCTGAATGCTTGAAGTGAATGTAAGACATGACTAGGATGATAATGGAAAGTGAGCTGATTCTGGTCAGCAAGCCTCGATACACGTGGCCTGGGCTGATAAGTGGGCACCCACCCTCTGGGCCAGGCTCTAGGATTAGCAGATGAGTGTGTCTGGCCTTTCAGGGTGCTCATCTACCAGGCCGCCTTCTCCCTCTCACCCCTCGGCACAGACCCCTCGGAGGATGGCCATCTTCAAGGGTGATTAGGCCTCGGCTGGTAGCCGTGTTTTCCCTTAGCGGAGAGCTTGTCTGCCCTGAAGTCTCCCAGCAACCTGACCCCAGGGGGGTTTCTCTGGAAGGTTGAGAGGAGGAGGGATCTCTTCCCTGGGGTCCGAGCTCACATCCTCCCTCTGGAAGCACAGACTTGGGATGCTCTCTTCCTCAGAGTGCATGGCCCAGAACTGAGCTAAAAATAGTGCAATTTCTTAAAATCACGCAACCCTGTGATTACAGGGTGTGTTAGTTTCCTGTGGCTGCCGTAACGAAGTGCCACAGTCTGGGGGTCTTAAAACAGCAGACGTTTTTTTTTCTGACACAGTTCTGGAGGTGAGAAGTCCCAAACTGACAGAGACACACTCCCTCTGCAGTCTCCTGGGAAGGGTCCTCCCTTCCCTCTGCGAATCCTGGTGGCTGCCAGCAGTCCTTGGTGCTCCTTGATTTAAGCCACATCACTGCAATCTCTGCTTTTGTTTTCACAAGGCCTTCTCCTCTGTGTGTGTGTCTCTGTGTCCAAATTTTTCCTCTTTTCATAAGGACACCACCCTCACCCAGGATGACATCAACTAACTGGATCCCATCTGCAAAGACCCTATTTCCAAATAAGGTCCCATTCAAGGTTCCGAGTAGGCCTGAATCTGGGGAGACACCATTCAACCCTGTACACAGAATACTCCCTGCTTTGAAGTAAACTTTTTGCTCTGTTAAATGTGCTTTTTTTTTTTATGGCCAAACCACACGGCTTGCAGAATCTTTCAGTTCCCTGACCAGGGGTTGAACCCGGGCCACAGTGAAAGCACCAAGGGAATTCCCTATATCTGCTACATTTAGGAATCTCTTGCTCCAGTGCCTTGAACTTGGATAGTTTAGAAATTCAGAGAACATTTGCGTATCAGAGTGACCGCTGTCTGCTAGTGGCTTTACGTCATGTGAGTCTATTTCTCACTCATGTGAAGTTCAGAATGAATGACCCTGATGAACAGGTGGTGTCTGCCTGAGAAGGATTTGGGGACCCCAGGTCCTTCCGTTTCCACTTCGGTTCCAAGGTCCCCTTGCTCGTCTGCTTCCAGCCGCGGAGGGAAGGGCATGGGGACATGGGGGCTGTTACACTGGGCCAGGCCTGGGCGCGTTGCCCACCACGTCCCTGCCCATCCTGCGGGCACAGGCCACACGGAGGAGCAAAGGAAGCCGGGAAGTGTCATGTGGCCATGGGCTGTGAGGAGGAGGGGAGTGCAGGGGAGGACCACAGCTGGACTGGCAACTCAGGGTGGCTCCTGAGGGCAGGTCCTCCCAGACGGAATTCTCCTTCCGCTTCTTCGTTCTTCTCTCCGTTTTTTGAAGCACCGGCTGGTCTCTAGTCAGAGTTCGAGTCTCCCTACTCTGTGGTACTAGCCCCTCGGACACCAACGTGCAAAGAGCAAAGGAGCACCTCCCTTGTAAAGGGGGCTCTGAATGGATCAAACCCTAAAGGAACGTGTTCTGGACACGGCCTGAGTGGCTCTGGACAGCCCGGACCAGCAGGCACCTGTGGGCCTGGAGAGCTTCATGTGCTTCATGGTAACTCTGCCACCAGTGCCCACTGGGAGTTCCAGGACCCTGCGCCTCCGGTGTTTCAGGGAGAAGCTGGTGTGAGGGAGCCGGGGCCCAGGTAACCCAGACAGAGTGCTCGGGGCCACACCTGGGCACGGCTGCTCTGAGTAAACTCACTCTCTCACTTGCCTTGCTGGTGGACTTCAAACTGCCACGCAAGGCCAAGGTGCAACCAGCCCTTAAAAATGGAACAAAACAGGGGCTTCCCTGGTGGCGCAGTGGTTGAGAGTCCGCCTGCCGATGCCGGGGACACGGGTTCGTGACCCGGTCCGGGAGGATCCCACATGCCGCAGAGCGGCTGGGCCCGTGAGCCACAGCTGCTGAGCCTGCGTGTCCGGAGCCTGTGCTCCGCAGCGGGAGAGGCCGCAGCAGTGAGAGGCCTGTGTACCACAAAAAAAAAAAAAAAAAAAATGGAACAAAATAGAACCGAATAGAAAAATACTAGGGTGCATAGAACATAGTACAAGAAAGCATTGTTTCAGGAAACTTCTATACATATCCGTTCCAGGTCGTGATGTAAAACATTTCTTACCAGGTGTTGCAATCAAAACCATTTGAAAGCCCGGGGTCTGTGTAGAAGAATTTGAAAGTAGATGATGAAAACACACACCAGGGATGTAATAATGATTTTGTAGACTTTAGAAATGCTTTGTGTGGCCCGGCAGGAGGGGTGGCGTGATGTGAAGGAAGAGCCTGGCCTAGTCTGAATTGTGGCAGGACCGCGCCCCCCCCAGAGGTGCTTGTGAAGGTTACTTCATTTCCCCGAGTCTCCATCTTCTCATCTGTAAAATGGGCTAAATAACTACCTCAATGAGGAGGGGGAGGTGGTGAAATAACTGCTCCCGTCTATTGAGTGCTTCCCGTCCCAGGCCTTGTTCTGGGCATCTTACGTGTGTAACCTCAGCCCTTCTGTACAACTGTCCTCTGATTAAGTACTAGTTCAGTGAGGTCTACTGGTGCAGACAAGGAAACTGCGGCACAGACAGGCCAAGCACCTTGCCCGAATGAGTTGCCGTACATAAAAATGCCTGATACAGTGGTTGGCACGTGGTAATGAACAAATTTTAATTATCTTACTGTTAATTTTGTTCTAAATGCTTTAAGGCATCCTTAAATATAGTCAGATGGACAAGCTGGTGGAAGACAGTGTGAGATACTGGCTAGAAACTGCCAGAAAGCCACTCTAAGAGGGCCCTGGAGGTGTGAGGTTAGACCTCCCTCGCCGTGAGGCATTTGAAACTACGGCTGCTGGGGCAGGAGGGCAGAGGGTCCCTGCCGCCCTGTTGGGAAACCTGACTTTTCATCATCAGAGGAACCGGATGGAGAATTGGGAGGAGGGGGGCCTCCCTTCTGCCCCTTAGGGGAAGACTCAGCAGTGACTCCTAGAAGGAAAGATAATGATGAGCATGGTTGCCAATAAACACTTTATTACAGGCTTTGAAAGATTAGAGACCCAGGAATCCCCAGCTCTACTCCGTACCCATCACCTGAAATCCACACTGCCTCTAAGAAAAAGATTATGACACAAACGCAGCTGCAGAAGACCCCGCCTCCCACCCACATGGCCACCCCCTGCCCCTCCAGGGGACAGGAGAGTTGAGTCCCTCCACAGGAGTCAGACAAGTCATTAGACCAAACTGCAAGAGGCAATTACATCTTTGTTTCTCAGAATCTGTAAACAGAGAGCAAGCAGAGGGTTGCATCACACCGCCCTGGGGGCGCTGGAACATTTGCTCTGAACACACAAGCAGGGTGTATTAAGTTGGAGTGGAAATGCTTCATCCACGGTTACTGGTGGCGGTCGGGAAGAAGCCTTGCCCAGAGAGATGCTTCCACTCAGACTGGCCCCTCCTGGCCCTGGTCCAACACAGGCTTGCACCAAACCATCCTTCTACATCATCTTAATGACAGAAGGTGCTCATGCCGTATTTTAGCACAGCACTTTGCATAGGAATTACCCATATCCATTATAGACCCCATGACTTGTTTTGATTTCATCCACAAAACGCAATCATTTACCCCTTGCACAGTGCCCGACACATACTGGGCATGAAATGAACATGGGATAAAAAGATAACTTTAATAACATACGCAATTATGTAATAATAAAAATAATAAGGTCGGAGCTAGTTAGAGAACTTTCTTCTGCTCCCTGTTGTACCCGTGGAAACACCCCAGGGGGTACTCCTGTCTTGAGAGGGCTGCCTCCCCAGTTGACCTGGAAAGAGTATCACCGCAAAGATTACACTCTGGTCCTCAGGGCAGGTGGGGGCAGAGGCTGGGTCAGAGGAGGAGAAATCAAGGACCCTCCTGCATGCGCCCTGAGCCTGCATGCCAGGGAAGGGATGCTCCAAGGTGCTGGACCCTGGGCCCCCATCTTCTCCCCACCCCAGCCGGAGCAGGTTTTCTCCTAGCCCAAGGGCCCAGCTGGACTCAGCTGCAGCAGAACCACAGCTCCAGAGCTCGTGGGTGGGTTTGGGGTCCAGAGTCCCCAGAATGTGGGGCGTCAGTGGACACACTTGTCTCTGAGGGGAGTGGGCAGGTCAGAGGGGCCCAGACTGGGCTGAGGTTGCAGGGGAATCAGCTCTCCCTGACTGCTCACTGGGGGTGACACCCCCGTTCTGGCTGTGACTGTCCCCCAGCCTCAGCCTCATCTACCCTCAGATGGGAGCAGAGCCTGAGTGCAAAGAACTCTGCCCATGACCTCACTTCCTGAGAAGCCTGTGCAACAGGAGGCCCCGTGTCTGGATGCAGATGGCTTCTCACATCCTGTGGGCAGCGTTGCTGCAAAGCCAGGTCCCTAGATCCTCACGGAGCAGGAGGAGAGCAAAGAGTGAGGCTACGGGGCCAAGTGATAGTTGGGAACTGTCTTTCTATCCATTTCAGGAGGCATTTTAGTTTGCTTGGGCTGCCAAAACAGAATACCGTAGACTGGGGCGTTTAAACAACAGAAATTTATTTCGCACAGTCTGGAGGCTGGAAGTCCAAGGTCAAGGTGTCGGCAGGGTTGGTTTCTCCAAAGGACTCTCTCCTTCACTTGCAGATGGCCACCTTCTCTCTGTGTCCTCCAGTGACCTTTCCACTGTGCATGTGTACCCCTGGTGTCTCTTCCTCTTCTTAAAAAGATTCCAGTCATGTTGGATTAGGGCCCCATCTTTAAGACCGCATTTAATCTTAATTACTTCTTTAAAGGCCCCATCTTCAAATGCAGTCCCATTGGTTTTAGGGCTTCAACACATGAATTTTGGGGGCACACAATTCAGTCCATAATGAGAGGAAAGTAACTTCCAAGTGGCTCCCAAAGGCTCTTGGGTTGTCTTTTGGGTAAAATGTCCGAACTCCGTCGCATGCTACATGGCACATGCGTTTAAATCAGGATGTACGGCAGCAGCACATCTTTCACCAGTTCAGGCCTTCAGCAACCAAGAAGACTTCACTCCTGGCACTGCTGCGTTGAAGCAGCAGTGAAGACCCAATGCAGCCAAAAATAAATAAATAATAAATAAATAAATTTATTAAAAAAAAAGTCTTCATTCCCATTTGTAAGAAGGGGAAACCGAGGCTCAGAAAGAGTACCTGATTGTTTGGTTGTCTGCTTATTTAGCGGTTCCTCAAGAAAGCCATCAGAGTCCTCAATATACAACAGATGCACAATAAATGCTGAATTATGCTGTAAACACCTGAGTTGGTATCAATAATTGGTTGGGTCCCTCTGCATGGGAATATGAGGTGAAAGAGCTGGATACACACAGGTAACATATTTTCTGATTTCTTTCATTATTTGTGCCAAGAAATCTACATTCCCATGGATATATATATATATATATATTTTTTTTTTTTTTTTTTTTTTTTTTTTTTGCGGTACGCGGGCCTCTCACCGTCACGGCCCCTCCCGCTGCGGAGCACAGGCTCCAGACGCGCAGGCTCAGCGGCCATGGCTCACGGACCTAGCCGCTCCGCGGCATGTGGGATCTTCCCAGACCGGGGCACGAACCCGTGTCCCCTGCATCGGCAGGCGGACTCGCAACCACTGCGCCACCAGGGAAGCCTCCCATGGATATTTTTAACATTTTATTTCAAAATAATTTTAGACAGTGAAATTTGCAAAAAATAATACCCTTCACTACTTCATGTAATGTTAGTTTACATACTATGGTACAGTGCTCAACTCCAAGGAAATCAACCTTGGTACAAGACTATTAGCTAAGCTACAGACTTATTTGAATTTCACCTGGTTTTTCCCCTGCACAGTAGAGGGTTAGCTCCATAGGCTTGGAGGTGTTCATGTCCTGAATATTCTGGAGAAGGGATGGGTGCTTGACCAGGATAAAACGGTCTTCAGTAGCCCCCATCCCACCCCTCTCACACACACCAAATCTTCCTACAAGCTAGTACCCCCACTTCCCCAGGCTCTTCTTGGAGGACCAGCTCTTCATCTCTCTTCAGTACTCAGCTGGGAAGTCAAATCCTGGATGAAACCTTCTGGGTAGCCACTCGGGAGAGAGAAGCGCTCATGCTTCCCATCAACAGAGGGCCTTGTGCACGTGGCTGTCATGGCACTCCTCGCATTGCATCCAACTCTCTCCCCAGGTAGGCTGAGAGGTTCCTGGCGCAGGGCTCTGGTGGGCATTGCTCTTGGTCTGCTGAGGGTAGGATCCAACCTTCTTCTGGGATGTGTGCTTTCTCTCCACTATAACCACAAGGTGCCATGATCTTACAGACCCCACCCACATGACCACCACTGATTGGTTGGAGTTGGGCACCCGACCCAGCTGGGCCAATCAGAGCCCTTCCCTGAGATTCCTGAACTTGGGAGGGAGCAGCAGATGCAGTCACCCTCTGGTGGTGAGCATCCAGCATCCTTGCTGGAGGAAGAGCCTGCCTTGGGGTAGGAGAAAGTGAAGTCAGAGGCTGAGATCAACCCTGGAGAGAGTCAGCTTAGTCCCAGACACCTCGGAGGCCCTATGCCTTCCATGGGTGACATAAGCCTTCCCTCAGGTTTCTTTTACATTCAGCCAAAAGTCTTCACTCAAATAAAGACCATATTTCATCCTTTCTGCATCGCCAACCGGTGCCAAAAGGCTAGGCACACACCACATCTCACATGATTATTGAGTGAATGAAATAGAGGAGTTCCAAGGTCTATGTTGGCTACATCACAGTGTTCCTCAGGGCCATTTCTGCCTCTCTGTTCCCATATATGGAACTTGATGGACCAGAGCCAATCCCAGGCTCTTCCTTGTGGGTCTTACAAACACGTTGAACAGCATTCATTTTACAGGCACCTTCATGAGACTGCCTAGGTGATTTGCAAAAACAGTCTGCCGGCCTAATGAAATCAGAAGAGCCAGTGTTTTCCAGCCTAAACTTGGGGATTAAGAGGAAAAGCCGGTGTAAGCAGGGCGCAGGGGTTAGCACAGCTGTGAAGGCGCGGAAAGCAGACTGCACAGCTCAGCACGGCCTGTGTCAGGGTAAGTCAGCCAGGACGCAACCCCAGGTGACAAAAAAAGAAGAAGAAAAGAAAGTCCAGATTTTATTTCCCAAACTCATCTTAATTTTATTCCCTAGCTCATCTTAAAATCGATGAATAATTCAAGACAGAATGAACTGGTTAGACAACAACAATATTTCTACTCGCTGGCGACGTCTACAGTAGGGGTAGAAAGAGGAAACTGGTGCATATTTTGGGTAAATAAGAATCTCTTTTCTGTGCATTTAAAATAAAACTTTTTTCTTCCGCTTATAAAGCAGACGAGTCCATTTGCAGAAGAGTATAAAGTGCCCAGGGCTGGGGCAGGGGAGGAGGGTCAGGTTTGCCTGGCACCCACCCCTCTGAGGGCCTGTCCAGGGGGCCTGGAAGGGTGGTCGGGGGGCTCCCAGGAAGGAACACACCCCAGGGAAGAGAGCCTCATACAAGAGCTTGGTCCTCAGTTTCTCTGCCACTGGAGCAGGAGACTGACCGAGTCTGCAGAGCACAGGGCAGCAAGACACCCCTCCTGGGAGGCAGTTTCCACTCTGGGTGGTGGAGGGCGCTCTGCTGGGACCTCGCTCTGCTTTGGTGGGAGCCTGGGCTGCCCTCATGGTGGCAGTGGCCTCAGCGGAGAGAGCTAGATGTTCTAGATGATCACCCAGCTTTGATACCTTGAGGCTCTGGTCTTGGCTTCCACAGCATCAGCTTTGGGTCCCAGACTCTGGTGGCCCCAAAAGGCAGGGTCTGTCCCCGGGGATGGTTCTCTGGGGACACTGGAGGCGGTGGCTCTGGTGGGGCAGTTCCGTGCTGTGTGAAGCCCTCTGTTGGTTGTCAAGGCTTGATATTGTCACTGTCATTCTTGTCCAACTTACAAAAAACAATTCCTTTTAGTTTGCATTTTTCTTATAACTTGTCAGGTTGAACATCTTTTTATATCCATTTATGTAGACGTTTGTAACTCTCCTTTGTGATTTGCCTCCTTATATCCTGCCCATTATTTTTACTTTTTTTTTAAACTTGACTTTAGGAACTCTGTATATATTCTGGATAGTAATCTTTGTCAGTAATATAAGGTGCAAATGTTTTCCCAGCACTATGTTGAAATTTTAACTTTATTTATGATTTATTTCGTTTTAGGGAGGCTTTAGTTTGTATGCAATAAAATCTGTCAGTCTGATCCTTTGGAAAAAAAAACAAAAGCCCTCTGTTGGATGCCTCACAGCTCTGACAATTCAAAGGAGTAATTAACTGTGAAGTTCATTGTTTAGTATCTGTCTCTGCAATAGGGTGACCAATTGTCTGCTAAATAGGGTGACCAACCTGTCTACTTTGTCCAGGATTTCCTCAATGTTAACACTGAAAACACTGCATCCCAGGAACCCCCCAGTCCTTTGCAAACCAGGACAGTTGGTCACCCTACTTAGCAGACAGATGGAACTCTCCACAAGCAGGGCCCCCGAGTCTGTAATCCACTGTATCTCCTATATCCCTACTCGGACACGGTGCCTTGCACACAGTGTGCATCCTGAAAATAGCCACCGAACAAAAAGGATTATTATTACTGGAAATGCTCTGCAAATATTTGCTGAATGAATGCCCCCCCGGCTAGTAAACGAATTCTTTTCAATACTATAATATATTATCAATAAATGGGACACGCTGGGTTTACAAACTTGTTTAAAAAGGAATAGAGATTTTTGTACAAGTAGAGAGTGCCAAGGGGGGTAAGTTTAGCAGAGATAAATCCTCTAAAAACAGTTCAGCAAATGACCTCTAGAGGCTTGATTTCTTGAATCAGTCTTAAGTGGAGATTATGGAGTTCCAGATCCTCTCAGATATGAGGGCCCAAAGCAGGAAAGATAGATGCTGGACAAACGTGACAATTATGAACAATAAGAACTTATTACGCGGAAGGTCACCTAACATAGCAGTTTCACAAACTTGCCTTGGACGGGACGCATAGGACTGTGGGCCTGGAGAGGTGACATGATTTGAAATCAGGCTGTCTGGTTTTACAGCACATTCTCCCACTTCACCTTGACCGGGGACACAGTGGTGGAGCCAATGGCCCCGTGGTTTCCTGAGGCTGTCCAAGCCCCAAGCCTCTAGACGCATCTGTAACTATAGGCTGATGACCACGTAACAATGTTAAAATGTTGGAAAGACCCAGCACACCCAGGGCTGGTTGCTTGTTCCTTGCGTGTCTCCAAGGAAACCTGGAGCCATGACCAATCCTTGGCCCATCCTAGAGAACAAGGCTCTTGGGAGGTCTGTGATGTCAGTGATTGACGATGTTGTGTACACCTGGAGCAGCGGACCGTGTCCTGCCAGCGTGTCAGGATGGCTTTGCACAAATGCCAAGACTGCTGATGCGCACCCGGTTTCACGGTCGGAGTCCTGAGTTCTGGTTGCTGTGGCTGATTGATAGCAGGATGTGTCTATGGGACCGACCACCCCATTAACACCTGGACCCGGAGACGTGCATGGGTTTCCCTGGGCAGAGGGCTTCCACGCGTGACCCCGTAGTTCTCTGCTGGAGAAAAAGCACATCCTGCGTGGGCTCAGAGGAGGAGGCATGACCGGGGAGCCTGTGCTGGACTTCTGGGGATTCCACCAACACCTAGCTTTTCCTGCTACTTCCGCTCTGCGTCCTCTGCTGTAATAATTCTCAGGACTCTCTGGAGTCCTGTCAGCCTCTTTAGCAAGTCGTCAGCCATAAGGAGATGTAGACCCCCCAGCACAGAACAGGAAACGGTGGAGCCCCGTTCCTCTTTATTCTGCTGGATGCTGCCCAACCGTGAGATCCAGGCCAGGCACCTCTCACCCCGCCCTACCCCTTCCAGCTTTGAATGCGGGTGGTGAGAAACAAGGGGCAGAAGAGTTACAGGCAGAGCAGGAGCTCCAACCGTAATCCCCCTGGAGGGGTCCTGTTTGGCTCAGAGCCCCAGCGTGCACCCACCTGGGGAGTGCAGGAGGAAACGTAAGGCCCAGGCAGAAGGGCTATGGAGGGCGGAGGTCCCTGGGAGGCAGATTTCAAGGTTCATTGTCTTTCGGAATCTCCGGGAGTTTTGGACTCCAGTTAATTTGCATAACTGGAGTCACAGACACAAGGGCTGCCCTGGACTTCTGTTACTTATTACGGTTCAGCCAAGCAAGCACTTTGGGTCAAAGTAACCTCCAGCCCTGCAAGTCCCCCTCCATGTGTGCATATCTCTGTTTCACAGTCCAGAAGCACGTAGCAAATCCATTCTCTCTCTCTTTTTACCTGTCTATCTATATCTATACCTATATCTATCTATCTATCTATCTTTAGTATTTTTATATGTATAAACTGAAGAAGCACATTTCAAATCCATTCTCTCTCTTTTTATCTATTTATCTACCTATATCTATTTGTCTGCTTGTTTACCTATAATATGTTTATATATGTAAACTAATGAGCACAATCACAGATGCAAATATCAATGAAACATTTAAAGAGTAAGATAACTGAACAATTACAAAATACACCTGCCAGTCAAAAATTCCCTGCACTTATTTTGCATCCAAAATGAACGCTAATTTAGAATAGCCAAAATAGCCTTGTAAAAGAAGAACAAAGTGGGAGGACTTATACTTCCTGATTACAGAACATACTTCAAAGCAATGGTAATCAAGACAGTGGTACTTGCATAGGAAAAACGTAGAGACCAATAAAATAGAATCATAGAGTTCAGAAATAGACCCATGTGTCAAATAATTTTCAACAAGGGTGCCAAGAGCATTCAATGGGAGAAAGAATGTCTTTTCAGCAACTGGAACAGCCACACGCAAAAGAATGAATTTTCACCTTTACCTCAGACCTATATAAAAGTTAACTTAAAATGGACCAAAGATTTATATGTAAGCGCTAAAACTATAAAACTTAGAAGAAAACACATAAGAAAATCTTTATGATACTGGATTTGATAATAGTTTCTTAGATACGACACCAAAAGTACAAGCAACAAAGGAAAAACATAGATAAGCTGCACTTGATCATGATGAAAAAATCATCAAAAAAAAAGTGAAAACACAACCCACAGAATCAGAGAAAATATTTACAAACCATAGATCAGAGAAGAGTCCAGTATCCAGAATATATGAAGAACACTCACAACTCAACAACAAGACAAACAACCCATTTTAAAATGAGCAAAGGACTTGCATACACATCTTCTTGAAGACCTATATGTAAGTAGCCAACAAGCACATTAAAAAATGAGGCTTAAACGTAAGTCAACGTAATCAGTAAAGGGACAAAACTTACATCAGGTGCCTCCAGTTGGGAGGCACTGAGAAGGTCCCTTAAGTATATATTCAACCAAAAATACATCTGAAACCTCAGATAAACCCAAATTTCAAGGCATCTCGGTGAAGGGTATATGAGAGTTTTTATACTAATCTCTTATAACTCTCCAGGAACAACTTTTATGTCCTTCAAAAACATCATTGTTATTCAAGACAAAAAGAAGGCTAACAAAAGATGTCAGATTGAAAGAGAACAAAGAGAATTGGCAACTAAATATAATGTGTGATCTTGGTTTGGATCCTGGACTGGGAGAAAAATGCTGTAGAGACATCACTGGGGCACTGGGTAATTAGGAATAATGTTCTATCAGTGATAAATTTCCCCACTCTGATAACTGCACTGTGGGTACATGAGAGAATGCCATCGTTCCTAGGAAATATATGTGGGAATATTTAGGGGTGAAGGGGCATGATGTCTGCAACCTACTCTTAAATGGATCAGGGAAAAATTATGTATATATTTATCTACAAAAAGAGGGATGATGTGGGAAAACTGGACAAAATGTTAATAATGGTTGTGCGTCCGGATGAAGGGTGTGTGGGAATTTTTTGTGCTGCTCTTGCAACTCCTCTGTAAGCCGGCAGTTCTTTAAAGACAAAAAGTTAAAATAAGTTACTATATTAGAATAAAAATAAGTAAAAATCTTATCCAAAAAATATTTATAGGGACTTCCCTGGCAGCACAGTGGTTAAGAATCCACCTGCCAATGCAGGGGATGTGGGTTCGAGCCCTGGTCCGGGAAGATCCCACATGCCACGGAGCAATGAAGCCCGTGCGCCATAACTACTGAGCCTGCACTCTAGAGCCCTCGAGCCACAACTACTGAGCCCACGTGCCACAACTACTGAAGCCCGCGCACCTAGAGCCCATGCTCTGCAACAAGAGAAGCCACCGCAGTGAGAAGCCTGTGCACCGCAATGAAGAGTAGCCCCCGCTCGCTGCAACTAGAGAAAGCTTGCACGCAGCAACAAAGACCCAACGCAGCCAATAATAAATAAAGAAATTTATTTAAAAATATATATGTATTTATAATACAAAGTTGGAAAAACAAGCGTATCTGCCGTAAAAACTCTGGATGAAATCACCTCCAGCCCCTAGGAGGCAGTGCAGCCCCCGTTGTCACTCAGCCTGGGCGGGCGGGCTATGAACAGAGCAAACTTCCAACTTGGCACGGATACCAGCGGAGAGTCCCGGAGGCCTGGAGTTTGCCCTCGAGAGAAGAGCATCATTTCCTGGAAGATGGTGAGGAGGAGGAGAAAATCACTTCTGAGGCTACAGGAGCTTCTAGAAGAATCCAAGAGTCCAGAGGCTTCACATTGTCCATAGTGTTAGAGGCCAGGTGTGACTTTCCAAGGTTGCTCCTTCCTGCCCCAGGTGATGAGTCACATTACCTCAAGCCAAGATGCACGGGTTGAGCACCTACTGTGTGTGGAAGCCTGTGGGAGTGAGGAGGCCACCAGGGGCGGCGTGTGTGTGTGTGTGCGTGTGTGTGCCTGTGTCTGTGCGTGTGCATGCGCACGTGTGTGTCTCTGTGTGTGTGTGTGTGTGCCTGTGTCTGTGCGCGTGCGTGTGTGTGTGTGTGTCTCTGTGTGTGTGTGCATGTGTGTGTGCCTGTGTCTGTGAGTATGCGTGCGTGCGTGTGTGTGTGTGTGTGTGTGTGGAAACCAGCAGGGCTTTGCAGCAGTGCTGTGTATGTGTTATCCCTAATCTGGGTGCTGTGCTCGCAAACTCATTCCGCTCAGGAACCCATGTCCCAGCCATGACCATTTCACCACAGCGGGATGATGCTGAACACTTCACAGTGCTTACTCCGTGCCAGGGAATGTTTGAATATTTCACCTGCGTTAACTCCTAACCCTCGCAGCAACCCCAGGGGGCAAGTGTCACTATTGTCTCTTATTTTACAGATGAGAGGTCAAGTAACTTGCCCAAGGCCACTCCACCAGGGACAGCTGCTACCAAGACCTGAGGTTCTTAATCAAAACTGAGGTGGACTTGGGACTTCCCAGGTGGTCCAGTGGCTAAGACTCCAAGCTCCCAATGCAGGGGGCCTGGGTTCGATCCCTGGTTGGAGAACTAGATCTAGCATGCAGCAACTAAGGATCCCTCGTGCCGCAACGAAGATCCTACATGCCACAACTAAGACCTGGCGCAGCTACACAAATAAATAAAATTTAAAGAAAAACACAAAAAACTGAGGTGGCCTCCCTAGCACAGGAGCACACATCTCACTCTTTTCTTTTTTTTTTTTTTTTTTTTTTGCGGTACGCGGGCCTCTCACTGTTGTGGCCTCTCCCGTTGCGGAGCACAGGCTCCGGACGCGCAGGCTCAGCGGCCATGTCTCACGGGCCCAGCCGCTCCGCAGCATGTGGGATCTTCCCGGACCAGGGCACAAACCCGTGTCCCCTGCATCGGTAGGCAGACTCTCAACCACTGCACCACCAGGGAAGCCCCTCACTCTTTTTTGATCCCGTCCTGGGACATAAGTTGAAGTGCCTATAGGAAGCAGCTCTAAGGGAACACAAGGACATTCTTCTCGCTCCAGGAGACAAGTCCACAGTTTTGCAGTATGGCGCGTTTGTACACAGAAGGAGTTATTGCCCCAACCCTACTTGGGCAATGGGCTTCTCTTGGCATGGTTTTATTGCTCAGTTATGAATAAATTGCTTAAATTGACCTTTGTGAGTTTCACACCAAATTGGAAAAAAAAAAGAGTGGTTCAGCCAGTTGGCATTTTAGGAGTATGCAAAATATTTCAGTGTACTAGCTCAAGGTTTTGTGCGTTCCCATTAAAAAAAAAAAAGTTTCCTGCCGAACATATTTTGAGCATCATTTGTGAAGTTACCCTGCCCGCACTGCCTCAGGCCAGGGAAAGGCAAGTTTATAGGGAGACTCCTTCCGTCTCCCGCTGGGGGGTCATTTTTAAAGGCAAGTAGTCCTTTGGGAAATGCTCTGGGCCCCTGTTCTTGAGTTATGATAAAGAATTATAGCCACACAGTGAGCCTGCATCTCAATTCTTTGTCACCACAAAGGAACACAGTAGCTAAACAACTTGAATCCGCACCATTTTTTTTTCAGCACAGATAGTAACGTGTCCTTGGTCAATGGGCAGGTGACACCCAAATTCTTTAAAAAGAGTACGTGTGTCTAGCAGCCAGTGAAGGTATCACGTACCCACTTGGCTTCTGGAAGTGGAAGGTGGTCTAGCCCAAAGGTCACAACGGTCTTCATCTAATGCAGGTGTTTTCAGACTCGGGTGCACAATGGCATTACCCGGGGACCCTGTAAAAAAACCACCAATGCTACCTGATCCCAGACCATTTCAACCAGATCCTGTGGGTGGGCTCCTGGGTGGGAACTGTGTTCTCAACAAGCTCCTCAAGCAATAGAAATTGGAGGATGGATTTGGGTCAGAAATGCCCAGAGTTGATGAACCAGCAGTACTGTTGTCTTCTATCACCCAACTCTCAGGAAAAACTCCAGGACACCACGAACAAGAGGCTGCTGTCAGGACCAGCTGGGTCTCCCTGATCGGGGCTCACTATTTTTTTTTTTTTTGGTGGTATGCGGGCCTCTCACTCTTGTGGCCTCTCTTGTTGCGGAGCACAGGCTCCGGACGTGCAGGCTCAGCGGCCATGGCTCACGGGCCCAGACGCTCCACAGCAAGTGGAATCTTCCCGGACCGGGGCACGAACCCGCGTCCCCTGCATCGGCAGGCGGACTCTCAACCACTGCGCCACCAGGGAAGCCCGGGTCTCACTTTTGTTCCCAGTATTTCCCCTGGATAACCTAGTCCACCAAGAGATGCTCGTATGCTACCCATCACTGCTGGTTTCCCATTCACAGGGACAACAAGAACACAGAAGTGGGAAGTTAGTAGCTTGGGACCAGAGGGTGAACTATAATTGGGACAAAAATGTTTTTGGAGGAGGGAGGCCTGGGCTAGGCAGGTGTGTGGCAGGCTGTGTTTTCCAAAGATGGTCCCAACGTTCTCTCCCATCTCTCACGTTCTTCTGCAATGTGACCTTGGCACTCTCCCATCAAGAAGCGGAGTCTCCTTCTCCATCCCCTGGGACCTGGGCTGCCTGTGGCAGAATTGATGCTGTGTGACTCCGAGGCTAGGTCAGAACAGGTCCGAAGCTTCTGCCCAGTTCTCTTGGAAAGTTTCTCCTGGGGAGGTTCCTGCTCAGATCCCAGCCGCCACGCTACAAGAAGCCCAGGCCTCATACAGAAGCCACGCGCAGAAGCTGCTTGCAGGCGCCCATCCGCTGTCTCAGCTGAACCCGCTCTCAAGTCATCCCACCTCAGGAACTAAGTGTAAAGAAGCCTCCAGGGGACCCCAGCCCCAAACCATTCATGTCTTCCCTGCTGAGGCTTCAAACCCTCCCGCCTCCACCTGTCTGAATTCCTGACCCACAGAATCCCTGAGCATGATAAAAATGGTTCTTGTCCGATGCCATTATATTTGGGATGCTTGTTACACAGCAGGGATCACTGGAACAGAAGGGCATATCGGGTGTCAGGGGATGACTGCGTGATGGAGGCCTGAGGATGGGGACCCTCGGTGAGGCAAAGCCTTGTTAAGAGAGTGGGCTCTAGGGCTGTCTGGGTTTGAATCCAGTTTCTGCCACTCACCAGCTCTGTGACCTCGAGAAATTTACTTAACCTCTCTGGGGAGCGGAGATAGTAATAGTCCCCAGGTGAGCAGGTTGCTATGTGGATGCGACGTGTTACTGTATGAACAGTGCCTGGCTCACGGGAACGCCCTGTTAAGTGTTGGCAATCATTTCCAATTTGCACAGGCCTCGGTCCAAAAGTGATCACGGGAGGATTTAGTTCTGGTCTAGAAGGCACTTATGCTTGGAAAGCAATTCTAACTCCGTCTCAGAGGCTGATGGGAGAAGAAAGACAGGCTAGCTGCTCTCATTGTCTGTGTTCTGGGAACGCAAGGCATAAAGAAAGATGCTGTGTTCTGAGGGGGAGGGCCTGGCGGGATCCTAGGGGAAAGCACGCTAGAATTGAGAATAAAGTCAGGCAGGAGAGAGGCAGATGAAGAGACTGGAGAGAAAGAGCTGGGCCTGGGCCAGTGGGTGGTGGCGTTTTAGTGGTGTGTGCGTGTGTGCGTGCGCGTGCGTGTGTGTGTGTAGGGGGGTCACCCCGGGGATGTGATCCGAGTTGAGACAGCGAAGGGCCACGTAGGGCATGCTGCATGTTAGGGGTGCACTCTGGACTTGAGGAGTAAAGGGATTTTAAGTGAGGCTGTGGCTGGAATCATGATGGAAGGCCCGCTAGGAAGGGTCCCTGGCAGCAGGGTCGGGGAGACCCGGGAAGGGCCTAGAGCCCAGCAGAGGCAGGACACCCCAGCTGGTTCCACATCACCTGCCCTCACCAGGAGAACCCTCTCCCATGTCCTCGAAGATGGAGCGACAGAATCCAATTCTCTGCATTTGAACATACACAGACACGGGTCGCAGTTCCCGGGTTAATTTTTCGCTTGGCCTCTCTCCTCCTCGGTGAGCGAGCCAGCTTCACTTTTCCCGGCTGCCAAATGATAACAGTTTCCTTGTAGCCAGGTCCGCCTTTAACACCTGCTGAGGGCTGACTGCCTTGGTCAGAAAGCAAACGTTATTCAGGTGTGTGAAACGCTGTCCCCAGGGGACCTGTTCCAATAGTTTTAAAGACCTTGAAATTACTTTGGGGAAAGTGATACTTAAACTCCTATCGCGCCCGCAAGTCTGTGTGTGCCATCTGCCTTTATTAAAGACGATGCTTTGACAGTTTTCCCGTAAAGGATCCCAGCCACTGCTCTTGGGCTCAGCCAGAGAAGGAGATTTGTGTTATAATCACTGTGGGTTCCCGAACGGTTGGGCGTCATTGCGCCAGCAGTTGGCACAGAGTGGGTACTTAATAAACGTTCGGGGGATGAGCGTGAATGCGTAACTGAATAAAAGACGCTGGCAGTGATGAGGACTGAATTAAAATCTTGCTCATTTAAAAATCCCAGCCCGGAGCAGCTGTGGTTGCTAATACCACCCATGCGAGCGGCATGCTTGCTCAGTGCCTGGATTTTACAAACAGGATGGAAAAAACCAGAACAGGGGACAGAGGACGGCCTCCTGCCCCCTCAGCGACGGGACCGGCCTGTCCTGGCAGCACCTGCCACCCGGGCCCCGCTCGGCGTCCTTACTGCCAGGTCCCCCACGGGTGGGCCAAGGGCTCCCACGTCTCGGGATGTGATAGTGGAACAACTCGTTCCCCTGGAAACAGCACAAAAGTGGCTGAGTTGGCCTGTTGGGGACGATTCTGAGCTTGACCTTACCCTGGCAGCTCCCGACACCAGATGTGCCCCGGCGCCCAGCCAGGGATGGCTTGTCCAGTTTAGCGAGTTAGTACATCATTTTCTGCACCTCAGCACGTTCCAGGACCCAGCCTGCCCCTCACTTCTTTCGATTTGCATTTGGGAATTCTTTTGAGCCTCGAGACACCGGTTCGTCCTCTGAGTGCTTCTCCCATGGGAGTGCAGACTCCACAGGATGGCCAGCCCTGGGGCAGGTGCGTAGAGTCTCCTCCGAAGCCCGGGAGGATGCATCATGGTCACGCAGCAGATGCCTCCCCCCCGCAGAAGCAGGGACCTCATCAGGAGTCACCTTGAGAAGCGACAGGCATATTTCAGTGTCTCTAACACTTGAACTGCTTTGTGGCAAATTGTCTCAAATACATTCTTATTAAAAACAACCACACAATTTCAAATGCTGAGGGTTGATCTGAATTCTAGAAAAAGGCGAGTCATTCAGAGCAGAGCCTAGGAGCAAGGGGATTGATCAAATCTGGATAAATAAGGCATTTTTAGGTGAAAAATGAGGACTGCTTTTAAAGCAATCAAACTGGCTTTTCATATGTGACTCTTAACCTGGATTTTGTAAGCATCAGGTAGATGTCTTGTCAAAGGCAGCTGTATTATTTAAAAGTATCATGGAGGGCTTCCCTGGTGGCGCAGGGGTTGAGACTCCGCCTGCCGATGCAGGGGACACGGGTTTGTGCCCCAGTCTGGAAGGATCCCACATGCCGCGGAGCGGCTGGGCCCATGAGCCATGGCCGCTGAGCCTGCGTGTCCGGAGCCTGTGCTCCACAACGGGAGAGGCCACAACAGTGAGAGGTCCGCGTACCGCAAAAAAAAAAAAAAAAAAAAAAGGGTCATAGAGCCCATGACAACCGCCATTTCAATGGGCAAATCTAGGCATGTTTTTCAAAAGCTAATCCTATTCATTTATTGGGACAAGCAGTGTTTACAAAATAGATATGAATATACCAGAATGATCAAGGCAATGCCTCCCCGCAAAGCATTAGACCATATTGTAAAAATGTCCTTGCTTTAAAAGTAATCGATTTTAGTGTGTGTGTATATGCTGATCATTTCCCACTTTCTTTTCTTTCTGTCTTCACAAAAATAACAGAGGCCCCTGAGTAACAAGGCTTCTAGTACGGGACTAGCCTTAGTGCCTGTCATCCCAGAAAGGCACCCAGTTAGGTTGTTTACCAGCCTCTCTCCTAAATGGCTGCACTCAGAACATTCTGAGTTTCTATGGCAGACCCGTTAGCAATCCATCCAAAATCCAGCCCTCCCCTCTGCCTTGTTCGCAGAGAACCACTGCTTGATCCAGCTAAATACATGCCCTTGCAGGGGGAGGGCCACTCAACAAAAGCAGAAGTCACCTGGCTTTTGCAAAATCTTTGGCTTTCCTGATAAAAGACACAGACATGGCCAGAGCCTCCGCTTCTCCTGCTTCTTGCTGTCTTGAAGGAAGACATGATGTCTAGAGCTGCAGCAGCCCTTTTGAAACCAAGAGGCAACAAGACTGAGGATGAAAAGTGAACTGGACAAGACAAGGATAAGCCTGGGTCCCTGATGGCCTCAGCTGATAGCAGGAGCAAGGCCAGCAGTCTTAGACATCTGGGCTTCTCAGCACACGGCAACAACAAGGCCGTCTGCTTCAGTGGTCAGCCTCTCTGCTCCCAGCAGCAGACACAGCCCGATCTCCACACCGGCCACTCCTTTACTTAAGGAGCACATGGCAAGCACAGCTGTGTGGCCGGCAGGGAGGTAGGAAGGCATGGGCATCAGAAGCATTGCCAAACCTGAGCTGAGTCTGTTTGTTTATAGGAAGGGTGAGAAGAACCACAGACCTTCAAGGCTGATAATTCTTGTCTTGACAGAATTCCGGAATCAATAGTTCTAACATAATTATGAGGTCCTCATTTAAAATGCATTATAGCAGTTGTACATGAACATTTTATATTTGCAAGTGACTCATGTGCTTGGGAGGCCGTACTTTTCTTGTGTGTAACAGGGAGGGGATCGGATGATGGTTAAGACCCCTGCTCAGGGGAGGGGCAAACAAAAGGGATCTGGTGTTTAGAGCGTGCCTGTTTTCTGCCCACATTGCCGTGCAAGAGACTCCACCTATACCACTTCATTTAATTCCCACACCCACCATGACAAGGAGGTCTTATTCCCTCCTTTTTCTACATGTTGAACACAAGTCTCAGAGAGGTTGAGCAATTTGCCCAAAGTCACACAGCTGGTGGAACAGATCTCTCCCACAGCCCCAACCTCATGCCTCGTGCCCAACTAGATTTAAGTCACAAGTTTTCGATGGAAATCTATCAGAGAAGAGCCCAGTCCCAACCTCAGAAGCATACGATTTCTCTGGGGGGGGAGGGGAACAGGGGGCAAAATTGATAACTTTAGAGGCTCCTGAATTTCTCCTTTGGTGTGCTAGCTTAAGAAAATTACTGTGTTGCTCTCTGGAATATTTATGGAGAATGTGAATTAGGAACTGTTGAAAGAGACATTAATAGATGTGAGATTTTTATCATGATTAAATTAATGCTATGTTCATAAGGAACAGACTGAAGGGGCCATCTGTCTAATCCTCCTCTCTTCTTGAGAGGATTTAGCAGAATTAGGATTAAGCAACCCCAAAGACAGTTACAGCATAGTCTTTCTCAGGTCAGATGTGTGGAAAGAGAGCTCAAGGTTGGAGTCTCAAGTATGGTATAGAAATATCCATTCCCTTAAGGTTTTTTTAATTAGCTTCATTTCTACCAAAAGAATCATGAAAGGGCTTCCCTGGTGGCACAGTGGTTGGGAATCCACCTGCCAGTGCAGGGGACACGGGTTTGAGCCCTGGTCTGGGAGGATCCCACATGCTGTGGAGCAACTAAGCCCGTGCGCCACAACTACTGAGCCTGTGCTCTGGAGCCCAAGAGCCACAACTGCTGAGCCTGCGTATTACAACTGCTGAGGCCTGCGAGCCTAGATCCTGTGCTCTGCAACTGAGAGAAGCCACAATGACAGGCCCACGCACTGCAGCGGGGAGTGGCCCCCGCTCACTGCAACTAGAGAGAGCTGACATGCAGCAACGAAGACCCAATGCAGCCAAAAGGAAAAAAAAAAAAAAAAAAAAAAGAATCATGAAGGCTGTATTGTGGCCCAGTGAATGGATTTAGGGTATTTGTAGGAAAGTTGGTGAACAGATAAGAGGTGAGCAAGTCTACAGAGGCGTCTTCTGTGTCATTGTCTCAAATGGCCCAGCCAGGAGGGAACAGCAGAGGAGAAAGAAGGTGGGATGCTGCATGCTACGGGCTGAATTGTGTCCCGCGTCCCAAATTCATACGTTGAAGTCCTAACGTCCAGTACCTGAGAATGTGACTTTATTCAGAGATAGGGCTGTTGCAGATGTGATTAGTTAAGATGAGGTGATACTGGAGTAGGGTGGGTCCCTAATCCAATAAGACTGGTGCCCTTACGAAAAGGGGAAATCTGGACACAGACACACACATGGGGAGAATGTCATGTGAACATGAAGACAGATATTGGGGCGAAGTGTCTACAAGCCAAGGAACATCAAAATGGCCAGCAAACCCCCAGAAGCCAGGAGAGAGACATGGACCAGATTCTCCCTCACAGCCTCAGAAGGAACCAGCCCCGCCCACTGCTGGATCTCGGACTTCTGCCTCCAGACCTGGAAGATGACACATTTCTGTTGTTCAAGTCATCAGGTCTCTGGTGTTCTGTTACAGCAGCACGAGTTAACTAACACACCCCACGAGGAAACAGGTCTTGATAACTAAGATGTCACAGGAGTTTTCTAAGTCTGAGATACGTTTGCTCATTTCTGCACCTTCAACAAAGAACAGTCATTGGGCCCTTTGTGCAAGTCGGGCACCTTGCTGAGACCTTTAGGAAACTGATCACGGCTTCCCTGCCCCCAGAAGTCCTTATTCTTGGGGAGAGAAAGAGTCCCCAAACCCGATGTGCCATTAGGGCTGCCTCCAGCTGACTGTTGGGTGATTGGAGAAGTGTGTGTGTGTGTGTGTGTGTGTGTGTGTGTGTGGTGTGTGTGTGTGTGTGTGTGTGGTGTGTGTGTGTGTGTGTGGTGTGTGTGTGTGTGTGTGTGTGGTGTGTGTGTGTGTGTGTGTGTGTGGTGTGTGTGTGTGTGTGTGTGTGTGGTGTGTGCGTATACATGTGCAAGTGTGTATGGGGGAGCAGATGAGTACATGCAGGTGTATAAGTGTGTGTCCATTTGTATGTGTGTGTGCACATATGTGTGACTGTGTGTGTGAGCAGTGAGAATGGTGTGTGAGTGTGCCTGTGTTTGTGAGTGTGTGTGAATATGTGTGTTAGCATGTGTGTGTGTGAGAGCATGAGAGTGTCATGTGTGCGAATATTATGCCCGTGGGAATGTGTATGTGTGTGTGGGGGGGAATGTGTGCCAGTGAGTCGAGTGGCGGCTCTCACACTGAATCTGTCGCAGGTTTTGTCCCTGTCACTCTAGAAACAGAGGCTGAATTCACCATTGAAGAAAAAGAAACTTGCAGAAGGGACTCTGGGCTACGCTCAGACGGGGCTGGGGTCTTGTTCTCTCTGGAGAAGGTCTGGGTCTGCAGAGGGATGGAGTGTTTCTGAGGCCTCTGCAGCCTGACCCCAGGGGCCTGCTGACGAGGGTGGTCCTTGGGGGACGGACCCCCCAGGACATGCACTGTGAAGGAAGGAGAGAGGCTGGTTAATGCATTTCTGTAAGAAAAACATCAAAAATGACCTCATTGTTCCACAACTGGGGATAATTTAATTAACTGCTGTATGTCCTTATAACAGAATATTATGCAGCCACTGGAAGTTCCATTCTGAGGAATTTTTTGTTTTGTTTTGTTGTTGTTGTTGTACGCGGGCCTCTCACTGTTGTGGCCCCTCCCGTTGCGGAGCACAGGCTCCGGACGCGCAGGCTCAGCGGCCATGGCTCACGGGCCCAGGCGCTCCGCGGCACGTGGGATCTTCCCAGACTGGGGCACGAACCCGTGTCCCCTGCATTGGCAGGCGGACTCTCAACCACTGCGCCACCAGGGATGCCCATTCTGAGGAATTTTTAATGCCTGGGGAAGCTGCCTGTGATGGGTGGGAGACACCAGGGTGCAAACAGTGGCTGTGGTGTCGTAAAGCTTGGCCGTCTTCTTGGGGTTAAAGTCAGGCTCGCCACTTGCTGGCTGTGTGACCTTGGCGGGCACCTCGGTTTCTTCCTTTGTAACACAGGAACAGCAGATCACCAACCCCATCGGCAGTGGCGTGAGGTTAAGGGGCTCTTGATACAAGAAGCCCTGATCTGTGGCATTTGCTGATTCCCGTGGAGGTAAATACTTCTGTGATGACTAATTTCAAGCTCCCAATGGTTTAATAACTGACACAAAATTCCTGAGAACTTAACGATCACCCTCACAAGCCAGTCGGTGTGACGGGGTGCTGGTCGAACATACCACGGCCGAGGTTCCCATGGGGATTACATGAACATGTGCACGAAACACTTGGAGCAATGCCCAACACAAAAGACAAACATTAGCGATCATTGCCATGCTGTTATATTTTGAGACACATGGCAAAAATAACGTAGCAAAAGCAACACAGGATGATGATGTGTGATGAATCAAGGGTGATGATTAACTCAACTCTGTACATTCGAGGTCCAAAAAATAATTTTTTTATTTTTAATTTTTATATTTTATTGAAGTATAGTTGATTTATAATGTCTTGTTAATTTCTGCTGTACAGCAAAGTGATTCAGTTATACATATACATATATTTAAATTTATTTATTTATTTTTGGCTGCATTGGGTCTTCGTTGATGTGCGCGGGCGTTCTCTAGCTGTGGCGAGCGGGGGTTACTCTTTCTTGCGGTGCGTGGGCTTCTCATTGCAGTGGCTTCTCTTGTTGTGGAGCGTGGGATCTAGGTGCACAGGCTTCAGTAGTTGTGGCGCACGGGCTCAGTAGTTGCGGCGCATGGGCTCAGTAGCTATGGAGCGCAGGCTCTAGGGCGCAGGCTCTGTCTGTAGTTGTGGTGCACGGGCTTAGTTGCTCCACAGCATGTGGGATCTTCCCAGACCAGGGCTCGAACCCATGTGCCCTGCATTGGCAGGCAGATTCCCAACCACTGCACTGCCAGGGAAGCCCCCATATATATATATTTTTTTTTCATGTTCTTTTCCATTATGGCTTATCCCAGGATACTGAATATAGCTTCTGGGGCTATACAGTAGGACCTCGTCATTTATCCATTCTATGTATACGAGTTTGCATCTGCTAATCCCAAACTCCCACTCCTTTCCTCCCCTACCCCCCTTGGCAGCCACAAGTCTGTCTTCTACGTCTGTGAGTCTTTCTGTTTTGTAGATAGGTTCATTTGCATTGTACCAAAAAATAATTTTAAAATATGTATGTGTCTAAAATGGAGCTCACCAAAATGCTGAGTGGTGGGTTTGCAGGCTATGTGTGGAGGTTTGAGAATTTCTCCAAGCTTTGCCCACCCAGGGTGAGGGACCTTGGCGGCTGGAGCACCCGGCCCCTGACACTGGCCTTTAGGCGGCTCAGCTTTCATGACACCTCCATCTCCTTGGATCTCAAGGGGAGACTTTCTCTGGGCACATCCTGCCTCTGGGACACATCCTGCCAAAGGAAACCAGCCACCTTTCTGTCTGGGGCTGCGGGTGTCCTGTTGGGTGTATGGAGTTGAATAATGTCCTCCCTACCCGAATTCATGTCCACTTGGAACCTCAGAATGTTACCTTATTTGGAAATAGAGTCTTTGCAGATGTAATTAAGTTGAGATCGTAGGAGGTCATGCTGAATTAGGGAGGGCCCCTCACCCAATATGACCAGTGTCTTTGTAAGAAGATGGCCATGTGAAGACAGAGCGACACAGAAGAGAAGGCCATGTGATGATGGAGGCCGAGATTGGGGTGATGCAGCTGCAAGCCCGGGAACCCCAAGGATTGCCAGCAGCCACCAGAGGCCAGGAAAGAGTCAGGGAACAGGTTCTCCCTCAGAGCCTCCGAAGGGGATCACCCCTGCCGACATCTTCATCTTGGGCTTCTGGCCTCCAGGACTATGAGAATTCACTTCTGTTCTTTTAAGCCACCCAGTGTGTGGCACTTTGTTACAGCGCTCGGGAGATGAATACACTGGGCCAAGGCCAAGAAAGCTCCCATGTGGGCGCTGGTCCTGGCCTGGCCCCCAGGGTGGGGCTGGAGAGCAGCGGCCCCAGCTCAAGGCTGCTCTGAAGCAGCCCTGTGAGTGCACCCGAGGCCCGGGCAGGGGTGGACCACAGCTTTCTGAGAACATTACCACTTTCTTCAGAAACCTTCTGATTTGCATGGAAAACAAATCCTTCCTGACCAACGTGATGCCCTGCCTGCTTGATCCTAGGTGATCCGCCAACGATGCACAAAAGCGAAAGAGAGGGAGGAGAAATGCCTCAGCGTGAGGGCCACGATGCTGACTCGGCAGGTCTTTGCCCGGGACAGTGAGGGGATGGGGCGCAGGGTGTGCCGGAGCCCAGGCTGGTGGCTGGCAGTGCCTGGCGCAGGTCACCCCCTTCGGCTGCACCTTTCCGGCTCCCACGGGCTCCTCAGAGGCTGAGTGGCACCTCCCTAAGCCCCGGCCCGTACCCCACCCTTTCCTTTCCTCCCCCTGCTCATCAGGGCTGATCGTCCTAACACAGCAGCTTAATAGTCACTTCAGAACTAGATCGGTGGAAGATTAAGGGTTGCTAAGTTGGAACCAGGGGCTGATGTTCTATAAAAAGCAGAGGCTTTGGGATGGGTTTAGTTTTTTAAAAGTAAGCCATTTTAGAAACTCTTCCTACACAAAAATGATGCACTGGGATTTGTCCCTTTCCACACCCGCTTCTTCTTCTGTGCACCCGCCTCTTTTCCAGCTTCCCCAACCCCTTTACATCCCCGCCTAGGCCCCTGCCCCAAGCCCTGCCCTCCGCACGCACCCAGGCCCCTCCAGACAGGTCAGCGCCTTTAAAGAGATGCGCCACATCCTTCCAGGAGCCTAGGGTCAGAGAGGAAGAGATGGGAGGAGGGGACCCCCGACCGTGCTGGGGCAGGGGGACAGTTGACAGAGGGGGTGACTGTCCCCAGGGCGGTGTGACTCACGAAGGCCCTGCCAGGAGTGGCTGCCTTTCAGAAAAGCGCTGCAGGGAGAGGAACACTCGGGAATGAGTTGCTCCTGGTGAGCCCAGATGAACCGTGCGGGGAAGGGGAGGCCTTCCCTGACCCCTTGGATCAGCGGTAGGTCCCGGGAAATCGCCCTGATTACTTGCTCAGGGCTGGCACGAGGCATATCTTTCTCCATGCTGATGCCGGGGTGAGCAGGGACAGGGAACCATCAGGTGTCTCTCTGCCTGCCACCCGAATCTAAAGACGAGGCGGCTCTGTGTTGCAAAAATGAAGAACGTTGAAGCTGGCTAGAAACAGGAACTTGACTTACTTTTTTATCTCTATGCATTAGAGAGCAACTGGGCAAGCAAAGTAACTGCAAAGCAGCTGTGTGCACACACACACACACACACACACACACACACACACACACACACACACACACACACACACACACACACACCCTGAACAGAAAATTTCTGGTTTTCTCCGCTCCACAGTGAGCAAGTTATGTAGAATCTGGGAGCCTTGAGTGAACCAATTTCAGCTCCACTCTGGGGGCAGAAAATATGTAGGTTTTTTTGTTGTTTTCTTTTTTTGTCTGTGCTGTGTGATATACAGGATCTTAGTGGAACTCAGTTCCCCAGAGAAGGATGGACCCCGGGCCCCCTGCAGTGGAAGCTCAGAGTCTTAACCACTGGACTACCAGGGAAGACCGGCTTTTTATTTTTGAGATTCACCCTTAACTAGTTTTTCTGCCCCATCATAAGCCTTTTAATGTATCAGCCAAGCCGGTCCTCCCTGGAAAGCTCACTCACTGCCAGGAGGCCTCCACTTTCTCCGTGGTAAATTCCAGAACATTCGTTTGGGGGCATAACATCCTCTGTGTAGCTACTGAGTAAAATTATGATGTTATGAAAAGTCCTTAGGGCAGGAGGAAACAGTGACAGAGCGAGGGGAGCAGAGGTACAGAATTGCCCACAGGTCTGGCAATGATTAGCCGTCCACATCATAATTAGGAGCTGGGACTCCTGGGCTGGGGGACCCTCCTTGCCTGAAGACCTCCTTGTGGAGGAAACACAGCCTCGGGACAGCCCTGCCCCTGGTCAGCAGTGACTTGAGGCCGCTGTGTCCTCTCAGACACAGGCCTGGGAGGGTCCCCAGCCAGGGGAGAACAGGAGGGGACAGAACCAGATGGATACCTTGGCCAGGGAGACACTTGAGGGTATGGTTGTATTCTAACATCCTTTTATTCCAACTGCGGGGGGGGCGGTCAAGTTTTCCAGAGGTAAGTCCAGGGCTAACGCAGATTGTGTGGGTGGGTAGACGGGTGGCAGCCCCACCTTGAGCGACCCTCCCTCCGCTTCTGATGTTTTCTTTTTCTAAGGCAGCTCGTTGAAGTGTAAAACCATTTCTACTTTACAGAATATAATTTATAGAATTATATAATATCATAATTGTTTTGTCTATGCTGTCATAATTATCTAGTATAATTTATAAATACATAATACATATTTATATATAGTATTTTACAGAGTAAAATGTAATTTATAATATTAGGTCATTTATACCACATACTGGTCAATGATTTTTGACAAATGTGTAAAATTATGTAACGACCATCACAGTTAAGATACAGCACAGACCCATCACTCCCTGCATAATGATGCCCCTTTGGAGGGTGGCCTTCCCTGACCCTCAGGACCCCACAACCCCCATCTGTCTTCTGCCCCATCCCAACGTCCTCCCAAGCCTTGCTTCCCTCAGAGCCATTGTTGCAGGCACTGAGTCACTGGAACTCCGTGTGCAGGTTTCTCAGGGATCCTATCACCCCCCCTCCACTGTTGGTTTTTGAAGCTTAAATATATTATTTATACCCAAACCAGACTTTGTTTTAATTTTGCTTTCCAGACTTTAAGGGAAGCAAATGCAGCCATAATATTTGAAAATATACTTCTTAGCTTATCTCGTTTTCGGCTGGGAGAATTGCCATGTTTGAAACCCAGTCAAGACCTAGTGATGATCTTGAATCGTTTTTAGTTCACTTCAGCTTTCTGAAATGCGCTTTGCAGGACTTCGCTGTGGCTGGCATGATTAAAAACAAAACAAACACAAAATAAGTGAATAAATACAACATAAAACAAAAAAACCCAAAAATATCCACGTCCACTTCCAAATTTAGACCCGATCACCCTAAGCAAAATTCCTGCAGTGTCTATTGTCGTTTCATCCTACAGCTGACCTAGAACCAGTACTATGACTGAATGGCTCCCCTCCCCGGAGAAGGGCCCGCGGGCCCCTCAACCACGTGGCCGATGCTCTGCGTCTGAAAGGAATGAGGCTCTCATTACTGCTAATTAAAGACTTCACATGTTCCACCGAACTGTAGCCGGAAAGCCTGGCACATCCATCCCTGCTGGTGCCTCTCTCCTTGACTTTTTTAAGCAAACGCTTACATAACGCAGCACTGGCTCTGTGCCGGCTCTGCTCACACACAGCCCCCATCAGAGGAGCCGGGTGACGGCTCCCTGGGGCTCCATGAGTGACAGAGGAAGGCAAACGTCTCTGGAAGGACGCCTGGCCACCAGCTACTGCGGTCCCCTACAACGGTCCCAGCAGGAAGTTCTCTTTTTAGTCCAGTGGAAATCTTCTCCTGGGCACCCGCCTTCCCGCTGCCCCCAGGCCTGGGGGAGTTAACAGTTTTAGGGTGAAGCCAAGTCCCTCCCCTTAAGGAGGGCCCAGCCCGGGCTATATTTGCAGGGGTCCTGGAGCCAGCAGGGTGCAGAGGGGGTCCTGGGGGACCCCGGTCTCCGGCTCTGTGCTGTTGCTCTAGGTGAGGACAGCCGCATCCTGGGGACTGTCCCTGAGCCCCTCCCACAGCGCCACCCCCATCCCTCCTAGAGGTCCTACTGTCCTTCGCAATGAAACACGTGCAAAGCTGGGCTCAGCCCCCTCTGCCCCCTGGGCGCCCGCCCTGGGCGGTGTGGTCTGGGCTCAGAGGAGGGTGGGATTTGGGGCAGCCGAGCCTAGAAGGAGAAAATTCAAGGTGAGAGGAAGGGCACACACCGGGGCGGGAAGAAGAGAGACACGAGGTGTTCAGATGCTTGTGACTCAGGAAGCTTGGCTGCGGCAGCATCAGCATCGTGAGAAGGAAGCGGGGGAGAGGGAGTGAGGGGAGAGGTGGGGAGAGGAGGGAGGGGGAGGGGAGGATGAATGGGGAGGGGAGGGAGAGAGGGGAGAGGAGGGAGGGGGAGGGGAGGATGAATGGGGAGGGGAGGGAGAGAGGGGAGAGGTGGGGAGAGGAGGGAGGGAGGGGACGGGAGGGGTGAATGGGGAGGGAGGGAGAGAGGGGACAGGTGGGAGGGAGGGGAGGGAAGGGCTGAAGTGGGGAGAGGAGGGGCGGCAGGCCTGGTAGCTGGGCCAGGTTGGAGGAGGTCTGTGGCCCAGTTGAGGCGCTGGGGGGTGACCACGTGTGTCCCCACCTCCCGTCCCTTCCTTGCATCCTGGCCGCCTGAGGACTAGATGAAGATTTCAGGATGGGGGAGGGGAGGGGGGAGGGAGTACGGACTCGCAGCCCCGCCCGCGAGGAAGCGCTGGTTCTAAGACAGGCATAAAGTACTTTCTCGAAGAACGCGCTGTGCGAGTGGAAAGGAGCAAACCGGCGCTCCCACGCGGCCGCCCGCGCCCCGGGGGCTGCTGGCAGCGAAAGGGGCTGACGCCGCGCCGAGGCCGAGCCCGGCTGGGGAAGGCGGTCCCGCACGGCCCTGCACGCTCTTCATCAGTGTGGCTGCTTATTACTGTTTACGTCGTGCTGGTTCCACGGAGTCTCTGTAAACATTAGCTTAAGCATTGCTTGTGTGCCCCGCCCCACCCCCCTCCCTTAACACACACAAACATGCCAAGAGGCTCCTTTAAAAACAGACTGAGAAAATCCGGTCTGGAAGAGCACGCGGCTGACAGCTTAGGTGGATTGTATAAAAGCAGATTCTGGTGAAATAGGCTGAACCCAGGCTAACTCTGCAGGGGGAGGGTGAGTGGGGATGGTGTCCAGACTGGAGGCGTTCGTGGGCAGGGCCTCCTCCTGGACCGCCGTGCTGGTTGCCCCTGACCCTTCTAACTTCTCTGGATGAGTCTGAAACCTTCCTGGTTTCAGTTGCAAATTAGGCCAGGCTGTTTCCAGGTCTTTGGATGACGTGTAAGCCCGGCTGCTGGGCAGCCCCCAGCCCTGTCTTGGGGAACTTGCCCACCTCCCAAGCCCTGCTGGCCACCTTCTGGGCCTCAGCTGAGTTGGCCAAGGATGAGGGGGCTGCTGACCAAGAGGAATCCCTACAGTAGCCTGCAGAAGGCCTGGCACAGAGCCTTGACAGTGAGGGGAGCCCTGGGCCCATCAGCTTCCTGGTTTCTGGAATCCATCGGGCAGGAGCTAAAGGCATCATGGGCTGGTGGAGCGGGGGCCACGGTGGTCCCAGGCCCATCAGAGTGCTGTGAGTGGGGCCATGGGACGAGCAGAGAAGGATGTGGGGTGCACGGTAAGGAAGCCAGCACTGCGGACAGCGATAGGGAGACGGGGCAGAGGTGGCCTGACCTGTGGCAGACACCCCCCAAGTCCAGTTCCAGTGAAGCCAAGGCCCAGCCCAGCACAGGTCCTGGCCTTGGACTTTCAGAAGATCCTACTGACATAGAACCTCTATGACAATAAACTCCAACCGCTGACTTGAGGGGCCTGAGAGAGCCTCCACCCCCTGGGGAAAGAAAATAAGTAAAACCCATGTACCTAAATCAGTCTCTTCCCAAGTAGGTTGTTTAAATGCAGAATGGAACGGGGTCAGTCAAGATCAGAGCCCCAGCACCTGGCCACTGTGCGAGCGTATTCACCGGCCAAGCCAATCTCAGCTCCTGCAGCTCTTACCCTCACACACCTACCAGCACCCCCTGAGTGGTTTTTCTTAACTCTCAGGTGAAATCCAATTCTATTCCAAGCCTTGAAAGATTCATCAAGCACCTACTGTGTGCAGGGCACTGGGCGGGGCCTATGAGGGCTGCACGGGTGATGGAGCTACGGTGCTAACCTTCCATCGGGAGAAGCGCAGGAAGGAGGCTGCAGGGGACGCAGGCAGCCGGGGGTTCCTGAAGGCTGTGTTCGCGATCGTTATCGCTGACAGTTCTCTATTTCTGGAAGCAGACTGAATAACAGCCCTGTGGTGCAGAGTGGAGAGGGGGACAGGGAAAGAGCAACATTACAGTAGAAAAACTTGACAGAGGCTTCCTTGGCCAAACAACGAAGGTCCACGTCAACAGGGATAAATCATGTTGAGAGTGTGGACCTTTGGATGTAATGAAAATGGAATTTACCTCTACGGCCTTCTTCCCCAAACCCATCCTCCCTATCTGATCATGAGGAAAACATCAGGCAGATTCTGATAGGAGAGCATCCTACAGTATGCCTGATGAATCCCTCAAAACTCTCAAGGTCATCAACAACAAGGAAAGCCTGAGAAACTGTCAGACCCGAGAGGAGCCTGAGGAGACGCGACAACTCGATGCAATGTGGGATCCTGGATGGGATTTTTCTTTTTTTTTTAAGGTAGTTTTTATTTTTAAATTTTATTTATTTTTTGGCTGCATTGGGTCTTCCTTGCTGTGCGCGGGCTTTCTCTAGTTGCAGCAAGCTGGGAGCTACTCTTTGTTGCGGTGGGCGGGCTTCTCATCGTGATGGCTTCTCTTGTTGCGGAGCACGGGCTCTAGTCTCACGGGCTTCAGCAGTTGCAGCACATGGGCTCCGTAGTTGTGGCGCATGGGCTTAGTTGCTCCACGGCATGTGGGAGCTTCCTGGACCAGGGATCAAACCCGTGTCCCCTACATTGGCAGGCGGATTCTTAATCACTGTGCCAACAGAAAGTGAATGTTAGGTAAAAACTTCAGAAATCTGAATAATCTACAGTCATCAGTTAATAATAAGGTATCAATATTGGTTCATTATTTGTAACAAATGTACCACATTAATGTTAGATTTTATTAATAGGGGAAATGGTGCAGGGCTCATCGGAGCTCTATACTTTCTGCTCAGCATTTCTATAGATCTAAAACTGTTTTAAAAAATAAAGTCTAGGGCTTCCCTGGTGGCGCAGTGGTTGAGAGTCCGCCTGCCGATGCAGGGGACACAGGTTCGTGCCCCGGTCCAGGAGGATCCCACATGACGCGGAGTGGCTGGGCCCGTGAGCCATGGCCACTGAGCCTGCGCGTCCGGAGCCTGTGCTCCGCAATGGGAGAGGCCACAACAGTGAGAGGCCCACGTACCGCAAAAAAAAAAAAAGAAAGAAAGTCTATTAAAAAGAACCCTGCAGGAATGAGGTTTGGGATGGCCAGTCTGTGAACCAGGACCTCTGCTGTCCAGGCATTTTGGTGAGCTATTCAGTATCTTTTAATAAAGCCCTTTTCTGCTTAAACTAGCTGCAGTGGGAGTTTGGTTGTTTGCAACCAACAACCTAGAATAATACACACGTTTACCTACTTACGGCATTTAAGAAAAGAGCTGCGGGAGATTTGGTGTCATTTTCCATTTTGCGTTTGACAGTCACTTTACAAAGGCAGGTTAATATGCATAAAGTGTCTGGGGATAGAATCGGGACTAATGAGATCATATTTGCAAGATGCTTTGAGCTCCCTGGAGCTACTGAAAGGCAAGGTACAGGTATTATCATCATGAGAAAAAAACAAGCTTTGAGAACTTTGGCAGGGAGGCGGCTATAAGTGGAAATCAGTTCAATTATTCTCTCCTTTTAAAACAGACAAGTTCTATAAAAGTTAAAGATAAGTGATTTTTTTTTTTTTTTTTTTTTGGTAAATCAAATTCCTCCTGACTTCTTCAGTCAAACATTGCTGCCTGTTCTATGATCTTTCAATTATTTTTGGTTTTGGGCTCCCTCTGACAATATATGCAGGCAGCTTGAGTTTCTCTGCTTCTAGATTCTCCAGCAGAATATCCTCAAACTTCAAAACCAAGCTCCGTTTTGAGGGGGAAAAAATCATATGCTTTCCTTTAATGTTATTGGAAATTTCAAGACAAATAACATGCTAAAAAAAAAACCAACCAATACCAATGGTAATAGTAGAAGAAAATGATATATATTTTTAAAATTTATTTTTATTTATTTATTTTTGGCTGCATTGGGTCTTTGTTGCTGCACGTAGGCTTTCTCTAGTTGTGGCGAGTGGTGGCTTCTCTTGTTGCGGAGCACGGGCTGTAGGTGCATGGGCTTCAGTAATTGTGGCACACAGGCTCATTAGTTGTGGCTCGTGGGCTCTAGAGCACAGGCTCAGTAGTTGTGGTGCATGGGCTTAGTTGCTCCATGGCATGTGGAACCTTCCCAGACCAGGGCTCGAACCCGTGTCCCCTGCATTGGCAGGCGGATTCTTAACTACTGCGTCCCCAGGGAAGCCGAAAATGATATTTTTGTCTCTAAAGATACATTTTAAAAATTGTTGGCTCTTATAAACATTGCAGTTTTTGTGCCTCCTACAGAAGAGGAGCCCGGGGCTCAGCATGGCCCTTTCGACATCAGGTCTGTTGTGTTGTTTAGTTTTTAAAGTCCATAGTAAGGGAAAAAATCAGATACATGTGGGTAAAAAATGAGATCTCAATAGGAATGTTTTCTCCCTTTTTGGTACACGGGCCTCTCACTGTTGTGGCCTCTCCCGTTGCGGAGCACAGGCTCCGGACACGCAGGCTCAGCGGCCATGGCTCACAGGCCCAGCCGCTCCGTGGCAAGTGGGATCTCCCCGGACCGGGGCACAAACCCGCGTCCCCTGCATCGGCAGGCGGACGCTCAACCACTGCGCCACCAGGGAAGCCCTCTCCCTTTCTTTAAGGAGAGGTATTTTACCTCCAAATGTTCAAAGTCATCATGTCAGTGGACTGTCATGATTAACAGGGATTATTGGCTCTCATTCCTCCTCGGCCACCTTCAACCTAAGTTGTGTTTCTTGTTTTTCCTTTTAAAACCTTACAAGAGGCTATGAAGATTGGCCAACACATTCCAGAACATTCCCTACCAAGTTCCCTGATACTATCTTGGTGGACACATGGCCTGTTTCCCAAGATGTAAATGAAGACAGTTTAACCATTTTGCAAACATGTAGCAAGAGCCGCTAGTTTCAAAACTGGGCAAAAGACTGCTGTACCCTTCTCCAGGCAGTTTTGGTGTCTTAGGGTTTCTTGATTTGCCACACCTGCCTCCTGGCACGAGATTCAGATTTAGCAAAGATTCCTTATGTGACAAGTAATTAGAAATCCAACTCAAACGACAAAGGGGAAGCTGTGGCTCCTATAATGGAAGTCCGGAGGTGGACGGATTTCCCTTAAGGCTGATGTGGTGACTCAGGTACGTGATGTGGGAACCCTAGCTGTCTTCCTCTCGTAGAGACAGTTTTATCCTGAGGCCTGTCCCCCTTGTGGACCTGTAGAAGTCAAAGCCAGCTACTTTCTCCTTCATGTCCAGTAGGAGACAGAGTGGGTCTGTCTGCAAACCCCCAAGAAGTCAGAGGGTCATGTGATTGGACAGTTTCCATTATATGATCATTGATGGACCCATGATGTGACCAGGATGCTGTGCTGTGCTGTGCTGATGGGCAGAAGTCCACCACAGCCCAACCCCTGGAACTAGAAATGGTACCCACACCCCACTCCCCAACACTGGGCTTCCCCAGGGCAGAGGGCGTGCACCTGAATGAAATCTGTTGCCCTTAGAAAGGAGGAAAGGTCAACAGCTGCTCTCAGCAGGCCCCCTGCAAGGACCTCTGTTGTGATTTTCTGGAAATTACCTTTGGCAAAAGCCGGAACTTCCAAATTTCTTCTTGGAGATGTTTGCCAGCACAGATGGCATATTAGGGGAAAAGGGAGTTTCTTGAGAAACTCTGAGATGAGATTTTTCGGCCACGGCATCTAGAAAGTAGATCCTGAGTTCAGCATATATACGCACTAGACACGCATTTATCTTTTTCATGGAATACTTTTCAATAACCTTGTCTTTGAAAGTTTTAGGTTGAAAAAGTATAAAAAGACAGTTTTAGCAATGATTCTCAACATCCGTGACTTGGTTTGGGCACTAAGTGTTTTCCTAAGGGGAAGTTTATATTCCAACTTTCAAGTATAATTGTCAAATAGGACAAGACTTGCTGAAAGATAATCATTTTAAGACGTTTACAGCTGTATGTTTTTACCCTAGTATTCCACAAATACGACACCTCCCCCTCCAGCATGTAAAAGTGTTTATTTCCCTTTGCCAATCATCAGACCCCAGTGGAGAACTTTCTGACTGACATTCAGATCTTCATACAGAGCAAAGTGGATCATCTGAGGCACCCCCCAGATGCATAGCTTTTCATGTAGTTGATTACCGTTGGTTGAGGTTTTCTTATCAATTCCTGGGCAGAAGTTTGAAAGGTAACACTGACGATGCATGATACAGCACATTCCAGAAACGAGTGTTTTCCTTTGATTTTCGCTCGGTATCTGCAAATCCCAGCATTTCAGGAGCATCACCAGGGCAGAACACCATTAACGTGTTTTTTTTTTTTCTATTTGACTAATTTACTTTGAAGAATTTTCACGTGGCTTCAAAACTGCCATCAGCTTTCACGACGATGTGTAAGACCTGAGAAAACCACATTTCTTTCCCAACAGTACCTTGAGCCATTGTGCCTCATGAAATTATTAAGCTCAATTTCCTCTATTGGTTTATTCAGCACACGTAGGGAAAAGAGGGGCATTAAATCAGTCTTTTGCAAAACTTGAAGTTTGATGTCCTAAGCTAATTCAGTTAATGATTATTTGATTGAAAAATTGGACTGGCTTGAACAGCAATCTGAATTTTTCTCTTAGATTCTTCTCCAAAGGAAACTTGAGCAGCTGTCAGAATGCAAATTTTCACATGAGTTTCTCCACTACGAAAGGCTGGCTTTTGTTGTTATTGTTGTTTTAATCTTAGTAATGGAAAAAGCTGAATCATACAAAACCTTCTGCACTTTGTTGATTCCTGATATTATGTTCTAGTTCTGCCCAATCTTACGTGCAGCCGAAAATTCTCCTTTGCAGGAAAAGCAAAGGTATAAACATAAATGTCCTCTTAAAATATTTTGGCTGAAATATCACTTAAATCAATAATTTCTGTCAGGGACTTTCCTGGTGGCACAGTGGTTAAGAATCTGCCTGCCAATGCAGGGGACACGGGTTCGAGCCCTGGTCTGGGGAGATCCCACATGCCGCGGAGCACCTAAGCCCATGAGCCACAGCTACTGAGCCTGCCCTCTAGAGCCCGCGAGCCACAACTACTGAGCCCGTGTGCCACAACTACTGAAGCCCACGCGCCTAGAGCCCGTGCTCTGCAACAAGAGAAGCCACAGCAACAAGCCCGCGCACCGCAACGAAGAGCCTCCTCTTGCCACAGCTAGAGAAAGCCCACGTGCAGCAACGAAGACCCAACACAGCCAAAAATAAATAAATTAAATAAATAAAATTTAAAAATATTAAATGTGTTGGCATCTCTTAAAGAAAAAAAGAATTTCTGTCATAGTTACACAACAATTCTGGAACTCCAACATACTGGAAAAAAAGTACTCCATCCTGTGTGAATCCATATATGACAATAAACATTGCCACAGATTGTTGATGCCGTCTTCAGCCACCCAAAGAAAAAAGAAGAGTAAGCAAAAATGAGAGGTTTGATGGAAATACCTGGTCCCATACTTGTAGAGTGATGAGGGGTGTCCAGTGGTGGGTCCAGACACACAGGCATGTCTGAAATTTGGAATGCTGAGACCACTTTCAGGTTCGAAGACTGTGTCCTTGGTCTAAGCCCACCACATTTAATGGCTCCATGGCAAGATTTAAATAATCTTTCTGGACAGTAGTCTAATGTTGCCAACTCAAGTTCAAGGATAAGTGCTAACTTATACAAACAAAAGACGGTCCCAGAATCTACTTTTATACTTTATTACAGTATCTATAAAATCCAATGTTATTTAAAAAATATATGCATACTTATATTTAAACAGCAAGCTCACATACTGTGCAGTAGGAAGCAGCAGAAAAAACTTGGATTTTATAATCCAGGTGAATAGGACACATTGTGTTAACACGTGAGCTTCCTCTAAAGCCTTTCTTGCTTTATTTTCTGCCTATAGGCACCATTCAGGGGACTTATTTGTTCTCTGTAGTTTGTATTATAAAATAAATATCTGTTTTTAATTTTCCAAATATAACATTAAAATGCTTAATATGTTTCCCCCAATTTCCCATACCTGCCGGCCATATTCTGCCGGACCCCACTCCTACTAAATACTTCCAAAGAAAAAGTGCTTGGGAATTCCCTGGCGATCCAGTGGTTAGGACTCTGTGCCTCCATTGCTGGGGGCCGGGTTCGATCCCTGGTCAGGGAGCTAAGATCCCACAAGCCCTGTGGTGAAGCCAAAAAAAAGAGTGCTTAACATGGAATGACACAGCAATGAATCCCAGAGAAGCAAGAGTTATTCTGTGAATCTCAACTACTCTGATTTTTTTATATGGACATAAAACCAAATTTTAAAGTAGGCAGCCCTCAGGTTAGGAACAGAGATGTGTATTAAAATACTATTTGTCAGGCTTTTTTTTTGGCATGGAGAATTATGTCTGCATTAAACAAAATGTTATAAAGGGTGCCTCACCAATGTCCTATATCCATGTGAAATGAATTATACTAATCAAGGACTTCGGACATATATGGACTCAGGTAGATTGAAAGCGGGCCCTCCGCAGGTTTGGATGCTGAGAACAAGGAGATTTAATGAGGCGTAGGAAAACATCGTCCACCAACAGTACAACCTTCCAGGTTGTCTGATTCTAGTCTTTCATTGTCTTTGAGCTGTTTTCTGTCTCAGTAAGTTGTAGGTGCCTGTGTTAGTTTCTTAGGGCTATCGTAACAAAGTGGCACCAGCTAAGTGGTTTAGAACAGAAATGGATTGTTTCACAGCTCTGGAGCCTAGAAGTCTGAAGTCAGGGTGTCAGCAGTTCCATCCTCTCTCTGAAGGCTCTGGGGGTCCCTCCCCACCTCTTCCAGCTTCTCATTCCCGCCGCTAGCCATGCTTGGGCTTCTTGGTTCACAGACACATCACTACGATCTCCACTCTTGTCTTCACATGATGTTCTCCCCGTGCGTGTGTCTGTGTCCAAACTTCCATCTTCTTCTAAGGACATCAGTCGTATTGGATTTGGGGCTCACCCTCATCCAGGATGACCTCATCTTAACTTGATTACATTGCAAAGACCGTATTTCCAAATAAGGTCCCATTCACAGGTTCTCGGATGGATGTGAATTTTCGGTGGGCGTTGTTCAACCAGGTACAGTAACTAATAGCAATGCAAAGGATTCATGTTTATAGACATGCAGTCTGTCCTGTTCAGGAGAGGTGTAATTGCCTTCTCTCTCTCCCGGCACCTGGAACAACCAGTGTTTCCTTCATCTGCACGTTCATTTAAATATTCCTGATCTGTAAGTGGGTCTGCTCTTTGGACTCTCTTTTAAACAGATTGGCATGTGTGCCTGGTTCCTTCCTTTGTTGAATAAAATCTTTAACAAGCATTTATTTTTATATGTATGTGAGAGTCATGATTTTACCTTTTTTAAAAAACTACTTTTTAACAGTGAAAAGAGGAGGAAAAAGAAAGCACAAGGGAATTCCCTTCCCCTTCCATGGACCCTACTCTAGCCCTGAGCCAAAGGCTGAAGTAGGTCAAGGGTGCCTTGAACCCCCTCTATCTTCCACTCAGCACCTGCTCCAGCCTCCCAGAGACGTCTCCTCAGGTTCTCTGTCCTGCATCCCAAGTGGGTGGAGCCCTCACCTGGAGCCCGAGCACCTGATACCAATGCTTCCTCCTGAATCCGACTCGCTTCGCCCCATCCAAAGGCCCTGTCCTCAGCGGCTCCCTTGTGAATTGCAACTGGGAGAAGCTGATCCCCTTTTCCCACTGAACTCCCACCTTTTAAAAAGACAGTGTTGTTGACCCATTTTCACCAATATTCAGCCTGATTTTAAAGAAAGTAATTGAGATTCTGATCCTACTTTTCCCAGATTCTTCTTCTTTTGCCTCTGAATTCACAGAACGTCTAAATCTGTTTCTTTTTTTAAATTTACAATTGTGTCCTATGGCGTAGCAATGTGTAGATGGTTAGCAAATCAGCTGTTATAAATTGAGGAAGTTTTCAGATACTTTTATTTTCAAATTGTTATTTTGGGAGAAATGGGCAGTTTGTTTAGAATTGTTCTTATTTATACATTTTTCTGTTTACCTCTTTGGGAGGTGATTTGGTCTAAATATATTTATGGTTGGAGCCAGAGAGGTGGATTTGGGGTCTGGAAGGTTTCAAAGATGTAAATACTTACTAGAGACTCGGGAATATCTGTGGTTGTACCTTGGGTGGCCTTTCTATCTTCAGGGTTGGGAAGCAGCGCCTCTGGAGGGAAAGATGAGGTCTGCCCCAGGAAGGGATTGGCAGGGCGGCGGAGGAAGGTTCTAGGAGACCAATGTGCCCCACTAAAAGCCAAGAGTAGGAATTCAGTGGGCCTTCCAGGTTTCACGGTTGAAGGGAGCTGGTACTCCAGATCAGGTCTGTGGTTGCAGAAGTCTGTAAGGTTCTGGAAGCTTTTCCATGTTATTTCTGTGCTCCTGTCCTGGGCCACAAGGAGAGAAGGCAGGCAGACTGGAGGTGACTGTGTCCCACTGCACAGCTGTGGAAGGGCAACTAGGGTTGTGTTAAGGAGGGAACTGCTTAAAGAAGGTGACACTGCTGCCACAGATGCTGGGATGCTGGGTGGTGGCCATGGGCTCCCTGGAGATGTAATAGGGAAGAACCTTTGGATTTTGGGGGTTTTATTGGCTGCTCGACGCAGCTAGTGGGATCTTAGTTCCCCAACCTTCGGCAGTGAAAGCATGGAGTCCTAACCACTGGACCACCAGGGAATTCCTGGGAAGAACCTTTGTATTCTATTACAAGTTAATCACTAAAGGGATATTACCTGTAAGCTCAAGTTATACATAATGGCCCATCTCTGGGAACCCTGCCTCCCAGGTAATGAGTGTTAAGTTAAAATACCTTTGTTTAGCTCACAGGAAACAACATGACCAGGCCCACCTGTGAATGACTGCAGGAAGGAAGAAATGAACACATCCCCTCTGAGGGCTGACCAGAACCAAGAAATGTTTGACTTTCTTCCCTCTCCTTTTAGTATAAAAGAAGCCTGAGTTCTAACTCAGGGGAGATGGTTCTTTGGGACATAAGTCCACCATCTTCTTGGTTCCTAGCCTTCCGAATAAAGTCACTATTCCTTGCCCCAACGACTTGTCTCCCGGTTTACTGGCCTGTTGTGCAGCAAGCAGTATAGCTTGGACTCAGCAAAAGAGATGGGCCCAAGGTGGGTCCACCTCGATTTTGTGGCACCTGATGGCACTGCAGGTTTGGAGAGTATGACAATGACATCCCTGCCTAATCTGTTTACCATCTTTCACTGCTTCCGTTTTCAATCTTCCCTAATTATACCTGGGTCTCAGGTGGCTGGTACCCTCGGCGAGCTCCACTCTGCTTCTCCAATTCCTTCTTCTGGAATCTGGTATAACTGGAGGTATTTGGAGCAGAGGAAGACCACAGCTCTCCCTTCAGGACAGTTAAACTGGAGGAACCATGTGCTTGTGTTCTAAGGAACAACAGTAATCCCAGTACTAACATATGTAAAGCTTATTATGTGCCAGGTACTGTTTTAAGCATTTTACATAAATTAGCTCATTTACGCCTCATTAATAAAACTATGAAGAAGGTGCTATTACTATTCCCATCCTTACAGACAGAGAAACTGAAGCACAAGAGGTTAAACGTAGCTGAAAGACTATCCTACTTTCCAAGGGAAGTTCATTGCTTCCTTAGGTAGTGTGTTAATAATATCCCCCTAACAAGGCTGATCTTGAAGAACAGTGTTTATTTCTAGTGGGCTTGTTGGGGATTGGTAGCTACTGGGCACATTCTTCATCCTCAGTGTTATTTTGGGTTAAAACGAGCAGCAGTAGGTCCAAGGGACACACAGAGTGAGCGTCCCCGCCATCGCTGATCTGGCCGTGGGGAGTTGGGGGTAAACAATGATATGAGTAATGGTTAAGCTTCCAAGCCAAAGAGAAATGCCTGAACCATGAGTAGTACTAGAAACAGTCCTGAACTCCAGATCCCCAGAAGATCTGGAGCTGGGAGACACCCTCCTCACACCACAGAGTGGGGTGGAAGCAGGCATTCCATTCTCAGCAGGGGGCTACAGGAGGGTGGGCTCTATCCCAGAGGGTTCCTAGGAGGTCTTCTGTAGGGGCACAGCCTCCAGCTACAGGGATAAAAGGAATTTCTGGGGTGGGGAGAGAGCTGGGGCTCTGGGTTTATCCTTCCTTTCACAAACCTTTACTGAGTGCTAATCATAAGGATATTAGCTAATATTACTGCAGCGCTCATTCAATGGCACTTTCCATGTTAAACCTTTCCCACGTATTGCTTTTCTCAATCTTCTCTTACAACCTTGTAAGGGAGGTGTTACTACCTGTAGAGAGGAATATGTAGCCCTACAGCGTTTAAATAACTTGCCCAAGCCAAAAAGAGCTGAACTTTTAGAAAATGTATTGAGGTATAGCATACATTTGGAAAAACCCTAAGTGTATAGATTGATGAATTATCTCAGAGTGAACCCATCTGTGCAGCCACCTCTCAGGATCACAAGTAGGACATGACATTCCAAGGGCCCCAAACCCCTCTCTGTACCCTTCCCAGCCACTACCCCCCTCCTCCCCAAAGGTAAACACTATCCACCTTTCATACAGCAGACCACCTTTCATACAGCAGAGCTTAGTTTTGCCTGATTTTAAGCTTTCTATAAATGGAATCATGTGGCATGTGCTCTCTTTCGTGTTTGCCTCCTTTTGGCCAGCATCATGTCGGTGACATTCACGCATGTTGTTGAGAGCAGCAGAGTCCACCCATGTTCACGGCAGTATAGTGTTCCACCGTGTGAATACGCCACAACAAATGTATCCAGTCTCCTGTTGGTGAACATTTGTTTTCTTCTAGTTCTTGTTTTGTTTCTCGCCTCATTCTCCTCCTTCCTCCTCTTTCCCGTGATGAAGGAAGCTACCGTGAAGAGCCCAGTCTCTGTCTTGTTGGAAATATGTACACATTTGTGCCGGGTACGTGACCAGGAGTGGAATTACTGAGTCACAGGGTTGATGCTAAGTAGGATTTTGAACACTGATGTGCCAAATCTCAACTTAACAACCATGCCATATGCCCCCATGTGCAGTGGACAGTACCAGGCTGGGGATGTGGACCTAAAACCCCAGACAGGCGTCCTGAGGAGACATCTGATGTGGCAGGGGACACAGAGAGAGGGGTGGGGAAAACAAGCAATGTTAGGGGAGGTCTGGAAGTCAGGAGGAGGACTGAGGCTCTGGCTTGGGTTTCTGGGCAGGTGGTGGTGTCACTAAACATAAGAAGGGCAGAAGGAGAGCCAATTTGTGGGAGAAGAATGTGAGTTCAGTCTGGCCCAGGAAGACTCCTAAGACGCCTAAGGGACCTCCAGGAGGTGCTACCCAGAGTACATCAGGCTCTGTGTGTTTGTAAAGCTTACCCCAGGAGCCCTGTGTATGGGGGAAAGCCAGGGAGAAGGTGAGATTGCCCGGGGAAGATGGGCACGGAGCGAAGAGCTTTGTGGACCACTGACGCTGGAGAGTCAGGGTGCCTGGTAAGACCAAGCCGGGGAGAGTGGCGACTGTCTAGAGCGGCAAGAACCAAGAATGCACACAGAATTGTTGAGGGGCTCGAAGACTGGCCCCCCCTCAGTGTGCAGACCACACCCACATTGTCAGGACCCCTGGCGGGTGCGGTACTCAACCGCCTCGGTGATGTTCCAGCAGGGGGTGGTAGGCGTGACCCCAGGGAAGGGGTTCTCTTGTTGTGGGTGGTGGAAAGTCAAGGGTAAGTTCTGGAGGCAGAGTCTGATATGAGAAGAATTTAGGTGAGACCTTGTAGAATTAACCTGCAACAGGGAAAGAAGAAAGAGCAGGAACGAGGGTGTGGTGCTGAGTGACCGAAGAAGGGGTTGGAGGGTTCTGGGATGTGGCAAGGCCTAGCAACAAGGTCAAGTGAGGCCCGAAGAGTCGGGTTAGAGGCGGGGTGGGAAATGAGGCCACCAGAGGGTCCGCAGCTAGAACAGAACAAAGGCAGTCTCTCCCAGATTCGCAGAAAATGAATTCCACTCGATGTGTAGAATTCCACCATCTCAGTGTCAAGGGTCATTTACACAACATTTTAACTCTACTCTCTAGTGTCTGATTCTGCGGAGGGGCAAGTGTTCACAGATGACCCCACGGCAGAACTAGTGGAAGTAAATGTTACTAGGAGTATTTGCAAGGGGGTGATCCCGCTTCATTTGAGAACTCTGAGACCCGAGCACACATTGGCTGCGGCGAGGGACATGTTTTGATTTTCTGTTGTGTGGGTACAGCCCTATTTCCTGCTGCCAAGAGGGATCCCAGGTCGTGTGGTGGGGTTCAGCGGATGCTTCATCAACAGGGTCCCAGTGAGCACACCTGAAGTTTGGAGAGTCAGAGACATAAAGACAGGAGGTGGGGCAGGGGCACTGATAGGATGCCCAGAGCAAAGAGCCCGAGGCGGACTGGTGTGGGACAAACAGAAACGAAGTTCAGTTCGGGAAATTCGGGAGATTTTAGGGAAAACATTTTTAAACATAGACTGGGGACTTCCCTGGTGGTCCAGTGGTTAGGACTCCGCGCTTTCACTGCAGGGGGTATGGGTTCAATCCCCGGTTGGGGAACTAAGATCCCACAAGCTGCACGGTGGAGCCAAAAATAAAAATAAATTAAAAAATAGACTGATATAGTTCAGACATCTTCAAAGGCTAGAATACCTGAGATTCTCCAGATGGAGAGCAATTTGGTTTCATTCCTCTGACAATCTAGTGAAGGGCAATCTGGGTCCAAGAACTGGGACTCAAAGAGAGAGTGGAGACTGACATGATGAGCAGTGAAAAATCATCCACAAGAGAGAGCAAGAGAAGCATTAAGTCAAAACTGCTGTGATCTCTGTCCTCTACGGTGCGTGTGTTCCCGCCAGTGCAGCGCCAAAGCTCTCCTGGTTGAGACTGGAGGGTTTGGGGCAGGGAGTGCGGGGACAACCGGAGCCCGTCAGCCTACAAGACACAAAGGAGCCAGGTTCCCTTTAGCGCACCCAGCACCCAGACACACTCACACTCTCTTTGTGACATTGTTCAGCCCTTCCAGTGTGAGTCATCGACAGCCCCAGCGGTTGGTAGCTGTCAGGGGACCCTAGCTGCCTATGCCGTGAGCACACGGGCAGGTACAGGCATCTCATCCTCGGGAGCAAGTGCAAGCTTGCAGAGCAGGACCGTGCTGAGACGTTTTCTGTTCCACCCATTCCATCAATGCTTACTTAAGAAATTCTGTCAAGGAGAATGTTTGTGAGGGGTGGGAGGGGAAGAGAGAGGTCTGTGCTAACAGAGAAGAAACCAGAAACCAGAGACCAGGTCTCAAAGGGGAGCTGATCCCTAGAGCAGCCTTGCAGTCTGGTAAGGGGGACTCAGAAGCCAACTGCTGCTGCGGGGAATGTGGGCGTGAGTCACCAGCAGGGAGGATTCTGTGGAGGAATCTGTGGTACAATGTGCAAATTGAGATGCTGGTTGTGCATCTGCTTCCTCCAGAAACCAGGTGACTGAATAACTGCAGATTAGGAGAGGGAAGAACAGAATTGGGGGATTTTTATTGTCGTAAGCTGGGGGTATTTCTGGTCCAAGAACAAAATGCCAAAATGTTCTGGTGAATTCTCGAGACAATCTATACCATGGGACCAGAGGCAATCGTAGTCAACGGTAAAAATGTGTCCAAAAAAAGTCGTAACTGTGGGCTCACCACAGTTAATGTGGTAAGAGGTGGGTGTAGATCCCACAATCTTTGTACCCGGGCTTGTTTGTCTTTGGAATTGACGAGCTAATGTCTTCCGGGTTGGGTAGGATACTCCAGGTCGGGCAGGGTGAGTGAGTTTAGGTTTAGGATCTCAAGAAAGCTGGGAGTGCTCAGCCATCTCTTTTATTTACTCAATCAGGAACGTTTCCTGAGCGTTGTCTGGGCCACGTGCTGCTTTAGGATACAGCTGGACAGGTCTCTGTTCTTGAAATTCACAATCTGGTTCACGCCCCTTGAGCCTTGCCCCTCTGCAGTCCCACATGGGCAAAACTCCCACCTCCTTCCCATTCCTGGAGCCTCAGGAAGGACAGGGGTTTTGGAATATGGTGCGGGGGAGGCTTCTCACTTCCCAGCTTTGGACTGGAGAGCTGGGCGACTACTGTGCGAGCAGACAGCGTGAGTCCAAGTGACGGCGTCTGTGTCTGCTGTAGATGGTCACTGTTCAGGCAGAGTATGGGGCTCGTGCTGATGTCAGATTTGGGTGAGGCTGGGAATGTCCATTGAATTTAAAAGAAAAGAAGCCCCTGCAGGACCCTTGGGAAAGGAGAGGAGGGGCAGAAGCACATGACAGTGATTCAAATAGTAACAGGGAGAACAGAGACGGGAGACGTCTTTACTTTATACACTCAGAGTGTTGGGGGTGGAGGCGCAGAGTGTTTCCAAAAGGCACATACTACTTTTGCAATTTGCAAAGAAACATTATATATATATATTTTTAATGAGTAAATAAAAGATGGAAAGTGGAGCTTGTTGAAGGAGATCTTTCTTGCAGAAGGTTTGGCTGGGACGGTGAGGCAGGTGGGACTGAGGTGGGTGGAGAAGGGTTGGGGGAAGAAGCAGAGTCTGGTTTAAGATGCAGAGCTGAGCGGGGTTGTGGATTGCAGAGGACAGTTGCCACAGGATGACATGAGGACCGTCGGGGGTTGGTTGGTGGCAGTATCCAGAATCCCCAGGGAGGAAGGCTCCAGGTTTAGCTGTAGGGGAGAGGTCTTTTCCACCGGAAACTGAGAAGTGACAAAGGTCAGGGACGCAGATAAATCTCAGCTGGGAGAGGGGGGTCTGGGGCGCTCCGTCTGGAAGAGATTGCTCCCATTTCTCTGTAGAGCAGGAGGTGAGAGCTTTGGAGGAGGGTCGTGGCTTAGGCTTGGGGGAAGTCGGGGAAGATCTGAGGCCACCGTGGGGACTGAAGGAAGGATAGGGTGGCGGGTCCAGCACCCTGGGGAGTCCAAATTGCTGGAGCCGGGATTGGGGCGGGGCGAGGACAAGGCTCAAGCTCCTGGAGCAGGTAGGACAGGGATCACAGGACCCTCCCCGAGGGGAGGGACATGCAGACAGGAGACAGGGATGCATGGGGACCCCACTACCTGCATGGCTCACTCCCCCACTTCCTTTAAGTCTTAGTTCCAAAGCCCCTTCCTCAGCGGGACCTTCTCTAGCCCCCTCCACTAAAACTCTAACCCCAGGATCCTTCCCATTCTCTGTCCCTACTTAATCTTTGTTTCTTGGCAGGTAATACTATTTCACATGCAGTGCATTTCATGTATTTGTATTCCCAATAGAATGGAAGCCCTCCAAGGGCAGGGGTTATGGATTGAAATGTGTACCCCTAAAATTCATATGTTGAAGTCCTAATCCCCCAGAACCTCAGAATGTGACCTTACTTAAAAATATTGTTGTGGCAGATGTAATTAGTTAAGATGAGGTCATTAGGATAGGCCCTAATCCAATATGACTGGTGTCCTAAAAAAAAGGGGAGATTTGGATACAGAGACACACAGATGGAGGTAGACATGGGCTGATGCTTCTACAAGCCAAAGAAAGCCAAAGATATCCAGCAAATCAACAGAAGACAGGGGAAAGAGCATGGACCAGATCCTCGCAGCCTCAGAATAAACTAACCCTGCCGACACCTTGATCTCAGGCCTCCAGCCTCCTGAACTGTGAGGGAACACATTCCGAGTGTTTAAGCCACCCACTTTGTGATGTTTTGTTACAACCGTACTAGTAAACTAATATGGCAGGGAATTAATTTTTACTTCATCTTTAAAATATTTGCCCAGTGATCCTCTCATCATGCACGGCACGTTCAGCCCCAATTCTCTCTGCCCTTAGCTTTGACCCCCTGAGAACATTTTGGCGTGAAATCCAGCCAGGAGAATTAGGCCAAGAATAGGTGGAAGCCAACCTGAATGATTCATCATAGTCATTTAAAATTCTGATTTAGTCTTTGCTTTGATTACTGAATTTAGGCTCAGTTAGGGAGAGCGATGGGGCCTGAAAGCCCTGCCCTAAGGACACGTGGGTCCAGGCTCAGAGCCGTGCGTGTCGCCCCATCCGTCCTGTTTCACAAGATGCCCCTCTAGAAGCAGGACCACCAGCACTGGGTGAGACCCGAGTCTCCTTAGCGTGTGCCCCCAGCAGTCTGATTGGTGGTTACACATGGCAAGATATTAATCCGGCTTTATAGAGAACCGCTGCTGGTCAGAAGCCGGTACAGAATGCAGACATCCCCAGGGTCCTATGTCTTCCTACCTTTGATAATGTTTTTTTTTTTCTTTTGTTTGTTTTTAATTCCTGAAGATCCAAAGACTTAGACATGCAAGTGGCTAAAGAAAATTCAGTTTCCTGATCTGTGCTTGATCTTGTCTAAACTCAGAAGGACCTGACAGACAGCTGGGCCCTGGTTTAGGATGCCGTATCTTCTCTTTCATTTAATAGAGATCTACTGAGCATGAATCAAGATGCTGAGACGCCCTCTTAGATGCTGGAGATTAAGTAAATTAATAATAAACGACAAGGTCCTGCTGTAGAGCACAGGGAGCTATATTCAATATCCTGTGATAAACCATAATGGAAAAGAAAATGAAAAATAATGTATATATATATATGTGTATATATATATATGTATAACCGAATCACTTTGTAGTACAGTAGAAATTAACACAACACTGCAAATCAACTATACCTCAATTAAAAAAAAAAAACCCCAAAACCAATAAGACCTGGTCCTTGAATTTAGTGAATTCTCAGTTTATGAGAAGGAAAATAGTTTTGCAAAAAATTTTGGGAAACAGGGTAATAGGAACTATTATAGGTGCATGAACAAAGGGGCGGTGATGGGGAAAAGAGTGTTTGCCCTGTACCAGGGTGGGAGGCCAGGGTGGGTCGTGGAGAAGCCTTCTGTTCAGTAGGTCCTTTAATAGCTTTTCACATCACATATGACTTCCTAAATTGGCCTTAAAAATTCAACCACTTTTATTCAGATGAGGATCCAAGGCCTTTTGTCCTTGGAGTAAACATGGCTTCCCTACTGATACCCTTTTATCGTTAACTCCCATCAAGAACAGGAAAAAGGCAGAAGAACTGCCAGTTAGATGCACACATGCATATACTTCTTCCAAATATTTAATCACAAAAGCAGAAATCCTTCCTAAAAGAAAATGAAGTTCTTAAATGTTTACGCCAATCCAGATTACAATGGCAGGGATCTCGCAGCTGTCCACTGAACCGAGTTAGCACCAAAGACCTGCTAATCTCTTTAACAGGGAGACCCAGAAATACACAGGAGACTTTTTCTTGTATTTTTAAGTAGGTCAGAAGGGTAATCTGGCCCAGCCATTCTGTAGATGGACTTCAGGACGCTTTTAATTTACTTCTATTTACTACAAAAAACTCAAGGAAATTTGCAAAAATTCCCAACCAAAAAAGTTTGGTTTGCTTAAATTGTTTTTTTAAAAAAGAGTGACTAAGAAAAGTCCCATCCCCCATGCACTTCTACTTCTCACGTGGGCAGGGGGAGAGCTGGAGGAACCTGCTGCCAACTTCAGGAGGTGATGAGCTTCTCTGAAGTCCATCCTTGAAGATGATTTATGAGAGGAAGGTGAGAGCAAGAAAGTAGAGTGTCTCAGCCTTCAAGGGCAGGGTCTCCCCAAGCCCTCATTTTCTTCCTTGACACCAACCCCAGGCACTGGGCTAGTTTTCTTTGCTTTTAACTGCAGCCGTCACTCAGTCCAGACCCCAAGCCTGCCTGGGGTGCCCTCGTCCACAGCCACTGAAACCGAGCAGGACCCTGTGGGGTTCCTGCGTACGGAATTCTTTCTGTCCCCCATTTTCTCATTTATAGGGAACGGACCCCAACCTCCGTGACCTTCCGTGAGTTCCAAAGGGCAGACTCAACAGGTGCTAATCAAGGGAAGAGAAGCCAAGAAACCAACTGAGGCTACATGAAAAGAACCAGAGAAGCTCATCAAGAAGATTACCTGAGACCAGGTAATTAGAGGAGTGCAGGCCCTGCACACACCTTAATCTTATCAGCAACCCCAGCCTTGAACCTTTGCTGTAAAACTCCTCAACAAATCCTTCTGGGTTGGGACACATAGTTTTTTGGGGGCAGGAGCCCGCTGTATCCTCCTTTGCCTGACAAAGCTATTCTTTTCTACTTCACCCAAAATTCTGTCTCTGAGATCTGATTCGGCACCGGTGCACAGAGGCCCAGCTTTCAGCGTCACCACCCAAAGCAAGAAACAGGCCTTTTCATTTTGGCAAGCTACATTGCCACTCACCAGGGTTAACAAAATAGATAGATATGCCCAGTGCTTTCTTCTTGATTTGCAGGCAATCTCCCTATATTCCAGCCATCAACCACTTGTAACAGGTGGCACAATGAATGTTTTTCCTACAGTTAATTTTTTCCCCCATTTGGCGTTTTTTGTTGTTTTGTTTATTTTTATTTTTTTAAATTGAAGTACAGTTGATTTACAGTATTGTGTTAGTTTCAGGTGTACAGCAAAGTGATTCAGTTATACATACATATATAACTATTCTTTTTCAGATTCTTTTCCCTCATAGGTTATTACAAAATATTGAGCAGAGTTCCCTGTGCTATACAGTAGGTCCTTGTTGGTTATCTGTTTTATATATAGTAGTGTGCGTATGTCAGTCCCAAACTCCTCTTTTATCCCTCATCCCTGTTGTTGATTCAAATATGCTTTATTTATTTATTTTTGCAGAATTAAAGTGCTTTTAGTTGCTGTTACGGAAACCAGCTCTGGAAGCTTAAAGAACAACAAAGGAAATTATTAGATGTGTATTATCTCATGAGATCTGCTTTAATTTGGTTGTGTCTACACCACCCTCAGCCCATGAATTTCCACTGGAATTTGGTGGTTTCTAGAACAGTAGGAGACAAGCAGGTTCTGAAACCAAGCAGGACCCTGTGAGGCTCCCAGGCACAAGTCCTTTCTGTGCCCCCCGTTTCTTGTTTGTAGGAAATAGGCTTCATTCAGCCTCCTTGACCTTCCCTGAGTCCCAAAGGGCAGGTTCGGACAGTTGCTAATTAGGGAAGGGAGGGAATGCAGAAACAAAGGAGGAGCGGTCAAGAAAAAACAGTGCAGCTTTGGAGCAGGGTCCTAGGAACTCCTCAAGGAATACATGTAGCAACACCTCTGAGTTTTTCTGCAGAATAAGGCCCTCACCCAGGCGCAGGATGGCAACTTCAGGCTGAGTGCAAGATTCCTGGATAACTGCTCTGTTACCTCACCACCAGCTGATCAGAGAAAGTCACATACCCTTCAGCCCTCACCCCAAATTTTGCCTATACAAACTTTTCCCCCAAAACCATCAGGCAGTTCAGGTTTTTGGAGTACGTGCCACCCGTTCTCCTTGCTTGGCCCTGCTGTAAACCTCTCTCTGCTCCAAACTCTGACATTTCGGTTTACTTGGCCTCACTCTGTGCTGGGCACATGAACTTTGTTCAGTAACAATTTTCTTTTCATTCGAGATTTCCCATCTGAGATCATGGTATGGCTCTCCATTGACTCATGTCTCTTTCCTTGAGAACAGTTTTTATACATTTCTTGAATTTTTTTCCCAGTAGTCTAGACTTTGGGTTACCATTTTGAACACAGCAGTTAAGAAAATATTGAAGTTTAAGATGCTCAAGCCACCTGATGTGGGAGGTTCTCTCAAGAAAATACCAAGTAAGGATGCATTTGGATGTGTTGACTGAAATAAAAACACACAACATAAAAGTTGCAAGTGAAGTTTTATTCGAGGATCTTACTGAGGACTACAGTCTGGGAAACAGCCTCTCAGATGGCTCCAAGGTACTGCTTTGAAAGAGGTAAGGGGGGAGACTGAATATATACGAATTTTTTGCTGGAAAAGAAAATGGAGTCTAACATCAAAAGATCACTGCTAATCACAAAGAACAGCCTCCTAAAATGAATGATTTTAGTGCTTTTCTCTGTACGGGAAGGTGCAAGAATCTGGGATCATTGAAATTTTTCTTTAGATGTGTATTTTAACTATCTAGGGGCAGGTGTCCAAAGAACAGAATGCTTCCTCTCCCCCCCTACCCCATCCTGAATTTCCCTGTCAGTGGGTGACTGCAGTGGCTTATGACTTGATTTTTGTAGAACTGGAATGGCAAGCAACGTTTTTTTTCTTTACAGATACAGTAAGAAAATGCTGGGAACGTCCTAAATATCAAGACTAGGAAATTGGTCAAACACACACTGTTACCCAGTAATAGTCAAAATTTAGAACTATTATGGCTGCAACTCAGCAGTGGAGGAGACGGAATTGGAAGACAGTTCTGTCTGATATCACAATCTGCTCTTTATCCCCAGCTACACTGCCTTGCGAAAGAAAAAATAAAAAGCATTACTCATTCACCTCACGTGAGCTACTTCTCTGGCAAATACAGCAACACGTTTGGAGAAGCAGCTCCTGCAGAGCAGTTTATATGATAAGTCGAATGGATACTTTAAATTTAATAATAATGAAAGTTAACAGTCATTTGTGTGCTAAATTCCAGACAATGTGAAGTGTTTCAAATCACTCTGCCATTGGATCCAGGGGTGGGGTGTCATTTGGTGAGCAGTGGGGAGGGTTTGAGTTTGCTCCACCGTTAGGTCCCCCATCCTGCCCCCCCCCCCAGCACTTTGCCTTCTAAACATATTTGCGGGAGGAGGCCATTACAGGTGCATTTGGTTTTCAAGCTTTAAATACACTGCTTGTAATTTTGAAAGATCTTCCTGGTGTTACAGGCGTTACAGTTAGGTGGCCTCTTTGAGAACTATAAAGTAGTGAATCTTTTTTTTAGTGGCTCAAAGACAAATTACTCAACTAAATCAATAAGTTGCTTAATTGCCATACATATACAACACTTAAAAATCATAAATTAAAATAGTTCATTGAAATTGAACAGTTCTGGATAAAATACAGTTTTGCACAATGTTACTCATTTAAGAGTTATTCTAAAAAAAAGAGTTATCCTGAGTGTGTTGGCAGTTTTGATAAGCTACCTTCACCTTCTTATGTAGATTTTGTACCTATAATATGCAACGTTGACTTTACAAAAAAATCTAAATGCCTAATTTTATGTTCTTTTACAACACTGAGACTCTCTTGTCTTTGTGGTAAAAGGGGTGCATTTAAAAAAATTTTATTTATTTATTTTTTGCTGCATTGTGTCTTCGTTGCTGCGCACGGGCTTTCTCTAGTTGCGGCGAGCGGGGGCTTCTCTTTGTTGTGGTGCACGGGCTTCTCATTGCAGTGGCTTCTCATTGTGACGCACACGCGGGCTTCAGTAGTTGTGGCATGCGGGCTCAGTAGTTGTGGCTCATAGGTTCTAGAGCGCAGGCTCAGTAGCTGTGGCACAAGGGCTTAGTTGCTCCGCGGCATGTGGGGTCTTCCCGGACCAGGGATGAACCCGTGTCCTCTGCATTGGCAGGCGGATTCTCAACCACTGTGCCACCAGGGAAGCCCCAAGGGGTGCATTTTTGAAAGAGAAAATAATCAGTTTAGATTTGGAGTCCGATCACTCACAAATGACGAGTCCTTATTTGGAGCAGGCTGTTTCAGAAGTTTACCTTTAAAGGCTAAACCATTTAGTGCTATTTGCACCCAAATTTCTGAGGAAGGAAAGGAGGAAGTGGTGAACTCTAAAGATAGAGCTTGAATTTTGTTGCTAAGTGACCAGGGATGAGGACCTAGGGGCTGCCCACTCCAGAAGAGGGTGCCCTGTGCTCCACTCCAGGACTGCAGCCAGGAAGGCCACTGCCCCAACTCCGCCGGGACCCTGTCACAGGCCACTGGGGTTCTTTCTTTAATACCACACGGTACCCTGCACTGGCTGGGGGAAAAAGAGGGCCAGCAAACCCAACCCACCTTGGGGGTGAGGGGGTGTTGGTCACTTCAACTTGTAAATCCCCTGACTTCATTTAACAGGCCTCTGGAAACACCAAAACAGCCATCAACTTTGAAAGGGGGAAATTCCAAGTGGGAATGTACGTAAATACGGCTAGTTACAGGAAAAGGTAAAAAGCAAACAATGATCTGGGGTATTTTGGGCTTTGGAGAGAAAGCCCCGGACTACAGAAGGAGGCCAGTGCATGCAAGTTCGCTTCTGGCTCAGGGCTCGCTCAGGCGTCCAACTGTCTTCACGAGAAGTTGCTGTCCTCCGGCCGCGGCCCTCCCTGCCTCAGGAAGCCACGTTAGCCGGTCCCGAGGACACTGGAGGCCGGCGCGATCACCACCGCAGTTGCGGCCCAGCGCAGGGTAACGCCAGGGGCTCAAGATCAAGCGGCCTTCGGCAGGCAGTTCAAACTTCACTCTGGCCTCCACCGCCCACCCCGGGTATTTCTGACCGCGTTCCCCACTGTGGCCCTCAGCTTGCCCGCCCGGGGCCTGGGGTCTTCTAGTTTGTCCCCAGTGCCTGCGGCGGCCCGGTTTGGTTCACCTTTGCACCCCGAGGGCCTCTCACGCGCTGGCACCTGGCAGGCACGCTGTTAAGACCGGTGGAAAGAAAAGAAGGAAAGGAGGGAGAGGGGACAGGGAGAAAGAGGTGGTGTTTGCCTTGTGGTCTCCGCATCCGCCCCTGGATCTGCGATGCTTTCTGTCAAAGATGCAACACCGCCTACCCAGGCTCGGCGCGCCCTCACACCGCGCCTCCACGCAAAGACTTTCCAACGAGGATTTGGCCCACGGTGCATCCTCCTCCAGGAGGTCAGGGGCTCCCCGCAGCTAATCCTCAACCCCTGCACCGGGACCGACGGGGAGAGGCCAAGCGCCGGCCAGGGAGAGTCCGGCGATGGGACCACGGCCGTCGCCTGCGGGCCTGCTCTCTGGGTTTGGCGGCCAGCCGCGAGGTCAGCGCCCCGTCTCGGCTTCACGCAGTTAATCCGTCTCGACTCCGCAGATCCAGGGCACGGTGACATTGGCCAGGGGTGAAGGAGGAGGGAACCCTTCTGGCCTGGAGCCGCCCTTTCCCACCCAAATGTTACCCCCAGAGGCTCCTGGACACCTGCCCAGGGACGCTCTTCTAGGAGTAACCTGAAAGCGACAGCTGGTCCGGGTTCTGAGTGACCTGGGGACTCCGCGAATCCTCCCCCCGCGCCCCACGCCCCGCCCCGGGTTGGGACAACCCCGTGGCAGCACGGAGCTCCCAGTTCAGAGGGGCATCGGGGTGGACACCACCTCCCACGCATCCACTTGTCCTCCGTGCCCAGTGGGCCCCGGGGATGCCCGGGTCTGAAGCCGGGAGTTAAGTTGGCCCCGGAGCCCAGACTCCTGGGAAGATGCAAAAACGGGCTCCGAGCCTCGGACGCTGAAAAACTTCCCCCACCCCAGCCCGGAGGCCTGACGCCCTGGGCGGCTCCGAGCCTCGGGGATCTGGGCGTTCCCGACGCCAGGGCACGCTCAGCCCGCGGTGTCCTCCTACCCCTACCTTCGCCCTCATCCCCGGGGCCGCCGGAGGGGAGAGGCGGGGCCGCCCGCCACAAGGGCGTTCGGGTTCTGTAGTTATTGCTTCTGGTTCTCCCGCGCGTGCATTTCTCCGCTCCCCGGCAAAGCAGTCGGGTGCGCTGTCCCCGCGGGGCCGAGGAGCCGCTGCTTCGCTCTTAACTTTTGGCAGGATCGGGCCTGCGGGCTCGGGACCCGGGGCGCGCGCCTCCTCCTGCGCGGCCGCCCCGCCCCCGCCCCCCGCCAACCGGCCGCGCTCAGAAAGCCCCCGCGACTCCGCCCACCCCTTAGGGGCTTTCTTCAGCCTCCAGCGACTGGAGTCCTGGAGCGCAGCCGCCGGGCGCGCGTTTCCGCCGAGCTGGGGCGCGCAGAGCATTGCTTTTCTGGGGCCGCCAGAGACAAGAGGCGGTGACCTCGGTGCGCGCCCCGCGTCCCCGGCTCCTGGCCAGCTCCCCGGCCCCCGGCCCGCGCCCCGGCCGCCAGCATGGTGCTGCTGGCCGGGCCCGGGCCGGAGGGCGGCGGGGCGCGCCGCGTGTCCCCGCAGTCGCCGTCCCCACCCCGGGACGCGCAGGCCGGGGAGGACCCAGCTGACTTCGAGGAGTACGAGGACTTCTCGAGTCTGCCCGACACCCGCAGCATCGCCTCGGACGACTCCTTCTACCCTTTTGGAGGCGAGGAGGAGTACAGCTCCGTGAGCGCGGAGAGCGTCCCGGAGGCCGTCCCGGAGGCGGCGACCCTCCTGCGCGCCGCCTGCGCCAACGATGTGGGGCTGCTGAGGGCGCTGGTGCGGCGGGGGCCCAGCGCCGAGGAGGTGCAGGAGACCGACCGCAACGGCCGGGTAAGCGAGCGTCCCCGCAGGTTTCGGGTGCCCTCCGCGTACCTCCTATTGCCTGCGCCACCCGGATCCTGACTCTGTCCAGCACCCGCGGTGAACCCTTTTCCTCGCTCTCTGGGCGTGGGGCACGTGTGGAGCCCTGGGTGGCCTGCCCATCCCGGGCTGGGGTGGGGCGGCACGATTGATCTGCCTGAGGTCACAGCGCCGCGGGGGCCAACGCTAGTCCCGGCGTGCTCACCTCAGCCCCCTCTCGTTTCCCGCCCCCGGAGTCCTCTTACTCCTGCCTGGGGCCCGCGCCGGGATCCGGGTTGGAAGCCTCTCGCCGGTTCCCTTTACCCTCGGTCCCCTCTGACCGTCATCCTTGCTCGCCTGCCGGGGAGAGCCCTTCTGCCCAGAGCCCCACTTGTCCCCAGTCCTCGGCCCTTGCGCTGCCCCTCGCGCTTTCCCTTTCACGCCCGAGCGCGGATCGGCTTGTTCCTGCCCCCCAGGTTCGGAGTTTCCTCTGGGACCCCCTGCTTACCCGTACCCCTCCCCCCTCCCACGCCCGGCCGCTCCTGGTGACCCACGCGGTGACCTGCCAGCGTGATGTCCGACTTGGCTGTCTGCACGGTCACCGCGGAGAGCCAGGCCCCGGGGAGGGCCGCGGAGGGGCGCGCGCCCAGCAGGTAAGGCAGGCGGGCGTGGAGGCGGGGAGAGGCACGGGGTACGCATCAGTCAGGGCGAGACTCAGAGACGATGAGAAACACTTAGAAAAAGTTGGCTTGAGAGGAGCTGGCTCTCACAACACAACCCACCAAAGCAGCTGGAGGGAAAAACCAAAGGGTGCCCACGGTGGCCAAGTGCCCGTGGTCTGTGCTGTGTGCCTAGTGGCAGAGATCTCACCTGATTGTCACATTCCCCGGCCCCCGGGGGATCCGCAGCCTCAGCCTGGCACAGATCGGGAGGGAAAGTGCTTTTGCTCGGGAGCCCACGCCTGATAAGAAAGATGTGCATTTCCTTGGGAACTGGTGGGACCCTGTGCCTTTGGTTTATCTCAGGGGGCCGGCTGGTTCGCCCCCGACTGTGGTCTGGGCCCGGTTTAGGCAGACAGGAGCCCTTAGGCAGACAGGAGCCCCGGGGAGGGTCATTTTCTGCTGCTACACGTATGGTCTAACTTGACACAGCATTTGAACTGGGGAAGGTTCTGCACTTGGTGTGATGTGTCAGATGGTGCCGGCCCTGAGGCCCCTAGGGCTGGGGGAGCTAACCTGGGGTCTCCGTGGGCAGATCACCCTGGTGGCGCTGGGACACCCGGCAATGCCTGCACCTCAGCCCTCCCTCTGGTGGCCAGGCGGTGGGTGCTGTTTCTGCAGGCTCTGCTTTCACTTTTACTAAGGTGGCTTTTCACAAACAGATGCTTATGTGAGACCTCACTTTGCTGAAGCAGGTACCCAGGGCTGCTTTAAAGGAGGCCCGGTAAGCATCAGGAAGAACACGGGTGGGGTAGGTCTCTCCCGGGTTTCGGGCAGCCTGGGGTCTCCAGTGGGCAGGGGTGGGTCTGGCTCACCCAGCCCCCACTCTGAGGCTCCACTGGGCTGGGCTTTGTTTTTTCCTTTGGGGCCAAAAAATAAAAGTTGGAAAACAGCTGCATTGGAGACCACTGAGAACAGCGTAAACCATCCCCAAGGGGCTTGGGTCTGACGGACTGAGTTTCTGGGCCACTTTGAAAGCCCCTCCCTCAGTGCAGAGTCAGAGGAGGCTGGCTCCATCTTCCGAGCGCCCCTCTGCCTCAGTTTACCCGTTGTGATGTAGGGCTGACAGCAGATCCAACCTCCCGGGGTTGTGAGCATGAGATGCCCTAACACACAGCGCTCTGACATGGCCGTGTTCACTGTCTTGTCCTGTTTTTCACTCACCTACCTTCTCCTTGCTCGGAAGAGCCATCCTCCAGCTTTTTACCTTTTTTCCTTCGGCCAGGCAAAGCTCTTTTTCTCTCTGCTTTTGCCCTTGATGAAAGAGCCTCCCTTTGTTTTTCTGCTTTGAGTCTCCTTTCTGCTCCCCACCAAATCTGGATGGAGAAATGGCACTCGGCCCACCAACAGCAAGACCCCCGGTTCTTTTATCTTCTGATCAGAAGGAGAGCGTCCTGGGTTCTTGGCTTTGAAGGCGTGAGGCGAGAGCTTCTGTTCTTCCCAGTGGCTTCTTGATGCTCTTATCAAACAGCCTCTGTCTATTCTGAAACACTTTGAAAGAATAAAGTGTCTCAAGGTCCAAAACATGACCCTGTAGTGAATGGGAAAATGAGTGGTTATTGCAGACCTACTGTGTACAAAGCACCGTTTGGCGCTGCAGGAGACTCCAAGGTGAATCAAACAGTCTCTGCCTTTTAGTGGAGGAAGAACTCAGAGTAATAGTACCCAGTGCTTAGATAGTAATAGTACTCAGTGCTTATTGCCAAAGGCAGGATGTGAGAGGGGCCCTATAATAATGCAGAGCAAATGTCTTGGAAGCAGGGAGCTGAGGACAATTCTGGAAGCCCAGCAAGGGGAGCCTTTTGGAGATGGTGGTGGGAAGACATTCTAGCCAGACAGATGGAACGAAGGGGGTGGTGGCAAGTGCCGTGTGGTTGGTTGCAGTGCGGGATGATGCGGGTGCTAAAGCCCGAGAGGCTTCCCGGGGCTAGCTGATGAGAGGCCGGCCTGGAACAGCCGGCTAAGAAACAGGAAATCGGGACACAATGTGGTTTCAGCGTGCCAGGGTCCGACCTTGGGGCTGTGGTGTGCCTCCCCAGATGGCCATTCACTCACTGCCTTCAGGTTCTGGTCTGAAGGGCATCTCCTCAGGGAGACCTTTCCTCCCATGCCTAGCCAAGCCAGTGGCACTGGGAGCTGGGGAGGACAGTCCAGGTGTTCAGAAACTAAGGGCTGAAATTGTATGTAGGTAGGGTGGTCATCTGAGAGGACATGTGACATTCAAGTAAAGATGTAGAGAAGATAACTCGGGAAGAGCACTCCAGACAGAGGGCACAGCATGTGCAAAGGCCCTGAGGCAGGAGCCCTTTGGGACTGGTCTATGATTAGTAGCAGTAAAAAAGCTTACAGAGAACCCAAGAGCTTTTGCTGGAGGAGAGAGGTAATTGCATTAACTATAGAATTACAGGTGCTGCCGGCAGCAGCTTCGCAGAAGAAAAATGTCTCTAAATGTTTTTTTTGGGGGGGGTGTTTTTGTTGAGCTGTTGATCTCTGGTCAGTTAAGAAGAGAGTTTTCCTGAGCTGACAGAGGTTTCATTTGGTTGGAGTAACTAAGGATCATGTTTGTTTTAAGGTGTGTTCTTTCCTGGCTCCTGAGGTTTGTAGAATTTCGGGTGTGGCTCAACACAGTCTTCTAAAATATTTATTGCTCTAAAAGGATGGCGTAATTGAATATGCAACCTGTAAATATCTGTCAAACAGTTCTTCAGCAGTATTCAAAGTGTGCTCTGCTGTCTTGTACATTTATGCGTGTTTTGTTCCCACTGACACTGGGGCAATGGAAGCTACCACACTTCTTAATTCTTCACTTCTCTCTCAAGGTTCAGCCTTACAGCCCTGACAGCTCTGCAGACAGTACTGAAACCAAAGGAAGTGTCTGTGCTGTGTTCACTGTTACAGAATGGCAGTTTGAATGTCAGACAGCTGCTCTTGTACCAAATTAGGCCCAATTATGCTAAATTTAAAATATTGTACTCCTTTCTTTTCTTTTTAATTTTTTATTTATTTTTATTTATTGATTTTTGGCCATGCCCCGCGGCTTGCAGGATTTTAGTTTCTCGACCAGGCATTGAACCCTGGCCCCCGGCAGTGGAAGCGTGGAGTCCTAACCACTGGACCGCCAGGGAATTCCCACTCCTTTCTTGATATAATTCTTCTCATGCATGTTTAAATTCCAGGGCCTCTTGCTGAAGTTTTTCGAAGGCCTCTCCAGCCATTTGCTCTATGGCTCAGGAAGGCCCACGCTGCAGACCCAGTATGGGGGTGTCTCCCTTTGCTCCTGGGGGGCTTAAATGTTTCATAGATTTGTAGCAGTGACTGGGACCTTTAACTTGACATATACGTGAGAAATGTTTTGTTTCTGTTTTTGTTGGTTTTTTGAATGCCATAGTAAGATTTATAAACTTTGGAATCACCTTTCCCTAAAATGAGAATCAAGTGTGAACTCACACCCCCTTCTGCATTTACCAGGCCTCAGTATTCATGGGCTTGCATGCGCTTAGAACTGGCTAGTTGGTGCTGAAAGTGAATTCTGGCCTCAGGCCTCCATACGTCTGTCGAGGGTCATCCAGCAGAGAAGGAGCCTGGCTTTGCCGTTTAGGGATGTATCAGTATGTTAGTGTGTTAGCTGCACGTTCTGAAGTGTGGGAAGGTGGGTGAGAAGGGAGAATAAGCAGATTAGACTGGGAGCCCAGGGGGCCAGACCAGGGAAGCTGGAGTGAGCCTGGGAAAGCCTGGGCTTGGGACGGGCAGGCTGACAGGTGTTGGCCTCTTCCTTTCTCCACTGACCAAGATGGCCGCTCTGGGCCCAGAAGCAGTTGAGAGGCTCATTTGTTTGTTTTTTTCATTTTTTTTTTAAAAAAAGGACACAGTTTTTTAAAGAGCAGTTTTAAGTTCACAGCAAAATTGAGGGGAGGGCACAGAGATTTCCCATATACCCCCTACCCAGCCCCCCAGGCACATTCTGCCCCGTGCCCCCATTGTCAGCACCCCCATCAGAGTGGTGCATTTGTTATAACTGCTGAACCTACACTGACACATCCTAATCAGCCCAAGTCCACAGTTTACGTTAGGGTTCACCTTTAGTGTTGGACATTCTGTGGGTTTGGACAAATGCGTGATGATGCTTATCCATCACTGTAGTATCATATATCGTCCCACGTGTTCTTCGTGTAAGTGTATCAGTTATCTATGGCCACAGCAATGCTGCATAACAAAGAACCGTGAAACCTCATGGGTGTATACACCAGTCACATTTTGCTAAGGGTGGCCCAGCTCAGCCAGTCTCAGCTGGATTTGCTTTTAGCTGGGGTTGGCTGCAGATGGCAGGACTGGGAAGGTCTTGGCTGGGGTGGCTGGTCTCTGCTCCATGTGATTTCTTGTCCTCCAGCAGGCTGGCCCAGGTTTGTTCTCCATGGCAGGGCTCCCAGGAAGCAAGCAGAGCAAATAAGGTTCAGCGTCAATTCTGCTGAAAGAAGTTACAAAGCCAAGCCCAGATTTACCCTCTAAGTGTGAATTTGCTTTTGTTTGTAATGAATGCTGTTCACTAACCCTAAGCATTTCTGTTCACCTAAAATTTATTTTTATTGAAAAACATTTCAGATAGGTGCCCAAGAAGAGGATATCAAGACCCTCCCATGTCCTAATCATTCAGCATCAATAAGCGTCAGCCCCTGAAGGCCGGTTTTAATTTTGATGGAAAGGATTATAGGATTTAATGCCGCTTTTGGGGTGTGTGTGTGTGTATGAAGGTTTCAGAAACCTAGGAGGACAATTGTCAGGGGGTTTTGAAGCTGGAATGGATTTTAGAGGCTAGTGGTCCCCATCATTTTGTAGTAGAAGAAAGTGGGGCTCAGAGAAGAGGACAGCTAGATGTATCGGGGAGCTGGGTTCTAGAATGACCCGGAAGCTATTCATGATCCTTCTTTTGACCCCCCGTGGGCCTCTCCAAGGGGCTTCTGAGCTTCCCACCTTTGCCTCCTGGCTGCCCATGAGGAATGGGCTACCTAGAAATTCTGTGAGGTGGTTTGGGTGATTTTGAACATTTGATTTCTTTTCCACCCTATGCTTGTAAAGGAGACTAAGGCAGGTGTTATAAAAATCTAAAACAATAAGAGAGCTTAGGGACCCTTTTGGAACCTCATTTATTCATCTAACATTCATATCAATATAATATGTGAGCTATTATTCAAAGCTATTTTGAATGACAACTTCTAGTAGATATGGCTACAGTTTAGGAAAAGCTTTAAATGTTATTTAGCTAATTGTAAGTTCAATTCCTCCGATCAGACCTTTAGGTCAGTAACTAATGGTTATAGGATTGTTCAAATTTTCTCTTTCTTCCTGAATCCACTATGGTAACCTCTATTTTTCTAGGAAACTGTTCCATTTTTTTTCCCCCTGAGTTTTAAAGGTTAATAGCATGAAGTTTTTACAGAGTTCTCTTTTTAATCTCTGCTATAACATTATTATATCCTGTTTTTCTACATTTTTGAATTTATGCTGTTTATCTTTTGTGACATATTGTCAAAAATATTTTATTAGTCTTTTCAGAGAATCAACTTTTGTTCTGGACCTGTTTCCTTCCTCACTATTTCATCAATTTCTGCTTTTCTTTTTATTCCTTCCTTCAGGTTTGTTCTACATGTAACTTTCAAAGTATCACTTTCATTTTTTTTCCCCACAAGTTTTGATATGTAATATTTTATTATTGTTGTATTCTCATTTACGTTATGATTTCCTCTTTTTCTGACCTAGAAGTTATTTAGAATGGTGTTTAAATTTTTAAAATACATATTGTTAAGCTTTATTAAAATATTTATTTATTTATTTTGGCTGCGTTGGGTCTTCGTTGCTGCACGTGGGCTTTCTCTAGTTGCGGCGAGCGGGGGCCACTCTTTGTTGTGGTGCGCGGGCTTCTCATCGTGGTGGCATCTCTTGTTGCGGAGCACGGGCTCTAGGCGCGCCGGCTTCAGTAGTTGTGGCGCGTGGGCTCAGTAGTTTTGGCTCTTGGGCCCTAGAGCGCAGGCTCAGTAGCTGTGGCGCACGGGCTTAGTTGCTCTGTGGCATGTGGGATCTTCCTGGACCAGGGATCGAACCCGTGTCTCCTGCAATGGCCCGCAGATTCTTAACCACTGTGCCACCAGGGAAGTCCCTAAAATAATTTTTAAAACCTGATTCAGAGACTATGGTCTGCATGATATTTTGAAATTTCTTGAGACTGCCTTTACAGCCTATTGGGCCAGTAATTCTAAATCATAACTATGTGACATTTTATGATTTCTCCAGATTAACTCAAAACAGTTCCATATGTAAAACAATATGTAATTCCCTTTAATTAAAGGAAATAAGAAGGATGTAGAGAAGTTGTTAAAATATGTGAACAAAGGAAATAAGCTTCACTCCAGATGGTTGGGAAGTAATTCTTTTAGACAGCTGGTCGAATGAAGGTGTATATATGGCTCTGTGTGTGTGTGTGTGTGTGTGTGTGTGTGTGTGTGTTCTTATGAGGTCGGATTTTATGATGAAGTAGGTTGTTAAGAATCCTGGATGTCACTCAGTGTGTGTGTACAAAAAGAATAGAGACTGTTTTTAATGGTGTTCCTGAATTTGAAAGACAGTTGAAGGTGGCATTTACTTATTTATTTCTTCTAAGTCAGAGACACAGAAATTCGGGTAGACGTGAAATCCCGAGCGACAGTTGGCTTGGTGGCAAAATTGGATTAGAGTGGTGGGATTTGAGAGCAGTTTCAAAGTAATGGAAAAGCAATGTATGCTTACAAAGGCACATCTACGTCAGCTCCAAGGAAGTTCACGTCCAAGGTAGGCATGTGATACGGCGGAGAACCAAGCATTTCCCTCTGGCTTCTGTTTCTGAAACTTAACTGACTGTTGGGTTCGAGGCCGCCCCTGGTGAGGGACATCCAGTGGAGGGGGTGTGGAGATGAGGCTGCCGAAGAGGCACGAGCCCTGCTCAGGGGCAGTGCCTGCCCAGTAAAGGGTGTTAAATTCACAGTAGCACATTTTCCGGAATAAAGGAAGACACGTGAAGTCAGTTTAAAAATAAAGGAAGATGGAGAAATTAGGCTGAGTGAAAAAGAGTCCATCTCTAAGGATTATATGCTGTACGGTTCCGTTTATGTAACCTTCGCAAAGTAATGCAGTTGGAGGGATGGAGAACAGATTAGAGGTTGCTGAGGTTAGAGCTTTGGGGAGAGGAGTGGGTGGTACTCTAACTGGGACAGGCCTGCTTCTAGATTGTGTTCTTGTACTGTAGTTATGCAAGATGTTGGTATTGGGGAAGAACGCCCAAGGGGACAACTTCCTGCCAGTCTATCACTATTTCAAAATCAAAAGTTTAGTAAAAATGAAGGAAGGCATGCATTACCTTTAATCTGCAGCCCTATCGCATGAATAGACTGGATTTTGGAAACTGAAGCAGGATCAGAGCTGGTTAGTACGGGGGAAGTGGGACCGACTGGGAGTATTGGGTGTTTGAACTGCTGCTACTCGAGTGTGGTAAAACGAGTTAGCAGCATGGCTTCCTCTGGGCGTTTTTCCCAAATGCAGGATCCCAGGCCCTCCCTAGACATACAGAACCAGAACCGACACTCACTTTAAGCTGGTCTTGGTGATTGGTATGTGCGCTTGTTGGAAGAGCTCTAGGACTTTATTCTGAGAGTAGAAAACAAGTGTGGTGGCCAAAGATAGCAGGCTTAGGTTGGTCACATGACCCTGGACAAGTCACATGATCTTTCCATCCTCAGTTTCCCCTAGATTCCCGTCTAGAAAACGGGGATGCTTTTTATGAGACTAACAACACCTCACAGAGGTTCTAGGGCCTGAAAAAGTGACTTACACGTACAGTGGGTACCACGTCATAGACGCCTAGTGAGTGCGGCTGTTGTTTCTATGGGTGAGTTAACCTCAAGATGGGTGTCCAGTCCTGCTGTTTCAATTTCAGCCAAGGGAAGAGATGGGAGCACGTGAAACCTCTAACCAAAGAGGAGTGGTTGAGAAAATGGTGTGTCCACTTGGTAAGGACCCTTTTGTAAATGTAAACATTAGTTAAGAGGGTCAATCTCCTGTTACGTGTTCATACCGCAAGGAAAGTGGCAACTGGAGCCATGGGCGCAGGTGAAGCAGGGCGGGAGCGGGCGGAGGGGCAGGGCAGGGGCTGGGGCCACATCTGGGCACATCTGGGGAGCACCTGTGGTTGCGGGTGGGGGGAGGCAGAGGCTTGGAGGCGAATGAGCGGGCTCCAGACTGATGACCAACGAGGAAGCAGAGCGCCCCAAGCAGGGCAGAGATAACCATTGTGCCAGGGACCGTCACGAGCCCTTGTCCTTTCTTCAGCATTTCCCGTGAGTTCAAGTTAGGGCAGAGCTCCGGATGGGAGCCCTCGTGCATCCCGGGACTTTCAGGGCCTGATTCCGTCGTGATGTCCTGCAGTGAACAAGCAGCTGCTATGGGTCCCCAAAGTTTCCTTCCATTTCTGCTTCTCCTCCACTTTGTCAAGACAGCCATCCCCAAGGGGCTGGCCCTGCCCACTCCGATCAGGAGGGCCAGGCTGCATCGCTGCCTTCTAGACCTTCCAGCTCTTGTATTTGGAAAACACAGTAGTCGTGCGCTAAAAATAGCAGTGGTGACACAGCTGCCGGGAAGGTTTTGTGGAGCTGTGAGTCAGGCCTTCTTTCCTTGGTCATAGGAAATGGGTGGGTTTCTAGGAAATGAATTCCATGTACAGCGGCGCCGGGATGGCCTGATGGCCAGCTGGGGGTGCGCAGTCCTCGTGTCACCTGACGACGCTTCTCCCTGCTGACCGTCGTGCTTCAGATGACCCAGTGCTTTGGGAGCCAGTTCATCCGCAGTGAAAAGGGACACAGGAGACACTGCGGAGCAGGGGAAGAGTGACTCAGGTGTGTCTCGTCACCTACACGTTCCTCCTCTTTTGAGGTCCCCAGGCTCAACCTCCATGTGCTGTGATGTCCTGCCATGAACAAGCAGCTGCTATGGGTCCCCATATGGTGGGAGGCATCCACTGGCCCTACAGAGGGATCAACTTGCTCTGGTCTGCCCAGGATTTTCTCATGTTGGCACAGAAAGTCCCACATCCTGGGAAACCCCTGTGCCCCTGGCCAGCTGGGGTGGTTGGTCACCCTACCTAGGAAAGCCACTCCCGTGTTGGGGCCACACACAGTGTCACCTCAGAGAAGCTGAAAGGCCCACTGAATGCAGAATTCCTCCTTTAGCGGAATCTGGAAACCCTACTTTGGAGGAAAGGTGCTGCATTAAGTTATGGTGTCTGGGGCACACCCACTGGGAGGGAAGCTTTTGCCTAAATGCAGTCGCTTAGACTGGGCTCTTTGATTACAGGACAGAGCTGTCTCCCAAGGGAGACATTATCTTGGGAGGCTTTTGGGAGACAGCAGAGCCCTTGATCGGGAGGGCCCATGGCGGGAGGGCCTGGAGCGGGGTGAAGTCTCCACTGCCATACATGAAAAGTAGAATAAATACATTTTTCTAAGAAATTCAGCTACTTAAAATGCACCAGGGAATCTCTGGTGAATTTGTTTTTAATAGAAATAATTATTTAAAAATGTTGTTCGGTGTAAACATATCGAAATCCTTTGGGTTTGTTTAGAGTGAGGTACAAGTGTATGGAGTTAACTCATGTCGTTTGTGAAAGGCAGTGAGTTACAGTGATTCTGCTAATAATACTATTGGGTCCAAGAATACTTAAGATACTGTTACCTTGTTTTTTTAAATAACCTAAGGTTAATTTGGTTGAGGGGCCTTTGAAAATAACTGAAAACTCCTCAACATTCTGTTTGCACCTGGCACGTTCCATCTGTCCACCTGCAAATGGCTTGGTTTCAGCCTAAGTGTTTTAGCAAACGCGTGGAGTCTGTCTTTCCTTATCAATCGCGTGCATACTTTAGAAAAAGTCAAAGTAAGAAGCAAAAGACTTGTTTTTCAAAGAAGTGGGTATTCCTGAATGTTGAGTATTAAAACAGGTTTGAGTCCATTTGGGCTGCTGTGACAGAATACCACAGACCAGGGGGCTTATGAAAATCAAACATTGATTTCTCACAGTTCTGGAGGCCGAAGTCAAAGATCAGGGCCCTGCGGATTCGGTGTCTGGTGAGGGTCCGATTCCTGGTTTGTAGACGGCTGTCTTCTCTCTGTGTCCTCACCGGACAGAGCAGGGGAAGGAGGTCTGTGGGGTCTCTGTAGGGACAGTCATCCACCCTCATGACCTAATCACCTCCCAAAGGCCCCATCTCCTAGGACCATCACACCTGGGGGTTAGGATTTCAGCATATGAATTTTGGGGGGACACAAACATTCAGTCAAGAGCAAAACACATCAATTACTGAAGGAATCAGTAAAAAAAAAAAAAAAAAGCATTTAAAGTGTCTTTCCACTTGCAGAAGAGGTACATAATTTTTCAAAATTTGCTATGTGTATGACTTCCATTCAGAAAATTACAGAGTCCCTATGTGGAAAATTGGATGGGTTTACATAAAGAGAATAGCCGTATCTAAAAATAGGGAATCCTGCTATTCTGTGATTTAAAACAAAAGTTCAGATGAATAAAATGAAATCATTGAAAATTAAGTAGTCACAAGATGCTTAGAAATAGAAAAAAAAAAAAAGATTCTCAAAGAAAACAGAGCCTTTGAAGTTCTAAGTGATGGGAAATCCCCAAAATGCCAAATAAAAGGAAATAATCTAAAAAGGAAAGTGAAGAAAATGGATTGTTTTTTAAAAAGCAGTATTGATATATAATTCACATACTATACAATTCACCATTTAAGACCGTACAATTAAGTGATTTTTTTAGTATATTCACAGATACGGGCAGGCATCACTGCAGTCCATTTTAGGACATTTTCATCACCTCAGAAAGAAAACTTGTACCCTTCGGCTGTCACTCCTCTATTCCCCATTCCCTCCAGCCCTAAGCAACCGCTAGCTCCTTTCTTTGTTTACATTACTTATAAAAGGGTTTTTATGAAAGATGAACTATATGCCAACATATCTTGACAGTTTTCTCAGCAAAGGAATACAACGCACTTCACCACAAGAGGTGCCTGCCAGACGGGGTGACGTGTGTGGGTTCTGCCTTCAGGGTCTTAACTGTGAGTTTCCTATAAATTATGGTGTATGATAAAAAATTACGTTTTTTACAAAGTATGCAAAGCCCCAAACTTGAACCGTTTCCCAGTGAGCCTTGGGCCTAGCTGTCCTTTTGTTCACCTCTACTTGGGCTTGCTGACCTGCCGCTGAGGTCCTCAAAGTGTGGCCTCCGTTCAGCAGTGTCAGTGGCACCTGGGGCCTCGTGACTCGGGAACTCTGTTGAACAGATCGGCACTCTGTTCAACAACCTCCCAGGGGATTCTGATGCGCACTTTGGGTACCACTGCTCGACTGCATTTCCATCTTCTGTTTAATGTTTCTGCCAGCTCTGCCTAGGAGGCTCTCTCTCCACCTGGGCACGGCCTGGCTGTCTAAATATTTTGAAGAGAGGATGGAGGGCCAGCCTGGCTTTGCCCTTGTCTGGGTTTTCGGGGCAGGGGACGTGGGAGGTGCCCAGTGAAGGCCGCGGATGGACTGTCACCGCTGTCCCTGCCCCTCTGAGTGCAAACCCCTCCCTCAGTGGGTTTGGTCCCCACTTGCCCCTGACCCGGCCACTGTCCACCGCCGCCTCTCACGGCCTCTTCCATCTCTTTCCCTTCTTACATCTTTGGATCTCTTCTGTCATAAAAAAGAACACACACGCACAAACTCCAAACAAGCCCAAGACTCACTTGCCTGCAGGCTCCTGAAGTTCTCTGCTTCCCAAGGCCAAGGGTGTGCGGGGCTGGCGGGTGCCTGCCCGGTGCCCAGCCTTGACCCGGGGGCTGGGGGGCTCTCCTGCCCCAGCTCGCTCTGTTCCGGCACCTTCTCTGGCTGCTGCAGCTCAGTCTTCCGCTTCATTGTTGGGGGTTGTGAAAGCGTCCCTTCCTGGGTCCCGGCCTCACCCTCTTGAGCTCTGATTTCTTCCCTCCCAACCCACCCCTTGGACCTGCTCATGGCCGTGGCAGGGCTGCCTGCCTCCCCTCCCCGCCAACATTTTGGGCACTGTTGTCTGCATGATCTTGACCGTGGCCTGACTGGGGGCGAAAGCATCCATTCCCTGCAGCTGGGATCACGCCTCCAGAAGCCACTTCCTGGGACTCCATAGGTCTCCCACACATTGCCCACTTCCGGTTTCCCCTGGGCCTTCTGGTTGCCACTTCTTTGCCCTGAGGCTCTCTTAACCCGCTTCTCCCTTTACTCCCTGTGGTGGCTATTTTTAAATGTCAGCTTGGTTAAGCTATAACACCTGGTTATTCAACCAGACTAGTGCCATGAAAGTATTCTGTGCATGTGGTTAACAGCCACAATCAGTTGACTTGAACTCAAGATGACCACGGACAGTCTGGGTGGGCCTCATCCAATCAGTTGAAGGCCTTAAGAGCAAAAGCAGGTTTCTTGGGAAGAAGGAATTCTGCCTCCAGACAGCGGCACCAGCTCCTGCCTGAGTTTCCAGCCTGCCAACCCCACCATCGTGTGAGCCAGTTCCTTAAGTGTCTGTATCCCCTGTTGGTTCTGTCTCTGCAGAACGCTGACTCGCGTATTTCTTGGGAATCTCACTTGCTTGTCAGAGCCCCCCGGGCTTGTACAGCTGATGCCAGCTCTCAGCCCTCGACTGCTCTCCTAAGAGTCACACTTGCCTTCAAGATCAACTGCAGGGTTTCTCCCGCCAACCTCCCAGCATCTTGTACTTTTCTGTGAAGTCATCCCAACGCCCCAGCCCCAACTTTTGGGCACCATTTCTGTTGCCAAGACTTTGTGGGGATGTAACCTGTGCAGCTCCAGCGCTCTGTGTGTGAGAGGGCCTGTGTTTGGTGTGCTGCTCTGCTGTTGCCGTCTTGACATTCTTAATGACTTTGAACCTGGGGTCCCTTGTTTTCACTTGGCACTGAGGCTACAAATTACGTAGCTGACTCTGATTGCCCCATGCTGCTGACTGCTCATATTTGCAACCCTGGAGGTGACCCAGCCTCGCTCAGCTCCCATTTCCAGTCATGTTCTAAGCACTGCACAGTCTCCAATGATTGTCCCCACTTTTCACTGGAGTCTCACCACCTCTCTAGCTTGAGGCTTTGAGACATCTCACTTTAACAGATGTGGTACCTCCTCTCCGGTCTCCCCACTGCATCTCACCACTTTCCAGTCTGTTGTGTGACTACTGGATTTATTTTCATTTGTGTGGCTCGTGTTACAACAGCATCATCTTCAGAAGCCTTTCCTTGAAGGCCCCTGACAATAGTGTTTCAAATGCCTGTCTGATTTTCCACGGTTTCCTTTTGTGTCACAGAAGTGGGTGACTTTCTGTCCCCACAGCCATGGTAGATCCTTATTCTCCCTGGGACACACATCGTTCCCTTCTCTCTACTGCAAGGCAGTGTCACCTTCCCCGTGAACTCCCGTGCCCCTTGCTGGGTGGTTTCTTTCTGACTTTGGAATCTCATCACAATTTGCAATTTGTTTATGAAACTCCTTTCTTTCTGCTTTGTTTTATAACTATTTGTTGATAATTGCTGTCTCTGAGCTTGATGAGCTCCATGAGGGAAAGTCCTCAGCGTCATTCATTCAGCTTGTGTTCTCTTCAGTCAAACAGAGTTTGCTGCACATAGTAGGTGATTTGTATCTGCTTATTGGATAAAATTGGGCTACTGTGTCTTGCTGCCAGTTATATAACCTTGATTTGAAAATACTTAAACAGATAGTTTTGGGTCTTACATTTAAGCCATTAATCATTTTGAGTTGATTTTTGTGGTTGGTTTAAGATAAGGGTCCAATTTCATTCTTTTGCAAATGGATACAGTTTTTCCAATACCATTTACTGAAGAGATTATCCTTTTCCATTGTGTATTCTTGACGTCTTTGTCTAAAATTAGTTGACCATACATGGTTGGGTTTATTTCTGGGCTCTCTCTTCTGTTCTGTTGATCCATGTGCCAATACTATACTGTTTTGATTACTATAGCTTTGTGATATAATTTGAAATCAGGAAATGTGATGCTTTCAACTTTGTTCTTCTTTCTCAAGATTGCTTTGGCTAGTTGGGGTCTTTTGTGGTTCCATATGGATTTTAGGATTCTTTTCCCTATGTCTGTGAAAAATGCCATTAGAATTTTGATAGGGATTGTGTTGAATCTGTATACCTCTTTGGATAGCATGGACATTTTAACAATATTAATTCTTCTGTATCTTTCCATTTATTTGTGTCTTCCTCAGTTTCTTTCACCAATGTTTTATAGTTTTCAGTGTAAAGATCTTCACCCCCTTGGTTAAATTTATTCCTAGGCATTTTATTCTTTTTGATGCCATCGTAAATGGGATTGTTTTCTTGATGTCCTTTTTGGATAGATCTTGGTTGGTGTAAAGAAATGCAATTGATTTTTGCGTGTAGATTTTGTATCCTGCAACTTTACTGGACTTGTTTATTCTAACAGGTTTTTTTTTGGTGGAGTCTTTAGGGTTTTCTCTATATAGGATCATACCATTTGCAAACAGATAATTTTACTTCTTCCTTTCTTATTTGGATGCCTTTTATTTCTTTTTCTTGTCTAATAGCCCTGGCTAGTACTTCCAGTACTGTGTTGAATAGATATGGTGAGAGTGGTCATCCTTGCCTTGTATCAGAAGTTAGAGGAAAGACTTTCAGTTTTACCCCATTGATTATGATGTTAGCGGTGGGCTTGCTATAATTGGCCTTTACTGTGTTGAGACTTCTCAACCTTGGCACTGCTGACATTTGGGGCTGAATAATTCTTTGTTGTGGGAGTTGTCCCACGCACTGTAGGATGTTGAGCAGCTGCCCTGGCCTCCGCCCACTGCATGCCAGTAGCGCACCCGCCCTGCCCCAGTGTGACAACCAAAAACGTCCCCAGACATTGCCAAATGTCTCTGAGTGGGTGGGGGGAGCAAGACCACTCCCTGCTTGAAAATTACTGAAATAGAGAATAAAGGCAACAAAATTGTTTGAGTTGCAGACAAGAGTGCCTCTTACATGGAGAAATTCCCGAGGTTGTAGTAGGATCTAGAGTATTTGTCAAGCCTGGTTGCTCTCTCCTCCCTCTTCTCAGTGAAAGTTTGGTCAGGTGTTGTTTAAAGTGAAAGAATTTACATGGCTTAGCGGAAAAATTATATCCACCAGCTCCTCCGAGTCCACAAAATGAGAGAAACCTATGATTAGAATTGCCAGCACTTGTAAACACTCCTCAGTTTCTTATTTGGAGTATTTCTGGTTAGAATCTTAACATTTGACCGTATTTTCCTTTTGAGAAATACTCGTAATTGGACAAGTTGTGCTTTTAAAAATGTAATACGAGGAGATTAGCCCCAGGAGGCATGACACATCCACTCCAAATTTCAGAGTCTGCCTTTCACAGTGATCACTCCATCTTCATCCAGACCCAGGAGGACCTTGGAGGCGGCCATCACATGTTCAGTGGACATTTAATTGATAATGAAGCTTATGAGGAGCCAGAGATGACCATTTCATGCCTAGCAAGATGGTGTGCGGTGCATTCTACCAGGAAAACTATCAAACGCTGTGCAGCAGTTCCTCCTTTAAAAAGAAATATCACAAAAAAGTGTGTACCCTGCACCAGGCACTGTTCTAGGGAACAGAGCGCTGAGCAAAGGGGGGAATTCCCATTCAAGTGGGGCTCACATGCTTTTGGGGAGGAGGAGAGAGAGGTAGACCAGGCAAGGCATGGGTTATGCAGTGTTGAGTGGATGCTGAAATTCTCCCTGAGGACAGAACCTTCGAGTAAAGACACTGTGGAGGGAAGAGTCTCCCTGCATGGTTGTAGAGGAAGATTGGTCCAGGCAGATGGAGCAGCAAGGACGAAGGCTGTGAGGTGGAGGACCTGGAATGTTCTGGAACAACCAGGAGGCCAGAGGGGCTAGTACAGAATGAAGTGGGGGGAGCCGGCAGGAGCAGTGGTCTCGTGATACTACTCAAGAGACAGACTTGGGCAACCAGTTAGAGCAGCAGAAAAAAGACCCACTTCCACTCAGATGTGAAAGTTTTAGTAACGTCTCACTGGGATTTGGTGCTCTTTCAGGAGGACAGAGTGTTCCAGGCCAGAGGTTTTTAGGACTGGTGTGGTGAGCTTGCCTCTTGCATCATACCTAACTGGACTGATGCCTTTTCAATATTCATGTAATTAGATCATCAACTATTTCACGGATGCACATAGCATTTGAAGCTGAGCTCCCCAAACACTGTCCTTAGATTGACAGATCTGTATTTGGGCTTGTCATCCGGTGTCCTTAAGCTTTGCTTTTTATTATTTGTTTGTTTGTTTATTTATTTATATGTTTTGGCCGCGCCGCACAGCATGCAGGATCTTAGTTCCCGGACCAGGGATTGAACCTGCGCTCCTTACGGTGGAAGTGCAGTGTCTTAACCACTGGACCGCCAGCCAAGTCCCAAGCTTTGACTTTTTAGATCTGACTTCAAGTCTGGGGGATCATTTCTTGAACAGGAAATTTAAGAATGTGATTATGTGAGTCTGTGGAGCACAAGGCTTCCCTCTTATGAAAGGAAACCCCGAGAAAACCCCCTAAAACTAAAAAACACTTCCTGGGGGCTTGTGGCTTCCCCTGTTGGCCTGTGGTCTGGCTGCCCAGAAGCCTGTATGTCTGAGAGGTGTGCTGGGTGCCCGGTCGGAAGAGGAGGTGCTGGGCCGTGGGGTTTGACGGGTTTCCACCCGGGTTTGAGAACACCACATGGGGCATGCATCAAACAGAGAGATGCGAGGTTCTGGGGTCAGAGATTCAGGACGGCACGTCTGAGCCCTGCTAGGCCCCTCCCACCTCCTTCCTCACCTGCATGGAGGCACCCATCCATCCTCCACCCTTTCCAGATCTTCCCTGATGCCTTCTCAGTGCCCAGGGATGATGCCTTCTGCATGCCAGGCCCTGGGCAGGAGCCTGGAGGCCCAGAGAGCTACAAGGCCTGGGGCCCCGTCCTCAAGGAACCGACAAACGGCAACATGGTCTTGAGAGTTTCTCCATGAGCTCAGTGCCACACTGAGTAGTACAGTTGACCGTTGAACAATGGGGGGTTAGCGGCTCCACCCTCCTGTGCAGTGGAAAACCCACACAACTGCCATCTCTGTCTGAAAAACAAAGGAATTGATAAGTGACTCACCCAAGGGCAGGAAGCAGAAACAGTTTGGACAGTCTGGACTCAAACCCTAGTTGTTTTGCATTCATATGTTGTGATCTCTAATCAGACAGAAACTTTCCCTCACACTTAGTTGATTTCAAGATCTGTAAAAATGAAAATACATACTATATTTATTGAAAAAGTACATGTGTAAGTGGACCTGTACAGTTCAGACCCATGGTGTTAGAGGGTCGGCTGTATTTCTCTTTTCCATTATGTGATAGTAGGAAATCATGCAGCTCTACAGGAAGGAGAAAGAGCCAGGGGGTCTTTACCTGGTTGGAAGTCACTGTCTGAATCTGATACACTGTGAAAACACCATGTGTATGCGTTCCTGTAACTCACTGTGTGTGTGTGTTTACATATGTGTATAATGTTTTCTTATCTCTATTTTCCATCTAGTTCATTACAACATTAGACCAACAGAATGGTTCTTGTCTGGTCTTTTCATGCTTAACTTTTTGGTGTGCTCTCTTTTGTGTGTGTGTGTGTCTGTGCTCTCTTAATGTGTAATTGAGGAAATCACTGTTGGTCTCCTGTAGTCAGAGCTGATTCAAACGGGAAAAGATTTTTCCAGTGCAAATGTGAGTCTTTTCCACTACATTTACATTTCTCTGGTCATTATCATGTGTTTTCTGGCTCTCAACAGCGGTATGTGCTTGGCTAAGAGGTTGGGAGACCCTTTTGCTTGCTGAATTTCAAGGGGCAATGAAGTTGGGGTACATGAAGGTTTCATTGGGCAGACGTTTCTGATGTTAGTGATTTGTGAAACTCCTTCTGGATAGAGCTTGATTTTTTGCTGTGAATGAATGATCACACCACCCTCTGATCCTTGCTCCTTTACTCTGACATTTAACAGTAATATTTATTAGATATTTCTTTCTGCTTCCAATAGAAATATTTAGGTGTGGAAAATGGAAAAAAAAAGTACAAAGGAGAAAATAAAAACAAGTGACCAGTACCTGGAGATAAAGAAGTTAACGTTTGATATGATCTGTTCATCTGTTTATCTATCTCTAAAGTTTATCTTATAAATACAATTTTGGATCCTGCTTTTTTCACTTCTAAGCATACTCTGAGCTCATTTCTATATTAAAAGTGCTTTAGAATCTTGATTTTTTCAAAACCCATTTCGGTACACATCCTAGTTTAGTTAATCATTTTTGGGCGTTTTGGTTGTTTCTGAGATTTTGCTCTGTGAATAACGCTCTGATGAATGGATGTCTTAGTATATCTTTTATTGGCACTTGGAGCATTCCTTTTCAGATCAATCCTTAGAACGTATATTAGCTTTACGAGTATGAGCCTTTTAAAGGCCATTTTACTTTCTAGGAAGATTGTACTAATTTCTCCTTCCACCAGCAGGCAATAAAACTGCCTGTTTCGCTGTATCCTCATCATGCAGCACATTAATTATTAAAATGTTGAAATGGCTTATTGGTCTTTGCAACATTAAAAATCATACATGCTTATTGTAAATATTCAGATAACATGGATAGGTAAAATGCCAAATATGAAAATCGCTGATCTAGAGATAATTAAATTTTTTCGATATCAGTTGAGTCGTTTCTTATGCTACATGTAATCTACTTTTTTCCTTAGCAACTTATTGAGGCAATGTTTCCATTTCTGCACATACACATCATTATTTTTAATTACTGCAATATATTCTGTATTTTGGATATTTTGATTTTTTAAACTTTTGACGTCCTGATGGACGTTGAGGTTATTTCGAGTTTGTCATTTATGAGCACTACAGCAATTTGCATATATCTTTGCACACTGATCTGATTACTTTTAAGGAATTGTTGGGTCTTGAGTGTGGGTCCACGTGGTGGGTCCTGTTATTTTCACAAAGACTTCTGCCTCTCCCTGGAGCAGTAGACTTCTCTCTCTGTAGCGTCATGTCTGGCTGGCCCTCTTGCTCTGGCAGATTCAGTGTGAGAAGTGACTTGAGTAGCTTTGCTCATGATTTTTAAGACCCAGCGTATGCTCTTCCATACCCTCTTTTCCCTCAGTGATGAAACTCGTGACATTCCAGGTAGAGAGAAAACAACATAGGAAAGAGCTGCAGCCCACTTACAGTGGACATGTCATGTGGGGAAGTAGACTTTTGTCATAGCCATTGAAATTTGGGGGTTGCTTGTTACTGCCACATGACCTGCTTATCCTGACTGGCTATAATACATGGTAACAAATTGCCCTTTAGGAAGAGTGAACCTGCTTGTGTTCACCAGCACGATAAGAGAGTGCCTTTCCTGCCACTTTGCCAAAGCTAGTTATTTTAACTCTTTTTAATCTTTTCTAACTCATGGTCAAAAAATGATAACTCACTTTAACATGTGTGTCTTTGATGACTAGTGAGGTTAAAACATGTTTCCTATAACATGTTCCTAGCCGTTTAGCTTTCTTCTTTCTTTGATTTACTTCTTCATATCCCTTGCTCTCTCTCTTTTTTTTTTTGGGTTAATCTGTCTTTTCTTCCTGAGTTCTAAGAACTTAAAAAATATGCTTAAGATATTATTCTTTGTCTAGCACATGTTCCACATTGTTTTTCAAGTTGGCATGTATTTATTTTTATTTTTTATTTTTGGCGGTATGTGGGCCTCTCACTGTGGTGGCCTCTCCCGTTGCGGAGCACAGGCTCCGGACGCGCAGGCTCAGCGGCCATGGCTCACGGGCCCAGCCACTCCGCGGCATGTGGGATCGTCCCGGACCGGGGCATGAACCCGCGTCCCCTGCATCGGCAGGCGGACTCTCAACCACTGCGCCACCAGGGAAGCCCCGGCATGTATTTTTTAAATCTTATTTGGGGTTTGTAGAATTTCTTGAATTTTTGGCTTGATATCTTTTGTCAGTTTGGGAAGATTCTTTGCCACAGTCTTGTCAGATATTGTTTTGTCTCATTCTTTCCCGCCCCCCTCCCCCCCCCCCCCCCCCCCCCCGCCAACATTCTATGACACCACATTCCCATATATTAGACCTTTCTACCATGCTCCATGTATCTCTTACAGGTTTTTTTCCCCCTATCTTTTCCATCCTTTTTTTCGCTGTCTGGGCATTTTTGGTCAACTCATCTTCCAGTTTACTAATTCTCTTTTTAGCTTAATCTGCTTCTTAATTCCTTTTAAAATTCTTAGTTTTAGTTATTATATACTTTATTTCTAAAACTTTTGATTCTTCTTCAGATTTTAGTTCTCTGCTAAAATTCTCCTTTTGTCATTACATGGAAATTATGGTCTCATACCTTCAGTATCTCTGTCTCTTGGAGATGTTTTCTATTGTCTGTCTGTTTTTCTCTTGGTCCTTTCTCCTGATATCTCTGGTAATTTGTTGTTTTTAATGATAGACACTGTATATGGAAAATTGAAGTAGCTCTAGATAGTGTTGTCTTTCACCAGAGAAGATTTAATTTGCTTCTGGCAGCCAGAGTGGGGCAGATGATAGTAGGCTACATAGGTCTTTGTAAGGTCTGTCCTGTCTCTGGCTTGCCTTACTTGTGGGCCTAGCCCTTTGGGCTTCCCACAGAAAACGTGGGGTGTTCAACAGGCCTGCCACCCTTGGCAAGGCGTGAACTCCCATGCTGTCTCCTTAACCCTTGAGACTGTGATGACTCTGCCTGAGGCCTCTGATCATTGCTGCTGCTCTCTGCTTGGTTTCTCAGTCTCTTAGCCTTTATGAATCAGCAAATACCATGATGGGAAAAGGGATGAGAGTGGAAGCTTATCTCAGGGCGTTCACCTTCTTTCTTGGACATTGGGCCCTCAAGTCCTGGTTGTCTGGGAAGTCTGACGCCTCCAAATAGATTTAAAAACAAATGGCTCAGTCTCACTGTTCTCAGTGGGAGAATGGATCAATCAAAGCTGGTTTTTCATGGCTGAACGGGGAAGTTCCTATCATTTGCCATTTTACTTTATACTATTTTGCTGAGAAGGAATAGATTTTTGTTTAGTCAGATTTATCTGTCCTTTTCTGTATGGTTTCTGGCTTTGCTATCATGCTTTGAAATGCTTTTTTAAAGCAAATTTAATAGTTATCTAAATTTTCTTGCAGCATTTTTATGGTTGTATGTTATTTAATGATTCATTTTGGCATAAGACGTAAGGTAAAGATCCAACCTTATTGTTTCCCAAATGGCTAGGGCATCTGTCCAACACCGTTAACTGAGTAATCCATCTTCTGTGAATATCTGAAGTACCATCTTTTTTGTTGGGTAGGTGGTGTCTCATTACTATTTTAATTTGTTTACTAGTGATTTTTCTGTTATTTATCCATTTAGAATATTGTACTCTTAGTATATTGACGCTGATATTTAATATATTTCTGTGATTACTTAACTAGTCCTGTATATGTCATTAATTTTGGTTACTGCTTTTAAATTTCCCTTTAATTTTGCTTATGACTTTTTATATAAATGGAAATTATGTTTTCATGTACAGTAAAATTTTTATTTGTTCTTTTATTCATTGTTATTACGCTATTGAAGCCCTTCCTTGTCTCACGATCAGTTAACTATTTTAGGTTGTAAATATGTATGTATATATTTATTTTTGCTCTTAATTTTCTTTGATCTGTATTTTGATATATGGAACGTGTGTGTGTGTGTGTATTTTTCCTGCATAATTGTCAACTTTTCAACAATGTTGGTTAAATAACCCATCCGTTTTCCAGATTCTTCTTTAAACACACCTTGACCTTTAATGACAAGGGTCTTATTTGCTTAATTTTTTCCCATTTAATATACTTTTTTATCCTTCTTAGTATTTTGCTCTCCTCTTCCCATTTTTAAAAAACTGAGGTATAATTGACATATAACGTTATATTAGTTTCAGGTGTACAAGATAATGATTAAATATTTGTATATACAGTCGCCCTTCTGTATCCACGGGTTCAGCACCTGCAGATCTGCATCCATAGATCAAAAATATTTGGAAAAAAAATTCCGGAAAGTTCCCAAAAGCAAAACTTGAACTTGTTGCCAGCTGGCAACTATTTCCACAGCATTTCCATTGTATTTATAGCTATTAACATAGCATTTCCATTGTATTTATAGCTATTTCCATAGCATTTACATTGTATTTATAGCTGTTAACATAGCACTTACGTTGTATTTATAGCTGTTAACATAGCATTTACGTTGTATTTATAGCTGTTAACATAGCATTTACGTTGTATTAGGTATTATAAGGAATCTAGAGATGATTTAAAATATATAGGACAATGTGTGTGGGTGATGTGCAAATACCATGCCATTTTTATATAAGGGACTTGAGAGTCTGCTGGTTTTAGTATCCGTGGGTGTCTTGGAACCGATTCCCTGGGGATACCAAGGGCCGACTGTCTTGTGAAATGACCACCACAAGTCCAGTTAACATCCATCACCACCCCTTAGCACATTTTTTTTTCCTTCTGATGATAATGTTTAAGATCTTCTCTCTTAGCAACTTTCAAATATAAAATACAATATTGTTAACTATAGTAACCGTGCTGTACATTACATCCTCACAGCTCATTTATTTCATAACTGGACGTTTGTACATTTGAACATCTTCCTCCTTTTCAGTTAAAGTCACGCACGTACATGGTAGAAAAGAGGCTCTTACAGATGGGCTCGTGTGAATAGCTGCAGCTACTCACCCCAGACCGTTCCCTCTCCTGTCTGCTTCCTGGAACTGATAACCATCCCCACTTCCATTTCTTCTGGCAGCCACTCCCTGCTGACGTACAGCTTGCTCATAATGGGCATATTGATTTATCCATTTGGGAGAATACCATTGACTCCCTGCAGTGACAGATGGCGATTTTGCTGAACTGCACTCCTATCTCCCCCTCTCTCTAGTCAGACACACCCACCCAGAATTCTTCATATTTATGGTTCTAGTGCCTTGTTGCTTTGTGTGTTCTCAGCCTATTGACAGTGATGCTGTAGGCTAGGCCCGCCTGGGGCACTCACCTGGGCCCACTCTACCTGTGGCAGCCTCCACAGACATTTCCCCACCAGAGCCAGGGTCATGCCTGGACCAGCCCTTGTGGTTCTTAGTAGGACTGCAAGACACACGTCAGCCACAATCAGCAGCAAACTTTGAAAGAACAAGTTTTATTACTTTCAGGACCTGTAGGGCACACGGCATGCTTGGGGCCACACAGCAGAGGGGGTGAGGGTCGTCGGGGTGGGGGGGGCGGAGAGAGAGAGAGGGAAAACGAACACCTGGGGTTCTGCCTTTATTGGCAGGGTGAGGGCCTAGGCTTCACTCTTCATGGGTGAATTTAAAACAAAAGAGTGGGAGTTAAAGTGCAGGAAGGGAAGCTGTCCACAGCTATCTAGATCAACTGGAGGTTTCTAAAAAGAGGAACATTATGTGGGGGGGGGGGGGCTGCCTCTTTTTGTAGTCGAATAGCTGGCGATGTGTTTATTCGAGATGGGTGTCTTTGAAGTGGATGCCTCAGCAATCAAAAGCTTAATGTCAGGCACTTACGTTGCAGATCACAAAGCTAATCGTCAGGCACCTACGCATGTATTTTATTTCGCCCTTGATTTCCTTTCCATCCGCTCTAGTCAGTATTTCTGGATTTCTCCTTTAGGGAAGGACATTCCTGGCCTTTCCCTACCTCCTCTGCTCCCATCACCTCTTGTTGTGCCCTCCTTATCTTTCTACTGACAAGATTAATAACATTTTTCCCCTTTAATCTGTAATTAAGCTTATGTACACCTCGATTTTATCTGTTGATTGATTCTAACAGTTGGAAACAAGTGACATTTATATTACTATTATAACAATGAAACTCTTGTTAATTGAAGAAGTGAGTGTGCTCAGACCACCTTTCCTTTTCTATGCAATCCCCCATTTTAAACTACGACATGTATTTACTCTATATTTCTTTTTCATTTCTTTTTTGTAAAGCTTTAGTGTTAACCTGCTACGCTCTTAAAAAAATAATAATAATATAAATAAAAGGCTAGTCTTAGCTTTTATAGCTGCACTGTTGAAATTTGAATGTAGCATAGGACTTCCTTTGCTCTGAACATCATTTCAGGTATCAAAACTTTATAGCCAGGGAGCGCTTCCCTGGTGGCACAGTGGTTGAGAGTCTGCCTGCCAATGCAGGGGACACGGGTTCGAGCCCTGGTCTGGGAGGATCCCACATGCCTCGGAGCAGCTGGGCCCTGTGAGCCACAACTACTGAGCCCGCGCACCTAGAGCCCGTGCTCTGCAGCAGGAGAAGGTACCGCAACGGGAGGCCCGCGCACCACAATGCAGAGTAGCTCCTGCTCTCTGCAACTGGAGGGAGCCCACGTGCAGCAGCGAAGACCCAATACATTTAAAAATGAATAAATAAAATAAATACATTTATTAAAAAAACAACCAAACAAAAAACAAACATTACAGACAGGGAAATCTTTGCACCTTCCATCCGGTTTTGCTGTGAACCTAAAACTGCTCTATTTTTATTTTTTTGGCCGTGCAGCGTGGCCTGTGGGATTTTAGTTCCCTGACCAGAGATGGAACCCGGGCCCTTGGCAGTGAGAGCATGGAGTCCTAACCATTGGACCTCCAGGGAATTCCCTAAAACTGTTCTAAAAAATAAAGTCTGTTGCGACAACAGCGACAAAATGTTGAGGGTGTGTGTTTGGAGCGTTTGATCAACTCACATGCTGATTTTGGAAGGACCCAAGGCACATGTCACTCTAAGTAAGAGACCGGAAACCAGAATGAATTAGAGGCGTCAGGGGAGCATCAGTGTTCACTGTTCATTGGTCTGTGACTTACAGGTGTGTTCCATGCCAGGGCACCATCTTCCTGTGGGTAAATAATTCTTGTGAATGTAAAATTCTCCTTCGTTGGGAATTAGGAACTTGGTGTAGCGAGTGGGCTGAAAGCTGACGGGCTCTGCTCAGAACTCGTGTTCCAGAGAACCATAAGCTCAGGCAGGCCTGGGGTCTCCCTGCTGTCGACGTCGGATGATGCGCTTTGATGGTGCCGGTGGCCCAGGTGGTTGGTTTTCTTTGCATTCAGCCACTTTGAAGGGACAGCATTCATATCGCAGGGCTCTATTTACAGGGTATGCGTCCTGTTCATTTCCCTAATCAGCCATATTTTCCCTTTTATTAAAAGTTGAGGTTACCAGTGGCTGGAGGAATAAACAACTGAGCAAATTACCAGGCATTTTGAGTATTTTACTGCACAGCATGGTTGGATCTTACTTTTTGCAAATGCACCAAACAATACTTGCTTCTACCACAAAGGTGTCTCCGACATTCATGGTGCCCTTTCAGGCTGGGGACGGGGGCAGGGGCCAACCTGGGCTTTTCTTCCTGAGGGTAACCAGGGATTTGCAGGAATTGACTTTTTTTTTTTTTTTTTTTTGTGTGTGGTACGCGGGCCTCTCACTGTTATGGCCTCTCCCGTTGCGGAGCACAGGCTCTGGACGCGCAGGCTCAGCAGCCATGGCTCACGGGCCCAGCCGCTCCGCGGCATGTGGGATCTTCCTGGACCAGGACACGAACCCATGTCCCCTGCATCGGCAGGTGGACTCTCAACCACTGCGCCACCAGGGAAGCCCAGGAATTGACTTTTTTGAGCTGGGAGAACACAGGAGTGTAGAGGGTGGAGGAGAGTGAGGCAGGTGATCTGATGGGGGCTTCTTGCTGCCATTGCAGGTGGGTGAGGCTGGACCCACGGGTGTCATCCTGAGCGGGAGAGGAGGGGAAGGTCAGGTGGAAGAGATGCTCTGAGGATGCAGGGTGATTGTGGTGCTGGAGCATCGATGTGTCAGTTTCCTAGGGCTGTCGTAACAACTTACACAAGTTGGGTGCTTTAAACAACAGAAATTCATCCTCTCCCAGATCCGAAGGCTAGAAATCCAGAATCAAGGTGCCAGCAGGTCCGTGCTCCCTCCGAAGACTCTAGGGGAGGCTCCTTCCTCACATCTTCCAGCCTCTGATGGCCCCAGGCATTCCTGGCCTTTAGCTGCATCACTCCTATCTCTGGCCATCTTCACATGGCCTCTCTCTTCTGTGTGTCTGTGTCTCAAATCTCCAGAATGATCTCATCTCAAGATTCTTAATCTAATTCCATCTGCAAAGACTCTATTTCCAAATGAGGTCACATTTGCAGGTCCCAGGGGATATACTTGGGACCTGTGATATCCTTGGTATCTCTTGGGTATACTTGGGTATATCTTTTCGGGGGGACACAATTCAACCCAGGGCAGGCGGTTAGTGAGTAGGTGAGGGAGAGAGGTCATGGCTCGGACGCCTGAGGGGAAGGATGTCTCAGAAGAGGGCTCTGGGAGGCAGGATGCACCACGGGCGGGGTTGTCCTGACGGGCCCCTCCACAGGTGAAACGGATCCTCAGAGGTTCATCACTGCCTGCGATGCCGCCTTTCTGGGCTCATCCCTGTACCCCCAGGAGATATTTTGTCCCGTTTTTTCTAGCTGCCACCATCCGGATGATTATGATGCTGGAAATCTGCCCGTTGTTCATTTTTCCCCCTTCTTACCGGACAGGCAGGTATGAGGTATGAAACGAGGACGGAGGCGGTGGAGGCTGCCAGGGCAGGGGAGGGGGGTCCCGAGATCTGTTCCTTGGTACAAAAGGAACTGTGTTCACTGACTCATGGGAGAGTTTGCGGTGATCCTGTTTTGCATGTACCTGGGGAACACATTGTTTTTGGCATAAGTCAGGCCACTTGTTCCTGGGCAGAAAGAAACAAATTGAAACACGCCAACAAAACGACTTCATATGCACCAGTACCCTTGGAAATTATACTTTCTACTGTGAACCTCTGATTCAAGTTGAATGTTTCTTGTGTGTCCCTGGGGTGTTTCCTTTAGTTGGCTGCAGATTTCTGGGCCTTCATTTGTTTACCAAGAGTCCTGGATTTTCTTGCTGTGTTTCTTTGCTTGGCAGAGGGCTGACATTTTCTTAGGCCCCCAGGTCAGAAGCCGTTCCCCTGTCCTTTCGTCCCCTCCCACATCCATGCATCTATTCTGCCTCATGAGTTCGGGGTTGGCTTCCCTCTCAGCCTCCCGAGGCCCTCACCTTACTCCGTGGAGCCATGTCTACCTGGGGGACTGAGAGGACGCTTGTAATTGGTTTCCCACCTCTGGCCCTGCTTTTCCTTCGCCACACCCTTCCCAGCGCTATCAATGCCTTGTTGCTTTTTAACCATATTTTGTGGTCATAGCTGTTTAGTGAGGTACAATTTGCATACAGTAAAGCGCATAACAGATTCTAAATGGACACCTGGATGATTTTTTGACAAATTCATGCACTTGTGCGACCATCCCCCAGCTCAAGATAAAAAGCATTTTTATCACCATGGTTAAATTTCTTCTTAGTCTTTCTCCCCAGGCCCCACCCTTCAGATTTCTATCACCGTGAACTAGTTTAATGTGTAAAATATACAACGTAAAATCCCTGTTTTAACCATGGTAACCTGCTTACAATTCAGTGGCATGAACTACATTCATGATCTTGTGCAATCGTCACTGCTATCTATTTCCAAAACTTGGTTATCACCCCAAGCAGAAACTCTATAACCATTAAGCAGGAACTCCCGATGCCCTCCTCCCCCTAGTTTCGGTAGCCTCTGATCTACTTTTTGTCTTTATGAATTTGCCTAATCTAGATATTTCACACAAATGGACTCATACGTTATTCGTCCCTTCATGTCTGCCTTCTTTCGCTTAGCGTAATGTCTTCAAGGTTCATCCGTGTTGTAGCATGTTTCAGAATTTCATTACTCAATTTAAAGGAATAATAGTCCATTATATGGGCGTGCCACACGTTGTGTATCCATTCATCTGTTAGTGGACACTTGGGTTGTTTCTGACTTTTGGCTATTGTGAATAATGTTGCCACGAACACAGGTGTACAAATATCTGTTTGAGCCCCTGCTTTAAATTCCTTTGGGTGTACACCTAGGAGTGGAATTGCTGGCTCATATGATAATTCTATGTTTAGCTCTCTGAGTAATGACCAAACTGTTTTCCACAGTGGCTGCACTATTTTACATTCCTACCAGCAGTGCCCAAGGGTTCCAATTTCTCCACGGGTTTCCCTGTGGAGAAATAACACTTGTTATTTTCTGTTTGTTGTTGTTTTATTTTTAATTGGAGCCATCCTAGTAGGCTTCTAGGATGTAAAGTGGTATCTCATGGTGGTTTTGGCCATTTGTATATCTTTGGTGAAGTTGTGTTTTATGAGATACAGTTTACACACGGAGAAATGCATGACTCTTAAGGGTACGGCTCAATGAATTTTGACAGGTGAATATAAACATATAACTATCACCCAGATCAATATATATGATGTTTCCATTACCCTAGAAATTTCTCACCTATAGTAATCCCCTTCACTGTTTTTTTTTTTTTTATCACCATAGATCAATTTTGTCCGTCATTGGATTTCATTAAATGGAATCAAATAGCACGTACTTTTTTGTGTCTGGCTTATTTTGTTCCATGTAATGAGTTTGAGATCTGTTTGTATTGTTGCCTGTATCAGGATTTTGTTCTTTTTGGTTGCTGAGTGGTATTTCTAAGTTTGAATATAGCAGAGTTTGCTTATCCGGTCTCTTGATGTCGAATATTTGGGTTGTTTGCAATTTAAAGCTTCCCTAAACATCCTTGTATACACCTTTATGTGGATATAGACTTTATCTGTCTTGGGAATATACCTGTGAGTGGAATTGCTGGATCGTAAGGTAGGCGTGTGGTATGTTTTATTAGAAACTGCCAGTTTTCCAATATGGTTGTTCCATTGTACACTCCCACCTGTGGGGAGCCCCGAACCATCACCAGCATTGGGTATTGTCAGTCTTTTTAATTTTAGTCATTTTGGTGGGTGTATCTCAGTGTGGGTTTAACTTGCATCTCCCTGATGACTAAGGATATCAAGAACCTTCACATTTGGAAAGGTTATAATTAAAATTTTTACATGAAAGAGAAAATCAAGTTGCAAGACATTAAGGAACACCTGAAGCACAGACAGCCCTAAGCCCAGAATGTTCTGTTGAAGCTGTCCACCCTGACAGCCATGAGTCAGACAGACAGATGTCAGTTTCAATTACATCTTAAATCACAAAGGAGTTGCCAAATCAGTTTAAAAAGGCGAGTGGGGAGGGCACATATTTAATGACTATTTTGGAAATAGAAAGAAGAAAATGGGGAGGCTCCCCCCTTCCACCTCTCCTCTCACCTGAGAAGCAGCATTTTAGAAGGAAAGTCTGCTCATGACACACCTCGCTTAAGACCTTGAGTGGTTCTCCATTAGCCTCAGGTGCAATTCAGACTCCTTAGCCCATGTCAACCCTTAGGACTTCATGAGCTATCTTCCCCGCCTGTGTGGGCAGCCAGGTGAATCTACTTGTAACTTCCCCAATTCCCCAGGAGCTGTCAGCTCCCAGCCTTTGCTTGTCTGACACTTGGACCACCGTCCCCGTCCTCCCTGGCACCTTGGGATTCCTGCCTTTGTTTGACTGACCAGGCCTAGCTGGGTGGGTGCCTTCCCCCAGCCTGGACCTGTGTCCAGTCCTCTGTCCCCTGTGGGAAGGCTTGTCATCACTGTTGACTTTCCTGTCTCTTTCCTCAGGCTGAATGTCCTAAGGGGTAGGACTGTCTGATTCCAAAGTTCATCTTTGTCTTCTCAACACCCAGCCCAGGTACCTGTGGACCATCTGTACCAGCTTGTTGGATGGAGACCGAATGCTCGGTTGGGGGAGAGGGAGTTCTGGTAGCAGTGCCACCCCCCTCCCCTGGGACCCTGCTTTCCATTGCGTTTGTTCTATTACATACATTGTAGGGCTAAGAGTCAATCTATAAGGCAAATTACAAACCACAAAGTCTTGCTATCTCACATTCTCTCTGTGACTTCTCCATCCCAGCCCAGACAAGAGGATGCGATTCGCCCTGGTGAGACCAGGGGTGACTCAGGGTGAGGCATCAGGGAGCAGGTGGCAGACAAGACCACTCAGGGGGCGTTTGAGAGGGTACTGTTGGCACCTGGGCCAGGACCAGGCGAGAATCTGATACATGTATGACAGGAACTGGGCATGACAAGAAAGTGGACACACCTCCCCATGAAAAGAAAAACCAATCAAAACTAAAATTAACAGGAAAAGCAAGCTGAGCTCTGTTTCTGAGATCCCGGAAGATGGGACCGAGAAGTCTGTACCCTAGGCTCCCAGGTGTAGTGATAGCAACCATCACCGTCCATCGGAGAGCCCCAGCCTGTGCCCCAGGGGCCCTCATACTTTATGTCCTACAGACCAGCTGTGGGCTTGTGAAAATGTAGGCTCTGACTCACTAGGTCTGGGCTGGGGCCCAAGGGTCTGCATTCCTAACAAGCTCCCAGGCGATACTGCTTACTGCTGGCCCAGCGACCCCCACTTTGAGTGGCCAGGGTCGACCCCGAACCAATCAGAACACAGTAGGTAGATGGTTTGGGGGAATAATTACCCAGGTTGTTTATCCTCCATCGATTGGATTGGATTGTACTAAGGGATGCCACCTTCTGTGTGACCCAACCCAGTACCTGTGCATTACAGACCTAATATTTGAGGAAGAAATGGCCTTGAAAAACAGTTGTAGAGTTTTATTATCATGAGTAGAACGTCTCGTTGTCTGAGAGCCTGCGGCAGAGCAGCTGGATGGGAGCTTTGGGGTGAGAAGCACTTGGAGTAAGTTAAACATCAGCAAGGGTTTCAATTCTTTGAGGCCAACAGAATAGACAACTTGGATTTCTTTCTTGAAACTTTATGGAGGGTTTTTGTAAGAAATTCATAAAGTTGATCATAATCTACAGACCCTGAAAGGTCCAATTTGTTTTTCATTTATTGATTGCTTGCTGGATGGTCAACTTACTTAAACCCTCCCCGTTTTTTTCCGGAAGGGGATAAGCAGCAGCTTCCTCTTGTTTGTACTGTTTCCTCCCAGCCTGTGAACTTGCCGTTTACTGCAAGCAGGAGATTGGGAAGCTTTATCAGAACTTTGCTTCCTTAAAAATTTAAAATTATCTGATTATTAAATCGAAGTAAGTTCATGATAGGAAAAATGGGACTTTTTACTACAGAAAAGTATAAAGAAAAAGATGTCACCTATATGTCATCAGCCAGAATCAATCTCTACTGAAATCTTGGTGCATTTCTTACTAGTTTTTTTTTTTTTTTCATGCATTGTTGATGCAGAATTTTGCAGGCTAGTTTAAGTACATATATTTTTCATTTTTTAAGTTAAGCCTTTCCTCATGACTGAAATTCTTTATATACCTCATTTTTACTAATGTTTGATAACCTATAAGATTATATAATAAGAACACGTTCTTTAACTTTTTTAAATTTCAAAAGGAGAACATTTTTGAAAGAAGGAAGAAATAGCGTTGTTCTCACGTCTTCTGAGAATGTAATGAGTCTTGATTTAAGCCCAAAAGGAAAGTTTCCTTAGCTGCTTTGTAGCATTAATTATATCTCTCTTGTAACTAGCATAATATCTAGTAGTAGCTCTTCAATGGCTGAGTATTAATGAGATACTAGTATATTTTATTTAATTATGTATTTCTTTATATAAGCATATATTCAACCTGAATCCAAGGATCCAGTTCTCAGGATGAATTTATTAACATAAATTGTCGCAGACCAGCTAGAGAATGGACTTGAGGGTACGGAGAGGAGGAAGGGTAAGCTGGGACAAAGTGAGACAGTGGCATGGACATATATACACTACCAAATGTAAAATAGATAGCTAGTGGGAAGCAGCCGCATAGCACAGGGAGATCAGCTCGGTGCTTTGTGACCACCTGGAGGGGTGGGAGGGAGGGAGACACAGGAGGGAAGAGATATGGGGACATACGTATATGTATAACTGATTCACTTTGTTATACAGCAGAAACGAACACACCATTGTAAAGCATTTATATTCTAATAAAGATGTTAAATAAATAAATAAATAAATAACTTGTCTCAGTACCTGTGGGCTTCAGAAGACTGTGACTGGATTTTGGATAGTCTGTCCTTAGGACTTGCTGGTGTTTGTGTTAACTTATCTTATGCGGCACGGCATCACCCCCAAATATAGTGGCTTAAAAGAACAATTAGCATTTATTTTCACTCACAGTTCCCGAGGCTCAGGAATTCAGGGGCAGCTTGGCTGGGCAGTTTTGACCCAAGGTCTCTACGTGAGGTCGCCGTCAGATGTTGGCTGGGGCTGTATGAGCTGAAGGCTTGCCTAGGGTTGGAAGACCAGGCCCCTGGTGTGTGGATAGGGGCTAGGGCAGCATCCCCCGTGGGAGCTCCTTCTCATCGGGGAGGGTGGTTTCTGCTCCATTTGGTTTTCTATAGTTTGCTCTTCCAACTGTTCTCTCTCTTTAAAGGTCTCTGTTGAGCTTTGTGTATCCATTGTAAAAATTCCAAGGCTGACTTCCAAAAGATTAAGTAAATAAAATGGTGAGAGGAACGTGTTATTATTGATGACAATTGACCTGCCTTCAGGTCAGCTGTTAGTTAACAGGTGTGGTTTTCCAACACTGAATACTTGTAAGGGGACTATCTGAAACTCACAGTCATTATTGGGAAAATTAGACAATCTTCTGAGATTATATACCCTTTGCATTAGGAGTATATAAATGAATTAGAATTAGAAGTATTTGGAGATGTGTGTGTGTGTATAAAAAACTGGATTTGAAAAGAGACTATAGTTGAACAAAGTAGTTTCCTAAAATCACTAATAATCTAAGATTATAAATCCAGTGATAGTAAAATTCACATTTTATGCAAATTTTAATCCATAGGGAAATTATTTTGAATTATGACAACCTTGAATTTATTCTACTTCTAATCTAAAGATAAGCCCTGCTGCTCAAAGAATTCTGCTGATATAATTGTATATGTTTTATCTTTAGTAATGTTTGTTATTTCTTTATTTAAAACAGTTTATTAGGCATCTCTTTATTTAAAGCAGGAAAGCATGAATAACAATTAAATATCCTCTGTAACCTCACTGCCAATATTACTTTATCTGTATAATGAAAAAAAAGTGAGTGCCTCGAAAGGACATTGAAACAGATCCCAAATACATAATACAGCTTTGAAGGCTCCTCTCTCACAGTGTTTGGATTGAAGGTGGCCAGTTAAATTTCTTATATCCTCTTTCAGAAAAATAAAAGATCTTTTATGAACAGTGCCGTTGCAGGAGCCATGCACACATTTTAGAAGTTCACACAAAAAGAGGTCATATCACACACAGTTGTCCCTTGGTATCCGAGGGGCATTGGTTCCAGGACTGCCCCCCTCATACCAAAATCCATGGGTGCTCAAGTCCCTTATAGGAAATCATGTAGTATTTGCATAGAACCTACACAATCCTCCTATGTACTTTATTATTTTTTTAATTAATTAATTAATTAATTTACTTATGGCTGCGTTGGGTCATCGTTGCTGAGTGTGGGCTTTCTCTAGTTGCAGCGAGCAGGGGCTACTCTTCATTGCGGCACGTGGGCTTCTCATTGTGGTGGCGTCTCTTGTTGTGGAGCATGGGCTCTAGGCACGTGGGCTTCAGTAGTTGTGGCACACGGGCTCAGTAGTTGTGGCTCGCGGGCTCTAGAGCACAGGCTCAGTAATTGTGGCGCATGGGCTTAGTTGCTCTGCGGCATGTGGGATCTTCCTGGACCAGGGCTTGAACCCGTGTCCCCTGCATTGGCAGGCAGATTCTTAACCACTGCCCCACCAGGGAAGTCCCCCTCCTATATACTGTAAATCGTCTCTAGATTATGTATAATATCTAATTCAACGTAAATGCTATGTAAATAGTTACCAGAACACAGCAATTCAAGTTTTCCTTTTGGAACTTTCTGGAATTTTTTTCCCAAATATTTTCCATCTGCAGTTGGTTGAATCCAAGGATGTGGAACCCGTGGATACGAAGGGCTGAATGTACACTGTTCTGACCTGTGGCTATTTTTATTTTTACTTAATGCTACCCTGTGAAGATCTTTCCACATCAGCTCACGCATTTTGGCCTCATTCCTATTGGGGGTGACATAGTGCCACATAGAGTGTGTGTTTCATTAGCCCGTCATCTCCACGTATAGTATATTTGGGTTGTTTTCAGGCTTTTGCAGGTACAGATCCCTTGACGTACTTTTGATGTCCCTAAAATGAATCCTTCCGACGGCTTTCGTTTTCTTTGAATGCAGCTGTTGTTTTCATGCCTATTATTATTCAGTCCCAAATCAAAAGCACCAGCTTAGAGCGATACTTACCACACTAAAGGCAACTGTCTTCTTTGAGGTTTTCTTGGGACCTCAGGTCATTTCCTTACTTGAAGGTGGAAGTAAGATAAAAAGCCCAGAGCTCATGTCATCGTGTGTCAGCACCTCGGTTCAGAGTAAGTTGAGTACTTGCTCGAGGTGGGAGGTTCTGACACATCTCAGGGGCGTTTCATTCGTTCAGTAAATGCTTATTGAGTGTCTTGCAGACATGGGGCACTGGGGAAAAGTTAAAAAGATGTGGTCTTTCTCCACTTGGAGCTTACCTCCCAGTGAGGAGTGGAGTGTGCAGGGCAGCCCAATGAGAGCATCAGAAGATGGGTAGAAAAGGGCTGAACCAAGATGTGGAGGAGAATCAGACATGCGACAGGCAGGCTGGGTGATGGGGGCTGGAGGGTGGGAGGAAGGGCACCCCAGGCAGAGGTGCCTGCACGACCTGCAGAGGCTCGGAGGCAAGGAAACTGAGGCAGGAGTAGGGACAAGGGATGGCTCTGGGGAGAACCCAACCATAGGGACTTAGTTCAGAAGCCCTGGGTGGCAACCACGCTCAGGCACTAAATGGTACCCATGGAACAGTGGTTCCCCGGTGGGTGGACTGGCCTCGTGTAAGATATTTTTGGAATATGTGGCATGACATGGTTACCAAATTTTTATTTTTCAAGCTAAGAAAGAAATTTAAAAGATAACCCTAAAGTTCCTATCCCTGTCATTTTTATAAAGGAAAGTAAGTTTTATGCCCAGTCAAGTAGCAAAGACATAATCTTAAAGAACAGTTCTTTCCAAGGAAAAAATAAAGAGTAACTATTGACACATTTATAAATATACACTACTATGCATATTATATAATAAGTTACGTTTGGATAGGGTATGTTAACTGTGATAACATACAGCCCCAAATCTCTGGCATTTAAAATAACCAAGTCCTGCTTCTTGTTCATTCACGCTCTTGTGGGTTGGCTGGAGGTGATGGTGGGGCTCTGGACTCCATGCCTGCACACACCCAGGCTCAGAGAGAGACATTCCGGCTCTCAGCTTCAGGGAGAGTCAAGGCAGAAAAAGAAAAGGGAATGTGGCATGTCCTGCACTGTCCCTTAAAACTTCTGCCTGGAACTGACACATGCCATTTTGCTTGCATTTCACCAGCCAATCAGAGAGTCCAGTCGGAGGTCAAAAAGGAGTGATAAACGCAATTCTACCATGTGGTGGGAGGAGTAGATAATGTGGGAACAGTTAGCAACAACCACAACCGATTGTCCTTGTGTTTTTGTTGTGTATCTAGTTTTTGTTGTGTGCCTTCACCAGCTCCTTCCTGGCCCATCACAGACTTGGGTGAGTATGCACCCTCTACATGCCAACGATAGCGTAAGTGAAAGAGAAGGGAGAATGTCCATAACGACATTTTGGAAGAATCCTAAGGCTTACTCAGGACAGCAAAACACACTAGGTGGTGAGCTTCCAACTATTTATTTTGCTGCTAGACTCTGAGTTCATTTATTATTTATAGCTTGACATTATTGAGGCAACAGCTCTCCACAGCAGTTCCCTTTGCCCCTTTCTAGGCGACAAAAGCCTATTCCTGGCAAGTTAAGCACGTCTTAGGGCATCTTCTTAGGACCTGTTGTTTCATTAGTGTCTCATGAAAAATTTTAATGTCGATTACATGTTAAAATCCTAATATTTTGGCCATGTTGGGTTAAATAAAATATTACATTATTAAAATAAATTCCACCCATTTCTTTTTGCTTTTCTTAACGTGGCCACCAGAAAATTTTAAATATGTGGCTTACATTTGTGGCTCCCGTTATATTTCTGTTGGTTAGTGCTGACCGCGAATATATAAAGAACTCAGGCTGATCAATAAGGAAAAGAAGCCAATAGGAATTGGGCAGAGGACATAAATTATTCACTGAAGAGGAAGTGAGGTTGGCCAATACACATATTGATTAGATCTGCAATCTGACTGCTAGTCAGGAGAGTGCAAGTCAAAAACACAATAACAATGTGTACGCATGCAGTTGGTGAAGGTTGAAAAGTCGCTGTTTACTCACAGTACTGGGTATTGATGAGAATGAAGAGAATTGTAACTTTCACACACTGAAGGGGGCGTCTAGGTAGTTGCAGTCACTTTGGAGAGCATTTTGGTACATGTTCTACCCACAGCTAGTCCACTTATCACAAGGGTTCTCACTGGAGAGGCGATTTTGCCCCCCAGGGGACATTTGGCAATGTCTGGAGACATTTTTGGTTGTCATAAATGAGAGTGAGGGATACTGCTGGCCTTTAGTGAGTAGAGGCCAGGGATGCAGCTAAACGTCTCACAATACAGGGGACCGCCACTCAAACTCAAGAGCTATCAAAGGCCCCCAAAGGAAAATAGTTCTGTGGTCCAGAAACTCTGACCTAGGCACGGATTCCAAGGTTGCCCTAGCCTAGGTGCATCAGGAGATACAGATCAAAGTTTTCATTCCAGGGCTCCATATTTACAATTGGGGGAATTTGGAAGCAGCTTAAATGTCCGTAAGTTTAAGGGATAAATGACTCATGAGGGACCCACCCGCAGAGGTACTATACTAGTCACGATGTGGAAAGATCACCCGTCCAGCACTGAGTAAATCAAGTTGCAGGCTCACATGTACGTGGAAATACTATTTTCCATAAATACTTAAACTACAAAATAGTACTTTATGTTTTATGTATTCTGTATAGATGCATGCATGCAGAGTAAAAAATCAAAAGCAAAATCAGGAAGGCTAACCCATCAGCACCAAATAGTGGTTGCTTCTGGGGAGAAAGGTACATGAGGGAATTACTTCTGGAATGTTGACTGCGGACAGAAGTTTGAAGAAATTATGACAAAATATTAGCTTTTGTTATTGTAGCCGATGAAACATGGGTGTTTGTTATAGTACTTTCTGTTTTAGTTTTCTTCAATATTGGATTTTTTTCTCCACGATGAACACGCCTGCGCGCTTGCTGAAGTGCGCCGCGGGGTCGGTAGTATCCAGTGCCAGCCCGTGATTAGGCGTTGTGCCTGGTTCTGTTTGGTTCCCCAGTGTCGACATGGGCCCTGGCACAGCTCAGCCCATGGTAAGTGTTTGCTGCACAAGGTGTACATGGGATGCTCCGTGGGGTTCCTCACTGTGAGCTGTCTGCTGAGAGGTGCTTGGCCACACCCTGCAGTGCGATGACCCCTCGGGACCTGCCTGCTGGCCAAGTGGTCACCCCCAGGCCCAACCGCTCCTCACCAGACCTGGACATGCCCTTCACCCTCTGAACTTCTAATGGCATATTGCAGAGAGTAATCCAGCTGAAGATGCTAAAAATCACACCTCCAAGAGTCTTGTGTGTGTTCAAAGGGAACTAGATGTCATAGCATGTAAATTGCATGCAAATCTGAATGCCTGGGGAGACACTGCAGAGGGGAAGTCTGCTGTTTGGGCTTTGCTGTTGGGTTCATTCGACAGCCCTGACTCAGCCGGGAAGGGTTTCACAACACCATTTCATAGTTCAGTGAAATGTTGAAGACCAGCAATGGTGGGCTTCCTCACAAGCCGCGTGTTTTAGGATTCTCCACCTTACAGGGGGCGCCCTCTCTCACGATCATTCGAGGTTAGGCCCGTGGAAAGGATTTCCACCTGTGGAGCTGGGCTTGTAGCCTCATTACCCACCATTTTTTCTGTAATACATTGAAATAATGAACTGATGTCATGGGAAAATAGAATTATTAAGGCTTTTATAAGATACCCCTTCCCTTTAGAATCTCAGTGGGAGAACAGCTTAATTAGATGGTCGGAAGGTGTTTTCAAAAGACTTTCAGAATGGAAAATCCAAGTCAGTCTTGCGCTGGTCTGTGTGTCTGCATCACAGAGCAAGGCTGAACCAGGAATCCAGTCCCTCATGGGGACCTCATCCCTCTTACTGTGACCAAATGGTATAATTGTACCATTGTATTTGCTGTGATCAAATGGTATAATTTATTTTCATGCTGGATTCGATCTTCATCCCCCAGTGGAATATCCTTTTCTTAAGTCCCGGTATTAATTTGCATCGCCTTTAAAGTTAACAGAGGGAAACTTTGCTGCAGTCTTAGTACTAGAAGGCCAGCCTAGTAGCTGTTTTATTATGTCTGCCTGACAGATTTTCAGGCTCACCAGCAGTCCTCCTGAGATTATGGGCTTTGCTGACTACCTCCCATCAGCCCCTTGACCTCATCAGCTATCCCAGTTGTAAACATGTCTCAAGGAACCCGGAAACAATCCTCAGAGTAAAACGTCCTGTCACACACATCTGCAAAAGTGTTTTTGTTGGTTTGTTTGTTTTGTTTGTTGGGTTTTTTTTGGCCGCACTGTGCGGCACTGTGGGATCTTAGTTCCCTGACCAGGGATGGAACCCGGGTCCCCTGCAGTGGAAGCGTGGAGTCCTTAACCACTGGACCACCAGGGAACTCCCTGCAAAATGTTTTATGAGATACATAACACCAAAGCCACATTTACAGAGTGATAGTTTCGATGAGAATTATTTAAGGTCCGCAAGTTCAGGCATTGTTACTGTGAGAGTTGCTGGGCTCTTTGGCCTTCCACCAAATGTGCAGGAGTGACGCCCGTAAGTGTACGTGCCAGGCCGGGGTTGGGCAGTGCCTGCTGCCCAGAGGGTCCCGGCCATGCCCTTGCCATTGAATGCGATGGTGCAAAGTTCAGATCCACTTACCATCTAGGAAGAAACTTTACTGAAGCCCTAGTCCTCGTTCATTTATTCAACAAGTATATATCAGCTCAGCTATGTTCTCAGAGCTGGGGACCTGGCCGTAACCAACATAGATCAAATTTTCATCCTGGAATTTACTTTCTTGTCATGGTGGTTAATCATAAATGAGATTATCGAAACAATGGCTAACACATTTTACCCAACAAATTATGCCCCCAGTAGCGGTGACGCATGGTCACCTTTTAGAAACATAGTGTAGCTTAAGAAGACCAGAATTCTCAAGTTCTTTCATAAAGTCACATAAACTTTTCCCTGCCCCCGTCGGTGGTATTATTATGGAGAAAGGCATAGACATCAATTTTCAAGTAGCTGAGTGTACTCTCGGTTCTGGACCTAAAAGTTATACAATGAATGGTGGAGTTTTTCCTTACAGTCGGAAATGGGCACTGTCCTGTTTCTTCTGTATGGTCAGGGGAGTTACTCTATTACTGTGCCATATGGCTGTGGGGTTTGTACGTGCGTCTTGGTGCTGCAGTCTCCCCCTTGTTCGTCTCAATCTGTTTCTTTTGCCCACTGCCCCCCTCCCCTCTTCACAGATGGTTCTTTTTTTCAGTTGTTGTTATAAAACTGTATTTCCTCACGAGACTGTTGTTAAACACCGTGTTTGCTTTCTTGTTTTTCATTGTGAAGTAAAGTCGTGTAAGTTCCTCACGAATACGGCTTTGTTTTAAAGAATTCTAATGGTACCAAAATGGAGTGAAAAGTGAAATTAGTTCTCTGAAGTGTTCCTTCCCCAACTACCCTGTATTAATCCGGGGTCTCCAGAGAGCTAGAACCAGTAGAGAGTGTGTGTGTGGTGTGTGTGTATCTATAGACATGTAGAGAGACACATGGTTAGATAGATACGTATATTGATTTTTAGAGAGATACAGCTATATAGTTAGTGAGATTTATCCATAGCTGTCCATTTATATCTGTATCTCTGTATATAGGGGGATAGAGACATTTATTTTAAGGAATTGGTTCACACAATTGTGGAAGCTTGGGCGAGTCCAAAATCGGTAGGGTGGCTGGCAGGCTGGAGACCCAGGGGAGAGGTGTAGTTTGAGTCCAAGGGCAGTCTGCCAGGAGAATTCCTTCCTGCTTGCGGGGGCGGGGGGGAGTGTCATTCTTTTTCAGTTCAGGCCTTCAACTGAGTGGATGAGGCCCACACACGCCATGGAGGGTAATCTGCTTTAGTCAGTATCTACTGATTTAAATGTTCATATCATCCCAAAAATACTGTCACGGAAACACCTGGAGTAACGTTTGACCAAATATCTGGGTACACATAAAACTAACAGACCTCTATTCCCCTTTCTTCTGCAGAGGATGCTAATTCAGTATTTTGGTGCAATCCTTCCAGATGTTTCCGTGCATTTGCTAGTGTGTGTGTCTGTGTGTGTGTGTGTATTGAGAGGTTTAACACACTTAGAGGATGATCTTCTTTCTTCACCCTCCCCTTTCATCTGTTAATGTAATAAATGATGTTGTTAGAATCCTAGTGTTATATCATCCTTTCTTCCTACAAGGAATAGGGCTTTGGTCTGTTTATCTTTGGTTTTTCATGTACAAATGCTTACAATTTTTAAGCAGAAACATCTCAACTTTATTCCGTTATCATTGCTCTGACTTTTCCACCGTATGTAGGCTTTGAAAATTAGGGCTGTATTTCGAGGGCCTAGAGTTTCCAGCTGACCGCTAAATGGGGGCTTCCACTTGTAGGTAGCTTACTTTTTTTTCCCTTAATAATAATATTTTATTCTCATGAATGCTTTGTTTGTAATTTAAAAAATAAACTGTCTGTAGCTTCAGGGAACCACGTGCCAGTGGGCTTCTGACAATTCGGCGGGTGGACAGTACTTTCCTTTGTGACAGGTCCTTTGTTGAATGGTCTTGGGAGGCCGTGGTCAGGGGTTGCTAAAGATGGTAGCTCCCCTCCCAGCTTCCTGTCGGGGGCACTAAGATGACCCAGCCAAAACAGGGTTTAAGTTATAGCTAAACACTAGTTTTAAAAATAGAAATGTCAGTCGTTTGGAACAGATTCCCAGAAAATAGGTGATAAAGGTAATGATTTTTAGTAGTAAGGGAAGTCTCTGTGGAGCCTAGAGCTACTACTTCTGTGTTCAATACCATTTTATCCTGAGCCCTTAAATTGCATTATCTATTTTTTTTTCCTGATAATCTTCATTTCTGACCTAAGGTTATGCTAAGATTTCCAAGGCCGCCATCAGAAGGGGCTTACTTCACATTTAGGGAAGGCTTACCTTAGGGGCTGGAAGGGGCTGTGGTTCTAGAACAGACCCCCTTTTGGTTGGGGTAGGAAGAAGTGGAGGTGAGGCTGATTCCAAAAGAACCAGGAACCAGGAGCCCTGGAGAGCATCCCTTTATTTATTACCTGCCAAAGGGAAGTCTTCCTTTTAACCGGAATCCTTTTTTTTTTTTGGCTATACCACGTGGCTTGCAGGACCTTAGTTCCCTCACCAGGCATTGAACCTGGGCCCTCAGCAGTGAAAGTGCACTGGACCACTAGGGAATTCCCTGGAATCCGTAACTAATGGTTGGGTTGGCAGGATTGGTGAAAGTAGATGTCCTTTGAGATGTTTCTGTAGGGTGGGTTTGAAATATGTGTTAAAAAAACTCTCAGAATAACTCTTTCCTTTAATCCAGAAATACGGCTTCTAAGAATGTCCTCTGAGAAAATAAGAAATGATATGCACACAGCCTCAGCTCTAGGAATTTTCATTGCAGGTTTGACTCAGAGAAAAACAGGAAAAAAATCTCAGAGTCCAAGAATAGGGATCCATTAAATAACTAAGATTCTGCCATATGTATGATACCCCACAGCCGCTGGAAATGTTGACGCAGAATTACTTTTATTGGTAGATGTTGCTGTATATTCCTGACAGACATATAGGAAATAATCCTGTGTTTTGGTTTAAAATTTTTTAAAAAAATGTGTGTGTGGGTGTGTGTGTGGGTGTGTCTCTGTGTGTGTGTCTGTGTGAGATTGTGTGTCTGGACTGAAAATTTTTTTTCTAATCTATGTTTCTGGATGTTTTCTCTGTAGCAACTATGAGCTCCTTGTGGAATTATATAAAAAGGAAGTGGCTACATTTTGTGCAGCATGCCTCATTTATAAGTCAGGAGATGATTGTAGAATATTCGAGAAACACTGTCATCCAAAGAAACTCAGAGTGAGACTGCAGCATTTACGATGCGGGGAATCCCAAGTTTTCTGGACCATTTATGCAGCAGTGAGTTGACAAGTTAGCTGGGAGGATGCAGGTGTTGGGGGCAGTGACCTCTGGTTATCAGAGACACTGAAAGCTTAGAAGTAGAGCCTGCCTGGGCTGACTCCATGCTTGTTTCTCCTTAAAATTAAATTGTTGTGAAACATTTCATTCTGTAGATAGAATGACCTATTTCAAAGAATGCACAAGCAGGAAGGTATTAGATAGCCTTTACTGTAGTCACAGAATTATACAGTTCACTTTGCTGTAGTATGCATGTCAGTGTTAAAAAATGAATGGTATTCTCTAAAACTTTAAAAATTCTAATATTTGACATTTAATATATTTGGGCAGGCAACTAGGAGCCTTATTGAAATAAGCGTGAGGGGTTGCCCGTGCCCTCTCCTCATTCCATGAACAATTACATTCTTATTAAAAATCTGGCAAAAATAGAGCTGGGCCACTGTGGGATTGCCCTAAACTTAAGGTTTGCGTCCCCGAGCGCTGGTGGGTGCAGCTGGCAGGGCTCAGAGTCACGTGATCATTAACTCTGGATCTTGAATTCTTACCCTGGGTTGAATTTTAGGATCTCCCTGAATCCTTTGTTACAAGGTGACTTAATCAGCTTGGGATGCTATAACAAAATACCGTAAAATGGGTAGCTTAACAACAGAAATTTATTTCTCACAGTTCTGGAGGCTAGAGATCTGTGGTCAGGGTGCCAGCACGTGGGGTTCTCGTCCTGCTTCCTGGTGCATGGTGACCACTGTCATCACCTGTCCAGCATCTGCAGGAAAAAACACCCTGTGGTGTTTTCTTTTTCCCAATGTCAAGCGTTGGGGTTTTCTCTGACACCAAATCCATGTCGTTTTTCCACACCAGTTCTCCGACACCAGCAGGGTGTCTAACAATTCAATTCAATTCTGACACTATCTAGAGTCAGCAAGGACTCCATGGGTTAAGGGCTCAGTCCCCCAAGACTGCCCCCAGCTCAGATGCTAGTCGCAGGACCCACGGGCCACCTTCTGCCTGACTGGCTATAAATCTGGGGCTTCCCGCAGCCCCTCCTCGGGTTCAGTAATTTGCTAGAACGACTCACAGAACTTAGGAAAGTGCTTTACATCCTGCTGCTGCTTTATTATAAAGTCTGTAACTCAGGAACAGCCAGATGGAAGAGAAGCACGGGACCAGGCATGGGGGAGGGGTGCGGGGCTTCCATGCTCTCTCCCGGCACCTCTGTGTTTTCACCAACCCAGCAGCTTTCTGAACCCCGTTGTTTAGGATGTTATTGGGGTTTCATTAAGTAGGCATGATTTGCTCAGCTATTAAATCATTGGCCATTAGTCCTTGGACTCAGTTTTCCACCCTCTCCTCCCCACCCCAGAGGTAGGAGTAGGGGTGAGAGGGGCAGTGGAGCTTAAAGATCTAACCTTCTAATAAGCTCTCCTATAGACCAGCCCCCATCCTGAAGCCACCAAGAGTCATCTCGTTAGCATCCAAAAAGCAAACTCTGAGGGTTTTAGGGGCTGTGTGCCAGGAAAGGGGGTCACCACAGCCCCACCTGGTCTCCGTGCTCCCACTCTTAGAGTCTGTTTTCCACCCAGCAGCCAGAATTGATGCAAACTATTGACAGCGGACTGCCCCAAACGTTCCCCATCTCGCTCAGAGCAAACTCCAGTCCTGCCCTGGCCACTGAGGCCACCTGTGGTCACCAGCCTCCAGACTGGTCCCTGGGCAGCCAGGTGTGGCCTTCTGCCTGCCCCTCCCCCTCCAGGTCCCCTTGGCGTCTTCCCCCACCTCCTCGGTCTGTGCCCAGCGCCCCATCTCAGTGAGCCCGCCCCAGCACCTGTTCCAGACTGAGCCGCATGGCCCCGGGGCTCACAACTGCCCTGATCCAGTCTACTTTATAGCACACTTACATCTTAGGTCTGTAGTTGATGCCTCTTCCTCCCGTTAGAATGGAACACCCCGAGGGCGGGGTCTTTGTCCCTGAATTTCCAAGCACAGCATCTCGCTCTTCGCAGCGCTCAGCACACACCTGCGAATGGACCATGGCCAGCTGCTCTAACCTGGTGCTGAGAACCCGGAGTGGGTTCTCACCTCACTCCTGCCCGTCGTGCCCAGCAGGGCAGGGGATGCACGCTGCTGTTGGGTGTTGATGCTTGCTCTTCCCCTCTGACCTGCTTCCCTCTTCATTTCTAGACCGGCCTCATTGTTGCCTGCTACCACGGCTTTGTGGATACTGTGGTGGTCTTAGCAGACTGCCCCCACGTTGACGTCAACTGGCAGGACAGCGAGGGCAACACGGCCCTAATCACGGCTGCACAGGCAGGTAAGACCCAGCTTCTCTTCCCTCCCAGGCAGTGGTGCTGGGGGCTGCACTTGACCTCGCTCCTGAGATTGACGGCAGAAGGATGTAGTTGATCAGAGGTCGTGCTTTACTGCTAAGAGGGACAAGGAAAGGGCTGAAGGTGGGTGACATTCTCTGTGTGTGTTTGGGACAGTGTGTTGCTGCGTCCAAGCTCATACTGCTCTCTGCATGACAGGCTGGTCAACCCAGAGGTGAGGTGTTAGGGTGAGGAACAGTGACTTTATTCAGAAAACCAGCAGACCAAGAGGATGGTACAGGTGGACTGGTGTCCCAAAGAACCGTCTTCCGTGAGTTAGAATTCAGGCTTCTTTTATACTAAAAGGGGAGGGGGTGTGGCTGGTTGTGGGAAACTTCTTCCTGCCAGAATCCTTCGTTCTTGCAGCTGTCTGAGCAGGTCTGGTCACAATGTTCCTATAAACCTCCAACAAGACAGTTGTTTTCTGTTTTGCAACTTTTTATCTCTATGTGGATGGAAAAGCGTTACACCTTTAGAGGTCAGGGCCTGGAGAACGAGCTCTCCTGTATATTTCAGGCTATAGGCAACATTCCTTTACAAAAGGTGCAGAGCCAGCATGACTAAGCACAGGCGACAGAGCACAAAGGTGAGAGCAAAAGGAATAGACCTAGTAGGGAGTCAGGTCTGCTGTCTGTTCCAAGTGCAGTTTACGCACTAGTGCAGGACTCAGCGTGGGGCAGAGCTAGCTCTGAAACTGCCCGAAGCCTTTCCACATGAAGCTGCCCCGGAAAGCCAGCTCCACGTCCCCTACCCCAGAGCACTGCACCCCACCCTGTGCTCCCGGGATCTGGGAGGTGCTGGTGAGCTCATGAGTGGAAGAGGCACTAGTGACAGTGAATGTATACAAGTGGACGTGTTTATGAGGTAACCTTGCACTTGGCTTGGGGATGTAAAGGAAACCAGGGACTTCTTGCGGAGAGTGTATCAGTGTAACAAGGTGAGGCTGGTAGTGAGAGCGCTTTGTAAAGGGTAAGTGAACTTCGTCCTGGGATGTTCATCTCCAGAGGTGGTCCTTATGCCAGCATTGCCAAGTGCCCTGTGCACAGCTCTCCTCTTCTGGAATTGTACTCAGACATTTTGGGGACAAACATGAAACTGTGCTCATCCCTTCAGAACTGCGCTTCCTTTGTAACCGTGGTACTAACCGGGTTTGTAATAGACCACTTTCAAAATTCTTGGCCGTCAAAATTACATCTGTTGCATCACTCAGGTCCTCAGTTTCCAGCAGAGAAGCTACTTCTGGCTGAGTTAGGAAGAAAAGGCGTTTGTTTATTAAAGAATGTGGGTCACCGTTGCTGAGAGTTGTTGAGAACCAGACTCAGGGCCGGGACGCTGCAGAAAATGCCCCAAACCACACAGCGTGTTGACTGTGGAAAGGGAATTTCTGCCGCTGCCACCCAAGGGGGACTTCCCTGTCCTGTCTTGCATCACAGGCCCCTGTGTCTAATCCAACGTGGGTGACTGATTGCGGAGCCCAGTGGAAGCAGAGACTCAGCACCTTGCAGTTTTGTCCCCATAACGGGAAGTAGTCTGTGCTCACCTGCTTTTCAATCGAGAAGCCTAAGGCAGAAACCCCCCCAAACTTAGCCAGGTGTCAGGGCTGTGCTCACACACGTCCACCTCGTCAGGTGGCAGGGCGTGAAGCTTTCCCTGCGTGGAGGCGCTCCAGACTTTGAAAGCCCAGGTGCACAACGTCCTGAACAGCAAAAGAGTAAAAGGATATTGTGAGAGGCGTTCAGTGACCGTGACCTGATCACTCATTACCCCCACTGGCCAAGAACCTGGGCAGGGACCAGGGGTGGTGAAGTGAAGGGCACTTCTGCCCTTGAGTAATTGTCCAGCTAAATGGCCATCTGATGGGACTCTGATGAACAGGTGCGCTGAGAGCCTTGGCGTGAGAACACCCCGTCTAGCCTGGTGGTTTGGGACAGGGGTCGTGGAGGGGGTGGGCATTGAGCTGGGCATTGCAGAGGTCAGAGGGAGGCCATGCCAGCCGATGCACCACAGAGCTTCAGGACCAATAGGGAGCCAGGCATGTCTTAGGAAGAGCCAAGGACCATGTGTGTCTAGGATGGGGGAGGGGTGGCCCCACGAGGAGGCAGGGGACCAGGTCATCAAGGGCCTAGATACAATGCGAGGGAATGCGTTTGAGTGGCGTGAGGCTGGGTGTGTGGTGACGGGCGAGATGATCCTGGTGGGCACAGAGGCTGTTTCAGAGAGCAGAGAGGGAGCAGAAGCCGAGTGGCAGAAGGCTCAGGTCCTGGTGGTCGTGATGGTGGGCTGTAGGGGAGAGGTGGGTCTGGGCTGGCTTTCAGCCTTTGGAATGCCAGCTCAGAGGGATGTACATGAAAGGAGCGGTGGTCGGAGAAACGTTGCCTCCACTCGGTCCCCAGGCCTTTGAAATGCTGAGCCATCTAAGTAAGAGGTCTTCACGGCAGGAGGAAAGTGTGGAGCGTCAGACTCCAGTCCCTGCCGGAATACAGAAGGGATGCCAGGCGTTCCTGAGCAGCAGGGCCAAGGCATGGACGAGAGCACGAGTCTCATCCCGGAGTATGAGAAAGTACGAAGGCGAAGTTACTTATTGATTTGCGAGAGCTCTTTATGTATGTAGGGATATTAGTGGTTGTTTAATACCCATGAGGCACTTTCTGAATTCTTGCCTGTTTGAAAATGTTTTTATTTTGTTTTCATTCAGAAAATAACAACTTGTCTTTTGCTTTTTTTTAAAAAAAATTTCATGTTGCAGAGGAATAGTCTAAGAGTCCAGCCTAATTTTTGTCTTTGTTGATACCCTGTTTCTCAGCCTATAAAGATCTCCTGCCCCCTATCCTTGAGAAGAACCCAACCAACCACCACCAACAAAAAAAAACCCAACTGTCACTATCGTATATTTCCATTCCTGCTCTCTGTGTTTGACTTATATTAGGCATATTTTTACTTCAGGAAACACTTTTCTGTTATCTCTTTGAACACTGCATCTGCCTTGTTTTGTTTTTGCTTTCTGGGGTTCCCTCCTCTTAGGTGTAGGTTAGGTCCTCACGTCACAGCTTTCTCTCATCATTGTTTTTTTCTTTTCTATCTTCTACTCCAGGATCTGTGGAAATGCTTCATATTTCTTCATCAGTTTGTTTTTATGCTATTCATTGGGTTAAATTTATTTTTTTCTTCATGAGAATACTTATGTCTTAGCCCGTTTGGGCTGCTATTACCAAAATACCATAAATTGGGAGCTTAAACAATAGAAATTTATTTCTTACAGTTTTGGAGGCTGGAAGTCCAAGGTCAAGGTGCTGGGCCATTTTGTTCCTGGCATGCATGTGGCATCTTCCTGCTGTGTCCCTGTACGGTGGAGAGAGTAAGATCCAGGTCTCTGGTGTCTCCTTTTATGAGGACACCAGTCCTATTGGATCAGGCACCACTCTTCTGACCTCATTTAACCTTAAGTTACCCGCACAAAGTCTCCATCTCCAGTACAGTCACGTTGGGGGTTCGGGGCTTCAACATAGGAATTTGGAGGAAGATAACGTTTAGTCCATAACGCTCATCTTTAAGCAGAGCCTGTGCTTCCCTGAACTGGTTTATTTAAGTCAAAGATGACACAGGTCCTTTCAAGGTTAGAGAGAGGCCCAGCAAAGGGAGAAGGAAAGGGATCCATGTGCTTTCCAGGCTCTGGGTCTGAGGCCTGGGGTGCAGAGGGAGAAATCCAGGCGGGGCTGAGGGCAGTCACAGCGGCAGCTCCCGTCCCTGGGCTGCAGGCGTGCGGTGGGGCAGCGGTCTGTGCCGGCCAAGGTTGAGCACCACACACCCCTACCTGGTGTCGTTTCTGCTGGCCGCAGGAGCTGGGCGTGGGAGCACCTCAGGTCTCCTGCTTGGCTCATGTGCCTGGGCATTGGAAACGGCATCAGTGGGTCTCCGTGCATCCCCGCAGCCCCCCTTTTTCCCTGGGGCACTGCTGGAGTTGCCCCAGGTCTACTCAAACACATGTAATGCACAGACTCATGGACTTTGAGAACAAACTTATAGCTACCGGGGGGAAGGGTGGGGAGAAGGGATAGTTAGGGAGTTTGGGATTGACACGTACACACTGCTATATTTAAGATGGGTAACCAACAAGGACCTGCTGTACAGCACAGGGAACTCTGCTCAATGTTATCTGGTAGCTTGGGTGGGAGGGGAGTTTGGGAGAGAATGGATACACGTATATGTACGGCTGAGTCACCTGAAACTATCACAACATAGTTAATCGGCTCTACCCTAATATAAAATTAAAAGTTAAAAACAGAAACAAAAACAAAACCCTGTAATGCCCCATCCTTCCCTACAGCTGGCTCCTGTCTCCACTGCCTCTGACAGAAATTCCTTTCTGGAATTCTGGCCAGTGGATGGTGTCCTTCTGTGGTTTCTCGTACCGATAAGGCTTCTCCCTATTGCTTTGGTCATGGGCGGGAAACTGGGACAGGGGACAAGACTCCTGTGTTCATGGCCCTCCTGCTGTGACCTCAAGAGCGCTGGTGGTCCCCAGTGGAGCCTCCCCTCCAGACAGAGTTAGACTGGAGGGCAGTTGGCAGGACTCATATGGCTGGGGTGTGTTTAAGTGTATGGGTACCAGAGGTGAGGGCGTGGCAAGGGGGCGGGGATGTGACCCAGACCGGGTCGTGCAGGAGGCTGGCAACGTGGTGGCCATCCTGGGTGCTTTCTCCACTCAGCTGATGTTCTTATAAGCTGATCGTAGAAAACGATACACAGTGTTTGGAAAAAAACAACACATAAGCAATTAAACACATAAAGCAATTAAACTTAAGGGTGAAGATCTCTTAGCTCCTCACTCTTAGTTCTTTCCCATTTTACTTTCTAGAGGTAATAACCATTGTTAACGACTGGATGCGTAGATAAGTTCCTTTCCATCTTCTTTTATAGAAACAAAATATTGTAACGTATTTTCTCTTTTTCCTGGCTTCCACGATCCTCAGCCTATTGACTGATTCGTCCAAGTTCTGTCTGTAGTGTCTGTTTCTTAACCACTCTCACCTCTGCGTGGTCCCCGCTCCCTCCACGGGGGCTCTGAGCCCTGGGACACCCACCCAGGGCTTCGGGGGCGGGGGAGGCCTCCTGGCTCTGCCCACCGGAGCTTTAGGATTGAATTGTTTAGGGGGAGGGGAAGGAGGGAGAGTATGGTTCTTGTGCTACTTTAAAAGAAGTCCAGGGCTTCCCTGGTGGCGCAGTGGTTGAGAGTCCGCCTGCCGATGCAGGGGACATGGGTTCATGCCCCGGTCTGGGAAGATCTCACATGCCGTGGAGCGGCTGGGCCCATGAGCCATGACAGCTGAACCTGAGCATCCGGAGCCTGTGTTCTGCAACGGGAGAGGCCACAGCAGTGAGAGGCCCGCGTACCGCAAAAAAAAAAAAAAAAAAAAAAAAGAAGTCCAATTAGAAAGCATGTCCTTCTTTCTCTTAATTGCCTCCATGTAAGGAAGCGATTTTTCCCTAATTTATTGCTGCAGGAGGTCATGACCTCACGGGGCTGCTTCCCCCTCTGAGAGCAGCCTTGAGCTTGTTACTGAACCAGACTTGGGTCTACTCGCCGCAGGCAGTAAAGCCAGTGTCCTGACAGCAGGTGCGGTGGAGGAGAGGGCAGCGTTCACTGCAGGCACCAAGCAAGGAGTCCAGGCAGCTAGGGTTTAAAAGGCCCGAACTCCCCAGAGGCCTTCAGGGAGAGGTTTTTAAAGACAGGGTGAGGGAAGGGGCTGTGGGGTGTGTGATCAGCTCGTGGACGCTCTTCTGATTGGCTGGTGGGAAGTAACTGGGAGTCAATATCATCAACCTTCTGGTTCCGACCCGTCTGGGGGTCTACATGCCTGTGGGGAGCATACGGTTAACTTCTCCCACCTGGTGGGGACTTTGGGATCTGCAAAATAGCTTCAAGGACATGACTCAGATTCTATCGTCTATAGCCCTTGAGGAGGAACTCAAGGGCCTTGACTTTGTGTGATGGCGAAACCATTATTAATTTGTCTGACTTGCCTGTTTTCCTTTGTTTCTGCGTTTTCTCACTTCTCCGATTAAATTTGTTCTTTGGAACTCGGGGGAGGCCCATGAGGCTAAAGTTTTTCTACCAACAAGAGGAAGGCAGAGGACACAGGGGGTGGTAGTCTGTCCCGTGAAGGCCTCATAGGGTCCTGCCCGGTTACAGGCGGGATCGCTGTCACCCACAGGTGGGTAATCTATGTTTTAACCCAGATTTGGTTAAAACACGGATTTCTGGGCCCCGCCCCAGGAGTTCTGGATTGTGTAGGTCTGGGGTGGGGCTCGAGACTGTGCCTTTCAGTGAGTTCCCCGGTGATGCTGATGCCGCTGGTCTGGGGACCTCACTCTGAGAACTGGGGCTTTCCATGTTCCTATACCGAATGATGACCCAGGGTGTCTGTCAGTGGGTATAAGAGCCAGGGGTGGGGTGGGGTAGGGGTAGTTCATGGACCTGGGTGAGATGTCAGAGGGACACAGAGCTGTCACTAAATCAAAGGGAGAATAAAGGAAAGCAACTGAGCATCTGCTCATGACTTTCATGTACTGTTTGACCAAAGAGAGGCTGTTTGGGCTTTCAGCTGATAGCATCAAAAGATGTCCCGTTTTAATCCAATTCCATAACCAGCTTTATTTATTTGATGATGTCTTAATTCCAAAAGATGTTTAGTAATACATGCTTACAGTGAAAAATCACCACAGAAGTATTATTATATAAAAAAAAGAAGTCCCTTTTCACTCTCCCCAATTCTCTCATTGACTGACCACGTTCCAGCTGGTTACATTTCCAGAACTCACTCTCTCTCCTTTTAAACACAAAGGGTGTGCATGCACCTTTTATTTCCGTGAATGGGGTAATTCTGTAGAGACTGTGATTTTAATTTTTTTCACTCAGTCTATCTAGGAGATCTTTCCGTGTAGACTTGTGCACACGAGATTTCCCTGCCTCTTACAGCGGCACACCCGAGTGGTGGTGTGTTCGGCGCCGTGTCCCCCGAGTCCAGTTAACTGAGACAGTTCGGTAAGCCATGGGTCATCCATTCTATACAAGATCCTCTTTTTTTTTTTTTTGCTGTACGCGGGCCTCTCACTGTTGTGGCCTCTCCTGTTGCGGAGCACAGGCTCCGGACTCGCAGGCTCAGCGGCCATGGCTCACGGGCCCAGCCGCTCCACGGCATGTGGGATCTTCCCGGACCGGGGCACGAAACCGTGTCCCCTGCATCAGCAGGTGAACTCTCAACCACTGCGCCACCAGGGAAGCCCCACAAGATCCTCTTTTAAAACAAATATTTATTCAGCAGTCACTTCATGTCCAAGGGCTGTGCTAAGTGCTGGGTCTACAGGGCGGGCAAGGGCACACGTAACCCCATCTCCCAAATTTAAAGTCTAGTGTGCACGGGTTTCTGAATGAGGCTGTTTCAGACCACGCCGGAGTGGAGCCCTTTGTGTTGATGGGCTGGGGACGAGGGGCGCATCTCTGAGGAGGGCGTACCTGTCAGCATCCCGGCCGGAAACAGGTGGAGCGGCAGGTGTGCTCAGAGTCTAAGCTGAGGAATGGGTAAGGGGGCTGTGAGTAGAGGTGGCAGCAGAGCTCAGGGGCAGGCCCTGGAGAGGGAGAGAGCCCGGGAAGGCTGCCCCCAGGAGCTGGGACCTGGGACACCTGGGCCACTCAAGGAGGGAGGTGGGCAGGGGACAGGGGCTCATACCCGCCCTCCTTCCACCGGGCCCCTGCTCAGTCACACCTGAGACTTCAGGGCTAAGGAACCCGGCAGGTGTGGTCTGTGGCGGTCAGAGCAGGGCAGAGAAGGAAAGAGAAGAAATGCACGGATAGATTCTTAGAACTCAACCGCTTCATCAAAGGACGCCCACCTTTTAAATGTGCACATTTACGTAGCCCCTGCCAGTGGCCTTTAGGAAAAGCTGTACCAATTTATATTTCCCACCACGTTCCCAAGGGTTGAGAGTTTGTCAACTCAGAATGGACTTCGCTTGCTCTTTGTGTTTCCCTGATTCTTATTGGAGCCTAGGATCTGCTGCAGTGCTTTTGGGCGCAGTCTACTGAATACCCAACAAAACAAGCTTCAACGATGAGGAAACAGTCTTCTCTTGCAACATGATGTGTCTGAAGGCAACAGTTGGGGGGTTGCTTCACCGCATGACTTCCTGATGTCAGGACCTGGAGCCGGCTTCTCAGAAATGCTCCTGACCTTTTGCCTCATGATCCCAAGATGGCCTGGCAGCTCCAAGCAGTGTGGCTTCACGTTACAGCACAGGAGGCTTCAGGAAGGAGGAACAAATCCCTGTCCGTGTTCTGTTCTCTAAGATGGGACAACATCTCCAGAAGCCTCCAGCACAGCTTCAGTTACATCTGCCAGGGTTGCATCACACACCCTGCCCCAGGCAAAACGAATCGCTGGCCAGGGCGGTGGAGTGACCTCAGTCACCTTTGGCCCCCGCAGAATCTGTGTGGTTAAGGAAAACTGTAAAGTGACCACATGTTTCTATTATTTGATATCGCAGCTGTGTAGCTCATCTGAGAGTCGGGAGTGTAAATGAGGATGCAAATGCCTGGGTCTGCCTGGCCGTGTTCTCTGCGAAGTCTCACCTTCTCAGGTCCTTATGCAGAATAAAGATACAGCTGAATCTAAGTTAGGCCTTTACGATGGAGAGGATATATGAAAATAAAGCCTCAAATAATCCCTAAATCTCATTCAGCCAGTAATTTCAATTTCTACCTTACTTCCCCTAACAAAAGTATAAAGTAGGATATAACCAAAGAAATGAATTACACGCCCCGGGGATGGCGTTAGGTGTTTACTTTCTCCGTTTCTTCTTCCCCTTGAACAGAAGAGCAGGAGTAAGATGAAGTGAGAAAACTGCAGGGGTCCTTCTGAACTGGTGATACTATCAAGCTGGTTCAGTACAAGTAACCTCTGGTGCGTCCTTAAAACTTGTTATTCCTTGAAATTATCTTTAAGATTTTGGAGGAAATGCACTGAGAGCCAGCCTGGCATTATTCATGTCACTTGTTTGCTGGGGACAGGGTGGCAGTGAGGCTCCCAGGAGTGGCTGGCAGGCTCAGGCTGCCTGTGTGTGTTCTGAATTGTGAACTGGATTTGGGGAGTGTCCTGCTTCAGAGGAGAATGTAGGACTTGGCCTGAGGCAGGCCAACGCCTCTTCATTGTATTTATCTTATTATCACTACAGCCGATCACGATTTCTAGTCTGACTTCATTGTGATTTTTATGGATTTTTGAAGTGTTTTCCTTGTACTCGGTTTCTACTGTTTTAAGTACATTAGAACTTGGCACGTCTCTGAGGTTTCCTAGCATCGCCTCGCCTTTTCCCATAAACTCCATTTTTTGGAGCCTTTCTGACTGAGCACAACAATGCCACCTCCTTCGCAGCAGCTGGCCCTGCTCCTCGGTCAGACAAGAGGAAAGCCTGTCTGTGCTGCCCGTCCCCTGCTCCCCTTGTGCATTTTCTCCTCCTCTGGATGGGGACGAAGAATCTGTTCTCTTCCTCAGTGCTGCTGGGACCTGATATTTCCAATCAACAGTTCCCTCTGCTGGCCTGGTTTGGAAAAGTATATTTTGAGTACCTGGTGTCAGACCCATCAAGTCTTTAGACAACCCTAATTCCATTTTTAGGTCTGCACACGTTTATTGTCTGTTTCCTTTCCTTGAATAAAGGAATAAACAAGACATTTAGCCCATCATTGGTACCCAATTACATGTTGAATTAATAATTGTGATGGCCATGTAATCTTAGTTAATGTGGGTTATGGCTTGAAAATTAGCAACCTTTTTGATAAGTGAATTTTTTCAAGGGAGAAGTAGGAATCCTTCCGCCCTTTTACTTACTAAATATTTATTGAGCTTGCAGTCAGTTGGAAGTTTTGAACTTATGAGCAACAGTGGTGGCTGTGGGAATCCACGGCCACCTGGAAATGTGGACCATGAGGCATGATGGTTCAGGTGCCTAATCCAGGCTTGGGGGACCAGGGCAGAGCTTCCAGTGTAAGGGAAGGCTCATCAGGTAATTGGGTAGAAAGCAAAGAAAGAGTATACCAGGCGGGGAACTAGCCTGGTGCGAAGGCCACCAGATTAGAGAAAGTGTGGTACACGGCTGAATTAAAAAGAGGGTTATGATTAAAGAGTCGAGGAGAAGGGCATTGGTGCAAGAGCTGAGGATGAAGCGGGGATATAGGGGAGGAAAAATAACCTTCTCTCTACCCTTCTGGGTTCCCAACTGAGACCCCTGTAATAAAAGACTAACAAGAGAGGACCAGACATCTATAAACACGCGTGTGTAAATGGGGGACACCCAGGGAAAAATGAATAACTCAAGGAAGTGGCTTAGAACTCTGGCTTATACGTCATCTTCCATAAAGAGCAATACATTTGTGGAGAAATGACAGGACAAGGGAAAGCAGTTTTTGAAGAGTTCTCATCACAAAGAAGAAAAACCATCCCCCCCACCTTTTTGGTACCTATGTGAGATGATGGATGTTAACTAAACTTACTATGGTAATGTTTCACAATATATGTAAGTCAAATCATTATGCTGTACACCTTAATTTAACACAGTGATATATGTTAATTATATCTCAGTAAAACTGGGGAAACATAAAGCAATAAAATAAGAAAATGTATGTCCTGCTTTTAGGCAAATGAGGGAGGACAGGGAACTTTTCTTGTAATTGCTTCTTCTCAGTTGCCTTCAGCTCAAAATAAATGTCAAAGTTGCATGTTTTGAGGTGGCATATTCTGCTGCCCTTCAGAGAGCAGGGTCAGATAAAGAAGGAGCTAGCTAGTTAAAGAGTTGAGACTCATCTAAAGAGTAGAAGCCATGACGGGTTTTAAGTAGTTGTTGTGCTGGTCAGAAGAGTTTCTTGCTGGTAGTGTGGAGAATGGGGCAGAAATCGGACCAGGAAGTCCAGGTAGGAGAGGGGTGGACCCCAGGAAGGATGTGGTGGCCCTCATCTAGGTTAGAAGTGGGGATGGAGAAACATGGACAGGTTTGGAAGATGTTTAAGAGGTGGCATTGGCAGAATTCCATGATACTTGGATGGGGAAGGGATTAGGGGAGGGCTGAAGAGAAAGCCCAGATTTCTGTCTTGGGCACCTCTGTCAGTTATTGGTGGTATTCATCATTGAATAAGGAATGTGGGTGAGAGGAGCAGGTTTGGAAGAAACACGTTTTGGGTTTGATGTGTTGAGTTTGCTTTGTTGGTGGGATGCCCAAGATGAAATATCCAGTAGAGATATTTAGGTAAGAAACTCAGAAAGAGAGATTAGCTAGCAATAAGTGATCTGGAAGTTTTAGAATGATAACTTGATCCATGAGAGGGGATAGGATCACCAAGGGAGAGTGTAGGGGATGAGAAGAGGGCTTAGTCATATGTCTGAGGAACAGTGGCATTTCAGAAAGCAGAGAACAGAAGAATTCACAAAGAAAATTGAGAGAGAAGTGGAGAGAGAGGAAGAAAAGCAGAAGGGTGAGCTATCAGGACATTTGCAGAAAGTGTTTCAAAAGGATGGAACAAGCAAGTGGTAAATGCTACAGAGATGTCTAGTAAGATGGGAACTGACTAGTAACCATTGGATATTGCTACAAGACAGTCATTGGGGAATGATGGAAGACGGTTTCAGGAGAATTGGTGGGGGGTATAAGTAGCAAGAGTGAGAGTAGAAGACTCTGGAAGTTAGCCTGAAAAGGAGTCAGATGACTGGTGGTGGGTGGCGAGAATACAAAGACAGGTCCTGGGGATTACTGTTGGTCACTGCAATGAACTGGATGTTTATGTCTTCCCTCCAAATTAATATGTTGAATCCTAATCCCCAAGTGATAGTAATAGGAGGTGGGGCTTTGGGGAGGTAATTAGGTCATGAGGGTGTAGCCCTCATGAATAGAGTTAGTGCTTTAATACAAGAGACTCCAGAGAGCTCCCTCACCCTTTTTTCCATGTGAGGACACAGCAAGAAGATACCTTATGAACCAGGAAGCGGGCTCTCACCAGACACTGAATCTGCTGGCATCTTGATCTTGAACTTCCCAGCCTCCAGAACTGTGAGAAATAAATGTTTGTTGTTTAAGCCACTCAGTCAATGGCAGTTTCTTACAGCAGCTTGAATGGACTAAGACAGTCATATATATTTTAAGATGGGAGACCCTTGAGCATATATACCAGCTTACTGCTGCATGACCACCCCCAAACTCTAGTTTAAAATATGTTTATAGTTGATGCGTCTGCGGATGGGCTGGGGATCGGCTGATCTAGACTCCCTTTGCTCGTGTGTCTGTGGGTGAGCTGGACCATTCAGCCGGGTCTGCTCTGCTCCGTGCATTTCTCATCCTCTACCTGGGACCATTGTATCAGCCTGGCACGTTCTTCTTAGGGAGATAGCTGAGGCACAAGTGTAGAAGGAGTCCCATCAGTGAGTGTGTTTCAAGCTTCTGTTGGCATCATGCCTGTAGATGTCCTGTGAGCCAATGTTCTTCTTGACAGAAGAACTTAGAAGCCACGTGGCAGAAGGCAAGGTGAGGAATTTAGGCCGTTAATACAATCTGGTGGGAATGAATTTGCAAGGCGGGAGAGGTTGAAGAGAAAGAGGAAGTAGTTTGTAGCACAAATATATTCCCCAGAAGTAGATGGGGAATGGCTTTAAAGCACTGCAAGGGGAGGAGAGATTGGCATCTTTAAATAGGAGAAGAAACACCCTCCTTTTCACTAAGAGGGATGTGGGGAAGTTTTGGGAGTGGTGGGGGAAAGTTGAGGGGGTTCCCTTGTGGTTTCAGTTCCCTCTATGAAGTAGGAGGTGTGTCATCTCCTGGGAGAGGGGTTTGCTGTGAGGTAGGTGACTTAAGAGTTGGAAAGTTTAGAATTCCCCCCTTGGGGTTTGGGGGATTGTTGCTCAGTGGAAATCAAGAGTGGCTATGATGCTTCTAAGAACATATAGATATTAACCTTTTTCTTTAAAAGCATGACAATGAACTGAAGGGAGCTTTCCTTTTCTTTGGTAACATAGATAGCTTGAAAGATAGTCCAGCTTGGCTACCATGGACTTCTATCCCCCGTACACTTTCAGAGAAAATGCCATTGGCCATCCAAAGCGAAGCCAGAACCCTGGGGCTGGGGTGGTACCAGGAGTCATCTTTGACTTTTCTCTTTCTGTTACTTGGCTCAGCCCAATAATCACCAAGACCTGTCCATTTACTTCGCTCTGAGTCAACAACTCCTCTCTACCTTCCGGCCCTCCCCGGGGGCTGGCCACCATCTCCTCTGTCCATTGCACACCCACTTGGTGAGCACCCCGCCTCCCCCACCGCTGGTGAGGCTTGTGGACGGTGTGGACGGGATCCACACCCGGCAGCCAGTCAAGAACCATCGTCCCTACCCTGCAGTCTTATCGAGTGGCCCTAGCCTAGGTCTCCCTTTCAGAAGATGAACTTTTGATTACAGAAAAACTGTAAAGATTGTGCAGAGAATTCCCTTATACCCCACACCTGGTTTCCCCTTTCGTTAGGCTCTTACACTAGGATGATACCTTGCACAAAACAAATAAACCCATATCGATGCATTTTTTTTGAATTTTATTTTACTTTTTTTATACAGCAGGTTCTAATTAGTTAACTATTTTATACATATTAGTATATACATGTTAATCCCAATCTCCCAATTCATCACACCACCACCACCACCCCTGCTTCCCCCCTTGGTGTCCATACATTTGTTCTCTACATCTGTGTCTCTATTTCTGCCTTGCAAACCGGTTCCTCTGTACCTTTTTTCTAGATTCCACATATATGTGTTAATATACGATATTTGTTTTTCTCTTTCTGACTGACTTCATTCTGTATGACAGGCTCTAGGTCCATCCACGTCTCTACAAATGACCCAATTTTGTTCCTTTTTATGGCTGAGTAATATTCCATTGTATATATGTACCACATCTCCTTTACCCATTCGTCTGTCAATGGGCATTTAGGTGGCTTCCATGACCTGGCTATTGTAAATAGTGCTGCAGCAAACATTGGGGTGCATGTGTCGTTTGGAATTATGGTTTTCTCTGGGTATATGCCTAGTAATGGGATTGCTGGGTCATATGGTAGTTCTGTTTTTAGTGTTTTGAGGAACCTCCATACTGTTCTCCATAGTGGCTGTATCAATTTACATTCCTGCCAGCAGTGCAAGACGGTTCCCTTTTCTCCACACCTTCTCCAGCATCTGTTGTTTATAGATTTTCTGATGATGCCCATTCTAACTGGTGTGAGGTGATACCTCATTGTAGTTTTGATTTGCATTTTTCTAATAATTAGTGATGTTGAGCAGCTTTTCATGTGCCTCGTGGCCATCTGTATGTCTTCTTTGGAGAAATGTCTATTTAGGTCTTCTGCCCATTTTTGGATTGGGTTGTTTGTTTTTTTAATATTGAGCTGCATGAGCTGTTTATATTTTTTGGAGATTAATCCTTTGCCCATTGCTTGGTTTGCAAATATTTTCTCCCATTCTGAGGGTTGTCTTTTCATCTTGTTTATAGTTTCCTTTGCTGTGCAAAAGCTTTTAAGTTTCATTAGGTCCCATTTGTTTATTTTTGTTTTTATTTCCATTATTCTAGGAGGTGGGTCAAAAAAGATCTTGCTGTGATTTATGTCAAAGTGTGTTCTTCCTACTTTTTCCTCTAAGAGTTTTATAGTGTCTGGTCTTAAATTTAGGTCTCTAATCCATTTTGAGGTTTTTTTTTTTGTATAGTGTTAGGGAGTGTTCTAATTTCATTCTTTTACATGTAGCTGTCCAGTTTTCCCAGCACCACTTATTGAAGAGGCTGTCTTTTCTCCATTGTATATTCTTGCCTCCTTTGTCAGATTAGTTGACCATAGGTGCGTGGGTTTATCTCTGGGCTTTCTATCCTGTTCCATTGATCTATATTTCTGTTTTTGTGCCAGTACCATACTGTTTTGATGACTGTAGCTTTGTAGTATAGTCTGAAGTCTGGGAGCCTGATTTCTCAAGCTCCGTTTCTCTTTCTCAAGATTGCTTTGACTATTCGGGGTCTTTTGTGTTTCTACACAAATTGTAAAATTCTTTGTTCTAGTCCTGTGAAAAATGCCACTGGTAATTTGATAGGGATTGTATTGAATCTGTAGATTGCTTTGGGTAGTATAGTCATTTTCACAATATTGATTCTTCCAATCCAAGAACATGGTCTATCTCTCCATCTGTTTGTGTCATCTCTGATTCCTTTCATCAGTGTCTTAAAGTTTTCTGAGAACAGGTCTTTTACCTCCTTAGGTAGGTTTATTCCTAGGTATTTTATTCTTTTTGTTGCAATAATGAGTGGGATTCTTTCCCTAATTTCTCTTTCTGATCTTTTGTTGTTAGTGTATAGGAATGCAAGAGATTTCTGTGCATTATTTTGTATCCTGCAACTTTACCAAATTCATTGATTAGCTCTAGTAGTTTTCTGGTGGCATCTTTAGGATTCTCTATGTCAAACAGTGACAGCTTTAATTCTTCTTTTCCAATTTGGATTCCTTTTATTTCTTTTTCTTCTCTGATTGCCGTGGCTAGGACTTCCAAAACTATGTTGAATAATAGTGGTGAGAGTGGGCATCCTTGTCTTGTTCCTGATCTTAGAGGAAATGCTTTCAGTTTTTCACCCTTGAGAATGATGTTTGCTGTGGGTTTGTCATATATAGCCTTTATTATGCTGAGTTAGGTTCCCTCTATGCCCACTTTCTGGAGAGTTTTTATCATAAATCAGTGTTGAATTTTGTCAAAAGCTTTTTCTCCATCTACTGAGATGATCATATGGTTTTCGTTCTTCAATTTGTTAATATGGTATATCACATTGATTGATTTGCGTATATTGAAGAATCCTTGCATCCCTGGAATAAATCCCACTTGATCATGGTGTATGATCCTTTTAGTGTGTTGTCGGATTCTGCTTGCTAGTATTTTGTTGAGGATTTTTGAGTCTGTATTCATCAGTGATATTGGTCTGTAATTTTCTACTTTTGTAGTATCTTTGTCTGGTTTAGGTATCAGCGTGATGGTGGCCTTGTAGAATGAATTTGGGAATGTTCCTTCCTCTGCAAGTTTTTGGAAGAGTTTGAGAAGGATGGGTGTTAGCTCTTCTCTAAATGTTTCATAGAATTCACCTGTGAAGCCATCTGGTCCTGGACTTCTGTTTGCAGGAAGGTTTTTAACCACAGGTTCAATTTCATTACTTGTGATTGGTCTGTTCATGTTTTCTATTTCATCCTGGTTCAGTCTTGGCAGGTTATAGCTTTCTAAGAATTTGTCCATTTCTTCCAGGTTGTCCATTTTATTGGCATAGACTTGCTTGTAGTAGTCTCTTAGGATGCTTTGTATTTGTGTGGTGTCTGTTGTAACTTCTCCTGTTTCATTTCTAATTTTATTGATTTGAGTCCTTTCCCTCTTTTTCTTGATGAGTCTGGCTAATGGTTTATCAATTTTGTTTATCTTCTCAAGGAACCAGGTTTTAGTTTTATGACCTTTGCTGTTTTCTTTGTTTCTATTTCATTTATTTCTGCTCTGATCTTTATGGTTTCTTTCCTTCTACTAACTTTGGGTTTTGTTTGTTCTACCTTCTCTAGTTCCATTAGGTGTAAGGTTAGATTGTTTATTTGAAATTTTTCTTGTTTCTTGAGATAGGATTGTATTGCTATAAACTTCCTTCTTAGAACGGCTTTTGCTGCATCCCAGAGGTTTTGGATTGTCGTGTTTTCATTGTCATTTGTCTCTAGGTATTTTTTGATTTCCTCTTTGATTTCTTCAGTGATCTCTTGGTTATTTAGTAATGTATTGTTTAGCCTCCATGTGTTTGTGGGTTTTTTTTACTCTTTTCCCCCTGTAATTGATTTCTAATCTCATAGCGTTGTGGTGGGAAAAGATGCTTGATATGATTTCAATTTTCTTAAATTTACTGAGGCTTGATTTGTGACCCAAGATGTGATCTATTCTGGAGAACGTTCCATGTGCACTTGAGAAGAAAATGTAATCTGTTGTTTTCAGATGGAATGTCCTATAAATATCAATTAAATCTATCTGGTCTATTGTGTCATTTAAAGCTTGTGTTTCCTTATTAATTTTCTGTCTGGATGATCTGTCCATTGGTGCAAGTGAGGTGTTAAAGTTCCCCACTATTGTGGTACTGTCCATTTCCTCCTTCATAGCTGTTAGCATTTGCCTTATGTACTGAGGTGCTCCTATGTTGGGTGCATATGTATTTATAATTGTTATATCTTCTTCTTGGATTGATCCCTTGATCATTACGTAGTGTCCTTCCTTGTCTCTTGTAACATTCTTTATTTTAATGTCTATTTTATCTGATATGCGAATTGCTACTCCAGCTTTCTTTTGATTTCCATTTGCATGGAATATGTTTTTCCATCCCCTCACTTTCAGTCTGTATGTGTCCTTAGGTTTGAAGTGGGTGTCTTGTATACAGCATATATATGGGTTTTGTTTTTATATCCATTCAGCAAGCCTGTGTCTTTTGGTTGAAGCATTTAATCTGTTTACGTTTAAGGTAATTATCAATATGTATGTTCCTATTACCATTTTCTTAATTGTGTTGGGTTTGTTTTTGTAGATCTTTTTCTTTTCTTGTGTTTCCTGCCTAGAGAAGTTCCTTTAGCATTTGTTGTAGAGCTAGTTTGGTGGTGCTGAATTCTCTTAGCTTTTGCTTGTCTGTAAAGCTTTTGATTTCTCTGTCAAATCTGAATGAGATCCTTGCTGGGTAGAGTGATCTTGGTTGTAGTGTCTTCCCTTTCATCACTTTAAATATATTGTGCCACTCCCCTCTGACTTGTAGAGTTTCTGTGGAGAAATCAATCAGCTGTTAACCTTATGGGAGTTCCCTTGCGTGTTATTTGTTGTTTTTCCCTTGCTGCTTTCAATAAGTTTTCTTTGTCTTTAATTTTTGTCAGTTAGATTTACTATGTGTCTCAGCATGTTTCTCCTTGGGTTTATCCTGCCTGGGACTCTGTGCTTCCTGTACTTGAGTGGCTATTTCTTTTCCCATGTTACGGAAATTTTCTACTATAATCTCTAAATGTTTTCTCAGGTCGTTTCTCTCTGTCTTCTCCTCTGGGACCCCTATAATGCGAATGTCACTGTGTTTAATGTTACCCTAGAGGTCTCTTAGGCTGTCTTCATTTCTTTTCTTTCTTTTTTCTTTATTCTGTTTTGTGACAGTGAATTCCACCATTCTGTCTTCCAGGTCAGTTATCTGTTCTTCTGCCTCAGTTATTCTGCTATTGATTCCTTCTAGTGTATTTTTGATTTCAGTTACTGTATTATTCATCTGTGTTTGTTTGTCCTTTAATGCTTCTAGGTGTTTGTTCTTTAATTCTTGTAGGTCTTTGTTCAACATTTCTTGCATCTTCTCAATCTTTGCCTCCATTTTTTTTCTGAGGTCCTGGATCATTTTCACTATCATTATTCTGACTTCTTCTTCTGGAAGGTTGCCTATCTCCACTTCATTTAGTTGTTTTTCTGGTGTTATATCTTGTTCCTTCATCTTGTACATAGCCCTCTGCCTTTTCATTTTGTCTCTCTTTCTGTGAATGTGGTTTTCATTCCACAGGCTGCAGGATTGTAGTTCTTCTTGCTTCTGCTATTTGCCCTGTGGTGGATGAGACTGTCTAAGAGGCTTGTGCAAGCTTCCTGATGGGAGGGACTGGTGATGGGTAGAGCTGGGTGTTGCTCTGGTGGGCAGAGCTCAGTAAAACTTTAACCTGCTTGACTGCTGATGGGTGGTGCTGGATTCCCTCCCTGTTGGTTGTTTGGCCTGAGGCAACCCAACACTGGAGCCTACCTGGGCTCTTTGGTGTGGCTAATGGTGGACTCTGGGAGGGCTCACGCCAAGGAGTACTTCCCAGAACTTCTGCTGCCAGTGTCCTTGTCCCCATGGTGAGCCACAGTCACTCCCCGCCTCTGCAGGAGACCCTCCAACACTAGCAGGTAGGTCTGGTTCAGTCTCCCCTGGGGTTACTTCTCCTTCCCCTGGGTCCCGATGCGCACACTACTTTATGTGGGCCCTCCAAGAGTGGAGTCTCTGTTTCCCCCAGTCCTGTTGAAGTCCTGCAATCAAATCCCGCTAGCCTTCAAAGTCTGATGCTCTGGAAATTCCTCCTCCCATTTCCAGACCCCCAGGTTGGGAAGCCTGACGTGGGGCTCAGAACCTTTACTCCAGTGGGAGGACTTCTGTGGTATAATTGTTCTCCAATCTGTGAGTCACCCACCCAGCGGTTACGGGATTTGATTTTATTGTGATTGCGCCCCTCCTACCGTCTCATTGTGGCTTCTCCTTTGTCTTTGGATGTGGGGTATCTTTTTTGGTGAGTTCCAGTGTCTTCCTGTCAATGATTGTTGAGCCGTTGTGATTCCGGTGCCCTCGCAGAGGGAGTGAGCTCACGTCCTTGTACTCTGCTATCTTGAACCAATCTCCTCAGTGCATTTTTTTTTATTAACTAAAGTCCATTTTTTTATTCAGACTTCCTCAGTTTTTCCCTAATGTCCTTTTTCTGTTCCAAGATCCCAGCTAGGATCCCATGTGACATTTTGTTGTCATGTCCCCTCATGCTCCTCTTGGTTGTGACAGTTTCTCAGACTATATGACTTTCACAGTCTGGGGAGTGCTTGTCAGGTACTCGTCAGGTAGAGTGTCCCTCAGTTTGTGGGTGTCTGGTGTTTTTTGCATGATTAGAGTGGAGTTGCGGGTTTTTCAGAGGAGGACTACAGAGGAAAGTGCCATTTGCATGACATCATATGAGGGGGTTTGTTAAAGAAAAATTCAGTGACACCTGTTAGAGATGGTCAGGCAGACTTTATTCAAAAATCATCTCGATAGGTATGAGGGCCATCACAATGGGAGTTTGCACCAGGGGAGAGGGTAGGCTCAACTCCGACTGCAGCTGGATATGTGGGTGTTTATAGACAAGGAGCAGGGTGGGGGTCTGGGGTGGGAAATGACTAAGAGGAAACATCAGGGAGATTCCGGCCAAACCGACCTAACAAGATTCTTGCTGAAGACAGGCCAGGGTGATCGGATGTCACCTGGGGGCTGGTGGAGGATGAGGAATGACCAGATAGCACGGTGGGGATGAGAGTGGTTCTCGTTCAACTGACTTATTAGCAGGGTTATTGCTAAAATGAGATTTTACAAGGAAGGGCCCAGATGGGCCTGGGGAGAAGATTCGGGAGCCTGAGTGAAGTTTGATCAGGCGGATAATCTTTGTCGGCATAGGCTCTGGACGTGACCGTTGACCCTGGTCACCGGCTGAGGTCATGTTGGCCACACTTCTCTCTCGTGAGATTACCGCTCCACCGCCCTCCCCAGCACAGCCTGCTCTTTGGAGGGGAGTCTCTGTGCACAGCCCACAAGAGGACGAGTGGGTGCTTATGTGTCACCTCCTTGGGAGTGGAGCAAGTGCATAAGTTTTTCTGGAGTTTTTCTGCCCAGAAATTTGTCTGTTAGGCCCTTTTTATACAACACTTTATCTCCTGTCATTGTCACAGTGGTGAGGTTGATATTATCTCCCATTTTCCAGATGTGGAAACAGAGACTCAGTGAAGTTGACCTACCTCCCCAGGCTCACCCAGATTTTAAGTGGCAGGCTGGGAGCTTGAATTTGAGTGTTCTCAGAGCCAGCTCTCTTAAGTACTCAGTTCTCTGTCTGCATGGCCATTTAGTTACTCCACTGAAGCTATGTCATCAAGAATTAACTTATTCCCTGGGCCGCTTAAGCCCTTCTCTTAGGCAGGGTAAGGCTCATGGGGTCGGTGGAGGACGTTCTTTAGCTCTGTGTGGTCAGCCCGCTCGTTAAGTCCACTCTGAGGACTTCAGGAAGCAAATCCTATACCATACGGTCAAAGTTGGACTAGGCTCAAACTAGATTTCCATATGGGGCACATTCTGTTATGCAAGGAAGGCTGTGTTCTTCCTATCATCTATCTATCTTACTGAAGAAAAAGAAAAAAAGCTCCTTTTTGGTTAATTGGCATGATTTAAAGAAGAAAGGTTGGGCTTCCCTGGTGGCGCAGGGGTTGAGAGTCCGCCTGCCGATGCAGGGGACACGGGTTCGTGCCCCAGCCCGGGAGGATCCCACATGCCGCGGAGCAGCTGGGCCCGTGAGCCATGGCCGCTGAGCCTGCGCGTCCGGAGCCTGTGCTCCACAACGGGAGAGGCCACAACAGTTAGAGGCCTGCGTACCGCAAAAAAAATAATAATAATAAAATAAAAATAAATAAATAAAGAAGAAAGGTTAATATCTATTCATTCTTAGCAGCACTGGGTCCATCCTTGATTTCAGTTGAGCGAGGTTGTTTCGTGATAACAGGTATTGTGCTGTCATTCTGGGAAAGCCAGTGGGGAGCTGAGAGTGACTTCACGGGTCACTGGCAGCTCGAGCCTGTAGTCAGGAGTCAGAACGAGTGGACTGCACGTTGGTTTTTCTGATCTCTACATAACATGCAGAACAGGTCTATATAATGGGCCGTTTGTTTTGTGGATGGTCAGTTTTTTCTCTCCCCGCCTGTTCAGAGTGTTTAGGATATGTCGGTGCAAAGGACATCGTGCTGAAAATACGGCGGCCACGCTCTTTCGCGTTTTTAAAGAAACAGCTCCAATTGCAATTCGTTTCACTATGACCCTGGCTAAATCTAACTGACAGGTGCTGCAAAGTGTTTAGCTGGACGACAAACCCAACTGAGATCAAAGGACTCCCCTCCCCCGCCCCTGCTCCAACAGTTTAGAGCAGTTAAGCTGCTTTGGGCACCTGACAGCCAGCATCGTCCCCTGGCGGGGGTGTGCTCTGTAAAGGAGAGCAGAAAGCAAAGTGGTGTGAATGACTCAAAAAGTGGCAGCTGCTGGTTGGAACGTGTGAGTCACAGAGCGGGAAGGTCCCACCCATTTGCTTCTGGCTTGTTAACCCCCGGACACGATCATATTAGTCAGTGCTTAAATCAGAAAGTCAGAAAGCTACATGATTTTTGCGATGAGTTCAGGAGGTGGGCTGAGGTCCATGGTGAGGGGACAGCACTGCTTCTGGAGGAGCCCACACTCTAGTTTCTGTTGCTTGTTTCATTTTTAAGTTGGAAGTTGAGGAGAAGGATGCACTGTTGCTTGGCCAGCAGCCTGCAGTGTCTGGGTGCCATTCAAGGAGGGTAACTGGGTCCCCGCCTGCACTCTGTCGGTCTCGGTCGGCGTGCGATTGGGGGTATGGAGCTCCTGCCGTGGGAGGAGTTACTGGTGGGCGTGCACAGCACTGGCAGGACCCGGATGGAGGCCCAGGAGACGTCGCTACGGCAGGGGAGGGGTGGGGTCTCCACGCTGCTGTGCTGGGGGCCTCCGCTCCCTCGGCCTCCCAGTCTGCAGGGCAAGGGGGGCTGCCTCTCGGGAGCACCTTGTGTCCCATGGCTGCCCGCCCTCCGGAGGAGGCCTCACCTCCTCTGCCATGTGTCCAGTCTCACCCATTGTGCTTCCTGATAGCAGCTGGGGACGGAGCCTCAGGGGTCCTGGCTTCTCCGTGGTGCAGAGGCCTCCCTTCGAGGAGCTAGTGGTGCCCAGTTAGCAGCAGAAGTCGCAGTGCAGTGTCCACCAGGCGTCACACCTGCAGCCCTGACAGCGGGGCTTCCGGGGGACATGTATGGGGTGGGGATGACGGCGGGATTTCCGAGCGAGTCCTCGGCGTGTAAGAATGGAGGCTGGGTCCCCAGCCCTCCATCCAGGCTCAGGTGAGAGCTTCTGCAGACTGCCCACCCTCCCGGGGTGTGTTAGCCGTCACGATTAGGGCCAGGATGGAAATGGCAACCAAGAGGCAGGCTGGCGGGTCAGGGGTCAGGGAGAAGGTAAGCAGGAGAGGAGGCCATCTCCCACCTTGGTCCTGAAATCTGAGCCTCTAGGAAGTGGCTCTCAACAGGGGTGATTTTGCCCCCATAGGGGATATTTGGCAACGTCTGGACACATTTTTGGTTGTCATACCTGTGAGGGAGGAGGGGTATGGTAGCTACTGGCATCTAGTGGGTAGAGCCCAGTGCTAATCGTCCCACACTGCACAGAACAGCCCTACAACAAAGAATAATCTGGCCCCAGGTGTCAGTAGTGCCAAGGTTGACACCCTGCTCTAAGGGACTGAAGAGTCGGGGCGGGGGAGGGTGGCGTGTCATTTCACTCGAGGACTTAATAGATGTGGCCAGTGGGCTTCGGGCAGCATGGGCATTTGACCCCAGAGCTCTTTATGTGGCACAAGAGTCGTTTGAGGATCTTTCTCTGGGTGAGCCAGGAGCATCCTGGGAACACTGCTTGTTACGTGATGTTCTCCTTATTCACCGCTATCCAAGCGTGCGTGGGCTTTTTGAAAACCCTCTGGGAGTGAGCAGAAAATCAGGCCCTTTTTTGGAAGTGCGAGACGATAAAGGGGAGAAATCTATATTTTGAAATGAATATTCTTACCTGCTTGGGTCTATGGATAAGGGTCTGGGTAGCAATACTCCCTGGGTTCCCTGCCTCTGTGTGTGTGTGTGTGTGTGTGTGTGTGTGTGAGAGAGAGAGAGAGAGAGAGAGAGAGCGCCTCTGAGTGGTGATAGGGTGGCAGTGTGCACTGGCATATCCTGTTGTTATGATGATGAGATAAAGACTTTCTCCTCCCTGAGGCTCTGGAGTTCTGGGAAATGGCTCTGAGGTTCATCTTCCATTCCCTCCTCAACAGGTTGATGGGACAGCTGGACTTGCAAGTGGCTTGGCAGGAGGGAATAATGAACCAGAGGCAGCAACGGCATGGCCGGGGCAGGGCCCTCTGTCTTCTCGCCTGAGAGGCAAACACACACACACACACACACACACACACACACACACACACACACACACACACACACACACACACACACACACACACACACCCACACCACCCCCACCCCCCCCAGAGCGGTGGACCATGCCACGTTTCCCTCCGTCTGTGTAGGAAGCCCGCTGGAATGCCCGCTCTTTGTGGAGTGTGGTCCACACATGTGTGCATTTCTCTTTGCAGGGCACGTCACCATCACCAACTACTTGTTGAACTATTTCCCCGGTCTTGACCTTGAAAGGAGGAACGTGTTTGGCTTCACGGCCCTGATGAAAGCCGCCATGCAGGGCCGAACGGAGTGCATCCGAGCGCTGATGCTAGCAGGTACGTCCCCACCTGTCCCATGCAGTCCCAGGGTCCCGGGAAATGCTGAGTTGGCTCTTTTAAAGATATGTGTTGAAGGAATGAAACCCGCCCCCATAGAAACCAAGCCTAGTGGATGCAGCAAAGAAACGTTTCTTTGTTGAGATGTATGGCTGTCATCATCCGAGTTGAAACAAAAACAAAAGCTCCGGCCCGCTCCGCGGCGCGCATGCTCCGTGCGGGGCTGCTCCAGCGACGCGGGGTCATGAGCGCGGGGCGGAGGGGCTGGCCGAGCCGCGCTTGCTGGGGCCCGGGGCTTGGCGGCGGCCCTGGGGCGCTGTGCGCGGCTGCGGAAGGGGCGGCGGCGAAGGTGGTGGTGGCCAGCACTGCGCGCGCCAGTGCGGCTCTCTCGCCCGACGCGCGCGCCCGGTCTGTCCCCAGGGCCCTCTGGAGGTGACTCGGGTGGGCCGGGCAGGGCGGCGTTGCCGGTTGGGAGGGCGGAGAGGAGGCGATGAGGAGACAAGCCGCCGCCGCCGTAGCGGAAGTTCGAGCAGGGGAGAGGCCAGCTGTACCCCTGCCGGGTTGCGAACCCAGACAGAGGAGGAGGAGCCGCCCGAGAAGCAGGCCAGCGCCGCGGGGAAAGGAGGCCGCCCGGGTTCACGGGCCGCAGCGCTTCCTCTGCGGACGCTGCACTAGGCGACGCCGCGGAGCCGAGGAAGCCGACCCCGGAGCCCCCGCCCGCCCGCCGGCGCCGTCTCCGCCTCCGAGCCAACTCGGCCGTAGCTGCGGCCCGGGCAGGAGGCGGCGGCGGCAGGCGAGGCGAGGCGGCCCACGCCCTGCCTGTCAGGCCACCGGCCCGGCCCGTTTCGGCCCGCGGGCCGCCCCCGCTACGGAGGCGCTGCCGCCGGGGCCATGCCGCAGGCGCCGCAGCCGTACGAGTTCGTCAGCGAAGAGAACAGTCCGAAATGGCGGGGACTGTTGGTCTCGGCCCTGCGGAAGGTTCAGGAGCAAGTACATCCCAATCTCTCAGCTAATGAAGAGTCTCTCTATTATATTGAAGAGCTGATTTTTCAGCTGCTTAATAAATTATGCATGGCCCAACCAAGGACTGTTGAAGATGTGGAGGAACGAGTTCAAAAGACCTTTCCTCATCCAATGGATAAATGGGCTATTGCTGATGCATAGTCTGCCATAGGGAAACGAAAACGAAGAAATCCTCTTACTGCCTGTGGACAAAATCCATCCTTCATTGAAGGAAGTTTTAGGGTACGAAGTGGACTACTATGTGTCCCTGTATATTGTGGCTGTACTAGAGTATATCTCAGCTGATATTTGGAAATTGGCTGATAATTATGTATTTAATATCCGACATTATGAAATATCCCAACAGGACATTAAAGTGTCAATGTGTGCAGATAAGGTTTTTTGTTTTGTTTTGTTTTGTTTTGTTTTTGCGGTACGCGGACCTCTCACTGTTGTGGCCTCTCCCGTTGCGGAGCACAGGCTTCGGACGCGCAGGCCCAGCGGCCATGGCTCACGGGCCCAGCTGCTCCGCGGCATGTGGGATCTTCCCGGAGCGGGGCACAACCCCGTGTTCCCTGCATCAGCAGGCGGACTCTCAACCACTGCGCCACCAAGGAAGCCCTGCAGATAAGGTTTTGATGGACATGTTTGATCAGGATGACATAGGCTTGGTTTCTCTTTGTGAAGATGAACCTAGTTCTTCAGGTGAATTAAACTACTATGACCTTGTCAGAACTGAAATTGCAGAAGAAAGACAGTATCTACGGGAACTAAATATGATCATAAAAGTGTTTTGAGAAGCTTTTATTTCTGACAGAAAGCTGTCTAAACTTTCTGATATTGAAAAGATTTTCAGTAACATTTTAGCTATGCATGAATTGACTGTGAAACTTCTGGGTTTAATTGAAGACACAGTTGAAATGACTGATGAAAGCAGCCCTCATCCCTTAGCTGGAAGCTGTTTTGAAGATTTGGCAGAGGAACGAGCATTTGATCCTTATGAAACATTATCACAGGATATTCTTTCACCAAAATTTAATGAACATTTCAGTAAGTTGATGGCCAGACCTGCAGTGGCTCTGCACTTTCAGTCCATTGCTGATGGTTTTAAAGAGGCAGTTCGTTATGTCCTTCCACGCCTTATGCTGGTGCCTGTATATCATTGTTGGCACTATTTTGAATTATTAAAGCAATTGAAAGCATGTAGTGAAGAGCATGAAGACAGAGAATGTTTGAACCAAGCTGTTACTGCTCTCATGAATCTCCAAGGTAGTGTAGACCGAATTTACAAGCAGTATTCACCTAGACGCTGACCTGGGGATCCTGTTTGCCCTTTTTATAATCGTCAATTAAGAAGCAAGCACCTGGCTATTAAAAAAATGAATGAAATTCAGAAAAACATAGATGGATGGGAAGGCAAAGATATTGGACAGTGTTGTAATGAATTTATTATGGAAGGCCCATTGACAAGAATTGGTGCTAAACATGAACGGCATATTTTTCTCTTTGATGGCTTAATGATTAGCCACAAACTCAGTCACAGCCAGTCACACCTTCCAGGATACAGAAGTAGAGAATACAGATTAAAAGAAAAATTTGTCATGAGGAAAATACAAATATGTGATAAAGAAGATACTTGTGAGTGCAAACATGCTTTTGAATTAGTATCCAAAGATGAAAACAGCATAATATTTGCTGCTAAGTTTGCTGAAGAGAAAAATAACTGGATGGCAGCACTTATTTCTCTTCATTATCATAGTACTCTACATCGAATGCTAGATTCAGTATTATTGAAGGAAGAAAATGAGCAACCACTTAGATTACCGAGTCCTGAAGTGTATCGTTTTGTGGTAAAAGACTCTGAGGAAAACATTGTTTTTGAAGACAACTTGCAGAGTAGAAGTGGAATCCCCATTATTAAAGGAGGAACTGTGGTGAAATTAATTGAAAGGTTAACACATCACATGTATGCAGATCCCAGTTTTGTTCGCACTTTTCTTACTACGTATCGTTCATTTTGTAAACCACAGGAATTGCTAAGCTTACTGATTGAACGATTTGAAATTCCAGAGCCAGAACCTAGTGAAGCAGATAAATTGGCAGTAGAGAAAGGCGAGCAGCCAATCAGTGCAGACCTTAAAAGGTTTCGCAAGGAATACGTCCAGCCAGTACAACTTAGGATCTTAAATGTGTTTCGGCACAGGGTTGAACACCATTTTTATGACTTTGAAAGAGACTTGGAGTTGCTTGAAAGACTAGAATCCTTCATTTCAAGTGTAAGAGGGAAAGCTATGAAGAAATGGGTAGAGTCAGTTGCTAAGATCATCAAGAGGAAGAAACAAGCTCAGGCAAATGGAATAAGCCATAATATTAGCTTTGGAAGTCCACCTCCACCAATTGAATGGCATATCAGCAGACCAGGACAGTTTGAAACATTTGATCTCATGACACTTCATCCAATAGAAATTGCACATCAGCTGATACTTCTGGAATCTGATCTCTACAGGAAAGTTCAACCTTCTGAACTTGTAGGGAGTGTATGGACCAAAGAAGATAAAGAAATAAATTCTCCAAATTTATTAAAAATGATTCGCCACACCACAAATCTCACTCTCTGGTTTGAAAAGTGCATTGTGGAAGCAGAAAATTTTGAGGAACGGGTGGCAGTACTAAGTAGAATTATAGAAATTCTGCAAGTTTTTCAAGATTTGAATAATTTCAGTGGTGTAGTAGAGATCGTCAGTGCAATAAATTCAGTATCAGTCTGTAGACTAGATCATACCTTTGAGGAAAGAAAAAGGAAAATTTTGGATGAAGCTGTGGAATTAAGTCAAGATTATTTTAAAAAATATCTAGTGAAACTTAAGTCAATCAGTCCACCTTGTGTGTCTTTTTTTGGAATATATTTAACAAATATTCTGAAGACTGAAGAAGGGAATAATGATTTTTTAAAAAAGAAAGGGAAAGATTTAATCAATTTCAGTAAGAGGAAAAAAGTAGCTGAAATTACTGGAGAAATTCAGCAATATCAGAATCAGCCTTACTGTTTACGGATAGAACCAGAAATGAGAAGGTTCTTTGAAAACCTTAACCCCATGGGAAATGCTTCTGAAAACGAGTTTACAGATTATTTGTTCAACAAGTCACTAGAAATTGAACCCCGAAACTGCAAACAGCCACCTCGATTTCCTAGGAAATCAACTTTCTCTTTAAAATCTCCTGGAATAAGGCCTAATACAGGCCGACATGGCTCTACCTCAGGTACTTTACTAGGTCATCCAACACCATTAGAAAGAGAACCACGTAAAATAAGCTTTAGTCGGATTGCTGAAACAGAGCTTGAATAAACAGTGTCAGCACCAACCTCTCCGAATACACCATCTACTCCACCAGTATCTGCTTCTTCAGACCTTCGTGTGTTTTTAGATGTGGATCTCAACAGTTCCTGTGGAAGCAATAGCATCTTTGCTCCAGTCCTCTTGCCTCATTCAAAGTCTTTCTTTAGTTTGCGTGGTAGTTTACATGAACTAAGTGAAGGGCCACTGATTCCTCCTCCACTTCCTTCTCGAAAAAAATTTGATCATGATGCTTCAAATTCCAAGGGGACTATGAAATCTGATGATGGCCCCCCCGGCTATTCTGCCAAGACAGCCTCCTCCTCCAAAGGTAAAACCCAGAGTTCCTGCTCCTTCTGGTGCATTTGACGGGCCTCTGCATAGTCCACCACCGCCGCCGCCGAGAGATCCTCTTCCCAATACCCCTCCACCAGTTCCCCTTTGGCCTCCAGAACGCTTTATAAACTGTCCGTTTACTCTTCAGCCACCTGCACTGGGACATCTTCATAGAGACCCAGACTGGTTCAGAGACGTTAGTACATGTCCCAATTCTCCAAACACTCCTAGCACACCCTCTCCAAGGGTACCACATTGATGCTATGTGCTCAGTTCTAGTCAAAATAATCTTGCTCATCCTCAAGCGCCCCCTGTTCCACCAAGGCAGAATTCAAGCCCTCACCTGCCAAAACTGCCACCAAAGACTTACAAACGGGAGCTTTCGCACCCCCCATTGTGTAGACTGCCTTTGCTAGAAAATGCAGAAACTCCTCAATGACCCTAGCCATATGTAGTCATTGACACTGGAATGGTATTTGTACAGTTTTTTTTTAATTTATTCAAAAAAGGCCTAGTATTTTAGTACTTTAAAAAAAATAATGTTCTTACAAAAATGCTACTGATCAAATAAGCTTTTAAAGATTGGAAAAATAAAAATACAGAAGTCCTTTACCATTATCCTCAGGTGATCAGTAGCATTGCCTTGTCTTGGAATATGGTTTAAAGTGACATTGATGGCACTGAAAGCAGATAGTGCATTTGTGGAATTTTTCAAATTTGAGTGACAGATGACTTTTTAAGGCAGTGAATTTATACACACATAGGGGGTGTGTGGTGATACTGATTTTTAAGCCTCTTTGACCATCTTCTAGTTTTTACGTCTAGTTTTTACATTTCGGAAGATCGTGAATAACACCCACTGCTCTTAAACTCTTTAATGCCATGTCTTAAAAGCCAGAATTTGCTGCTGAAGACACAAGTGAAAAATAGAACGAAAATAATAGAATGCACTGTGTTTATTGTTTTGTCGAAATGTAAACAGACTACCTAACCCAATCATAGAGGAGAAAAGGGCATATATCTTATACAGATGTGCCTTTTTGCAGACTATGGTGTCTTTAGCTAACGAGTTGCTTATTGTTTTGGAAAACAAAGTTAATATGCCATACATGTACAGTTTTGTTTATATTGTACATTTAAAGATAATGCTAATAACCTATATAAATTTATGTGACTCAAGGCCTATAATACGGTCCGCTACTTTACTTTACTAATTCATAAAGCTGGAGGATAAGTTTCTTACGGCATAGGAACCAACTGCATTGCCTTCAAAACCAAGTAACTTTCTCTATAAATCTTGCGTTAACTAAAAATTTTTAAAGTATTTTTTTAGGTTGGTAATATTTAAACCAGCAGACACTTAAAGCTTTATTAAACTTTTTAATCAGAGACGTGATTAAAACTTTTATTTGCCATTTGTACTCCTTCATTCTAAGTGATGAAAAAGCGTGTTTTCCTCTTAGTGCCGTAGCAGCAGTTGTAAAGTAGCCAAAAGCCACATTGCTTATTTACTGGTCTGTGGCCTTTTACTGTGCTTCGTATCAGAGTTCCTAACAAGATTAACAAATCACCCCAGTCTTAATTTTTAAAAGAAAAAAGAAAAAAAAAAAAAAGCTCCTGCTTTCAGGGTGGGTTGGGAGGTCACAGCACTGGTCACCCCGTAGGCCAGCCCTCCTGTTTCCTCACCCCCTAGCCTCATCCTGCCTGCATTTTTCTTCACAAACGTGTGCTCTGGTCTTGACGCCGGCAAGATGGTCCTATTGAAGGTGGGCAAAGGGATGGCAGGGTCTACCCAGGAGCCATCCCAGGTGTCTGCTTGCTGGTGGGTGGAGTCACGTGGTCATATGATGTTGTAACTGAGCAAGGGCTCGTGTGCCTGCAGTGCAGAAAGCCGTACTCTGACGGTGGTTGTTCACAGCAAAGTAAGGGTTTATTTGCAGGGCGCCAAGCAAGGAGTACCGGCAGCTTAGGCCAGAAGACCGGAACCTCCCGATGGCTTTTAGGCAATGGTTTTTAAAGATAGTGTTAGGGGAGAGGGTCATAGGTTGCCTGACCAGCTTGTTGACCTTCTGATCAGCTGGTGGTGAGGTAACGGGGTGATGCTTCAGGAGTCTCAACCATCAACCTTTGGGTTCCAGCCGGTCTGGAATCTAGTGCTTGTGGTCAGAGAGTCACCATCCTCCACTGGGAGGGGGTCTTAGTTTCTGCAGAACAACTCAAAGATATGCACCAGATTGTCACCTATATCCCTTCAGGAGGAACTCGGAGTCCTGTGACTCTGTTGTCCTGGTCATTAACTGCTTAAGTCTGCTCTTTGGAACCCGAGGAAGGCCTAGGAGACTAAAGCCTTTTTTCTACAAACAAGAAACAGGGGACACAGATGGGCTTTTGCACCCGGGAAGGCCTCACAGGGTCCTGCTCGGTTTCAATCCCCCCTTTTCTTTGATTTGCATCAATCCTGAGGAGAACAGGAGTGGGACAAGAAAGGGATTAAAGTTTTGGGTAGAGAGGTTCATCATAAATTGCGGGAGTGGGACTCGGTTTTAGGGGTCTTTAGGGGCAGTTTCTTTCTGCCTGGCATCACAGTGGAATGTTCTCAGGCTGGGCCAGCACGGCAGGCCCCCCGCTTTGCCCTTGTGGCCTCATAATCTTGAGGGAAGCCCCTCCTCTGAGCCTCTCTGTCCTCATCTGTGAAATGGGAGGAATGACTTCTCCCCCACCTCCCTGAGGATGAAATACATCACTTTGTAAGCTCTCTGGGGCTATACATATTTAAGGAATTACTGAGCTGAATTCCTTGCGACTAATCTCTAGCTGTTTTCCCCCTCACTCTAAAATGGAATTGATGATCATTGTTAGGGCACCACCTCACTGGGTTATTCTGGCAATAAAATGAGAAAATGTGTGTGAAGCACACACCCAGGGTCAGGCGCAGAGGGAGCATCTCAAGCAGGGGGAGATGCTGTTGTCGCCATTATTTGATTTCATTATCTTAGTTTATTTTGTTTCTGTTCTTGGCACTGGGTTCAGCCGGTCTTGCTTGGCCCTACGAGCTCCCAGAGAGGCGGCATCCCCTCCAGTCTCAGTATCTTGAGGACCACGTTAAAATTCTTCCAGGCATCAGCCTGGGCTAGTAGCTCTGTGTAGACAACTTGCTTCTTTTTGTAAATAAACCTTCATTTGGGGATAATTTTAGGTGTATGGAAAAGCGACAGAGATAGTAGAGAGAGCACCCACAGAGCCCCGACTCAGCACCGCCTTCCCTCCCCTGACCATGTTAGCATCTTACCGAGAGGCAGAAACTGCACAATACAAGTCACTAAAGTCCAGACTTTATCCAGATGTCACCAGTTCTTCCACAGATGGCCCCTTTCTGTTCCAGCATCCCAGCCAGGCTCCCACACTGAGTTGTCACATGTCCCCAGTCTGTTCTGGTCCCCAGAAGTTGCTCAGTCTTCATGCCTTGTCCATGACTTGGTCTTGACACTGCCCAATGAACACTGGTCCCCCAACCTGAGCCCATCTGTCTTTTTCCTTGTGATTAGATTGGGGTTACAGGATTTGTTACAAACCTACTTTGGATTGTTTTTTTCTCCTGCTTTAGCTGAAGTGTTTTAGGGGATGCTGTAAGAAAAATAAATTCAGTAAGCGAAGACAGAGGCTTCGAAGATGAAAACCTTCTTGGAATTAAAAAAGATCCTAATTAAAATTAATCTCATTGGTTGTGCTTTTGACTCAGTGACAGTTTCATTTTTTTAAGGTGAGGTAGCCGTTTCCACAGGGTTTATCAATGACATCAGGGAGGGATGGTTGCTCCTAATTTAATGGTGATTAGGATGCTTTTGTGTTTTGGGGGGAGCTTCATCTGCTTTTCTGCTTCTGGATCTAGTTATAATTGAGTGTAAATTAGCAATTCACTTTTACAACCAAAACCTTTTGATGTCAATCGAGGCATTTTCCCCAATGAATTAATTTGAATTACAAACCCTCTTGTTTTCAGATTAATTGCCTTCTAATCAGTCTGGACCGTGCATGGGATTTGCTGTCATTTTTTCCCTGAGTCTGGTAGAGGTTTCAGGCATTTACAGATCACAGAACCTTTCAGATCTCGCGAGAGATGGGCCTGCTTGGGGACAGTGTGTTCAATGCTCATGTGTTTTTTTTTCTTTTCCCTTAGTTATTTGGATAACAAATTTGGCATTAGGTTTTATATACCCTACCTTTCCTGTTCCTGTCAACGTGAGCACAACCCCATCAAAGTCTAGAATAATCCACACGAGTGCAGACCTCTCGTGCCTCTGTTCCTGAACTGTACCTGGTCAGAGCAGAATGGTCAATAGAACCAACTTGGAAATCAGGACCCTTGGTTTCAAATTCCAGCCCCACCATTCAGCCTTTCTATACCCAGGGCCAGTCACCTTCTGCTATGGGCCTGTTTCTTCTGTAAAATTCGGTGAATGTCAGTAGTTACTGCAGGAGGTCATGATGTGTATTGAGTGAGTTCACACTTCACAGCTCTCAGGGGCTCGCCTGGCATGGAGGAAGCCATCAGTCATTGTTGGTTGTCATTGTTATTGGTGACTTTATGTGTTCACTGTTATGTGTTAAATGAATGAAAAACTATGGTATATTTTTCCCTTTGAAAATATCCTTGTGATCAGATACTTAAACTTTCTATGGAGGGTAACTCAGGTTTCTTCATCTTGGCACTGCTGATGTTTGGGGCCAGATAATTCTTCGTGGTCGGGCTGTCCTGTGGGTTGTTTAGCAGCCTTCCTGGCCTCTGCACACTAGGTGACTGTAGCACCCCCCAGTTGTGATGATCAAAAATACCTCCAGACATTGCCAAACGTCCCCTAGTGGGAAAGTGGCCTCTTGTTGAAAACCACTGATACAACTAATGTAAATGGGAAATGAAGGGAAAAGTGAAAAGAAAATCTGACACCTTTTTCAGGGAGCTTTTGAGCTGCGCTCTAAGGCTTTTATTGTTTAACTTACAGAATATTTTCATTTTTTACTATTGCCACTAAGTTACCTTGTACTTTTTCCCAGGAAAGTGGGTCACATTTTCTTCTTACAGATGAGTGTGTATGTTTTAAAAGCAAAACCAATACGTGACTGAATGCCTTTCCTGGGTTTGGTACATAGCAATAGGATACTTGTTGAAATGGTTAAACAATTTGCAACAGTATTTTAAAGTCTTCTTATTGCCGTTTGAATTTATCAATATTAAGAAGAACTAAGCCTGTAAAGATCCTAAAATCTGGGTATTTCGTTTACAGAATCAGGTCATCCTGTGATCATTTTAAAAGCAAAAGGCACGAGCATTACTACATATTAATAGTTAGGATAAAACTGTGTATCTCATTCTCATTTTTTCAAGTGCCGTGTTCTTCTGAACCTGAGTGTCTTTCTGCGCCTGGGTTGAATTTCCGAGTTGCAGTTTCATAATATTCAATAAGAACTATTTCCTTTTGGAAATAATGAATCATTGAATTGAATGCCCCCCTAGACTGTTTAGATTTTCCAATAGTTCATAACCTGTAGGTGCATATCAGCTCTTATCTTACCTTGTTGGGCAGAACGAAATAGTGTCAGAATTACCAGAACTCAGGCTTTTAATAGAAATATAACCAAGTTCTCGGGCTTCCCTTGTGGTGCAGTGGTTAAGAATTCACCTGCCAATGCAGGGGACATGGGTTCGAGCCCTGGACCTGGAGGATCCCACATGCCGCGGAGCAACTAAGCCCGTGGGCCACAACTACTGAGCCTGTGCTCTAGAGCCCGCGAGCCACAACTACTGAGCCCACGCACCACAACTACTGAAGCCCGTGTGCCTAGAGCCTGTGCTCCCCAACAAGAGAAGCCATCGCAAGGAGCAGCCCGCGCACCGCAACGAAGAGTAGCCCCCGCTCGCCGCAACTAAAGAAAGTCCACGCGCAGCAACGAAGACCCAGCGCAGCCAAGAATAAATAAATTAAATAAATTAATTAAAAAAATATATATATATATATATAACCAAGTTCTGAACAGCTGATATATTGGCTCTTTGGTTTTTGGCATCCCGAGGAGTAACCTCAGCTCTGCTGATGAGATCCCAGGGGTTGGGGATAGGGCTGCAGAGCCTTGTTAATTCAGTGGAATATTAATGCCCCCAAGTGACAGGTGTATTTAATAAATGCTCTTAGAAACCGTATGAGGGAAGCCGTGATTACCTCTGAAGAGAAGCAGAACCTGGTGGAGGTTGGCAGGTTCCAGACTGGCTTAAGAGAGCTGGCTTTCATACCTGAGGTGTTGGTGTCATTGCTGCGGCACTTGGGGAGCAAAAACAAGCAAACAGAAGCCTTGAATCTCCCTGGGATTCCGGGCAACAAAGCAGACGGAAAGGAAGGTGTAGGAGGCTCGTTTAATGAACAGAGCAGAGGCACTCCCGCTGTACATCGTGTGCTCATCCTTGTCTTAGGCAAGCCCTGACTATGTGTTTCTGGAAAGCCGAAGGGTATGATATCAACAGAGAGGTTTCTTTCTGTTTATAGAGGAAAACATGAATTTTCTGTGACTAAGTTGGAATAGCGTCAAGTTATTAGGCGGAGAAAGGGCTAAAAATCAGGCATTTCATATCACCAAGGGCACCGTCTTAGCCTGGGCACCCATGAGAGCCAACCGTGGGGCAAGTTGTTCTGGAAAGTCACCCTTGGAAGCTGGTTAGGGATAAGAAAGCCAGATTGGGAAGACTGGAGAACGAACCAGTGTGAGCTCATTAGCTGGCTACCCTGCAGGCTGTGGGCTTGAGCCCTGCTGAGACCCTCTGAAAGACTGAAATGCCTGAGGGTAGGGTGGGATCACCCGCCCCACCCCCTTCAAGGGCTCTTGCCTGTGACCCTGCATCCTGAGTATACCCCAAGTGCCCAAGATACAGGCCACAGACAGCACAGGAGAAGGCCTGTAAGGACCGGTCCACAGTGGTCTTGTGGTGACTGTCACCGGTGGAAAAAGGCGATTCCCTCGGCTCTCGTCCTCTCGAAGAGAAAGAATTCAGTCCAGAGACATAGAGCAGTTTTAAGTAGCAAGAGTTTTTTATTAAGCAAAGCAAAAGTACACTCCGGAGAGAGAGAAGGGGCGCGGGGTTGTTTGGAAACTGGAAGCAGCCCCGCGGTAGGGCTGGGGTTGGTTTTTCAGAGTGGTGGAAATCCCCTGAGGTCCTGCATCATTTGACTGCCAAGCTGATCGAGGGCTTTAGGTTATATAACTTCTTCCCTCTGCGCAGGCGCTTACCCACAGGCACCCGGGCAAAAGCCACAGAAGGGTGATGGATGCAGAAACCGCAATGCTAATTTATTACAAACACGGCGTAATGGACCCCGGGTTACTCTGAGTCACCTTTTAGGTCTTGGTATGCCTGCACCAAGCTGTGCTGGTGGTTTTGTCTTGTTTGGTCTTGATAAGGGGAGACTTAACGGTCCTTGACCACAAAAGGGTGGCTCTCTGGGCATGTTCTAATCACCAGTGTCCAGATGGGGGAGGGAAAGATGACCCCGTCCAGGATGGGGCAGGGACCCGCTCATGTCTAACTATCTGACATGACCAGAAGGGTCTCTCGGCAGGAGGGGGACCAGATTGGGGCTCTGAAGGGTAGATAACAGGGGGATGGGGGCTTATAGATAAGATAACATGGGGATGGGGGCTTATAGATAAGATAACATGGGGATGGGGGTTTATAGTTAAGATAACAAGGGGATGGGGGCTTATAGATAAATAGGAAAGGAAGTGACACACCCTGGGCTCTGCCTGCCTCCTGCTGGTCTCATGTACCTGGCCTTGACTGTTGGGGGAAAGTGTCCTAAGAATGAGCAACGGAAGGTAGATTGTTTTCCTTTAGTCCCTTTTAGAATGCTTTCTGCTTCCAGTAACAGAAATCCTGACTTGACGGTGGCTTAAAGAAAGCAAGTGTCTATCTGTCTCACCTCACTGGAAGTCACCATGCAGAGCTTGGCCCTGGACTCCGTGAGGACATCACAGACCCAGGTTTCTTCCTCTTGTCCACTCAGCTCCACACAGCCCCCCAACCACCTGCCAGTGTGTTGACTGGTCACCTCATGATTGCACGATGGTCACCAGAGCTCCAGGCCTCAGCTTCATCGGTCCCTTCGATCAGGGTGCAACAGCCTTCCCTTTGGGGCTCACTGACCGGCTGTAAGGGAGACTGGGAGAATGGGGAACAACAAGGCAGGTCATCGAGGTCAGAACCATAATCCTCAGTGGGGTGGGGATGTGTGTGATCCCCCAGGGGACACTTTCGATTGTCACAACTGGTGGAATGCTACTGGCATCTAGTGCACAGAGAACAGGGATGCTGTTAAAAGCCCTACAGTCCCCCAAACAAACAGTCATCTGGCCCCAAATGTCAGTATGGCCAAGTTTTGAACCTCAGGGATAGACCAGTCATGAGGCATTGCCTAGAACTGAGTAGTTGCTGCCTTGAATAACATAGAGGATTCTGTACAGACAGCTCACAGCACTTAACGTGGCAGCAAATGGACTCATTGGCAGGAGCCCAGCCTTTGCACGGCTGGAGCCCTGGGCGAAACAACATGGGGTGGGGGCATGAGGATGCCGGCATCTCTGGGGCAGGCGATGGGTACTTTGGCCTTTCAGAGGTGCTCCGTATTTTCTAAAAAGATATAACGTGCTAATTGTCAGTACTTGCCTTTCATGATTTAATGACTATGCCCAGGCCTTTAGTGTTACCCTTAATAGTACTTTCTTAAGGAAGTGAATCCCTCGTTTATAGCATGACTCAGATTCTCGAGCTGCATTACAGTCAGAATGGCCTCCATTCTTTACAGTGTTTGTATTTTCCAAGGTGATTTTGAAAATGAAGAGGTGCACTCAACCTTTGACAGCTGTTCCTTTAGTTTTCCATTAGCATTTGAAAAATGTCTCTTTCAAGCAGCGTTCATTAAGATTGTAATTTTTCAGTTTGCTCCTTTTTTAAGTGACGTGCAACGAATTAAGGTTTAATGTGTCATCTATTTTTTGCAATGACATTTTTACTGCCCCCTTTTCGTTTGAGTCCGTTTATAAATTGTACTGTAGCTAATGAGTTCCACCGTGATTTCCAGTTCCCAATAATTACCACTCTTCTGATATGTTCTTTAACGTGTCACAGAATTAAGAGCATTACCGGGCGAGCTCAGGTGAGCTGCGTCTGCCTCAGCCATGGGGCCACTGAGGGCTATGGGGTGGGGAAGTCGCTGAGACCCCCTGCTGCTCTCGTTCGTATTCACCAGCCATCGCGTGTCGGACACCCCGGTCTGTGCGGGATGTGAATGCAGAAACTTCTGCTGGGCCTGGTCCCTGGGTAGACTAGATAATTGCCCTACTTCCCACATTGCTTTGCCAGTGGAAATATGACTAATGGGACTTGAAATCCTGAATGATTTTTAACTGTATATTCAGCTGAGGTTGGACCAAGATTAATTGAACAGCAATCCCTGGTTAATTTCTATTTTACTACCAAGCCGAAACTTACGAACATTTCATCAAGTTGAGCTGAAGTTTAACTCTGCAATATTAAGAGGGGGCAGTGGCTGGTATGGAGGAGATTAAGGAAGTGACCAGTGTAAGGGAGACCGTGAGGATGTAGGAGATGCAGCCTCTGTCCTGCAGAAAGACAGAACCGATGGCAGGTATATATTAAGAGACTTATTTTAGGGAATTGGCTCACGTGATTTGGGGGGTTGGTAAGCCTGGAATCTGTAGGACAGGCCAGTGGGCTGGAGACCTGGGCAGGAGTGGATGTTGCAGTCTTCAGGCTGAATTCTTTCTTTTCCAGGAAACTTCAACTTTTGCTCCTAAGACCTTGGACGAGGCTCACCCACATTTTGGGTGGTAATCTGGACTTAAAAGTCAACCAGTTGTGGATGCTAACCGCGCCTACAAAACAGCTTCACAGCGCACCTAGATTAGTGTTGGATTAAGTCCCTGAGTACTAGACCCTGGCCCTGTTGACACAGAAAAGTGTCACAGAGGAAGAGCCCCCCAGCAGGGTGGTGGGAAGTGCAGGCAGCTGAGGGTCAGGACCCAGGTCCGAGCACTTCTCTCTTACCAGCTTCGAGGTCTCCAGCAGTGCCCTCAGCCACTGGGACCACCATCCATTCTGTAACAAACGTTTATTAAATGCATGCCTCCTACCAGCCAGAACTATATGTGTTAAAGAAGCAAAAATGACTAAGTTTTTGCTTAAACTGCCTCTGTCCTGGAGAAGCCCACGACCCACGACCAACTAACCACCAGCACGAAAAGTGAAGGACCACACGTTTCCTGTAAGATAAGAACCATAATCGTCCCCACAAGAGATCTTGGAGGAAAAAGGGAGATGATAAATAAATAGGACACTGAATGCTTTGCCCGTGAGTTACTGTTAGTATTTTTAGAACATTCTAGTATCATCTGCCAAGTGTTACAAAGCACCTTTGTGGTCTGATTGTGTCTCCATTGCTGGGAAGCCGTGAAATCTTATTTCTATAAAAAAATTCCACGATTTAGGTGCTGAGTTTAGGCGGTTTTATTTAGGAAAGATAAACCATTAAGTGGAACACTTAAAGGTCGGTTGTGGGGCTTCCCTGGTGGCGCAGTGGTTGGGAGTCCACCTGCCGATGCAGGGGACGCGGGTTCGTGCCCTGGTCCGGGAAGATCCCACATGCCGCGGAGCGGCTGGGCCCGTGAGCCATGGCCGCTGAGCCTGCGCGTCCGGAGCCTGTGCTCCGCAACGGGAGAGGCCACAACAGTGAGAGGCCCGCGTACCGCAAAAACAAAAGGTCGGTTGTGTTACAATAGTAAACGCAAGAGCTGACGGTCAGGTGTGGGTTCATCCAGGTGGCCCAGCTCCAGGGTAGGGTCTGTTAGAAGGTTTTGGAAGTTTCGCCTTTGATCCATTTCACTGTCTTTTCGTTTTCTGCCTGTGGAAGGGAGGTCTTATTGCATCCACCCATTCCTGTTTCTACTTTGCGGTTTTCAGGGGCAGATGTCCACGCCAGGGATCCTCACCGCGGAATGTCGTCCCAGGAGTGGGCTACTTACACGGGACGGTTTGAAGCGGTCCACGTCATCCAGAGGCTGCTGGAGCGACCCTGCCCAGAGCAGTTTGGGGAAAAGTACAAGCCAGAGCTGCCGCTGGCCCCCGAGGCGGGTCCGAAGCCTGCGGGCTCCAAGAACTGCTTGCAGAGGCTCACCGCGTTTGTGCGGTCCATGCTTACCTCCCGCTTGCGCCAAGGCCTGGAGGATGGGGGCGTCCTGGACCACATGGTCAGGATGACCACGAGCCTCTACAGCCCCGCCGTGGCCGTCGTCTGCCAGACCATGTGCCCCGAGAACCCCCCCTGTGTGGGGAAAAGGCGGCTGGCGGTGCAGGAAATCCTGGCGGCACGGGGGCGACCGGACCCGCAAGCCCAAGAGAGGGACAAAGCGGAGGGCGCCGAGCAGCGATTCCGGACCTCCCAGACCGCGGGGGTCTCCAGAGAGGGGGCCCCCAGAGCCAGCTCCACGCCTTCTTCCCAGCTGCCAGCTGCCCCGCGGAAGGCCAGCCTCCTGTCCCTGCAGCTGCTGCGGCGGAGCAGCGTGCGGCCGGGCGTGGTCATCCCCAAGGTGCGCATCAGCAAGGCGCCCGCGCCCACCTTCCAGCCCGAGCGGGCCGGGAAGGGCAGCACCAAGGACAGCACCCACCTGCAGCTCCCCAAGTGGCGGTACAAGGAGGCCAAGGAGGAAAGGAGGAAGGCGGAAGAGGCAGAGAAGCAGCGGCTGGCCACGGCGCACAAGGAGAAGCGGGCACCGTCCTGGAGGAAAAGGACGTGACGGGGTGGGTGGGTGCGGGTGTCTGGGGGCGGGGGGCGGCGGGGAGAAGGACGCAGAACCTCCGCCCGGCCCTTGCCTTTTACGCACCACACGTCCCCGTGCCCGCAGGCTCCTTCGGCCCGAGAAAGCGTTTGTGTTTGTTCAGGCTGCACCCAAGAGTGAATTGGGCATAGCACGAATCGATTTGCCTAAAACCAGTTCCCCTAGCAGTCAGTACACTTAGTGGGCGTTTTACCTAAAAGTTTATCTTTAGAACCTCAGTTAAGAAATTTTTAAGACCAGTTTGTCAGAAGGGCGTTTTCTGTATAATTCTGTATTTTTAATCACAGTCAAATGTGCAGCACTTTACCAGCCCCATGCAAAGACGGGGCTCTTTGTACTTAGGATGGTTTTAATGCATTTGTCTGAAGACCCTTTGTTTAAAGTACCGTTTCTAGCAATGACTACTTGTGATATCTCTATGATTTCACACAAAATTTGTGGCATTCTCCCCCCTTTTGCTGTTTGTTTGGGTCTTTGCCTTTCCATCTCATGTGGGTGCCCATGAGCACTGCACGTTCTTAATTGGATTAAGTGAGGCAGAATATTTCTTTCCATTTGATGGAGACATTTACAGCAAAATGATCAAGTAAGATAGAGGAATCAGATTTCCTTGTATCTTACTTTTTAAGCTCTCTTGTCCATCCAGTGCTAAATAATGATGAAAACCCAGTTGTCAAAGTATGAGACTGCGTAGAGAAGCACGTATTTATTGCTAGGACTAAACTCATTTTAAGCAAGGGATTTTTAGATAAACTGTATACAAAGTCTTGAACATATTGAAAAATAGATATTGACATAAGAAAAAAGTATTTAAGAAAATAGGGGCAAATCTAATAAATTATTACTAGAAATACAAAAGTACGGTATGTGCTCTTAGATAAATTGAATTCAGATATCCTTAAAATGTAAAAAAGATGCAAAAAGCCTAAGGAACCCAGTGTTCTGCAGACTGCTGAAATGGGGGCAGGCGTAAATTTTTTAGAGAAACAGGGATTACAATCGAATACTTAAGCAAACATGTTTTAGGCAAATTTGCCTGGAGTGAGCTGGGTTGCTTCCTCCTCCTGACTCAATTCCAAGGAATCCCTGGTGTGGAATTACTTTCATTTTTCCTTTGATGACTGCCCCTGATCTTCACTTTACCCTTATGCCGACTTTGTAGAATTTCCAAGATGTTGGGCCTTCGGCAGAGCATGTATGTGATTTGCCCCGGGCCCTGAGCTCTCCGAGGGAGTTATCTCCAAAGCACTGAGAAATTCTAATGAATCTCTGGCCATCTGGGTTGCAGAGTCTCTCTCACATATGCACTACCAACAGCACTTTATTTAAATATTATTCTGCTCAGAAGCCATAGATTTAAAATATTACAGACCAGTTTGGAAGCTCTTTATTATAACTCTAGATTCGCAGGGGAAGTCGTGCTCCCTGGCTATGCGGTAATGAGCACGTGTCTGTCTCATTATGTGGGTGGGGTAGCGCCACTCTCCCCCTTCTGCCCCATCCTTCAGAGTTGAGCATCTCACACTCACCTTCCCCCAAATCTCAATAAACAGACCATCAGGCTGCACCCAGACTGGTGGGAGACAGGCGTGACGATAATACAGCTCTTAAAGTCAGATTTTAGTGGGTTCCTGCCTCATCCCAGAAGGGCACAAGAAGAAAGGCACAGAGGCCTGGACCCACTTTGAGCATCACTGATGTAGTTGGCTGTTGGATCACTTTCGTGTCTAAGAGTTGAGGTTGGCCAAGTCCCCTTGGATGAGATGAAAGCTGGTCCCCGACGTGGAGAGAAACACCCGTTTCCCTGACAGTCCAATCCATATCCTTTGAGATCATTTTCGTGTTTATGTATTTTCGTTGCTTTGAATGGTTAGCTGCATTTTTCTCACCAAGGAGTCAGCCCTCCTCCCTCCCCTCCAGTGTCGGTCAGGGATGCGGCACTGATGAGCAGTGTCCCCCCCAGCTCCGTCACCACATACATTCCCTGCTGACCCCTTTGCCTCCTTTTTTCCTTATTTGCTTTTTCTTTGTTTTGCCTGTTTTCTGCTCTAGATTTAGCTAAATGCCTTGATCATCCCTGGCACCACTACTCTGAGATCTAAAAAGGGCGGAAAAGCAAGGCAATGCTGAGAGATCAACAGTGCCCTGTGGAATTATCATGTCGTGCCCTCCCAACACCCAGGAGTGAATGAACGGCAGATTGCGCCGCTGCTTCTGTGCAGAATGTTGGCACAATTCCCCCACCTCCACCGCGCACTTTCCCCCTTTTTTTCTTTAGGGAGGGAGACTTGGTTTGCCCTCCTGGCGGGTGACAGCACCGCCCTGCTGTAGATCCCGTGTCTGCTTGCACTCCTGATGTCTGTTAACTGTAAATAGTGAATTTCAACTTGACAGGTACCCTCTCAGGGATTTATATATAAATACAGTTAGGGGAAGAGTTGAAGTATATTTTAATACTTTTTAATATCTGAGTGAGTTATGATTAAACTAGATGGAAGAAGTATTTCTAAGACAATGTCAGTTTTGCTGTTTTCTGGGGAGATGCCTGGGAATCACCCCTCGTGTTGAGATTTCTTGATTATTAGAAACTCGGGACTCTGGCAGCTGAAACGGCTTTGGAGTGGATGTGAAGTCACTTCAGTGCCTCTCAGTTGCCTCTTGTGGATGTGAACCCTTGTATTAAAAAAAAAAAAATGCAGCCTTTATGTACGTAGAGATGGCTGTGACAACACAGATGGACCGTTCATCGCTTTTACCTCTACAATTGTTTCCTCCCCATCTGATCCAGGGGTGTGTGGTGTGACAGTGACAGTGTTTTCTATCTGCTTATGTGAATCGTGTTCTACAGTCAGTGGAGCGCCAAGCTCACCGCTGGGAGTGGGGAGGGAAAAGCTGGAATGACCGCGTCATTCAGAGACCTTGCATGTGCATGTCTTTGGCTACCTTTGAGAAATGCAACACATGACATTGCGGACCTTCGTGACTTTTTCTGCAGCACCTCCCCACGAGCTCCTGGCGGCACTAGATGCCTCAGAAATAGGATTGGAAATTGCAGTAGTTCGTCATCTCAACTTCAGGCACCCCTGCTACTCACTCATTCTGCAGTGGAGGATGTGATGTCAGTTGGAAAGTGGGATTTGTGGATGCAGCGTGGCCGGTCCAGGCTGCCTCTGTCTGCTTCCTTCCGTGCTGTGGACGACCGGGTCTCTGGAAGTCCGCTGAGTGGAGATGAGGCTGTGAAACAATCCCGTGAGGGGGGCCACACCCCAATCCTGAAGTGGATGCAAAGCCTGCTGTCTCCAGGGAAGAATCATGGGTACCGAGTTATTATGAAGTAAACCCCCCCGAGGGGCCAATAAATGAGCTAAGACTAAGAAGTAGGGACGATTTGACTCTTGCGGCCTCTGGCAGGATCACAGGATTCCCCCCTTATCCACGCTGCATTAAGATGGAAGACTGTCTTTTCATCATTCACTTGAGCTCCGCTAAAGGAGTTCTAGCTCTGACGGATGTCAGGTGCAGCGCTTACCCCCGGGTTCACTTGGAGACCTGTGCTCGCTCAGTTCCCATCCTGATACAATGCAGGTGTTCCCTGCAGTGCTAAGGTTTATCAGGAACTATTGTAAGCTGCTAATCGCAATCTATCTTTTATAGGATGAAGTGCTGACACACTTTTTCTTTTTCACAGTATTTGGGGAAATCCTAACGCGCCACCCAAGTGTTCCCTTGCGAGGCTTTTCGTCCCACGTGGGTGACTGTTTGGATTCTGCATTTGGCTGTGGGTGCCGGCTCACAGGATCCCTCAGGGCCCTGGTCTGCATCTGGTCCTCGGTTTCCTCGGCGGCAGGCTCACGCTGGGCCCCTTTCAGCTGGGCCTGCAGGACAGTGGTCTTCTAGGGAAGGAATGGCAGAAGACCCATCACGACGGATCCTTTATAAAACAAAGTCCCCTTTGCGAAAACAGCTGGCATTGGGTACGTAATCATGGCAGCGGGAGGGAGGGCTGTTGCCATGAAGAACTTACAACAAAACAGCTCTTCCTGAAGACGCTGGTTGCTCTCCTCTCCATGCATTTAGACTTTGTTTCAAACGTCCGTGTAACTCTTGAATCAGCTACTCACGGCTGTGCCCTTGAATTCACGTGTTTCTTCGTTAACATTTAAAATAAGAGGCTAAAACAATTCCTCTGGAGGTTTTTCGTTTTATTTTAAAGAAATGGAAAAAAACAAAAAACCACCACTGCCTGGTTTGATTTAGCTCATTTCTGAGGGACTCAGTTGAATGCCAGGGCTGCGTGCAAAACTCTCCTTACCCTGACCCAGCCTGAAATAAGGCTCATGTGAAAGGCACAGCCCTGCAGTGCTCTGATGGCCTCAGCTGCAAGTGGAGGTGTGTGATGTGATGTGAGTGTGCACACACACACACACACACACACAGGAAGGAGTCCGGGTTTTGTGCTCACAGAGGGGACTGCCGTTGTGGCTCCCAGGTAATGTCTGGTGTGACCTGATTTGATGGCATGTAGTGGAGGATGGGACAGCCCAAGACCCCCACTGGGAGCCCTCCAGTGTGTCCCCTGTGGCACAGAACGCAGCCAGTGTGTCATAACGCAGGTCTTCTTGTCGAAAGGTGGTGTTGGCCTGGGCGGCTCATGTACGAGCTCCTGGGCGAGGTTGTGTAGCCGGGCCTGGGCCATCGCTCTGCTTTTGGCTGCGTCCTTGGCGTGGAGGGGCAGAATCCAGAGGGGGTGCTTGGGGAGCTCCACCAGGCATTCACCCCATGGCACCAGGCTAGCCACAGAACCAGCATCTTACCCTGCGGAGGCACTGAGATGTTCCCAAGTCTGCGCAAGTATCAGTACTCTAATTAATCAACACTAACACAGTTTGGTTTTTGAGAGAATCATTTCATCATAATGGGACACCTTTATATTGGTTTTGAAGAAAATGAAGACGAGAAATAAAATGAAACCAGCGGTTGCAGGCACGGCAGTGGCCTGTGTCGGTTTGATGCTTTATGAAATTTTGGGAGGTCGCATTGAAGCACTTTAACACCAGTTTTTGAGCAGAAGTTCTAGAAGCTGGTTTGGAACCTCACAGCTCTGTCAAACAGGATGAAAACCAGAAAAGGATGCTATAAACCTGGCCGTGTTACCAGCAGCCCTGTGAGCCTCTCGGCCATCCTAAGGAATTTGAATAATAGACCCCATTCAAACAAACAGGCAAAGCTAATCTCATTGGAATTCTCTTCATTCAAATCCTTGTTCTGACTCACATGTATTGGGTGTCTGAGAATGTGTTTTTAACAAGGGTGACTTAAGAACTGTATGGACTCTGCACAGGTGCCTGGTTTCAGGTTATGTCATGTTGGTATAAGCTTTGTTTTCTGAATGTAAAACTATTTTCATTGTCATTTCTAAAAATCCCGTAGATTTCCGGATATTGTAAAAATGTTGAATAAGGATATAGTTGTGTAAATTTCATAGTGTTTTATTTTGAGGTGAGAGTTTTGTTACAGTTTATAAAAGATATTTTTCTATTTAGACCTCAGGGCTATTTGGGGATCTACAAATAAATGTGACCCCAGCAGTTTCAATTCTTGATACCCAAAAGGTTAATAATCATCTTTAAGTTGAATAGGATATATTATTCAGCAGAAGGAATGTGTCTTTCCCTTTTAGCTTCTCTTTTAACAAACTCTGTATCTAAAGTTTAAAACATAGCAAAAAGGATATGGGTCATGTAAAAATGTGGGGAAGTTTTGGCTACGGAATTTAAAATCACTTGTGAAATAAAGTCTTATGGTACAACGGTGTGATACTTGGATAAACCTAAGTGTGTGTAAATTAGAAAATGATACAATGATACCAGTGTTCTTAATGTTACTTATTTTGATCGAAATAGATGTGCACTTCCTTCATCTGACACACTTTTATTTTTCACATTTCAAAAGTAAGACTTTTAAATTCATGAGCTATCTGTGAATACTTCTGCACGTGTTAAAATAATCTCTTTACATTCTGCCTCTTCTCAGAAGTACCCACTGGTAGGGAGGCATCCTTCAGCTGTGTTTCTGTGGATTTATTTACCTGTGTATATAGAAACAAGTTTAGTTTTGTTATTTATTTATTATTATTATATATATTATATAATATGTTATATAATATAGTTATATACTATATAATATATACATTTATAATATAATTTTTTTGTTCATTTAGTTTATTTTTTATTAGTTGGTTTACAATGTTGTATTAGTTTCAGGTGTACAGCAAAGTGATTCAGATATAGATATACTTTTTCAGTAAAGTATATATATATATATATATATATATATATATATATATATATATATATACTTTTTCAGATTCTTTTCCATTATGGGTTATTACAAGATAACTGAGGACAGTTCCCTGTGCTAAACAGTAGGTCCTTGTTGTTCATCTGTTTTATATGTAGTAGTGTGTATCCGTTAATCCCAAGCTCCTAATTTCTCCCTCTGCCCCTTCCCCTTTAGTAACCATAAGTTTGTCTTCCATGTCTGTGGGTCCATTTCTGTTCTGTAAATAAGTTCATTTGTATCATTTTTTTTAGGTTCCGCATATAAGTGATATCATGATATTTGTCTTTTCTCTGTTTGACATAGAAATATATTTTTAATGTTTTCTCCCCTTCGTGTGATGTGCAGTGTGGTGTACACAGCTTCACCCAGTGTTCTTGTGGATTGCCGTGTAGTGTTCCTCTGGAGAGCTGCACTGTGGTACATTTAACCATGACCTCATGATGGACTGTTACAGTCTTTTCAGTTCCTACCACTTGTAAGTAATGAAGAGCCTTCATCTGACTTACCTATTTGTATACACGAGTGAATGTTTCTCTAAGACAAGCGTGTAGAAGTGGGACTTGCCGGTAGAAGGCAAGACGAATTTTATTTCAGTAGTCACTGCTGTGTTGCCCTTTTCAAAGCCTGCTGAATATTCACCTGTCGACAATGGACAAAAGAGGCCCCTTTCCCCCTGCAGCGCACTTGCTGCTTGCCAGTCTGATGGTTAAGAAATTGTATCTCGCTTTAATTGCCTGAGTTACTGGTGAAGTAGGGCATCTTTTCGTGTGTCTTTTTATTTCTTGTTTTAAAAATTTGTTATATCTGTTTCTCATTTAGAAAAAAATTACCCTTTGGTGTCATTTTTGCTGATTTATAGGAGTTTGCTATAAATGTTGAGTCAGTTCTTTGACACATCTGGCATTTTTTTCTCCCATTTTATCACTTATCTTTAAGGTATCGTGTGTAAGTCTTAAATTTTGATTTAGTCAAACTTGCCAAACTTTTTAGTTTATATTTGCATTTCTTATTTAAGAAGGCCTTTCCTACACCAAATCAACATTTTTCTTCTATAGTTTTATCTAATGATTTGTAGCTACTTTTTAAAAAGACATTCATACACAATTCATCTTTTCAGTAATTTTTGGTGGGACTGAAGACAAACAGCTATTTATTTGGGAAGTTCTATTCAGCATTTGAAAAATCTGCAGTCTGACACGTTAAAAACCATAATTTTAGTCATTAAATTCTACTCATCCAGAATCATAATCATTAAGGACCTACATAGGATGTCAAATTTTAAATAAGGTTTTGTTCTAGGCCAAGATTGTTATTGGAGATTATTTGTATTTATTGTTGTGAAAGACAAATAATGTGAAGGTAATATACCAGGAACTGTCCTTATTAGAAAATCTGAGAACTAGGGACGTCCCTTTCAGTCCAGTGGTTAGGACTCCGCGCTTCCACAGCAGGGGGCCCAGGTTCGATCCGTGGTCGGGGAGCTATGATCCTGTAGTCCAAGGGGTATGGCCAAAAAAAGAAAGAAAATCTGAGAACTGACATGAAAAGTGAGGACCGACTGGACCTGCGTCGAGCACCCTGAGGCTCTGAGGAGCACAGATGGACGGATGCTCTTCCCGTCCGGCGCCCAGCCCCAAGAGCAGTGCGTCTGTGCTGTGCAGTCGTGCAGTCAAGAGCGTTGCCCCTTGAGGACCTCGAGGGCTTCTGCAAGCAGCCCTTCACGTGGTCACTGGCTCCCGACAGGTCACTCCGGCTGTCTCCCTTGATGATAACCTAGCTGGTTTCCAGCCAGGGACGTGAAAGGTGGTCCGAAAACCCGCAGTCTGCCGACAAAACCAACTTTGATGTGCAGATTGCTCAGGTAAATTGTTAGCTCAGCCGCAGCTCCCAGTGCCAGGGGGCCACTGTCCCTGCAGCAGGGGCAGCCAATCACAAGCATGGGGCAGCCACCCTGCCCGCTCGACATCATCTGCCTGGTCACCCCGCCCAAGCTCATTACTGCTCTCACTCAACCCCCAAACCTAACAAGATGTTAATACATTTTCCTGGATAAGTATATAAATGACACTCAGATCCACCTTGCTATTTCAAAAGCGTGACACAAAATCAAGAAGTCAGGTAGCTGCAAGGATATGACACCAATTTTTCATGAGCTCTTAGAAGCTTTATCAGGGCCAAGAGCTGAGTGGAGAAGCTGGACCAGGAAGACCCCTCTCTGGGCCATCAGAGACAAGAGGGTTCGGGCACATGGGTTGTGATGGGGAAGCTGTCACCCTACAGTGAGAAAGGTTACAGAATGTCCCCGCTCCCCAGCAGAGGAGTCCCTTAGCCATCCCATGGCCCCTTCACGCCCTGCCCCTGGGGGTTGGGGGACCAGCTTTTACCTTCTAACCTGAGTGATCATTGAAAGGTGCAGACTCGATGTCCTTCCTGACCAAACTCCATTGGAATGGGCCTCCCTTGGTTGAAGTGCCTGATGCCCTCTGTAGGGTGAAAGGTCATAGGTTGGGGGTCGAAAAAGCCACCCGTGCCTGCCTTCCCTCCCACTGCTGTGCAGGCGCTGGGCCCGTCCTGAGCCCCAGCCTGTGGTTCTCTAACTCTACACCTTCCTAGTCCTGGACTCTAGGTGACTCCAGGTGACTCTAGAGAGATTTGGGCAACCCTCGTGCTCTCCCTGAGCTGGCAGATGGCCCTCTGCGGTTGCATAAAGCAATGGTGCTTGAAGGGCCGGGGTTCCCGGGACAGGCAGCATCAGCACCACTTGGAAAATTTTCAGAAATACACCTTCTCAGGCCGAACCTGTATTAGTTTCGTGTGATTGCTGTAACAAATTACCTGGACGGCTTCAAGCAACTGACACCTCCAGGGGAGGGTGCTTCCTCACCTCTCCCAGCTCCTGGTGGTCGCCAGCAATCCTCGGCGTTCGTTGGCCTGTGGCAGCCTCCATCTGCCTCTGTCACCACATGGCCGGCTTCCTTCTGTGTGTCTGTGTCCACACTTCCCACTTTTTTTTTTTTTTCGGTATGCGGGCCTCTCACTGCTGTGGCCTCTCCCGTTGCGGAGCACAGGCTCCGGACGCGCAGGCTCAGCGGCCATGGCTCACGGGCCCAGCTCCTCCACAGCATGTGGAATCTTCCCAGACCGAGGCACGAACCTGTGTCCCCTGCATTGGCAGGCGGACTCTCAACCACTGCGCCACCAGGGAAGCCCAACATACTTCCCACTTTTTATAAGGCCACCAGTCATTGGATTAGCACCCACCCGTCACTGGATTAGCACCCGCCCACCCTAACCGAGCATGGCCTTGTTTTAACTTAATTACATATGCAAAGACCCTGTTTCCAAATAAGGTCACATTCACAGGGGCTTAGAGTAAATCCTTTTGGGGGACACAATTCCACCTACAACACCATGCCAAGCTACTGAGCCAGAGACGCTGTGAGTCTGGGAGTGCACCCTCCCTAACTCTGCACACCTGCCAGGCTCCCACCCAACACTCACGCTCGCTCCCACCTTGCTGACCACGGGGGTCATGTCATTTCCATCCCTTCCCCCCACCCTAGGCCCCACCCTACCCCTGAAGGCTAGAAGCCGGTTCCATCCTGGGGACCCTTCTCTGCCCCCCTGCCTGGGCCATTCTACAGCTCATGGCTTTAAATGCCAGCTAGAGGCTGCCGACCTTCAGCTGTGCCCTTGACCACCACCTCTAGGCCTGGGGCCCACAGCCCACATTTCAAATCCAGCCACTGCCTGTTTCTGTCAATGCGATTGCATTGAAACACAGCCCTGCTCACTCAATGACATATTGTCTATGGTGGTTTTCACTCTCCAGGGCACAGTGGAGTAGCTGTAACAGAGGCCGTATGCTCGCAAAGCCTAAAGTACTGACTGTCTGAACCTTTACAGAGAAAGCTTGCTGACATCTGCCTGGGCACCAGTCCCACAGGTGGTGGATGTTTCCATCTGGTGTGGAAGAGGCGCTGAAGACCTAATGTGCCCAGACAGCTCTTTTTTTTTTTTCTTTTTTAATAATTGAGATATAATGCACGTAAAACATTATATTGGTTTCAGGTGTACAACCGAATGATTTGCTGTTTGTAGGTATCGCAGAACAATGACCACAATGTCTAGTTCACATCCATCACTACACATAGTTATAATGTTTTTCCTTGTGATGAGAATTTTTAAGATCTACTCTCCTTAGCAACTTTCAAATACGCAGCACAGGATTATTCACTAGAGTCCCCATGCTGTCCGTTACATCCCATGGCTTATTATTTTATAACGGGAAGTTTGTGGCTTTGGACCCCTTCACCTGTTTCACACCCCGCTCCACGTCTTGCCTCTGGCAACCGCCAGTCTGTTCTCTGTACACGTCAGCTGGGTTTTTTGCTCTTCATTTGTTTTCTTAGATTCCTCCTACAAGTGAGATTATACAGTATTGGTTTTTCTCTGACTTACTTCATTTAGCGTAATGGGTGGGACTCCCAGGTAAGTGAGTGGCGCTCTGAACACTGCCCCTTCCCCCGCCCCATCTCTGCACCCACCCAGTCGCTTCCTGTCGGCTCTGAAATCTCCTTGACTTTACAGAGGCCACACCCATGACCTGCCAAACCTTTTCATCCTGAGACTGAAAGTATGGTTACAGCTGGTTCCTGCACCAAATGTACTTAGTGTCCTCCACACCAAAGCCCCTACACCCCACGGAGGCAGGACCAGAGAGAAAAGAGCCTCACTTCACTCTCCGTTTCCGCCCCGGGACAGCCTTGAGGACTGTCATCCAGGGTATCGAGGGTCTCCCCGTTTGGGCTGCGCTGCCTTCTGAGCTGCTCTCTGTGCGTCTCAGGAGGTCGTTCCTGGGGCCCGAGCTCTGTTCCTGGGATATGAGCAGGGGCTGGAGGAAGCTTGAAACACACCTGGGGCAGCCGTGTGGCCCTCACTTCATCTGCCCGGGAGTCACGGAACTGACTGGCCATCAGCTGCTTCCCACTGGCTGCAGGGGGTGATGGTGGCTGTCCTGCTACCAGATGCCTCTTGGGACACTGCTGATTAGATCCTGTTGATGAGGGCGCTGGTGTTTAACTAGGAGAACGTTAAATGACAGCCGGAAATGAGCTAAATCTGCTCGGTAGAAGCAGCAATGTGGAAAATACTCTGCGGTATCAGACTCAGCCTGTCTCTCCTCCCAGAAAAGCATACGGGAAGAAGACGCTCGGCTTGCTTCATTCAACCAAATGACAGTAGGCATATTCAAAGCTGTGTGGGGAAGGGTCTCTGGAGACAGACAGACAAAGGTCTGGTCCTGGCTTTGCTACATGTTTTCTTTGTGATCCTGGCAGGGTAGTCATTTCCTTACAGAAGAATGGGTCTCTGTGTGAATGCTACACACCCTGCCTGGTGCCCATCCCGGGCAGAGGGATGCTGGGGGCCACTCTGAGCACAGACTCCGTGCTCATGACCTTGATTGACAGTCCTCAAGGGTTCTCCATCTCTTCTCTGCCTCCATGCCCAGCAGGTGATCAGGAATGTCTCTCCAGAACCCCAGTGACTCCCTATGGAAGGTAGATCAGCATAATATGGCCTGCAGTGGGGATGAGGCGAGATGCATGTTTGAAAGGCCTTCTGAGTGCTAGAATCCTCCCCAGGGAGAATCAGGCCAGAGCCCTTCAGTCCCAGGCCCTGTGTGAGCCCCAGTTCTGGTGAGGTGCCTCAGACCACACATGGTCTCCGAGCAGGTGGAGAGGTGATCTCAGCTCACGCTGCAATCGTGGTCTAGTGGACTCTATGACTTGTGCTTGACTTAGTTGCTGTGGTGTCCTCAGTGCCCAGAACAGTGTCCCAGACTGTCTGGGTCAAGATCTTTCCAACCACGGTGAGAAGGAAGAAGGGTAGCCCCAAGGATATATAATGGATTTCTCCCCAGAGCATAAGTGAAGCCTGGCTAAGAGGTCCATCCTCAGGAGGAGAACTTAGAGCTGGATTTCCATGCAGTGAAAGTGAAATCTAGTCTTTCAAGATACTTACCGTTTCCTAATCTGGCCCAATGAAGACCTTCAAGAGGAATGGGTTTCGAATTTCTCCTAGGGTTACCCATCCTGAGAGCAGCACCTAGACATCTCTGAGGTGCCAATCAGGGTTTGACAACCAGAGCACCTAACTGTTCCTCCAACTCTGAGGGCCCTACTGTCACCTGGCGTGACATTTGCTGGTTGATGGGAACTGTGTAAGCAGAGGGACATCTGAACTCTTCTGTAAGGAGACAGAGGACACCAGAGATGGGCTGGTGGTCAGAGGGTGGCAATGGAAATCAGATGGGTGGGGGATGGATTAAGTGTGGAAATGACAGTGGAGTGTTCTGGTCTTTAAAGGTTGGTGGTGGAAAGCATAGGAGTTGGTGTCAGATTGATCTTAGCGTTGCCATCTACTACTTACATACATTATTTTTACCACACTAGGCCTTAGTTTCCTCATCTGTATAATAGCAATAATAACAATGTCTACTAAGTAGAGTTGCTATGAGCTCCTGGTACATAGTAAATGCTCAATAAGGTGAGAAGGATGGCAGTGGTGGTGATGATGGTGATGATGATGGTGGTGATATGATGATGTTGGTGGTAATGATGATGGTGATAGTGGTGTTGGTGATGGTGGTGGTGATGATGGTGGAGGTGGTGAAAGTGATGAGAATTATGATGATAATGGTGATGATGATGGTGGTGGTGATAGTGATGATGATGGTGGTGGTCATGATGATGGTGGTGGGGGGGTAGTGAAGGTGATGAGGATGATGGTGGTGGTGGTGGTGATGATAGTGGAGGTGGTGAAAGTGATGAGAATTATGATGATAATGGTGATGATGATGTTGGTGGTCATGATGATGGTGGTGGTGGGGGTAGTGAAGGTGATAAGGATGATGGTGATGGTGATAGTGATGATTATGGTGGTGGTCATGATGATGGTGGTGGGGGTGGTGGTGAAGGTGATGAGGATGATGGTGGTGATGACGGCGATTTAGGCTCAGAATCTCTTCCTGTGGGTAATCTGTCTACTTGGATGCTTTTGTGATTCATGAAAATAGTCACTCTGGTTAAGTTTATATAGTTTAAACAAAGTGTTAATTAGTAAATGCCCATTTATCATGTCTTCTTATGTTCAGGTTATCTAATTGTCCTTGAAAACTACTTGTTTATCAAACTAACGCCAGTTCTCATTCTTAGATGTTGCAGTTTTGTGCCTAAAAATTAATAATCTTTGGTTTTGTTGTTGTTTCGTAGGAAAACTTTTTCTGGGAGATCCTTTTGATATGTTAAGAGCCTTTATGAGGATAGTTAAATGACTTACCCTATTAAGCGGAAAAAAATTAGTATTAAGTCAGAAAAAGTTTTAGCTGTGAAACCCAAACAATAAATATATGAGGGACTTTATTACTTAGTTTAACTGGCAAGGTGGGCCAAGGGCTGTTAAGTATACATGACGTGACATTATATGTAATTTGAGGGGGTTCCCTTATTATGCTGTATGGAAACCTCACTATGGTTACCCCAAACACTGTTTCTTAGGTTTTGTCTATGGTTTGGGGTTTTTTTTTGGTTATTGTTGTGTTTGTTCAGAGATCCTTTCTACTCTTAAAATCTCCTTTCTTAGGTCTAGTGTGTATCTGGCTGAGAGGTGGCACTGGTCAGGATGTGGGTTTCTCACACTGGTCCCATTAGGTGAGGATGGGTGTTCACCCACAGCACTCTGCTTTCCAGTTTTCAGATAGACTGAGAAGGTCCGGGAACCACAAACACTTTAAAAGCCTTTCTGGTTCTGATATGATACATCTGATGCTTGTTAACTTTGGTGACGGGGATTGAGATGAGTCTTCCCCCAGCTGAAAGTACTGCTCATTTACACGAAATGACTTGGGGAGTCCCACACGGCTTCCCCCATTAGTAATGGCACCCTGACAAGTCATGCTTTTGGGAGGTGACTGAACCTGACAGTTGCTAGCCAACTGACGTACAGAGGCGTCAGCATCCTTGGCACCCAAGGTAGAGAATTTTGTGACAAAGCATGTGACTTCTGCAAACTTTTGTTCCATGAAATTTGTTTTTTATATGCCTTGTGATGTAATCTAGTGGTACATGGTGCAGCTAAAAGTAGAACCAAGTCATTGAACATTTTCAGTACCGAGGGATGTCAGCCTCCCAGGTCTACAATCTAGGTAGTGTGGGGTTATGGGTAAGTTCCAGGGGAAAGAAATGGCCACATTCCCAAGAGTTCACAGCTAGCCTCAGTCCTTCTGAGATAGAAACAAGGATTTGAGGAGGGGAAGCGGAGGGGTGGGAGTGGGAGCTATGCTAGGAGACAGGGATACAGGATGAGGACACAGACCCGGGCTGAAGGCAAGCTTCACCCACGCAAGGTTCCCCTCCCCCGAGTCAGGCTTAGCCGCTGGCTCTGCAGAGACTCATTTTCCTCTTCTGCTTCCTGCTCCGCTGTGCTTACTGATAGCTCTGAGGTTAATCAGTTTGAGACACACTCGGTCCATTTTGGAAAATAGGCTGCAATTGTTTGGAGTGGAGTGTCTATATAGATCTTCTCTGGAGAACATGAAAGTAGCTGAGCCAAAAGGCTGAGAGTCTGTCCCGACTGTCCTGGGTGAGTGAAGCCACCCAGGGAAACTCATCTCTGCTCCTCTTTGTATCAGTGTCTGAGAAAACACTCATTATGCTGTAGAGCTGTTGCACGCTCTCCCTGGAGGAAAAGACTTGCTTTATCTAGAATTTTCCATTGCATCCAGGAGCAAATCTGCATCATAGCAATTGGTTGTTTTCTGCTCCAGGGACTGAAAAGCATAAACAAGCTTGAGCTACCTTAGCTGCTTCCACGAAATGTGCCCTTGTCATTGACACACATGTAAAACTTTTTTCAAGATTCAAGGATGAGGGGAATTTGCCTTTAATTGTTTAATTGCATTACTATAAGAACAGGACCAATAGAGTTCCTCAACCTCGGTACTGCTGACGTTTTGGTCTGGATACTTCTTTGTTGCAGGGGCAGTCCTGCACATGGTAGGATTTGTATGAGCATCCCTGGCCTCCACTCACTAGATGCTACCTGCTAGCATCCCCCTCCTCTCTAATCCCCAGTTGTGACAACCAAAGATGTCTTCAGACATCACCCGGTGTTCTCTGGGGCTAACATTGCCCACGCACCCCACCCTTCCGGTGGAAATCACTGCCCTAGAGATAATGAAGATCCTTACTAATACTCCAAGCGCGTCACATGCTCTCAATGCATCTCTGTTTAAAGAATGACACAAAGAGGTTTCTGGTTAATTTGCACAGAAGCTGAGCCCTTGTGCTATAAAATGTTGCACTCTCTTTTTTAGGTGACCCTCGGCAGCACAGAATGACAAAGCTGAAATGTAATCAAAAAGCTCGTTCAAGGCTCCTGGGTAGAGTCCAAATCCTCCAGATTATATGAGTTCATTATATTAGATCGTGTTGGGTCTTTTCTAGTGGACAAATGGGATTTTTCTTAAAGCATGGCAGTTGGATTTATAATAATATTTAGGATTAAAAGGGAGGATGAGGGAAAAACTATTTTCTCTTGTCATGAATGCCTTTAATCGAATTTTAGAATGTCTGTTTGGAAGAGCAAGCTAAATGTTGCTCAGACAGAATGTAGTAAAGATGTGGACTTCCCCGGTGGTGCAGTGGTTAAGAATCCACCTGCCAATGCTGGGGACATGGGTTTGAGCCCTGGTCTGGGAAGATTCCACATGCCGCAGAGCAACTAAGCCCGTGCGCCACAACTACTGAGCCTGCACTCTAGAGCCCGTGCGCCACGACTACTGAAGCCCGCGCACCTAGAGCCCGTGCTTCGCAACAAGAGAAGCCACCACAATGAGAAGCCTGTGCACTGCAATGAAGAGTAGCCCCCACTCACCACAACTAGAGAAAGCCCACATGCAGCATCGGAGACCCAACACAGCCACAAATTTAAAAAGATACAAAAAAAATTAAAAAAAAGAATGTAGTGAACATGTGCAGATGCTCCCACATGGTCAAAGTAAAAACAGATCCAAGATGCTCAAGGATCCCAAGAAAAATGAGCTACAGGGAACTCCTGTCATGGTTCATTTCATGTGTTAACTTGGCTGGGCCAAGATGCCTAGATATTTGGTCAAACGCTATTCTGGATGTTTCTGTGAGGGTGTTTTTGGTTGAGATTCACATTTAAATCAGTGAACTCTGAGTGAAGCAGTTTACCTTCCATAATGTAGGTGGGCCTCATCCAATCACGTGAAGGCCTGAAGAGAACACAAGACTGTCCTCCTCAGAGAAGAGTGAAAGCTGCCAGCAGAATGCCTTTGGACTTGAACTGCATTGGCTCTTCTCCTCGCTGGCCCACCCTGAAGATTTTGGACTTGTGAGCCTCCATGATCACATGAACCAATTCTTTAGATCCCTTTATCTATCTGTCCATCTATTATCTACCTGCTTCTTTATATCTATTCTATCTATCCATCTGTCATCTACCTAGTTCTTTATATCTATCTATATCTATCATCTATCATCTATATCTATCTACCTATCATCTATCATCTATCTATCTATCACCTATCTACCTATCATCTATCTATCCATCTATCTATTATCTACCTGCTTCTTTATATCTATTCTATCTATCCATCTATCTATCATCTACCTAGTTCTTTATATCTATATCTATCATCTATCATCTATCTATCATCTATCCATCTATATCTATCTACCTATCATCTATCATCTATCTATGTATCTATCATCTATCACCTATCTACTTATCATCTATCCATCTATCAATCATCTATCTATCATCTATCACCTATCTATCTACCTATCATCTATCTATCCATCTATCGATTTATCTATCATCTATCCATCTATCTATCATCTATCCATCTATCTATCATCTATCCATCTATCTATCCATCTATCATCTATCCATCTATCTATCCATCTATCATCTATCCATCCATCTATCCATCCATCTATCATCCATCCCCTGTTGCTCTGTCTCTATGGAGAACCCAGGCTAATACAACTGCTGAGGCTATTTCCAGTGCCCAGCATTTCCTGTTAACCGCCACCATCCCCTCACCTTCTCTCCGCTCTTCAGGAGCGTAAGGCTGTAGACGCCTCCTGGGAGGGTTTACGAAATGCTTGGTTTTTTGTTTTGTTTTTGTTTTTATACTGCAGAGGCAGCAGCATGCCAAGTCTTGGGGAAGAAAAGTTTACTTTGGGGTTTGTAGAGGGAAGCATTTAACCAGCATGGCAGCTGTGAAGTTAGAAAAAGCTGCAGGACCACAGAAGAACCCCACAGACTGCAGAGGCAAGAGGCAGATGTTTCAAAAAGAATTAATTGATTAAAAACCCTCTGGGTCTGGCAGTATCTCCCGCCCCCCAGGCCCTCCCCGCTGCCCTTTCTCGGGGTGCCCGAGCCCGCTGCCCATAGGGGTCGGGCAGTCCCTTCACGTCATGTGGGCCTGTCACACCTGCAGTCTTTCTCCTGAGCACACACGGGCTCACTGCATCCACACCTGGCTTGTGGAAGAGCCATGACCAGGTCCGGGAGCAGGCTTGTTTCAGGCTGGCGCGCGCTGGTGCACGCTTGAGTCAGCGTAACCTATTAGTGTGTGCAAAACGCTCATCTCAGGGCCGGGATTCCTTTGCACCTGCCCCTCAGACTCCAGGCATGTGCTTTAATCGGGTGGAGTCTCATGGCGTCTCTGGTCCTACATCATAAACGAACAACAACCACAATAATGATGGTAAGTTAACATCAACTGAATGCTCGTGCAGCCCCATCAGGGAGGTTCTGGAGGGTTCCTCTTGCTGGTGATGAAGCTGGGCGCCGAGAAGAAAACCCAGCTGCCCAGGTCCTGCAGGTACCGAGTGGGGACGTGGGCATGGACTCTGAGGGCGCATGCTTGCTCCCAGGCTGTGCCGCCGGCTCGCACAGCTCCATCAGGGGCTAACTCTGGTTTGAGGGTGCAGCTGAGGCGTCCGCTGAAGCTGGCAGGCATCGATGCCGCAGGTGTGGACCTGAGGACCAGCACAGTTCTTTCTCTCTGGACCCAGGGAGGAAATGTTCCACGGCTTCTCAGCCCCCCAGGAGGGCACATGCCAAGAAGGGAGCTGGTCTCCCCAGGTCTGGCCAGGGCAGCAGTGGGCCTCACACATGGCCCACCGGGGGCTTGGCAAGGGGGTGTCTGCTTCCCGGGTGACCCTGGGTGGGCACGGGGCTCTGGGTCCCAGGGGCGGCAGCCAGGTGAGGCGGTGGCATGGGAAGATCACATGGCCGCCGCCATGGGAAGACGATGTGCTCCGCTCAATAACCTCTCAAGGCTGGACTTGAACTGGTAACTCTTGTAAGCTGTGAGGGGACTTCTTGCCGAAACCATTCAAGGACTGTTTGTACCGGGGTGACATGAGCCCAGAGACGGGGGCACAGCGTGCAGGAGCCGGGGCAAAAGCCAGCCTTGTCGACCTCTGGGTCACACGGGGTCCGCAGAGGGTCCTTTGGTCCTCAGGATGCCCGTCCCCGCTCCACTGACCACTAACTGGGCCTCTGGCCTCCTCTGTGCTTCCTTGCTGCTGTTCCGGCACACAGTCTAGACTGGCACTGATCCAACCATCCCCTTCTGGAATCTTCTCTCCCTGCTAACCCACAGTCTCTGCACCATCCCAGCATGTTGTCCGTGTTGGAAGCCCTATTCTACTGATACTGGTTTCCATGTTAACCAGGAGGTTAGTATCCACAATTTTCTTTTCATGTTTACAAGACACTGCATACAAAATGGCCCATTTAGACAGGCGGAAAACTGAGGTCCAGAGATGCTAGTTAAGGAACTTCTCGCTCCAGCAGGGGCCAGGTGTGAACCAGGCAGGTGTGAGGCTGCCGCAGTGCAAAGCCCACCACCCCACACCCTTCCTCAAGCCCCCACCCCATCACTTTACAGTTACCGGTGACTTCCTTACGGCTCCCATAAGGTGTACGATTCCATGGGTCTAGCATATTCACAGACATGTGCGAGCATCCTCTCAGTTGATTTTAGAACATTTCCATCACCTGAAAAAGAAACCGTTTCCTTTAGCTCTCACCCCCTGTATCCTCCCTGCCCGCTCACCAGCTCTGAGCAGCTGCTGTCTCTAGATATTTCCCTATTCTGGACATTTCACGTAAATGGAATCGTATAATACGTGGTCTTCTGTGGCTGGCTTCTTTCACCGAGCATAATGTTTTCAAGGTCCACTCGTATTGCGCCGTATATCAGTACTGCATTCCTTTGTATGGCCAAATAATGGAATAATATTTTACAGTGGAATAATATTCCATTTGCGTGTGTGTGTGTGTGTGTGTGTGTGTGTGTGTGTGTGTATGTATATAACATTTTGTTTATTCATTCCTCAGTTGATGGACCTATTTGGGTTGTTTCTACCTTTTGGCTGTTATATGTAGTGCTGTCCTAAACATCTGTGTACAAGTTTTTGCATAGACACTTGTTTTCATTTCTTTCAGGTATATACCTAGGAATAGATATTCTGGGTCACATGGTAACTCTATGTTTGATCGTTTGAAGAACTGCCAGGCTGTTTTCCCAAGGGCTGCGCCATTTTACATTCTCTGTATGAGGCACGGTATGAGGGTTCTGATTTCTCCACATCTTCATCGACACTTGTTATTATTTGGATTTTTGATCCTAGCCATCTTCGTGGGTGTGAAGTGGTATCTCACTGTGATTTCGATTTGCATCTCTCTGGTGACTCATGATATCGAGCATCTTTCAGGTACTTATTGGCCATTTGTGTATCTTCCCTGGACAAGTGTTGGCTAACAATGACTCTGGACCCTGGGCACCGAGCTTCAGTCTTCCCATCTGTAATATGGGACGACCACTGCCCATGCAGCACTCTTACAAAAGACAAGATGTAGGCTGTAGAAACACGGTGACTCTGATCTGAGGACACGTGCAGTTGAGAGCTGCAGTCTCAGGAGCTACTGAAACCGGGGGTAGACAGCCCCCTGTAGCCTGGGGGCACCATTCCCTTGGCACCTCTGCCCTGCTCTCCTCCCCTTACCCCTGCACACAGGTTTTGACTGCTCCGTGGCCAGCAACACTGTAACAAAACCTGTGGCGGGTGAAGCCTTCTCATAGTAAAGCTCATTCAGGAAAGCAATTTACCAAATGAACAGCTGTTCAAATGGTGTGAGCTGGGAGCTAGGTTTCTGGCGTTTCAGCATATGGTTGATGTCCTGAGTTGAATAGTGTCTCTCCCAGAAGACACTATTTCGGGTCCTAACCCCCAGTGTCTGTGAATACGACCTTATTTGGAAACAGGGTCCTTGCAGATCTAATTTGTTGAGATGAGGTCACACTGGATCAGGGTGGGCACTGGTCCAGCGACCGTTGTCCTTAGAAGAGGAAGGAAATTTGGACACAGATACACAAGAAGACATCCATGTGACAACAGAAGCAGAGACTGGATTTATGCTGCGACAAGTCGATGATCGCCAAGCATTGCCAGCAGCTGCCACAAGCGGAAGGGGCCGAGAATGACCCTCGCCTGGAGCCTTCTGGGGGAATATGGCCCTGCCCACACCTTGACTGCAAACTTCTAGCATCCAGAGCTGTGAGGTAACACATTTCCATGGTTTTAAGCCACCCAGTGTGTGGTACTTTGTTATGGCGGCAATGGGGAACTAACATTGACGTGACATTGGGTGACAATGACGTCAGTAACAATGTGCAAACTCTGGGGTGGAGGGGGGATTCTGCTCCACGGTGAGTGTGTGTTTGGCATTTCTATTCATATTTATGTACCGAGAACGACTCTCTACCCAGTGACACTGAATGCATAAGACCCTCATTCCATCCTCAAGTTATTGGGTTGGCCAAAACGTTCATTCGGGTTCTCCTGTAAGATGTTACAGAAAAAAACCTGAACGAATTTCTTGGCCAACCCAACAGTAAGGGAGTTGGACGCGTGAATACAAACTGCAGGGCCCAGAGGTGACCCTAAGGGCTAAGGAGAGGTGAGGCTCGTTGGGAGATGCAGACTCTGGCCATACCTGCATCCCCAGGCTCAGGGTTGCCAGGCTGCCCCCCGAGGTCCTCATCAGGTGAAAACACCTCAGAGTCTCTCCCAACTCAAATCTGTACTCTGATTCTGGATCTTGAGGTTTCGTGATTGTGATTATTTTCTCATCCTGATCATAAAGCTTCCAGAAGACCTTTGGATAAATTAGCTTATTTATCAAAAGCTGCATACAGCCATCCCCGGGCTTACTACTAATCATTCCTTCTAAGTCTGTTCCCAAAGGGCCTTCCCAGCACGGGGCCAGCTGCTGAACCCAAGGAATGCGTTTTAATCCACTGCATGAAGCTTTTCCATTTTATGACATTTTAAAGTAGACGATTAGACTCAAGGTGCCTGCTGTCCAATAGGTTGGCTTTGTGTCTGGGAAACAGTTTGTGAAAACACCCCTCGTTTTTGCACGTTCGTATTTCTATTGAAACCATCTGGCAACCCCAGTAAAATGAGAAGGAAAAGTCTCTGAGATGTAAGAGAAAACAAACCATGAGAAGAAATGCAGGCGCTTTATTATAATCGTTATTCTTCTTGAGGTTAACCATTGATAAACTCATTCAGAAGAACATTTTGCTTTCAGTGATCTACAGATACATGCCAGATGTAGCTAAAAGGACAAGAAGAATGCACCTTGGGAAACAGCATGGCAGTCCTGGCTGCCACACTAAAAAGTATCAGGGGTGCGTCTTCATTTCTGCAGCAGGGGGTGCAGTGGTCCACAGACTGACCTAGTGCTGCCTGCTCTCAGCATCCTTCTGAGATGCCGGCTCCAGGAGACGGCTGGGAGGAGGCTGCCCGCCCTGTCTGCATCTCTAAAAGCCAGCCTCAGTTTTTAGCAACATCTCAGCGATTAAGAAGTACGAGAGGTGACTACACGGTGCCTTGAGGGTGAGACCCCGGCTGCCGCAGGTCAGTGAGATGGGAAACCAAATGTTGCGGGCCAGCTTTTTCCTTAGGGACAGGTGAGAGCTGGGTCTGCTAGGTCTGTGTCACCTTTCCCAGTCACGGATGTGGAGCTGGAAAGGGCATCAGAAAGGCTGTGGTGTGCCCACTGCTGACCCCGCGGCAAACACCACGCTGGCAAGCGCGCCAGCTGGGCTGCACCCTCTCCCAAAGCATCTGCTCCGGGAGATTTGAACATCTGAGTAAACGAGCCCATTGGCTTTTCAGAAAAGCAGAGCACCCAATAGCCATCAGCCAGCGAGCAGTCTAAGGCAGCTCTGGGTAGGAAACCCGGGCAGAAAGCGTAGGATAACTTGAGAGGCCCAAGTGAACACGGGCCCAGGTACCTGTGCCCTTGGGCAGAGGGAGTTCCTGATACTTCGACTGATGGACAAACAGGCTTTTCTAGCTCAAATGGCACGTGGTAGTTCTACTCTGCCCTAGGGAGACAAAGGGCAGGTTCTCGTCTCGTCTTCCCACGTGGTCAAGGCTTTTGCTCTAGTGTTCCAGAATTAGCTAGGCATCTGCTCCTCCACCTGGTCAGTGATCACTCCCAGAGCTCAAGAGCAGCTCGAGAGGTGATCACTGAAAAAATGAAGGTTTGCCTTGATTTCGCGGCAAGCCTGTCTGGATGGTGGGGCAATGCAGGACTTGGGACCCACACTGAGAGACCTCATTCTGGAAGTATTCCCTCTGGGCAAATTTTTCAGCAAGATGACCCCTGGAATGAAAGAGCCCTTTCAAAGCTGTAAGCTTTTCCCTGGTTTCCCTGGGAGTGCTTGGTGACGCCCTGTGCTGGGATCCCTCGTCACACAAAGGAGAGAAATGCAGTGAGGCTGTTGCCTGTTGCAAAAGTCTCCCCTGCTCAGTTTTTCTGTAATTAACGCGCTCATCTCTTTCTCTCCCCACTAGGCATTAAGACTTTATTGTCCTCTTACCGAAAAGCATGAAATGACTGAGTTTTCCCCTGACCCGATCTAACCCTCCCAAATTTGTGCCCACTTGTTTTTAAGTCCAGGGCAATTGATAAACCGGAACTGAAGCTAAACTCTGAACGATTCCATTTCACTCAAGTCTTAGCAAGTTCTGCTAATGGCACTTGCAGCGCCACGGTGATTCGCAGACAACACCTGCCAGGACTCCCTGGAAACAAGCCTTGGGGTCTGATTCTAGCTTTAGATATGGAAATTCAAGGCAAAGGAAGGGGCGCTTGGCTCTGTCTTAAATTTCCCAATGGAGCAGTGTCTTGAAGAAAATACCAGTTCTCTTTGCTGGGGAAATACCAAGTGTCGGGGAACTGAGGCCCGGCTGCTGAGGGCGCTGGGTCCTCGCCATCACTTGCGAGGCTGCTGGATGTGCTGTGTCCTCGGGGAAGAGTGCTTGTCCATGGAGGCGTGGGGCTTCTGGTGGGCCACCTGGGCTGCCGCCGGGGGGAAGTCCTTGTCGCCCTGGCGGGAGACACAGAAAGCACTGGCTCATCAACCGTGAACAGCTGAGCGAGTACGTGAAGCGAGACGCAAAGCCAGCATCTCCTGGCTTCCCTCTGGGGACGGGGCGGGTGGGTGATGGAGTGGGGAACCTGCCGGCAGGTAGCAGCCTGTCTCCTGGGACTGCTGGGGCTCCTGAAGCTCTCTGGAGAGCCCAAGCAGGCACCCAGGCCCGTGTCCCTTCCAGAAGGTGAGAAAGCTCGCTGTCTCTGCCGCCACGCCATGGAATCAGGTACCGTATGTGTGACTCACTCAGAACTAAGCTGGGCGTTGGATGGCTTTCTTCTGCTAGAACAGTTCTTGTGATTTTTTTTGAATTGAGGGGCAAGACAGAACCAAATCCGGGGTCTTAAATTCAGATTTGCTGCCACAGCTGCGAGCTGGGCCTGGAGTGCTCGTTGGGAAGGAAACACACAGGGCAGGGCTGGAAGCTGTGAGATAAGCCAGGTTCAACCAGCCGAGTCTCAGAGAAGGTACACGGCTGTTTTTCAGGCAGGAATTGCCTTCATGTGCGTTTGTGACAGGGGCTGGGGTCCAGCCCACCCCGGGCAGGACAGAGCCATGGTGGCTGAGCTGTGGGGTGACCTCAGATTTGTGCGGGCATTTAATTTCCTCGCATGTAGTAGATGTGCCCTCCGTCTGTCCCAGGTCCCTGGATGGCTGTGCTGAGCCGTCCCCAACAGTGGCATTTTCTTTACACATCATATGCTAAGGGCTCGAATGGGCTGTGAGCCGCAGATCAATGGATGGAATTAGTGCACCGTCCCCCAAATGGGGGCTTGCTGGGGGGAGGTCTGCGGTTACAAAACCGTTAGGTCTCACAAGAAGAGGGGGCTCTTGAAAGGCAAAGAGAGTGACCCAAACCCATCAGTTTGGTTCAGAGGGCAGCAACTATCTTCTGTAACGGGCCAAATAGTAAATACCTTAGGCTTTTCAGGTCATACTCTCTGCACTCTGCCAGTGCAGCACGAGAGGACCATAGATGATACACATCCATGAACAGCAAGGCTGTGCGCCACTAAAACTTTAACCATGGACACAGGAATTTAAAGTCCGTGTACCTTTCACGTCACGCCATACAGTTCTTATTTCAAATTTTCAACCATTTAAAAGTAAAAACAGTCTCAGTTCACAGATCACCCTGAAACCCTTTGCCGACCCTGGTTGAGCCTAAAGAGAACGGAGACGGGCGAGGACAGAGGGGAGGCAGCTGCACCAGCTCAGGCTCCGCGTCACCACCGTCCCATCTGCCCCTGACGGGCGCATGCGCAGAAGCACGCTCTATGGACAGGGGGCGATTGATTAAGTGACCTCCGGACCTGGGTGGACAAGTGGGGTTGAATAAGGACAGGAGGAATCAGGACATCGCGGGCCGAGGCCCCGATGGGATGAAAGGGCTCTTACCCGGGCGATGACACCGGAGATGAACACGGTCGGTCTGGGTGGACTGGAAGACAAGAAGGAAAACACATTGACCATCACGACTCGCAACAGAGGCACACGCAGGTGACGCGAATGTGGAGACTGGTTTCAGGGCCGTGTGACAAACAAGGACCCTCGGGAGGGCGCGGGAAGCGGGAGGCACACCTCTTCCCGTTATTTCATCACATGGACCCGCTGGCTGCTGCACTTGGGACACTTGCGGGTCCTCCTCCTGCGGAGGCTGAGCTCAGGCAGAGCGGAGAACGATCATAGCAGACAGTGGGCGCGTCACCAAAGAGCCCTCTTTCGGTTTTTGGTTAATCCTTAAACTGTAACTGTGGGCAAGCGCAGTAGTTTTGGTCTCAAGAGATATGGACCTGGGCACTCCCCGGAGCAGGGCAGGAGCAGGGTCATGCTGGATAAATGGGAGACTCCAACCAGGGAGCTTCCTGTCCTATGGACTGAGGGGCTACCCTTTCAGAGTCCTCACAGAGTCCACGGCTTCCGGAAGCTTCTAACGGGTGAGATCCCAGAGCCGATGCAAAGCTCCTGGCCCCTACAGGACCCCAAGTATTAAAAACATTTGGTCCTTTGTATATATGTACCACATCTTCTTTATCCAATCCTCCACTGATGGACATTTAGGTTGCCTCTACATCCTGGCTATTGTAAATAGTACTGCAGTGAACATTGGGGTGCATGTGTCTTTTTGAATTATGGTTTTCTCCATATATATATATATATATATATATATATATATATACACACACACACAATGGAATATTACTCAGCCATAAAAAAGAATGAAATAATGCCGTTTGCAGCAGCATGGAGGGACTTGGAGATTGACATACTGAGTGAAGTCAGAGAAAGACAAATATCACATGATTTCACTTATATGTGGAATCTAAAAAAAGGGTACAAATGAACTTATCTACAAAATAGAAATAGAGTCACAGATGTAGAAAATAAACTTATGGTTAGAAGCAGGTAAGGGGAGCTAGGGATAAATTGGGAGATTGGGATTGACATATACACACTACTATATATAAAATAGATAACTAATAAGGACCTACTATATAGCACAGGGAACTCTACTCAATACTCTGTAATGACCTACATGGGAAAAGAATCTAAAAAAGAGCGGGTATATGTATATGTAAAATTGATTCACTTTGCTGTACACCTGAAACAAACACAACATTGTAAATCAACTATAATCCAATATAAATTTTTTAAAAAAGTAAGGTCCTTGTGAAGCTCTTGCCATTTCTTAACCTCTTTCATGGTACTAAGCTGGCCCACCCTGTCACCAATACCGAGGGGACGGAATATAGGACCAAAGCAATACATGTTCATCGTTGAAAAGCAACAAGCCAAGCACGTTAAAACCACTTGTAGTTCTACCACCTGGAGATAGCCACTGTTAACACGTGGGATGTGCTTCCAGCCTTTCTTTCTATGGATAGACAGATGCACTTGTTTTCTTCTTAAATTTCCATTTTTCTTACCAAAAGAATCACCTTGTTCTGTAGTCTGCTTTCTGCACTTAGTATCTGCCGAGCTTACTTCTATGGTATTATAGACTCTTCTATGCCTTTAAAAAAATAACTGCATGTGTCGTAGCTTAAAAGCATCAGAACACAGTTCCAGGTAGTACATAGGTGTGCACACCTCTGAAATGCCTCAGTCAGAGGTAGGGGGACGCGGGAGCTGTAGATGAATGCAAGGCCGGCCAGTGGGGAAAGTGAGATGCTCCCAGAAGTGGCCAGTTTTGCTTAAGGCTGGTCTTGTGGGCAGGCAGAGCGGAATCCATCCCTGATTTGCCCAGCCCGCCTTCCACCAGCTCTGCTGTTCCACCCTGCCGCAGGGGTCCTTGTTTTAGCTTTCTTTTGCTGCAGGCAAAAGTCTCAGGATTCAGAAAGTTCACTGTTTACATCCCAAAGAGTTTAACAAAAACACCCCAAATTCCCCCAAGTAATTTCTGTTACTCCATGAGACTAAGAAACTTCAAGTCTTACTAAGCAGCACAGAAATGTTCCCTATATGACGCTGGTTTTGTTTTATTTAGCTTTTGTGGTGTGGTGAACTGGGTTGGGTTTTTTTTTTTTCCTTTTATTACAGATATGATTTGGCTGTGGAATCAATAGTCAGCCAGGGATGAACAAGTTTGGCTCAAGTGTTAAGTCCCTGATGTAGTACGTTTGGATTTGTTTGGAATCCAAGGAATCTTGCTTTGACTGGTCCAAATCACCCACAGGCTGTCTCCAGGGATTTCACGGCCAAGGGTTTCGCATCTGAAGCTTGAGAACCATGCTCTAGATTCTAATATTGTAAAGGAACCAAGAAACGGCATTCCACAGCATTTCCACCCATTTAGATTCCCGCCAGCAATGCACAGGGTTCAGTTTCTCCACACGCTCACAGCTTATTATTTTCTGGGGTTTTTTTGGGTAGTAGCCATTCTAATGGGTGTGAAGTGGTATCTCACTGGGATTAAATTTAGCAACTAATTTTAAGAGTAAGCTTTTTGCAGCAAGGAATAATAAATATCAATCTGTATTGATCCTTCAAGGTCTTTAGGACATAATCCCCCCTGCCCCCCCGCCCCCCCCCCCCCGCCCCCCGCCCCGCGGCAACAAAGTTCTCTCTCCTCTAAAAAACTGAAAAGGCCATAATTGACCATAAGGACATATGGCAGCTGCCTGTGAAAAGATGACAGAAGCCTGGCCTCTCGTGCCATACTTACGCGCGGTATCTGTTTTCACACAGCTCTTTGTCAGAGTGTGCGATGCTGGCTTTCATCAGGCTTGGCCAAAGAGCCCCAGGCTCAATGCCTTTTCCATCTACAATTAATAGCATCTCAAATTGGTAAACGATTGTCCATTACATTTATGTAGTAAAAACACTTTCTAAACTCTTTGAGACATGGTAGCTTAAATTCACAAACCCCAGTAAAGAGTCTGCTCTCGAAGCTGTGTTTGCAAAAACACACACATTTTAAATTCCATTAGGGTTCCACGCGAAGCATATCCTACGTTTCCAAGATTCTATAAACTGTGATAGCGGCTTTGAGGATTTATTTAATCTGATGAAAATCATTCTGACAGATGTTGTTTTGAAGAAGCAACAGTACTTTCTCGCAGGAAACAGAGACAGAGAAAAATATCATTCCTGTCCTCCCCACATCCTCAGGCCTTTCCAGTTTTTGAAAACCATATTTATTTAAATTTAAAGAAACTGAGAACCTGATGCAATTAGTGGGGATTAGAGCTCCGGGAACCCTCCTACACAGCAACAGAAACTGCAACTTCACCACACCTGGCCTGCGCACACGCCAAATGTTGGATGCACGTAGGTTTCCGGTATTCACCTGTCAAGGACCACATCAAATTCTTAACGGGGTCGTTTGTCCTTAACAAAAGTTTCCTATTCTTTATTTTATAAATTTCCTTGATGAATAAGGTTTATGCCTTATTGACATTCTCAGAAAAGGCAGAAGGCAGGACAAAATGCCAGAAATGCTTAGTGAATGCATGACCCTGTGGAAAGCAGACGCCTTTAGGACTGAGTTTTCACGGTCTCATCTTTAAATGAAAGTCCCCAGGGCTAAGAAAACTGAGTTCATATCTTAAAAACTCTGCTGAACTCTAAAACAGTGAATACGGAAATAAATTTCAATATATTTTATTTCACTCATATCCAAAACACCACGTAGAAAAATAATTGAGATCACATTCTTTTTTCTGTCCTAAGGCTTCACAACCTGGCTGTCAGCGCAGGCCCCGGGCGATGCGGACGTTTTCTGTCCAGCCCTGAGAGGTGTGAATCCACTGGCTGGTGAGTTGGGGCTGGAAGGGACCTAGTGGTGACCTCGTCCAGCTTCCCGCCCATGTGGAGCGCGGCCACAGCCTTTGTGCCTTTGTGCCTCTGCAGACGAGGAGCTCGTGGCCCTCTGGGTGTCCTCATGGTGACACGGTCTCTGGCTCCCTGCCCTTCGCCCAGTGGCCCCAACCCAAGTCCACGACCTCCTCCGTGGGACAGGCCCCGCATGTTTGAGGAAGGTTAGCAGGGCTCTTTCCCAGACTCACGGGCTTGACTGCAAATTCCTTCACGACCTCAGGCCCCTCCCCGCCTCCATTCTGCTGAGGCTTCTAGGGTTTTGCCCGAGACTGCAGTGGACACACTGAAGATAAGCTCCTCTGGCAGCCCAGCCTTCTGCAGGACACCCCTGTGCCTGGCCCAGGCACATAGAGGCTACACTTCTCGGGGACTACAGAGAGAAGTTCAGCCTGGGGAAGCGATTCTGGGCGCCCTGAAGAGAATCAAAATGCTGACCGTCTTCCCTGGGTTGCTGTTGATAAGCAACGTGGTCAGAGTGACTAGTGCCCGCTCCCTACGCTGGCCCACTTTCCCAGCTAGTGATATGGAGTCATTTCCCTTCTTTCCTGGAACTCCAGGGCGTTAAGCCCTTAGAAATCCTTTTTAAGGGGGGATTCCACCCTCAGAAAAGTGCAGGGCTCCTTCTTCATCTAAGAACAGGCTTCCATGAAGTGGGACGGTCGGGTGTGGGTAGGATTTCTGCTTGGCTGGTCAGCCTATGCCTTCCCAAGCATCCTGACAAGGACTGGGGTCGCTGAGTTGCCATGCAGGAGTGTTTTGGGATCGGGGCGTGCACACACACACACACACACACACAGAGTAATCAGTAAGACCGAGAAACCAGGCAAGTCACTAATCCCATTGCAAGTAGTCAAAAGGGCAGCAAAGGCATTGCCAAGAGTTCTATTTCACAGAATCCTTTTCACGTTAGCAGTTTTGATCTAGGTTCAAGGCAGTCCACCAAGTCATCCTCTGCAAATGCTTTCTCCTCTTCATGTAAATACGCTCTGAAAGAATCATAGCTTTTAATGAGTTGTTTGTTCTCTATTTTCTCTACAGGATGGGAATGATCTTAGACGGTAACAGCTACTACTTATTGATTACTTATCGTGGGCCAGGCACTGAGTTAAGGGCTTTACACAGAATTGTGATATCTAACCTTTCAACCCTACAAAGTAGAAACTGTTATCTGCATTTTACAGATGAGGGAACAGTAAATCAGAGAGATTCAGTAACTCGCCGGACAGTTGCACAGTAGAGAAGTGCTCCAAGCCAGACTTGGAACGAGGGCAGCCCAGGGCATTAGCCTGATGCCCTCATTTTAGGGCTGAGAAGTGGGTCACGGAGCAGCCTCTATTTTCAGGTTCTGCCTTCTATACACGATTTAGAGATGCAGATTTTTACAGTAAGTAATCTAAATGCAATCAGAGGATCCCTTACTCAAGCAGGCAGTACAAGGTATTCAAATCTGCCTAAGCATTTACTTTCTGACTTGATAATGGATTTTTTTTCCTTGAAAACTATCATTTATGTCTGTAGCACTCAACTAGGGTACAGAGTGCTTCCACATAAATTATTAATGCAACTGGTTCTCTTCAGCAGGTGTTATCCCAATTTTATGGGTGGCTGGAGGAGGCTGAACCTTGTTCGTGGTCCCAGAGGCAGAGCCTGGAGGATGCGGGTCTGGAGCTCTCAGCTTCGTGTTCTTTGTTGGGTCACGGGTCCCACCATCACCCACATCTCAGCTCGCGAGCTTCAGGAACAAAGCCCAGTGAAGGTTTCAAACTATCCGTCAAGTCAAGATGCAGTCGACACAGTCTAAGAAGGAGGCCCAGAGGAAAGGTGGCAGGTGGACGCCAGCTGAGTGTGGGTTCTGATGTCAGACCATCCTGGCTCTGCCAGTGACTGGCTGGTAGGCTGGCATTTGACCTTCTGAGGCTCAGTTTCTTCATCTGTAAAACGGGAGGCAGTGGACCCTCCCTCGCCAGGTGACTCTACGTACACGTGCTCCCAGGCACATCGCAAGCACTCAGCAAATGGTAGGTGTCGGGATGAGGATGACACATCTCTAGCCCCTCCTTATGTCTCCACTGCTAATTCACAACTGGATCAGTTCTGCCTCACCTTCAGATCCCCTAGCCGTGCAGAATAGCCCTGCTTATCTGGGACAGAAAAGCTCCCAAGGAAGCAAAAGGAGGGTCTGGGATACACAAAACAGATGTCACCAAACTATGGACTTGAAGAAAAACTCTCCGGGCTCTCGATCTATTTGAGTCCTATTTTGACCTGATGGGAATGGCCTGGGCTTGGTGGTTAGTTTCCCAGCCCACTGAAGACAGGCAGAAAGCCTGAAAGTGATGCGGCCACTCGAGCTCACAGCGAGGCTGCTGCCCTGCGGTGAGAGGCTCCGTCCAGACCACTAGTCCTCCCCCACCCACAGCTCCCGGTCTCAGCACAGGAAGCAAGCACGGAAGGAAGCTGGTGGGGACACTGGCAGTGGTGGTGGGAGCACGGCGCCATCCAGGCTACATCAGGACCTGGGAGCGGTCATCACGTGACGCTCCCTCCCTTCCCGGTGAGAAAGCACACGAGCGCTCAGAAAGGGATTTTCCCCCGAGAATCTCCCTAGAAGTCAAAGCCACCTGGTGAGTCAGGGAGCACACTGTTCTCATGAACACTCAAGCCCAGAAAGCTGCGTCAGGATTTCAATTTCATTTTCTGACAAGCAGCTAACACACTGGGGGCGGGGCGGGGGAGGTACTTCGTAGAGGGGAGTCTGGGCGGAGCCTGAGAAGGCGGAGATCCGTGTGTGTGAGTGTGCACACGCATGTGTAATGGGAAGGACATGATGCCACAGCACAGTGAGCTGAAGGAAGGGGCACAGTTTAATCTGCTGCTGTCAGCAGAGCGAATGGGGTCTAAGGCCCCTCTTCTCTTAGTGATGGAGGTGGGCTGGTCTGGGTCCTGCTCCCATGACAGATTCCTGGGAAAAGGCACCTCTTTGGTGACCCTCCTCATGAAAGGACAGAGCCTCGAGGTGATCTAGAAGCAGATTCCGCGGCTATATTTGGACTTTAATACCTATGGCTTTGTGTTTTCATAGAGTTTACGGAAAAATATATTCCCACCAGGGGTGATTTTAAATACATTTCCTAGTAAATAGAAGGAAAACGAAATCCTTCCTAGCCACTGTAGTTCTTGAAATATCTTTCTGCCTTGGTGTTCATTTATCTGGGTTATTAATTTTCTGGACACCAAAATAATAATTAGCATGGCTGGTGACCAGAGGGGACCCTCTCACTTGACTGCATCCATACATTTCTTCGTGTGTCGTTCTTCAAAGCGTGACAGTCAAGGTTGTCTCCCGCCTTCCGCCTGATTTTAGGAGCTTCGAGAACTCCCACAAGATGGCACTGCCGGTCCTCTTAGCTGGTGGCTCTTGGGCCAGCAGGGCCTTGGCTGGCTCAGCCAGGACCAGGGTAACAGGGAGCTGGGGGTCCGCGGTGGGCAGGGGCTACTGGCACCCTAGGACAAGTGTGTTCCCTTCTCCCTAAGGGTTAGGTCATTGTGCAGGGAGCCTCACTAAAGGGAAATGAAACACGACTCAAGGGCTTTAGGCGAAATGCTAAATCTAGAGAAAATAATCAGGGACCCAATTCCTTGTAGGATTGGGCATGCGGAGTTTGTAATATCTTTTTAAAGGGCACGAGCAAAGGTGCTCTTCTGGGGGACAATGTCTGAGCTCGTGTTTCCATCTTTGTTTCAACGAGAAGGCCAAGGTTCGGCATCGGCTGTGGTGCCTCTAGTTCCCTGACTCAGGCCTGCTGATCCCAGGATGCCATGACTCTGGGACAAAGCCCAAACCCAGCCTGTGCCTCTGAGTCTGTCCTAGAGATGTGTACGGTCCAGTCTCCAGGTGGGAGGATGCTCTTCTTTGGGATTCTAAAAAGCCTGCTCTCCAGATGACACTCCACCCACAGATGCTTGGCTGACTGTCGATCCAGATGCCAACACTTCACCACCTGCTTGTTTCGAGAAGGCGGCCACCCCAAGTACTGAGTGTGTAGGGCGAGGATGGCCTATGTGTAAACGACGTGTCCCACAGACACACAAGGTACAGTGACAGCTACCTTACCAGGGCCCGGGAAGCCCCATCTTCCCTCTAGACACGTATTTCCAGAAAGGCACTCTAAGTTTCATACCAATGCCCTTTACACACAAGACCGTCTCATCGTGTGACCTATGGCTTTCCCTCCTCTGTCTTCCCTCTGCTCTTACCTTATTCTCTCTCCTGTGCTGGATGCAAAGAAGATAAGATAAATACAGTCATGATTCTAATCGTTAGCTTGCATCTTATGGATTTCGTACAGGGGGGCCTTTCTGGACCAGTATGTGTGTCTGCCTTCATCACAGTACAGAGTGGTCACCGTATCTGATGAGAGAAACCCGGCCAGGCCTCCCGACAGTGCGGGGGTGAGCTGAGCATCTGTTTGGAAATTCACCGCATTCTGCCCCTGTCTCTACAGAGCTCAGGGGGGACTCAGCACCACAGAGGAAAGCTGTGAAATGCAGCGTTTGAGGACTGGGCTTTGGAGACAGATGGCTCCCGGTTCAAATCTTACTTCAGATGAGTAGGCTCCTTGGGCCTCAATGTCCATCTGTGAAATGGGAACAATCCCTATTTTATGGAACAGTTGTGAGTTCAAATGAAATAATGTATATAAACTGTGCTTAGAACAGCATACTGCCTCCACTGGCAAAATCAGCTCCTTACAACAGGGACATGCTCTGGGCATAACCGGAGAATACTTTGTGTAACTATCAGATAATCTGGGTAACTATCACACATATGTATTAAACGTTCTAATGCTATGTCATTTCAGTAAGTAGCACTTACACTTTAAACCATCCCATCTTTGATTCTGAATACATCTGTTTCAGTGTCATTCTTCTGAATTCCAATATAGGGAAGTACCAGTGAATAGTTAATGCTGACTAGACAGGTGCTAAAAACCAGGGTATTTATTGTCTATAGCTTAAAATCAGATCTTGTCGGCTGTCTTCAGGGTCAAGGTCATGTTTTATAATGGTACGATTTGGGGGAGGACAGTATCCATGGTTCACAGTACAAAGTATGTACTTTCTAGAGGACAGCTATTATGGCTTTAACAAAAGGGAAATGATCGTGTAAGCAAGATGTGTAAAAGTAAAACGACTGTTAATAGAATTCCTGTTAGAAAGAAGTACATGCTGATATTAAATAAAATACAGACACCAAAACACTCGTCTGGTCTGGGTCTACTCCCATCTTGGGAGGTGCAGGGGGCTGGCTTTACGTGGGACCAGCTCTCACTAGGCTGGTTCTGGGAGACCCTAGCAAGGAAAGAGGAGACCCAGATTAAGTTGCTCTCAGGAGACTGCCAGGCAGGTCTCTCTTGGCCATGGGAGCTTTGCCTCTTGCAGAAGTCAGGACATGGCCTGGGAGCACCAAACACAGCTCAGGTTAAAGGCAAGTACCTGGAATGATGGACAAGAGCATTTGGACTTCTCGGCTGCTGGATTCACCGGTAATTACATCCTTAATCCACCCTCCAAACTCACGGCGCAGAGGGATTTGGTGAGCTGCTAGCGGCCGTCACTCCCTCCCTGGGCATCCAGGTACACCTGATAAGTGATAAGCTGCGGTCCTCAGTGGTCTCTGGCTTCGCACATTCAGCTGCGGCCTGATTAAAACGCTGCCTCTGTGGATCATACCACGCCCTCAAGCCTTTATCCACAACTAACAGAAAAAGAGCAGGTACGCAGGAAAGTAAACCCACCGCCAATTCTGCTTACTTAAAAAAAAAGCCAGCTAGTGAGTTAGGACAACTTCCATTCAATCCAGTAGCTCCCACCCTGGCCCCCGTGTTTAGCGCAAGCCCAGAGCGCAGCCGGACAGACCTTGTCAAGGTCACTAAATTTGTGGGGCGCGCACGCGGGGCGCTGATCGGTCTTCCTTCTCTGCCTGATAGTGTATAGTCTGGGAAGCTCTGATCCCCTCCCCTGCCCAGGTTCCCGCCTGGGAAATCACTGCTCGGGGCCCTAAGGTTTGTTTTTGATCCATCAGTTTCATTTGTTGGGTTATTTGTGGATTCATCAGTGTCATTTATTTATCCACTCAACAGAAATATACATACGTATACACCCTGAGTACCCAACGTGCCTCAGAATTAGGAAGCGCCGACGCCGCGTCAGGCCTGCCTCCCGCCTCCTGCCTGTGTAGTAGCTGGAGGACCTGCCCCCCTCTCGTGGCGGCCCTCCTCTTCCTGCTGCGTGGCAGGGCTCTGAGTTAGGGGCCAGGTGAAGACTAAAGTCCTCAGAGAGCTGGTCGTACAGGCCCCCCGAATGTCATCAGGAGGCCGACGCAGCACACCTGTGAGGTTTACCAGACGCTAAACCGGAAAACAGGTCGTTGTGATTTTCCAGAAATGGGTTTTCCTTATCTCAGTGTGGCCAGTCTCCATGACAACCACAAGAAAACCAAGCTTGTCCTTATCGACAGGAAGAACGAGCACAGGCTACGATCCTCCCTCAGATGGTGGTGGATGCGCATTCTCCAGGGCCGCTCCTGCACGTGTGGGGAAGCAGAGACTCTCTCCGAACTTGGCAAGTAAGGGTTCCAAGTGGAGATGAAGAGCAGAAGCAGGCGTGCTGCCCTGCGCCCCACCCTGAGTCTCTCATCAGCACCCTCCCTGCCGGATGTTCCCTTCGGGGGTCTCCTCCCTTAGGGCCCTTTGCTTTCCTTGGGGGCAGCCGGATAATTTGCCTTTGCCACCAGTGAAGCATTAACAATCAAGGCGGATGCGTGGGGCTGGGAGAGATGGGCCGGCAGACAGAAAACATTCTCACTGATGGCCAGGTGGCCAGGGGCCCCTGAGCCTCAGCTTCCTCATCTGAGGTGAGGGGCTAATTACCCCTGGATCTCACGGGGGTTTGGGGAAGCTCAGGGGAGCATCACGCGTTAGGCACGCTGCACGCAAGGCGTGACTCCAGGAGAGAGCTGTCGTGAGCTGAGCGTGTAAACAAAAGCAGATGCATCCCCGTGTTACAGTGGGGAGGGAGGACTGGAGGATGGTCGTCGTACTTGGGGAAAATTAGAGCAGAGAAGCACATCCTTGTGTCTGCAGGACGGTGCCGATCCGAAACCCGAGGCAACACTCGGGGGACCGCAGCGTGGATCGCGCCAGGGCTTTGGGGGAAGAACTGAACAGGCCGTAATCTGGAGTTTCCTAGCGAGTCCAGTCACAGCTGGAGAGTCGGTCCCACGGCCACAACGAGGGCAGCTGGGATGAGGCACCCTGGGCCGACCTCTTAGGAGGTCGGTCATGATGAGCTCCTAGGGGGATTAGGGCTAAATGTAAACTCAGTGTTTAAGAGATCAAAGGAGAACCTATATGTTACATTGAGATGGCAGGCATGAACACAGCCTACCCCACAGCCCGCCTTCCGTCATCGTTGGGCAAGTAAATCCACACCGAAGGGGGAGTGGGGGAAAGTGTGATAACAGCAGGGTCACATTTCGGAGGCGCCCAAGGACACCCTCAGTCAAGCACAGTGATGGATCCCTGCCAGGAAGGTAAAGGATTTGAGATGCAAACTAAGGCTGGGGGAGAGGAAGAGCTGGGAGCCTTTTCCACTTTTCTCCTTTTTAACACCCATGGGCCCTGCAAGAAGGGGAGTTTTATTACGGTCGGGAGAGGAGGATGTTTCAGTCGAAGAGCAGGTTCTGGCTGGGGGCTCAACCTGGCACTGTTGGGATCCAGGGCAGCACGGATGCCCAAGGCACGGCGGGTCCATGAATGTGAGTCTGTTCACCACCACCTGTGCCTGGGCCCATGCATTAAATAAACACTGAGCAACTGCCGGTGCAGCCACAGGGCTGGGTACTGGAGACCCAGCGGCACCAGACAGCCTAACTGTGCCAGGCTCTGAGCTCCTCAGGATGGACTGGGGCTCAAGACAGACTACGTGCAAGTGGACCCAGGGCCCTGCTTCCTCTGGGTTTCTCTGGGTCACATGCCACAGGTGATAGAACCCCATTGTTTTGCGTTCTGTTATCGCAAACTAGAACACACTGCCTGACAAGTAGAAGCCCTTATGTGGACAATGGAAGATGGTATTTGAAACGAGCTCTTCCAGGGAATCTGGGCCACATGGTCTCTGGAGTAGAGGGTTTGCACAGCCTCGGTTAATACAGCCAATGGCGGAGTTGTCACCTTGGAAACCAGAGGGGAGGACCTTAAGGAACGGTGACACCAAGAGACAACCTGGAAAGGCGTGGAGCCAGAGTCTGCTGGGCAGTGGGTGCCTGCCTGAGACTGGCCCGGAGGCTTGCCCGGGGAATCGGCGGGCAGTGTTCCACGTGAGACACGTGACCAAGCACCCGGATGAAAATCACCCGCATCTGTCTGTGCTGCTTCTTTCACGCAGGCAGGTGAGGATGGAATGGGAGTACTAACTTGAAACACTGTTTTTAAAAGAAGTAATTTCTATCCCCTTCAGAGAACCCCAGTCAAGAGGAATTCTGAAGCTCGAGATGCCAGGTGTTGCTTTTCCTCAGCATTTGCTTCAAAAAGGTGCTGCTTTGAATATAGAGAAAAAAGCAACATCTTTATGGCTCAGTAACAGGGCTGTGAGATCCTAAAACAATTATTGGTGACATAAGTACAAACATCTTCTGCATCGCAGTCTTCAAAAACGATTGTAAGGGCAGATGGCATTGTATTTGTCTTCCTATCCTTTCCTGGAAGAAAAAAAAAAGCAGCCAACCCCCTCCTGCCTCTTCCCTGACTGATAGAGGTAAGACGGAATTGGCCCAGGTGTCCCTGACTCTCTGGGACAGTCCGGCTTTAGGCCTCGGTCACGGTGTCATTACTCATCGCGCCTCTTTTCACTCCCCAAACACACCAGTCTAAACATGTTGCAAAGCTGCTCCAAGCCGAGACACAGAATTCTAAAAAGATCCTCAACATTACCGGGGCTCTTAGGAGTTTCATCATGCGTGTTAGAAATGCTGGAACTCCTGGGTTTCCCTGGTGGCGCAGTGGTTGAGAGTCCGCCTGCCGGTGCAGGGGACACCGTGCCCCGGTCTGGGAAGATCCCACATGCTGCAGAGAGGCTGGGCCCGTGAGCCATGGCCGCTGAGCCTGCGTGTCCAGAGCCTGTGCTCCGCAACGGGAGAGGCCACAACAGTGAGAGGCCCGCGTACCACAGAAAAAAAAAAAAGAAATGCTGGAACTCCTGACTGTATGACCTGAAAACCTGAGCCAGCTTCAAAGGCGGCTCACATGTTCTCTTTCCATTGCTTTCCCTGAGCTGACCCTTGCCCAGCTGTGTTCCCACGAGGACTTCCCACGTATCACGATGTAGTGGAGGCTCTTGCACGCCTAACACTGCTTCAAGGTCAAGGTCAACGGTTCGCTTTATTGTGTCCCCAGCACCTGACATAGTGCTTGGCGCACACAGAGGCTCAACGTATGCCGTCAGCACCAAATGAGCGGCATGTCCTGTAGCAGCTGCAGGGGGTGAATTAACCAGGGTGACTCCCTGGGCGCTGTTTGTGGCTCACGTCTTAGGAATGCATGAAACTCCTCTTGCACCAGAGCCTCAAAGGCTTGCAAAGGAGCGATTCAAAATGTGGATTTGTTTTTGTTACCTACCAGTCTGGCTGGGCCAGATCCGCCCATGATGGGGGCATAACCTGGAGTGTGTTCCCAAGCAAATGGGCTCTTCCTCCAGCTTTTGCCAGAATGATCTTGAAGAATAGTAAAGAGTCTCTCTCCCTATTAAGAGAGGGCTCAGGCTAAGAGGTACGTTTTCGAATCATCTCAAGTCAAACCGAGAGAGTGCTGATGGAACCATGCGTCGAGTCTCGGATGGTAAGAACAGGGGCAGATGGAAGACAGAGAAGGGGGAGTGCCTTCCCGAGACCACTTTCAAGAGTCTGAATTAAATTTAACAGGAGAAAAATCCATCAACTTTCTATATGGCAGTTCCTGGCAGATGCCCACAAGGGCTGGGTTTCTTTGCAGGACTCTTGCCATATTTCCCTAAAAGTCTCAAAAAATACAGGTGACCAGACTAAGGCCCAGGCTTAAAGGCAGCCAACCTTATAAAGAAACCGGAGTCTTTTTATAAAGTGTGACTTCGCTTAATGCAAGAGGGACCAGAATATCCAAGGCATTGTCTCCGGAGCTTGGAGACGATAAAGACGGGCAGCTGCTATTCCGACCCTCGACATGGACAGTTTTTAAGCTCCCTTTGCCTCTTCAGCTGGATTCGCAATATGTGTGTCAGGAAGAGTTGAGCGGGATTCTATTTTAGAATTTTGGAAGCATCGTCAAGGGAGTCACCCGGTAAAGAAGCTCTAAAGGACTCTTTCCTCTATTTCCTCTAACAACGACAACAAATATACCAAAGGACCCATAGGGATGAGTCAATCATTAAACTATTAAGAAGTTGCTATAAACAGGCAGTGTTAATTTGATAATTCAGAACGGACTGGTACAACAAGACTTCCAAGGCTCATAAAGTACTGCTGGCTTTTGGCGGTAGCTAGCACCTGGGGTGCACGTTAACTGCTTCTTTACCTGGCCGCCCGGGTGCCGGGGTACCCGGGAGCCTTCTCCTTGGCTGGTCTCCCAAGGCGCCCCGGTGGAGCAGAGAGCAGGGGCCTTCGGCGTGATGTGCCTCCCCTTTCTGTGGCTTTCAGAGGAGGGAAGGGAGGAAGGAGAGAGGGAGGGGCTTCCAAAGCACTGAAGAGGCTTCTCCTCGCCAGGTGCCCAGGTGCGTGATGGTGAAGAGCGGCCACAAGGGGGCGGCAACCTCTCTCCTGAACCCGGTAACAGGGCAGCCTGCTCCGCCAACCCCACAGGCGACATGTGCCTTTGTGCCTCAGTTTCCATTATGGTCCCTGATCTCGTACCCCAAATTCTTGGGGCCAGATGGGTTTCAGAATTCATATTTTTTGCAAATATTATAAAGGCACCACGTTGCCTAAATCACATACAATGACTATTCCTGAAAGGGTCCCGGGCAGCAGCCCACAGTCAAAACCATTACTATTTTCTACAGCAAAACGTATAGAGATTACACTAAGTAGGATAAGTAAAGAGTGTAAATAGCTGCACATCGGTTCCGTTTCTGCCACCATATGAGCTTTAGCGTGAAAATACGAAAACCTTTGCAGTTTTCCGAACCCTCCGGACTGTGCACTTTGCTTGCTCCGGGGACACTGCGGCACTTTCTGCTCAGTACCTCCTATGAGGCCCTGGCTATCACTCCCTCCCCCACCAAGCAAGAGAAGTGGATTTGGAATAAAGAAGACAGTACAGCTGTCAAGGGGTAAAGAGAATCATCGGCATTAGCCTGGGATTACACAGAGAAGCTGTGGTCAGTTCTGTACGTTTATCTATAGAGAGTAAAATTTGATTCATGCATTTAAGCAAAACCTTTGGCAAGGCAGGATAAAACGACTGCAACCAGGGAATTCCTCCCAAATTGGCAGCCTGCCTCAGCCTTTTCTGGGTTCAGAGAACTTGTACTCATAACCCTGTCTCACATGTGCAGCTGAGCTCAGAGCCCGCTTTCCCACGTTCCAGCCACCTCACTACGAGGTGCGCAGGGCGGCTGGCACATGGGGAGCTCGGCCTCCTTTTGTACAGATGAGGAAGCCACTTGTGACAGAGGAGGCCATGTCGCCCGTGGTCACTGATCTGGGAGGGAGTGGAGCCCTGACAAGAACCTGGGTCCTCAGATTCTCTGGCAAACTGTCCCCCTTATACCGGTCACATGCACAGCCCTCAGGACTGTGGCCCCAAATACGTTCCAACCAACTCCAGTCCTGCGGCATGATTTGAGTAACCTTGCTCGACTAATTTTTGGAAACACTGCTGACTGTCTCCTCCTCTCAGAGATTTAAATGCCCCTGGTACATGAGGGCCCTGAAACGTCATAAGGAAACCAGGTAAACTTCATTTAACCCATGTTTCCTAAATGCATTTGAACGTGGAACCCTTTGGGGCAGAACTCCTGTCAGCACTGACACACCCAGACTCTGATTAAAGGCAGTTTCAGTTGTGTTTCTGACTGTGCATAGAGTTGAAAGTGGCTGTTCCACTTGGAAAGACTTTTACCTCCAAGGCTGGAAGGGAAACTACAGCGATTCACCTCGAGGCCCAAGTCTAGGGCATCCATTTTTCCATTCCTTTTCCTCCCCATGGCCAGTTACCTCCAGTCATGTGCTGCTGGGGTCGCTGGATGGACAAGCCTGGCCCGCTCCACTGCTGACGGTCAGCAAGGCTGTGGACGTGGCTCACAGACACAGGGGCACCTTGTCACTTGTGGTGAAACAAAGCGCCCCCAACGAGGGCTGAATGCCCTCACCGGCACGGTTTTGCCGTCCGTGCAAAACCCGGTCGACAGTGGGCATCTTTAATGGAGAAAGGGGAAACCATCTTCGGTTTAAGACTCTGCCCTCCTCCGGCCTTCCTTTCCACGGCAGTATACCCTTTCCTGAGCCAGGTGACGAGGGGACAGCAGCAGACTTAGAAGTAAAGTGAAGTCATACCTTTGAGCTTTGATTTCTCCCTTGGAATTTATTCGATATATCCACATGTTGGGAAATTCTAGAAAGTATGCAGTCAGGTGGGAAAGCTGGACCAAGTATCGTTGGTGGAACATTTGTTCCTGGGGCCATAACAAAGTGACGTTCATTTGGGCAATAAGAGTTTTGCCTTCCTTTGGGTAAGAGTACAATTGCCCTCGAAATCATGTGAGATCCCTAGAAACAAAGCATTTTTCAAACATGTGTCATTAGGTGGGATGAGAAAGCCACAGTAACCTCCAAACTCTGGACGGGGAAATCTGAGCTTCGCTCAGCATCGGCACTTGTATCAAACGGTGGGACACTGAAACGATGCCCCCAAACCTGAGAGGCAGGTGGCCTCCTGAGAACCCTGTGGCTTCAGTGTTCAAGAACAACCAGAGTGATCCACTTAGAGGGCGAGGGTTGCTTTCAGCTCGTGAGGATTCTGACTGTAAAGCGATGGAGGCGAAGAGTCCGTTACGGACATACTGCTCATAAGAGCTAATATTTCTCTTGCTCTGCGCCAGGAGCTAATCCAGGTGCTGGAGAAGCAGTAACTCATGTAATCTTCACAAGGGCCTGATCAGGTAAGAGCTGCCATCAGCCACAACTTATTTACAGATGACGACACTGAGGCCCAGAGAGGCTTAGTAAGCGGCCCAAGGCTACACAGCTAGTAAGAGGAGAAGCCAGGATCCAAACCCACAAGCCTGGGTCCCTAACGGTAGCCAGTGCTTTTCAAAGTCCAAACCTCAAAATACTTTAAGGTCTTCTGTAGCTGCGGCACAATTTTCTGAATTTACCCAAATGTCCCTTATTTTATAAGAAAATCAGACAGTGACAGACTGACTAGTTAAGACTAACTCACTTTACTAATCAATGACCGGGCAGCTGAGAAACATTTTAATAGGAGGAATTTCTTGCAACAGTTTCTGGGAGAAAAATTATCATGGGATTTGATCAAGGACGCACTTTTTCCTAACTTCAAAACAGGACCTGAGGTCAGAAAAAGCTTATCCAAATTTAATACATTAAATTACACTTAGGTCGTCCGACGGGTTTATGTAAACCTACACTGTAGGTCAGAGAATGGCCGTGGAGAAAGCAGGTAAGGCTCTGACAGCATGCCCGGTGCACATGGACTAGTCTGTTCCTGCTTCAGGAACAATGCAAACCACCCCTGTCTCTCCCTAACCTCGGGCAAGTGAGTTCTCCTTTCTGGATCTGGATTCCCACGACTGTGAGACACAAGGTGGACAGCTAGTTCCAAAACCCTCACGGAGAAGTCAGAGGGGAGCGGCTTTAAAGGGAAGCCGGTGATCTGCCTCCGAGGCAGTCGGCCAGGCTGCACGAGTCTGAGGCCGGTAAAATGAGTAATGAGAAATTAATCGAGGGCGTATATTTAGGCAAAGAGCGGTTACGGAGAAGCCAAGGCGTGATGGGAGCGCATACAGCAGGGGATTTGGTTTGCAGGACCCGTGAGGTTTCAGCTGCGCTCTGAAGGTGAGCGGTGCTGAGCACGGATGACACCTGTCCAGCGGAGGCTCTGAAACAGACAAGCGCCTGCCCCCGCCCCGGTGGGGCAGGGGACCGCAGAGAAAGGACCAGGGGCGGTTCTCATATTTTCTCAACTGCAGGACGCTGGTTATCCCTGAATAAAGTTTCATATTCACAGTACTTCACAACGTAGCACCCGGCACTGATCAAGGGGTGGGGGACACTGGTGGCACCAGGGCTGCTAACAGTCCTGTTCTCCCTTTAACTCTCCATGATCCCACCAGTTTGGTGCCTTACCGTGATGTCATCACTTCTTCCGAGGGGCTCCAACTCTTAGTCAGTGCTAAGAGCTGGACGGTACCCCAAGGAGCTGAATCACCCTTTAACAACGCAACACCAGTGATACAAACTTGCGCTTCGCTGCAACTCCATTTAGCAGGCAGCTCCTAGAGGGCGTAGGCTGCCAGAGCACGGAAACGACTTGGGGGCACATGTGACCAGATTATTAACTTTAAGGAGAAAAAGTTTAATCTTCAGTTATTAATTCTTCTCTAGTCTGGAACTGCTTTAACTATTCTCTATCAGATGGCTTTGATCATGACCCACAATAAAAACCTGGGTCAGTAACACTTGTGACCCAGTGTGCACACACAGACACACCTGAAACAAGCAATTCTGACTCTTACAGCCTGGGATGCACTCTCGTATTTTCTGCTTGATCTTATTCTATTTAAGAAAAAAAAAAATGCTGGTCTGTCTCCAGCTGAACGGACCTCAGGATCTACCAATGGACCACAGCCTACAGTCTACTCTGAGGAAACGCATGCAATGATAAACTTTCCTGAGCCTCCATTTTTCTCCGTAATTATAATAATGCATGAAAGTTACTGTAGGGTTTCGCAGGTAAACTCCTGCACCATAGGGCGATTACAGGAACGGATGTGGAGACTAACAGCTAAGGCTCTGATCGAGACACAGCGTCCTTGGACCAGATGGCAAGGCACTGGCGGGCGGCTTGAGTGCTGTTATCAGGTGAATGATTTTTCCATTAGAGTAAAACCTTATTTATCAGATGTCACTAATTTGAAGTTTATATCCCTTAGGAGAAAGGTTGGACAAGTAGGCAACATAAACAGAAGAACAGGAAGAATATTAAAACCCCTTAAGAAAATAAGGTTTGGGGAAGAAACCCCAAAACCCTACAGTGAAAATATTATTTGTGTATTATCTGTAGACACAGATAGTTGATATGTTTATTACAAAGAATTCTTACTTATGCATGAAATCGCATCTCCTCTGTGAGGGATTTTACTGGCAACACTCTAATTAGACAAGTCTGAGTTACGGTAGGGTCACAAAAGCGACAATACCACATTTCTTTATATTTTCTAACTTGGAATTCCAGAAAGTATATCACACTGTTATTGAGGAGAATTAACACGAATTAGTAAAGTTCTACTGCATGAGGTTATACTTTACAAGAGCTGTTAAGTTCGCTATTCAGAATATATACACACATTCCTATAAAGAGTCAGGCAAATGACTTGGGATGGCGGATAACAAATGAAGTCCAATTAATTCCACGCGATCCCACATCAGTCTACTTGAGGCAGCGTAGCTGTTGCCCAGGGTACGAGAGCCAAACACAACGGGCCCCAGAGAGGAATGAGCTCAACAGGTCAAATGCTAAAGACATTCCACCGTCGGAGAAGGTTTCCTATCCCACCTCACTGTAAACTCCCCGCTGCGCTTTGCGGAGGGCTGCAGACGGGTTTGGCTAATGCTGGGTTGCACGGGGTTTGTGGTTTTCTCTGCGGCTGGGCCTCCCCAGCTGGGTCATAGGCTCAGGTGTGCGAGGAATTCCCAAGAGGGGACCACCAGAGATGTTGGCGAGACTTCTCTGACTATGGGACTCATAGAATTTTTCTTTTAAATTTTAACTTTTTATTTAAAAGTTGCGAACACAAGCAAGGGCGGAAAGCGTAGTACATGCTGGCACCTGGCTCCAGCAACTAACATGCTGACTTTCCTCTTTCATCTGCTCCTCCCACCTCTACTTTGTTGTGTTGGTGGCTTTTACAGCGAATTCCTGATGTCACATCATTCCATCCATAAACATCTGAGCAGGTATCTCTAACAGATAAGGACTTCTGACAGAACAAAATGATACCATTTTAGCACACCCAATACAACTGAACAGTCATTTTATAAAATATCACATAATTAATAATGTGTTCAATTTTCCTCGTTGACTGAAAATTAAATCCTTTTTCCCTTGGTTTGTTTGAAGCAGTTAAAGAATACCCGGAGCTTTAACAAACATTTTTTTTTTAATATTTTTAAAATACTTTAAAAAATGCTGTCCTGATTGTAGTCCCTGAGTTGTGCTGCCTTGCCCTGTGCGGTGCCCACTGGCTGGTGGGCGATCCATGGATGTGGAACCTAAGGCCGCACAGCGGCCACCTGGTTCCCAGCCGGCGGCCTCTTGGGAGGGGCCGCACAGGAACCCCGAGGCTACAGCAAGACAAAGGCGGGGGGGGGGGGATTGGGGCCACAGGACTCTTTTTTATCAAGGTATTTTACAGGGCTGAACTGCTAGGAAGCAGGCTTTGAAAAACGCTACAGAAGGAAGGCACCCATATCTCACAATGTCATCGAAAAATGTGGCTATTGTAAAATACGCTGACATTTAGCTCCTTGTAACATGTCCCAGGGCAGGTCCTCAAAAGGGAAGGATGGTTGTTAGTACTCAACCAGATTTATCACATTTCTCTCATGTTCTTCAGGGCAGTGACTCAAAATGTGGTCCCCGCACGGCAGCATCAATTCATCGGGAACCGGTTGGAAAGGCACATCCTTGGCCCCGGCCCCCCCAAACATGCTCAACAAGAAACTTGGGGGCTGGGCTGGCGATCTGTGCTTCATCCACTCCCAGGAGATGCTGCCATGACTCAGGCTGAGAACCAAGCTGTCCCCAAGGTCACCGTGCTTGCGGGGAGAGGGGAGGTCCAGTCACCTTCACCTTCACAAACAACTAGGGGAAAATTCGCTACCGCGTGTCCCGGCAATGATACAGACCAGGGAACAGCTTTTAATCTGTATTAACACACACGCACACGCACACAACAAACACACAAACAAAATGTAAAAACTATCCCGCCCCCCCCCATGCCCATCCAGAGTAATTCCATCCTCAGGCTCTTTTCTGCGTGATGCTGTTGGCCAGGCAGCACGCAGAAGCCTCAACCAGCTTTATCACGGACAATCCTCCGAACAAGATATAACCACCCCATCGCCAAGACGGTAAACTGAGGCTCAGGGCACTGCAGGTAGGCACGTGGCCAAAGCACACAGCAGCTGCGGCAGAACCGCCTTTAACTAGCACCCTCCCATCCTGTGCCCATGGCGCCAAGATGCCTGCAGGAAACGTCACCACAGCACAGACAGAGCACGAGAGTCACGGAGGTCCGCAAAGCGGTCAGAGGGGAAGTCAGGTGCATCGGGTCTTGAAGCCTAGGAGGGGCGGGGACGCTCGGAAGGGGAAAGGCAAGCAAGGACCAGACCCAGCGGTGGGCGCAGTGGAAAGGGCATCACGTGGGGATGTGGGCGGAGGAGGCACACCTGGGCTGAGGAAGGTGCGCTGCTAGGTGTAAGGCCAGCAGGTCCGGGGAAGGGCCCAGGGAGCCAGACGGAACCCCCGCCAAAGTGGCTGATGCAACCGACACCTGACATTGCCACACCACTCGGCCCCGGTCTTCCCGCTCCCCGAGGGGCGGAACCAACGGCTCTGAGGCTGATGCAACCGACACCTGACATTGCCACAACACCCGAGAGATTACCAAAAAAAGGCTGCTTCACACAGCAAGCACCTCCCCTGCGCCCGCCCCTCTAAATTTTGTTATAGGGCGCGACTTCTCTAGCCCCTTTCTCTCGGACCAGTGAACCTCGCCCGGGAGCGTTCCCAAACAAAGCTTGTTTAAGCTCTCCTCCGTTTTTTGGTGCCGTTCCTTACACTAGGTGCCTCCTGTAGGTGATGGGGAGAAACCTCCCTGGGAATGTCCTTCAGCCCCGTCAGCTGAGAGCTCTGCGCCTGGCTGGTGAGAGCCGGGCGGACTGTGCCCTCCCACGGGCCTCCCTTGGGAAAATGCCCAGGCTCCCGGCTTAGAACCAGGCTCGGCCGCTTCTGTACACCCGCTCAACCTGTCCCTCCCGGGGGCTGGCACTCGGGGCTGCCGACGGGCTGCCTGCAAGGCGGCTCCAGTGCTCTCGGGCTGGCCTGTGCCCAAGGTGTCGCGCCATGCCTACTCCAGAGCCCGGCATGCAGTGAGAGTTCCAAGGAGGCAGGAGAAAGTTTTTTAAAACACAACTTTAACCTATGGTGCCCTTAAAGCATTTAAGCACAGAGTTCCACGGAGCCCAGGTGGGGCAGCCGAGGCCCAGGTGGAGCCTGAGGGCGAGCAGGAATCAGCCAGGTGAAGGGGCGGCTCCTGGCCTCTATCATCTAGTCCACAGAGCCGCAGGGCCCAGGATGGGAGAATGCACAGGCAAGCAAGGCCTGGACGTCCTCAGGGAGCCCTCACCCCCCTGGGCCTCCGAGAGAGAGAGAGTGCAGGGCAGAGAGGAGCTGAGGTGGGCAGTCATCTCCGGAAGCGAAGCGCAAATGGCCCAGAGTCCCGCCCTGAGAGGCAGAGTCCTGGGGCCCGGGCCTGGACGGTGGTGTGTGTGTGTGTGTGTGTCTGTGGTGATGGTGGGGCTATAGATGTTCCCCTGTTAGGGCTGTAAGGTACGAGGGGGTGGGGTGAAAGAGAAGCGGGCATGAAGGGCAGGGCAAATGGGATTTAGCTCGCCTTGGACACGCAGATGGAGAGGCCTGGCAGGCAGCCAGCTGTTCCAGCCTGAACTGGAGAAGTGGTGAGGGCTGGAGATATGGCCCTGGGGTTATCTACACCCGCAGACCATGGCTAAGGGCCTATCTGCACGTGCATCGTGTGAAAACTGTGAGTGGAAATGAGATTTCCCCGGGAGGGCACCGAGTGGGAGAAGAAGGGATGGAGAAAACCCGTAATGTAGCTAAAACAATGACAACTGAGGGCTTTATCTGAAACCCGAGTGAATGTAAAACTTGAGCTCTTGAAATATTTGAAATTGTCAAACATGACACAAATCCTGCCCGGGGGTACCTGCTTCCCGGTTTTGGCACGAGGGGAGAGCAGAGGATTCTGCCCTTCTGCACACCGCAAGGGACGAGCAGGACCAGGGAATCCACGTGGCCAACAGTGACTGGCAGCTCCCAGCTGGCTGCATGGCCGGCCTCCAGCCGGTGTGGGCCTGACCCTTTCCCTTCATTAGAAACCATTAGAGTTTCACCTGCCAAGCCAAAGCGCCGCGTCTGTGTCCGTCCTCTAGCGAGGGCCAGACCCGGACGGGGTGCGGCTGGGGACATGATTACCATGGTTTGAGAAGAGCATCCTAATGGGATCCTCCCGACTGGTGCTCTGAGGACACACGGGCCCCCTGAGTGTCACTCTTGTGGCTTTAAAATCCTCTGAGCTCCTACAGTGCTTTGTCTCCTGTTTCACTCAGCTGGTGTTTCTCACCGTCCTGTCCACAGGTGTATACACCCTGTGTCCCTGACTAGACCGAGACCAGCTGATTCAGGCAGAGGTCCCTAAATCACACTGCCCTCCGAGTGAGTCCTCAAGCACCGCAGGGGTTCAGAGGGACAGTAGATGGTGCTTCCCCCCAAACGGAGACAATCTCGGTGCAAACACAGCTCACGGGCAGCCCGGGAAGGACTCCGGCAGGTGGTGACCCTGTGCTAAGTGAGGGGCTGTTACGGGCTGAATTGTGTCCCCCAAATTCCTATGTTGAAGTCCTAACCCCCAGCACCTCAGAATGTGACCTTATTTGGAGACAGGGTCCTAAAGAGGTCATTAAATTAAAATGCGGTGATTAGGGTGGGTGTGCCCTAATCCAGTATGACTGGTGTGTCCACGAGGAGAGAGATTCGAACACAGAGGGAAGATCACGTGAAGACCTAGGAGAAGATGGCTGTCTACAAGGCCAGGAAAGAGGCCTCAGAAATCCACCCTGACGACACCTTGACCTTGGACTTCCGGCTCCCAGAATTGTGAGAAAACACATTTCCATGGTCTACGCCGCCCAGTCCGTGGCACTTTGTTCGGCAGCCCCAGCAAAGTGATACAGGGGCACATGCAGCTGCACGTGTAGAAGGAATGCAGAGGGGAGAAGTCCCCGGGGGCTGCAGGAATGCGGGAGCAGCTTATGCGGGGCCTTGAGGTGAGCTGAGAGAACCTTCCAGATGGGAGGTGCGGCAGTGCACAAGTGTGGAGGAGGGCTGGGCGCTGTGTGCTCTCTGCTCAGGCCTGGATTCATGGAAAAGTGTGGGACCTGGGGTCTGCAGTGAAGGTTGGATGGAGCGACGCTGGGTAGGGCCTTCAATGACAGGTTACAAAGAGCAGGGGCTCCAGAGACCGACGTAGCGCAGTGGAAAGTTGTGGACCAGCGCCGGGCGAGCGTGCGGTCTGTAAAGAAGCCCTGAAGCCCTGGTTGAGGAAGCCCTTGGCTTCCCGATGAGCAGTATCTTGTACAAAGCTGGTGTCTTTTCACCCTGCGAGGGGTTATTATTTTATCCCCATTTTATACCCCCAAAAGCCCAGGTTCTAAGAATTACGATATATTCCTACCACCACACAGGCAGCAGGTCACAAAGCTGAGACTGACACCCAAGTTTTCTGCCCCTAACTCCTTTCCACTGTAGAGGTCGAGAGGAGGCTAGACCTCCCCAGGATGCTATCCCTGCAACCGCGGGCAGGCTTGGTGCGCCCTGAGGAACCACAGAGCTGGGCAAGCAGTCGGCACCCACCCCACACCCGAGGTGAGGACCAAGGGCAGGAAGACACGCAGGTTCTGGATTGGACGCTGAAGGGCAAACAGCACAGAGGTGTCTGAGGGCTGAGCTGAGGGAACATGCACCGTGTGAGAGGAAGTCTCGTCAGTCTGCCTGGGGGTGTTTTTGTTATATTTGAAAATGGAGAAGGTGCTTAGGGCCGGCAGGGATGCAGACTTGCTGTCCAATCACTTACACTAAGCTGAGGGCCCTTCCCACACTGAATGAAGGTACATGTTGGGTGTAGGACCCTGAAAATCATGCCGGAATCTAGACCTTTGAAAAGTTGTCTGATGTGATGGAAAATTAGAGGAAACCTGTTATACAAGTTTAGACATATATGTTTTGATACAATATGGCTCGAAGAGGACAAGGGCTCTTAACCCAAGGGTCCCAGAACTAAAAATCAGGGCCCCCATGAACTAGGGCTAGGGGAAAACAAACAAAACCCAAACCCTGTATCTTTATTTTCATTCTCTATCTTTTTTTTTTTTTTTTTTGTGGTACGCGGGCCTCTCACTGTTGTGGCCTCTCCCGTTGCGGAGCACAGACTCCGGATGCGCAGGCTCAGCGGCCATGGCTCACGGGCCCAGCTGCTCCGCGGCATGTGGGATCCTCCCGGACCGGGGCACGAACCCGTGTCCCCCGCATCGGCAGGCAGACTCAACCACTGCGCCACCAGGGAAGCCCTTCATTCTCTTTTGTTACGAACTCAGGCAACAAGCTACGGTAGTATCAGCCGAACCTGTAACTCTTAGTCACGCTCCTGCTGTTGCAGATACCTCAAACTACAGTTTACATTCACCACCACTACAAAGTGAGAGCAGTGATCATGAAATCTTGTGATTAAATCTCTAAGTAAGTATAGCATAAAGTACTATTTTGATAACTGCATTTCATACCTCTTATGGTGAGAAAACCTGTATTACAAGGAGTAAACAAAAACAAAATCGGGAAAAATATACAGGAAAAAATTCAAAAGCATTTGAAAAACGAGGAAACATAGATGGGCAGAGTGTAGGCGCTCCTCTTAGGAAAGTAGGGATTTCCTATGTAGGTCCTTCCTATGGTTTGAGCCTCAAATGTGGCTGTAAACTTCCCAGCACCCACCGTGGAGGGAAATACAGTTGCTGAGCTGCTACTCTTAGAGGCGAGAGAAGGGAGGACCCACCCACAGGTGGAATGCTGCAGAGCTTTAGATATTGTAGCCTGATGCCCTGGGTTTGCTCCTTGGAGGGATGTTGCTGCATCTGGTACTACAGAGTATTCGTGACACGATGGGAAAGGCGCTAAAGAACTCGGGGAGTAACTTCCCAGGCCACAGGCTGCTGATGCGTCCGCCCACCTGCAGGTGTCACTCAGGTAGCTGAGTCTAAGGGCCGTGCCCCGCCCCCTCCCCAAGGGACATCAGTAGCAGCCCGCCCCTGCGGGTTCTCACGGCAGCATCCTCCAACCTGGAGAAACCCAGGCGAGTGGCCGTCATCTGCCTGTCCTTTGGGCCACTTAACAGGCAGATCCTGAGGACCCCGCCAGGGGTCTCATGAAATAGTTGCTGGGTCACTTCTAGGGAGTGAAGAGCCCCCCTGAAAAGCGATTCACAATAGTTTACCTGGGGAGGAAGCAAAAGACGAAGGCGAAGAATTAACACAGTTTGGGAAAGGCGCGGGTTAATGAGGGTTTTTAGGCCAACGGGGGCATTTTCCTGATGCCGTGGAGACAGATGAGTAGCCACGGGAGCAAGGGGAGCTCTCCTGCCTCATCCATCATCCGGGCCCCGGGGCCGTGAAACCTCACGGTGGAATTTTCACAGGGAGGCTGTACCAAGGTATTTATCACTTTCTTCACGTGTCAGCTTGCCACATGTAACAATTAATTTGATGATCCCAAATTGGACCTGGCAAGAAGCCTCTTGATGATACGGCACGCCTGGATTTGGCAAAGATGAACACCGTTTTTTAATTTCGCCGGCAGAGATGCAAGGATCAATGGGGACGCGTTTATGTCAGGAAGAAATGAACATTTGATTGGGGAAACTGATTTATGATGAATTTCTCAGGAACACATTAACGGTGCCAAGCAAACTCCCATTGGACTAGACATTGTGAGCAGCCAGAAGAAATCTTCTCATCTCTACCCCTCCACCCCTCCTACAAGCAGCTGCTAACTAAACCTTGTCCCTGTGGCATGGGAGGCAGCTGCTGGCTGCCACCCACCCCTCCCGACCCCCGCCAGGTCCAGATGCCCCGGAATGTCCCGGTCATCCTAAGGAAAACCATCTGGGGGAAAACGTTGGCATCTAAATGAAGATGCTTAGCCACTGACAGTGAGGTCCTCCCAGCTCACACCCACCACCCAGCAACGGACCCTTACACAGAGTCTTTCTGGAAATTGCTCTTCCCGACCACCCTTTAAGGGACGCAGTTAGGAAGGAGCCCACAGAATATCAATCAAAGAAGCTGCACAGCAAGACATTCAGTGTTCGAGGTAGCGAAAAACCCTCTTTACACGTCTTTATGCTCCCGGCCGCTGCAGCCGCAAAGTCCTGGCCATGAGAAGGGACAGCCATCCTTCAGAGTCACGTCCCTTGGTGAAATGGCAACGCCAAAGAAATACAGACAGACATGCCTTACATATCTGCGGCCTCACCTTCTTCTTGCTGTCATGCTCTCCTCTAAAGAGTAAGCAGTTTACGAAAGAAAAAAAGGGAACCGTTTCCTCCTTCCAAAACAGTACTTACAAAAACAAACTTTTAAGCTGATAGAAGAGGGAAGATACCATATTAATAGTGCATTAGAGGGACTTCCCTGGTGGTCCAGTGGTTAAGACTTTGCCTTCCAATGCAAAGGGTATGGGTTCAATTTCTGGTCGGGGAGCTAAGATCTCACATGCCTCATGCCCAAAAAACCAAAAAAAAAAAAAAACAAAAACCAAAAACCCAAAACAGAAGCAACATTGTTAACAAATCCAATAAAGACTTACAAAACATAACCCATTAGATAAAAAATAGATGAATGTAAAAAACCATGGAAATTAATTCAATTCCCCATATGTGTGTGTGTGTGTGTGTGTGTGTGTGTGTGTGTGTGTGTGTATCTATCCTATAAATATAATTTGAGTTGCATGAGGTAGTGGTACAGCTGGCCCAACTGAGGTCTTCCAAGTGAGTCGTTCTATTCCACCTTGATGCTTTGTAAGAACAATGCAGTGGCTGCAGAGCTGTGGAAACAATACTAACCTCCTCGGGCTCATCCTAACATGCCTATTGTTAAGCCCACTTCCTTGGGACACTTGGGGAGAAATAACAGATGAGAAACAGAGGCACATATAGGAACGATCATTAAGAATACCCAGGCAAGAGAGAAAACAAAACAGTTTGGGGCATTTTTAGCAAAGGAAAAGACAGCATGCTACAGTCACTAATTACCACATGGCACTTTGCGAGGAGAGATGATTTTGCAGGTTCTGGGCCAGATACTAAAGCAAAAGAAGAAATGTGTGAAACCAAGCTCCTGCCTTATTAAAAATCTTGGTCTGAGTTGGCTCTACATTTTATTATATGTCATGATCTTCATCCTCATTACGCTGAGTCATGACACCTGCAGTGTTGACAGGACTCCTGAGGATGTAAGAAAAGGAGGCTCGTCCATCTTGCCCCGCATCTTAAGGGGCCTGCGTGCCATCGCGTGCATCTGCCAGGCGTCCATGTGGAAGATTATTGAAGAAATGCTAAAATACAAATGGTGCATCGTTCGGCTGCAGAAAGGCACATAGAGCACAAAAGTAAACCTGAGAGATCTGCTTAATGAGCCATTGAGCACAGAGTCCATTTCACCTGTGCTACCCTAAAAATGTCATACAATAATTTTTAGTAAAACCTTTAAAAAGACTTAAGAACACAGCACGTTTCATCCTGCTTAAGCCTGACATGGTTTATAAACACCTACCAGGAACTACCCTACCACCAAAGAAATGCAGAGGAGCTCAGTGAGGACTGAGCCGTCTCCCCAGGTTTCTGGAGGACAAACTTATGTTTTCTCATCTCCTCCTGAGTCTAGGGGCGTGCCCGCCACGCAGCAGAATCGCCATAACCAGGTGAGACTGTTGTCAGTTCATGCTGTGCTGTTAGCTCTCTTCAAAGCGGGCAGATATTCATCGCCCTCATTCTGTTTTCACTATAAAAGTTCTGTAAGAGAAATAGACTGGTCTACAAATCTAGTGCTACAGATGAGGGGACAGGCCCCAAAGGTTAGCACTCTACCTGGGACCGCCCAGGGGCCACGGGCCAGGACTCATGGAGCCGGCTCTGTCCCCCAGCCTGGGCCTTTCCCAGGCCAAGCTGCTTTACGCACCCTTCAGGCAGACACGGAAAGCTGGTTCTTGAGGATGACGTGTACCTAAGTTGCTTGATTTCATGGTCATAAGAGTGGTCTAGGATTAAAAAGGAAGCTGAGAAGACCAACAGATAAACAGATGAAAGGCCTGAGTGGGTCAAGCTCACGCTTCAAGGAGAAACATTTCTCTTTTCTGGTTCTGTGTCCCCCTAAGGAGCCCTTGTGTTCACCCCCAGGCCTGGGTTTTCAGTGCCTCTCATCCAGGACGATAGCCATCTGGGCACGAAGCCATGAGCTCTGAATGCCCAGAGATGCTCGGAGTAGAATGTCCTCATCTTCCCTGGAGGAGAGGAGGGGGTCAATATGAGACAGGAGGGGGAAGGGCACGAACTTTAAAAGAAAGACAGCCGTTGAGGACATGACATAAACTAGTTAGAACCAACTAGGTCCAAGATGGCGGACGAGCTGACTTCCACTAGACCTTGAGCCTCAGTGTACGCGTCATTGTAGCACATCAACATGCTAAATGACACACCACGGGTGCCATGACAGTTCCAAGGCTGACCATAAAGGTCAAAAAGTGGGTGTTGGCCCAATTCCTGGAAATCCCCACCCCTTCCCCCAAATAGCTGGAATAATTCGCCCGCTCATTAGCCTATGAAATTACCCACCCCTATAAAAACTGACAACCCTGCTATCCCCGGGCCTCTTGCCTTCTGAGATGGCCCACACTCTGTCTATGGAGTGTGTATCTCCCTGCATAAACCTCCTCTCACTTTACTATGGCTCGCTCTGAATTCTTCCCTGCGTGAAGCCAAGAACCCACACTCGGCAGCTGTCCCAGGGACTCACTCACCTGAGACCTGGGATGTGACCATCCTTTTGCGCTCCGCTCCGCTCTCTTTCCTGCAACACATCGACCCTGCTGACCTGAGCCTCTCTCCCCTTAGGCTCCTCTCTGACCCAACAAAGGCATTTCTCGTAGAAATCCACCCTTCACCCTTGCTGAAGGTGGGAAGGGTTTGCATTCGTTTACATATAATCACATTTGGAATCTCTGGCAAAATGAAAACAGACACTTCCATTCTTTAGCAGTATTTGTCTTGGGTCCATGTGACACCACCCTTCCAATTTAAGCCCTTCTTTCTTTTTTTTCCACTTAAAGTCGTAACAATTTAGTAGCCGTGAGGCATCGGTTTTACCTTGCTGCCAACTTCCTCTTACTTGCACTTTCCTGCTCTGATCTCCTTTCCTTGCAGCAGACTTTGGGGACCTCAGAGCTTCTTAAATTGAGTCTTGGGCCCCGTGTCCCCCATACTCGGGGCTGGCGCTTCCTAAGGGGATGGTCGTTTTCCGGGCTCTGGGGCTCCGGCTGGAGCAGCAGCTGACGTCACTCAGGCCGAGGAGGCGTGTCTGGGGTGGGGTGGGGTGGGGGAACGTGCCCTTGTGGGAGGGGCCCGGGTCACTGTAGGGCTCCTTCAGCAGAACCCTGTGGAACAGCAAAGCCTGTTGACAACTGGGGTGGAAGGAAAATCACAGAATCTCTTCCATCTTAAATGAGCTTAGCTGGAAACCGGTATCTATTAATACAATCCTAGTGCTGAAAATAGATCTCCGGACTTTAAAACTCTAAGTAGAGTTTTAGGCTCTCTTTTCAATAATTTCTCTCCAACTCCTTGTGAAAAGAGGGCTGGTGACCAGAATACAAGGGCCGGGCAGCAGAGCAGCAAGTCTCTGTTGTTGCTTTTAATAATAGTAAAGGACTTTTTTTTTTTTTAAAAAGGACACTTTTAAAAAACTTTTTTATTTTACATTGGAGTATAGTTGATTAACAATGTTGTGATAGTTTCAGATGTACAGCAAAATGATTCAGTTATACATATACATGTATCTAGTCTTTTTCAAATTCTTTTCCCATTTAGATGGTTACATAATACTGAGCAGAGTTCCCTGTGCTATCCAGTAGGTCCTTGTTGGTTATCCATTTTAAATATAGCTGCGTGTGTTTGGAATCCTAGATTTGGGTTCAAATCCGACTTCCGTCAGTTCCTATCAGAATGACCTTGGGCATGTCATTAGCCTTTCTGAGCGAATTTCCTCACTCATAAAATAAGCATCCACCACCTTCCTTGCAGAATGGGAGGACATAATAAGACTAAGTACATAAAGCACCTAGTCTATCAGTGGCTTGGATTTGTCATTTTTTGGCTATTAGACTTCTGAATGATGCTGAATTGCTTGTTTGATAGCTGGGACAATCTAAACTTCTCATTCCCCGAGGCCCGATTAAGATGAGACACAGTCATAAACTCAACCAGCTGAATGATAGATACTTTCTCAAAAGATGCAAGTCCCATAGAAAAAAGGTTCAATTCTGCTCGATGGACAGTTCTCACAGCATCTGCCTCCTTCTCTCTGGAGTACTTATAAATATGTTGGTTAATTAGGAAGTTATAATTACTAACGAACAGCTAAAAGGTAAATTATTTATATAACATTTTCTACCTTTTAAATAGTGTCGATACATTTCTGAAAAGCACACGGACTTTGTTAGCATTAGAGAGAATGGGATGGAGTCTCACTGCTCAAAGTGTGGTGGGAATGTGCAGCACCAAGGCCACCTCCCCTCACTGCACCCCCCCAAGCCCCAAGCCTCACCCCCAGAACCGAGAAGAAATGCTGTCTCAGGCCCCACACCAGACCAGGGCATTTTGGCAAGATTCCCAGGTGAGGTGCAAGTGAGTTTTACCTTACTTGTCAGCTAACCAGTCATTCAGCCACTGTGTGTGTGTGTGTGTGTGTGTGTGTGTGTGTGTGTGTGTGCGCGCGCCCATGTGTGTGTGTATGCTTGCATGTCTGTACGGACAGAAGACACAGATCTTTGGGACAAACCCACAACTAGTATTATACTCAATGATGAAAAGTTGAAAACTTTCCCACAAAGATCAGGAACAAGGCAAGGACACCCATTCTCAAAACCTCTGTTCAACAGAGGCTGGAAGTCCTAGCCTGAACAATTAGGCCAGAGAAAGAAATAACAGGCATCTAAATCAGAAAGGAAGAAGTGAAACAGCTTAGAGATATGATCTTAGTGAATCCTAAAGGCTCCACCAAGAAACGATTAGAACTTATAAAGTAATTCAGTAAAGATGCAGGATACAAAACCAGCACACCCAGAAATCAGCTACATTTTTATACAATAACAGTGAACTATCGGAAAAAGAAATAAAAGAAACAATCCCATTTGCAATAGAATTGAAAATAATAAAATACTTAGGCATAACTTGAACCAAGTAGGTAGAAGATCTGTGCACTGAAAACTATAAAATATTGATGAAAGAAATGGAAGAAGACATAAATAATAGAAAGATACCCTGTGTTCACGGATTGGATGAATTAATATTGTTAAGATGTTCCTACTACCCTAAGTCATCCACAGATTCAACGCAATCACTATCAAAAGTCCAATGACACTTTTCACTTTGCTGCACAGCAGAAATTAACACAACGCTGTAAATCAACTACATTTAAGTTAAAAAAAAAAACTGTCAAAACTACTCCATCTGGTCAGCTTTCTACTAAATCCACATGTGGCAAAGTTAACTTTAGCTGCAAAGGTCAAGCTCTTCCGTAGGAAGGAATGTTGTTAAAGAAAGGGAACGAATTAGCGCTCCTATAATCAAACTTAAACATTATCCTCGACTGCTATCTTTGAAAATGGGCACCCAAACCACAACTTGGCTGTTTCTACTCTGTCATCTTGGCTTTCGGTCCCTTCATTTTCATGCTTCCCATGACGCCACCCAGAAGGGTAAACAGCAATTACTTCTCTAAATTTAGTTAGCCTGGCCGAAGATGCTCTAAATCTCATTATCATCACACTGAGGGACCCGGCTACAAAGGAACTCGTAACAGATGTCATTTAGAACCTTCACCTCCCCACACCCAGTTTTCATCTTTTAAGTCTTGACTTACGTAAGTTCAAAGTTAGCCAGAATAAAAAGTTCGTGGAAGCAGTCCAACTTCTGGACAAATTCATGGGGGCCCATGGTTACAGCCTTCTCTAGTGCTCCGGGGTGCCCTCACCAGGCTCTGCTCACCACCTCGAGCGCCCGGGAGGCAGCTGCCAACCATCTCCCACCAGCAGACCAAACAGCCCACAATGATTGTACTCTATTTGCAAAATGCTTAGCCTCAGACTTGACCACTATTCTTGAAGCCATTTCCACCAAGATCCTATTCTCGCTTCCCCTTAGCAGAAAACTCACCTTTGCAGAAAAGAGATGTCAACGGTGGAGCAAAAGTGGTCAGTGATCCGGGTGATCAGCTCATGTGTGACACTCATGGGCTCCGGAGGACACTGACAGCTGTGTCCTAGGACAGTGGCACCAGCAGCCGTCCTCATTTCCTCTCTACCCCACCCCCTCCCATGACTGCCTGAGGTCACCTCATTCCCAGGGACCTTGGCTGTGTTAACAGAGGTGAAGAACATTCGGCTGGCTTCCTCCCTGTGTAGTTCTCCTAGGAGATGAAGAACCTTCCCACTACTTGCCACACATATATCCAATTGCCTACCTGTGAATCTGGTGCCCACACCTGATCGTAAGCTCTGTGAGAAGAGGGGTTTCGTTTTGTTCACTAACATGTCCCAGCTGTAGAGCATGGGGCCAGCACACAGTAGGTGCTTACAGAGGCGGGGGAAGTAAATGAAAAGCCTCAAGCGGGGGGGGATATGGAGGTGTTCACCCTGGGAAATCACTAAAGGCTGCCATGTGGAAAAACACTGAGGCGCAAAAACGCTTTGTCCCATAAAGATGGAGAAGAACTGGGCACGGTGCAATTCTAGAAACTGAACCAGTGGTCTTTGGTCAGTTTTGATGGTGTCAACAGGGAATAACCTTTAAGAGGATTTGGCCTAACTTACAAATCCCTCAGTTTTTCATCCTAAATGGGTATGGGTTCAAACATGCACTCTGTGGGGAGTCTGTGAGTGCCCTTGGGAGGGGAACCTTTCTGTAGCGTTGGCTAGGTGCCAGCTCTTAATTCTGACCCTGCTCTGAATTGAGACCCTACGGTTCCCAAACCTTGTTCCCTAGGCTGTAGGCTGAGGTTCCGACCTCTGCTTCCACTGTCCTCCCTGGACTTCCCTCCTCTCCTGTGTAGACCTGGGGCCTCCCACACCCCTTCCCCAGCTCCAGGAACCCTCCATGGACGACGCGCATGACCCAGGGTACTGGTCTTTGCGCCTGACTTTTCGACGTCCACAACATGCACGTTACTGCAAACCACAGGGTACGAGTTAGGAAGAGTCTCAGGACCCAGTTCTGGCCAATGAGTTTGCTAGGGGGCTTCTGGCAAAGCTTTTCTTTCTCCTAAAAAGGAGGCAAGAAGAGATGCCCGTTTCCTCCTCTGGGTACCATACATCGGTATGTGAAGACGGGACCTGCTGTGGCTAACCCACCACCGGAGAAAGCTGCTGCAGGACCAGCCAGAGACACCAGTGGGGCAGGGCCGTTCTGGAAGGAAGACCCACCTCCCTCCCCTGCAGCCAGACCTGCTCTGGGCCTTCTGCATGGGAGACAGCGCATGTCCCTGATGCCTGGGCCCATCTGCGCCGGGGTCATCTGCTGTTGGCAGTGGATGGCATCCAACTAATGTCTCTCTCCTCACCTCCCCGAGTGGTCCTGCTGTCCTCGAGTACTGCAGCCATGGCCCTCCAGAAAGTCATTTCAGTGTGCATCTGCTTCCCCAGCTATGAAAATGTGGGGGCTGGATTACAGCCATGGTTGCCAACCTTTAGTGCCTGAGGACTTCTTTTTTTTTTTCTTTAACCTGAGGTAACATTCACACATCATAAAATTCACCATTTTAACCACTTAAAAATATAATTTGGTGGCTCTTTTAACATTGACTTTGTTACACAACCATCACCTCTATCTAATTTCAGAATACTTCCCTCCCAAAACAAAAGCCCAGACCCAGTAAGCAGTCACTCCCTATTCTGCCCAGCTCCTTGGCAACCAGGAATCTGCTATACGTAATCTGCATGGAATCTTCTCTTTGGATTCGCTTATTCTGGACATGTCGTATACATGACATCATATCATGTGTGGTCTTTTGTGTCTGGCTTCTTACACTTAGCATCATGTTTTCAAGGTTCATCCAATGTCATACCATGCATCCGCACTTCCTTTTTTTATGGTTGAATAATATTGCACTATATGGGTATACCATATGGTGTATATGGCAGTGTTTGGTTGTTTCCACTTTTTGGCTCTTGTGAATAACGACGTGATAAATTCACGTACAAGTTTTTGTATGAACTTCTGTATTCAATTCTCTTAGATACACACCTGGGAACAGAACTGCTGGGGCTCACGGTAATGCCGTGTTTACCTTTTGAGGAGCCAGAAACTACTTTCCTCAGCAGCAGGGCTTCTTTTGTTTCTTAAAAAAAAATTTTTTTTATTGTGGTAAAAAATGCATATCATAAAATTTAGCATCATAACCATTTTAAAGTGTACAGTTCAGTAGTGTTAGGTATATTTATGTGTATAAGTAGAATCATATAATATTTGTCCTTTGGTGACTCGCTTGTTTCAATTAGCATAAGGTTCATCCACGTTGTAGCAGTGACAGGATTTCCTTCCTTTCTAAGGCTGCACAGTATTCCATTGTATGTACATACCGCAAGCACTGTGTTTATCCATTCATCCATCAATGGACGTTCGGGTTGCTTCCACCTCTTGGCTGTTGTAGATAATGCTGCCATAAACATGGGTGTGCAAATAACTCTTGGAGACACTGCTTTCAATTCTTTTGGATATATACCCATAAGTGGGCAAGGGCTTCTTTTTAACGTAAAAATCTCTGTTGATCTCTACCTAATAGGTGTTTTGCTCATGGTATCTAGACCCTTCGAGGTCTTGAGTGAAATCTGCCATCTTACTTCTCAAGAGCTCCACCTGGGAACACCTGGATTAGGTGACCTCTCAGGTACGTCCAGCTCTAAATCCAACGGTTCTGTGAGGATTTCTTGAGTATAATGCCATCCTCATGACTCTAGTCCACGTTAATGAGTATATCTCTGCCCCTGAGGATGTGCACAACCAGAAATCAAAGTCAATATCTTCCCTAGAGCGAGCTGAGGGCTCAACAGAATATGCCCACGAGGATGAAGAATTTTCATCCTCAACACTGGCCTTACCTAGCTCACCTCTTTCACCAGCCGGAAAATAAGAAGTAATCAAGTTAATAAGTTAATTAACAACATACCTCTAAAGAATCAAATTCTAAGCTAATTATTACTGATTCACTAAGTATTTTCTGAGCGCTATGCATTCTGACCCAGTTTAAGTCAAGGGAGTTTATTTAAGTAGAGGGTTTGAAAATTTCAGGAATAGTAATTGTAATGTAATAAACTCAATAAAGGGCTCTTGTTTCTATGCAGTAATTCTTCTACGCAGCATTATTCTAGGTAGTTCTCCTTACATATTGCATCCTGTAAAATCCAACTGCTGGAGAGTTGATTTAAATTCAGTTTCTACGTTTATGTAATAAGGAAACAACTTCCTGATAAACAGCACAACCTTTGAGGAACACCGTGAACACGAAAGAGTGATCTGTTCCAAGAGGCTGACTCCAGTACAGATGAACAGGGCTGTGCCTGGAGAGGAAAACTGATTGCTCCATTTCCTTTCTTCCCTCTTTCTATCTGATAAAAGGTGGCGGGGAGCGTGGCAGTCTCATAAGGAGGCTGGACGTCTGTGGAGGGGGAGGAGCCGGGAACGGGATGCTCTGAAGATCATCAATCACACCCCATTTCCGCATCCGTTACAGAACCTGAGGTTGAGCGAATACTGCCTCTGAGCCCGTGACCAACAGCACCCGGCGCTGGAGGGCAGCCGAGCCTTCCGTACTTTCCTTCTCATCCTCACCCTGGTGGAGTCCAGCCAGGCTCCCGTGACACAGGGATGCCCATGTTCTTCCTCCCTCTGTGGCACGGTGAGGTTTTGATTCGCTACCTGCCAGACCCCAGTCTTCCTTGGGGCCCATCTACGTGAAAGGGGAGCTCAGACACCGAGTTCCTGTCAACGCCGTTGCCCACGACTCCTGGGACACAAATTATCTGCGTCCCACACCAGCTGCTCTGTGTTCACTGGACAATTCTGGGCAAAACTTCTTCATGTACACAGTTGCACTGCTGATGATCATACTAAAATACAGATAGCCACAGGTTTTGGAAGACACGTTTAATTTATACTACGTACAACCACAGAACTGGTATTGGAGCCACCGCCAATCAATCAGCGAGGAAGGCAGTCCTTGCGCTTCAGAAGGCCAGGGCGTCACTGGGAAAGTGAGATAAACGTGCAAATTTTTCTATTTGCATTTATCTTTTACGTAAAGAACCAAAACCCAACGAACTAAGCTTTACCACTATTTACTACAGTCTGCAGGCTGACTGTCCATCACCCAGCCTCATGGCCCTTAAGGCTTTGGAGGAAGGAGGGGGGTCACCACCCACAGGTCCCTGCGCCCCTTCCTTTGCCACATATATAGGACACTGTCTGGTTAATGGGCTAATGCATTAAATTCTCTAGTTCTATCTCTGATATATCCCAAGCACCTAGATCTGTGCTCAAATGTGTAGTGAATGAATTTAAACAAACTGTGACAAAATGAACACGTGGCTTCAAAAGATTCCTGCAAAAAAAATCCTCCAGAGGCTGAAGTTAACACCAATACAAGCACAAGTGAACAATAATAAAAGAGAAGAGCTCTCGCTTCTTGCCCTGGCACAGGTATTTCATGAACCACATTACAAACACCAAAGATCTAATCAGACGTGACAGGAAGCCACCCTTCTCCATAAAACCTGAAATCACCAGGAAAGACATTAGAAATTTAGATTTACATTGGAATCATTAATAAGAAGCACTACCTCGAGGGTATTTGGACCTTCAGATGTTAGCTAATGATAATAAAAAGTCAATGGTTAGCAAGACATGTAAAATATTGCTTATTTCACCTTGATCTAATACATTAATATCCATTTTGTATACCTTTTACAATCTATATAATGGGAGCAAAATATGCATGTATAATTTTAAAATGAATATATACATATGGAGGGTGCAGGCAAAAAGCGTTTTTTTTCAATTGATGGAGTGCATGATCAAAGTTTGGGGCCACACCCCTGGTACAAGGCATCCACCTGGATGGGAAGGCAGGCTGCTGCAGTGCTCAGCCTGGGCAACCATAATGGATCGCACAGAAGCAAGAGTCACTTGCCACGTAGGTCTCACGGTTCACAAGTTATTGAGCCACCATTGCTGTTGGGATGTCACTGGAGCTGGGCACCACCCACCGATGCCTCGTGGCATTGAGGCGCTGCCTGCTTGTTATGGCTTGAATTGTGTCCCTACCCTTCACCCAAGTTTCTTATGTTAAAGCCCTAACTTCCAGTACCTCAGAATGTGACCTTATTTGGAAATAGAGTTGTTGCATAATTAGTTAAGGTGAGGTCATTAGGGTGGGCCCTGATCCCATATGACTGGCATCCTTATGAAAAGGGGACATTGGACACAGACACGCACACAGCAAGAATGCCATGTGAACACTGGAGTTACGTTACCACCAGCCAAGGAACCAGGGGACGGGTCTGGAACAGATCCTTCCCTACTGCTTTCAGAGAGGGCAGGTCCTGCTGAAACCTTCATCTCAAACATCCAGCCCCTACGTGGGCAAACCTGACAGTGAGAGCTGCCGAACAGCAACTAGACTCTCCCCGTTTTCCTCACCAAGGCAGACAGGACCGTCCACCACTATTTCACGCTGCTATGACATCCCTCCTCCTGTACTTTCTATTCTGAGTATCTTGCTGTACCACAAGCAGGTGACACCAGCTACCCCCCTCACAAGGACATCCCACGTCACTCATGTCACCACATCGAGACTCTGCCTTCGGCCGAGGGCAGGGGCCTGTGGCCCACGGCACTCCAGCCCCCGGGTCAACTGTTGCTGCCACGTCATGGGTCCTGCCTGCCGACACAGGCCATCCAAACAGCACAGGAGTTGGGAGCTGGCTGGCACTCAGCACTCCTAGTCCAACGGTATCTCCACACATCATAGGGAGAAAGATACATCCCTTTTAAAAGGCAGCTGACAACTAGCTTGGATATAAAAGATGATATTGTTGCAAAGTAAGGATGATGTTGAAATTGGCTCGCAAGCCACATGGTTTAGTTCAAGTTCAAACACGCAGATAATGGCTTAGATAAAAATTCCCAGGCATACGGGCTTTTAACTTCAGCATTTTCAATTTTCTGTTTCTTATCTTCAGAATTAACTTTAACTGAGAGAACCATTAAAAATGGCCATAGATTACTATTTGACATCCGTTAGGCACTGACTTGTTCCCCGCCCCCAAATATATGAAATCCTTACCCCCAGTACCTCAGAATTTAACCTTTTACGGAAATAGGGTCTTACAGAAGTAACTGAGTTAAAATGAAGCTTTTAGGGTGGGTCCTAATCAAATATGACTGATGTCCTTACAAAAAGGGGAAATTTGGACACAGAGACAGACATATACAGAGGGAAGGTGAAGTGACACAGGGAGAAGACCATGTGAAGACAGAGATCAAGGTGACACATCTACAAGGCAAGGCATGCCAAAGATGGCCGGTGAAGGAACCAATCCTGGATCTTGGAGTTCCAGTCTCCAGATTTGTGAGACCATACAGTTCAGTTATTTTAAGCCACCCAGTGTGCGGTATTTGTGACGGCAGCCCCATGGCAACAGAGCCTGCATCTGGTAATAACTGTTTCAGGCAGGCGTTATCAGTGACGGCTAAAAGCAGGTGAGAGTTTGATGAGAAACAAATACTCGCGGCACTTTCACGGTCATTCACAGACGTGCACAGGGCAACAAAAATGATCGGCACGGATATGCAGGTGCCCGGCTGCCTGCATATCCGTGACTCTCTGCCTTCTTATTTCAGCGCTTATGCTGTGAAAGAGCGTCCTTTTCATGGTCTCCATGTAAAGACATCCCTTGTTTTGCAATTAACAAATATATTGGAGGAAACTGACACTGTAAAATTATCCTGTCTCTCCTTAAATTTTTGCCCACTAGTCGTAGTATCCGTCCGTGGATCCTGCTGACAACCACTGTGCTGTTTGCCTATTGGTGATAGTCTAGTTCTCGCCTTCCTTATAACAATATTAATTGGAATTCTTCTATAAAGAAGAGCTGTTCCTTCTCATTTATGTATTCAACTTATTTATATCAGTATGGACTCATGGATATCTATTTCACTCTATGGGTTATATTCCAATACGATCATTATTTATTTTATCACAAACTGTTCCGTCTTTGACATTAGGTGTGTCTTCAGGTTGGCTTCTGTGTTGTTTTGACATGTCCCATCCTTTTTGGAATTTTCCTTATGTTCTGGCACTACAAGTTGTTACAGGCTCATCTGGTATTTTTCCAGCCCTGGCCCTGGAATTAACTACTTCTCCAAAACACCCTAGTTCACTTGATTGGGGAATGGTGTTTAGAAACCAAGATCCTGGCCCTAGGGATGCTCATGGCTACATGGTGCCAGTTCTTTTATGCCCTGTCAGTGAACACAGCTGGGAAGTACAGGTGTGTACACAAATCCTCCCCCACGTATATTTATTTATATATGTATGTACCTGTCTGTATGTATCTGCAATCCATCCAACCATCCATCCATTTAAAACTATGAGTTCATACTAATACCTCCAACTCCAATTAAACACCACAAAGCCATTTTAGTCTTCCCCCTTTCCTATTTGTAAGCTTCTTTCTCTAACAGTGAGAAGTCTGACTCTTCATTAGCCACAAGATATTTACTTACTTGTTCAATTGTGATATACCCATAAAGCAATTTCAGAATTGCTAACCCAAACCCCTGAAGACGTATTTACTAACTGGAGTGTAGCATTTATGCACAGTTTTTTGCATTTCTTGTCTTTAGCCTTATAGTACCCAGTCAAAATACTGTTTCCCAAAATACTATTATTGTACTTAGGTTAGGTCGCTCTCCCACCCACGCCTTTCAGTTGGTAATAGTAGCCTTTGTATTACAATTAGGTCCATCTGTTACTGTGTGTGTTCCATCTTGGATCTCTCCCACATTCTGGATGATTGGAATTGTTTGCTTACTTTGGGGGTATGTGAACACAAAACAGCACCACAGCCCTGAGTCAGAGCTGTACAAACTGCCGAGCTCAGAGAAGGGCTGCTCCCTTCCTACCCTTATTGCCCCATCCCCACTTCCCTCTTCCTTCCACCCCTTTCCTACCCACCCCCAGTCCACACACAAACCCTTCCATTTCTACTTTACTCTTCCTGTCACCTACCTTTTAAAATATTTTTTTTACCAAGCTCGATTCATGGTAGGACCTCAGTACATGTTCACCACTACACTGTTTTTTAGTGAATCCTACTGACTATTGAAGTCCATTCTATGCTGCAATTTCTCTTTTACATAATGAAACTGGGCACTTCATCTTAATATGCTCAACAGAAGGCTTTGAGGAAGATCAGAGCTTTCCTTGAGTGGGTCAGTTCTGAGACTATATCTAGCAGCCACTCAGGAAAGTATTAGCTCATAACAATGAAGTCTCTTACTCTGTCTGGATATGAAGAGCCACAGGTAACTAGAACTCAGCTTGATGGAATCCTTGGGAAACATTTTCAAATTTGTGCTACATTATTATTTTTTCTTTTTTTAAATGGAGCATTTCAGACAATTTGGTGGCAGAAGAAATTATTATTATATCTGAAAAATTACCAGATTATGGGGAGTAAGAGTAACATAAAGACTTGCAAAAGAAGATTCCAAGTAAAAGTGTTTGGGGGTTTTTTGGGGTCACATAATAACCTCTTTAACGCTCCAGTTGTTCATTTTCTCTGTAATCAGTACTTGATTTACTGATTGTGGAAGGAAGCCGCCAGAGATGAGTCAGTAAATACAAAGCCAGTTTTAAATATCTGGGAAGGAAAGCAAAGAGTTTTGCAAATGCAGATCTAAGGAGGAAATTGGCATCTGAGACTGTGCACTTATTTTCATATCTGGAGAACACTTGGATCAAAACATGAAGAAATACAGAACTTTAGGATTAGGGTAATATGAATGTGGAAGTCACATGCCATGACATTTCCAAGGGAAATTAATGTAAAACATTAAATGTCTGACAAATTCTGGAGATGAAGAGGTCTTTCCACATGTAAAGTAAAACCAGCCCAGTGCCCTGAAAGCCTGTTGTAAGCTGGAATTAGGCCATCTACTGATGGTAGGGCTGCACAGGTGGGATTATGGGCTTGAGGAATATGGAATAGGTTACGGGCAACCCCAGAATCAGTAAGTTTATTTTATAGAGGGATTTGGATTTACAGTCTGTTGATCCTAAAAGTATTTTGTCAGTTCAGGGGGCTTCTGTAGCCTATTAAGGACATAGGCTTCCAAGTCAAGACAGGGTCAGGACTGAATCCTGGCCAGACCACTGACTGGCTACATATCATTGGGTCAGATAACCTCACTGGGCCTTGGTTTCTTCGTCTGTGTAATGGGCATAGTAATACCAACTTTTGGGTGGTGTGTGCACTAAACCCAATGGGAAGCACTTAGTAAGTGCCTAGCACAAAACGGGTGCTCAGTTGGTACACACACCCCAGGGGCTAAGAGTAGGGGACTACGGAGCCAGCTGCCACTCTGGAAGGCTGGCTCTGCCACTCACTCGCCATGTGCCCTTGGAAAAGTCACTTAACCGCTCTGAGCCATTGAAGTGGGAGTAGTAACCTGGAATGAGGATAATAATCGAGAACCAGCTCTCACAGAGGGATGAGAATAGAGCAGTTGCAAGTAGTTCAAATGAATAAACACGGGCAGAGCACTTAGAGCAGGGCCAGGTCCGCTGCATCCTGTAACATTATCAATGACCGTTATTAACTATGACTAGTCAATTAGCCCATCAGAAAAACGGGGAGTGCATGGTGATGGAAATGACCTATTATACAGAGTACCAGGTCTGGTGTAGGGGCTTGGAAGAAATTGTATTGGCAACATATGCCAATAGCTTCAGAGTCTGCAGGGGCTTACCCCTTCTGTCAATGGCGTGTCCGGTGGTTTAACCCACAGCAGTAAAGAGAGAAGCCAAAGTCCAGAGGACAAGAGCTAACACACCATGAGGAACACAGTACAACAATTTGACTGCAGGGAACAAACATACTCTTGGTCATATGCAAACCCTGCCCTGTAGTCCGCCTGCTTCAAAACACTTCATTCCAACCACCCTTCAAAGTGGATAAGATGATAAAATCTAGAGAGCTGGGTGCTCTCTCTTTTCTCGTGCAATCGTTCATCCTCTAGCACATATATTTAAATTGTACATCTTCCATAAATGCTGTATTTCACCTCATGAGAAAAAAATCAATAGAAAGAAAACTAATGGGCTGTTCTGTCCTTATTTCTAAACATGCTAATAAATTATCATCTGTCACTGTATTGACACTGTGTTATGCAGAGAAATAGCTATTTGTCCCTTATTCCACTTAAAATCATGCACATTTCATTAACTTTCCAGGATTTTTTTCTAGGCATGGCTCTCTGTCTCATCCTCTCTTCCTTCTTAGGGAACCAGTGGGTATGAAGGGAAGTGACATCCTGGGCTTCCTAGAGGAGGAAATGACTATAGGCCACATGCTCTTACATTTGCTTCCAAATCCAGGAATATTCTCACACACTGAACTAAAGTTTTGTTACAACTCTTATGCAGGCAAAACTTAACCTGGACTGATCCAAGTCTGTAAATTTTTAAAATGCATCTCTGCTGGTGCGAACATCATACACAGATTAGGCTGCCCGAGACCCCACTACGGGTGCTGTATGAAATATGTATGGTCCTATACTCCTAAAACCTGCTTCATCTCCTAAAACATCAGAATTTCTCAATTCTGAAATAAATTAGGCTCCAAGGTTTTCAGATACAGGACCACGGACCTGCAGGAGAATTCCTGATGTTACATGCGAAACACAGCTTTGTGAAGATAGCCAGTGGAAAGAAAATTCTAGAATTTTCTTTAAACCACCTTCTTCTTTTATAAAACCAGAACTTAGGCAGAACCTTCCCGTTGCTGATCTCATGATTTAAAATGGGCAATAATCACTCAGAAACTTCACCTCAAATTTTGTCCTCCCCTCCAGTGACTGCCCTGTAAGTCATATCACATGAGGTTTTATAGAAAATACCCAACGGGGCAGCACATATGTAAGCAGACATGTGGGATCACCAAGCACATGCACGTCCTTCTTAGGGGGTGCGTGCTGTCAGCAGCTACTCTTATGGAAGCCTGCCCTGCTCTGGACCCCAGACTTGCGTTTAGTTCCTGCTCGGCATGGCAAGTGTATGGCCTCTGTGGACTTCAGTCTCCCGTGTGTAACCCAGGGAGCGTTCCACCTGCTATTCAGGACTGCTGGAATGAAGTACAGAAACGCAGGTTGGCTGTCCTCCACTCTTCCTTTTCCTCTGACTGAGACTTGTCTGGGGGCGAGTTATAAGGCAGAAAGCTTAGTGTCCACTTTCCTTGACATGGACAAGCTCACAGACAGGTGGGCATTGGTGGTGCATGTTTGTATGTTACAAGGCGGAAGGAAATGGACTTGTATCAAGGTCGTTGGACCAAACTTGACATCAGAATCACCAAGGAAGACAGGTGTAAACAGAGATGGTTGTGTGGTAGGAAGATGAGCTGTCGGGGACGCGGGAAGCTGGGGGCTGAGATGTCGTTTAAGGGCACTCGGTCACTCATAAGGGTGTGGCCTCAGTGATTCTGCTTGGCTGAAACTGGCAAAGCCCTAACGTTTGTAAACATTATTCCAATCAGTAGTTCTCTGCCCTCACTGCACAGAATGCCAGGCCCAGCCCAGAGATTCGACTAGTAGTATGGTAGTGGAGGTTCAGGGCTTCTGCCCACAGACAGATGCACCCGCTCGGATTTATGCAGGCAGAGGGCGTGCTCTCGATGCCCTGTTTCTCCCATCTGGGAACACAAGCCCCGCCTCACTGCTCAGGAGAGGAAAAGCACACAGCACAGGGCCCACGAAGCCCAGGGGTTATCAGAAGCACGGAGCAGAGAACAAACATTAACGTTTAACTGAGTAACGGGGATTCGTGAGACATCTCAAGGTTCGCCAGAACGCTCCTACCTGGGGCTTTCCCACTCCTGGTCGTCTTTGTCCTTCTCTTCTCTGGTGTCTCCAGCATGCGGGTGTTTCTGCACAATTCGCATCCCACCGGCTTTCACTGCGGTGAAGACAAAGAGGGAATGATCAGTGTGGACACGGAACCACCGGACGGCAGGGGAACGAGCTCAAGGGTGTGTGTTTGTCCCATGGCCCCAGGTTAGTCCAGATCAGCTGGCGGCGACAGGGATTAACCGCAGAGGTTAAGGCTGTCAGAGGGAGATGCAATATGATGTGACCCTCAACACTGTCTCTTACTTCAGATCCACTTAGAAAGCTTCCAAGCCTCCTTTGTTTGTCTGGTCCCCTTTCAAGTACTTGGTAAGAGCAGTCGTGCAACCAGAGTATAAACCGTGTGCACACAGTGGCTGCTTGCTTTCGGTTACACTCAGCTTCTCGATGCAAAAAGAAACCCACTTAATCCCTGACTGTAGTATTTTCTCAAATGCCGAGGGTGCTTTCAAAGGGGCGATACAGCCACAGGTGACACAGGACAGCTGCTGTGCACACAGCCAGAGTCCACTCCGGTGGCAACCTTTCCCAAACTGTGCTGTGAAACCCTAGAGTTGGCAGAAGTTTATTTGGTTTTTAAAAACAGCCTCAGTGACATATAATTCACATACAATATAATCCACCCATTTAGAGTGTACAGTTCTCTGGTTTGGAGTGTATTCAGAGTTGCACATGATCCTTTTCAAACATGTTCATCACCCTAAACAGAAACCCATCACTGGTCACTCTCCAATCCCTCCTCTCCCCCAGCTCCTAGCAACCAGTCACCTGCATCTGCCTCTTCTAGACATTTGACATAAACAGAATCATAAAATACATAGTCTTTGGTGACAGGCTTTTTCACTTAGCATAATGCTTCCAAGGTCCATCCATGTCACAGCCCATGTCAGTACCTCACTCGTTTTCATGGCTAAATCATACTCCACGGCACACCATGGTGGACCACATTTTGTCATCCATTCATCTGTGGTGGCCATTTGCATTGTTTCCACTTTTTGGCTACTGTGAATAATGCAGATATAAACAACTGTGTATGTACAAGTTTTTGTGTGGACACATGGACATGTACCTTCATTTCCTTGGTACATATGTAGGAATGGAATAGCTGGGTCACATGGTAACCCCATATTTACCCTTTTGAAGGAACCCCAAATGCTTTCCAAAGCCATGGAACTGTTTACATTCCAGCCAGTAGGGGTTCCAATTTCTCCACATGCTCGCCAACTCTTGTTATTGTCTATCGTTTTATAGTTATTCTAGTGGGTGTGAAGTGGTGTCTTATTGTAGTTTGATTTGTATTCCCTTAATGGCTAATATGTTAATGATGTTTTGCAAGAGAAAAACATGACAACAGAAGTGGGGATTCTAGGATCTATTAAGTGTGGGAAATGCGAGGTTGAACAAATGAAATGTGTTTCCTCAAGACAGATTTTCTGCCTTTAGTGTGCACTGTAAGCTTTATATGGGGCATATAATGTGCCATCTTTCCCAAGTGTATTTCACCACAGAACTCCTCCCCCAGGTAATGCTGGTTATCATTCTTCAGGACTCTAGTGTTCCATGGGATAAAGTATGGAAATGCTGGCCTTATATCCAAAAAGCCAGCCCCACATGGCAGTCGCCTGTGCGTGTTTTAGGGTCAGCAAGTCCCTCCATGTACTCAGCTATGTGGTCTTAGATTAGTCAGCCACTCAAAGCCTCAATGCTTCATCTCCAGAAAGGGGATAAGAGCCACGTCCTAAGATGGAGAAGTTTAGATGAGAAGAGAGGCTGTTGAATCCTAACTCCCAAAGTGATGCTGTTTGGAGGTGGGGACTTTGGAAGGTGCTTAGGTCATGAGGGTGGAGCCCTCATGAATGGGATTAGTGCCCTTACAGAGACCCCAGAGAGCTCCCTCACCCTTTCTGCCAGGTGAGGACAGAGCATACAGCCGTCTGTGAACTAAGAAGCAGGACATCACCAGACACCGAATCTGCTGGTGCCCTGACCTTGGACTTCTGGCCTTCAGAACAGTGAGAATGTCTGTTGTTTATAAGCCACCCAGTCTGTGGTATTCAGTTATAGCAGCCCAAAGGGACGAAGATAGAGGTGCTCAGCAGCTTCCTGGCACTTGACAGAAAGTAGAGTGTATTAACGGAGCTCATTGGCCCCACGTTCGGGTGTGGGGCTCAGGGTATTCACCCTCCCTCCTCAGGACAGCCACTCTATGTTCCGCCACAGCCCTGCCCTGACCACACAGTACAACCAGCTTGCCAGGCCACATCCTCCGGTGTTTCAAATTACGTTGGACCCTGCTGAATTATGAAAGCCCAGGACTGGTTTCTTTATGATGCTGCGGACAGGAAGGAGAATGTGAAACACCCTGAGGCTTATACACTTCGGGTTTATTAGTCTTCAATTTCCCTGGGAGGATTCAGGAAGCTAACAATGCCTGTTGCACGGCCAGCAGTACCCAGCTGCAGTCCATCAGAGGAAGGCAAAGCAGAGGGCATGTGAAATAAAGGACCGTGTTTAACGATGCGTCTGCTGGTCTGGTTTTGGAATGAGAATCTCCCATCACTTCTTTTCAGTGGGGAGGGGACATTTACTTTGTTAAAAAGGAAATATAACCCTGTCCAGTAATTCTCTCAAAAATCTGCTTTTATCCGGACCAACTTTTATTCCAATCATTTTTATTTTTCATTTCTAGAGCCTTTCCCCCCTCAAATCTGTCTGTTCTTTATTTGATAGTGCATTACTCATATCTCGTGTTTTTAATTCTTTTATGTATTTAATCATTTTAGGCATACTTGTCTTATGGTTGTATATCTAATGATTTTATTATCTGAGGTCCTCGGGAGGCGCATTCACTGTTCGTTTTTCTCTGATTCTGGCTCTTGTTTGGGGTGAGTGTGGGCCATGGGCTTGTCTTCAGTAAGCCTTTATCTGTGGGGATCCTCTGGGGTGTGGGGTGCAGGCAGCATCCCTTTGGAGAGTTGCTGTACACGCTTCTGTCAAACCTGGAAATCCTTTTTACATTAACTGAGAACAGGAATGGCCAAACTGTAAATTTGAACTCATTGCCCATGTAAAGGCAGGCCTGCAGTTTCAAATTCTCCAGGAGCCTGTTTGCCATCCAGAGGCCAGGCTGAAACATACCAGCTTCCCCACCACCCCACTGTGTTGCTGGACACAGTTTTTTTCCTGTACCCTTTCTCCATGAGTTTGGCCTCTGAGCACCAGCTTTCAGCTGGGGTCTTGGGTTAAATGAGGCCATAGGGATGGGGCCCTAATCCAGTATGACTGGTGCTCTTATAAAAAGAGGAAGAGACACCAGGTCACTTCCTGCCTCACGTGGGCCCAAGGTTCAGGCTAACTGTTCTGAATTTAGCTACTTTTCTGGGTGTGATTCCTACAGATTTCCCTCACTTTGGGTTCAAATTAAAAAAATAAATAAATAAGAAAACAAAAATACCATTTGCAGGTGGCTTATCAAGATTGCCCAGGTTATGCAGCCTGCCAAACCTTAAGAAATGGAGACTGAAAATAAAATTCTGTAATATACTTAAGATAATTATCTACTCACTCTCTTGAAATATAAGATTATGAATGTTTCTGGCCAAAAGAGGAGGCTAGAAGAACTGTCCCACTAAATTTTTTAAAAATTCCTTTTCCTCTCCCATTTATCCCACCCTTATCCCATGCCCATGAGAAACTGATTAAAGGTGCTGTTATGAGCTGAACTGTGATCTCCCTAAATTCACAGGTTGGAGCCCTAGTCTCCAGAATTTCAGACCTGACTGGATTTGGAGACAGGGCCTCTAGAGAGGCAATTAAGTTAAAATTAGGCTGTTATGGGGGGGCCCTAATCTGATAGGACTGATGCTCTTATCAGAAGAGGAAGAGACACCAGGGAGGCGCGTGTTCAGAGGAAAGGCCACGTCAGGACGCAGTGAGAAGGCGGCCATCTGCAAGCCAAGGAGAGAGGCCTCAGGAGAAACGACACCTGCCAGCACCTTGATCTTGGACTTCTGGCCTCCAGAACGGTGAGAAAATAAATTTCTGTTGTTGAAACCACCCAGTCTGTGGTATTTTTTTATAGCAGCCTTAGCAAACTAATACAGACGCCCATTTAAAAATGATCTCTGAATCATTTCGACCTGGTAGACACAAAAGCCTTAAAACTATAAATCCCAGGTGTGTTCTATAAACTGGCTAACAGTAAAAAGAGTGTACAACTCACTACAAAAGGAATGGAGGATGAACATCAAGATGACGTTTGAAATAATCACGGCTCGGAAAGCTCGCAGGGAGCCTGTCCACTTCTCTGTTGACGTAAGTACACACGTCCAAAACCAGTCACCCCACATTAGCACTTCATTTAATCTAGTTTATAAAAACAATTAACTTCATCAATCTCTCACAGTATGTGTGGTGATTAATGCAGCAATAAAAAGTGGCAATAATAATAATAACTCAAGGCTGCGACAGATTCATTCTAACTTGCACGACTGCCAGAAAATACAACAGCACATATTTATCAAATGTTTTATGACTGTCTCTAGGACTCTTCGTTGGTAAAAAATGTAAAGGCAGAGCTTGTTCTGCAGAAATCTTTGCAGAATTCCTTGTGAATGTAAGTATTTTCCTGAGACATTAGTAAAAACAAAAACAACTCAGATTTTTTCTGTGGTGCTTGTTATTCAAACGTGAGCTTCAAATTTCAAGAATAACAAGCTGCGCAGTGGTTAAGAATCCACCTGCCAATGCAGGGGACGTGGGTTCACTCCCCAGTCCAGGAAGATCTGACATGCCGCGGAGCAACTAAGCCCGTGCACCACACTACTGAGCCTGCGCTCTAGAGCCCGCGAGCCACAACTACTGAGCCCATGTGCTGCAACTACTGAAGCCCGGGTGCCTAGAGCCCGTGCTCCTCAACGAAGAGTAGCCCTCGCTTGCTGCAACTAGAGAAAGCCGGTGTGCAGCAACGAAGACCCAAAGCAGCCATAAGTAAATAAATTTAAGGAGGGGGGAGAAAAGAATAACAAGCTTCCTCTTAACAGGAGTGCCAAGCTGAAGTTAAGGGCATGGATACTGGAGCTAGATCCCTGGGTTCAAATCCCAGTTCTGCCTCTGTGTGTGTGTGTGTGTGTGTGTGTGTGTGTGTGTGTGTGTGAGAGAGAGAGAGAGAGAGAGAGAGAGAGTGTGTGTGTGTGTGTGTGTGTGTGTGCGTGTGTGTGTTGGCAAGTTGCTGGCACTGTCTCAGGGTCCTGCCTGTGAAGAAAGGGTGGCAGTGCTCTCCCCCCAGGGGTTCTCTGAGGACTGAAGGAGTGAGCCCATGTGAAACACCTCCGCCAGGGCCTGGTCCCCATGAATGCTCAGCTCTCAGCTCCTCTCAGGAAGACGGGTTTTCACAACTAGCATCTAGCACTTAGAGAACCCTCCAGTGTGCGAGTCCTTGGTGGTTTACCACCTCCTCCCCACAGCTTCCTCACGTGTAAGGTGGGGATGGCAGGACCGATGCACTGGGTTGTTGGAGAGTGAGTGACACACCCTGCAAAGTGCTCGCCCACCATGGGGCGCTCCACTGCCCTGGTCAGCTGACCACCTCCAGGACTGTCGTCAGTACCTCACCACACCTAAGTAAGTTCTGGTGACCTGCAGATCCTGGAGAATCCTTCCACTCTTCATGCCGCCACATGCCAGGCCCTGTTGTAACCACTGGCCAGGCGCCCCCTTACCCCCTGACTTTCCAATCACCCTATGGTGTAGACCCCCCCCCCACAGGAGGAGGGGAAGCCAGTGGCCCCGGTCACACAGGTGGCAAGCTTCTGACCCCGGCAGCCTGCACCCTTAATCACAACCCGCAGGCCTTGCCCTGCGTGAACATTCCAGGAAACAGAGCGACACTCCTCCTCAGAGAGACAAGAGTGATGGCCTATGGAGAGGGTCTAGGACAGGAAAGAAAGTATGTTTGATGTTGAAAGCTCTCTGCAGAGCAGCTTCCTTCCCAAGGAGCAAAGGGGGAAGAGGAAGCATCCTCCAGGTCAGACTTTGTCAGGTGGGTAAATATCGAGGAAGTAGCTGATGACATAGCCCCCCAGGGCCGGGCATCCCCTCAGGCATCTGGGTGCCTGACTGTGAGATGGTCCCCGACAGCTGGCTCTGGGCCCACACTCAACAGCAGGCTAGGAAGACCCCCCAGCTGCACGCCGGGCAGGGGGATGAGAAGGGTGTCCCTAGATGGACAGTCAAAGCACCCTGCACCAGGGAGCAGCCCCAGCCCTGGCTGCCGTGCTGAGCAGGACTTGTGAGCGGATGCTTTCTTTGTTCTTGCCCAAGAAGAGCTACTGAAATGTGATTCAAAGGAAACCGAATCCACGCAAAAAAAAAAAGAGATGAAAGCCTCCGAGAACTGCTCCGGTGAGAACAAAAGGAAGCAAACCAGGAACACCCAGAGCTGCAGGTTACCCGAGAACGCGATCATGTCAGGTAAAGCAGCACTGTGGCTGGAAAGCAAAGTGGACACGGGACCAGACAGCCCCCGGGATGGGGGACAGTGGTGGGATCAGGGCAAAGGAATATGGTCCCTCTTGGTTAAGAGGAAGGGCTCCACCAGGAGAGGAGGCTCCTTGGCCAGCAGAAGAGCCACGCCCGTCTGGGGAGGCTGGTGGCCCTGAGGTGGGGAGCCCTGTGAAGGGAGGGTGGAGGATGAAGGGTGAAAGGCAGTGAGTCACGGGGACCCCAGGAGCCCCGGCACCCCTCACCCCCGAGGCCAAGTGCAGTTCCCCCCACGGGAGCTTTCCGGCCTGAGGCAGCAGGCGAACGTGATGCTTGCGCTAGAAAGCGTGTCCCAGATAAATTGCTGAACCTGCAGCCCTGACGGTTTCCTCTCTAAGAAAACTGAAGACCAAACAAGGGAAACTGCTATTCTGCGCTCAGAGTCGGAATAAGGTGGGAAGGCCCTTCAACAGCACGGCAGCAACCCTGCTCACCCCGCAGGAGAGGAGACGTGGCATTCAGAGGCGTGGAGCGTGGGGCAGGGCCATGGGGCTGTGGACCGGGACTGGACAGGCCAACCCGTCTTCCACGCAGGGCCTGCTCCATCCCCTGACAGGCCGCCCCAGAGGGCAGAGTGCGTGGTGAGCAGGCCAAGACAAGGACCAGCCGGACGGAGACCGGGCCAAACCCGAGGAGGGTGTGGGCAGCCGCAGGGGAAAACCTTGCATTCAGGGCGCGGATTTCAGAAAGTCCACGGAGAAGTAGCCTCCCTGCCTGGAGGTACTTGGCGACAGGCAGGGAGGCAGCGTTCATCAACCCTAACCCCAGCCTCCCTTGCAGCTGGGCTGGGGCCATTTACCTGGGTCGTGGCCCTAATACAGCAAAAAGAGGCAGAGTAATGAGCCCTCCCCAGAGGGCCACGCCCTAGTCCCTGGAGCCCGTTTACGTGTTGGGCCGCATGGCAAAGGGGAAGGAATGTCGCAGATGGAACTGAGGTTGTGGATGGCCTCTGGAAGCTGGAAGAGGCAAGAAAATGGATTCTCCCCTAGAGCTTCCAGAAGGAAGCTGCAAACACCGTGATTTCTGCCCACTGAGACCCATTTTGCACGTCTCGCCTCCAGAACTGGAAGATAATACAGTTGTGCTGTTTTAAGCCATTAAATGTACGGCGCTTTGCTACAGTGGCCACAGGAAACTAACGCAGTGACACGTGCCGCTCCCAGGCCGAAGCACCACAAGGCCCCGGCACCACGGCCCGCACTCAGTCCCCTCCAGAGGCGGAGTCGCTGGGCAGGAGGGACCTGGGCCTCTGCATTTCTCCTGGTAGGAGGGCCACCAGGAGAGAGATACACCTTGACCTGCCCAGCCACTGAGATTTGGGGCCATTTGCTACAATTAGTGAGTACAACATAAAACTGTAACTACCACAGTACTTTATACAACAGTGAATAGTCCCTATCCAAACAAAAGAATTTCTGAAGCTGGGAAGGGGAAACTACTCACAAAACCAAGCAAGAGTGCACAGGCATCGTCTGGAATAAACAGAAAAAGGAGGACGCGTCTGTCCCCCGAAGTCCTAGAGCACAGAGGGGAAACTGAAAACACGTCTTAGAGGTGCTCGGTCCACCCTGACAGGAAGCTTTTTTAAAAAAAGTCAGTGACTTTCAACAACATAAATTTTTTTTAAAAAGGCTCAGATTATAATTAAAATATTATTATCAAAGAAAAATGCAGTGACTAAAAGGGTCTCTCTTTTTTTTTTTTTTGGCATGTCAGGAGCAAAGGCAGACCCCTCTCCTGTATCTTCAAGCGTTGATCAGTGACTGGATTGAGGGTGCTGGGGGCGTGCTTAGCACACCTGTGATTGCACGGTTAATACACTAAAAACCAAATCAGTCTTGCCTTTCTAGCAACAGAGTGGCCGCGATAATATGAAAACCCCCGACGGAGATAATTCAAGGAGAAGTATCACCCACAACCCTTTAAATGCATCCTGACTGATTAAGAGAACAGAGAACTGAATTATTTTGAAGTTACTAAAGAAAAGCAAAGTGGTCTCTTTTCCCATTTTACTTTAATAAATCCATTTGACTCAGTTCTAGAAGGGACATAAATTCTACTCTTGAAAGAAAACCATACGTAAAATTAGTAACGCTCCAAGCTATCCTGTATTAGATTTATGAGAACTTTCCTGACATACGGTTTTGGCTCCCCTTGGAAATGGGGGGGAACAGGGCCAGCAAAACGTATTTAACAAAGAGACGTTATCCTCGTCGCCACCACAAACTCATGGAAACCGGCTGGAGTAATAGTGGGGCTTGGCATCACGTCCCCCCTTCTGCGGGCAATCAGAGCGCTGCCGCTCGATGAAACAGAACCTCACTCGCTTTGCTAATCTGCATTTGCAAGAACTCCCATAAAACAAGCAGTCTCACCCGTGTCTCCGCAGGTTATCTGTGGCCGAGGGCGGTGGCAAGGTCTCAAATCGTGAAGACTTGCTTACTTTTCCAGAGGACCCGGCCCCCAGCGCACTGCAGGACACAATGCAGTGCCAGCCAGCACTCAGTGGGTGGACTTTGTATTTATTCGCCTAGCACCTTTCTCCCAGGCTCTCCAGAAGCCTCATTAATCTCACACCTTGGGAGGAGGCCCCTGGCAAGTGATGGAGCCCCCTGTCGAGAAGGGCTGCCGGTTCAAGGCTTGGGGGTGTCGGCAATACTGCAGAGGGTGTTGTCCTCCGTATCCCAACTGTAAGGTGACTGCTAGTTAAATGAGCTCATGAGTACCAAGCAATTAGAATTGGGCTGGTGAAGGGGAGCAGAGCATGCCACCCCAAAACATGGCTCTTCGGCATAAGTATGATTTTGAGCAGATTAAGAAATAGCACAGGGCTTCCCTGGTGGCGCAGTGGTTGAGAGTCCGCCTGCCGATGCGGGGGACGCGGGTTCGTGCCCCGGTTCGGGAAGATCCCACGTGCCGCGGAGCGGCTGGGCCCCGTGAGCCATGGCCGCTGAGCCTGCGCGTCCGGAGCCTGTGCTCCGCAACGGGAGAGGCCACAACAGTGAGAGTCCCGCGTACCGCATAAAAAAAAAAAAAAAAAAAAAAGAAACGGCACACAAGGAAAAGCCGTATACCGAGAAGTCACCCTTGTTAGGAACATTTACATTTATAAGGGAAATCTCCACTTGTAAGTGTCTCTCTCTCTGTACCAGGAAGAAAAGGATGACTAAATTATAGCAGAATCTTAACATCTGCATAACCGTCTTCCTTCCACTGGTGCATTTCCTGGTTCCCTCCCATAACGGGGGCCTCCCCTTCTCCCTGGCATTTTTCATCTTTACTATTTAAGGTGGTGGTTGGGAGTGACTCATTTTTCTTTAGTATCTCCCATGTATACAGGAGATATACATGTTATTAAGCTTCTGTTTTTCTCTTGTTAATCTGTCCTTTATCTTAAGGGGGATCTCAGCTAAGAACCTAGAAGGGTAAAGGGAAAATTCTTCTTCTTCCCCTATACCCCCACGCATCGTGACGCTCAGCAAATGTTAGTTACAGTTTCCGCTGTGATGCTGCTGCCGAAGCTGGCTGACAGTCCAACCTGCACCCCCAGTACCCGCTGGAGACAGCTCAGCGGCGGAGGGAAGTTGTGGGCTGCACATGCTACGGAGGAAGGGAGAGGCAGTAAGAGGCTCTGGAGAAACTCGGGAGCTATTTATTGAGTATTCTGAACCAGGCACTGCGCATCAATGGGTAGCCCTGGAAGCAAGAAGAACAGGCGGACAGGTGGAGGCTATGGGGATGCACAGGAGCGTGTCTGGTTCAGACAGCAATAACGAGAAAACACAAAAGAAAAAGAAGAGAGTCATGGAGGAGAGTTTTATTGTTTTCAACTGCAGAGTTAAGCACAAGCTCTTGTTGTCCAACTTAAGCCCTTAATGCAAGTTTTCCCAGTGTTTTTAAGGCTGTTATTTTGATTTATGAACTGGGCTCTCGGCTGTACTCGATGATTATCCTTTATTATAGTGGTTGCCTTCCTTTTTTTTTTTTTTTTAACATCTAATCTGCAGAACTGTCTAACCTCTGATCATACCGGAGTAAACAAGGCCACCCAGAACTTTCTGCCAAAACAGCCTTCCAACCAGGGGCCTCTGTACCACAGGGAGAAAAAGCACCTGAGCGGTACTACCTGGCAGGCAATATACCACAAGGGACGAAAGGTCTCTTTCTAACCTGCACCCCTGGCCAAGTGTGACCGGCCTTGGGAAATGCAGGATGACAGTGACAGCTTCCTTAGCAGCTCCTGCTGGAAGGGGGTCTCAAAGGCTTAAGGGACCCGCCCTGAAGTCACTTGAGGAGTTTACCTGTGGGACTAACTGCCCCTGGGCTCCAATCCTGATGGATGGCGACAGGAACAGCACAAAGGCAGCCCTGCCCTGCTACTTTCTCAGGGACCATCTGGCCCGAACCTCCCATTTCATGGATTAGGAAAACTGAACCCTAGAGAAGTGACAGGCCTCAAAACTTAAAACCCAAGTGCACTGCTACAGCAGCACAAATACACTGGCTCCCCTCTTCTTGGGCATAAATAAGATGTTTAACTTGTAACTCACACAGCCTAGCTGTTTACAATTCAAAGAAAATCAGAGTCCTTCATGAAGTTTCTCCCAGGGAGTTAATATAGACAGTTTATACCTCTGATCTTAAAACTCTCCATATGGCTCTCTCTATATGTAATTTCATTACCGCTACTTTGCTTTGGTATCGTTCCAACACATACATCTAATGCCACTCATCGCCCGGGGACAGGGGAGCCCTGTGCAGACTGCTGCTGTGTGGTCCATGGCCACGAGTGTAAATGAAGGTGTTCCCTCCTGCCGTGCTGCCCAGGTCATCAGGCAGGAATGATGGACATGAACCCGCAGCGGCAGGAATTAAACGTCAGAATTATGATTAAAGGAAATGCCTTTGAAGTTCTTTTCTAATTTTAAACTAATTCAACACAGAGACCCCCAAAGTCTATTTTCCATTACAGTGGAACTATTTTCTAAAATCCCATGCTCTTACATCCCCACGCATCGGTTAGCCATTTTTCTTTCCTAGTGCCAGTCAGTCTTCTTGTTGTTCAGAGCTTGCTTCACTAGTGAAAAGCATTCCCTACTCTGGAATGCAACATATGTAAAGAACTTCTCTATTCACCGTGTTGAGGCAGAGAATTAGTGCCCTATAGTGGGGGGCGGCAGACAGAAATTAGGGGAATCTTTCCTCTAACAAGAAGATGGCACAAATGTTCCATAAAAAGCAGCCATGTTTGGCTAAGGCTTCTGTTATTAGCAAACTGAGTTGATACTTTAACTAACGTGTGCAACTAAGACCCTAAAACCCCACACACTGAAATGACTCGTATCCTGGGACCCAATCACCTTTGATTCCCTCCCAGTGTCCTTCCATACGGATCGATCGTCATTCCAAAGGAGAGGAGAAAAAGCAATCCACCAGTTTGGGCAGATTCGAAAGAGCAAACAGGAACTGGGCTCAGAAAGGGGAAGAGACGGTTTGAACATGAAGGTTGGTTAGAGACTCATTTTCTAAGAAAGATGACTCTTTCCTGCATTTAACCTCCTTGGCTCGGAAGTTTAGGATGTGCAAAAGCAAAAAGCAAAAAACAAAACCACTTCTGAGGAAAAGCAGAATGCGACAGAAACTGGAGGGGAAAAAAGTCATATTGAGTGATTAATGATAAAAATGATTTCCGCTCCTTTGGTTCTTTTGTAATGCTGTCAGCCTACGATTTATCATCATGACGTTAAAAACACTGATTTGTCGTTGTTTCGGCTACTCGTTTTTCTAAAACATCTGTACATTCTAAGTAAGTATTCACCGCCCAAACTTCTGGGAGCAAGTTGTGCATCTGGGCTTGTTCAAGTCACTCTAATTTGCATGCAGCTCGCACAGGCTTGCGATGTTTCGCATAAAGAAACACGTCTCACCAGCGCGGGGCTGAGTTTAACTTAGACCCCACGAGTGGACACGTCCCAGGCTGGCCGGCTGCCTCCCCCGCCCGGCGCCCCGCTCCGCGCTCCGCGCCCCGTGCCCGCGGGTTCGAGCCCGCCCTCCGGGCCCGCGAGAGGAGAGAAAGTGGGAACGAGTCAGTACCGGCGGGCGGGTGTCCAGCTTTCGTCTCTAGCTTCCCCTCGGGAGGCGAAGACATGGTGCGACCGGGTTTCAGAGGGACCTGGACGGCGGTCGTCGAAGGCTCGCGGGCCTGGAGAGAAGTGCGCGCGAGCTTTAGCACCGGGAGCGAGGGAGGCGCGTGCGTGGGGCGGCGGGGCCGCGCGCGAGCGGACCGACCGCGGCCGCCTCGAGGGGGCGCGGCCGCTGCGCGCCTACGTGGCGCGGCCTCGCCAGCCCGCGGCTGCGCGGTGGCGTCACTGCACCCTCCCCGCCCCGCCCCGCCCCGCCCGCCGACTGCCGCCGGCTCCCGCCGGCTCCCGCGCGCCCGGGTACTGAGCATGCGCAGTCGGCGGCGCCACGTTGGAAGCCTCGGCCGAGGGCGGAGGAGGTAGAAGGGGAGCGGGGGCGGGGTGTTGACGGTTAGAAGAGGCGGGCGTTGGTGCCGGCGGGGACAGTCGCCCGAGGTTGAAGAGCGCCCAGCAGGAGGGTGGCACCCCCGTGCACGGTGCTCCACCAACCCTCCAGATAGACGGTGACGGTGGTGGGGAAACAGCTTCAACAGTGGGGCACCCAGGGGTGCTGTGTGCCGTCGGGGAACCGGACCGTCTGCCAGATGGCCTCACCCGGCTCACGCTCGGAGCGACCGGTGAAGTGCGGAAATGAGACCCCAGGTGGGACCGACCGGGGGCCCAAGAATAGCAGGGATTTGTTAAAAGATGCTGCAAATGGGAGAGTCTCCCCCCTACCCCACTCCGGGGGAGAAAGGCAGAGCTGTGAAGCCTGGAAACCTGGACAGAGGTCTTGCAAGGTTGCGTCTGTGTCCCCTGTCTCTGCCGTCTGCATGTTGCGTTGGGTCTTGATTCTGTCCAAAGCTGACCCGTTGGCCTTGTGCCTCGGACTGCAACCTTCTCGCCTTCTCAAGCGCTTTGTAACTGCAGGTATCCTCTACGGACCATCAGTCCCGCCTTGATAAATTAGCGTTCAGACATGTCCAGTTTCTTTAGAAGAGGAAACACCATCGGCTCTCTTGGCTGTATGTCTCCCTTTGACAGCACAGCTGCTCGAAGAGCATCTCAACACCCCCACCCCCACCCCCGTCTCCTCAACCCAGTCCAGTCCATCTGGTTGCCATCAGCGCCCCAAAGGCTGCCACCAGCCAGGAAAGTCCTTTTATCATGGTCACTCGTGACCTCCACGCTGCCCAATCCAGTGTTCACTCTTCCGCTCTCATCCTCCTTGACCTGTCAGCAGCGCTTGACCTAGCTGACCGTCCCCTTCCTCCTTAGCTTCAGGGTTGCCACATCGTGGCGCTGACATCCAGTGCTTGGGCTGGAGGCTTGGCTGCTAACTCTCAGTTGGGTTGGTTGGCTCCTCTTCTAGGTTTCTGAACACTTGAGTCTCTCAAGGCTCAACATCAGCCCTCTTCCGTGTATAGACTTGGCTTCAGTGGTCACATGAGGCCCACTATCATCCACATGCGTATGGACCCCAAATCTGCAAACCCATCTCTCTATGCCTGCCTCTCCATTAAGCTCCAGACTCACATTCCACTGCGCCCTTGACCTCCCTTACCCAGATGTCTAACTCAGCGCTGCCCAGCTCTTTGCATCAGGGCACACAGAGAAATGCACATACTCTACGTTGATCTGGGACTTTCCCCCGACGTTTCAGTAACACTACCAGCGGGACAGCTGTTGGCCAGGCAGCAGTCGTGATATAGTTGTCTTTGTCTTGCATTCATATCAAAACTTGCAGACAGGTGTCAGCAGCTTAGAAGAAAATATGAAATCAGTAGTGGAACACTCTTAGGAGATGCTCCATCACTAACACTATTCATAGAACAGAGTGAGGAAATCCACAGACACTGATGGTTTGATTCTAAATAGAAGGAAGCTTTGAGGATACCTAACCCAACTAATTGTATGAATATTTTCTTCTTTATGTGTGTTCAAGAGTGCTATATGGTTAAAAACTCATGCCTTAAGTCTAAAAGCACCATTTCTAAGAAGTAGGAAATAAAAATTCTAGGTTAGAAAACATTGTGTTATAGTTTAGTTTGCAGCGTTGTTTCCTCTTAGTGGTACCTAAAGTCATATGTTAAGAGCGACGGCATCTTCAATTCCATGACCCATGGTATTGCTAGGGAACCCTGGGGGTAAAAGAAGGAGCATGCTGAGGAAGGAATTAAGCTACCCAAGGGCTCTGGAGGCTCCGGTCACCACTGGGCTGCACCAAGGCCTGAGAGGATCCATATCTTTGCCCGAGGCCTGTTCTGGGACCACACTGATCAAGACCCTCTAGTGTTAACAGCCTTGCCTAGTTTTACATGTGGAAGCAGAACTCCTGACTCACCCATCTACCCATAGATACCTTCCCATCTAGAGTAGAATCCAAACTAGAGTACCTGCCTAATCCATAGCGTTCCTACTGAAGAAAATACGGTTGTTTAAGGAATTTAGCTTGAAAAAAAACACCCATATTTCCCAGCCTCCCTTACAGCTAGGGGTGGCCAAGAGGCAGTTCTGGCCATTGAAATGTAAGTGGAAGTTGACTGGGGTTTTCTGGGGAAGTTTCTGCATTCTTGATATGAGGACCACCCTTCCTCCTGGTGACTTCATTGTTCACACCGCCTTGAATTCAGACAGGAGGTGGAAGGCAGAGCAATTGTGTCGCAACTACGAGGCAACCAAAGGCATGAAAGCCGTATGCTAAAGGTGGCGCAACAGGAAGACGAAGGGAAGCTGGACTTTGAGGTTCTGTGGTGTCTCTGCAGGGCAGTGGACCCCGCCTCCAGACTGTTTTGTTGTGTGGAAAACAAACCCCTAGTAGATGCAGTCCCTGTGGTTGGTGTCTTTACATGCAGCCAAATGCAACCCCTACCAGGCCCTGGGTGATGGGGGCCCTGCCTGCTTCTAGGAGCTCATCTCTCACAGCTCCTCTGGCCACACTGGCCTTTCTGATGCTCCTCAGATGTGACAAACCAACCCTTCCCTTTGGGCCTTGGCATCAGCTGTTCCGTCCACCTGGGACCGTCTCCCCCAGATTTGTGCATGGCTAACTCCTTGGCATTCTGGAATCAGCTTTTGAAAGGGCCTATTCCTGACCACCAGATCTGAAGAAGGCAGTCCAGGCACTCGACTCTCATAACTTTGTCTTCATCGTCATCCATCAGTATCTCCCTGGGCATTACTGTCTTTCTCCTCTGACTTGCACGGTCGACTGGCAGCCCACTGAGGAGAGAGAGCTTGTCCATCTTTGCTCACTGTATTTCTACCACCCAGAACCACGGTGGGTACAGAAGAAGCATTTGATAGATATTATCCCGTATAATTCTGGAGCATAGATACATTTAGTTTCTCACAACTGTTATGTAAATGAAGAACAGCAAGTGAGGTCTACGCAGAGAATGAAAAATATACACAGTATGTATTATAGATAATTAATACAGATTGGCCACTAATACATTAATACAGATGACCACTAATGTTTCCTGATACTTACTTTCACTCACAAGTATATTCGTGCGTGTGTGTGTGTCTGTGTGTGTGTCCAGCCCCACAAGTCCTAGTTGCTGAGGATATATGTCAGACACCACCCTTTGGAAGCTTTTTATGTGGACATGCACATTCCATAGATATTATTAGAATTCTGAGTGAATAATCTTATAAGCTCACTATAACTCTGGGAGTAAGGCAGGTTGACCCATTTTTACCAAGAAAGACAAAAGCAAACAGACAAAAAGGGGAAGAAAGGATGGTTGAACTTATGTGGGACACAACCCTGTTGAGCGCATACTGGAACCAGAAGCCAGGTCTTTAAGCCCCAATCCCATTTCTCCCCACCGTTGGCTGCCTTCTAGAGTTGAGTTTTGGGAGCCGTTTCCCCTTCTTCTCTAAGCAGGCTCTTTTGTAATCCCAAGTGGTGCTGGAAAAAATGGCACTGAGTCTAAGACACTACTTAATGCGAATGCTGTAAACACTGGAAAAAGTATTCAAAGAAGAAACAGAAAATGCAGATTCTCTTCTCCATGTGCATATTTTGGAACCTTGACTATGTCACTGAAACATTCTGAGTCTCAGTTTCTTATCTGCAAGTTGGAGATGTGAACACTGACCTCCCGCAGGACTGGTGTGAGAATCCAGGGCCGTCTCAGTGCCGCCTGCAAGCCCCTATAGCTCAGCATTGTCCCGTCTGCTCTCCATAAGATCCTGAGACATGAGGGCTTCTCTGCCCTCCTTTTCGGAGGAACCGAGCTTGCGAAAGGCCAAGCACAGGAGTCGATAGCTAATGTGGGGAAACCCGGGAGAGCCCGCTCTCACCACCATCCTGGTTGCACGTTTGGAAGTGCTTCGTAAACCAGAATATACTACAGAATATACTGCTATTATTGCAGACAGAGTTTTCGTTAGCATTCATGAAATACAAGAATTGTTCCACGGTGTATTAAAATAACCCCGCCTATCAATCAGTTTGATGAACATTGCTTTCTTATTCCCAGCTGGCCCATATGTTCTGTCTCCTTGTGCTGTTGTCTGATGGATGAGAATTCTTATTCACTTCACAGGATTTCTCTTCCATTGTTGATATTGCTGGGAAGGGGAGGGCAGCAGCCATTCTCAACTTTGCTTTGTAACATCCAGGATGTTTCTCACTGTATTATGTTATGGGGGTTTTAAATAACGGTTATTTAAATATAATTTCTTTGACACCCACAAGTACACATACAATACTTGAAGAAGATAGGCATGTCCCAAAATAAAAATGATGGACTACCCCTCTCTGTCTCTGTCTCTGTTTCTGTCTTTGTCTCTCTCTCACGTACACATACACACACACATGGGGAATCCTCCAGGGTTTCACTGGGCTCCAACTTGTCAGTCAGTCACAGGGTAATTGAGAAACATTTTGAGGCATTTTGCAAAAGTGATCCAACAGCTGGTGAAGGACGTGGAGGTCACTTTTCATCACATCTGAGGTCATCCTTTAGCTAAGGATATTTGAAGGAAAAAATAACCAGCCTGGATCTCAGCAAAATATTCCTCTTATCTTTATTTGGAAGTTAGAAAACAGAAACTGCAAAAATGATGGGAGTGCTACAACCATGAATACTGATTTCCCACAGAATTGCAAATGCTATGTAAGTTATTTATGAAAAATGTGTTTTAGCAGAGAAATGGGGGTGGAGGGTAGGGATCATTTTATTTCTGGCTCTTTCACTGAGTCATTGTTTGACCTTGCGCAAGTTACTTCCACATTCTGTGATCATAGTTCCATAGTAGAGGCAGTAATACCCATCTTACACAAGGATTCAAATAGTTATTCAATATTATGTCTTAGCATTTATTTCCCTGTATAAAATTTCTTACAGGGGTATACGAATTGCTATAAGTACAAAAAATAAACATGACAAAGACATCAAGAATAAAGAGGCTTCCGAAGGCAAGATAAAATCATCTCAAGGGAGTCTGAAATCTGAAATTGAAGAACATGTACTTTTGTTAGTTTTTTTTTTTTTTTTAAACCATCTATCCAGGATTCAGTGGTACTAGGACATTAGGACATTATTTGACCCTTTTCTCCTTAAATTTCCTTTTTGTGGGTGTGAAAGGCTATGAGTATATCCTTTTCAGAGAGCTTAAGTGACAGGTGAATAGACATAGTACATTGAGGCTTTACTCCTGTCTTTTCAGGCCCACGAGCCTCTACTCAGCTTTCCACGTAGAATCAGTCTGAGCAGGAGAATCTATAAATGACTGAGCACGGGTCCTGGGGTCTCTAGACTGAGGTTTGAGACTCAGCCTGATCACACATTAAATGTGCAACATCAGAGAAACTCCACAGCATCAGAAGCTCTCCATCAGAGAGCTCTGAGTCTCAGCGCCCTCACCTAAAAGTGGGGAACATAACACGCCCCTCTACAATATTCACAGGAAGTATATGTGATAGCGTATTGAAAATGCTTGGTAAACATTAAATGACTAAACACAAGTCTACCCAAAGCACATTATTTCTTAGAGATTTTAGAGCAAAAGCAAAGTAAACATTTATTTTAAAATACAAAACAGACGATGAATGTTATAGGACAGAAAGGAGATTCCCGCTGGTTTGTGGGTGGGTAGGCATAGTGATAATGAACAGGTTTCAAGGGACGGGGTGTGGAACCGAGCCCTTCCGGTTGACAGGAGGCAGGAGGAGGGCGGTCCACCGGGGAAAGGGCGGAGGAGAAGCGAGGAGCTGGGGCAGCAGTCCACGTGCCCAAGACGGTGATTGGTCCAGTCTGACCTGAGGGTGGGATGAGCGTGGAAAGGTAACAGCGGACCAAAAGGTTCTGGTTTAAGGTCTGGTTGAAGAAAGACAGCTGGATTCTTATCTCTGTCTCTGCATTCAGTCTCTTGCAATATCATGTCATGTAGCCTCTGGAAAACTTCCTTGTACGTTCGAGAGGGAATAAGACTGGAAAAAAGCAAGTAACATTTCAGTATTATTAAAAAAGAAAAAAAATTAGTTTCGACCTCACAGACCACCTGGATGGGTCTAGAAAACCTCCAGGGGTCACTGGACCACACTCTGAGAATTGCTGTTCTTGATCATTCTTTAGAAACTTATTGATCTAAGAATAAGAAAAATATATGTTTGGATTAAAATACAACCACCACACTGTAGTCAGTGGTGATGTCAGCCCTACAATCGGCTAGGACTACAATGCCAGGTGGCATCACCCCAGCAGTGGCCGAGGCAGCAGGGGGACTCTCAGGGGCTCCCCTGTTCTAGGCTGACTCTCTGGCGCTGGGCCAGCTGGGTCAGCTGGGATGGAGGTGTGAGGCTGGCCTCCAGAATGACAGCACCGGTCCCCACTGTCTGGGCTTCCCCACTCACCACAGCTGTTTCCGGATCCACAAAATCCACCTGCTGTGCTGTTTGCCTTTGAAAAGGCGGTCTGAGCAATCTTAGAGTTTTGATAACGTTGTTGACATCATTTTTCAAAAGCTCTGCTTTCACAGGCTTAAGAAATTGAGAGATGATTGACATATCACACTGTGTAAGTTTACTATGTACAATGTATTGATTTCATACACTTATATATTGCAATATGATTACCACCTTAGTGCTAGCTAACACCTCTATCATGTCACATAGTTATAATTTCCTTTTTATGGTGAGAACAATTAAAATGTAGTCTCTTAGCAGCTCTGAAATTTATAATACGGTATTGTTGACTATAATCGCTATCTTGTGCATTATATCTCCAGGACTTATGTATCTATTAGTTCCAAATTTGTACATTAAACAACATCCCTCCCATTCCCCACACCCCCGACCCTCACCATTCTACTCTTTGTTTTTATGATTGTTTTTATGAGTTCAGCTCTTTTAGATTCCATGTGTAAGCAATTTCATACAATATTTATCTTTCTCTGTTTGACTTACCTCACTTAGTATAATAACCTTAAGGTCCATCCCATTCACAATACCATCAAAAACAATAAAATAGTCAGGAATGAGTGTAACCAAGGAAGTGAAAGAGCTGTACTGTGAAAACTACAAGACTTTGATGAAAGAAATTGAAGAAGAAACAAACAAATGGAAAGATATCCCATGAATTGGAACAATTTAACAATATTGTTAAAATGTCCATACGGCCCAAAGCCGTCTTTGGATTCAGTGCAATCCATATCAAAATTCTAATGAACTAGAAAAAACAGTTCACAGGCTTTTAAGTGAGGAATGGCAGACGTCTCCAACATGAAGCTCTTGGCCATATTTTTCCCTCCAAAGCTGCACGTTGTGCCTTCCCTCCATAGGCCATATGAACGTTCTGACTACTTTCAAGAAATACTTTCTATGAATACATTCTGAAAAAATACAAAAGCAGTATACTTTGGAAAACCTAAATAACGGTATTCTTTATGTCCAAAGGAGAAAGCAAGTCACTGCTTCTCAATAATCCTACCAGCATCAGAGTCTACCACTTATACTTTGTATGTCCCTCTAGGTTTCCAGAAGAAAAATAGATAAGATTCTTTTTAATGATCTCATCTTGTAGATTGTCCCTCAATTTATGTCTGTCGGATGTTTCTCTCATTTCTTTGGCTGCACCATGTGGCTCGCAAGACCTTAGTTCCCTGACCAGGGACTGAACCCCTGCCCATGGCAGTGAAAGCGCCAAGTCCTAAACACTGGACCACCAGAGAGTTCCCATCTCATTGTTAAACAGGGGTTATGGGTTTTGGAAAGGAAGGCCATATGAGTGAATGTCATTTTCATCACATGGTATCCAGGGCACATGTTATCACTATGACTTACCATTGATAATTTTCACCTAGATCGCCTCTCTGATAGAAAGTGTGTTAAATATGGTTGTTTTATAGATTTAGATTAATGTATTCGTGAATTAAGCTGTCTACTAGGAATCAGTGTGAACACAGGCTACATTTTTTATATCATAACCTTGAAGTTGCCTAATAATTGATAAGAGTCTATATTAATAAGCATACACCTGACCACGATTCTGGAAGATAACCTTTGGGCTCTTCCCACCTCAGTTTTCTTCTCTCTCACAATTCTGGAGTTAGAGATGGCAAATACTTTCTCTTACAAATTTAAAACCTATTTTCCCTGCTGAAATTACCTGGGTTTCTTTTTTTTAAATAAATTAATTTTATTTATTTATTTATTTTGGCTGCGTTTGGTCTTCGTTGCTGCACGCGGGCTTTCTCTAGTTGCAGTGAGCAGGGGCTACTCTTCGTTGCAGTGTGCGGGCTTCTCATTGCAGTGGCTTCTCTTGTCGTGGAGCACGGGCTTTAGGCACACGGGCTTCAGTAGCTGTGGCACGTGGGCTCAGTAGTTGTGACCATGGGCTCTAGAGCGCAGGCTCAGTAGTTGTGGTGCACGGGCTTAGTTGCTCCACAGCATGTGGGATCTTCCCGGACCAGGGCTCGAACCCGTGTCCCCTGCATTGGCAGATGGATTCTTAACCACTGTGCCACCAGGGAAGCCCTGGGTTTCTTTTTAAAGCTATCTTTTTTTCTCAGCCAAGTGATTTCATATAATTGATTAATTATTCCATTCAGGCTGAAGTATCTGTGTGTGACTTTGCAGACTAGAGAAGGCTGTAAATAATGACTTCAGTCAGCATCCTAGTTCTTACCATGTTTGCAGAAAAGCCACCTCCTTCCTTGCTCAATTTTTAGAAAAACGTCCGAGCTTGAGAAATGTGATTGCTGTTAATCCAGATAAGAACAAATCCCGAGCCCATCCTTCAGCTTTGCAGGGACCCTCTGGGACACTGTTCATAGCTTTTCACTGACATAAATTAATAAACTGCCACTGACCATGGAAAAGATAAGAGAAAATATACAAGCTTCAGTAGCTTGCTGGAAACTTCCAACATAATGGTTCATCTCCTTAACAAAGAACCATGGAGTGTTCGGGTAAAGAAAAGCTACACTTAAGCTATTCCTTGTAGGGCCCACAGAAGAGGTAAAACGTGATGTGATATCACTCCCACAGTATGGGAGAGTAACTGCTGGGCTAGCTTGCATTTGGCTTATTCACTTCTCCCCTGTCATTTAAGGATCTTATTCTTCTTTCATCTCCTCTCCTCTCCTCCCCTTCCCTCTCCTTTCCCCTCTCCTCTTCTCTTCTCTTCTTTTTTCTTTTCAGAAGGAGAAACCAACTCTGAGTATTTTTTGGAGTATTGTAGAATACTGGAAGAATGCATGAAATTAAGGAGAGGATTCCTGCAGCTTCAGGAACAAACATGGAAGCCCTAGGAATACCAATAACTGAGCTTCTATGTCTAAAATGCTGTCAGAGGATGACTCCAGGCAATGGTTCATTTTATGTGTTTACTTGGCTAGGCCACAGTCCCCAGGTATTTGGTCAAACATTATTCTAGATGATTTTGTGAAGGCATTTTTAAAGTGAGATTACCACTTAAATCAGTGGACTTTGAGTAAAGCAGGTTACCCTCCATAATGTGAGTGGGCCTCATCCAACCAGCTGAAGGTCTTAACAGGAAAAAGACTGACCTCCCAGAGGAAGAGGGAATTCTGCCAGCAGACTGCCTTCAAACTCAAACTGCAATTTTTCCCTGGGTCTCCAGCCTGCGGGCTTACCCTGCAGACTTACAACTAGTCAACCTCCGTAATTTCATGAGCCACTTCCTTAAAATAAATCTCTCTGTCTCTCTCTCAATCTATCTAGATAGATACGGATACACGTATAGATGTGGATATAGATATAGATATATTTCCTCTTGGTTCTGTTTCTCTGGAGAACCCTGACTCATACACTAGCTACAACTGTTTTCACTCACCTGGCTCTCCATTCAAGGTCAGATTCAGAGAACATGAAATGTCCTTGGGCCTCAAACTACTTTAATTCAGGTGCTGTGCTCTTGTTGACTGAAAGAAAAATGCACAATGTAAAAGCTGTGAGTTTCAGTTTTCTTCAGGGACCTTACTGAGGACTAGAGTATGGGAAGCAGCCTCTGAGAAGCTCTGAGGGGAATGCTCCAAAGAAGTAGGAGGAGAAGCCAGTATATACGTGATTTTTGACTAGGGAGTTCGTGTAGTCAAGCGCACATCTCAGCGAAAGATAACGGATATAGGCATAAGGAACAGATATCTCAGTTAAGGGTTTTAGTGTTTTTCTATGTATGAGAGGATGAAAGAATGCGGGTTCATTAAAATTCTTCCTAAAATATACATCTAACTATTTGAGGGGGTCTGTTTTTCTAACGCACAGGATGCCTCATCCTGTTTTTTGTCCTGAATTCCTTTCAGGGTGCACCGTGGGTCAGTAACGATAGTGGCTAATAACTAGATCCTTGTAGAACTGGATGGTGGGCAACATTCTTTGTTTTATAGTCCCCCCTTTGGGTTATACATTCTACCAAGGTTTGGGAGGCATTTCATGACCAGTGTGTCTCACAGGGCTAGGAAGGCTCATACCTAGGTCAGGTGAGGATTCCATTGATAAGCCAGTTCATTTTCTAGACCCTGTTAATGGTAGCAATAAAAGTCTCTGGATCACATGACTGACTACTCTGTTATGGTCCATGAAATGATTCTCCCTTGTTGTTTCTTCCCATATCCAGAGTTACACTATTACAGTCATTTCAGTCTTATGTAAAACTATATATTTGGTCAACCATTTCAAGTTGCTTAGTCATCATTATTTTTGTCAGAGACTCTGTTACACATTGGGTAGTACAAACACAACAATCTTGTAAAATAGGTAAAATACAGATAATAGAGCTAGTAGCATTAATAAAGTCATAAGTAAGAATTTAAGGGACTTCCCTGGTGGCTCAGTGGTTAAGAATCCACCTACCAATGCAGAGGACATGGGTGCAATCCCTGGTCAGGGAAGATGCCACATGCCGCGGAGCAACTTAGGCCAGTGTGCCACAGCTACTGAAGTCCGCACACCTAGAGCCCACGGTCGCAACGAAGAGAAGCCACTGCAATGAGAAGCCCGCACACTGCAGCAAAGAGTAGCCCCCGTCGCGGCAACTAGAGAAAGACCACTCGCAGCAATGAAGGCCCAACGCAGCCAAAAAAATGTTAAATAGATAAATAAATAAATAAACAAACAAACAAACAGAAAAGATTATTTGAATGTTTAAAAAAAAAAAAGGAAATTAAGCCAAGAATTTCCATTACCAGCCCAGGTCTTTAAGAGACCACCCAGACTAAGGAGTGATTGTTCAAGGCAGAAATCTGATTTTTCATGTGGGTCACTAAATATTAAAGGATTTTATATTAAAAGGATATATGTCACATTAAAGGATTAATCTGGTATAAAGACATAACATTCAGTTTGAAGCTGGGTGCAGGTGCCTCCTTGAGGTACTAGGGCCATGTGATTTTGTAATACCGCTCTTCTCCACATAGAGACTTCAGAATTCAGTAGCATAATGGCCCGATAACTATCACTTAAGGCTTGTTGAATGAATTTCGTTAAGGATTCGACGTGGCTGATTACATTTTCCAATCCTACTGAAGGTGCAAAGATAGCTGCTAAATGGTTATACCCACGAGATACCAGTGATCGATCAGGCTCATACCAATGGTAAATTTTCTGGAGTCCTATCTAAATTGGCACACGAGTGGCCTTGAGCCCAAGGGAATCGTAGGGTACATCTTCTTATCTATCCTGGATAGTTTTCATTTAAAAACTTAATCATGAATCAGGTATTACAGTATAAAACTCACTAGTTTATAAATAACCGTTGGAATGAATTATCTATTCATTTGGGTTTAAAAAGACTTCTTTTCTCTCTGTTCCTCAGTCTCAGGAACTGGGGATGGTCTAGAAAATAAGTTTCCTGAGAGCCCTGCTGGAACATGTGTATCTGAATTCCTCTCAGGGTGCTCTGTCACTCCGTGACTGCAGTGGCTAACGACTTGATCCTTGTAGAACTGGGTGGTGGGCAGCATTCTTTGTTTTACCCTCTAAATGACTTTTCTGGGAGCTGCTAAATAAGCTGGAGTGGACAGAACATTTACAACCCAGTGAACTAAATAAACAAGGAGCTCTGTTAACTGACTGATCAGGCTTAGAAGATTTCAAGTAACATAAATTTGACGAGGCTCTGTTATCCATCATAAAATGCTACTGATCATCTCTGTCAGGTTTTTCTGGCATTTGATGTCAAGGGATAAGGACACTCCTGTTATCCACTGTTTACTCATTGGGGAATGTAATCCTTTAACCCCATTCCTTGTGTAACACCAAGTTGTAAACTACATTTAAGAGAATTGCATCAGGTCCTAAACCTACACCTAGTGAGGGATAGTGTTACTTCACAAATCATGCCTAATGTTAATAACTCAAGCTGCACAATGACCTCCCTGGCTTTGTATCAGTTTAACGCACCACCATAGATTATATATCTTATGTAAAACCTCTTGTTTGTTGGAAGATTCTCAGACCCCGAGGTCTAGTTTTTCTCCTTTCACACTTTCAAATTGCACATAAATAAAAAGCATTTCCTCTAATGGTTTCATGACACATGCAGAAGTTTTGCTCTCTACCACTCCTCCCCCCAGTCACCCCCCTTCTGATACTACCTTGCTGGCCTTTCTGATACTAAAATCTTCCCTGTCGCATGAGACACAGCATTCGTTCCAGGCTCTCCATCAGCTGCCCTAGGTTCTCTGCTTTTATCCCAGGCTCCTCCCTGGTGTTCTATCCCAACTTTTCCAACTTTCACTTACATGGTTGGAGAACTGAGTGGTCCTTGAGATTCCAGCACCTGCTACAGTAGCTGAGAGATAGAAAGGAGCACTGTCCTCACCACCTACTCACAGGAGGTGGTCTTGATAGACATATGCTTGTCCCAAGCCTCCCTCCTGGAGGCCCTGTCCTTCCTAGTGAAACTGAAGGGAAGGGGGCAGGACACAACATTTAAAAGAATGATATTACCGGCGAGACATTAACTGGTTAGAGCCAACTAGGTCCAAGATAGTGGAAGATTTGACTTCCAGTAGATGGTGAGTTTCGTTATGCACTCATTCTAGTACATTAGCATGCTGTTCTGAGGCCAACCCTAAAAGGCCAAAAAGTGGGTGGTGGCCCACTTCCTGAAAATCTCCGCCCCTTCTCCAAAACAGTTGGAATAATCCTCCCACTCATTAGCCTGTGAAATTATCCAGCCCATAAATACTAACCACCCCATATTCTGGAGGCTCTCGCCTTCTGAGATGGCCCACACTCTGCCTGTGGACTGTGTTTCTCCCAGGGCCACTCTTGCCCTTTTGAGATGGACTGCATTCTATCTATGGAATGTGTGTCTCTCTAAATAAATCCACTTCTTACCTATCACTTTGCCTCTGGCTGAATTCCTTCTGTGCTGAGACATAAAGAACCTGAGCTTCATTAAGTCTGGAGACCAGGTGTGCAATTTTAATTAAAAGACAGTGGGTTCGAGTCCCAGCTCATGGGTTCAGGTCCCAATCCGGGTTTCGACTGAGTTTGCATCTCATCTGAGTTGTGCAGTTTCACTACCATCCCAGGGTTATAATGAAAGGAGGAGGGAGGCACAGCTGGCTACCAGGCTCTGAGGATAAATCTAGAAATCTCAAGACTAGAAACAGGTTTATGGACGTCATAGACTTTATTTGATTCAACAGACACTTTTGAGGACCTACCCTCAAAAGTGCCAGGCACTTTTCTACAAATTGAAGATAATTCTCAGCTTTTTTAGCGCTTTTATTCTGGACGACTGGAGGCTGAAACTATGCATGATGACAAGAGACAGACAGAGGTAGACTTCTGATATTCTCCTCCAAACCAACTGAAACGCTGGCTAACTCCCCAGGTTCTGAAGCTTCGTGATGTTAATATGCTGTATTGTTTCTGCACAAATACTGAACAAAGGGTTCCTTGGGACATGTTTTAAAAGATAAAATTCTGGTGTCATGGTATTTCTGGTTCTCTGTTCACGTCAGGCAAGACCCTTCGGGAAGAAACTGTGGGTGTGGAGGGATTCTCTTGCATACCCTTTATTCTTTTTGTTGTCTTAAAAAATACACCACATGAGAGTTGCGAGTTAAGTTTTATTTGGGGCAAAATGAGGACTCCAGCCCGGGAGACAGCATTTCAGAGAGCTCTGAGAAACTTCTCTGAGGGGGCAAGGGGAGGGGCCAGGATATAGAGGAGTTTTGCAACAAAGGGCAGGTAGTTGAGAACGTCAAAGGATTATTGTTAATTAAAGAAAACCAGATAACTCAAGTTAAGGAATTTAGCGCTTTTCTATGCATGGGAAGATGCAAGAGTCTGGGCTCACTGAAATCATTCCTTTGATGTGCACCTCAGCCTTCTGGAGCCAGTATCTTGTGCTTTCCCATCCTAAGTCTCCTCAGGGGGCACCGCAGGGAGTGGCTGCAGCCTGTTGGCTGCTAGATGGCAGGTATTCTTTTCAGCCCTGAGTTTCCTCAGGGCTCACCAGCTCACATTGGAGGGCTGCAATCATTGATGATTGTGACATCCTTTGTTTACTGATATGGCAGGAAATATTCCATTTATAAATATTCCATTCATCACTTTCAGGTGTGGCTCAGGCCCTGGGATCCAGGGTAGGTCTGGTGGGGACAGACCTTCCTCCTCTGGACCCGTTGTGGGCAAACTGCAGCCCGTGAACCAAGTCCAACCCGCCCCTGGTTTCTAATAAAATTTTACAGACACATAGCTATGTGCATTCATCTCTGTATTGTCTATGGCTGCTTTTCATGCTGCAACAGCACAGCTGAGGAGCTACAACAGATACGGTGTGGGCTGCAGAGCCTAATATTTATTATTGGACCCTTCACAGAAAGTTTGCCCACTCCTTTAGAGTAATGGTGCTGTGGATGGAAAATGCTGCCTGTGTATCAGTAAACAAAGGATGTGGCCGCCATCAGGCCCCTACAGCAGCCCCCAACAGTGAGCCCTGAGGGAACTCAGGATGGAGACCAGCAGGCTGCCTCTTTGCCAAGCCCTCAGCCACTGCGACCACCCCCAACGGTGCCCCTGAGGACACTCAGGATGGGAAAGCACAGGATACTGGCCCTAGAGAGCTGAGGTGCATATCAAAGGGACCATTTCAATGAGCCCAGACTCTTGGCATCTCCCCATACACGGAAAAGCACTAAATTCATTAACTTGAGATGTCTGGTTTTCTTTATTTAACAGTAACCTTTTGATGTTCCTACCACCTGGACTTTGTTACAAAACCCCCTATAAATCCTGGCTCCACCCTTATCACTTCAGAGGAATCCCTCAGAGCCATCTGAGAGGCTGCTTCCTGGGCTTAAGTCCTCAGTTTTGGCCACCAGATAAACATAATCCTCAACTTTTAGGCTGTGGATTTTCTTTTCAGTGGACAGTTCTCAAAGTGTGGTCCTCGTGTTACCGAGTACAAGCTCGCTCTGTTCGCTACACGACAGGCCAATAAGTCAGAGATGAGGTGTTGAGGCAGGGAGTAGGCCTTTATGCACAAAGCCTGCAGACCGAGAAGATGGCGCACTAAAGCCTCAAAAGGACCATCTTGTCAGGGTTTGGAGGCCAGTTTCTTCTTCTTCTTGTTTTTTTTTTAACATCTTTACTGGAGTATAACTGCTTTACAGTGCTGTTTTTAGTATTTTAAGGAACTCCATATTGTTCTCCATAGAGGCTGTACCAATTTACATTCCCACCAACAGTGCAAGAGGATTCCCATTTCTCCATACCCTCTCCAGCATTTATTGTTTGTAGATATTTTGATGACAGCCATTCTGACTGGTGTGAGGTGATACCACATTGTAGTTTTTTTTTTTTTTTAACAGCTTTATTGGAGTATAATTGCTTTACAATGTTGTGTTAGTTTCTGCTGTATAACAAAGTGAATCAGCTGTACATATACATATATCCCCATATCTCCCTCTTCTTGTGTCTTCCTCCCTCCCTCCCTATCCCACTCCTCTAGGTCGTCACAGAGCACCCAGCTGATCTCCCTGTGCTATGCAGCTGCTTCCCACTAGCTATCTATTTTACATTTGGTAGTGTTCATATGTCAATACCACTCTCGCATTTCGTCCCAGCTTACCCTTCCCCCTCCCCGTATCCTCAAGTCCATTCTCTACGTCTGTGTCTTTATTCCTGTCCTGCCCCTAGGCTCTTCAGAACCATTTTTGTTTGTTTGTTTTTTTAGATTCCATATATATGTGTTAGCATACAGTATTTGTTTTTCTCTTTCTGACTTCCTTCACTCTGTATGACAGACTCTAGGTCCATCCACCTCACTACAAATAACTCAATTTCGTTTCTTTTTATGGCTGAGTAATATTCCATTGTATATATGTGCCACATCTTCTTTATCTATTCATCTGTTGATGGACACTTAGGTTGCTTCCATGTCCTGGCTATTGTAAATAGTGCTACAATGAACATTGTGGTACATGACTCTTTTGAATTATGGTTTTCTCTGTGTATATGCCCAGAAGTGAGATTGCTGGGTTGTATGGTAGTTCTATTTTTAGTTTTTTAAGGAACCTACATACTATACTCCATAGTGTCTGTATCAATTTACATTCCCACCAACAGTGCAAGAGGGTTCCCTTTTCTCCACACCCTCTCCAGCATTTATTGTTTCTAGATTTTTTGATGAGGGCCATTCTGACCGGTGTGAGGTTATGCCTCATTGTAGTTTTAATTTGCATTTCTCTAATGATTAGAGATGTTGAGCATCCTTTCACGTGTTTGTTGGCAATCTGTATATCTTCTTCGGAGAAATGGCTATTTAGGTCTTCTGCCCATCTTTGGATTGGGTTGTTTTTTTTTTGATATTGAGCTGCATGAGCTGCTTGTAAATTTTGGAGATTAATCCTTTATCAGTTGCTTTGTTTGCAAATATTTTCTCCCATTCTGAGGTTTGTCTTTTCGTCTTGTTTATGTTTTCCTTTGCTGTGCAAAAGCTTTTAAGTTTCATTAGGTCCTGTTTATTTTTGTCTTTATTTCCATTTCTCTAGGAGGTGGGTCACAAAGGATCATGCTGTGATTTATGTTATAGAGTGTTCTGCCTATGTTTTCCTCTAAGAGTTTTATAATGTCTGGCCTTACATTTAGGTCTTTAATCCATTTTGAGTTTATTTTTGTGTATGGTATTAAGGAGGGTTCTAATTTCATTCTTTTCCATGTAGCTGTCCACTTTTCCCAGCACCACTGATTGAAGAGGCTGTCTTTTCTTCATTGTATACTCTTGCCTCCTTTATCAAAGATAAGGTGACCATATGTGTGTGGGTTTATCTCTGACCTTTCTATCCTGTTCATTGATCTATATTTCTTTTTTTGTGTCACTACGATACTGTCTTGATTACTGTAGCTTTGTAGTATGGTCTGAAGTCTGGAAGCCTGATGCCTCCAGCTCCGTTTTTCCTTCTCAAGCTTTTTTTGGCTATTCAGGGTCTTTTGTGTTTCCATACAAATTGTGCAATTTTTTTGTTCTAGTTCTGTGAAAACTGCCATTGGTATTTTGATAGGGATTGCATTAAATCTGCAGATTGCTTTGGGTAGTATAGTCATTTTCACAATGTTGATTCTTCCAATCCAAGAACATGGTATATCTCTCCATCTGTTTGCATCATCTTTAATTACTTTCATCAGTGTCATAGTTTTCTGCATACAGGTCTTTTGTCTCCTTAGGTAGGTTTATTCCTAGGCATTTTATTCTTGTTGTTGCAATGGTAAATGGGAGTGTTTCCTCAATTTCTCTTTCAGATTTTCCATCGTTGGTGTATAGGAATGCAAGAGATTTCTGTGCATTAATTCTGTATTCTGCTACTCTACCAAATTCATTGATTAACTCTAGTAGTTTTCTGGTAGCATATTTAGGATTCTATATGTATAGTATTATGCTATCTGCAAAGAGTGACAGTTTTACTTCTTTTCCAATTTGGATTTGCTTTATTTCTTTTTCTTCTCTGATTGCTGTGGCTAAAACTTCCAAAACTACGTTGAATAATAGTGAGAGCGAGCAACCTTGTCTTGTTCCTGATCTTAGTGGAATCTTAGTGGTTTCAGTTTTTCACCATTGAGGACAATGTTTGCTGTGGGTTTGTCATATATGGCCTTTATTATGTTGAGGAAAGTTCCCTCTGTGCCTACTTTCTGGAGGGTTTTTATCATAAATGGGTGTTGAGTTTTGTTGAAAGCTTTCTCTTCATCTATTGAGTTGATCGTATGGTTTTTCTCCTTCAATTTGTTAATACGGTGTATCACATTGATTGATTTCTGCATATTGGAGAATCCTTGCATTCCTGGGATAAACCCCACTTGATCATGGTGTATGATCCTTTTAATGTGCTGTTGGATTCTGTTTGCTAGTATTATGTTGAGGATTTTTGCATCTATGTTCATCAGTGATATTGGGCTGTAGTCTTCTTTCTTTGTGACATCTTTGTCTGGTTTTGGTATCAGGGTGACGGTGGCCTCGTAGAATGAGTTTGGGAGTGTTCCTCCCTCTGCTATATTTTGGAAGAGTTTGAGAAGGATAGGTGTTAACTCTTCTCTAAATGTTTGATGGAATTCGCCTGTGAAGCCATCTGGTCCTGGGCTTTTGTTTGTTGGAAGATTTTTAATCACAGTTTCAATTTCAGTGCTTGTGAATTGTCTGTTCATATTTTCTATTTCTTCCTGGTTCAGTCTCGGAAGGTTGTGCATTTCTAAGCATGTGTCCATTTCTTCCAGGTTGTCCATTTCATTGGCATATAGTTGCTTGTGGTAATCTCTCATGATCCTTTGTATTTCTGCAGTATCATTTGTTACTTTTCCTTTTTCATTTCTAATTCTTTTGATTTGAGACTTCTCCATTTTTTTCTTGATGAGTCTGGCTAATGGTTTATCAATTTTGTTTATCTTCCCAAAGAACCAGCTTTTAGCTTTATTGATCTGTGCTATCATTTCCTTAATTTCTTTTTCATTTATTTCTGATCTGATCTTTATGATTTCTTTCCTTCTGCTAAATTTGGGTGTTTTTTTGTTCTTCTTTCTTAATTGCTTTAGGTGTAAGGTTAGGTTGTTTATTTGAGTTGTTTCTTGTTTCTTAAGGTAGGATTGTATTGCTATAAACTTCCCTCTTAGAACTGCTTTTGCTGCATCCCATAGGTTTTGGGTCATCGTGTTTTCATTGTCATTTGTTTCTAGGTAGTTACTGATTTCCTCTTTGATTTCTTCAGTGATCTCTTGGTTATTAAGTAGTGTATTGTTTAGCCTCCATGTGTTTGTATTTTTTACAGATTTTTTCCTGTAATTGAGATCTAGGCTCACAGCATTGTAGTCGGAAAAGATACTTGATACGATTTCAATTTTCTTAAATTTACCAAGGCTTGATTTGTGACCCAAGATATGATCTATCCTGGAGAATGTTCCATGAGCACTTGAGAAGAATGTGTATTCTGTTGTTTTTGGATAGAATGTCCTATAAATATCAATTAAGTCCATCTTGTTTAATGTATCATTTAAAGCTTGTGTTTCCTTATTTATTTTCATTTTGGATGATCTGTCCATTGGTGAAAGTGGGGTGTTAAAGTCCCCTACTATGATTGTGTTACTGTCGATTTCCCCTTTTATGGCTGTTAGTATTTGCCTTATGTATTGAGGTGCTCCTATGTTGGGTGCATAAACATTTACAATTGTTATATCTTCTTCTTGGATTGATCCCTTGATCATTATGTAGTGTCCTTCCTTGTCTCTTGTAACATTCTTTATTCTTCTCCTTCGAATCTGAATGAGATCTTTGCCGGGTAGAGTAATCTTGGTTGTACGTTCTTCCCTTTCATCACTTCAAGTATGTCCTGCCACTCCCTTCTGGTTTGCAGAGTTTCTGCTGAAAGCTCAGCAGAGTTTCTGCTGAAATTCCCTTATGGGGATTCCCTTGTATGTTATTTGTTGCTTTTCCCTTGTTGCTTTCAATATTTTTTCTTTGTATTTAATTTTTGATTATTTGATTAATATGTGTCTCGGCATGTTTCTCTTTGGGTTTATCCTGCATGGTACTCTCTGTGCTTCCTGGACTTGATTGACTATTTCCTTTCCCATGTTAGGTTAGTTTTTGACTATAATCTCTTCAAATATTTTCTCAGATCCTTTCTTTTTCTCTTCTTCTTCTGAGACCCCTGTAATTTGAATGTTGGTGCGTTTCATGTTGTCCCAGAGGTATCTGAGACTGTCCTCAATTCTTTTCATTCCTTTTTCTTTATTCTGCTCCCTGGCAGTTATTTCCACCATTTTATCTTCCAGTCCACTTATCCTTTCTCTGCCTCAGTTATTCTGTTATTGATTCTTTCTAGAGTATTTTTAATTGCCGTAATTGTGTTGTTCATCACTGTTTGTTTGTGCTTTAGTTCTTCTAGATCCTTGTTAAATGTTTCTCGTATTTTCTGCATTCTGTTTCTGAGATTTTGGATCATGTTTACTATCATTACTTTGAATTCTTTTTCAGGTAGTTGCCTATTTTGTCTTCATTTATTTGTTCTTGTAGGTTTTTACCTTGCTCCGTTGTTTGTTAAATTTTTTTGCCATTTCATTTTTGGTTTTTTTGGATGGGTATTGCCATATTCCTGTCTTACTGGTTGTTTGGCCTGAGATGTCCAGCAGTGGAGTTTGCAGGCTGTTGGATAGAGCTGGGTCTTGGTGCTGAGATGAGGACCTCTGGGAGGCCTCACTCTGACTGATATTCACTGGGGTCTGAGGTTCTCTGTTAGTCCAGCTGTTTGGACTCAGAGCTCCCATCACTGGAGCTCAGGCCTGACCTCCAGCCTGGGAACGAAGATACTGCCAGCTTTGTGGTGTGGTTAAAAAATAAAAATATTTTTAAAAAGGAAGAAAGAAAGAAAAAAGGAGCAGTACAATATCAAAGAATAAAAAACAAAATAAAATTAGAAAGATAAAAAATATATTAGGAAAAGTAAAACTATAATTGAAACAACAGCAACAGGGTAAAATAAAACCACAACAGAAAAATGAAAAAAAAAACGGGGGTGGTGGCAAACAAACCAAAAGGAGAGAGCACTAATAAAGTATAAAGAATAAAATAAAATAAAATTAGAAAAATAAAAGATTTATCAGGAAAAATAAATATATAAAAAATCAACAACAATGAATCAACAAGGTAAAACAGAATCCCAATCTGTTACAGCCACTATGGAGAACAGTATGGCGGTTCCTTAAAAAACTAAAACTAGAATTACCATATGATCCAGCAATTCCACTACTGGGCATATACCCAGAGAAAACCGTAATGCAAAAAGAAACATGCACCCCAGTATTCATTGTAGCACTATTTACAATAGCCAGGACATGGAAGCAACCTAAATGCCCATCGACAGACGAATGGATAAAGAAGTTGTGGTACATATATATAATGGAATATTACTCAGCCATAAAAAGGAACGAAATTGGGTCATTTGTTGAGACATGGATGGATCTAGAGACTGTCATACAGAGTGAAGTAAGTCAGAAAGAGAAAAACAAATATTGTCTATTAACGCATGTTTGTGGACCGTAGAAAAATGGTACAGATGAACCGGTTTGCAGGGCAGAAGTTCAGACACAGATGTAGAGAATAAACGTATGGATACCAAGGGGGGAAATATGTGGGGGGGTGTGGGGGGGTGATGAATTGGGCGAATGGAATTGACATGTATACACTGATGTGTATAAAACTGATGACTAATAAGAACCTGCTGCATAAAAAAGTAAATAGAATAAAATTAAAAAAAAAAAAAAAAGCCTTGGCTAAGGGGCAGAGTTTAGGCGGGGGTAGAACTTAGACAGGGGCGGGGTTTTGGGTGGGGCAGGACCTAGGAGGGTAGGGGAGTGACGTTTGAGTGTGGGGCGGGGCCTAGGCTCAGGACCCACGTAGTCGGAAAAGGCCCTGGGGGTGAGGTCTAGGCGGGGCCACGTTCAAGTGTGGGGCGGGGCCTCTATTTAGGACCTGCGCGGAAGGGGAGAGGCAGCACGTGGAAAGGAGGGCCTCTGGAGTGTGGAGTTCTAGAATTTGGAGGAAAGGCCCTGGGTTGGGGTGTGTGGGTGGGGTTTAGGCCCAGCTCCTTGGAGGGGGTATCAGAGGGGTCTTGGAGTGTAGAGGTGGGGGCCTGAGTGGGGAGGTAGGGGTGGGGATTGGGCTCTGCACGGCAGGAGGGAGGCCCCAAGGGCAGAGGATTAGGCTCCAGAGCCCAACAGGCTCCCCGGTGCCTAAGTGGACAGGGAAAGCGCTGGCCCCGCTCCCTTCCGTTCCTTCGCACCCCTCCCCCACCATCTCCCCCAGGGTCTCCCCCATCGCGGCTGGACCCCTAACAGTGGGTGGGTCCCACTGGGTGTAGGAACCCCTCCCCTAGCCGCCCCTCAGGGGTGCTGGTCCCGGAGGTCCGGCCTTTACTTTTGCTCCCCCTTCCCTCCCTCCCTCTCCCTCAGGACCCGTGTGGCTGAAGGGGGCCTCGGGAGGGCAGAGGATCAGGCCTGGGATCTCAGCAGGTTCCTGGGGTCCCAAGTGGGCGGGGCAAACCTGGCCACACTCCCTTCTGATCCTCTGCCCTCCCAATGGCTCCCCAATTTCCCGCTTTGGGCAAGGGATCCCTTCCCCTCCCCAAGCCGCCCCTCAGGAGCGCCAGTCCCGTCCTGCCTCCACTTCTCCTCCCGCCTCACTCCCCCCACGCCCCATGTCCTACCCAGTCACTGGGGGTTCCTCCCATATCTTTAGGTGTCCGTGGTCCCCCACCGGTGCCTGGTAGGTGCCCTCGTTGTGAGGAAACACAAATTCCGCGTCCTCCTAGTACGCCATCTTTATTCGGAAAGCCAGCAGGCTGAGAAGATGGCAGAGTAAAGTCTCAAAATAACCATCTTATTGGGATTTGGATGCCAGTTTCTTTTATAGCACAGAGAGGGGGAGGAGATGAGGAAGTAAAGTAAGAAGGCCATAAGTTTTGCAAATGTCCCCTGGAATGGCCAGCCTTGGGGAGGGGATGTGTTACTTTCTTCTTTCTTGTAGCCGTCCACAGGTGGACAGGGTCAGGGTGCTTCCCTGAACAAAGGCACTTTTGTTTAACATTCAGGCAGAGGGGCAGGGTTCCCCGAGGCAGGCCATTCTGTATAGACAGTATCCTTTCAGTGAACAAAAGCGGCAGAACGGAAAGGTTAAAGTAAAAGAAACAGATCCAACACGTAGTCAGATTTGGCTCTTCCCTGTTAAACCTGGACCAGTAGCACCTGCATCAACTGAGACCTTGTGAAGAAATGGAAGTTCTCTCCCTACCCTAGACCTGCTCCATCAGGAACTCTGGGGTGGGGCCCGGCAACCTGTAGTTTAGTAAGCCTTCCAGGTGATGCTGTTTCATGCTACAGTTTGAGAACCACCGAATATATGATTTTTTTCCTATAATATTTAGGGACCTACCAAGAAGTCAAAACCCCGAAGCAGTTTTTGAATTCCTGATATAGCCTTATTTTTTCACATGATTGCTAAGAAAGTGAATGTTGCATGTTGAGACGCATTGGCTGAGACATCTTAAGAGAGGCATTGCATATAGCAGTGGCATTAATGGTTAAGAACGGTATTCACCGCAGAAGGGATCGTTAACTGATTTTATAACACTTATGAGGGCTAATATTTAGCTCGTTGATTTATGACCATCACATCAATGTCCCTTTTAAAAGTTAAAACTCTTTAAATTAATTTTTGATCACAGTTGAGAAGACATTGACTGATTATGGTGTATTAGTGCTCTGTGATTACAAACAACTTCCTTGCTGTCCCAGGAGGCTGTGAACGAGTCTGATTTACAGATTCCCGTGTAAGGTATGAGAAAGGGAGGGAGATGGCTGTGCCCTTCTTGCTCGGGGTATGTGTGATACTGCCTCCGAGGTTGCTGACTCTTGCTCACTATTGCCATCTTCTAAAGAGGAAAAAAATCTGTATTTGGGAACACTGAGTTTCAATGTTTGGGATTTCCAAAATGCAGTCTACATGATGAAATTGAAGGGTAAGCACTGGGAGACTTCAGTCCATTGTTTGGAATATGTTTCCCTGGTTACGTGGATGAATGATGAGTGAAGGGCTTCCTGGTGGCGCAGTGGTTGGGAGTCCGCCTGCTGAGGCAGGGGACACGGGTTCATGCCCCGGTCTGGGACGATCCCACATGCCGCGGAGCGGCTGGGCCCGTGAGCCATGGCCGCTGGGCCTGCGTGTCCAGAGCCTGTGCTCCGCAACGGGAGAGGCCACAGCTGTGAGAGGCCCGCGTACCGCAAAAAAAAAAAAAAGATGAGTGAAAATGTTGCAGGAAGGGGGACCTCTTCCAGGGCCCGAGAGTGGGCTCTTGTCTAACACTAAGAAATGAAATGTCCGAGGAGACACGTGCTGACAAAGCAAGAGACTATATTGGGAAGGGGCGGCCGGGCGGAGAGCAGCAGGGTAAGGGAACCCAGGAGAACCGCTCTCCACGTAGCTCGCAGTCTCGGGTTTTATGGTGATGGGGTTAGTTTCCAGGTTGTCTCTGGCCAATCATTCCGACTCAGTGTCCTTCCTGGTGGCATGCGCATCAGTCAGCCAAGATGGATTCCAGCGAGAAGGATTCTGGTTGGTGGGATATGTGGACTGGCACCTCCTCTCTCCTTTTGACCTTTCTCGAATTCTTGCAGTTGGTGGTAGCTTGTTAGTTCCATATTCCTTACCAGGACCTCCTGTTGTAAGATAACTCATGCAAGTGGTTACTATGGTGGCTGGCCAGGGCGGGCGGTTTCGGCCAGAGTTTCCCCTAACAAAAAGATTCCATCACACTTCCTTGATATTGTGATGATGGGCCTGACTCCTGTTTCCAGGTGCTCAGACTTTAAAAATCTCCCTCTATCTTCACTTTAGGCTTAGTACTGTAATTATTATCATGAACTTTTTCTTTCATTTACATGTCCTGTATCCTCCAATCAGGTGGGATTTTCACAGTCAGCAAAATGTTTCTTTTGTTGTATCATCAACTAGAAGGAATGAATGGTACTCCTGTTCTAGTTGATTAGGTAGAAATTCATTATTAGGGTGGCAAAGGGAAAATATCATGTAATTTCAGGCCTTCCTACGCTCACCCTATTGATTCAATTGTCACACAACTTCTAACGTGATTGCAGGCAACAAGAATCCACAGGTCATATGTCCGCTACTTGGCTGGTGATTACCAATACGGACTCAATATAATTTGCATGTGTTTGTGATGAAACATTTTATATATGTGACCTGAAGGCCTTTGTTAGAAATAGTAACATACTAGTGCTACTGTACCTTTATTGCTAATTTTTTTTTTTTTTTTTTTTGCGGTATGCGGGCCTCTCACTGTTGTGGCCTCTCCCGTTGCGGAGCACAGGCTCCGGACACGCAGGCTCAGCGGCCATGGCTCACGGGCCTAGCCGCTCCGCGGCATGTGGGATCTTCCCGGACCAGGGCACGAACCTGTGTCCCCTGCATCGGCAGGTGGACTCTCAACCACTGCGCCACCAGGGAAGCCCAACATGTGTGCCATTCTTTATTTTATTTTATTGAAGTACAGTTGATTTACCATGTTGCATTCGTTTCAGGTGTATAGCATAGTGATTCAGTTATACATATACATATGTTCATCCTTTTTCTGATTCTTTTCCCATATAGGTTATTACAGAGGATTGAGTAGAGTTCCCTGTGTTATACAGTAGGTCCTTATTAGTTATCTATTTTATGTATAGTAGTGTGTATGTTAATCCCAAGCTCCTAATTTATCCCTCCCTCTCGTGTTTCCCCTTTGGTAATCATAAATTTGTTTCCGAAATCTGTAAGTCTATTTCTGTTTTGTAAATAGATTCATTTATATCATTTTTTAAAATTAGATTCCACATGCGAGTGATAGCATATTATATTTGTCTTTCTCTGTCTGACTTACTTCACTTAGTATGATAATTTCTAGGTCCATCACGTTGCTGCAAATAGCATTATTTCATTCTTTTTTATGGCTGAATAATATTCCATTATATATATGTACCACATCTTCTTTATCCATTTATCTGTCGATAAGCTGCTACATTTTGGGGGTAATTTGTTATGCAGCTATAGATAACCATTACACAGGAGAAAAAACCCAGACCTGAATGAGGGAATAATACAGCTTTCAGGCTGATAGAACTTGTTCAGTCTGCTTTATGTAAGTTAAATGAAATTGGAAAATACTACACAGCTGAAGTATCCCTCTTTGGAAGTAGACTGTTATTTGACACAAGTTCAGATGTCCCCACCTATTTTCAAACACATGCCGGGCCTGTCTGTCTTCTCCTAGGTTCGCATACTGCTCGGGGGCTGGTTCTTCACCTATCTTTATGCACAGACCTAATATCTTAGCTTATGTGGGAAAATGGTCTTTTATATCTGAATTGGCTAATATTTATATAAATATTTATATAAAAGAAAATACCAGAAGATGCCCACTTTGTATTGACCTGCTATTTCTTTCTTTGAAAATGAAACTATCGCATATCACAAAGACAAGTTTGGACTTTGCAAAAATTGCCCTGTGCACTTGGTGGATCAGCCTTCGTGCTCAGGCAGCTCCGAGCCCCCGCAGTCTGCAGAGGCGCCGTGAGCAGCTGCAGCTGCCCCAGCCAGATCTGCTCACCCCACTGCCCCTCGAACCCCCAACAGCTGCTGGGGTGGCTGTCAGCCAGAACTGTGGAGGCAGCAGGAGGCATAACTCTGCTGCCAGCGCTGCTTGGACCGAGATGGGAGCTGCGTGTGGAAAAGGCAGATCAATTCAACTTGCGTTCTTTACCTTTCTTCTCTCATTTTCATCTGTAGAATCTTGAAATGGAGATCCTTTCTGAACACGGGCATATGCTTTGAATGACCCAGACATGGACACGTGGACATACACGCAGACACATACATGTGCACACACACCTTCCTTCTCATATTTGCTTCACATGGACAGCAAACAGAGCTGAAGAATACTTTGAAGTTTGTCCATCCAGTGGCTTTAAGCCAACCATCACATGCTGTACTTTAGGCATGATTTTTAAATGCAGATTTGGGGTCCAGTCCAGATCTAGTTGAATTGGTCTCTGGTGGTGCTGCCCAGGAGTCTCTATTTATGACAGATGGTAAATTGGTCATGACCATCTCCGCCCCCAGCAAGAGGCCACACGATTTTGGTGAGTGGGGACCCATTCTAGTTTGCTCGTGCTTCTGTAACAAGGTACCACAGACTCGGGGGTATAAACAACAGACTTTTATTGTCTCATAGCTCTGAAGGCCAGAAGTCCAAACTCAAGAGGCCTTCAGGGTTGGCTCCTTCTGAGGCTGTGAGGGAGAATCTTGTTCCAGGCCTCTCTCCTTGGCTTGTAGACGGCTGTCTTCTCCTGTGTCTCCTCACATTGTCTTCCCCCCATCTGTGTCCAAATGTCCCCTTTTTATGGGGACACTAGGCTTATTGGATTGGCACCCACCCTAGTGACCTCATTTTAATTGGGTTACTGCTGTAAAAATCCTGTCTCCAGATAAAGTCACAGTCTGAGGTCCTGGGGGTTAGGACCCTAACATATCTTTTTCTGGGGACACAATTCAACCTATAACAGGACTCCTTCATGTAATAGGTGGCTACGTCCTGAATCTTCTATAATAATAAAATGATCATAGTAATGTTTATGAGGTACCTACTATCTGTGTTAACTGTTTTACATGAATTATTAAAATTTAACCTTCACAGCAAACTTTGAAGAAGTTGTTGTCATGTTTCCCAATTTAGAGATGATAAAACTGAGGCTTAAAGAAATTGGGTAACTTGCCCAAGACCTCACAATTAGCAGATGGTGAGGGAGGGCCCCAGTCCAGGTTAGAACATTCCAGAAGCCACGCTGCTCCCTATTGCACATTTAATTGTCGTAAACTTCTAATTGTTACCAAAGTCCATTTGCGTTTAGTCAGTCTCTGCTTTCCTATCTCATTGGTCTAACCTTTTTTGTCTCCCATCTGTAGCCAGAGTAACTGTATTCTTTCCTCTTTGTCACATGCTTCCCGAAGGTTTCTAGGAACTTCCGAGCCCTCATTTTTCCAGGGTACACACCCCTGTTCTTTCTTTGGGTGACATGCCTGGCGTCCTCGGACCACAGTGGCCCATCTTCTTGGACCCTCCAGTTTGCCGATGAGCATCTTAACGTGTTGTCCCCAGTGTAGACTGGAACTGGGTTTGCACACAGTCTTGCTCTAAATGTGCTGGCTTTTCACGCTCAGAGTAAACAAAAATCTCCCAGTTACCTGTGCTTGGTGTCCCATCAGGACGGACACACAGTTTCTGTTCCTTCCACATAAGAACAGCGGAATATGGGCTAAGCACAGATTGTAGGCCACAGACTGTAGACTCCGTGTGTATGTCACCCTAAAGAACTCATTCCCACTATCTCGACCAGGGCAAAGTTATAAACGGAGGCAAGGAAACCCCAGTGTTCCAGGGACAGGGCCCCTACTGTTGGGACCCTTCCCGGGGTTTCCAGCTCACTGGACGGGGCCAACCCCAAACTCTCCTCTTACGTGGGCTTCTCACAGCAAGCAAGCCAGCAGCTAGGTTTTCTGTTGGCGTGTTTGTTTCTTCCCCTCCCCTCCTGTGTGTCTGGAACCGGGAAAGACTTTCTTTCTCTCCATCTTACTCTCTTTAGTTCACAGAGCTGCTCTTTGGGTAACAGTAGAATTCAAGAGATGGTCATTACCCCAAATCCGTGGTTTCTTACTTGGCCTGCTGACCGTGGAGGAGATTGGCATGACCAGCTTGTGTGGGTCCGTGCAGCCCGGTTGGTTTCAGCATCTGTTATGGGACAAGTGCCCGGCTGCCTGCCCTCCCTCCTCTCCTCTCTTCCAAACAGTGATGAGCTCTGGTTCCAGGCACCGTTCTAGACCCTGGGGACCCTAGAGTCGAACGAGACACACAAGGTTCCTGCCTTCAGGGGTGTTCTTATGCTGGGCTGACAGGTGCAAACAAGTGAATCCATGAAGTGTGTTCAGGTTGTGAGAACAGCAATGATGGAGATAAAACAGGATAACAAGGTGTGTGTATGTGTGTGTGCCCCCTTCTCCAGTTCCTCCAGCGCTAAACTCTCCAGCTTCTAATTTATGCTTTCTCAGCAAACCTACATTCTCTTGACACATCTCATGTCAGTACCAGCTCACACGTTTCAGCCCCCTTTATTTGCCAGGTGAGGTTCTGCAAAGGGATTTTTCAATTTACCCCAATGGTGGAATTAAGATGATTAAATATGCAATCAACCAACTTAAAACTACAAGTGGTTCCTGCCAGTGTGTTCACTGAGCCAGGCATGATTCTGGATGTCGGACATGATCTGACCTCCTTGAAACCACCTCTCTGTTTTGTGAGAGTCGGGGGAAGCAAAGCAGAGCCCTGGAAAAACTGCAGAGTCCAGCAAGATGGTCTTTGTTTTCTGTTCCTCTGCCCTTTCATCTCCTCAGCAGTGCCCTCGTCCACCTCTCAGGCCTTTTCACCTTGGGTCCTCTCCACTTATCAAAACAAGAAAAGAGTGGCTATCATTTATTCATGGTTAAATGGAAAATCAGGGTCAGGCGTACCAGGCCTGGGGCCCTCTATTCAGGAATAATGATGCTGCATTTTTCTGTGACCTCAGCAGTTCTCATCCCTGAGGACCCTGAGCTTGGCTGAGCGCGTTGTAGGTTGGGGACCCCAGTAAGTCCATTGCACAAGGAAAAAGGAGCTGTGAGGCTAGCCCTGGCCCTGCCTACGTCAGCAAGGCCTGGACGAGGCAGCCAGGGATGGGATCCATACCAGAATAAACACTGTCCTCCCAAGGCAGGCAGAAGGCTCTCACATCCGGGGGAAGAGAGAAAGCACTTACCAGGTCTTTTTTCCCCTGACGCTCAGTAGAACAAAGCTGGTAGCCGTACTGAATGTCCTAGGCCCCTACTCACAGCTATAACTGAGTGGGAATTCTCTCAGGCTGTTGCTTTTCTCTTTAAAGAACATTTTAGGCAACCATTTTCCTCTTCTGGAGTGAGAGATCCTGCCCCCTTTAAAGATATTTCAGACGTCAGCCAACTAACCTGCCTGTCTCCTGGGCAGTGAGTGGGGAGGAGGTCTGGGCGCCTCTGGGAACCCAGCCTCCAGGTCACTCTGAAATCCTGCTCTGGGCTGACGCGGTGCTCAGGGCGGCCTTCCAGCCTGCTCCTGAGCAGCCAGGCTAACCTGTGGGCCATCCCTGCTACTTGCAGGCCACTGACCGCATGGCCCAAGCATCAGCTGGGGCTTCTGGGCTGCCCCCGCTGCAGCCCCAGGCCAGAGGCCAACACTTCCTCGGAGTTCTGCCCTGTGAAGTGGTCCCCGCTTCTTGGCTTTCCCCACTGGCTCCCTCCCTTTGCAGCCTTCACAGAGGCTGAAGCTTCCCCCTCCCGTCACCCCTCCCCTTTCTTTAGGCTGGATTCTCTCCTCCTGTGCAAAGATTTCCGACTCTGCAGAGCTCATCTCCTGAGCGCCTTCTTCCATCCATCTGTGGACCAAGCCTCTGCCTAGGTTCCTCCATGTATTCTGAGGCAGAGACAGCAGGAGCCTGTCATTCCCGCTGCATTGGCCAAAACTGGAAGCAGGAAGCAGGAAGCAGGAAGCAGGAAGTAATTGTTTGTGCTGTTTCCGGATTCCTTCCTCTGAGGCCCAGGAAACCAGCCTGGCCGTGGCTAGTGAGGTAGGGATGCAGAAGATCCCAGCCTTGGGGCTAACCTGTAGAGAATATTCAGGAAAATTGTTAACCAGGATGCTGATTTCAGCTACATAGCAAGGTGAGTTGAGACAAAATATCAGGGAGCTATTGCAGAAATAATTTCAATAACTATTATTTGAATGAACTATTTATCATCCATGCCTACTTGTCACAGGGTAGATAAACACTTATGCACATTAAAAAAATGTCTACTTAACTTTGAGGCAAGTTTTCTTCAACTACAAAGCCAAATCCAGCTCATGTACGTCCCACCTTCCTGGTGAGGTGCTCGGGTAGCATGGTCTAAAAGCAGCTAGAGACACTGACCTGTAATGGACACGGCTTGGACACCCCACTATGGACATTTTATCAAGTACGCTACTTGGGTTTCCTCCTTTCCAGGCTTGACATGTCACGGAAAAATTAACTTGCCAAGGATTGCACAGCTTTAAAATGGTAGAAGAAGAAATCAGCTTGAGGACCCCAGGACCCTCATACCTCAGCCTTTTGAGGAACACGAGGCTGCATCTTCCCCTCTTCTACCCGCCCTGTTACATGCAAAAGCAGATTCACTTCTGTTCACTCAATGTATGCGTTTCTGGAAAAGTGTGCAAAATAGAATGCTTGTATCTTTCAAATTCACGAGGGAGAAGTTATTTTTTAAAGGAATGTTATGGAAAGAATGCTTTGATAAGGTGGCACCCCCGTGCCCTCCTGACCTAGTTCACCTTCCACGTCCCTGCAGTGGGATTGTGGCTGGACGTTCACCTTTCTGCGTCCTGGTGTCTGGGTGTCAGTTCTGAAGTCTGTGCTGCATAAATCCAGGCACTAATAGTCTAACAGCTTCATTAATAAACTCCTGATGGGTGAGATGTTAAACCCACACTACTAATAGGTTTAGAGCTTTCCACCTGGGGTTACCATCTCGGGGAGGTGTTCTATTTTTATCTCTTCTTTGCCTTTGCGCCGATTGCTGTTCTGTAAGGGATCTGGGCTACCCAGAGTATGTTTAGTTCATTTGGCTGGGACACTTTCTTAACGGTATAGAGATAACCAATTGTGTAGTTTATATTGGAATTGAGGGTTTTGCCTCCCTCAAGAATATTATAATCTTAACTGATTGTTTGAGGCTCCATTTCCTTTAGATAAATAGAGAAATGTGTTTTCTCTTCCCATTCTCTTCCCCTATTCCAGTGAGCAGTTTTTCAACAGACTGTAACAGAAGATTTCTCTGTCTGCATTGGGAGTCATCTCAGGTTTACGTTCAGAAAAGCTACTAAAAATGTGAGGTGCAAACAACTGGGCAAAAGCAGAGGAATGAAAAGAAGTTGTTTGATGAGGATTTTGGAGAACAGTGGGCCAAGGCTGTCACTTGCAGAAGGACTTCGCTTTTTCTTAGGAGGGGGGAGTTTGCTTCCGCCCACCCCAGGCAGTCACTCCAGAGGGTTCACATGACCCTTCATCCTTCATGCAAGGGGATCCTACGCATCTGAGGCAGAGAATCCTTCCACGTTACCTCAGTTAGATTGGAGTGCCTTTCTAGTGAGTTCTTTTCTGACTTCGTATGATATAAAGCTGTTTGAAGTTGTTTGACACCAAAATAAACAAACATTTCATAAGAGGTGATGTCTCCCTGAGCTTACGCAGTAATGTTTATTCTGCCAATTTCTGGGCAGAAAAACATTCCACCTATGTTAACCATGCATTGTGGCAAAAGTCACAAGGACTTTTCTTCCCCCCAGTTTTTCTCCATGGTTTTCGCTTACTCAAGTAAGTATTGTCAGTTGAACACGTCAACTTTAGCCAGCAGCTCGGCTGGTGTTGCAGTTCTGTTTCTTGCTGGGGTTGAGTATCGTGGTCTTTTAACTGGGAAGCCTTTCTTGCATTCACACGACCTGTGATTCCCTGGTACCCGCGAGGTGTGCCGCTCACCACAGCTGATCATAGCTGTGTCTTCCCAGTCACACTTTAGGTGACGTCATGTCAGAGCTTGAAACCGGCCTCAGTGGAGTAGTTACACCATAGAAATTGGCAAAGCCTACAAATCATGGCCTCCCCGCCGCTCCCTGAGAGCCTGTTGTTAAATGTTTACAGCTCTCCAGTGCCTGCGGCCATCACGTCTCAGTGACTCAAGCCCTAGAAGACCTGGTACAAGTGTTGGACAAAGAGTCGCTGTCTAGGACCTTGGTCTGGGGCTTCATCAACAGAGGAGAACACTGGAGGGTCCTACCGCCACTGCCTCCGCCATCACTCAGCTGGAAGGTGGACCTGTGTGTGTGTGTGCGCATGTGAACACACGTGTGAGCCTCTTTGTGAGCGAGGGCCCGAACAGCCCCTCCCTCCTGCACGGTTTCCTCCTCACCATCTTCCCCTCCTACCTGAGCCCATCAGACCCACCTGGGCACTCGTTAGCTGGGCAAAGAGCTGCTCAGAGCCGAACATGGCCTCGTGAGAGTGAAGAGTGGCTCCCCAGGGGAATATGAGGCTGGGGCGACGCTGATCATGTCCTTCCCCTTCTCTCGTCCACTCCTCCATCCTGCCCTTTAAACTTAACATTCAGGGCCCTTTACAGAGAAGAGGATGCCCTGGCTGGGAAGCTGGTGTGGAGTGAGGAGGGAGGCAGAGCTGATTTGGCCTGTTTGCTTGGCTGGTAGGGGGTGGAGGTGGGAGTCTGGACTGGCCACGTGTCAGAGCCTCCCGGCTTCCCTAGAATCCTCCGGCCTCTGGCTATGCCTCTTTTTCCTCACCACTAAAATCTCAGTCTGATCTCAGGGACCTGAACCTTTTTGCAGCTCTTGGCTCTTGTCTGACCTCTGTAGCTACTGCTTAGGCTGTTTGGGGTGGAGGCCTGAGTCACTACCCGGAGTGAGACATGTGGGCAGGAGCCCTGGCCTCCACCTTGTGCCCTGAGGCTGGGCTGCTCTGGCCGTTATATGGGCTTACAGTTTGCCTGCATTGCTCTACAATCTTTATGCATCATAGAAGCCTTAGACCTCACAGGGATCCACTGGGGCAGGTAACTCCTTTTCCCATTTCACTGGTGGGGAGACAGATTCCAAGACATGAAGTAACTTGTCCAAAATCTCACAGCCAGCAAGTGTCAGAAGCAGAACTGGAGGCCGAAGTTCCAGCCCCTCATCTCCATTCAGTCTCTCAAGGGCCAAAGGCAGCTGTTGAGTTTAGTTGCCAGTTTCTGAGACTCTCTCCTCCACCAATTTTCTATCTCAAATGTAACCATAGCAATGCTGCCTTCCCAGGCCGGGCGAGGAATCCATTTCTATAGGGGCCTTTAACTCTCGCTGCGTGCCACGCCCTGACTTTGCTGCACCCAGGAGACAGCCCCTGTTCAGACTCAGCAGGCAAGGCCCGAGGAGGGGGGTCCATGCCTGGACCCAACCCCTGGCTCTGCTCTGGGGGGGAGTTAGAGCCCAGGGAGTAGAGATTCGCCTGAGGCAGGGTGTGGAATTCACGCTCAACCAGGCCAGCTCAGGCCCGTCCTGGGTGCTTCCCTGCACCTGAGGGTGTCCCCTGGGCTCTGCTGGGGCTGGGGGTGGGGTGCCTGAGAACCCTTGGATGGTGGCGGGAGACCACTGCCCTCGGACACCGGGAAGAGCTGCAGAAGGACAGGGCCCATCTCAGAAGAGACACAAAATGTCCCAGGTGCCTGGTTGGACCATGTAAGGCCACGTAAGTGTGGGCGTTGGTGAAGTGACCCAAAAGCGCATGGCTGCTGGGGCCAGGCCTTTTGTCCCCCTGCCCTCCATCCCTCAAACCTCTCAGAACCATTAAAGGGCTAGACGGAGATTTTTACCTCTGAGGTGATGCCCTCCCAAAAGCAGGTGCTCAAAACGTCCGGCAGTTGATGAATAAAGCAAAGGGGAGTAAACAGCGGCGGTGTTGACGGTTCACCTGCTTGGCTGTCTTCTTTGGCTTCTTTTCCAGATCATGCTTCTTCTAACGAGTTTAAACTCAGCCATGATCAAACAAAGCCTCGGTTATAGTCCGTTCCTTAACTGGAATCACTTGTTTGTCTGAGCACAGCGGTCATTTTGCTGCCTACCTGTGAAAGGGAATATGCTCGAATTTTACAAGTTTATTAATTTCATATATTTTCGATTTAGCAGGGTCTCCAGACTGATTCCACATGTCCTTTAGAACATGTCCACAGTTGTTCTAAAGGTAGCAGTTCTTATTTTTCAAACACTCTTTATAATAGAACAAGGGCACTGACATGTCTGGGTTCATGGAGAGATATGCTTTTGTCCCAGCTGTTTACTGTTGGTAGGTGTTAGATCAAGTCTGATCTCCAGCAGGCCGTTAAAAATTTGACTACTGATATATAGATAATTACAAAAACGTATCTCAGATGTTGTATTTTCCTAACAGTTGATTTTAGTTTCAAATAGAAGAATTCAAGCCTTAAAGTATCCTATAGCTCCGAGGGGCCTGGTAGGAAATAAGGATGTTGCTTTTGTGTAACACAAATTGTAGACGACAGATTCTTTTTTTCCTTTGCTTCCGTCAAAGAGGTGTTCTTGTCCACTACAGCTGAGATGAAACTAACATCTGCTGTCTGCCTCGGGGTTCTCGAAAGTGTGCTGAATAAAACTCAATAACAACTCTCAGAATATTCCTTACTTTTAGCTGCCGTGGGGCTGACACATAACGATGTGCGTAAAGCCCTCTTCGCACGGTGAGCACGAGCCACATCTGGATGTGGTGAGCGTTCCAAACTCCCCCAATGGAACTGCCCCAGGAGGTGCTAATATCCCTGACCTTGACCAAAGATGCCGTTCTTGGTCTGCTCTTTCGTGTTTTAGGTGCAGGGACTGCTACTCTCTCTCATGCAAAAATATTCCCTTGAGGGCTTCCCTGGTGGCGCAGTGGTTGAGAGTCCGCCTGCCTATGCAGGGGACACAGGTTCGTGCCCCGGTCCGGGAAGATCCCACATGCGGCGGAGTGGCTGGGCCCGTGAGCCATGACTGCTGGGCCTGCGCGTCCAGAGCCTGTGCTCCGCAACCGGAGAGGCCACAACAGTGAGAGGCCTGCGTACTGCAAAAAAAAAAAAAAAAAAAAAAAAAAAAAAAAAAAATATATATATATATATATATATATATATATATATATTCCCTTGACCTTGTAATCATCAAAGAAGCCTCAGCTTATGCTTTTCTAAGTGATCCTACACAGCATGCATTAACAGGTCTTAGGATTGACCTGTAATTATTTTCCACGTTGAAGGATGGTCAATCTTACAGATTTCTCTCAGCCCTCAAAATTCAACACATATAATGGGCCTCTATTCGGCACCCCTCCCTCTTTCCAAACCTCTTATCAGGTGACTTTGCATCTCTGCTTATCAAGAGGTGACATCTATTTCCCCAACTCTGCACGTGGGCTGACCTTGTGCCTTGCATTGGCTCAAAGAATGCAGTGGATGTGACCTTGCCGTGGGGCAGGTCTGAGCCTGGGCCTCCAGAGACCCTGTGCACTTCTGGTCTCTCGCTCTCGTGCATCTCTGTTTTGCTATAAGAACGTGGCCAGGCTAGCCTGTTTGAGGATGAAAGACCATGTGCGGTAAAGACAAGTCGTCCCAGCCCAAGGCCATCGTAGACCAGCCCGTCCCCAGCCACCCTGCCCACTAATCGCAGACTCACGTACATGGCAGCCAAGGACACCCAAGCCCAGTCCAGCCAATTCAGAAATGATACATGGCTGTAGTTTTAAGGCACATGGTTTGGGGGGCTTTTTGTTACTTGTCAATAATGAATTGATACACCTGGAGCACAATAAGTGTTTGTAAACATAACTAATATTTTTAGGTTATTATCCAGCTCATCAAATAAGTCCTGGCTCCACCATTGTGAGCCCCCTTCCTGTGGGGCTCTCCTTTCCAGTCCCCATTTGCCTCTGCTCACTGTGCTAAGTACGTGCTTCGGTCAGCTTTGTAGATAATGGACATCCTCCACTCCCTGCATTTCATTTCCCAATGTAGCGTTCAAGAGAAAAAAACAAACCAAAGGGCTTCTTCCTAGTGGGAGAAAGAGCAGAGTATATTAAATTCCTGGAACCACATTCAATTGACACAAAAGTTACAAAATGAGAGGCGACTTGATCCTAGGCACTGCTCTTTGGTATCAGTTTGACCTCCCTCTATCTCTTCTAAGCAGGAATGCCAGTCCTCTTCTCACAGTTGTCCCAGGCAAGCCCCCAAATGCTGAGCACACAGGGAAGACAGAGTAAATACACATGGAACGGAATTGAATTAGATGGAGAGAAACTGTCTAATTCTGGGTCCGATTTCTACTAGTGCCAGCTATCTGCCATTTGACCTCAGTCCAAGAAGTCATCGTCTCTACATGTGGTTCTTCTTCTGCAAAACAGGAATAATTGTGTCTGCTCCACTTACCTCATACATCATTGCAAGGATGAAATTAGGTGGCATGTTGGAAATGCTTTGTAAACTGTTGAGAACTCTAGTGCAGTGTAAGGCATTGTTGTGGTTGTTACTATTTCAGGTCCAGCAGGGGAGACTGGATCTGGGGAAAATGGCAGACAGCCCAGGGTGGCGGGGCGGGGAGGCTGACTTGTTTCTTTATCAGCAGATAACGTAGGCAAAGCATTGTGACTCATATCAGAAAAGAAGCCTGGCAAACACAAAGGAAATAGTCTGGAGAAAGCAGACGAGCCCACAGTTGGAATTCTGCATTGGGGTTTAGGATGCTGAAAGCATTGGAAGGAGCCCAGGGAAAAGCAATGTGAGTCACTTCAGAACAGAAGGTCCAACTTGGGGGGGAGTCGGAGTGAAATGTGTGAGCTTTGGTTACCAGGAAATTGCACTTGTTTTCCCAGGTTCTTCCAAGAGGTGGCTGTTTCAGGGATGTGTGCCTTGCTGGTGTAGCGGATGCTGGTGTACAGAGCCCCACACAGGGACGCCCAAACTCCACCCCTAGTCTGGGCAAAGAAGACAGACATGCACCAGAGGAAAAGGAGTCGAACTTTTCCACGTGGACCAAAGGGAGTTATACTAATTAGGGTACTTTTGGCTGCAAGTAACAGACAGATAACAAGGTTAAGGTCATTCATTACCCTTTTAAAAGAAGTTCTGAGATGAGCCAGTGCCAGGACTGGTTAAGTCAGCAGCTCAACAAAACCATCTAGGACTCAGTTTACTCCCCCTTCTCTCTCTGTTACCCTCAGTGGCTTGGTTTGTCCTTTTAGGCTGGCTTCCCTCATAGTCCAAAGATAGCTGCTGCAATTCCCATCACACCACACAGATGACACCATCTCTACCCCTTTGTAAGAGCAGGAAATACTTTCGCAGGTATTTCCCAGCAGATTCCTCCTTCCATTGCACTTGACCATGACTGCATCCCTTTTCCAAACCTAAATCCATCACCCGCAAGGAGAATAAAATGGCAGTGACTGGCTTAGACCAATCAAGATTCTCACTGGAACTATAGAGAGCCTGGTCCACAGAAGCACAAGGCCTTCCAGTCCCTGAACACAGTTGGGATTCTGATGGCAGGCAAGGAGGGAAGCTGCAAGGAAGGAGATGGTCAGGCATCAACCAAGAACCACTGCATCTGGTCCACGTGACTCATAGACTATGCTCTTCAAAATGGGATACATAACAGATAGGATGTTATCAGTGCCTTGATAATAGCTAACATATTGGGTAATTACTCTGCACCAGGTGGTGTGCTCAGCACTTCATAGGTGTCATCTCTTTCAATCATGTCAACAGCCTGAAGCCCCCTTGTAATGAGACTTTTGGAGGAAGACGGGTGGAACTTGAGTAACTGAATCTCCTTGGAAGAGTCCAAGGTTAATCCTTCTTACATCAAATTGCTTTCTCTAAATAACTGTTTTGTTGTGTTTCTGGTGAATTTTGTCTTCTCTTTCTAGCAGCTGACCTCACCTTTGACTACTATAATTTTTTCCCTGGGTTGTTTTCTTGGATGATGTCCTCAACATACATGCCCAGGAGTCAGGGGGAGAGTCCAGTGATATAAAAAGCAAGCCCAGAAGGGCTTTGAAATTACACAGTTATTTATTTTTGTGTTTGATTTTTTGAATTGGCATGTATGTTTTTTTTAAAAAACCAATCAATACAAAAGTACTGTTAAAAGCAAATTTGATAAACAACAAGGTCCTACTGTAGAGCACAGGGAACTATATTCAATATCCTGTGATAAACTGTAACAGAAAAGAATATGAAAAAGAATGTCTATATATATGTATAACTGAATCACTTTGCTGTATAGCAGAAATTAACACAACATCGTAAAGCAACTATATGTCAATAAAATAAATTTTAAAAATTACAGAAAGGGCTTCCCCAGTGGCACAGTGGTTGAGAGTCCGCCTGCCGATGCAGGGGACACGGGTTCGTGCCCCAGTCCGGGAAGATCCCACATGCCGCGGAGCGGCTGGGCCCGTGAGCCATGGCTGCTGAACCTGCATGTCCGGAGCCTGTGCTCCGCAACGGGAGAGGCCACGAGAGTGAGAGGCCCGCGTACCGCAAAAAAAAAAAAAAAAAAAAAAATTACAGAAAAAAAACACAAATATGCCTCCCACACTAGTCCCTGCCCAAATCTTCTCTCCCGCTATTCCGTCCCTTCCTTCCTGTTTACTGATGAGCTATTTTACGCAAAGGTCCATGCCAATGTCAAGCCGGCCCATGGAGTTTCATGACGCTATCTTTGATTCCTTCCCTCCCAACATTTCCAACATCCATCAGTGCCAAGTCCTAAGCAACCATCTTCACAAAACCTCCTCATTCCTGTCCATTCATTGTTTCTCCCTGGACCCATAGCGCCAGCCTCCAGTGGCCTCCCAGACTCCACTGACTACTTGCTCTTTCTGCCTCCATCCTCTTTAAGGGTATTTTTTACATACACTACATTATGGGCTGAATTGTGTCCCCCCACCCCCCATTCATATGGTGAAGTCCTGACCCCTAGTACCTCTGAATGTGACTGTATTTGGAGGCAGGGCCTTTAAAGAGGTGATTAAGTTAAGATGAGGTCATTAAGGTGGGCCCTAATCCAGTATGAATGGTGTCCTTGTAGGAAGAGGAGATTAGGGCACAGAGATGTGCACACAGGGGAGATCATGTGAAGAAACCTAAGAGAAGATGACCATCTGGGGCTAGAGAGAGGCCCAGGGGAGAAGCCAACCCTGCTGCCACCTTGATCTTGGACTTCCAGCCTCCAGAAATGTGAGAAGATAGATTTCTTTTGTTTAAGCCATCCGTCCAGTCTGTGGTACTTTGCTACAGAAGCCCTAGGAAATGAACACAGACCACTTATGATCAAGTCACTCATTTGTTCAAAAACTTTATAATGGATTCTAGTTTCTCAGCATTAAGCAGACTTTCTCCCCCAAGGCCTTTGCGGGACCTTACAATCTGGAGCTGATCTGCCTTTACTATCTTCACTGCTTATCTACTCACACTGGGCTGGTTTCCATGCAGTGAACAGGGCCTGACATTTCCTGCCTCTGTGCCTTGTCACACACAGGTTGTCCCTTTTATGGACAATAGTTTTGCATTTCCATGCCATGCCCCTCCCATCTCTAGCTGTTGAAATCACATTTATTAAGCCATGTGCTCTCCCAAACCCACAACTCAGTGGGATCACGCTTTCCCTTCCCCGCACCACTGTGTAAAATCCTCATGACAGGCACTGTATTCTGCCCTGTGATCAACTTGAGTATTTTTTATTGCCTTAATATAGTTTTTTAATAAATGTATTTATTTATTTTATTTATCTTTGGCCACATTGGGTCTTCGTTGCTGCGCGCGGGCTGAGCTTTCTCTAGTTGTGGCGAGCGGGGGCTACTCTTCATTGCAGCGTGCAGGCTTTTCATTGTGGTGGCTTCTCTTGCTGTGGAGCTCGGGCTCTAGGCACGTGGGCTTCAGTAGTTGTGGCACGCAGGCTCAGTAGTTGTGGTGCACAGGCTTAGTTGCTCCGTGGCATGTGGAATCTTCTCAGACCAGGGCTCGAACCCACGTCCCTGGCATTGGCAGGCGGATTCTTAACCACTGTGCCACCAGGAAAGTCTCTTGCCTTAATATTTGACTGTAAAATTCTTGAGCACAGCTTCTGCATCTCGCTTATCTTTCCATCTTCAATCCAGGATGAGTAGGCAAATAGCATATTTTCACAAAGATGAGTGGGATAAAATAACATTGTTTTAAATTTTGTTGCTCTATATTTTGATCCTGTTTTTAAATTAGGAGCAAAAATTTAAAACAATGCCCATTAAAAAAATAAGAAATAGGAAACGCGAATTTGAATTGTGTCACTTCTGGAATGACCCAGAGGAAGATGTGAAACTCTAGGTGGGAGAAACCCTGAATAGAAGAAAGACTTAACTACTTCACCTGCTATTGCAGCTATATTTTAAAATATAGGCTACTTACTTAGGGTAGAATTTTGCCTGAATATTGTGGAATTTTTTCTTAAAGAAAAACATTTGATCTCTGGAGACAACTTTACAGAAGATTTGCATCGGAAAGCTGGCCGGAAGGTGCGGGGGGGACTCTGAATTCTTTTTCCTCTGGAATTACCTTGCCTTTGAGATGCTTTGTAGCTGTGGGAGCAGCAGTTTTCAGTAGCAAGCAGGCTTCTGAGTGCAAACCTACACCCTTAACACCATCTGCTCTGCGTGCACATGGAAACCATGTGTAAGTGTGGGTTGGCTTGGACGCGCTGAAACATGATCAAAGGGAAAGTGATTTACATAATCTGTCCCTTCTTATTTGCTTTTTGGGCCGTCATTAGACTGAGGAACCCAATTAGAGGTAAAAAAACACACACACACAAAATACAAAACCAAAAATATTACCTCTCCTCCGAAATGCCTGCAAAATGAGGAGAAAAATATTTTCTTTTCATTACTGCAAGAGAAAACTGAGAGATGAAACCATTAGCGACGTGAAATCTAGTGGGAAAACAGGTGGATTTTTTTCCCTTAGTGAATCTTAAAACAGTAAGATTTCCCTCCCTTTCTTTTTCTTTTCCCCTCGTCTGTCTGTCACATTGGGAGGCCTGCTGACAAGGACTTGAATAGGCTCTGTAATGAGCCACAGGCATCCCTACACGGTGGCACATTAAATGCATTGAGAAGCCATGTACGTGGGGAAGGAGCCATGGAAACAGAGGAATAAAATGTGCTGGTCTCCCTGGGGCTCTGCGATGCTGCTCAGTGGAGGGGAGGGGGACTTGGTGTCCCTGGAGTCTCCCTGATGGAGTTGGATTTCTGGGGTGCCCCAGGGTCCTAGCTATCAGAGCCATGAGGTTTCAGGGAGGAAGGATATCAAGCTGGAGACACGGAGATGGGGTAGGACCTGCCTCTGTGCTGAGAAGGGGTGGTGGGTACCACCTACCCAGATACTCTCTTACTTAGATGCTGAGTGTCTTACATCAAGCTCCCAGAAGCAGGGACATTATGCAGGGGGTTCATTGAGGAAGTGCTCTCAGGACAAGGGCAGGAGGGGTCAGGAGAGGACGGGTAGGGGAGATGTGTTTTGGGGGAGAAGCAGGTGAGAATGTGGGCTCCACTTGAGACCAGATCCCACGGCGAGCTCTGGAGCAGGAATCGTACCACACAGCTGGTCCCTTTAGAGGCAAGAAGGCTGGCCCTTGATATCACGTTTCGTCACTGGTCACTGGCCATGGGGTGAGGTGCAGCAACTTCCGCTAGGACAAGGAGAATGCTCAGGAGTTGGGGCCAGTAATGCGTTACCAGCTGTATTAGTCCACGCAGGCTGCAGGGACAAAGTATTACAGATGGGGTTGGGGGGAGCCTAAACAACAGAAATTTATTGACTCACAGTCTGGAGGCCAGAAGTCCAAAATCAAGATCCTTAATGTTCACCGCAGCACTATTTACAATAGCCAAGACATGGAAGCAAACTAAATGTCCATTGATGGATGAATGGATAAAGAGGATGTGGTACAGGGGCTTCCCTGGTGGCGCAGTGGTTGAGAGTCCACCTGCCGATGCAGGGGACATGGGTTCGTGCCTCAGTCCAGGAAGATCCCACATGCCGCGGAGCAGCTGGGCCCGTGAGCCATGGCCGCTGAGCCTGCGCGTCCGGAGCCTGTGCTCCACAACGGGAGAGGCCGCAACAGTGAGAGGCCCGCATACTGCAAAAAATAAATAAATAAATAAAAGAAGATGTGGTACATATATACAATGGAATATTACTCAGCCATAAAAAAGGGTGAAATAATGCATTTGCAGCAACACGGATGGACCTAGAGATAATCATACTAAGTGAAATAAGTCAGAAAGAGAAAGACAAATATCATATGATGTCACTTATTGTGGAATCTAAAAAAATTATTCACACTGCTATATTTAAAATGGATAACTAACAAGGACCTACTATATAGCACAGGGAACTCTGCTCAATATTCTGTAATAACCTAGTTGGGAAAAGAATTTGAAAAAGAATAGATATCTGTATATGTACGACTGAATCACTTTGTTGTACACCTGAAACTAACACAACATTGTTAATCAACTATACTCCAATATAAAATAAAAAGTGAAAAAAATTAAAAAATAATAAAAAATTATAAAAATGATTCGAATGAACTTATTTACAAAACAGAAAGAGACTCACAGGTATAGAAATCAAACTTATGGTTACCAAAGGGGAAAGGTGATAGGGCAGGGATAAATTAGGAGTTTGGGATTAACAGATACAAGCTACTATATGTAAAATAGGTAAACAACAAGGACCTACTGTGTAGCACAGGAACTCTATTCGATATCTTGTAACAACCTATAATGGAAAAGAATTTGAAAAAGAATATTCTCCATGTATCTCCTCGTGTTGTCTTCCCCCTGTAAGGGTCCAAATAAAAGGGGACTTTTGCATAAGGACACCAGTCATATTGGTTTAACTGCCCCTCCCATGACTTCATTAGCACAGACCCTATTTCGAATAAAGTCACAGCAGAAGGTGCTGGGGGCTAGAACTTCAACACAGGAATTTTGGGGGTGGCACAACTCAATCCTTAACCCCAGTCAACATTTTTCAGCAGCCCGGAGGTGGAGGCACCTACCCGATGGTAAAGAGGACCCAAGCCGGGCACCACCAGCCTCCCCGCCGTGTAGAACAGAAAAGCAAGTGCCCATGTTGGGTCATCTTAGGCGTCACCACTGGTTTCTTCTGGCACCTTCTCAGATGAAACAGCCTCTGGGGTGGACAGTTCTCAAAAAGCGCTAAAGGCTGTTAAACGCTAATATCCTAGCACAGATTCGTTTTGGAAAAGCACTTTTCTCCACAATAACACTGTGCCACTGAGAAGAGTGGAAAAGCTGGGGAGAAGGCGAAAGCCGGGGGGAAGGGGAAAAGATTTTCTGGAATCCCTAGGGCCTCAGGCCGGGCCGGCAGGAAGGGAGCGTGGTCAGGGGAGCGGCCCTGGACAGAGATGCGCCCCTCCTCTGATGGGACGGGGACAGGAGAGTCTCTGATTAGGGAGAAGCAGTGTCCTTGGGGGAACGGAAAGGTGAAGGAGGACAATGTAGGATCAGCATTAGAAGTGGAAACGGGAAGTATGACTGCACAGGAGTCTGGATCACAAACAGCAACTTCTCCGTGTCATGGGGGAGGGGACAGGATTGGGGCGGCCTCCCCACCTCCAGCTGTCCCCACTGCAGAGGCCTCCCCCTTTCCTCTCGGGCCACCGTCCTGTGTCCAGCAATCTCAGACCCCAAGGGCAGGACTGAAGGTCATTGCAGAGGTCCTTTCCATCCCCACTTAAGGACCAGCACACTTTCTGGAAGGCTTTGCACAGGGGACAGTTTGTAAAAGTGGGACCCCCCAGAACTGCAGGCATTTCTGAGGTTCTGAGGGAGGTTCTTGGGAGGCAAATGGGTTTCCCAACCTCCCTGTTTGATGTTGATGGGGGAGAAACTGCTTTCCTTTTCGTGAAGAATAAAAGGAAGCAGCATCTCTTTCTGACTGAAGGCGCTTTAGTCTTGGGCTTGGTTGGTAAAGACACCCGTGGGAGGCACCTTTCTCTGTTCCTATTTCGTGAAAAGGATGGAGGGACGTGGACTCAGGTGCCAGGAGGCAAGCTAGAGTTGAACGGAAAAAGAATAATGTAGTGTATTGGGTAGATTGCTACACAGCTGGTTTTAGAGCAACTTTATTTAAAATAAAGTGTATGTGTGTGTTATATATTATGTATCATCACATCCAAACAAAAGTAATAGGAATGCCTTCATTTTGTTAAATACCCAGGTGGGGCTTCCCTTTTTCTGGTTGTCTTGTACATTTCTATGGTTTTGTTCCATCCGTTTGTTTGAATCACGATGCAAACGTGGCCCCGGCAGGGCATTGGATGACAACTCTCTTATGTCTGTCTTCATCCTTTGTTTTCCCTGCACTGGCTTGCGTAAGTGACTGGGTGTTTATCCCGTAGGGTTTCCAGCAGTCTAGATTTTGCTGATTTTTCCCGCTTGTGACATTTAACCTGTCCCTCTGTCTGCTGTCTTTCTTATGAAGTGATAGGTAGATGCATGATCAGATTCAGATTTGGTTTATTTGGCAAGGCTGCTACTTGGGTGCTGGGTTCGATCCCTGGTCTTGGAGGACCCCACATGCCGCGGAGCAACTAAGCCCGTGCACCACAACTACTGAGCCTGCACACCTAGGGCCCGTGCTCCATAACGAGAAGCCACCGCAATGAGAAGCCCGCGCACCGCGACAAAGAGTAGCCCCTGCTCACCGCAACTAGAGAAAGCCCGCGCGCAACAGTGAAGACCCAACGCACCCAAAAATAAATTAAACAAAAAATAGTGCTGTGAAGAATAGCCTTTTGAATATGGGTTTTCAAATCTTTGCCAGTGTATCATTGGGTTAAATCCGGAAGTGGGATAGATAGGGTAAATGAGAAGCACATGTGTCAAATTTTAGGTTTTTGCCAATCCATTAATTCATTAGGGGTTGCAAAATGGTGAAATATAATTTCCATAATTCCTCATTCCTTAGCTGGAATGGTTCTGTTAAGCAAAAGTTCCCTTTATCACCTGTTTGACTAGACTGAAGGACAATCACTTAAGGAAGGCAGGATAAATGCTTGATCCTTTCTCTTTGTTTACTAATTTTCACATTAATGAATTTGTTCACAGACATCTTCCAGAGGGAAGAATGAAAACATTTTTTTAATATATATCATTATGAACATAGGGATTTCATCATATTTGAGGTGTTTCAATTTGATGGCATGGCAGAATAATTTTTTTAATTGAAGTCAAGTTGATTTACAATGTTGTATTAATTTCTGGTGTACAGCAAAGTGATTCAGATGTATCTATCTACCTATATATATAGGTAGATAGATACCTTTTCAGATCTTTTTCAGATCCTTTTTCAGATCCTTTTCCATTTTAGTTTATATTGAATTGAATATAGTTCTCTGTGCTATACAGTAGGACCTTGTTGTTTATCTATTTTTTATATATAGTAGTTTGTATCTGTTAATCCGAAACTCCTAATTTATCCCTCCCCGCCCTTTCCCCTTTGGTAAACATAAGTCTATTCTCTATGTCTGTGAGTCTGTTTTATAAATAAGTTCATTTTTATCATTTTTTAGATTCCACATATAAGTGATATCATATGATATTTGTCTTTCTCTGTCTCAGCATAATTTTAATTTGTATTTCCCTTACTGAAAGTAATCTTGAGCATCTTTTCATTTGTTTAAGAGTGAGTCCATTTATTTTCCCATAAACTATCTATTCATATTTCTAGATTACTTTTTGGTGGAGTTTTTTCTCCTTTATTTGTAGAACCTCTTGATAAATTAGGTTTATTGACTGTCTGATGCATGAATTTTTCCCTTAGTGTCATTTGTCTTTTTACTTTGCTTATGCTTTTTTTTTGCCCATAAAAAGTGTTTTTCTTATAATCAAATTAATCATTTTGCTTATGCTTTTAGATTTCAAGTCATAATTAGGAAAGTTTTACTCACTCTAAGGTTAAAAACGTGTTCACCCATATTTTCTTCTAGTATCTTATATTTTTTAAACATTTAAACATACACATTTACAATGTATCCTGGTGTACAGCATGAGTAAAGATTTACGTTTTAATTTTCCATATGGTTATGCAGTTATCCCAATACCACCTATGAAAAAGTTCATCTTTTCCCTACTGACTTAAGATGTAGTTTTTACTATATATGCAATTTTCATATTCATGTGAGTTTGTTTCTGGATTTTTAAAAATCCTGTATCATGTTTGTCTATTCAAGTACCAATACAAAACCTCTTAAATTATAGAAGCTTTATAGTGTGTTTTAATATCTGATAGGTCTACCCACCCTCCCTTCTCTCTCATTCCTTTTATTTTCCAGGGTGTTATGCTTTCTTGCTTGTTATTCCAAATGAGCTCTATAATCAACCTCTCTGGCCCAGAGGGAAAAAAAAAACTGATAAATTTTAAAATTTAGATCACATTAAATTCATACATTGGCTTAGCGAGAACTGATACCTTGTTGATCTTAAGTCTTCCAGCCCCAGAAAGTCCTCCCATTTGTTTGTCTACTTTTGTGTCTTTTCAGGAGTGTTTTACAGTTTTCTTCATATGGGTTTCAGACACTCCTTTGTAAGACTGACGCCTGAAAGATGTATGTCTTCTCTTTTTCACTATCATAAATGTGATCTCTTTTTATATCTCACTAGTTTTTTGTTTATTATATATAACAGGTATTTATTTTTCTTTGTTAAAAAATTGCTACCTTACTAAATCCTTTTATTATCAGAGTAGATCTTCCTGTGATTCATTTGGGTTTTCCAGATGTGTAATCATAAAGAGAAGTTTTTTTATGTTAGCAACTCTGAAAAAATGTTTGAAATCTGAATCCCTGAGAAAGTATGCCTCTTCGGAACCACTGAATGGAATCAATGCAGTTGCCACGCTGGCAATGTGCTGGGGAAAATCCCTTCAAGGAAAGAAAATAGAGCTTTTTAAATCCTCAAACTGGCATCTCAAAGTTATAAAGGTGGAGACAGCGTTGGAAAAATGTGTAATTAATAGTCTCTGTCTCTCTCTCCTTTCTCTGAGCCTCTTCCTTCTCTGCCTTCTTTACTCCATTTTCTTGTATATTAACTCTTCCCACTGCAGATCCTTACCTCTTTCTACTGTTTTTTTTTTTTTTTTTTTTTGCGGTACGCGGGCCTCTCACTGTTGTGGCCTCTCCCGTTGAGGAGCACAGGCTCTGGACGCGCAGGCTCAGCGGCCAAGCCTCACGGGCCCAGACGCTCCGCGGCATGTGGGATCCTCCCGGATCGGGGCACGAACCCACGTCCCCTGCATCGGCAGGCGGACTCCCAACCACTGTGCTACCAGAGAAGCCCTGCCTTTTAAGGTTCTTCTTGCAGCTGCTCTTTACTCTGTGGTCTGTGTCTCCTATTTGTTTTATTGGGGTTTTTTGGGGGGGGGATCTTAAAAATATTATATAAAAACATTTCACTGTATATGTTTATGGTTTTGTTCTTAGAAGACTGATTTTTGTGTCTAATGTAAAGCACACAGTACATAGCTTTATTTCCTCCTGAGATCCTAGAAAATAAGGATACAGTTGTTCCTCGGTATCTGTGCGGGGGGTTGGTTCCAGGAGCCCTGAGAATACCAGAATCTCCAGATGCTCTAGTCCCTTGTGTAAAATGGTCCAGTGCAAAGAATACAGTTGGTTCTCCGTATGCTCGGGTTTCGCATCTGCAGATTTAACAGTCAGCAAGAGGGCCAACTCATGGTGAAAATCTCCATTTAGTGCTCCTATGTGCCAGATACTATGCTAGAAACTCATCCATTCATCCAATACATGTTTATTGAGTTCCAGGTACCATTCAAAGTGTTGTGGATAAAGTCTATGAATTCTCAGCCCTCACTGAGCTTACATTCTAGGAGGAAAACAGGAAATAAATGAAAGAAATCAACCAAATATATAGGATCTGTCTTAGTTCTTCTCCCACAGAAAGTCGAGGTTGAGGCCAGAGTAGGGAGAATGTCCTTGTCAGGACTTTGGCTTTTACCTGGCATGAGATGGGAAGCCACTGGAGGGAGGTCTTGGGGCAGAGAGGTGATATAATCTGACTTATGTCTTCACAGGATCATGACAACCCTGCAAAGTCAGTAATTCAGGCTCAAGAAATAAGATAATTTCTGTACGTATAGTTGAATCACTTTGCTGTACACCCGAATTATTGTAAATCAACTATACTTCAACTTCTTTAAAAGCAAACAATAAAGAAGTTTGAAGAAGAAGTGGGATAATTTCCTGATGGTCACACAGAAGGTGGTGGAGCCAGGATTTGCCCCGGGTATTCTTACCCTTAAGCCTTGCTTTAGCTACTAGGAGTATTTCCTTCCAAATATACTAGTTGCGGAAGTTTTTATTCTCTGTGTGTGTTTTTTATGTCTCCTTTCAGGCCTACACATTTCTGCCTGATGGAGATTTAAGCTCTGTTGAGTCTGTATTCTTTCATTCATTCCAAAAAGATTTATTCACTCCCTGCCTTGTGCGTGGCACCATAAATTGTACTGTGGGACATAAAAGAGGGGGAAGACAAGGTCCCTACTCTCAAGAAGTTTATAGACAAGCTATTAAGAGAAGACAGGATTTGTATTTAAATTATTTAAATCCAATGACTTTTACTTCTTTTCAGGGCAGGCGGGGTTACTTGTTTCATTTAACTCACCTAAAAGAACACTGCTCTTTCTTTTGAAAGAACAGCCCCATCTGAGAACAGGAAGCAGACAAAATATGGGATTCCCTCTTGGATTTTATAGATTTTGACTTCCAGCCTGACTGTTCAGGTAGTGAATTAAAAGATGACTCTCTCCCTCCCCAACCCTAAGCCTTGCAAACCCGACCTGTGATCATAAGATCCAGCTGTGCCTTTGCTATTTCTTGCCTCATTGCCAGAAATAAAGGTTCAGCAGCGATCCCCGCTCAACTGACAGTGTTGCCAGTGACACCTGAGGCGAAGTAAAACCCAGCTCAGCAGGTCTGCTGCCACTGAGCTGCTGTGGTTTAGAATTAGTCAAAGCAAGGTGGCTCCTGGCTGCATTCTCCTCCCACCCCTCACTGGGGGACGGGGGAGGGGTTCTGCAGCAGATGGCAGAAATGTTCACCATCGGACTCTGCCCTCTGGCTTTGATTAGGACACGTGACAAGGCTAGATGGCAAGTATGGAGTCAAATGACTGTTCTGTTTACCTTTGGCCACCATATCAGTTATGTTCAGGACTCAAGAAGAGTCCATCTGTCAAACCGTTGGCCTTCTTGCTAGAGACTCAGGAAAGCATTATGTTTTAGAAGAGCCAGCTCTGGGTGCAGACTGAGAACTCAAGGATTTGGTATCTACCTCTGTTGCAATTCATCTACGGACTGTGCAACCTCCAAGAAATGATACACGAAACCATCTAATTTTCTAAATAACCCGTATGAACTTTATTTGAGTCTCGCAGAGTCCACAGTGGGAAGCCAACAGAGCAGTAACTGGGCTCTGAAGCTCTTAAAATATCCCACTTTAGAAAGCCTGTCCATATTCTGCTGGACTTTGCCTCCCTGCTCTGTGTGAACATGCAGAATCTCTCTAGCCTTACGGGATAGAATAAATCCATGACTCACTCTGGGAATAAAGAACAACCTCCATCTTAGCTAACTTGATCTCAGATAATGCATCCTGTTAAGCCAGTGGATCCCCTCACTGGTTTCTTGTAGCTATTCTTTAATGCTCTATAGTCCCGGAACTATTATCCTTTGCTTATTATAGCTTCTTCTTACGTGGTGATGCAAGCCATTCATCCATCCATTCATCCATCCTTCTATCCGTCCATTCATTCAAAAACTAAATCTTTATTAAAAGCCTATTATATGCCAGGTGCTATGAAACCCAGCACCCATCCTTTCCCTTTGGGAGGCTGTTGGTTCAGAGACTTCATATTTATGCCTCTTGCTTTTCTGTTTGAGTGTGTTTGCTGTGAGAAATTTACAGAAGGGAACATTTCCAGGGAACTATGGTTACTTTGCTGATCAGGTTTCTGTATACTAAAAATTCTTCAAGATTCAGCATTAGAAATCATGATGATTAGGAAGTCTTGATTTATTTGTATGGAAAACTCTACTTAGTAATGGAAAACTCACCCTCTCCACCAAAGGAACTGGAAAGAGAAATGATTTTAAGGAAAATTACTGTTAATTTCTTTTTTTAAAAAGTAAGTTGTTTGGGCAAGTTCCTCTGGGCTACAAAAACATAAGATATTGGTGTGAGTTTCTGGAATGAGACTCAGGATATGTCTGTTATATGAACTCATTGAAAATTTCTACCGAGAATAAAGTACTTGAAGCGTGCAGATTTTAGCCTGCCAAATCATTTTACACTAATTATGAAAACATTAGAATTCTTTTTTTATCAACGTCAGTTGAATTTAAATATGGATCAACCAAAGAGTATACAAGCATAAGAATCTAGTTTTTTTCAATTCTTATATCACTTTACTTTGCCACTAAACATGTATTTTTACTGTCAATTCCCATTTAGATTAAATTCTGTGTGTTTGCAAAATGTGTATTCAGATGAAAGTGATATAGTAGATTGTGGTAATAGAAGGACATTGAGGCTTGGAATAGAGTTCAATGGGTAGTCTATTTACTACAACAACTGTTACCATGAGAAGAGCCCCATTTCCACCCTAAACCATCATGCACTTTCAGATTTCTTCATTCCTATGTGTGGGTCAGTGGTAACACACAGCGATAGAAGAAAGAACAGAGCAGAACTAAATGCAGGTAGAGGTAAAAATACCATTTTTCACATTATACCATCTCTGAAATCAAGATGTTTCGTACATTTAACATATCTTAGATTTGATGAAATATAGTTACCAGTGGGCTGGCATGCAGGAGTCTTAATGGGGACCAGTTGGTCAACTGCGGCCACGTCTGTTTCAGTTTGTAAAACCCACCGTCCCTGGTAGAGTGTGTAACATTCACATAGCAGACTCTCAAGTATTTATTATTGAAGACAAATATTGAAGAAATACAGATGAAGAATACCGGATGACCAGTAACTTTAGAGAACAGTGTTAGCTAATTTAATCAGTGAAGGTGGAAGGCCCCTTTCAAGATTAGATTGTCTCATTCAAATATTTTTATCCACACGTGGTCATTCAGACACTATTCACTATGGCCTCTGCATTGAACAGTGAAGCAAAGGTATCCATGAAAATGTTTCCAAGTTCTTTTAACTCTGAAAGTCTTGGAGTTACTACCTTCAAGCTTTCAGAGGATTCCTAGGTGTGATGACTGCTGAGAAGCCAGCTGGTTTCCCCGACCACCGAGAGTGAGAAGATATTTACATTGGATTCTACCCAATATGAGGGTGGAGATGACTCCTAGGGGTCTTCAAATATTCTTTGAGTGCCTCTCATATGTACTGGGGATACAGTAGTGGGCAAGGCAGATGAGGTCTCTGGTCTGATGGAACCGACGTTCTAGACCACTGGCATAATGCTTGTAAAAGCGTAAGTGCAATGCCCAGCATTCAGTAGGCGTGCATGAGTGTTAGTTTTCTTTCTTTCTGTGTAGATTTTACCAGCTAGAAATGGCAGTAAGGCCCTGCTGCTCCCCATCCACACCCTCAGCTGGCTCTTCAATCCCCTGGTATTGTTTTCTTGCAACAAAGCTTTTGCCTTGCTGCACTAGGAAAAGACATGTGGTTGGTACGAATGGGAGCCTGGCTGAAAGAACCTGGGGCAGATGTCCATGCATATCAGAGTCTAAGAAAGTATTCCCAATCCTTTAAGAAAACCATTACTTGGCTCACTGCAAGCTAATTGCATTTGTTCAGTCATTGTGAAAATGGATGCAGATGGTATGTGGAAGCTAAGAAATACCCCACTGTTAAATCAGAAATAAAGCCACTTGCTCAGGAGAAACTAGTGCCTGGGATGAGGTTTTCACCAAGAAGTGGGCGATTGCTCAGCAAATTTCTCTTTTCTGCTTAAGTAGGTCTTTTAATTAATTTTTACTGACCTACTCCTCCTTTAACACAAAAAGTGTGAACATAGAAAGTATTGGGCTTGTTGATGGTTCCTTCCAATGTCACAAAGCAAAAGTGAGGGAGACAGATTTGTTCTGGGACAAAGCTTTGTTGCCTTGGGATCTGCAACATTGACACTGAGCTGCAATGAAAACAGTGTTGTCTTCTTATTTCTATGTTGGTGTGATAAGAGCTTACTTTTTAAATAAAATGCCATGATGGGGTTAATAACCCCAAAATGAGAATCAAATTGTAATGGGAAGAAGTATACAACATTATGATAAAGCTATATGTGATCTCTCTATTTTAAGGTTAAAACCCCAGCATAGTTCTTCTATCGCTTAAAGCTGTCCTTTCTTTGGTTTCAGTTAGATGATGCCATATTGTTCTCTTTTCACTAGTAATTAAACACAAAGGTGTGGTGTCGTTTAGTAACTAGCTTCCATGTGGTAGAAATTCTAATTGGTTTCAGAATTTGGGGAGAAATGTTAATCCTGATTATTAGATGAGTAAATGTTCTAGAAAACTGTTGTTCCCTAACCTTATCATCCCTACGGAAACTTATTGGTAGCCTGAAGAAACATGTCCTATTGAAGGTCTATATCTTTGCCTCAAGTTGCCCGATCACTGGGACACACAAGCATATGGAGATTATTAGAGAGGGGCAGGGTTAATATCATGTAACTGGCAAGGGGTAACAATGAGAGTCAGATATCTGGGAAGAGGACTCCCAGCCCAACCTGCCAGCTGACTGGTCAAGCAGTTGGTTAGCCAACCATGTAGGCGAAGAGACTTACTCAAGTTTACACAGCTAGTCAGAACAGCACCAGGTTAAGAACCTAGGTCTCCTCAACTGGCCAGGGCTGCTTCTACCTTTTTGAGGGAATGTTATAGTCCCTCCTCTTAAATATCCTGCAGGGCTTGTGATGAAAGAACCCTTGGAAGTCTTGGTAACTCCTAGGTTTGTTTGCAGGACAGGTTTTACAAACTACCTATTCCTTCTCCAATGATTTGGTTTCCAGCTCCAAATGGAAACTAAGGCAGATGCCAAGCTTCTTACATTAGGATCAGGGTTTAAATGGGTTCTCACAGCTTCCTTAAGGCACCAGGCCCTTGCATCAAGAAAAAGGCTCTTTGCTATGGTTATCACAAAAGGTAAACAGGGGAGTGCAGGGACCTCAGACATCCTGTTTTCATTTCCTTTGGATATGTACCCGGAAGTGGGATTGCTGGATCATATGCAGCTCCAGTTTTAATATTTTGAGGGCAGTACGGATGGTCCTAGAGGACATTATGCTGAGTGAAATAAATCAGACAGAGAAAGACAAATACTGTACGATTTTGTTTGTATGTGGAATATAAAAAAGCCAAACTCATAGAAACGGAACTGAATGGTGGTTACCAGAGGCTAGGGGATGGCAGAAACGGGGAGATATTGGCCAAAAAGTGCAAACTTCCCTTTAGAATATGAATAAGTTCTGGGGATCTCATGCACAGCTTTGTGATTGTAGATAGCAATACTGTACCACATACTTGAAAGTTACTAAGAGAGTCGATCTTAAGCGTTCTCATCACAGGAAAAAAAAAAAAAAAGAAATAGCAATTATGTGATGTGATAGAGGTATGTATTAGCTAAAACCCTGGTGGTGATCACATTGCAGTGTATAAATGTATCAAATCAACATGGTGTACACTTTAAACTTATACAATATTATGTATCAATTGTATGTCAATAAACTTGAAAAAGAAAGGAAAAAGACTCTACAGCAATTTATAGTAGCATCTGACAGCACTGAGGTAAAGTCTCCTGTGACTAACGTAAATAACAGTCCTGGTTTGCTTAGGATAGAGGAATTTCCCAGGAAACTGGAACTTTCCATGGCTAAAACTAGAATAATTCTGGACATCCTGGAAGGAGATGCCCACCCTCTCTGTGGCAGGAAGGAAAGCTATACCTTGCATAGCTGAAATACACACACACACACACACACACACTCATGCATACACATGTGGGCGCACGTTTGTGCGTGCACACACATACAGTATTCATAGGTCTGACGTTGAAATATCAGCTATTTTGTTAGCATCCTGAATATTCGATCAGGAAAAAATAAAAAGCTTTTTTTCCATGACAACGGTTTTCACGTAAACATGGTGAACGTTCCTAAAACCCGTCAGACTTTCTGTAAGAAGTATGGCAGGCACCAATCCCTCAGAACAGGAAGGGCAAGGACTCTGTGTGCCCAGGGAAAGCAGCATTATAACAAGAAGCAGAGTGGCTACGGTGGGCAGACTAAACGGATTTTCCAGAAAAAGCCTAAAATTACCAAGAAGATTGTGCTGAGGTTTGAATGCATTGAGCCCAACTGCAGGTCTAGGAGAAAGCTGGCTCTTAAGAGATGCAAACATCCTGAACTGGGAAAAGATAAGAAGAGAAAGGACCAAGTGATCCAGTTCTCAGCTTCGTATCCTGTTTCATTCCAAAGACAATAAAGTCTTGAGATTATGTTTTTTTTTAAAAAAAAAAAAAAGATGAAAAGATTGTAAAAAAATACTTTAGCTAAAATCTTATTCAAACTTTGCAAATATATAACTGTCTGTTCTCTGTATAATAATGTGAAAACGATGATGGTTTTGTACTGTTGACCACATGAAACATACAGCACCAAAGTTTCTGAAGTGAAATGGAAATTGTATCATTATTTCTGCTTTTCAGAGTTTTAATGGTTCAGTAAAGGGCGATGACAGACTCTCCAAATCTCAGCACGTCGAAAAATTCTTTCTTCCTGAGTAGCAAAGCCCATCTGTTTTTAAACTGTGAGGGAGCTGCTGACACTTTATTAAGCTGTTGTTTTGCTTAAATTGCAGTTATTTAAAGTGACACTTCCCTCCACTCCTGCTTTCCAAAGTGCAGTAACCATACCTACTTCTTCTTTGGGAAGCTGCGTGTGGCTGTTCCTCCTTGATTAATACACAGAGTCAATATTTTTGCTTTTTTTAAGGCATCACAGCAAGTGGATGCTTTTCTGGATATTCACTTTTTCTTCCTTTATTTTCCCCCCTCCTCTCCTGCTGTAAGAGTAGATGCACTGACTATTCTATTTCTAGCAGGAGGAAGAAACCCATGTTTGAAGGAAGTCTTGTTTGCTGGTTATTTAAAATGTTCTGATCACAGCCTGTAGCATCTGTGTTGTTAAGCTGGATTTGATTACTTGACTTTTTTTTTTTTAACTTTTTTTTTTTTTTTGCAGTACGCGGGCCTCTCACTGTTGTGGCCTCTCTCATTGCGGAGCACAGGCTCCGGACGCGCAGGCTCAGTGGCCATGGCTCACGGGCCCAGCTGCTCCGCGGCATGTGGGATCTTCCCGGACTGGGTCACGAACCCGTGTCCCCTGCATCGGCAGGCGGACTCCCAACCACTGCGCCACCAGGGAAGCCCGATTACTTGACTTTTTAGTGAAGAAAGCCCCTTCCTGAAATTTCAGCTCCCTTCTCTTTTTTTCCGGCTTCCTGGTTTTCCTGCAGATCAATCCACCTTGATCTGGGCTGTAACTTCCATCCTCTCCTCCCCTCCCTATGGGGATGAACATTTCATACACAGCGAGAGGTGCTTTAAATGTCATGGTGTGTCTGACCTGGATCTCAAAGGTCAGACACACACGTCTGTTAGAAACAGTTTTCCAAGGAATCATCAGATTCTAGAGTTGGAGTCCCAGTTTCATGTTCTTGGTACTTATTCATGTGTTCTTATTTTACATATTTTCTCAGTTTACTTCTAGCCACTGTATTCAGAAGAAAAATAAGAGATGTCAAAGTGGAGTGGCCTTGAGAAGATCAGAGAAGATAAGTCCTCTGCATCTCTGGATGTTTGGAGACTTTGTTTCTCTCCCTTTCTTGAGCTTCCTTATTTCCTTTTCATTTATCTACTAGTCAAAGCCCACACTCACTGTGCTGGTGGTGGAGACCTTACCCAAGGGGGCGATTAGGGATGCTACAGGTAAAAGGATGAAGAGGAAGGACGTGAAGGCAGAGTTCTGGGAATCTGGGCATGTGAAGGGTGAAACTGGGCGTCTGGGACAGAACCCAGGAAATCTCATGGAGCAGAAGACACAGATTTCCAAGAGAATGAAACCCTTGTTGCACAGAGTTAAATCCCCTGAGTGTGTTTGGGGGTGTGAGAGTGAGTGCGAGCAAGGTACTAGAATTCAATAGTACAAAAGAGCAGGGAAGACTGTCACCCGGAGAAACCAGGGGCCAGCAAAGTGAAAAGCCCCCAGACACAACTGTGTCGACTTGGAAAAAAAAAAGCAGAACCTAAAAGTTGAGAATTGTGTTTTATTTGGCAGACAAAACTGAGGACTTAAGCCTGGGACGCAGCATCTCAGATCACTCTGAGGGACTGCTCCAAAGAGTTAAGAGAGGGAGCCAGGATACACAGGAGTTTCTATAACAAAGACCAGGTAGTCGGAACATCAAAAGGTTACTGCTAATTAAGGAAGAACAGACATCTCAAGTTAAGGAATTTAGCGCTTTTCTGTGTATGGGAAGATGCAAGAGTCTGGGCTCACTGAAGTCATTCCTGTGACATGCACCTCAGCTATCTGGGGCCAGTATCCTGTGCTTTCCCATCCTAAGTCTCCTCAGGGGGCACTGCTGGGGGTGGCTGCAGCGGCTGACTGCTTTAGATGCTGGGCAGCCTGATTTCATCCTGAGTTCCCTCGGGGCTCACCGTCGGGAAGGCTGTCATGTGATGGCTTGATGGCTGCAACCTCCTTTGCTTACTGATATAGCAGGCAATAGATTTCATTCACAAACCAGACCAATGGACTTCTTATTGTTTATTCCTAATTATCATGAAGCCCCAATAACTCTTAGGTATAGTCTGTCAGATCTACCTTGTCACAGGTTTTACTTGTCTGCAATGGAACATTCTACACACGATTGGCTCCTGCGTGTGTTGAGAGGTGTGCAGAGTCTCCCAAACGTGTGGACCCCAGGGAAGATGTACTTTGCAGGTTCAGGGTCCAATGGCAAGAAGACCCCCAGACCTCTGCCCACACGTGCTATCCTCCTGGGCCTCCCTCTGGGAAGAGATGGGATGAAGAGAAGGGAAAGGCGGAGGTTGGGTGGGTGCACGGTGGAGGAGGCAAGCCCCCACATTCCCTCTTTTGACCCAACCTCCCAGACTTTCTGAAATGACTCTAGCCAGGTTATCCACAGGGCAAGGCTTAGCAAGAGCTGAAAGGACATTCTTGTTACACGTTCAATCTCTCCTCTCGGCTTTGGCTGCAACTCCATTCATCTGGGCTACTGTAGACTCAGAGACTTGTTATATAAATATAACGGGAGACAACAGGTTGGTATAAAAGGCTTTCTGACAAAGTACAAATGCTGGAATCAGCTCTACTCTATTTTAATGGGGAAATGAGAACTGAAGACACTGCTTGGACAGAAACGGGGAGAAAAGACAAGCTAGAGATTCTAGGGATCTCAGTTAAACTTCAGGGATTTAACTATTTTCTCTTCATCTGGACTGGCTTATTGAAGTTCAAGGCAAAAAGTGACATTAAAGTTCCGCTAGTTCAATACAGTCATTCCACAAGGGAGAATCGCTGCCCCCAGGGGTTTAACGCCTTGTCAAGGGTCATCAGGCTGGTCCATAGTGGAAGCGAGTCTAGGACTAGGTCTCCTGATTTCCAATCCTGACTTTTTTTAAATTGCAACAGGTTATTTCCAATGTCCACAAGGACAATGAAAACTGTGGGCCAGTTTCCCTGCCAAAGCTCCGTACAGAGAGTAACTTAGCAGAGATGAGAGGGTGGAGGGTAATGATTTGGGAAGCTTTAAACAAGGATTGGAGATCATCATCTGTCATCAGCTGTCTCCTACTTCTACCTTGCCCTGTGAATCCTACCCAGGATCCTGCATCTGCAACTCCGCAGGGGGCTTAATGGGACCTTATTTGCAAACTTTCAAGTTTTCATTGCTTTAATTCAGGTCTAAACTTGATTAATTCTAGTTGGATTTTAAAAAAAATTCTGATTTTGTATGAACAATTGTATTCTGCCTTGTCTTCCCCGTTCCTCTTTTTTCCAAGTTTCCTCTGTTAGGTTCCATTTTTCAAATTCAGATGGCGTCCATTGTTTTTGAACTTTTCCCAAGCCTTTTATCCTCCCCTATCTCTGTTGAGTTGCAGAGCCTCAAAACTTGACATAAAATGAACGGGGACCAGACTGCCATGGAAAGTGTGGAGAAGTTGCCCTTTCAGGTCAACATGTGTTCTTTGTTGGGTAATGGACACCGCTGAAGTGAGAACCCCGATATGGAAGGACCTCAGCAGTATTCTGTCATGTCATCTGTGGCAATTAGCGGTCTGTGCCTAAGTCTCTTCATCTAAGAATGGTAATAGCTGCAAATTTGATATTGAACTCACAGTGTTGTGAAAATAAAAAGTAGGTACTAAAACATGGTCATAGGTTTAAAAGTGCTGTACAGATATTAGATACTGTGTAACTGGACCCTGCATTTTCATTCTTTGAGAATCTCAAAGTTCTGCTGAAAAACAGGTAAATTTATATTTTATTTTAGAAAACAAGTTAATTTTTTCAAAAGAACTCATGTTCTTTAAAAATGAGATATCTACTCATTTCAGGCAGAGGAGAATGGTTCTTTTTTAGAATTCTCTAGTAATCCTGTGCTCCCTCAGAAAAGAATCACGTGTTGCAGTACTGGGTATTGCTCCGTGTCCCTCTGGATGCCGCAGCGTATCGAGTAAATTGGTAGAGTGTCATGGAATAGATACATGGCCGATTGGCTGGACTACAAATGAGAGGATAAACAAGCTGCTCTCAGTCTTCACTGGCCATTCCTTCCGGGAGCTCCCATTATGGGGCCATTTTAATGAGTCGCTCAAACCAGGGGACACGGTAGAGTAGGCAGCTGCAATTTGTGCCTCAGAAACATACCACTATTTTTAAATCGAAGTACAGTTGATTTACAACATTGTGTTAGTTTCAGGTGTACAGCAAAGTGATTCAGTTATATTTATATTCTTTTTCAGATTCTTTTCCATTATAGTTCTTTACAAGATTTTGAATATAGTCCCCTGTGGTATACAGTAGGTCCTTGTTATTTATCTATTTATATACAGTGGTGTATATCTGTTAATCCAAAACTCCTAATTTGTCTCTCCCTCCTATCTTTCCCCTTCTGTAACCATAAATTTGTTTTCTATATCTGTGAGTCTGATTCTGTTTTGTAATAAGTTCATTAATATATCTTTTTAAGATTGCAAATATAAGTGATATCATATGGTATTTGTCTTTGCCTGACTTACTTCACTTAGTATGGTAATCTCTAGGTCCATCCATGTTGCTGCAAATGGCATTATTTCATTATTTTTTATGGCTGAGTAATATTTCATTGTACATATATACCACATCTTCTTTATCCATTCATCTGTTGATGGACACTTAGGTTGCTTCCATGTCCTGGACATTATAAATAGTGCTGCTATGAACATGGCGGTGCATGTATCTTTTTGAATTAGAGTGTTTTTCTTTTCTGGATATATGAGGAGGAGTGGGATTGCTGGATCATATGGTAGTTCTATTTTTAGTTTTTAAGGAACCTCCATACTGTTCTCCATAGTGGCTGTACCAATTTACATTCCCACCAATAGTGTAGGAGGGTTCCCTTTTCTCCACACCCTCTCCAGCATTTATTATTTGTAGATGTTTTGATGATGGACATTCTGACTGGTAAAAACATACCACTTTTGGATCACCACACTCAAAAACATTTCCAGGTTGTATGGGGATCATGTGATTTCAGAGGTGATAGAATCCTCAGCTCACATCCAATCCACTTTCATTTTAAAGTGGGGAAGACTGAGGTGTGGAGAGACTCAGAGCCCCATGTAGACAACAGAGCCTGTTGTCCTGACACCTGAGCCCATTTCCTGAGCTCTGTTCTGCTGATTTAAGGAGATGGTTGTAGCCTCTAGTCTGGGGATACAGGAAGATGATCCAGAGCAGTGGCTCTTAACCAGGGGATTGTTCACCTTCAGCGGATATCTGGTAACGTCTGAAGACATTTTATTTGTCATGATTGGATGGGGGAGTTAGTGATTCAGGGCCAGGGATGCTGCTCAACATCCTACAAGGCACCGGACAGCCCCACAACAAAGCATTATCCAGCTCAGAGTGCCAGTAGTGCTGAGGTTGAGAAACCCTTTTCTAGAGAAGTTAACTTTGGAGCTGGGAATACTTGGATTCAAACCCTGGATCTGCTATTCTCTATCTTTCGGGGGAGGTTAATCAACCTCCCTGTGCCTTGGGTTCCTCATCTGTAAAATGGGCATCCTGATAGTGCCCATTGCATAGGATTGTCACGAGGGTTAAATAAGATGCTGCATGTAAAATACAGGGAGTCACACACAGTTGGCGCTCAATAAATGGTACCTACTGATGTTATTACACCTGCAAAACTAAATTGTCAGACTTAGATAACTACATGCATATGAGTAAAATCTAGTAAGGCTTTTGTGGTGCCCTTTAAGGCATTACAGTTTGGTAGGGCACATGGACCCCTCAGTTCTTCCTCCAGGACCCTAAGGATCCTGGAATGTTGTCTCAATTGCATATTAAGAAATAGTGATACTGACATATACTGAGAGCTTATTCTGTGACAGGGCTTCTTCTAATCCCATCATAGGTATTAGCTCAGTTAACCTACATAACAGTTTCATCAAGCAGGCACAGCTTGAGACTTAAAGAGCTTCCTTAATCCGAACAGCATGTATTTCTTTAAAAATGCAAAGTTCTTAGCCAATATCTTTAAAAATATTGTATCCCTCCCATTTTCCCTATTTCTCCTTCTGAAACGATATTTTAGACATATGTTGGATCTTCTCATTTTATGCTATGTGATTCCTATGCATGCACACACAGGTATATGTACACATATATAGTTTTTTTTGTTTTGTTTTGTTTTACATCTTAATTGGAGTATAATTGCTTTATAATCGTGTGTTAGTTTCTGCTTTAAAACAAAGTGAATCAGTTATACATATACATATGTTCCCATATCTCTTCCCTCTTGCATCTCCCCCTCTCCCACCCTCCCTATCCCACCCTTCTACGTGGTCACAAAGAACCGAACTGATCTGCCTGTGCTATGTGGCTGCTTCTCACTATCTATTTTACGTTTGGTAGTGTATATATGTCCATGCCACTCTCTCACTTTGTCACAGCTTACACTTCCCCCTCCCCATATCCTCAAGTCCATTCTCTAGTAGGTCTGTGTCTTTATTCCTGTCCTGCCCCTAGGTTCTTCAGAACCATTTTTGTTTGTTTGTTTTTTTAGATTCCATATATATGTGTTAGCATACAGTATTTGTTTTTCTCTTTCTGACTTACTTCACTCTGTATGACAGTCTCTGGGTCCATCCACCTCACTATAAATAACTCAATTTCGTTTCTTTTTATGGTTGAGTAATATTCCATTGTATATATGTACCACACCTTCTTTATCCATTCATCTGATGATGGACACTTAGGTTGTTTCCTTCTCCTGGCTATTGTAAATAGAGCTGCAATGAACATTTTGGTACATGACTCTTTTTGAATTACGGTTTTCTCAGGGTATATGCCCAGTAGTGGGATTGCTGGGTCATATGGTAGTTCTCTTTGTAGTTTTTTAAGGAACCTCCATACTGTGCTCCATAGTGGCTGTACCAATTCACATTCCCACCAGCAATGCAAGAGTGTTCACTTTTCTCCACACTCTCTCCAGCGTTTATTGTTTGTAGATTTTTTGATGATGGCCATTCTGACTGGTGTGAGATGATATCTCATTGTAGTTTTGATTTGCATTTCTCTAATGATTAATGATGAAAAGCATTTCTTCATGTGTCTGTTGGCAGTCTGTATATCTTCTTTGGACAAATGTCTATTTAGGTCTTCTGCCCATTTTTGGATTGGGTTGTTTGTTTTTTGTTATTGAGCTGCATGAGCTGCTTGTAAATGTTGGAGATTAATCCTTTGTCAGTTTCTTCATTTGCAAATATTTTCTCCCATTCTGAGGGTTGTCTTTTGGTCTTGTTTATAGTTTTCTTTGCTGTGCAAAAGCTTTGAAGTTTCATTAGGTTCCATTTGTTTATTTTTGTTTTTATTTCCATTTCTCTAGGAAGTGGGTCAAAAAGGATCTTGCTGTGATTTATGTCATAGAGTGTTCTGTCTATGCTTTCCTCTAAGAGTTTGATAGTTTCTGGCCTTACATTGAGGTCATTAATCCATTTTGAGCTTATTTTTGTGTACGGTGTTAGGGAGTGTTCTAATCTCATACTCATAAATGTACCTGTCCAGTTTTCCCAGCACCACTTATTGAAGAGGCTGTCCTTTCTCCACTGTACATTCCTGCCTCCTTTATCAAAGATAAGGTGACCATATGTGCATGGGTTTATCTCTGGGCTTTCTACCCTGTTCCATTGATCTATCTTTCTGTTTTTGTGCCAGTACCATACTGTCTTGATTACTGTAGCTTTGTAGTATAGTCTCAAGTCAGGGAGCCTGATTCCTCCAGCTCCATTTTTCATTCTCAAGATTGCTTTGGCTATTCGGGGTCTTTTCTGTTTCCATACAAATTGTGAAATTTTTTGTTCTAGTTCTGTGAAAAATGCCAGTGGTAGTTTGATAGGGATTGCATTGAATCTGTAGATTGCTTTGGGTAGTAGAGTCATTTTCACAATGTTGATTCTTCCAATCCAAGAACATGGTATATCTCTCCATCTATTTGTATCATCTTTAATTTCTTTCATCAGTGTCTTATAATTTTCTGCATACAGGTCTTTTGTCTCCTTAGTAGGTTTATTCCTAGATATTTTATTCTTTTTGCTGCAATGGTAAATGGGAGTGTTTTCTTGATTTCACTTTCAGATTTTTCATCATTAGTGTTAGGAATGCCAGAGATTTCTGTGCATTAATTTTGTATCCTGCTACTTTACCAAATTCATTGATTAGCTCTAGTAGTTTTCTGGTAGCATCTTTAGGATTCTCTATGTATAATATCATGTCATCTGCAAACAGTGACAGCTTTATTTCTTCTTTTCTGATTTGGATTCCTTTTATTTCCTTTTCTTCTCTGATTGCTGTGGCTAAAACTTCCAAAACTATGTTGTATAAGAGTGGTGAGAGTGGACAACCTTGTCTTGTTCCTGATCTTAGTGCAAATGGTTTCAGTTTTTCACCATTGAGGATGATGTTTGCTGTGGGTTTGTCATATATGGCCTTTGTTATGTTGAGGAAAGTTCCCTCTATGCCCACTTTCTGGAGGGTTTTTATCATAAAGGGTGCTGAATTTTGTCGAAAGCTTTCTCTGCATCAATTGAGATGACCATATGGTTTTTCTTCTCCAATTTTTAATATGGTGTATCACAATGATTGATTTGTGCATATTGAAGAATCCTTGCATTCCTGGGATCAACCCCACTTGATCATGGAGTATAATCCTTTTAATGTGCTGTTGGATTCTGTTTGCTAGTATTATGTTGAGGATTTTTGCATCTATGTTCATCAGTGATATTGCCCTGTAGTTTTCTTTCTTTGTGACATCCTTGCCTGGTTTTGGTATCAGGGTGATGGTGGCCTCATAGAATGAGTTTGGGAGTGTTCCTCCCTCTGCTATATTTTGGAAGAGTTTGAGAAGGATAGGTGTGAACTGTTCTCTAAATGTGTGATAGAATTTGCCTGTGAAGCCATCTGGTCTTGGGCTTTTGTTTGTTGGAAGATTTTTAATCACAGTTTCACTTTCAGTGCTTGTGATTGGTTTGTTCATATTTTCTATTTCTTCCTGATTCAGCCTTGGCACGTTGTGCATTTCTAAGAATTTGTCCATTTCTTCCAGGTTGTCCATTTTATTGGCATAGAGTTGCTTGTGGTAATCTCTCATGATCTTTTGTATTTCTGCAGTGTCAGTTGTTACTTCTCCTTTTTCATTTCTAATTCTATTGATTTGAGTCTTCTCCCTTTTTTTCTTGATGAGTCTGGCTAATGGTTTATCAATTTTGTTTATCTTTTCAAAGAACCAGATTTTGATTTTATTGATCTTTGCTATCATTTCCTTCATTTCTTTTTCATTTATTTCTGATCTGATCTTTATGATTTCTTCCTTCTGCTGACTTTAGGATTTTTTGTTCTTCTTTCTCTAATTGCTTTAGGTGCAAGGTTAGGTTGTTTATTCAAGATGTTTCCTGTTTCTTAAGGTAGGATTGTATTGCTGTAAACTTCCCTCTTAGGACTGTTTTTGCTGCATCCCATAGGTTTTGGCTCATCGTGTCTCCATTGTCATTTGTTTCTAGGTATTTTTTTATTTACTCTTTGATTTCCTCAGTGATCACTTCGTTATTAAGTAGTGTATTGTTTAGCCTCCATTTGTTTGTATTTTTTTACAGATCTCTTCCTGTAATTGATATCTAGTCTCATAGCATTGTAGTTGGAAAAGATACTTGATACAATTTCAATTTTCTTAAATTTACCAAGGCTTGATTTGTGACCCAAGATATGATCTATCCTGGAGAACATTCCATGAGCACTTGAGAAAAATGTGTATTCTGTTGTTTTTGGATGGAATGTCCTATAAATATCAATTAAGTCCATCTTGTTTAATGTATCATTTAAAGCTTGTGTTTCCTTATTTATTTTCATTTTGGATGATCTGTCCATTGGTGAAAGTGGGGTGTTAAAGTCCCCTACTATGAATGTGTTACTGTCGATTTCCCTTTTTATGGCTGTTAGTATTTGCCTTCTGTATTGAGGTGCTCCTATGTTGGGTGCATAAATATTTATAATTGTTATATCTTCTTCTTGGATCGATCCCTTGATCATTATGTAGTGTCCTTCTTTGTCTCTTCTAATAGTCTTTATTTTAAAGTCTATTTTGTCTGATATGAGAATTGCTACTCCAGCTTTCTTTTGGTTTCCATTTGCATGGAATATCTTTATCCATCCCCTCACTTTCAGTCTGTATGTGTCTCTAGGTCTGAAGTGGGTCTCTTGTAGACAGCATATATATGGGTCTTGTTTTTGTATCCATTCAGCCAGTTTGTGTCTCTTGGTGGGAGCATTTAATCCATTTACATTTAAGGTAATTATCGATATGTATGTTCCTATTACCATTTTCATAATTGTTTTGGGTTTGTTATTATAGGTCTTTTCCTTCTCTTGTGTTTCTTGCCTAGAGAAGATCGTTTAACGTTTGTTGTAAAGCTGGTTTGGTGGTGCTGAATTCTCTCAGCTTTTTCTTATCTGTAAAGGTTTTAATTTCTCCATCAAATCTGAATGAGATCCTTGCTGCGTAGAGTAATCTTGGTTGTAGGTTTTTGTCCTTCATCACTTTAAATATGTCCTGCAAGTCCCTTCTGGCTTGCAGAGTTTCTGCTTAAAGATCAGCTGTTAACCTTATGGGGATTCCCTTGTGTGTTATTTGTTGTTTTTCCCTTGCTTCTTTTAACATGTTTCCTTTGTATTTAATATTTGACAGTTTGATTAATATGTGTCTTGGCATGTTTCTCCTTGGATTTATCCTGTATGGGATTCTCTGTGCTTCCTGGACTTGATTAACTATTTCCTTTCCCATATTAGGGAAGTTTTCAACTATAATCTCTTCAAATATTTTCTCAGTCCCTTTCTTTTTCTCTTCTTCTTCTTCTGGAACCCCTATTATTCGAATATTGGTGTGTTTAATGTTGTCCCAGAGGTCTCTAAGACTGTCCTCCGTTCTTTTCATTCTTTTTTCTTTATTCTGCTCTGCAGTAGTTATTTCCACTATTTTATCTTCCAGGTCACTTATCCGTTCTTCTGCCTCAGTTATTCTGCTATTCATCCCTTCCAGAGTATTTTTAATTTCATTTATTGTGTTGTTCATCATTGCTTGTTTCATCTTTAGTTCTTCTAGGTCCTTGTTAAATGTTTCTTGCATTTTCTTTATTCTATTTCCAAGATTTTGGATCATCTTTACTATCATTATTCTGAATTCTTTTTCAGGTAGACTGCCTATTTCCTCTTCACTTGTTAGGTCTGGTGGGTTTTTATCTTGCTCCTTCATCTGCTATGTGTTTTTCTGTCTTCTCATTTTGCTTATCTTACTGTGTTTGGGGTTTCCTTTTTGCAAGCTGCAGGTTCGTAGTTCCCATTGTTTTTGGTGTCAGTCCCTAGTGGCCAAAGTTGGTTCAGTGGGTTGTGTAGGCTTCCTGGTGGAGTGGACTAGTGCCTGTGTTCGGATGGATGAGGCTGGATCTTGTGTTTCTCGTGGGCAGGTTCACGTCTGGTGGTGTGTTTTGGGGTGTCTGTGGCCTTATTATGATTTTAGGCAGCCTCTCTGCTAATGGGTGGGGTTGTGTTCTTGTCTTGCTAGTTGTTTGGCATAGGGTGTCCAGCACTGTAGATTGCTGGTTGTTGAGTGAAGCTGGGTGTTGGTGTTGAGAGGGAGATCTCTGGGAGATTTTTGCCATTTGATATTACGTGGAGCTGGGAGGTCTCTTGTGGACCAGTGTCCTGAAGTTGGCTCTCCCAGCTCAGAGGCACAGCACTGAGTGCTGGCTGTAGCACCAAGAGCCTTTCATCCACAGAGCTCAGAATAAAAGGGAGAAAAAGTAGAAAGAAAGAAAGAAAGAAAGAAAGAAAGAAAGAAAGAAAGGGGATAAAAGAAAATAAAATAAAGTAAGGCAAAATAAAATAAAGTTATTAAAATAAAAAAATAATTATTGAGAAAAAAACTTTTTAAAAAAATTAAAAACAAAAAACAGATGGATAGAATCCTAGGACAAATGGAGAAAGCAAAGCTATACAGACAAAATCTCACACAGAAGCATACACATACACACTCACAAAAAGAGGAAAAGGGGAAAAAATAAATCTTGCTCTTAAAGTCCACCTCCTCAATTTGGGGTGATTCGTTGTCTATTCATGTATTCCACAGATGCAGAGTACATCAAGTTGATTGTGGAGATTTAATCCGCTGCTCCTGAGGCTGCTGGGAGAGATTTCCCTTTCTCTTCTTTGTTCTCACAACTCCCAGGGGCTCAGCTTTGGATTTGGCCCCGCCTCTGTGTGTAGGTCGCCGGAGGGCGTCTGTTCTTCGCTCAGACAGGACGGGGTTAAAGGAGCCGCTGATTTGGGGGCTCTGGCTCACTCAGGCCAGGGGGAGGGAGGGGCACGGAGTGCGGGGTGAACCTGCAGTGGCAGAGGCTGGCGTGACGTTGCACCAGCCTGAGGCGTGCCATGCATTCTCCCGGGGGAGTTGTCCCTGGATCCCGGGAACCTGGCAGTGGCGGGCCGCACAGGCTCCCAGGAAGGGGGGTGTGGATGGTGACCTGTGCTCACACACAGGCTTCTTGGTGGCGGCAGCAGCAGCCTTAGCGTCTCCTGCCCGTCTCTGTGGTCCGTGCTTTTAGCCGCGGCTCACGCCCGTCTCTGGAGCTCCTTTAAGCAGCGCTCTTAATCCCCTCTCCTTGTGCACCAGGAAACAAAGAGGGAAGAAAAAGTCTCTTGCCTCTTCGGCAGCTCCAGACCTTTTCCCGGACTCCCTCACGGCTAGCCGTGGTGCACTAACCCCTTAAGGCTGTGTTCACGCTGCCAACCCCAGTCCTCTCCCTGCGCTCCGACGGAAGCCCGAGCCTCAGCTCCCAGCCCCGCCTGCCCCGGCGGGTGAGTAGACAAGCCTCTCGGGCTGGTGAGTGCCGGTTGGCACCGATCCTCTGTGCGGGAATCTCTTCGCTTTGCCCTCTGCACCCCTGTTGCTATGCTCTCCTCCACGGCTCCGAAGCTCCCCCTCTCTGCCACCCGCAGTCTCTGCCAGTGGAGGGGCTCCTAGTATGTGGAAACCTTTCCTCCTTCCCAGCTCCCTCCCGCTGGTGCAGGTCCCATCCCTATTCTTTTGTCTTTGTTTTTTCTTTTTTTCTTTTGCCCTACCAAGGTACGTGAGGAGTTTCTTGCTTTTTGGGAGGTCTGAGGTCTTCTGCCAGCATTCAGTAGGTGTTCTGTAGGAGTTGTTCCACATGTAGATGTATTTCTGACGTATCCATGGGGAGGAAGGTGATCTCTGCATCTTACTCTTCCGGCGTCTTCTACATATATAGTTTTAACTTTATTTTTGTTGAAGTAATACATATGTAATGCTTAAAAGTCAAATGGTTCTAAAAGACTTATGACCAGATAGAATAGTCCCTGGCTCACACTGGATTCCAACTCCCAGACACAACTGTTTTCAACTCTTTTGTTTGCTTCTTCTGACATTCACCTCTGTATTACTACAACATGCTGATGTTATTATTGATTTTTCAGATTTGGATATCATCTACTGATTTTTTACTACAGAAGATGAGGAATTAGCTCTCATTTACACCTTCTTTGTCATCACTCCCCTTTCTTCCATTATCTTTCAACCTCATCATGGAAAATTTTCTTTTTACCATCATATTTTTATTTTCCAAGAGATTATTTTTGTTCTTCAGTTGTTCCTTTTTAAATTGTCTCCTGTTTTTGTTTAATGTATGTGCTGTCTTCTCTTATAACTCTGAAGATATTATACTTTTTTTTTGCTTCTTTTTTCTGTTTCTTCTAAGTATTGCCTATGTTTCCTCAGAGCCTCTTTACTTTTCTTTTCACTTCTTTCTTTTCTTTTTCTTTTCAGTACATAGAGCTTCCAGTGAACTTTATTTTTTTTTTATTTTTGGCTGCGTCAGGTCTTAGTTGTGGTACTCAGGTTCTATCGATGTGGTGCGGACTCTTCATTGTGGTGCGCAGGCTTCTCTCTAGTGGTGGCACTCAGGCTTCTCTCTCTAGTTGTGGTGCACGGGTTCCAGAGCTCATGGGCTCTGTAGTTTGCAGCCTGCGGGCTCTCTCATTGAGGTACACGAGTTCAGTAATTGTGGCCAGTGGGCTTAGTTGCCCTGTAGCATGTGGGATCTTAGTTCCCCAACCAGGGATTGCACCCACGTCCCCTGCATTGGAAGACAGACCACTAGACCACTGGACCACTAGGAAAGTCCCCCAATCAACTTATTAATCCTCACTCTTAATATGAAGCTAGCTAAAAAATTACCAGGCATTGGAGGAAAGTATTTTATATTAAAAATAGATGTTTTCTTTGGAGCTGTTCGGTCTCCCAAAGGGGATGTCCTGCACTTGACTGTCTGAGGGGTAGACAGTGGCTGCCGATGTTCTCAAACTCAAATGCAGAAAGTGTCCAGGGCTCATCTTGCAATTTGCAGAATTTTGCTGACTCGTCAGTTTTTAGCGTGGTCCTTGTCTATGATAGAGGTGAATTTTGCTGAGTCCAGAGTCTGTCTAGCTCAACTTCTCCTCAGAGTTTTCTGCTACAGAATGAGAGGGGAACTGGTCCCAACCTTTTCTCATTCAGTCTTTCAGCCAGTTCTGTTTGGAGTTCTACATGCACCCCTGCCCTCAGAGGTACCAGATCTTTGCAGCATGAATCAGCCTGCTTTCCAGCCTTGCCATTTTAGGTTTGCCAGTTTAGGTTTTAGCTTTTTCTGGGCTAAATGTTAACTACTAACATTTTATTACCGCACTGCTCTCCCATTCTGTCTGTGCTTTGAGTTTCCGCTTTCTTTCTTTTTTTTTTTTTTTTTTGGCTGCACCTTGTGGCATGTGGGATCTTAACTCCTTGATCAGGGATCAAACCCATGTCCCCTCCAGTGGAAGTGCTGAGTCTTAACCACTGAACCGCCACGGAAGTTCCTCTGCATTCTTTTTACCACCACCACTTTAGGGGAAATTTCATGAAGGAGGGTGATAAATGTTTATATTGAAGGTGCCATGTTTAACTAGGAACCCCCTTTAAGGAATAACTCTTTGTCTCTCTCTGTGCTACATTCTGGATAATTTGTTTAGATCTAGAGCTTTCAGTTGGCTAATCTGTTTTGTCTAATCTGCTTCAGTTTTGTCTAATCTGCTATTTTACCTGACCACTGAGTTTTAAGTTTTAATTGACATGTTTTTCTCCTCTAGATGTCCTATTTTAACTGTTAGAAAAATCTGCCTCTTTTTCCTCATGTTTTCTTGTTCTTTCATTATGATTATTTTTTGATCTTTGTTATTCTTTTTAACAGATGAATTTAAAATCTCTTAAAGATTCTTCTAACCTCTCAAGCCCTTGACTGGGCTACTTCTGTTTTCTTTCTTTTCTTTCTTCTGTTTTGGTGATCATTGAATCCCATTATGGTGAACCATTTCCTCTTCGGTTTTTTAATTTTGATAATGAGCTCATCTTTAGTGGAGATTTCTTTCTTTCTGTAGGAAGCCCATATGCCCTGAGTTATATAAACGTCTCTACAGAGGGTTTTTGCATCTGCTTCTGCTGGGAACCACAGGGGTTCACTTACCTGGGATTTTTTGTTGTTATTTGTTGAGATCCCTGTATTATGTGGATAGCATAAATTCATACTCCACGTCTATGTTGTGTACAAAATTACTGTTTTGATATCTCATAGGAGACGTTAATATTGTTTTCCATACAGATCCCCAGGCAGAGAGAAGTCTCTTCCACCTTCTTGGGCCAGTAGGAAGATAGTCCTTTTTGCTGTTTGTGCTGGTTATTCAGCTGCGGGATCTCAGCCTTCGCCCTGCTCCTTCTACACTATATTTTCTGATGCCAGGGCTGGGATTCTGCAAATCATATTTCCCTTCTGCCATCTTCCTCTCTTTCAGCTTTTGCCAATAAGGGGCTCAGAGTGAGAGTGGGAGGCAGAAGGAGAGAGAATAGACTTCCTGTTTGCTCACTACTCCTGAAGCATCACCTTGGCAATGGTTCATCATCCCAGTGATGGCAGTGGTTCTAGCTTCTAGCTTCTTCTCACACCACCAGTGTCAGCATTACCCCAAGAAACACCAATACCAGCTGGGTTGCACACCTTAGAGCTCTGAATCTTAGGTCTGCACGATCTCTCCTCCAAAGTTCTACATTCTAATAACTCACTCCTGGACAAGAACATATGGGTCCAGATCAATAACCATGTGTTAAACAGCTTCTAAGATGGTTCCCAACCATCTCTGTCTCCTGGTCTTCATAGCCTTGTGTAAATCCCACCCCTTGAGCATGACCTGAACCTAATAAACAGACAGAATGTAGCAAAAATGATGGGATGCCTCTTCTGAGGTTGGTTACAAAAGGTTCTGGCTTTCATTATGCCTACCCTCTCTCACTGTTTTGTTTGCTTGGTCTGATGGGAGCTTGTTGCCATGTTGCGAGCTGCCCTATAGGGAGACTCAGTGGCGAGGATCTGAGAGAGACCTCTGACCAGTATTCAGCAATGAACTGAGGCCTTCAGGCCAACAGCTTGTGAGGAATGAAATATTCCCAACAGCCACATGAGTGAGCTTGGAAGCAAACCCACCCCTGGTTGACACCCTGATTTCAGCCTGGTCTTTCAGACCCTGAGTCTGAGGGCCCTGCTAAGCCACATTCAGTTTCCTGACCTACAGAAACTGTGAGATAATAAATGTTTGTTGTTTTAAGCTGAGAGGCTTTGGGGTAATTAGTTACACAGCCATATATAACTAATCCTACTCCATTTCGAATAACAGAATGACTTTATGATGGAGACAGAAGGTCTACAAAGGTGTTGGGTTTATGTAGGGCTAGCAATTTCAGCTACTTCTAGCTCCCCAGGGTCTAAGACCCCACCAGTGTCTCCCCACATGGGCATTAAAACTCTGGCCCTCAGCTGGTAGGGCCCTTGTCCAAACCTGCATTTCTTTGTGTAAGTGCCCTAACAGTTTCTTGCAGCACCAGAAAATTTCCCTTACGTTTGAACTTGACTATGTACTTTTAAAACATTTTGTAATATTTACCCAGGGTTTCTCTGCTTTTGAGGAAGAAATGGACGTCCCCAGGTCTCTCCAATGCCAGAAATCCAACGTCAAGCAGAAGACTCTGGATATTCATACATAAAATCAGGAAGTCTCTGTATTTTAATTCTCAATATTTAAACAGATTGGTCTTTACCAGTTGTTAAAACACAAACTCTAATTCATAATATGAATGATCTCTCAGGATGAATGCCATTAGGGCAATCTGGTAGTTTAATTGCTTGCTCCCTGATGACTTATGACTTGGAACAGGTAGGAAAGTAGGGTATCAAAACAAATACTTGAAGGCCAAGGATAAAAATATGTTAATAATTAGTAACAGCTAGAAGCAAAGTTAATTCTCAGTGGGCCCATAATGCCGGCTATTTAATGCAAATGAACAAATGGTATTTTAATGTAAAGGAATTGAAAGCTAATATTCTAAGTTTCCAAATAAGATCAATAATTCAACAAACAATAATGTTTTGGAGGAAGGAATTTAGAACTAGAGCAATAACTTTAATTCGGAGATAAGTGAAATGCTATGTGAAGTTTATATTTGTGGATCCCGAATTAGACCAAATTAGAGTTAGGTGCACATACATTGGAAGGAAGGGCTCATAAAGATGAAAAGTGCAAGCCATAGCTGATCACAAAGTGATAATATTGGTCTTAGAACACTGGATCATGAAGCAATCTTTTATTTCTTTGAAGGATTATGAGAGGTAATTCTGAATTAAAATGGTGTTGTTTTGGGAGTTCCCTGGTTGTTCAGTGGTTAGGACTCAGCGCTTTCAATGCCGGGGCCCCGGGTTCAATCCCTGGTCAGGGAACTGCAATCCTGCAAGCCATGCGACTCAGCCAAAAACAAAAAATTTATTTTAAATAAAAACTAAATAAAATGGTGTTGTTTTGAATGATTAGATCTTGTGTTTTAGATAAAAGTTTAATAAATGAACAGTGAAACAGCATTCCAATTTCTGGTATTGGGTTGCTCTGGATGCATCATTTTGACTTTAAGTATAAAAACACACCCCTGTGTTCAGACTGTATCCTCACTGTGGCCAGGAGTGACAGCATTTTGTGCCTGCTTTGTACAGGATGCTGAAAAAACACCACTCTAACCTGGTAACTTCCATGTGTATAGTACCTTGCAGTCAACAAATGTTTCCCACACTTTCTCTCATTTGATCCTTTAAACAAGCTTGTATGGTAGGTATTCTTAGCCTCATTTGACAGGTGAGGGAATTGAGAAATTATGATTTGCCTGGGGTCGTGCAACTTGCAAATGCAGAATTTTCCCCTGGACCTCAAGCACATCACCATGTCCAGAGCGATTTCTATTGCCCTCCACACTCAGCTCCTTCAGGTGTGTCTGTATTTTTAACTCCATAATGCCTGGCAAAGTCAGATGAGCAGTCTCTTCATTCTGCAGTGGTTTTTGTTGTTGTTGCTGTTTTGGTATTTTTTTTATTTTACTGAAGTATAGTTGATTTACAATGTTGCATTAGTTTAAGGTGTACAGCACAGTGATTCAGTTATACAGGTATATCTTTTCCATTATAGGTTATTATAAGATATTGAGTAGAGTTCCCTGTGCTATATAGTAGGTCCTTGTTGGTTACCTATTTTATATATAGTAGTGTGTGTATGTTAATCCCAAACTCCTAATTTACCTGCCACCACACACACACACACACACACACACTCACACACACAACGTTTTAAAGTGTGTTGGATCCTCTGGCAGTTCTAGCATCTGTTTGTAGTGTTTTATTTTGAATTTGTTCTTTATCAGACAGAATTCTAATGCAATTTCAATGACAGTGGACTGTAAACACCTTCTTCTGTGGCAGGCTCTGTACTCTTCTGATCTGGGTATTATTTTTTCACTCCAATTTAAAAAAGAAAACACTTCTCTTGATGTATACCATGGTACAGAAAAATTCCACCCGGTAAATGTTCAACAATGAAACACATCCATATATTCAGTGTTCTGAGCAAGAAACAAAGTTTCCAACACTCCAGAAACCCCTCATGTCCCCTTTCAGTCACCACTCCCTCCAAGGGTAATTCCTGGGCTGACTTCTAATGGCATACATGGGCCTTGCCTGTTTTCATGCTTCTTATACATGAAGTCTCTTGTGTTCATTTGCTCAAAAATATGTTTGGGCGGCTCATCCATGTTGTAGAATGCAGTAGTAGGGTGTTCATTTTCAGTGCTGCACAATATTCCACTGTGTGGGATTTGTTATCTTATTATAATACTGTTATGATTATATATAAAATACTATATTTAATAGAGCATACCTTATTACAATGTTATTATATATAAAATAATATATTGTAATAGACTAGACAACTAATAGAATAAGCAAATATTCTGGAATAGCTCTATTTATCTATTCTACAGTTGACGGGCATTTGGGTGGTTTCCAGTTTGGGACTATTACTAATAGGCCCTCTGTGGACATTCTAGAACAGCTTTTATGATGCATATAGGTACACAGTTTGGGGGGGGAAATATGACTTAATTTTTGGATGATTTTTTTTATATTCTTCCACTGGCAGAAGATAAAATATATAAAGAGTATAATTTTCCATTTATATATTTTATGCTGATAACCTAAATCATAACTTATGGAAAGTCAAGACCTCTGATAGCAAACATACCTCATTCACTTAGGCTTCATCAGTTTAAAATTTGTAATCATTTAGACTGGAACTCAAATTATATTTCTTTCATTTAGCAAACACTTTCTTTAAAGCTAATGTCGATATTTCAATACAAGGGGCCAATTTCAAATTCAAGATCCAGTCACCAAACATTTTAGGCACTACATTTACATGTATAACTCATAAGGTAATTGCAAGTGGATCTTATCTATAGATGAAAACAAGGTATCCCAGGAAATGTATTTTGCAATAATAAGCTTTGTTGGTAGGTCTGAGTTGGTGATACTTTAATATAACAGACAATTTCTTTTACAAGTAATACTACATTCTGTCATTTCAAATGATTGGATTTAGATGTGGCACTGTCCTAGATGAATGGCTCTAGTGCACATATAAGCACAGAACACTTATCGGCATGTAGAACCGTTCCCCCAATTAATCAAGAAGGACACAGGTAATAAGGTAGTTCTAATCATGTTTAAATATTCATTGAGAGTTTGTGCCTAGAAGTCATGGCGCAAACTGTAAAGCATTCTGCCTGAGACTGTTATTAGTGACGGTTATATTCAGGTCCTCTCCCCTCCCTCCACCTCCTTCTTTCCTAAATGCTTCTTCTGCAGAGTAACAAACACGGAGTTGGGTCATTTCTAACCATTCTCACTAAAACCCTCTTCTGGTTTTTGCCTTTCTTTATTATCCATCCTCTTGACTTAGCAGAATCCTTTTCAGAGTAAGCCAGGCTCTCAATACTCCCACCACCTCCTAAGAATAAAGCTTTTCTCCATCTGCTAAACATGAATTGGGAGATGTGCTTATTGGGAAAAGTATCTGGGGCCCTGGGAGGACAGGAGAGGAGCATTAAAGCTGCTCTGAGGGGGAACTGGAGGGGACTTGGGAGGGGAGGGCACCAGGGAAGATGTTTCCAGATGGCATGACCTTTAGACCAAGAATCTGAACGGTGGGTATGTGTAGGGACGTGGTGGGGTATGAATTAGCCAGTGTGTTGGGGGAAGAAGGAGCTGTGTTTAGGACACTTGAGATGAACCAGGTAATGATTCTCTCCATTGGCTGCATGCTGGAACACCCTGGTATAGCAGTTATCTCTTGCCCCAGTGATGCTGTGCACCAAGTAACCACACAACCACAGTGGTGCACAGCACCTCGTGTTTGTTGCCTGTGCGTCTGAGGTGGTTGGAGAGACAATTCTGTGAGATGTGATTTAGTAAAGTTAACCGTATTCTTACAAACCCATGTGCACAGCCAGGGACTGCAAACCCTGCAGGAAGCACAGCGGGGGAGACGGCTGGCTCTGGACGCACACACCTGAGGGCAAAAAGCCTGGCTCCCACATCCAAGATGCGTGGTATTGGGTGGGGTATTTGTACACTTCATCTGTAAAATGGGAATAGCAATCATGCCCACTTTGTAGCATTGTTCTGAAGGTTAGATCAAGATAATGTATGAAGAAGCTGGGCCCAGAGTTTGGCCCATAGCTAGCACTTAGTAAGTGGTGGTCTGTATTAGATGTCAAGTTGGAGAGTGAAACTATTCACTGCTCTTTATTAAGTTTTCCTCTGTAAGTTCTTTAGAGAATTGGTCATTTAGAGCAATACCAATAACATTCATATAGTGTATTAAAATTCACCAAGTGCCTTCATACACCTTCTTTGATCAACGTAATAATCTGGGTGGTAAATAAGGATAAGAAAATTGAGGTTCTGAAATGTTGAAAGTTTCACACAAGGTTCTTCAGCTAATATAGCTCCCAGATGGAATCTCCTGGCTGGATTATAATCGTGCTCCAGATGTTCCAGCTGGCGGTTTCAAGAGTGAGGCTCCAGAAATGCACGTGCTGACTTTCCCTTCAAAATTCTCCACAAGAAAGTGTGGGGTGTAGCAAGAGACAAGCTAGGCTCACACCCTGACTGCCACCAGGAGTTCTGGAGGCTCAAAGGAGATAATACATGGAGAGTATTTCTCCCTTGGAATGTTCCGTGTATATTCATTGTAAAAATGTAGTCCTATTTTGTTTAGCAGAGTCTTAGCCGATCGGTATGATATGGCTTACATCACAACTTTTCTTCAAGTTCTGCAAAGAAAAATTGAAGTTTCCTATGTAAAGAAAGGTAGACATTTTTTAATGAAATAAGTCAACAAACATTTTAAAGGAGTAGTTTTTCTGATTCAAAGTGTCCTTGCTTGGTCTTCCCTGGTGGCTCAGTGGTTGAGAGTCTGCCTGCCGATGCAGGGGACACGGGTTCGTGCCCCAGTCCGGGAAGATCCCACATGCCACGGAGCGGCTGGGCCCGTGAGCCATGGCCGCTGAGCCTGCGTGTCCGGAGCCTGTGCTCCGTAGCGGGAGAGGCCACAACAGTGAGAGGCCCGTGAACTGTAAAAAAAAAAAAAAAAAGTGTCCTTGCTTAACTCTGACAAGTGTTCATCACAGTAATTGCACTTCATGCCATTTTGGGCTGGGGTCAGGGTAGAGTCAGTTAAAGATTCACATTTTAATAGAAGATTTATTTTATTTCTCGAATTACTGAGAGTGAGAGAGCATGTGTATCCCTTCCGCATCTCTGAATTCTAACCTCCCTGCTGGTGGAAGCCCCCGTCCTGCCAGCTCTGTCTCACCTTCTCCATTCACCAGAGCCAGTAGGGGTCTTTTCTTCCTACCAATGCCTTTAATTTCCTAGTAGAACTGCACTTGTGGCACTTAACTGCTAGCACGAGGCCACCAGCATGCATTGTATTTGTAGGCAATTACAGTTTACAGCAGCCATCTTGCATTGGGTACTTACTTTGTGCCAAGTATTGTCCTAAGCACCTTACTCAAAATAGTTCATTTAAACCTCAAAACACTCCATCAAGTAAGCAATAATTTGAAAATATAAATGGAAATGTTTTCACTTCCCAACAATAGTTCCAAGGGCTTTAAGCCTTACTATGTTCTTTTGGGGTGTTGAGGGGATGTGATGAGTTGAACCTTGGATGTGTGGATATAGGATGAGTGTTAATCGACATATTTACCAGAAGAAGAAAACTTTTCCCATTGTCACCATCTCTTTTCCTTCACAACATTTTGTTATAAAAATTGCCAAATATACAGAAAGTGGGAAAATAGCATAATAGGATCTAAATTCTAAGCTCAACAATTGCAAATTTTAATATATGTAAATATATATTATGGTTTTTACTGAATCTTTTGAAAGTTAGTTGCCAATGTCTTGACATTTCATCCCTAAGTACTACAGCATGCACTTCCTTAAAATAAGGGCAATCTCTTATGTAACCACCATACTGTTATCACACCCCAGAAAATTAACAATCATATTGAATATGGCTTGTCTTTTCTCTCCATCCCTGTTTGACCAATAAAAGGACAATAGAGGAAAGCCTTTTGAATTTGAATTCCAGCAACCTAGTATTCTGTATTGTCCCTAAATATTGTAGCCTTTCTTCTTACTTGGAAAGTGTTTGATACTTTGATGGGGAGAAAGACTATTTGTTAATACTTTGAAAATTGGAATTCACTCTCTTAATAAGGTAAATATGGGCATGCCCATGGAATGACTGGAAAAATTAAGGCTGAAAGTTACAAATAGTTTTGTCCTCTATGGATTAGAACTCTGTTTTTTCCCCAAAAAAGTCCAGGTAAACTTAAGGCTAATCAATAATTCACAGATGCAGCCTCTAACCAAGGGATTTACCAGTTTAATGAACAAGAAACCATACACAAGTCCAGACAGTTAATAGAGGGGACTTCAACCTCCATTTTCGAGACTATGCACCAGCTAAGGATCCAATTACAAAGGTGAGCTAGTGACAGATTATAGCTTTCTTTTTCCACTTATGAAATAAATCACTATTTTTTGCTGACTACAGAAAAATGTAACTTTAAACAATCATAAAAAAATGACATATAAACTTTGCCTCATACTTATTTCCTCCAAGCCAATGAGTACTCCAAGACTTTTCATGTTGATATAGTTTTCTAACACTCTAGAATTTCCTCCAAATATTTGATTATACTTGACTAAGTTGCCTGACCAGTTTGCTTTGAATGACAGGACATTTCTTCTTACTTTGGCAATAATGATTAATATTAGCTTGTCTCTGACAGAGGTAATGTTTGCTTCTTCGGTTTCAGGTATGGAACTGTGTTCGGCCATTCCCAGTTCTTGTGGATAGAGGAAAATGTTATGTAATATCTTATACAAGAATACCCAAATAAGCAAGAAATATTCAATAATTATATTGTGTTAATATTTGAGGAAGTATTAGCTTTTGCTTTCATGGAAAGATGACTATTAATGATAGTGCAGAAGTGTTCCAAAAGGAAATAATGGTCTTTGCTAAGATGATTCCATAAGATGTGAATTTTAGGGAGTAGCAAGTAGATTTTAAGTGTACTTAAAATATTTGACATGAAACCAGGCTTATATGGGTTGAAGTATGTCCCCCACATATATACATACATATACATATATACATACATATATGTATATATACATACATACATATATATTATATGTAATATATATGTATATATGTATGTATAATGTATATGTATGTATGTATAATGTATATATACATATATACATACATATACATATATACATATATATTATATGTAATATATAATATTGCATCAAAAAAAAATGATATGCTGAAGTCTTAAGCCCCAGTACTTTAGAATATGGACTTTTTTGGAAATTGGGACTTTACAGAGATAATCAAGTGAAAATGAGATCATTAGGATGGACCCTAATAAATTATAACTGGTGTCCTTATAATAAGAGGAACTTAGGAAACAGAGACACATACAGGGAGAAGGCCATGTGAAGATGAAGGCGGAGATCGAGGTGATGCTTCTACAAGCCAAGGGACACCAAAGATTCCCAGTAAACCACCAGAAGCCAGGAGCAAGGCGTGGTCAGATTCTCCCTCACAGCCTCCGAAGGAACTAACCCTGCTGACACCTTGATCTCAGACTTCTGGCCTCCAGAACTGTGAGACAATAAGTCTGTTGTTTAAGCTGCCCGGTCTATGGTACTCTGTTGATGCAGAGTAATACCCAGGCCAAGTTTTTGAGCTGATGCCTGGGGTTGTGAGGTGTGATGTTTCTGCACTGACTAGGTTACATCTAATGTTAGTGTAAAATTTCCCTCGTGATACTTAATAGTATTCCATACATTTACTTAAGGAGTCTTTTCCCTTGAGTTCGTTTGGAGTTAAACTGATTGGCTCTTTTATTTTACAGTGAATCATCTGGATATCCACATAAAAATTTAATCAGAAAATATAAGTGATTAGCTATTGATGACTGAAATATTAGCATGATTACATCTTTCTCCTTTGGGTGGTGAAGTGAAATAATTTTGGTCTGCTCCACATCTCCTCATCTTGGAGACATTCCTGAACCTCAGTAAAATCCCTGCTCTGTCGGTGTGTGGGGATGAATCTGACTATGACACCAGCCTGCCCCAGGAGGCACCAATAAGAGTTCTCCATTTCCCTGGTCACTGTGATTTGTTCAGCGATGAGCACATGACCCAAGCTAGACCAATCAGAGTGTTCCCCAGGAACTTGCCAGCATGATCAGGAAAAATGCTCTTCTTTATCAGGCATTAGAAGTCCTAAGGTCAGTGCAGACTTCTTTTTTGGGATAGAAGCCTTACTGAAAATTAGGGAGCCAAGCCGGGACAGGAGATACAGGGTAAGTCAGAATTCTCACTCCCTGGATCAAAGAAAATGACACTGGAATGGTTTTCCCTATAATGTGGGATGATCACATTGGCACATGTAGAATGGCATCTTGTGTTTCCAACAACACTTGCATGTATACACATATGTCACCCCACAGTCTCTTATTAAAATGCAAGTGTCTATCTGCCCACTCAGGGGTGGGGTCTGTGTTTCCTCCCAGTGAACCTGAGTGAGGCTTGGGACTGCTCCAACCAAGGCAAAGTGGGGAAGGTGATACTATGTTACTGCCAAGACTAGGTCATAAAAACGATGTGGCTTCCACTTGGCGCTCTGTCAGATGTTTGCCCTGGGAACCCAGTCCCCATTCTTTGAGGAAGGCCAAACAGGGAGAATCCTCCGTGGAGAGGAGCTGGGAACCCAGCTTCAGCCAGCATCACCCACTAGACCTGTGGGTAAACAGTCTTCAGATCATTCCAACCCCTAGCTTTCAAGACCCCAGACATTATGGAGCAGAGGTGAGCTGTGGCCGCTATGCCCCATCCAATTCCTGACCCTCTGAATACATGAGGATAACAAATGGTTGTTTTACAACACTGAGTTTTAGGGTAATTTATTACACAGCCATAGTGAGGTGGTTTGCAATGTGTCAGAATCTCTTCCCTATGTGGTTCCAGTCAGGATGGGCCATAAGAGGGTATCTCCTGGGAGATTTTGAGGGTGGGAGCCAAGTGGCAGCCATTTGTAGCTCACGTGCATTGTCGCTGATGTGTTGGTGTGTTGGTATAAGGCAGCCGTGGGACCTGTGTCTGCTCTTCTGGGCTCACATGTGCTTAGCATCGTGACAAAGGACCAGACTTCTTCAGCACACCTGTATCACAAAGTTTAGAGGCAACAAGACCCGACACATGATGTGTACCAGTTTGTCCTTGTCCCCCTTCCAGTTTATAACCATCTATTCTTCCTGACTGCCTGCCCTGTAGATATCAAACTCCAGCGTCAGGCTCTGGGACCACAGGTTCCACAATTGCATAATGTCAAATCTTTGTCTATAACACAAAATTCATGTAATGCATGATATATAATATAACATAATACACAATGTAAAATGTATAATATATAATATATGACATGACATATGATATGTATATAATATGTAATATATAATATATATACTCACACACATCTACAGATACGTATGTATACACATGTCCTAGGTTCTGCTTCTTTGACTGAGCCCTGACTGATGCCCATAGTAATTGGATACTCATAGTATTCAATAGCCAGGATTTCTTCTTCTGTTTCATTTGATCCTTCTCCCATTAGTCACTCAATGCCATGCAGACACTTCCCTCTGGTTGTCACCCACAGCATCCTGCACCTGTTCCCTGTTTACATTAGTACTGCCGCAGTCCTCACTGATTTGCAAATCTGAGTACATTTTGATGATGTAAAGAACCTTTGAATGCAAGCTGTGTCTGAGAAAAACTTCCCCAAGTATCTAAGAATAGATTTATATCAGCAAATAGCCACATTAAGAAGAAGGCTTGCTTCCTTCTCTTCATTCCTTGGATGTTTTTTTTCTTCCAGTTTTTTAGGCGAGATATCTTCTACTCAGGCTGCTATAACAAAATCCCATAGACTGGGTGGCTTAAACAACGAACTGTATTTCTCACAGTTCTGGAGGCTGGGAAATCCAAGATGAGGGTGCCAGCATGGTTGGATCCCACTGAAAATCCTCTTCTTGGTTTGTACTGTTACCCTCTTGCTGTGTCCTCACATGACAGAGAGAGGGCTCTGGTCTCTTCCCCTTCTTCTAAGGACACTAATCCTGTCTTAGTGGCCCCACCCTCATGACCTCACTTAAATCTAATTACCTCCCAAAGGCCTCACATCCCAATACCATCACATTGGACATTAGGGCTTTACCATAGGAATTTGGGGATGGGGGCACAAACATTCAGTCCATAGCACAAGATGAGAAACAAATCCAATTAACCTATGAGGACTTCTGCTGAAGGATCTACATGTTCATTCATGGTGGAGTGTGTTTGGAACCTAACCATTGAAAGGCCCACTCTGCACAGTAGACCTGTACTGGGAGGGGCAAACTTGAGGGAGACTCTGTAGTTCCTCCACAATTCCTGAGGCTGATGTAAGAGGCCCCTCCATCAGTAGTATTTAGTTGCACGTAACTGGGATCCCATCATGTGCTAACTGAAAAGCTTCCTCACCAAGGAGGAGGCCGAGGAAGCCAGGGACACTGATGGACAACATGCTAATGATTCCGAGTAAAACATGGCAACTCTTTAAAGAATGACAACCATATTCTCTGCTAGTGGAGGTGCCTTTAGAGAGAGATGGCCTTACACAACCTAATAAATTATATTCTTAGTCCTAGACGTAGCAAGGCTCATCAATACGCTGGGAACATAGACCAAGTAGGTAAAAGTACTCTTTACCCCAGGTGCAGGGAAGACATCTAAACATTGGTGCATTGGGACAAATTGCATATGGCATACGTCTCCCTGGCTTCCAATGGTGCCCTCTTTTGCTGGAAATGCCCACACCCATGATGGCATTACAAAACTCTCCAGCAACAGTTGGTTGGGCCAGGTATGGATACATGACTCAAGCTGGGCTACTAAGATTCTTTTCCTTGGAGCTTGGATTTTACTAAGAGATACTCATTCTACATATGCTATTAGAACGGTGTTATGGATTGAATTTTGTCCCCCTAAAATTTGTATGTTGAAGCCCTAATCCCCCATGTGATAGTATTTGGAGATAGAGCCTTTAAAGTGGGTAATGAAGGTTAAATGAGGTCATAACGGTACAGCCCTAATCCAGTAGAACTGGAGTCCTTATAAGAAAAGGGAGAGACACCAGGTATTTCTCTCCTTCTGCATGCAGACACAGAGAAAAGGCCATGTGAGGCAAGAGTGAGAAAGGCCATCTGCAAGCCCGAGAGAGAGAGGTCTCACCAGAAACCAACGCCTTGATCTTGGGCTTATAGCCTCCACAACCGTGAGAAAATAAATGTCTGTTGTTTAAACCATCCAGTCTGTGGTATTTCATTATGTCAGCCGTAACAGACTAATACAAACAGTAACATATGGATACTGTATAGAGAATTATTTCAGGTACAAGTGGCTGGAATGTAGCTCAACTGACTTAAGCAGAAGGGGATCTATTGACTCTATAACTGAAAAGTCTAAAGCTAGGACTCAATAGAGGTTTAGTTTGATCCAGGACCCTGAACATCATAACAGGACGCAGATTCTGTCTCCATTACTTGACTCTGTTTTCTCTGGATGATGCAATCCCAGATTACATCACCAAGAAAGCTGCAGCAGCTCCAGCTTACAACTCCCAAGTTCGAGTCCGTGGTGAAGAGTGCACCCTTCTCCCCCTGAAGCCTCATCAGCACTGGCTTTGCTTGAATCACATGCTTGCAGCTGAGTCAATCCCTGTGGCCGGGAAAATGTGATGTTCTGACCGTGGCTCACCTGGAACCAGGTGTGGAGTCAAGGATTTAGAATAAGAGGGGAAAGACAGCCCCAGCTACCAAATATCCTCTACCACTGGGGCTGGGGCTGTTTTCACAGTGCAGACAGAAGTGGACAAAGCTCTGATGGAAATGAGAAAAGAGAGTGCCTTAGACATGCAGAAAGAAAGAGGGACAGAAAAAAGAGGGGCACCTCCTGCGTTCCTGGTTTTCCAGGGTCTGCTTTCATCTCTTTCTGAGGCTGGATGCAAATCCGTTCTTTCTTAGGGTCTATGAGACCCCCTCTGTGGCTTGATAGTATGTTGCTTTTTTTCCTTTGAAGGTAACTTGCACCCAATATTTGTGTCTGAAAATTTGTGTCCCCCCAAATTCATATATTAAAATCCTAACCCCCAAGGTGATGGTGTTAGGAGGTGGGGGCTTTAAGGAAGTGATTAGGCCATGAGGGTGGGACCTCCATGAATGAGATTAGTGCCCTTATAAAAGAGACCTCAGAGTGATCCCTTGCCCTTCCACCATGTGAGGACACAGAGAGAAGACACAGAGAGAAGCAGGTCCTCACCAGACACCACATCTGCTGCTAACTTGATCTTGAACTTCCAGCCTCCAGAACCGTGAGTGAAAAATGTCTGTTGTTTATAAGCCACCCAGTCTACAGTATTTGTTACAGCAGCCCAAACGGACAGACATTGGTATACATTATTTGAAGCCAATGACATTAACTAATCCAAAGAGCCCATCAAGCACACGATTCTGTGACTCTGTGATGGGAAAACAAGCAGAATGTTTCCCAGCCTCAGGAACAGTCTGTCTGCATCAGAAGGGAAAGCAACCAAACTGTGTGCCACAGTCTGAGACAGGATGCTGGACCTTTATTGTTTTGGCCCCCAGCTGTCTCTCCTTGCCCTGTGGGAACGTTTGCTCCCATTCTCTGATGATGCATTTTGAGACAAGCTTATTCCATGTGTTACCGATCAGCACTTTCCAGCCTTCTGACCAGAGTGATGGGCTTCCTCATGGTCACCTGGCACAAATCCCACCCACCGCAGCTAAGGGTATTCAGTTCCCAGGCCTTTGTTGTTATCAGGGAAGCATACTTCCTTTTCCTGTTGGCATAAAACGGGACTGGAACTGTGGCAGATAGCTTGTGAGCACATGGGGCCTGAGCATGAACTGAACATCAAGGAAGGAGAACTGAGAAATCCAGAGACAGAGCTCTATCCCAAAGAAATCATTTGATTTCAGCCTGGATCAAACCATACCTGAAGCAAGGGCTCCCTCTGAATTCTTCAGTTTTGAGAGCAAATAAAGTCCTTTTCCTTTTCTTAAGCTGGTTTGAGTTAGGGTTTCTGTCACTTGCAGCAGAAAGAATCATAACTAATATAGTTTTGGGAAGTTGGGTTTGAGGAAAGGTGTCAGGCAATCTATAAAATGAACAGACTGAGTTACAAACAGAGACAGGTTCTAAAACTCCAGTAGGTATGCTTTTTCCTTTCTTTGAAATCATAAAATACTTTGCTTCTACAATTGATACAGCATATATCACATACTGCTTGGCATTGCAATTACAGTTCTCGTATGGTGGGTACAAATTTCACAATCATAAAAACTCTAGTGTACAGATATGAAACTTTCTTTATTGTTTTAAAATTGAGCTGAATTTAGCTCACAAGGCTTCATTTCTGCTAGTGGCAGAGAACTTACTCTTGCTGATTCCCGACAATTCTTTCAGCCCTGGTTGAAAATTCAGTATCTTTTTTTGGGGGGGAAATACATAGTTAATTCAGGATTTCTAATCCATTCACCCCTATCCTTTTCCCCTGGGGTGATCTGTGTCCTAGCAAACATGGCCAGGAGGCAAAAGGTCTGGTCTGGGAGCCAGCCTCTGACCACAGTGGGAACCTCTGACCGCAGTGGGACCTCTGACCGCAGTGGGGACGCTCTGTGATTGATCCAGGGGAGCTGAGCTGTCATCACTGTTGGATCTGTTCACACCCAGGTCTTGACTTAGCTCCTGCAGACTCAGCCTCGCCCTCCATCTAGTCCCCAGCTCAGTCCACCCACATGGCTCCTGATCTCAGAGCACAGTCGCCTACCCTCCTCACATGCCCACTCTCAACAACCAGCTCTTCTGACACCCCACTCTTCTGTGCTCCATGAACCATCCCATGTAGCTCAGGACATCTGAGGAGTCAGCTCCCCTCTAGACACTCAGACAAGCCTGTGCCGCTCTTGGGTCAGGACCCTACTGGGGAGGGGGGAGTTTGGTCTCAAGACGGGGCTGAGCCTCACCCTCCCCTTCCCTGCTGGCTGTCCTATCCTGAGCCTCACGGTTCCCACCCAGGAAGGGCTCTCTGTCCACACTCTGTGCTGTGGATGAGCTCTCTACTCTGGGTCCCCCCAGGCTGGGCTCTTGATATTACTTGGAATAATGACAACAATCCTTTCCTCCCTCACCCGTCTGGACTGTACGATGGAAAACTGTGATTTCCAAGACCATGCCTCTGCTCTGGATCCCCAGAAGTTCACCCCAGCGTTCCCCAAAGCGGAGTCTGGTGACTTGATCTGGCTGCCTCTTTGGGGCCGTCTCTTCCCCACGACCTCACAGTCTGGGGTTGGTAGAGGAAAGACAAAAAGAAAAAAAAATGGTTCTGAAGAGCCTAGGGTCAGGACAGGAATAAAGATTCAGACGACTTGAGGACATGGGGAAGGGGAAGGGGAAGCTGGGACGAACTGAAAGAGTGGCATGGATATACATACGTACACTTCCAAATGTGAAATAGATAGCTAGTGGGAAGCAGCTGCATAGCACAGGGAGATCAGCTGGGTGCTCTGTGACGACCTAGGGGGGTGGGATAGGGAGGGTGGGAGGGAGATGCAAGAGGGAGGGGATATGGGGATACATGTATATGTATAGCTGATTCACTTTGTTATAAAGCAGAAACTAACACACCATTGTAAAGCAATTATACTCCAATAAAGGTATTAAAAAATAAATAAATAAAAATAAAGTTCCCATTATATTAAAAAAAAAAAAGGAAAACGATGAAGCATAATTATTGGGTAGGAAAAGCACCTGGGGGCTACTTCACAGTCGTATCTGGCTCAGCGAGCACCAGGTGCCCAGACTGGCTCCCTGTGTGGGACAGTCATTGGATGCCCCCCTGGCTGGCACTTTGGCACTTCTGCAAGGGCCAAACTCTACCCACCGTACCGAGAAGCAGAACCAGTACAAGGAATTTTCCCGGCTGTTCGAATGCACTTTTTCTTTAGGCAATTGGCCCCTGGGTGATGACTGTTCTTTTAGCCTCTCAGAGTTGGCTTTAGCGTCGTCTGTTAGGAGCTTCCCGCTCAAGGGACCGATACAGGGTTCCCTGGAGGTTGGCTTGGGGTGTGACGGACTCTGTGGCACGTTAAGTCCTCTGTGGCCCAATTCTAAGGGTTGTAGGTTCAAATGTGTCCCCCGAAAAGCTATGTTGAAGTTGTAGCCATTGGTACCTACAAAAATGACCTTGTTGGACATAGAGTCCTTGTAGGTGTAAGTAGTTAAGGGTCGAGATGAGATGATGCTGGATTAAGGTGGCCTCTAAACTCAATGACTGGTGTCCTTATAGGGAAAGGAAAGGACATTCAGAAACACAGGCACGCAGGGAGAAGGCCATGAGAAGAAGGTGGCAGAGATTGGAGTGTTGTATCTACAAGCCAGGGAATGCCAAGGGCTGCTGGGACCAGAACCTAGGAAGAGGCAAGGAAGGATTCTCCCCGAAAAGCTTGGGTGGGAGCATGACCCTGCCGACAACTTGATCTCTGGCTTCTAGCCTCCAGAATTGTGAGAGAGTAAGTTTCTGCTGTTGAAACCACCCAGTCTGTGCTACTTTGTTACAGAAGACCTGGGAAAGGAATGCACCTAGGAACCTCACTCCGGACCCTCTGCCCTCTCCTCAGTCCTTGGGTCAGATATCTTGAAGGCTTGTGACATTGCAGGGATCCAGGAGGGCTAAATAGAAGTGACCCCACCTAGGTCACCTGTACGGCACCGGTTCCCCTGCTGCTCTAGTCTGGGCTGCTGGTGGCTCAGAGCCACTCTCCTCTCTGGGAATTGCCCTCCGGGAACTGGAAGCAGCCATAACCAGAAGGTTTGGCATCAGTCCTGGTTGGGAGGCAGCTCATAGCCTCCCAGTGACATGGGGACAAATCCACTCTCCTTGCCTCAAATGGGACTGGCTCTGGGACCCTGCTGTTCATGCTCCGGAGCTCTCCGTGGGGTCCGGCTGAGGGCCACCCCCGTGGAGACCACATCCCTGTTTGCTTCCCTTGCCCCTTCTCCGGGATGTAGTGTTCCTTCCTCCAAGAGCTGCTCCCTGTCTCAGACTTGGCTTCCGGGCAAGCTGACCCGAGACCCAAGATCACTCCTGGAGGGTGGAGACTTTGTCCTCGGAGGGGGCATCCGTGGCTGCGGAAGGCACACACGAAGGCAGCGATTCTCACGTGTGAGCATAGGGACCACCTGGAGAGCTCCTGTAACTGCAGCTTCCTGGGCCTGACTCCAGAGATGCTGACAGTACATCTGGGGTGGAGCCTGAGAAGCGGCATTTCTAACAAGCTCCCAGGTGCTGCCCCTGCTGGTCAAGGACCACACGAGACCCCCTGGCCTAGGATCTCCAGCATCTGGGCAAGACTGATGGCCTGAGAGCGCAAGCAAGCCCGGAGGGGTCTGTAGAAATTAATTTACACGTGGGATTTTCGAGGTTGGGTGAAGAATGGAGAGAGGCTGTGTGCTGGGTTGAGGGTTGAAAAAAACAACCTGGAGTGTTTTGGAAGGTTGGTTTCCCCACCCAGGCCCTTGGCCTGTGCCTAAGCTCAGAGGAACGAGCTGTGGGCAGAAGCCCTCGGAGCTCCTTACCTGGAGGTCTTTATGGGACAGAGGGGCCCCCAAAGCCATTCTCTTGGGGAGAAGAGACAAAGCTTGACTCAGAAAAGAGGAGGGGGGCCGTTCTTGTGTGTGTGTGTGTGTGTGTGTACGTCCATGTGTGCGCACCTACGTGTGTACGTGTGTGATACACGTGCAGTCATGGCTTACTGAGTGCTTTCCGCTTTCCCTGACCAAGGCGGAGTCAGCGGCAGCAGTTCCCAGCACAGAGGCCGAGGGAGCCCCACCCGACACACACGCGATCATCGTTTCTATTTGGATTCTTCCTTCTTCCGTGTGGCAACCTATTTTTCTGCGAGAGCCCTTGTCGCGTCATTTGAGGTTCCTGGCAATTTGGGGTTTGCTGTTTCCAGCCTTGCTCTCCTGCCCGGCGAAGTCGGGCGTTTCATCTCTTTTTACCTCTTCGTGTCAATTACACAGAGGGAAGTTTTGCATCTTTTCTGCTTTCGCTGGTCCACTCACCTCTTTGATCATTTGTTTCGTGGCTATAGATATTCTACTTTGCACACAGGGGATTTGAATTCTTCCGATTCTTTTTTTTTTTTTTTTTTTTTTTTTGCGGTACACGGGCCTCTCACTGTTGTGGCTTCTCCGATTGCAGAGCACAGGCTCCGGACACGCAGGCTCAGCGGCCATGGCTCACGAGCCCAGCCGCTCCGTGGCATGTGGGATCTTCCCGGACCGGGGCACGAACCCGTGTCCCCTGCATCGGCAGAATTCTTCTGATTCTTTATTCGCAGACAAACCCGGGCCCGGAGCCATTACCTCTCTGCAGCCTACACATCGTTTGTGCTGCACCATCGGCCAGCAGGTGGCAGGATGTCCACCCTTCTCATTTCATCACAGATTCTAGGAGGGCTGTCAGCGCTGACCCCTCCCACATGCCTTCCTCTCTGAGAGTCACAAAGAGATGCTTTGGGTCGGGGGCTGAGTTCATCTGTTCCTACTTCTGGAGAATTCTCATCACTGAGATGCTGCTCCTTCATCACCAGCTATCTCTCTATTTTTCCTGCCTCAGTAGGTACCTACTCTATAGGTGTTTATGTCTGCACTGGATGCTAATGGTGCCCCACCTGGACCCCTCCCAGATGGTGTACCTGACCCCCTCCTGCTGTGAGTGTTGGCTGCTGACAGCTCCAGCTGCCCTGTCTCTGGATGGTGATACTTGGCTTTTGCTGCAGGAGGCCCCCTGGCGGGGAATTTTCACACCCCTAGTGTGGGGGGGCCCCAGCCAAAGACTGTCTGCTGAAGGGTACAGAAAGCCAGCTCCTTGCCTCAATGCAGGGTCAGTCCTAGGATGCGCCGTGTACCCCACAGCCCCAGGGATCTTTCTAGACTTCCTCTAAGCCCACGTCCTACCTGAGCTTCTTTCCCTGCCCTATCCTGCTTTTCTTCCCCTCTGTGACTTGCTTTATTGCAATATTAGCTTTATTGCAGTGGTCTGGAACCAAACTTGCAAAATCTGTGACGTGTGCCTATACTCTGCTTATTAGCCTTCCTTTGGGATCATGATCATTTTATTATTGTTATTTTTAAAAAATTGAAGTGTAGGTGATTTACAGTAATATATTAGTTTCAGGTGTACAGCATAGTGATTCAGTATTCTTACAGTTTATACCCCATTAAAAGTTATTACGAGATAATGACTATAATGCCTTGTGCTGTACAATATATCCTTTTTGCTTGTCTATTTTATTTTATTTATTTATTTTAAAAATAAATTTATTAATTTATTTTTGGCTGTGTTGGGTCTTTGTTGCTGCGCGCGGGCTTTCTCTAGTTGCGGTGAGCGGGGGCTACTCTTCGTTGTGGTGTGCAGCCTTCTCATTGCAGTGGCTTCTCTTGTTGCAGAGCATGGGCTCAGTAGTTGTGGCTCACGAGCTCTAGAGTGCAGGCTCAGTAGTTGTGGCGCACGGGCTTAGTTGCTCCGCGGCATGTGGGATCTTCCCGGACCAGGGCTCGAACCTGTGTCCCCTGCATTGGCAGGCGGATTCTTAACCACTGCGCCACCAGGGAAGCGCGCTTATCTATTTTATACATAGTACTTTGTATCTCTTAATCCCATACCCCTAGCATGCCCCTCCTCACTTCCCTCTTCCCACTGGTAACCACTAGTTTGTTACAGACTAGTTTGTGGGTCTGTTTCTGTTTTGCTATATACATTAATTTTTTAAGGTTCCCTGTATAAGTGATAACATACAGTATTTGTTTTTCTCTGTTTGACTTATTTCACTAAGCATAATATTTTCTAGGCCCATCCACATTGCTGCAAATGGCAGAATTTCATTCTTTTTTATGGCTAATATTCCATTGTATATGTATACCATATCTTCTTTATCCACTCATCTGTTAATGGACATGGGTGCTTCCATATCTTGGCTATTATAAATAGTGCTGCTATGAACATTGGGGTGCATGAGTATTTTTGACTTATTTGTTTCTTCAGATATATGCCCAAGAGTGGAATTGCTGCATCATCTGGTAGTTCTATTTTTAGTTTTTTGAGGAATCTCCATACTGTTTTCTATAGCGGCTGCACCAATTTACATCCCCACCAAGAGTGTACAAGAGTTCCCTTTTCTCCACACGCTCTCCAACATTTGTTATTTGTAGACTTTTGGATGACGGCCATTCTGACAGGTGTGAGGTGATATCTCATTGTGGTTTTGATTTGGATTTCTCTAATAATTAGCGATGTTGAGCATCTTTTCATGTGCCATCTGTATATCTTCTTTAGAAAAATGTCTATTTAGGTCTTCTGCTCATTTTTTGATTGGACTGTTTTTTGATTTGGGGTTGTATGAGCTGTTTATGTATTTTGGGTATTAACCCCTCATCAGTTATATCATTTGCAAATATTTTCTTCCATTCTGTAAGTTGTCTTTTTGTTTTGTTGATGGTTTACTTTGCTGTGCCAAAGCTTATACTTTTAATTAGATCCCATTTGTTTATTTTTGTTTTTATTTCTTTTGCCTTAGGAGACAGGTGCAAAAATATATTGTTTTGATTTATGTCTAAGAGTGCTCTGCTTATGTTCTCTTCTAGTTTTATGGTTTTAGGTCTTACATTTAGGTCTTTAATCCATTTTGAGGTTTTTTTTTTTTTTTTTTTTTTTGCAGTACGCGGGCCTCTCACTGCTGTGGCCTCTCCCGTTGTGGAGCACAGGCTCTGAACGTGCAGGCTCAGCGGCCATGGCTCATGGGCCCAGCTGCTCCGCGGCATGTGGGATCTTCCCGGACCGGGGCACGAAACTGTGTCCCCTGAATCGACAGGCAGACTCTCAACTACTGCACCACCAGGGAAGCCCTCGAGTTTATTTTTTTATATGGTGTGAGGAAATGTTCTAATCCCATTGTTTTACATATAGCTATCCAGTTTTACCAGCTCCACTTACTGAAGAGGCTGTCTTTTCTCCACTGTATACTTTGCCTTCTTTAATTGGCCATAGGTGTGTGGGTTTACTTCTAGGCTCTTAATTCTGTTCCATTGATCTATGTAATTGTTTTTGATCCAGTACCATACTGTTTTGATTACTATAGCTTTGTGGTATAGTCTGAAGTCTTAGAGGGTCATACCTCCAGCTTTGTTCTTTTATTCTCCAAATTGCTCTGGCAATTTGGGTCTTTTGTTTCCATATGAATTTTGGGATTCTAGTTCTGTGAAAAATGTTGTGGGTATTTTGACAGGGATTTCATTAAATCTGTGGATGGCTTTGTGTAGTGTGACCATTTAACAGTATTAATTATTCCAATTCAAGAACATGGGATATCTTTACATTTGTTTGTATCATCTTCAATTTCCTTTATCAACGTTTTATAGTTTTCAGAGTTTAGGTCTTTCACCTCCTTGGTTAAGTTTATTCCTGGGTATTTTGTTCTTTTTGATGCGATTTTTAAACAGGATTGTTTTTCACTTTCTCTTTCTGATATTTTATTATTAGTATATAGAAAAGAAACTGATTTCTGTATATTAATCTTATATCTGAAAATTTGCTAAATTCATTTATTAGTTCTAATAGTTTTTGGGTGGAGACTTTAGGGTTTTCTATATAAAGTATCATGTAACCTGCAAACAGTGACAGTTTTGCTTCTTCCCTTCCAGTTTGGATGCCTTTTATTTCTTTTTCTTATCTGATTGCTGTGTCTAGGACTTTCAATACTATGTTAAATAGAAGTGGCAAGGATTGGGCCTGAGCTGGCTCTGTTGCCTTTTAGTGTGTGTTTTTCCCTCTCTCCACACTGGGAGTCTTGCCCTGGAAGTGGAGAGTACTGAAGCAAGTGGAGCCCATGTAAGCTCTTGGCTCCTGTCAGCTGCAGAGGTCCAATGCATTGCCTGTGCAGGCATCCACAGCTCTTCTCAGACACAACTTTGGGTGAAAGTCCCCTTTGTTGCTCCCAGCCAGTCAGACCACAGCCTCCACTACCCCCACCCTGTTGTACAATTACTCTGCAGGACAGATGGGGCCCATGTGGCCTCTCAGCATGTATCAGAGGGTGAGCTGTGACAGAGCAGATGCCATGAGAGATCTGGGTGGCATCTGAAACACTGCTTAAGTAAGTGCCAACAATGGCCACTGCTGCCCCACCTAAGCCCCACCCTGGGACTGGGTTACCTGTTTCCCACAGTCAGGTATTTTCCCTAGTCATGGCTGCCTCAGATCCAGTGTTGTACTGTGACATGGAGTCACATTCTGGAGCATTCTCTGGGCTAGTGCTGGGATGCATGGAGAGGTTGCTGTGGGAAACCCAGCAGCCACTAGAGCAGACCTCTCTCTGCCCTGCCTTGGAGGCAAGCCTGTGTGCATGTGTTCCTTATGAGTGGAGCCCAGGCTTCCCACAGCCATTATATTAGTCCCAGCAGTCCTCCAACCAGCCAAGGGGGCTTGTCTCCCCACATAGGATGCCAGGACTGGGGCATCCAATTTACGGCTCAAACTGCTTACTCTTCAGGTTGGATCTCTACCTGTGTAATCTCCCTTTTCCTCTGCGTGCCCTCTCAGGGGAACAGGTCCCAACCTAATTGCTTTTCTTCCCTTCACACCTGATTATGTGTGTATCTTTCTTGCAGTCTTGGTTGTGCAGAAGTCTTTCTGTCATTCTCCAGTTACTTTTCAGTTAGAATTTTTCTACAAGTAGATGTGTTTTTGAGGTGTTCGTGGGGGGAGGTGAGCTCCACATCCTCTTTCTCCACCATCTTGATCCAAACCTCTGCCATTTTCTGCTTTCTCACCCTCCTTCTCCTGAAAGTCTTCCCTCAAAGTGTCATATACACCTGGCTCTGATCTCAGGCTCTGCTTCTAGGGGCCCAAGTTAAGATGGTATCTGCACAGAATGTGTAGTGTTGTTTTGTGAGTGTGTCTGTGTGTGTGTAGCTGACTTGAAGAGTGTTCCCCTATGAACTCACACCCTTTCCCTCTGTCCCCATGCAGCACTGTCCACATGGGATCTGTCCCTGCTGCTGTCCATTCATGTAGTCTGCTGCCTCTTCCTCCAGTGTACATATTCTGCTGTGTGTGCCACCACGTTTTACCTGGTCACTTCCTAGTTGAGAATGCTTTGATTGCCTCTTCCTCCACATGGCCACAGACGAGACTTCAATGAACATCCTTGTACATGGTGCCTGGGATTGGTGTGGCCATTTCTCTGGATGGACAGATGGGAAAGAATTCTGAGCCCCTGGGCACATGCAGACTTAACTTCACAGAGTCCTACACACGGCTGCCCTGAGGTCTCTCTAGTTCCCCAGGAGCTGAGTGTGCCCAACAGCAGCACACAAGAGTTCCCATCTCCTCATATCTCCAACATAGGGGAGCATCTTCCCTTACATTTTTGCCATTCTGATGTTGGTTTTCATCACTGTTTTGTTTTCCTCTCCATTGTCAGCAGCTTTCAGTACCTCTGCCTGTGCCAGCCCCCCTCCCCGGCAGCCTTTTGCAAAACACCTACTTTTTTTTTTAATTTAATGAACTTTGTTGTTTTATACAGTTAAACTACCTTCTCTGAGTGGGCCATCTGTCTCTTTTCCTTGTTTATGACATCCTTCACTGAGTGGAAATCCTTAAGTGCTACACCTTATGCTCTCATTGTCACATGGAGATTTCGATGAAATAGCTCATTTATATTTCACTTGCCCTTTACTGCAGTCCCCCGACCAGGATGCAGGCATGAGTCCACAGGGAGCTGGGTTAAGGGATACAGAATTACAGAGACCATTTTCACACAAAATCACACTCACTTCTCATTCTGACCCATAAATCCAGCCTTTGCACCTTGGTCCTCTCTTCCATAAGCTTGAGTTCTTTTTCTGAAGCTTTTCAGTCCCTCATGTACAATTACCCACTGTGGGCCACCCCCTGGACCATAGAGGTGCCTCAACACCCTTGAGCTGCATAGAAAATGTGTTAGCATGCCAACCTGGTCCCCCAGACTACAATGTAAACAATATGAGTTTGAGTCCTCCGCAGACGCTCCTGCAAGGAATTGTTCATATTTGTGCATCTGAGTAGGTCCCCAGTCATACACTGTTGTTCTTATAGTAAGCAAACAATATTATAGCAAATGCCCAGGTGGATGCAAAATGCTGAAAGTCATGATCTCCATTCTGTGGGCTGAGAAGGAAGGTGTTTTATTTAGTGGGGTCCCTTGGGGACTCCTGGTAGGATCTCAGTAGACGATTGAGCACATTGGTAGATTGATGCTCTGAAGAAGGAGAATTGAAGGAATGCCCAGGGGTATGCAGAGCAGATTCTCAAGGGAGTGGGCACGGATACTGGGGCCTCTTTTTTCTCTGAGAAAAAAGTAGTTCTTCTAAGTCCAAAATGTCTCTGAACTCTGTACTCCTGAGCTATACGTTGTAAGAAAAGTCTCTACAAGTAGGATATCTGAGGTCATGGAGAGGAGTCTCCTGCAGTCAGTCTTGACTGAAATGGCAGATGAAATGTGATGACTCCAAGCTAACGACAAGAAAATCAAGCTTTCTTCTCTTCCTTCAATAGCACTTCTCTGTCACTTACATTGGTGTCTCTGGTCCCACATTTTCGATATCCAACTAACTCTTATTCTCATACCCCCTCTTCCCAGTTTGCTGCCCCCATGCCTCAATATGTACTGAGTATTATGGTGAATCCAAGTAGATGGTTCTTATCCTCTTTATATATTCAAGGTGTGTTTGTTAGAATGAAGGTAAGAGCTTGATTACGCATGTTAGAATAAGATTCGAGTGACACTCAATAAGGAAAGTCCACAGATTCTGGGATGCCCCTTTGCTGCTCAGATTCATTGGAATGTTTATTCTCCTCATTGAAAAGAGGTAATTTTGTACCAGCATGATGCTCCAAATAGTTGGGTACCGACCTATTTGTTGTGTGGGCATGTTTCATGGGTTTCTTAGTAAGAATGTGAATTTTTACCCCACTAAGCCACACTTTGCTAATCTCAGAAATTTTAAATCTACCTTTACTTTAAATACAGTAAGATTAGTAAGGGATGATAACCTGGCAGAACTCTTTTGTTTTCCAAAGCCACATTGTTTTTTCCTTCTACTTTTTTAGCTTTTTTGCAGACTGACTTGAAATTGATTCTCCTCTCAGGGTTATTCTTAACAAAGTAAGTATATTTACAGATACAATAAGAACCCAGGGCTTCTTAAGGAAAGGGTCCCCTGCAAAACCCAGGACCTTGGCTAAAATGCAGACTGCTGGGTCCTTGATCTCCTGAGGTGGGGATGATGTGGAGATCTGTAATTTTTTTTTTTATTTTTTAAAATTTTTTTATTTTTTGTAAGTTTTTTTCAAATCTGTGTCTGTCCATCTACAAAGACTTCAGCCTTAAGAATAACATCTATAGGAGAGTCGGAAAGGAGAGAAGAAGCAGTTGGCTGTTTTAAGGCAAGAAGGAGTTTCAGGTGGAAAACTGGATGTTAAGGACAGTTTTGTTTCTTTCACCTGAAAAAAGTGTGGATTCCCGTAGTGAGAGCCTGGCTGATAATCTTTGTCTGTCAGGAGAGGCTTGGTTAGCTGCTGTGACAAACATCCCCCAGAATACTGAAATCACAAAAGTTTAGTCCTCTCTCGTGCTACATGTCTGTTGTGGGTTTGGAGGGAAGTTCTACTCAACGTAGTCATTCAGGGACCTGGCAACACAGCATTGCTACTATGGAAAAGTCCCATTAGTTGTGAGGGAGAGAAAAAAGCACCCAGGAAGGTCTTGAGGTGACACTTGCCACTTCTGTTCAGAACTTTTTATCAGAGCCAGTCACCCTGCCCACCCACATCCACGTGGGAGCCAGGAAGCACATCTTACTATGTTCCCAGAAGCACTACTGACCTATTTGGGTCGGGACTAGGATGAGGCAATGGGGCTAAGTTGTTAAAATTTTTAAATTTTATTCATCCCGAGTTCTTTTCTTCCAGTTCCATTTTTATTTTTAAAAGATTGCATTAACATTATTTATCTTGATGACTGAGTTTTTTGTACCCCTTTACATTTTATAGAAGATGCCATCCTCGATGCAAATAGAGGATACAGAATATCAGAATTCTGACTGAAATTTTGTTCCTGTGTTAGAATCCTAGGGAAAAGCAATATTTATCACTAAATTAAAAATTTAGCAGTATTTGTAGTTAAGAATATAGCTGACATCTACATGAATATTGACAGAAAAAGAAAATAGTGAGAAACACACTCTTAGAAACAAGGCACGGAGGTCAGTTGGAGATCAAGGTTCCTGAGGTCCAGGCTGCTCAGATTCCCTATTTTGTCCCCATCATGTGGAAAATTTTTGTGTTCAATTTCCCCAGTGACCTTCCATGTACATTATGAAGACAATTAAAACCCATATCCCAGAACCACAAAGTTTTCAGTGACTGGACCAAGGTTAATCAGTGTGAATTGAATGAAACAGCTTGTTCAAGTAAAATTGATTGAAATCTTGATGAACAAAAATGGAAAATTTGGCCACCAGTCTTTATTTTCTTTCTTGAGGAATAGTGTTGTGTACGATTTAAAAAAAAAAATACTACTAGAATCCCATGAAAGCTTCTGTAAGGCACCAAAGAAATTGATTTTGGTAAAGACCCAGGATATTTTCCATTTATGGAACTGTAAACATATAGCAATTTAACTTATTTTGTTACTTGGCGTGATTTTTCCTTTAACCAGTATCTTCCAGATTTTGTCCCTATGTGGATTTCATGCAGGTGTGAATCTATAAAATTGACCCAGATTCTCTCTCAGCAGTAGAATTGATCTCCTTTTCCCCTACGTGCCTTGTAAAACACATCTGTGAACTTTCTGAAGAAACTGAAAAGAGAACTTCTTCAAAGATCTGAGCTATTTGCTAAATGTGTTTCTACTTTGAACATCAGTAGAATGAGCACCTAAATGTGGGGTGAAAGTGAGAGAATCTTCTTGACCATGACATTGCTTTAATCTTCAGTATTTTATATGCTGCAGAAAACCCCTTCATCCCTAGAGTATCTCCACAATGGATACGATCACTCCATAATTACCTAGGAAAATAAGAAAAGCCCAGGTTTTTGAGAAATTCTATGAGATTCTTGATGAACAATGTGTTATTCTCTGAAGAACGGTCTTTGTTATGTGAAATCAAGTTTTCTTAGGAAAAGAAAACTTAGGAAGGGAACTCCTACGTTCCCTTCTGTATCTTCAGAAGAATGACTTGGCAAACAAACTTTCCTCTAGCTGGAAGCCATTTAGCGCTACATTAGTAACTCACAGCCAGTGGGCTAGCTTTTCCCCATTTTCTCCTTGGGGATAATTAGGGTCATGGAGAGATTCATTAATATCTGTTCCCTAGGATCAAACTTACTAACAGGGAGTCCTGTTGGCTCATGGGAAAGAGTCACTAGAATTGTGATGAGGAGTGTTATTCTAGAAGGATACTCCTTCCAGGTGAAAGAAGAGCATAAAAGAAGAGGCTCTCCACTTGGTTAACCAGTAATCAGAGAATGTGCCACTAACCCCTGGACAGGGTTTTGAAGGATGAGCAGGAGTTCTTCAAGAGAGAGGACCCTTTTTCTGAGCTCTGTGAGCCCATCATCAGCAACCTGGCATTTCACAGCTAAGGCTTAACTGTGACCTTCAGATGACTGCCCCGGGTCCCTATCCTCTCTTGTCCTTAAACAGAGACTGAAATGCCTGGATGTTTAAGTCACCCCCACCTCCCACAGGATGGGTCCTAGTACAAAAGCCAGCCTCCTTTGCTGATCGGTGGGACAAACTCCAAGGTACAATGTGCACTTCAGAGCCCCCCTTGGAATTAGGTGGAGTCTGGGACTCCACCTGAAATTGCACCTTTGCTTGGCTTCTGAGGCTCCCTGATTGGCTCCGCCCACCCCATGATGGGCATCTCGCCTCAGTGAACCACCTGTGCCTGAATCCTTGGTCAGTGTGTCCTAGGAGGACCATGCCTTAGGTGGTGTGTATCAGAACAGGGCCTCAGCAGCTGAATGTTTCAGAAATCGTAAATATTAGATCAACTGAATTTGTACTGCACGTGAAGATAACTCATGAACCGTAAAGTGCTTTACTATGTTAGTGATTATATCATATACTCAATTTATAATTGTTTTCCAAAGCTGGCCTTGAGAAAACGTCGTCAACGTTGCTTTATCCTCCTACTGCTGGCTCACCAGTGCCCTTAATAATCTTCTATGTGGCCTGATCGAGGGGGCACATGTGGATAGATTGCTTAAATCTACATGACAAACTATCCCTCTGCTCTCTTTGAGTCACAGCTTTCACTTGGCCCATTGGAGCTTCTCTAGGGCTTGTATCTTAGTATTTTGCTTATGATTGCTGGGTTATTTATTTCATAAACCCACCTCCTAAACCCAATAAAACACAATTTCTTCAAAGCAGGTTTTTTCATTCTGTGACTATGAAAAAAAAGGTGATAGATCATGAACTTCGCATATCAGAGAGTTATTTTATCTTTTCGGCACTGGCCGTTAGAGGTCAGGGGCCAGAATCGGATAGAGCCTCTTTGCTCTTTCTGGAGTCTTCCACCACTCCCATTAACATCCTGGCTGTTATCGAATGTAGTTGGAGGCCGGCCATGGCTGGATTTACTGCTACCCTTTGCGGGAGTCCATTTGCCCCACGCTCAATGAGCCATAAAAAACAGATCCTCTGCCAGTTTGACAGTCTCTGCTCCAGAGATGCAAAGTCAAGGGGAAAACCTACAACAGGATGATTCTCCTTTTATTCAGTTCGTTTGGAGGAATAATCATCAGAATTAGAGATCCGTTTTAGAGGAAGGTGGGTAGAAACTTAGGGCATTTATAGGATTTCCCTAGGTTTAAAATAACAATTACCCTACACTTTCCTCCCCCTCCCCTCCCCTTCCTTTCCTATCTTGAATTTGACTATAGCTTCGTAATTTGTAGGAAGTTTAGTGTGAATTCAAGAGTCAACTTACAAGCAGTTAAAAAATCAATGGGCCTCACAACTCTGTAAACTTTTTCATCAAAGCTGTTCTGTGCTGCTGTTCATCTCCTGGGGTGCAGGAGCACCAAGGGCTCTTGTTTTCAGGAGAGGACAAGTGCTGGCCTTTTGATTGCAAACCCTCTGACCTTGGGCAAATGGAACCCTATGAATCTCAGTTTTCTCAGATGCAAAAAGGAGCCTAGTTTGTCTCCCATGCTGCAGGGTGGAAAGAGACTGCATTCTAGTGTGGATACTAGTATATAACAGGAGCTTATAGTATATAACAGGAGCTAAATAAATATAACAGGAGCTAGTATATAACAGGAGCATAAACAAAGAAGCCAGCAGTGGGAAAAGGAAAGAAAAAGAAAATCTTTGGGGGAAAATAGGATTTAAAAAAGACTGATCTTGGAAGAGGCACTGAAATGGTTTCTTTGAGTCTATAGTAGGGGAGAACTGTCCGTGTGGATGTGAGTGAGTGGGAGAGGTGGGGTGACCAGCAAGAGCGAGATCAGAGGGTCGTGATTATTCTGAAAGCCTCTCCCGGGAAGGTGTCTTGGGTCAACAGCTTTCTCCCCAGCTCAGTTCCTCCTCTTCTTCCTTCTCCCCCTCTTTCTTTGTATAACCCTCTAGTTCAGGGAACTACTGTTCCTGTAAAAAATAGAGTCAACAAATACTCCTTAGACCATGTTAAGCAGACAGTCTTCTGGGGGCCAAGGATACAAGTTTGTTGTTGTTTTGTTTCTTTTTTTAATGATCCAGTTCCATCCTGTCTGCAGTCAGAGACTGGTACCTGAAAATGCAGGTGATATTATGTGACCATGTCTGGGGATTAGGGTGAGTTTTGATGTCTTGAGCTGGAGGCAAGAATAAAGACCTGGGAAGATGAAAGGATACAGGAGAAGGAGCATTGTTCTGTGTACGGAAGCCACATTGAAAATAAAACTCGAGCACAAACATCGTTGGCATACACGTGTTCTGATTCTCATGGTGGATGTCAGAAGTGAGTTATTGGTGGAGTGAATTTCTTGGCAAATTTCTCTCTCTTTAACTCTGCCTAACACATACCTCCATGCTTCCCTTTTATAAAAATCAGAGCTTTTCCAGAAGGGGATGTGCTGGAAACGCATATGTCCTCATTCCTTAAGGAGAAATTTTCAAATACTAAAATACCTGGTGGTGGGGAGAGAGAGAGAGATTTGACTTGAAAATTTGTCACCAAGAAAACGGTGACAGTTCACCCCTGGAGGTGAGGTTTTTTAAGCCTCTCCTCTTCCTAGATTCAACCTTTAAAACAGAGAGGTTAAAATGTGGTTCTTTGAGTCTATAAACTAAATTTAGAGGGAAGTCCTAGAACGTTTATACACCCCCCTCTTTGCACCTGAGAAAATGTTTTGAATAAATGCGGGCACTGCGTCTCTGGATACCTGTATGTTAGGGTAAAAGATCAATGAGGGTTACTCTCACCACTGGACAATTATTAGCACTCCTTAAACGGATCTATTCTATGAAATGAAGAGTCATTTCAGGAAGGTACAACTGCTTAATTCACACAGATTTGAAAATTTTGCCACTTATTTCTCATTAACTTATAGTGAAAGGTAATAAACCGAGGAGGTCTCAGTCTGAACCCACGGGTGATTTTAGTTGATATGAAAAAATAGCCTCATTTAGACCCACACTTGTTAATGATCTACTCCGTCACAGGCGTTGGCAGAAGTTTGATCTGGAGTTGTAGCGTGTGTATATTGATGTACTGGATTGTTTTCTGAGCAGAGAATTTGTATGCAGCTGAGGAATTCAATCTTCGAATTCTGAAACTTTCTACCCAGAGTCCAGTAAATGTCAGCGGTGAAGGTAATAGGCCATACAAATAAAATCCTCGTCGTGGAAACACAGGCAAACCTGGCCTCGTGAGTTTAGTTTACATGAGATGCTCGGATTCTCTACGTGGCAAGGCTCTGCTAACTAGTCCTGTCTAGCAAGAGTGGACTTTTTCTTTCCAGCATTTGAAAATCTTATGTGTTAATTTCCTACAAGTGTTGTTTATACCACAGACTTGGTGACTTAAAATGAGGTAAATTTATTCTTTGTCAGGTCTAGAGGCCAGAAGTCTGAAATGGGCTTCAGGGGGCTGAAATTAGGTGCTGGCAGGACCACACTCTCTCTGGGGCTCTGGGGGAGGATCTGCTTCTTTGCCTCTTTCAGCTTCTAATGGCCAATTAGAGTCCCTCTGCTTGTGGCCTTATGGCTCCTTTATCTTCAAAGGGCATCACTCTAATCCCTGCTTCTGTCAAATCTCCCTCTGCCTTTCTCTTATAAGGAGCACACTCAGTTAATCCGGGTAACACCCCCATCTCAAGATCCTTAACTATCATTTTTGCCATAGAAGGTAACATTCACAGGCTCCAGGCTTAGAAGTTCTTTATCTATGAGGGCCATTTTTCAGCCTCCCCACTTTAGGATGCAAATTATTAAATTTGACGAGGATCACCACTGTATCCTTTTCTTAGGTAATTACAGAGCATTTTACAATTTATTTAATTCAATCTTTTAAACTAAGAAAATAATATGATTGTGATTAAAAAAAAAAAAAACTCAAGCAGTACAAAGTGTCTGCAATGAAACGTGAGTGGGCCTTTCACTCCAGGCTAGGTTGGTTTTGGTGGCCCAGTGGTCACTTTACTTTAGCCCCAGACCCTTCCGCAGAGCTAACCGTAGTTACCTATTTCTCGGGTGTCCATCCAGAAAATGTCCACACATGTATTATATATTTTTAACACACAAATGGGAAATGCCATACATGTTGCTCTGAACCTGAACTTTCCAGCTCCTTTATCTTGACACTCTTTCTTTATCAACACATCAAATTTTACTTTATTTCTTTTAAGTGTTACACAACACTCTCTTGAGTGGAGGTATCATAATTCATTTAAACATCTCTTTTAAAAAACATAAACATTTAGATTATTTCCAGGATTCTCTTTGCCATTACAGGGTCATCTACACCATTGTATGTGTATTTCTTTCCCTCTCTATATATCAGTAGTTTCTTTATTACTGAGTAGCATTCCATTGTATAAACAGATCACAGTTAGCTTATTTTTTTCTTGTGGATAGACATTTGATTGTTTCCAGTTTTTGGTTATTATGAATAAAACTGTGATAAAAATTTGAATGTAAATCTTTGTGTGAACATATTTGCATTTCTCTTTGGTAAATACCAGGAGTATTGGAATGGTTGGGTCATGGGGTTTGTGTACAGTCAGCTTTAGTAAATCGTGCTCATGGTAAATTTTCACATATTAAGGTATGGGGAAGACATTCAGGCTTATACCTGATTTAACTTGAATTTTAGGCTAACCAAAGCAGCTGTTTGTGGCCTATTAAACATGCATTGCATATATGCTTTAACCATTAAAGAGAAGAATGCAGTTATAAATCAAAATGGAGTAACTATGGTTCAGGCATTCCAAATGGAGCTGGGTGGTCTTTGTAGACATTCCTGTATCACTGAGAACCTGAGTTTTCTGAACTGTATCAGACTCAAGGACACCACCAGCCATTCTCAAAACAGTATTTGCTAGCAGCTGCCAGTGGCAACCATATGGCCTCAAGGTCTTCCCTTGTAATTGCAACCATTTTGGACCCTAAGTAATCCTTGCTTAACAAGCACCCTTACTTCCTGTCAGCTCCAATCCTAACTCTTGACAAACAACTTATGTAACTTTGTGTTTTTTTGGCCTATATAAGCCTCCCCCATTCTTTAGTCTGGTGGAACACAATTCAAGTACTTCACTGAATCTGTGTCTCCCGGGCTATAGTCCTCAGTCTGGCTCAGATAAAATTCTTTTCTAACCCTATTATAGACTGTTTATTGACTATTCCTGTCAACACTGTCAAATAGTTTTCAAAGGTGGTCGTAATGTTTGCTCACCTTCCAGCACTGTGTGAGTCCCAGTTGTTCTACATTCTTGCCCACATGTGGCATGGCCTCTTTTCCATATTAGCCTTTCTGGTGGATGTATTTCATCACACTTTCAGTTAGCATTTCCCTAACCAATAGCGGGTTTTGCATGACTTTTCTATATTCCTTGGCCATTTGGTTACCCTCTTAATGAATGAATTGCCTGTTCAGAACTTTTTCTTATTGTTCTTTGCTTTGTTTGTCTGGTCCTTACTGATTTGAAGGTGTTCTTCACATATCCTGGATACAACTTCCTAATCAGATATATGCATTGAAAATATTACCTCCCTCTCTGCGAGTTCTTATTCAGTCTCTTAAGGCTGACATTTCATGAACAAAAATTCTTAATTCTAATCCATTCCACTTTCTCAAATTTTTCCTTGACGGTCAGTGTGCTTTTGTGTTATCTTATGAAATCTTTGCTATTCCAAGTGCAGATGGATATTCTCTTATGTGATTTTCCAGGCATATAACCACCTGAAATTGCTTTTTTTATATAGTGTGAGGGCCTAAGATTCATTTTTTAAAAATATGACTGTTCAAGTGACCGAGCACCAATTATGGAAAGGATCATCTTTTCCTTATGGCTCTGTAGTTCACCTCGGTCATAAATCGAATGTACATCTGTGGGTCTGTTTCTGTCCCCTCTATTCTATTTCACTGTATGAATTTGATTTAGGAAAAGTGAAGGATTGTGACCTTTTTTGCATCTGAGTGCCTTGGAGCAAGTTTGTACCATTAGGCTAATTCTGTTTTGGTCAGAATATACATAAAGAGTATTTTGTGTGCTTTAACTTGGTCCCTTCAGTAAGATAAAGTGTTTAAGTTCATCTTAATCAGATCAGCTATCCTTTTCCCAGGTCTTAGGAGGCAATAAGCCAGTAACAGCTTGTGGATGTAATGTTCCATGATCCTGGGCAGAGAGTCTGCTGGAGAGAAATGGCGGGGGACTGCTTCAGGAAGTGGTTTCTCCAGTGAGGGATGGCTTGTTTCCACAGCATTCCTCTTCCTACTGGGTCTCATCCTCTCTCTCTCCCTGGCCCAAGATAACCTTGATGTTTCTCCAAGCCATCAAACCCCATCTGCTCATTTCCATCTTGGCTCATGCTGGGTGTCTCTCCTGGGATGGCCTCTCCCCTGCTTTTGGTCTCTACAAAGTTTACCACCAGTCAGACGTCTTCTAGAAAACCTCTCTTAATCCTGTCAACCCTTATGGATCTTCCTCTCCACCGAAGCCTACAGCTGCTATTATTTCTGAATCACTTGTTTTGGCCTTTGTATCATTACTAAGTATTTCAAAGATGCTTGTCTTGTCTCTCAAGCTAGAAGCCCAGTTCTGCAGGAGGTCAAAGCATCTCTCTTAGTCAAAGCAATTTCTCAATAAATATTGTATCTTGTATGGAAGGAAGAGGGGGCCTGGAGACAGCCTAGCGGAGGGCCAAGGATGCCAGGAAACAGAGGGCCTACTGCTTGTAGGGGATTCAGAATCCCCTGCCCCCTGTTGGATTCCTGGTGGCCCTATGCCCCTGACATTGGTGTCAGCTTGCTGAGAACTGTCCTAAACCCTCCCTTCATACTTCCAAATTTTGAATCAGAAAAGATGCCAGCTCTCACACGGGGCAGAACAGGGCATGATCAAGGTGAGGAGAGGACACTCCGTTCATTCTGAGTCAGAACTTTCTGTTTTTTAGCTGAAAATGGAAGCATTGCTGAGATTCTCCTTGCAGCTGAGAGCAAGCAAGCCTGCGACCAAGGAAGCTGTCAGAACACGGGGGACGGGCCGACGCCACCATCTCCAGGTGGCTCACAGCCCTGTCATCTGCATAGACAAACCTGCACACCTGCTGGTTGGGACGTCCTTTAAATAAATGTGAAACAGCATGGCTGGGACATGCCTTCAGTGTACTGTCATGATGAACTGTGTGCGCTGGCTGATGCACTAGAAAGAGCTGTTGAATTGCAGGTAAAATGAGACAAATATGGAAAGACGTTATAGTTGTTCGGGGATTTTTGTCACTTGCGCGTGACAGATGTTTTTGGAATTTTGTCCCTGGATCTTGACAGATGTTCTCCACTTAACTTCCCTGGGGTTTCTGGCAGAATGGGAGGAGCGATCTGTAGTCTGTTTTCCCTTTTAAAAAACATCTTCCGAGACTTGAAAAGTTGAGAAAATAAATATTGCCATCCCAGTCTCCTCTTATTTGGTGATTTCTGACAAGTGTGCAGTGTAACCATAAAATCCCGGCTCTGGTTCTTGGGAGCCATTGGGGTCATCTGTAGTCATCCGTCTGCTAATGATGGGTTTGCTGTTTGCTGTAGGACCATTTGAAGAAACCCATCCATCATTCCCTCCTGCATGTCCCTTAGGTCCCAAACAGAAACACAGCAGTAAAGTTATGTGGCATCATGCATTTCTGACAACGTAAACCTCAGAACTCAGTGGTGTGAGCCTTAAATTCTCCCCAGTGTTCTCTGCGTGGAGAGGTATTTCACCCCACGGGGATCCCAGGCTATGCATGGCTTCTTTTGTTTTGTTTTGTTTTTTTTTGCGGTACGTGGGCCTCTCACTGCTGCGGCCTCTCCCGTTGCAGAGCACAGGCTACGGACGCGCAGGCTCAGTGGCCATGGCTCACGGGCCCAGCCGCTCTGCGGCATGTGGGATCTTCCTGGACCGGGGCACGAACCCGTGTCCCCTGCATTGGCAGGCGGACTCTCAACCACTGCGCCACCAGGGAAGCCCCTATGCATGGCTTCTTGACCTGTCCAGACAGAGTGCTTTGCTCAGGGGGACTGATGAGGACAGGTGTGCCAAGAAGTGGTATGAATATGTGAATAGGAAAAGTGGGCTCTCAGAGGATACTGCGTGGCCTTAAAAGCCGAAAAAGGAGTCTTTCTGGGAAGGGAAAGGCTGATTGGGATGGGTAAAATTCATGGTATCGGGCTTCCCTGGTGGCGCAGTGGTTGAGAGTCCGTCTGCCGATGCAGGGGACACGGGTTCGTGCCCCGGTCCGGGAAGATCTCACGTGCCGCGGAGCGGCTGGGCCCGTGAGCCATGGCCGCTGAGCCTGAGTGTCCGGAGCCTGTGCTCTGCAATCGGAGAGGCCACAACAGTGAGAGGCCCACGTACCAAAAAAAAAAAAAAAAAAAAAAAAAAAAAAAATTCGTGGTATCACAGTTCAGGCCCGGTGGATACAGCAAGGCAAGAGTTGTGAAGCCAGCTGGGAGAGTAAACAGACATTCTGTAAGCCCAACAGATGATCTGTTTCTCTGAGAAAAGGGTTCCTACCTTGGTGACAGCTAGCTGAGTTGTCCACTTTTAGAATTTATGGGTTTTCAGGAAGTTCCCGAAACAACAATAAAGTAACTTCACAAACTGGTCTTTCTGGGCAAGAATTCCCTGGAAAAGTAAAGTCCTGTTGATGCAGAGTGTCGAATAGTAAAATTGTGTCAAATCAGTGGGATGCTTTGAGCTAAAAATGGTTCCATTTCTCATGTTCTTCTCTTACAATTCTAGGATCTACAGGGAGGGAGGGGACATTTATCTGGTTCTTAGTTACTTAAGAAATATAGAGGAAGGGAGGAAGGGCATTTCTCAGATGGGATACGCCAAGATAGATAGTGGCCCAGTGCTGATGAAAACAGATCCCCCATGGAGGGATACGGGAAAGTAGAACAGGAAAAGAATCTCTCCTGGATATCTACCACCGACAGGACTCTGCCCGGTGCCTTACAATCATTTTCTCATTTTAATGTTCACAGTAATCTCCTAAAATAGTTGTTATTCCCATTAATTGGCTGGGAAGACTGAGGCTTGGAGACTTGCAGAGCTAGGAAGTGATGGGACCGGGACAGGAACCCAAGTCTGTGGGTGTAAAATCCTGTGCTGGGCGCCGTGCTGCCCTGAGGGAGACATAACAGCAGCCACCCTGTGGGGCCACACTCCTGCCCTGCGTCCGCAGAACCGTCCTCTGTGCTACCTGCCTTTGGCCATTCCTGGGGGGTGTTGAGTGTCAGGCCTGGAATGCCTTGCTCTCTGGAACACTGGTCTTCCCTGAGGCTGGAGTTCTCTCAAAAGTTCAGATTTCAACAAGTTACGCTGCTTTAAAACTTTTCAGAGATCCCCTCACCACTGGACAAAGTCCAAAGTGCTTAGAAGGGTTTTGGAATGGCGGACAAGCTGGATGAAGGACATGGAAGCGAAGAGACCAGCAGAGTGGCATTAAGTTACTTGACACTTGAAAAGTTTGGGTTATAGCCAGTGCGGAAAGAAATCTTATCTGAACTTCCCTTATTTGATTAAATCATAGCCTCCTGAGAATTCAGCGGCTATAAACCCTCTTCTGATGGAGTCTTCAGTTAGGTAGGCAACTGACCCTTAACGCCGTGGTATTCCGAGAAAATGGTGTGAATGAGCCTGGTCAGGACCTTCCATACTCTCCCACTGAAGCTGTACCCTCCTCTCCCCTCCTGCACCCCCATGAAGCTGGCGTGTAAACCCTTACTCCTGGCTGTTCAGGGAACCACTCTTTTTTTTTCTTTTTGCGATACCCAGGCCTCTTACTGTTGTGGCCTCTCCCGTTGCGGAGCACAGGCTCCGGACGCACAGGCTCAGCGGCCATGGCTCATGGGCCCAGCTGCTCCGCGGCATGTGGGATCTTCCCAGACCGGGGCACGAACCCGCGTCCCCTGCATCGGCAGGCGGACTCTCAACCACTGCACCACCAGGGAAGCCCAGGGAACCACTCTTTACAGCGTGCTCCTGCATGCAAGCGAAGTAAACTTTTCTCCTATTAATCTGTCTGGTGGCATTTAATTCGCAGACCCCAGGTCACTTGAACATCACTTGATACAGGAAAAGATTACCTCCCCACAGAAGGAAATGCAAAATCCAGTTGGATGCTATAACAATGACAATATGGTTGTGCTGAGGGGTTAAAAAAACCCCACAAGCTTCATTCAAGGAGTGATAGGAGTCACTTGTAAATCATCCTTTCTTATATTAAGCCTCATCTGCTGTTACCCTTTTTTTTTGCCACCGTGGACCACTCATCACTCCTTGACTCTACCTTAAACGCTGCTCTTCCTCACACTGGTCCCTCTTCTTCAAAAGCTCCAAACCTTTCTCTCTGCTAAGAGACCTCCTTCCAATAACATTTAAAGGCTTTTTTCTTGAATTCTTCTGCATTGTACTGCCTTCTGCCAGCCAGAATTAAGCACTCTGGACTGTGTGCCCTTAACAATATAACTGTATACTTACTTGCCTCATCGTTGTAAACGGTTACCCAACGACATCCATCCATTTAGCCATCTCTCCATTTTTTTCATGGATCCGTTGGCCCATCCATTCACTTACTTTTCCGTTCGCCCAGGCTTCTGTTCATCCAACATTCCTTCCATTATCCATGGAAGAAATATTTATTTAAAGCCCTGGACTTCCCTGGTGGCGCAGTGGTTAGGAATCCGCCTGCCAATGCAGGGGACACAGGTTCGAGCCCTGGTCCGGGAGGATCCCACGTGCCGCGGAGCAGCTAAGCCCGTGCGCCACAACTACTGAGCCTGTGCTCTAGAGCCTGCGAGCCACAACTACTGAACCCACGTGCCACAGCTACTGAAGCCCACACACCTAGAGCCCACGCTCCACAACAAGAGAAGCCACCGCGATGAAAATCCTGCACACCGCAATGAAGAGTAGCCCCCGCTCGCCGCAACTAGAGAAAGCCCATGCGCAGCAACGAAGACCCAACACAGCCAAAAATAAAAATTAGTTGGTTAATTAATTTAAAAAACAATGAATAAAATTAAAACTAAACCCCTATACATGCCTAACCCTGGTTTAATCCTTGTATGGAGCACATGGATTTCATTCTGTTCCAAGGCCACAGCATAGAGAGCCAACTCCAAAAAACACCTCGAGGTACGCTTCCTACTCCCATGTTGGGTTTTCCATTGGATCGATGTAAGCTCGTCTCATTACCACCTCTTGCCTTCTTGACCAAGGGGGAGCTGAGAGAGAAATGTTCAGTTTGAATTTTGGGTTAAGAATCTAGGAAATCTGGGTCCTGCTTTCTCTGACCTAGAGGACACCCAGAATAAGTGCAGTGGAACCAGAGACAGAAGGTTGTAAGTGTGGCAAGTCATGTACAGTATATTTCAATGCCAAGCTAATATTCAATTACCCTTTTTTGTAGTCTCTAGAACAAATGGACTCTGGTAAGATGGAATGAGAACCAAAAAAACTTTAGAAGTGACACCAAGCAATCAGACACAGAAAAACACCAACCCGACCTTTGGATATTTCTAACTTGTAGTCCTTCCTTAGATGTGTTCCATCGTGGAGATAAAAAGCACATAGCACAGGGAGATCAGCTCGGTGCTTTGTGACCACCTGGAGGGGTGGGATAGGGAGGGTGGGAGGGAGGGAGATGCAAGAGGGAAGAGATATGGGGACATACGTATATGTATAACTGATTCACTTTGTTATAAAGCAGAAACTAACACACCATAGTAAAGCAAGTATACTCCAATAAAGCTGCAAAAAAAAAAAAAAGCGCATGACGTGGTTTTCGCCTCTGCTTTAAATTGTTCTTTCTAGGAAGGAGCTCCCACTCTAACTCAAAAAGTGACACCTTGATGACTGTGCTCCTCATAAAACACTCGCCGCTCCTGTTAGCACTGGTCAAACCAGGAAGGTCCTGCCTCACAAGAGAACCTGTTTCTTTTCCACTCATTTTCAGGCTCCCGGTGGGAATTGGATGTCTGTGGTTATTGTGAATTAAGGGCCTCATCTTCACAGCAACAAGTTCAGCTTGTATTAACAGACATCAACATTTCTCTAAAAGGCAGGCCTTTTTATTTGTCAGGGAATCAGGATCCTCTCCCCTGGTCTGGCACCCGTTACTGACCGCCTGCAGATGCAGTGATAGCTCATTTTCCCCTCCTCAATGGAGGCTGACTGGTCTGACGCTTCCATTCATTACATGTGGAGTGAGAGAAATGCGCACTTCATTTTCTTTGTGTCCACTACCTTATTTTCCCTCTTTTGGTTTGAAGAGAACCAATAAACCTTCTATCTTCAGATTTTCAGAGGACCGCTTTCCATCTAGCTGCTGCTCGAATGCTTTTAAATGGAAAGAAGAATTGAGAACAGGCTGCTGCTTGGGTGATTTGCAAGCTCTCTGAAATGACTGTTTTTTTTCCTGCTTCGCAGGCTCAGTGATTGACAGTACCTTCCCCCGAGAGTCAACCGGTTGGCATTGGCCAGGAGAGCGCCGTTCAAAATTACTTGAGTCATTTTTTTTTTCTGGTCAGTTACTATGGAATAAAACTGTAATTAATTTTTCATGGGCTAATGGTCTTGCACAGTGATGGTGTACCTGCAGCATTTATGGACTTTGCACATAGCATTTACTCTCTCTCTCTCTTCTTCTTTTTTTTGGCCTCCCTGGTCTCTCTGGAATTTTAGGTTTTCATGCTTTTAGCCCTTTCTCATATCTGGTTTATTTTGATAAGAGCAGATTGACTATAGCCAACCTGGAATTCGAGAAAACTCTTTGCAGATGAGGTCCAGGGGCCGTAGTAAGTGACTGGTGCATTGGACTGGAGCCCAAGGTTGGAGAACAATTCCTGCTGCCCCTGCACTGTGTTCACAGTAGGAAGCCACTGGCCTAAGGCCACTTCAGCCCACTGTCCCTTCCTGTAGATCAAGGGTTCTCGACCTCGGCACTACTGACATTTTGGCCTGAATATCTGTTGTGTGTGTGTTGGGGGGCGGTGAGGGGTGTGCGGTCCTCTTCATTGAAGATGTTTAGCAGCATCCCTGGATTTCTTCTGTTGCTTCCCCAGGGGTGACAACCAAAAATACCTTCAGACATTGCCAGATGTCCCCTGTAGGGGAGGGGATTGTCCGCAGCTGAGAGCCATGACTGTAGGTACTCTACCTTGTGCTCTTGAAGTTCCCAGAGAGAGTTGGGATGAATGGGGCAGGGAGAGGAGAAGGAGAGGGGGAAGGAAATCTGGAAGAAGATGGACTCCAGGGCACTGCAGCCTCAGCTGAGAACCAGACTAATGACTTCACATGTTGCCAACCTTGGCTGCATGTTGGTTGGGTAAAAAATACCCACTGTCTGAGCCCAGCCCCATAACCCTGAATGAGTTGGTTTGAGGATATGCCCAGGCATCAGTATTTTCTTCTTCTTCTTCAGTTCCTTAGGTGACTAGCATGAAGCCAGGGTTGAGGACCACAGGTGACGAGCACAGACTTGCCCACTGCGAGGTGGGCTCAGTCCTGCACAGCTGTCTCGGCTTTACAGTTTTCAGCCCCCAGAGCGTGGCAGCTCTGTAAGCTGTCTGTTGAGACGTCCACTTTGCTTTCCCTGATACACGTGCCACCACCAAGGGGAGAGACCGAGCACCACGAACAGCTCATATGCCTTCGCACAATCATAAATGTACATGCCCACATCACAGATCTTCAGAATAAAAATACACACGACTAATTAAAAGCAAAGCTTATACCATGGTATTGTGAGGCTCACAACGTATGTAAATGTTATATGTATGACGGCTAGAGCATATAGGATGGGGAGATGGGGGCAGGGGTCAATCAACCTCTAAGTTTGCAAGATTCTTTATATTTTATGCGAAGTGCTACCACACTGACAATAAGTAGGCTGTGAAAAGATAAAAATGTTCAATCTAAGCCCTATAACATCCACTTAAAAAATGCAAAGTGAAATAGTTTTTAAAAACCCCAATAGTTATATTAAAATGGATTTCTAAAAAATATTCATTTAGGGCTTCCCTGGTGGCGCAGTGGTTGAGAGTCCACCTGCCGATGCAGGGGACACGGGTTCATGCCCCGGTCCGGGAAGATCCCACATGCCGTGGAGCGGCTGGGCCTGTGAGCCATGGCCGCTGAGCCTGTGCGTCCGGAGACTGTGCTCCGCAAGGAGAGAGGCCACAGCAGTGAGAAGCCCACGTACCGCAAAAAAACCCAAAAGCAAACCAAACCAAAACAAAAATATTCATTTAACACAGAAATACACACTCCCATTCCTCACATGATTTTACTTTTGGAGGATGGAATCTACCAACCTATGTGAAAGGCCCTCTTTCATGAAGGTAAGTCCTTCCTTTGTTTTCCTAGTATACAGTGTTTTCAAAATTAATTGTAATTTTGGCAAATGACTACCCATTATACATTGTTCTTCTACAAGTATACTCCTTTTTCTAGCTAAGTCAGGAAGTCTTCACAGTATGGTTTGCTCTGGTTTGTGGATTTTGTGGATCTGGTTTTAGCAAGAAGGATTCAGCTTTCAGATCCAGGACTTAATAGAAAGTAACCCAGGTATATTCTCATTTTTCTGAAGATCCCCTTAAAAGTTCTAGAATTCTGAGATTTCCTGGATGAATATGAGTCCTGCCAGAGAGAAATCTAGTCACTCTCAATATTCCTAATATAGTAAAAGAAAAAGGAGTCAGGTCCATTGAGGAACAAATTCTGTCTCTCACACACACAACGATTTGATGCTATTACATGATCATGTCTTTGGAGCTGGTCACCATGTCTGTGAGCATCGCCCCAGGTGGTGTGAGCTCTCTCGGCCTCTGCAACAAGGTGGAAACCATGTTCCACTAGCTCCACTTCCTTCTGTGGACTCCTAGAGACTGTGGCCTCCCCACATCCTGAATTTGTGCAATTGACTTCTTTAGACTTAGTCAAGTCTCTACATTTGTCTTATTAATGCCATCCTGAAATCTTGCCAAGAGCAGTAAAAAAAAAAAAAAATAGCTCTTGCCATCTAATAAGTGTGCAGGAAATGACTGCTGAATGAATATTTGAATTGGATTAAAAAAAATCCAAACCACTTAAAAAATCCTTTAGAATGGCTTCGGATCCAGACAAGCATAACTGATTTCAATAAATGTTTGAATGTGTACACTGCCAAGTACAGTTGGCTCTCCGTACCCGTGGGTTCTGCATCCTCAGATTCAACCAACTTTGGAGTGAAAATACTCAGGGGGAAAAATTCCAGAAAGGTCCAAACAGCAAAACTTGAATTTGCCACACACCAGCAACAATTGACATAGCATTTACGTTGTATTAGGTACTGTAAGTAATCTAGAGATGATTTAAATTATATGAGAGGATGTGCACTGGTTCCCTGCAAATACCACACTCTTTTATATAAGGAACTGGAGCATTTTCATCTCTTGCTATCTGAGTTGGGGGGTAGGGGGTGGTGAGGTGTCCTGGAACCAATATCCCCACAGATACCCAGGAATGACTGTATCAGAACAGGCAGAGTCTTCATGGTCCTGAAGGATATTATAATCCAACAGGGCTGTGGACATGTGGGAAAAGATTAACACAAAAATAACCCTTATAGTTAAGTATCAAATGAAAGGAACCATTAAGAGTGAGAAATCACAGCAGTGGTAGGTGAAGTCACCTGAGAGTAGATAGCTCTTGAAGAACAGGTAGAATTTTCTTTTTAATACATCTTAATTGGAGTATAATTGCTTCACAATACTGTGTTAGTTTCTGTTGTACAATAAAGTGAATATATATATATATCCCCATATCCCCTCCCTCTTGAGCCTCCCTCCCACCCTCCCTATCCCACCCCTCTAGGTGGACACAAAGCACCGAGCTGATCTCCCTGTGCTATGCGTTTGCTTCCTACTAGCTATCTATTTTTACATGTGGTAGTGTATATATGTCCATGCCTCTTTCTCCCTTCATCCCAGCTTACCCTTCCCCCTCCCTGTGTCCTCAAGTCCATTCTTTACGTCTACGTCTTTATTCCTGCCCTGCCACCAGGTCCATCAGTACCTTTTTTTTTTCTTTTTAGATTCCATATATATGTGTTAGCATACAGTATTTGTTTTTCTCTTTCTGACTTATTTCACTCTGTATGACAGACTCTAGGTCTATCTGCCTCACTACAAATAACTCAATTTCGTTTCTTTTTATGGCTGAATAATATACCATTGTATATATGTGCCCCATCACTAATTATTAGAGAAATGCAAATCAAAACTATGAGGAGGTATATCACCTCACACCGGTCAGAATGGCCATTATCAAAAAATCAAGAACGGTTAGAATTTTAACAGAAGGAATTGAATGAAGTGGATAAAACAGTGTAATCAAAGACATAGAGATGAGAACTCATGGGCGAGTGATCCAGGCTCGGTAATCAATGGAACTGGGTGAGCACATGAAAGTAACTTTGGAGATTCATAGGAGGTAAGACCAGAGAAGTGGATGGAGGCCAGGTTCTGGAAGATTCTGAATACTGAGTTTGACCTATTTTTATACACTTAGCTCCACAATAAGAAGGTACTGACCGTTTTTAAGCTGGAAGATGCCTTGTTTGGGGCTGGGCCTTAGAAAGACGAATCTGGCACCAGCTTGTGTTGGAGGGGATAGTTTGAGTTCAGAGGGGCTGAAAACGGAACTGAGGTTGTTATATCTGAGCTGGCTCCTCTTTGATCTCCATGAAAGGGTTTCTGGCTGGAGTGGGGCAATCACTTTACTTCCTCACCTGTTTTCTCAAGGAGAGGACTTCCAGCTTGAATGATGAAAAACAACTTGAAAAGTCAACATGTCAGATGCAAAAAGCCCTTCCTACATTGAGAGCTTTTGAGAGCAGGTGATAAACACTCAGAAAAGAGAGCCAAATGGTCTGGTTCAGTGAAGGGATCCTTGAATTGTTAACTCCTAGAGGAACACAGTGCCTGTATATACAGTTGCTTCCTTGCTGTTCACCAGGAGGATGGGATGCCAGTTATTTTCTCAAGTCTCCTTTCTTTCCTTTTTTACTCACAAAGATGTATTGAAACACCATATGCCAAGCACTGTAACAGGATTTGGAATATTCTATTTAGTTAGTTTTTTTAAAACATCCAATACCTAAGATTATTATTATTATATACCCTATAATACATCTGATCATTATTATTATTGTCACTTCACTTGTGAGAAAACTAAGTAATCTTCTCAATGTCACACTGTCAGAACAAAGCTGAGATCTGGTTTCCAATAACCTGCCTGAGCATATTAAATATACAAAATACCATTTAATATCTTCCAATTATCAAGAGGTACTATGTCCTAGCACTTCAGATAAATTACATTAATTCTCACAACAACCCTGTTATTAGGTATTATGCCAAACTGAGGTGCCAAGAGGTGAAATGACTTGCCTAAGGTCTCTTAACTAGTAATTGAGAGAGCTGAGCTGAACAGTCAGTAAGTGGGGGGGAGTAGACACCAGAATCTGGGTCTATCTGATCCAGAGTTCATGTGTTAAGTGTGTTTGAAGGGAATTCTGATTATCCACACCTCTGCAACGCTTCCTCTGAGGGCATTTGAGCACCTACTAATGCGCTAGACACTTTACACTCTACCACGTTTAATCCTGAACCCTGTGAGGCAGGGGCTCTCCTTTAACAGAGTGGGAATGCAAGTCTCAGAGTGGAGAAGTTATTCATCAGGATAGTTTGCTAGTGAGTGACTGATGAGAAAATTAAGATCCAAGTGCATCGGATGCTAAATACTGCTTTGTACGAAAATCGTTTTTTCGTGGGAAGACCTGTGTTTCCCCAGAATTACCCTCAGTTTTTCATTCCGTTCCCATGGGCTGGAATAAGGGAGGGGGCTGCCCAGATGCCTTTCTCCTCAGACACCCTCAGGCAGCCTACAGAATAGCCTCCTTCTAGAACTGTGTCATGGATTTCCCATGTTTAATGTACCAAGCACCGTGGGTAAATATGAAACCACTGAAATGATAGCAACTAAGTTGTGGAAGTTGTTTATTCCATAATGTTAAGTGAGAAAAGCAGGATTCAAAAAGGTCTGCATAAAAATAGAAAAGCACATGCACAGAATCTGGAGGAAATACACAAAAATGAAGAGAGTGTAGGGATGGTGGCATTGTGGGTGATTTTTTTTTTCTTTTTTGCCATTTTCAAAATCGTCATCAGTGCCATGTTTTTTGGGGAAGGAGGAAATTTGTTATTGAAGTGTCACATGCTAAAACTGTATAAACCATAAGTGTACAGTGAATTTTCACAAACCAAGCATGCTTGTGCAACGAACAGCAAAATGGAGAAATGGATCAGTGTCAGGTCCCCAGAAGTCCCACTCATGCTGCGTTTCTCTTCCTATCTCACTCTGAGTTTTAATGTAAAATTAGGAACACCCATTCTCTGAGCAAATAATGGGCTGTGCATAAGATTGCACCAAGGAGACCTTGGAAACCACAGAAACCCGAGGAAGAGGTGGGTTGGTCACCTGAGCCAGTAAGTGATGAGCATCCTTGAGGCTCCCCATTCATCCTCATCTTTACTCCAGAAACAGCTGTGGTAAGGATGGGCCATTCAGTTCAGGAAGAGGAACTTAGTTACCCACCTAACCAGAAACAGGAAGAGATTGGTTGGCACCCGCTGGGAGATGCTAAGGGATGTTGAAGAGCATCTAGAAATACTGTACCCACTGAAGACCTAAGGACCCCTGGAGTCTCAACCCCACAGCTGGCAGAGAACAAACTCTGATGAACCTTCAACACAGAGAGAAAAGGCTTAAGAACATGGTTCAGAGGAGTTGAATCAACCAGAGAGAAACAGTTAAGGACAAGGGCAGAGCTATCAACGGCCTGGAGCCCAGGGCGGTTAGATGCCTCCAGCTGGGGTGATTGAGCAATACCCAAAAGATTAAGGAAGAAGGGCTTGACATCCAGATGAGTTCTTGGATTAAATAGGAAAGTGCCATGAGAGATATATTGGAACTTTTTTCCTTCCATGAGCTGCACCCTAATCAATAAAGAGCTATTATGGACTGAATTGTGTCCCCCTTAACATTCATATGCTGAAACCCTTACCCCCCCCAATGTGACTGAATTTGGAATAAGGTCTTTAAAGAGGTAATTAAGGTTAAATGAGGTCATATGGGTGGGACCCTAATCCAGTAGGACTGGTGTCCTTATTAGAAGAGGAAGAGACACCAGAGATGCACAGGCACAGGAGAAAGGCCACGTGAAGATGCAGTGAGAAGGTGGCTATCAACGAGCCAAGAAGTGAGGCCTCAGGAGAAACCAACCCTGCCGACACTTTGATAGTGTCGGAGGGCTTCCAGCCTCCAGAATTCTGAGAAATAAATTTCTGTTGTTTAAGCCACCAGTCTGTGGATTTTGTCATAGTGGTCCGAGCACACTAATACAGGAGCCCTATATAGTTTTGCTGATGTTTCTAAGAGAGTATGTTATTTGATATTTGTTCCCTTTGCTTTCATCAGGTATAGATGATGAATCCAATGCAGAGTTATTGCAACAATTTTCAAACTGGTTCACTCAAGCAGATGCCTGTTCAGACTTTGGATATAATTTTTAAAAATTGAATAATTGAGTCATTGATCTAGAGCAAAACCCGTAAATGCTTCAAAGCTCATATTTCTTCAAATATCAAAATAATTTTTATAACAACCAATGCATTCCTATCTCAGTTCTTAAAACTACCATGGCTTTTTGGAATACTGGAACACCAAAAACACATTTATTGGCTGTCTGGTTTGGGATAAGGCACTCTGAATTTTTATGAAAGCCACTTTCCTGAGCTATAAAATAATACATATATTGCAGCCTTGTGATCAAGATGAACGACAATGGATGTAAAATGTTGGGCAAGGAGCTTGTGGAAGATGTTAGGTACATGGCTACTGCTGTCGTCTTGAGATGGGAGGAGAAGGAGGGTTTTCAGGACCCTGGAACGTGTGGGAGCCATCGGGGCTGGACAGTCGCAGGCCTGGGTGACCTTCCCTGGGGGCTTTGTCATGGAGCCGGGGAAGCAGAATTGAGGTTTGCCGGACCCTCCTCTGGCAACCCCTGGCTTGTCTTGCCCATGCCGCTGTGGTCGGGGCTATGACTTGGGCTGTGCTCTGGTTTGTCAGGGAACCAGAGGCCAGGAAGCCAGGTGTTCATCCGACTAAAAGGGAAAAGCAAGGTTGACACGGAGAAGAGAGCTCACACTACTGTGCACTGAGGCTGCACTGCGTTAGCGTAATATCATTGCAGATGGGTTGGGCCCTGCTCGGACTCCATCCTCAAGAAATGAAGCCAGGATGGCTGGGACAGGGCCCTTCCGAGGTGGGCCCAGGGGAGGGTGAGTCAGAATGCCTTGCTCGCGGACTGGCATGGGTTTATGATGGCCCACAGCAGGGACAGGGTTGCTGGAGAAAAATAGTCCCGCCGCGTTGGCCAACAAAGCAAGGCTGCCCATTGTGGCCAGATGGCACAGGCAAGACTCTAAAGTACATGACTATAAATAAAAGAGGTAAACAAAAAGGACCTGCTGTAGAGTACAGTGAACTGTGGATATATACAGTATCCTGTAATAAACCATAATGGGAAAGAGTATGAAAAAGAACATGTGTGTATATGTATAACTGAATCACTTTGCTGTACACCAGAAACTAACACAGCATTGTGAATCAACTATAATTCAATTTTTAAAAAGTAGTATTGTCTGGTTTTGAATTTCCTTCTTCTTTATTTTGGTGCCCAAGCCTAAATGTCCTCCTTGGTGACCCCAGACTCCTTTGATGATTGTCCTGTCACTTACTGGAGCCTCCACTGGGTCCTTCTACCAACCCCTGCCGGTGGCACTGTCTTACTCTTTCTTTCATTAAAACAACCCAAGGAAAAAAAAATAAAAATAAAAAATAAAACAACCCAAGGAGTGCCTCACTTCCTGGGTGTAATGCGCCCCTCTTGTCAATGGTCCCCAATCCCAATGACACAAGGAAGTGCCTGGAGAGCTCATTTAAGACATCACCACCTGAGCTCCACCCCAAGAGGATCCATTTCTATAGGTCTGCCAGGTGATCAGCAACCTTCCTAGAAAACAGAATCTTCTTGTGCCGATTAAAAAGCTCCAAGGAGGGGCTTCCATGGTAGCGCAGTGGTTGGGTCCGCCTGCCGTTGCAGGGGACATGGGTTCGTGCCCCGGTCCGGGAAGATCCCATGTGCCGCAGAGCAGCTGGGCCCATGAACCATGGCCACTGAGCCTGTGCGTCTGAGCCTGTGCTCCGCAACGGGAGAGGCCACAGCAGTGAGAGGCCCGTGTATTGCAAAAAAAAAAAAAAAAAAAAAAGAATAGGGACGGGACCTGCACCAGTGGGAGGCAGCCGTGAAGGAGGAAAGGTTTCCACACACTAGAAGCCCCTCCGCGGGCGGAGACTGCGGGTGGCAGAGGGGAAAGCTGCGGAGCCGCGGAGGAGAGCGCAGCAACAGGGGTGCGGGGAGCAAAGTGGGGAGATTCCCGCACAGAGGATCGGTGCTGACCGGCACTCACCAGCCCGAGAGGCTTGTCTGCTCACCTAATGGGGCAGGCGGGGCTGGGAGCTGAGGCTCGGGCTTCGGTAGGAGCGCAGGGAGAGGACTGGGGTTGGCAGCGTGAACAAACCCTGCAGTTAGTGTACCATGGCTAGCCGGGAGGGAGTCCGGGGAAAAGTCTGGAGCTGCCAAAGGGGCAAGAGACTTTTTCTTCCCTCTTTGTTTCCTGGTGCGCGAGGAAAGGGAATTCAGAGCGGTGCTTAAAGGAGCTCCAGAGACGGGTGCGAGCCGCGGCTAAAAGCGCAGACCCCAGAGACGGGCATGAGACGCTAAGGCTGCTGCTGCCACCACCAAGAAGCCTGTGTGCGAGCACAGGTCACTATCCACACCTCCCTTCCGGGGAGCCTGTGCGGCCCGCCACTGCCAGGGTACCGGGATCCAGGGACAACTCCCCCGGGAGAATGCACGGCGAGCCTCAGGCTGGTGCAACGTCATGCTGACCTCTGCCGCCGCAGGCTAGCCCTGCACTCCGTGCCCCTCCCTCCCCCGGCCTGAGTGAGCCAGATCTCCCGAATCAGCGGCTCCTTTAACCCCATCCTGTCTGAACGAAGCACAGATGCCCTCCGGCGACCTACACACAGAGGCGGGGCCAAATCCAAAGCTGAGCCCCGGAGCTGTGAGAACAAAGAGAAAGGGAAATCTCTCCCAGCAGCCTCAGGGGCAGCGGATTAAATCTCCACAGTCAACTTGATGTACCCTGCATTTGTGGAATACCTGAATAGACAACGAATCATCCCAAATTGAGGAGGTAGACTTTGGGAGCAACGATATGTATTTTTTCCCCCTCTTTCTCTTTTTGTGAGTGTGTATGTGTATGCTTCTGTGTGTGATTTTGTCTGTATAGCTTTACTTTTACCATATGTCCTAGGGTTCTGTCTGTCCTTTTTTTTTTTTTTATAATATAGTTTCTAGCACTTGTTATCATTGGTGGATTTGTTTTTTGGTTTGGTGGCCTTCTTCTTTCTTTTTTTATTACTTAAATTATTTTTAATAATTATTTTTTATTTTACTAACTTTATATTATTTTATTTTTTCTTTCTTTTTTCTCTCTCTTATTCTGAGCCATGTGGATGACAGGTTCTTGGTGCTCTAGCCAGGTGTCAGGGCTGTGCCTCTGAGGTGGGAGAGCCAAGTTCAGGACATTGGTCCACCACAGACCTCCCAGCTCCACATAATATCAAACGGCGAAAATCTCCCAGAGATCTCCATCTCAACACTAAGACCCAGCTCCACTCAACGACCAGCAAGCTACAGTGCTGGACACCCTATGCCAAACAACTAGCAAGACAGGAACACAACCCCACCCATTAGCAGAGAGGCTGCCTAAATCATAATAAGGCCACAGACACCCCAAAACAAACCACCAGACGTGGACCTGCCCACGAGAAAGACAAGATTCAGCCTCATCCACCAGAGCACAGGCACTAGTCCCCTCCACCAGGAAGCTTACACAACCCACTGAACTAACCTTAGCCACTGGGGACAGACACCAAAAACAATGGGAACTACGAACTGGCAGCCGGCGAAAAGGGGACCCCAAACAAAGTTCGTTAAGCAAAATGAGAAGACAGAGAACACAAAGCAGATGAAGGAGTAAGGTAAAAACCCATCAGACCTAGCAAATGAAGAGGAAATAGGCAGTCTGCTTGAAAAAGAATTGAGAATAATGATAGTAAAGGTGATCCAAAATCTTGGAAATAGAATGGAAAAAATACAAGAAACGTTTAACAAGGACCTAGAACTAAAGAGCAAACAAACAGTGATGAACAACACAATAAATGAAACTGAAATACTCTAGCAGGAATCAATAGCAGATAGGAACATACATATAGATAATTACCTTAAATGTAAATGGATTAAATGCTCCAACCAAAAGACATAGACTGGCTGAATGGATACAAAAACAAGACCCGTGTATATGCTGTCTGCAAAAGACCCGCTTCAGACCTAGGGACACATACAGATGGAAAGTGAAGGGATGGAATAAGATATTCCATGCAAATGGAAATCGAAAGAAAGCTGGAGTAGCAATTCTCATATCAGACAAAATAGACTTTAAAACAAAGACTATTACAAGAGAAAAAGAAGGACACTACATAATGATCAAGGGAACTGTCCAAGAAGAAGATACAACAATTGTAAATATTTATGCACCCAGCATAGCAGCACCTCAATACAGAAGGCAAATACTAACAGCCATAAAAGGGGACACAATCATAGTAGGGGACTTTAACAACCCACTTTCACCAATAGACAGATCATGCAAAATGAAAATAAATAAGGAAACACAAGCTTTAAATGATACATTAAACAAGATGGACTTAATTGATATTTATAGGATATTCCATCCAAAAACAATAGAATACACTTTCTTCTCAAGTGCTCATGGAACATTCTCCAGGATAGATCATATCTTGGGTCACAAATCAAGCCTTGGTAAATTTAAGAAAATTGAAATCATATCAAGTATCTTTTCCAACAACACTATGAGACTACATATCAATTACAGGAAAAAAATCTGTAAAAAATATAAACACATGGAGGCTAAACAATACACTACTTAATAACCAAGAGATCACTGAAGAGATCAAAGTGGAAATCAAAAAATACCTAGAAAAAAATGACAATGAAATCACAATGACCCAAAACCTATGGGATGCAGCAAAAGCAGTTCTAAGAGGGAAGTTTATAGCAACACAATCCTACCTCAAGAAACAAGAAAAATCTCATATAAACGACCTAACCTTACACCTAAAGCAATTAGAGAAAGAAGAACAAAAAAAGCCCCAAATTTAGCAGAAGGAAAGAAATCATAAAGATCAGATCAGAAATAAATGAAAAAGAAATGAAGGAAACGATAGCAAAGTTCAATAAAACTAAAAGCTGGTTCTTTGAGAAGATAAACAAAATTGATAAACCATTAGCTAGACTCATCAAGAAAAAAAGGGAGAAGACGCAAATCAGTAGAATTAGAAATGAAAAAGAAGCAGTAAAAACTGACACTGCAGAAATACAAAGGATCATGAGAGATTACTACAGGCAAGTATATGCCAATAAAATGGACAACCTGGAAGAAATGGACACATGCTTAGAAATGCACAACCTTCTGAGACTTAACCAGGAAGAAATAGAAAATATGAACAGACCAATCACAAGCACTGAAATTGAAACTGTGATTTAAAATCTTCCAACAAACAAAAGCCCAGGACCAGATGGCTTCACAGGCAAATTCTATCAAACATTTAGAGAAGGGCTAACACCTATCCTTCTCAAACTCTTCCAACATATAGCAGAGGGAGGAACACTCCCAAACTTATTCTACAAGGCCACCATCACCCTGATACCAAAACCAAAGATGTCACAAAGAAAGAAAACTACAGGCCAATATCACTGATGAACACAGATGTAAAAATCCTCAACAAAATACTAGCAAACAGAATGCAACAACACATTAAAAGGATCATACTCTATGATCAAGTGGGGTTTATCCCAGGAATGTAAGGATTCTCCAGTATACACAAATCAATCAATGTGATACACCATATTAACAAATTGAAGGAGAAAAACCATATCATCATCTCAATAGATGCAGAGAAAATTTTTGACAAAATTCAACACCAATTTATGATAAAAACCCTCCAGAAAGTAGGCATAGAGGGAACTTACCTCAACATAATAAAGGCCATATGTGACAAACCCACAGCCAACATCGTTCTCAACGGTGAAAAACTGAAACTATTTTGACTAAGATCAGGAACAAGACAAGGTTGCCCACTCTTACCACTATTATTCAATATAGTTTTGGAAGTTTTAGCCACAGCAATCAGAGAGGAAGAAGAAATAAAAGGAATCCAAATCGGAAAAGAAGAAATAAAGCTGTCACTGTTTGCACATGACATGATACTATACATAGAGAATCCTAAAGATGCTACCAGCAAACTACTGGAGCTAATCAATGAATTTGGTAAAGTATCAGGATACAAAATTAATGCACAGAAATCTTTTGCATTCCTATACACTAATGATGAAAAATATGAAAGTGAAATTAAGAAATCACTCCCATTTACCATTGCAACAAAAAGAATAAAATATCTAGGAATAAACCTACTAAGGAGACAAAAGACCTGTATGCAGAAAATTATAAGACACTGATGACAGAAATGAAAGATGATACAAACAGATGGAGAGATATACCATGTTCTTGGATTGGAAGAATCAACATTATGAAAATGACTATACTACCGAAAGTAATCTACAGATTCAATGCAATCCCTATCAAACTACCACTGGCATTTTTCACAGAACAAGAACAAAATATTTCACAATTTGTATGGAAACACAAAAGACCCCGAGTAGCCAAAGCAATCTTGAGAAAGAAAAACAGAGCTGGAGGAATCAGGCTCCCTGACTTGAGACTATACTACAAAGCTACAGTAATCAAGACAGTATGGTAATGGCACAAAAACAGAAACATAGATCAATGGAACTGGATAGAAAGCACAGAGATAAACCCATGCACATATGGTCACCTTACCTTTGATAAAGGAGGCAAGAATATACAATGGAGAAAAGACAGACTCTTCAATAAGTGGTGCTGGGAAAACTGGACAGATACATGTAAAAGAATGAAATTAGAACACCATACACAAAAATAAACTCAAAATGGATTAAAGACCTCAATGTAAGGCCAGACACTATCAAACTCTTAGAGGAAAACATAGGCAGAACACACTATGTCATAAATCACAGCAAGATCCTTTTTGACCCACCTCCTAGAGAAATGGAAATAAAAACAAAAATATACATATGGGACCTAATGAAACTTCAAAGCTTTTGCACAGCAAAGGAAACCTTAAACAAGACCAAAAGACAACTCTCAGTATGGGAGAAAATATTTGCAAAGTAAGCAACTGACAAAGGATTAATCTCCAAAATTTACAAGCAGCTCATGCAGCTCAATAACAAAAAAACAAACAACCCAATCCAAAAATGGGTGGAAGATCTAAACAGTCATTTCTTCAAAGAATATATACAGATTGCCAGCAAACACTTGAAGGAATGCTCAACATCATTAATCATTAGAGAAATGCAAATCAAAACTGCAATGAGATATCATCTCACACCAGTTAGAATGGCCATGATCAAAAAGTCTACAACCTATAAATGCTGGAGGGAACCCTCTTGCACTGTTGGTGGGAATGTAAATTGATACAGCCACTATGGAGAACAGTATGGACGTTCCTTAAAAAACTAAAAATACAACTACCACACGACCCAGCAATCCCACTACTGGGCATATACCCTGAGAAAAACCATAATTCAAAAAGAGTCATGTATCACAATGTTCATTGCAGCTCTATTTACAATAGCCAGGACATGGAAGCCACCTAAGTGTCCATCAACAGATGAATGGATAAAGAAGATGTGGCATATATATACAATGGAATATTACTCAGCCATAAAAAGAAACGAAATTGAGTTATTTGTAGTGAGGTGGATGGACATAGAATCTGTCATACAGAGTGATGTAAGTCAGAAAGAGAAAAACAAATACCATATGCTAACACATATATATGGAATCTAAAAAACAGAAAAAAATAATGGTCATGAAGAACCTATGGGCAAGACGGGAATAACGACACAGACCTACTAGAGAATGGACTTGAGGATACGGCGAGGGGGAAGGGCAAGCTGGGACAAAATGACAGAGTGGCATGGACATATATACACTACCAAATGCAAAATAGATAGCTAGTGGGAAGCAGCTGCATAGCAGAGGGAGATCAGCTCGGTGCTTTGTGACCACCTAGAGGGGTGGAATAGGGAGGTTGGGAGTGGGGGACATGCAAGAGGGAAGAGATATGGGGATATATGTATATGTATAACTGATTCACTCTGTTATAAAGGAGAAACTAACACACCATTGTAAAGCAATTATACTCCAATAAAGATGTTAAAAAAAAAAAAAACTTGGAAAGGCTTCCCTGGTTGCACAGTGGTTAAGAATCTGCCTGCCAACGCAGGGGACACGTGTTCAATCCCTTGTCCGGAAAGATCCCACATGCCGCAGAGCAACTAAGTCCATGAGCCACAACTACTGAGCCTGTGCTCTAGAGCCCACGAGCCACAACTACTGAGTCCGTGCACCTAGAGCCCGTACTCTGCAACAAGAGAAGCCCGCGCACCACAATGTTGAGTATCCCCCGCTCACTGCAAATAGAGAAAGCCCGCGCAGCAACAAAGACCCAACGCAGCCAAAAAAAAGAATAACTTGGGAAATTCTCATTCATAATAACAATAAATAATATAATAAAAAATAACTTAGTGTTTTCTATTTACTTTCCATAATGAGCAATAAATGGCAACAAAGAGGCAGGGAAGGATGATTTTGTTGGTCCCGGCAGCCTCCTGAGGACCAGAATATCTCTCCATCTAGCCTAATGTCATGCCAGAAATGCTGTTACTAAATATTATCTACTCTACTGACATTGCCTATTTACTCAAACATGGTGTCTGATTCAGGGCAGCGGGTGACATGCCCTAAATCACCGACTCCTCTAGAACCGTTTCCTCATCTCCAGAAACCACAGAAATGCCCAGGGGATTCTAGCATGTGAACTTCTAATTCCATAGCTCCTACTACCCCTCGCACCTGGAAATAGCCCGAAACCCCATGTCTTGATTCTATTTTGGAATCCATGATCACCACAAAACGATACGAAACAGAATACGTATTTCTAGACTTCACCTCCTTTCACAAAATGAGTAGTTGAAAAAAAGTTTCTGAAGCTTTATCTCTCTGACCGGGCAGGAGTGGAATTCATGTTTTGCAGGTGTCTTATTTATTTTTGCAGGAGGCCAGTGTGTTTTTTTCCATATCACATACCCAACACTCTCCTTTCCTTAACTGATTCTCCACACTTTCCACACACTGTCTTTTTATTAATTTTTTTTAACCCCAAAGAATACTGTGTTCCCTGCTCTCCTCATATTCACATTGGAGGATGCTGTCGGACAGAGGTGGCTATTAATACATTCTGGATAACAAGCACACAGACTCCCTCAGGGAAATAGAAGCATGGAAGAAATAATATCATGCTGGAAAGGTTAGGGGAGGGACAGCTCAGCTCACCCATCACATAGACATTAAAAATAAAATGAGAATAGATATCCTATGATTCCTCAGCTAGGCAGAAGCAAAAGAAATTAAAAATATTATCCCTAAGCTCTAACAGCTTGACTCCAAAGAATGGCCTCTTTCCTTCCACATGATTGCAGCATCCATCCCAAAAGTCGCCCTCCTATGTGTCCAGAACCAAGATCTGGAGGGTCCGAGTTCCTCCTGGGCATTTGTCTTTAAACTGTCAGGGGTCAGTGGTGAGGGTCAGTTCTCGGGGCTCATTTTGGGGACTGGTGCTGGGGAATTCTGGAATAAGTAGGCTTAATTTAACTTCCAGCTGAGATGTTGAGCACCAATTTGCACTTAAGGTTTTATGATGTCAGTGGCAGAGTCTGGCCCTGTTTGACCTGCCTAGTTTCAAAGTCCAGCCCTGCTGCTTACTAGCACTTATAGGTTGCCTAACCTCTTGGCACTTCAGTTTGCTCATGTGTGGAATGGGGGTTAGGTAGAATCCACTCAATGGATTTATAGGGAGGTTTAGGGCATTAATGCACAGAAGGTCTTAGAACAGTGCTGGGCACAGAGATGTTATGACCATTTGTTGCTAATATTATGTTTACCATTTTAGAGACCCTGCGCCCCATTTTATGGAGAAGCAACATGATTCAGTGGAGAGAACTTTGGGGCAGAACACTGGGGATCTGCAGCCCAGCGTCCACCCTGCCCAGGTATTCTGTGTGAGTGTCGGCACGTCCCCCAAACTTCTGGATCCCACACTAATCTGTAAAAAGGGAGGGATGATGCCTGGCTTCTGTGTGGGTTTTGTTGGATTGCCATGAAGCGAACAGTAGATGCGACACGCCCATGGTTCGTAGAAGATCTAACACGTTATGATGTTTCTACACTCAATCTCTGATTCATCTTTCTTTCCTTCCTGCCAAGTGGCTCAAGTCCAATTCAGGCATCACATTGGACTGCAGAAGGTGGGACCCTGAGATGTTAACTCATCGGACTGCACCTCCATCCGGCTCACTGGGCCCAGCACTTTCTGGATTATTAGAAGTCTTGTGAGTTCATTACAGAATCCCATTTTAAATGTATGTGGTTTGACTTGGCGTCTCTGATGTGACATATGTCAAACATCAAATACGTCAGGTATCACCATCTGACACAATGTATGGTTACTCGCTATTTGTTGATGTACCATAATACACCTCTGCTCTTTTCTCTGGAAGGGAAACTTTGTTTATTTTAGGTCTTTGTGAGGCTGGGGTGTAGGAGAGAGTCAGGGCTGGAGATTAGAATTGCCCCTTTCCCGGAGATGGGAGTAGGTACCGTATTTACAGCAGGACTGTTGGCAGAGCCAAGAAAATGAAGAAAGAGAAAAAGGTAGAATGCTCCTCAGACCCCAGTTTATACTATGCCCACACGGAGAAGGAAAACATCCAAACCTACTGATACAGCCCAAGGAACACTGTGAGAACCGTGGAGAGTCAGTCGTATTTATTCAGAGGCGGGTTGGTTTGAGTTCATCTGGTGAAGACTACGTTCCCCACTAGGGCCGGCACTGTGCTTTCCATCTCCCATTCATCAGTCAATTCCCTACAGGTGCTCTGTCCTGTTCAAAATACATCTTTTAGCCCCCTCAGCAAAATAGAGTGGAGTTGACAAGAAGTTCTGTTAATTATTCCCTGAACAATAAATCACCCTGCCGTGGAACTGTGCTATCTCTACATGGGGCGTGAATGCGTTTCAAGGGAAACCCTCTCAAGACAAATGACGCCAAGTGCTGTGATTACAGCTGAAGCAGGCAGGCAGGCAGGGCCGTTCTGAGCCTGGTGCTGACTGCTGGGCTGGCCAGAGCTTTCAAGAACAGCCACTGTGAGGGTGCTGGGGAGAGTGGGGGAACCTGCTCCAACCTCTGTTCTTTTCGTCTTTGGGAGTAGTGAAGGGATTAAGCTCAGAAAGCAGGGCTTCCAGTTTTCACTAATTCATTCATTCACTCACTGATTCATCAGACCCACGCTGACCCTGGGCTGGCATGTGCCCATGTGGGTGACCAGCATCTCCAGCCAGCCTCTGTCTGATGGGTCTGTCCCAGCTGCTTTTGCCTTGGCTACACCAGATGTTAACTACTGTGAATATCGCCTGATGAATTAAATGTTGTGGAACATTCAGTACTCTCTAAGCATAATGGAAAGCCCTGGAAATATCAAAACCAATGTCCTCGTGCTTGTCTTCAAGGAATATACAAACTAGTGGAGGACAAACAGCTGCTTAAAGGAGAAAGAGACACCACATTTGATATAATTAGAAGTGCCAGGAAACAGGGTTTGAAGGACTGAGGGAGTCTTTCTAGAGCAGGATGGGGTGAGTGGGACCTTGAGGAAAATAGAAGAAGACCCCTAATCACAGGAAAGTGTGGTCCGTTTGGGAAATGGCCCTGTTCAGTGTGGATCAGTGAGGGGGCATCGGAGCGGCCCGAGCTGCACCTGGGGAAACAGCACGTAGCATAAAAGGGTTTGAATTGATTCTCACAATTCCTTTGCTAACATTTTAAGCAGCAGAGTGACAAGATCATACTTGTCACTCAGAAAGACCTCTGTACCTTGAGAATAAAATAACAGAAGGGCAAGAGAGGGAGACCAGTTAGAAAATACCACTCGGGCTTCCCTGGTGGCGCAGTGCTTGAGAGTCCGCCTGCCGATGCAGGGGACAGGGGTTCGTGCCCCGGTCTGGGAAGATCCCACATGCCGCAGAGCAGCTGGGCCCGTGAGCCATGGCCGCTGACCCTGCGCGTCCGGAGCCTGTGCTCCGCAATGGGAGAGGCCGCAGCAGTGAGAGGTCCACGTACCGCAAAAAAAAAGAAAAAGAAAATACCACGCATTCATTCATTCAACAAATAGTTTTTGAATACCTAGTGTGTGTCAGGTGACAGGCCAAGTGCTGGAGATAAAGTAGTGACCCAAACAGCTCACTAATGAGTAGGAGAGGTGGGTTAAAATAGACACAAAATGAATGTGTATGTACATACTGTAACAACCTGAATGGGATGGGAATTTGAAAAAGAATAGATACATGTATGTGTGTGACTGAATCACTTTGCTGTTCATCTGAAACGAACACAGTGTTATTAATCAACTATACTCCAATATAAAATAAAAACTTAAAAAAAAGGAATATTTGTCCCTGAGCAGATTAGATTTTAAAAAATCTTCTTCCTGGCCTATTCAAGGATAATAAGAAAATAAAAGAAAAATAATTTAGAACCTGAAAAAAAAAAAAAGTGCTAGGAACGGAATTCCACAATGCTATATACAATTGTGTAGGAGGGGACGGGGCTTTCTTTCAATGAGGGATCAAGGGAAGGCTTCCTTAAAGAAGTGACATTCATTCTGAGGCCAAACTGATGAGTAGGATTCATCTGGCCACTCTGCAAAGCAAGACTGAGAGCAGGAAAACCCGTTGGGAAGCTGACTCAGTTGCCCCTCGCAGGGAAGAGGTGGTGGCGTTGGAAACATGGGGAAGACAGGTGATTTGAGATGTATTTTGGAGATAAAGTTGGCAGGACCACTGCAACCCGGGTGAGAAGAGACGAGGCTGTGAATCAATTTAGCAGGAGGTCCCATGGATTTGAAAGAGAAAGGCAAAGCATAGGGCTTGATGATGAATGGCATGGAAGGTGGGTCAAGAAAGGCAGAGCTTAAGATGATTTCTGGTTTCCTGACCCAGTAACTTGGATAGACAGAGGCATGATGAACCGTAAATCGTAGCCATAAAAAGGAATGAAATGATGCCATTGGTAGCTACATGGATGGACCTAGAGATTATCATACTAAGCAAAGTAAATCAGAAAGAGAAAGACAAATACTCTATGATACCACTTATACGTGGAATCTAAAATATGACACAAATGAACTTATCTACGAAACAGAAACAGACTCACAGACATAGAGAACAGACTTGTGGTTGCCAAGGTGGGCAAGGGAGGCATGGTTTGAGAGTTTGGGATTAGCAGATGCAAACTATTATACATAGAACGAATAAAAAGCAAGGTCCAGTTGTATAGCACAGGGAACTCTATTCAATATCCTGTGATAAACCATACTGGAGGAGAATACGAAAAAGAATCTCTCTATATGTATAGGACCTGTGCTTGTCTGCTGCACGCTGATGGTGTCTTATAAAGAACATTTTCCTGCTATCTCTGTGTGTTTAAGTGGCCACTGAAAAATAAGAAAAGGGCCCACGCTAGTCTATGGAATTTCTTCCCTGATGAAATCTAGGGAACGGTCTGATCTTTTCTTCTTTAACGGAGGATCATTGATCTGCTTGTGACTCAGGGCAACTTACCCATCAGACTCATCTCTCCAGCTCTGCTTAGGTTGTTGTTGTTTCCCTCCTGGGGGGGGGGGGGTGGTGGTCAAGGATTGTTTTGCTTATATCATTCTTTCTACAAACTAAGGGAGGATATTAAAAGATTGTGGCTGATGACAGAGTTCCTTTTGCTATGGTTAACACTCAGTAACATTCTTAGAGAAAGACAAAATGTGCTAATGAGATTCTTTCAAAACGCAAGATAAGAGGAGTTTTGGCAGAAAGGAACTGAAGAGTTGGGTTTACAATTGAATAAAAGGGAGAAGAGCAGCAGGTGGTGACCAGCCTGCCTTCAACTGGAGTCCAAGGTTCTCAGATGTGACTGGTGACCATTCTCTGTTTTAGTTCAATTGCGCGTTTTATTCTTAAACAAAGGCAAAACGAAAGAAACCACTTTAAAAGAAGATCAGGGTAAGAGAAAGGTATTGAATCCAATGAAAGCTCACTTTCCTCTTTGAGACATCTGCTTGCTCTATTGGGCTCAACCACTGGCCTTGCAGGCTCGTAGTGGGAGAAGCCAGGGTGAATCAAGTGAGGAGGAAGAAATCCAAGCAATTGGCTAACTGATGTTTTTGTTCATCTGTGCCTTGGCCATTTGATTTGTCACACCTCGATGTACATTAATAAGTTACAAATCACTACCCTGTGTGTGATGCTGGGCTGGAAAACTGAGGGAGAGAGAACAAAATAAATCAAAGGAAATATCCTTTCCTTCATCGAATAGAGAGAAAAAATCCACTCCAAATAACTTCTAGACACTTCTGCAACTACTTCAAATGAAGTGAGCTGCTTAGGAATTGAAGGAGATAAATTTAGAAAAGCAGATAGGGAGTGAACTTAGATGCTCTTCGTATTATGATTGCACATAAGAGCAAGGGTTGTGCCCTCACTCTTAAGAGATGGGTAGATTGTATCAGATAAGGTCAACCACATGTGGAAAGCAGTAATTCCCTCTTTCTGATCATCCTGAATTAGTATCACCTAGCATGATCCTGAACCCACAACATCTTGCTCAGCATAGAGCCAGTTAAGGAAGCCTCAATGTCAAGTCTTCTGCCCTGACAAATCCCCAGGTCCCCAGCCTGAGAGGGGTGCTGGCACAGGCCCGTTCAGTGCTGCAAACGCTTCCTGGATGTCTTCTGTCCGGCAAGCAATCTGTGGGACGCTGAAGATTCAGATTTTCCTCTGTGAACATGTCTCACCAGATCACATATATTTTCCAAATTATATTCACTTGAACCTCATTCTGCTCAGTTACAAGAAAATCCATTCTTCCCCCGAAGAACATCGGCAAAGCCTCAGGAATTTCTTCGCTTCTTCATAATATCTCTTGATTGCCAGGTGAGCCACCACCTAGCTCAGGACCGTCATGCAATCTGCTCTGTCCACAGTCTACACTGGCTCTTCTGCGAGTTGCTGCCTGCCATCCTGAGAGCTTCTCTCTGGCTGCTGCCACCTTTCCCTCTTCCTCAGTCTCCACACATTGTGACTTTCCACCAGCCTTTCCTGAATCTGCAGGAGCCAGGCCAGTGCACCCACATACCCTAACACAAGGTGCACCACTAAAGTTTCATCCCCTGGCCCAGGGTCTCTCTCTTCCAGGTTGGTTGACAGTAGCTTCTTCTGTTCCCTTCAAAGGAATCCTCCAAACCCCAAACTTTCTTTGAGTGGTTTTACCTTACGGTCCCCTAAAAGAAATTTCACTGAAAGCTTATAATCCCGCATTAGCATTTCCCCAATCCTGACTTATTTAATTTAAAATGATACCACGTGTAGGACATCAGCCTGGATATTTCTTAGCCAAGTCCAGTGTGGTTCCTTTCTATAGACTCTCTTTTAGCTTCAGGTGAAGCTTAGTCCTGGCCACCCATTCAGGTGTCTCCAGGCTTGTAGGTCCCGATGGCTGCGGGCAGCCTACTTGAGCTGGAACACAGGCATACACTTGCATGCTCCCCTTTGCAGGACCAGTGATGGTCAGCTCAAGGAAGTCTGAATCCACAGAGGAAGGGACAGAAGGAACAGAAGAGTTCTAACATCTAACTGAGATTAAGTTCAACTAAAATCATCAACATATCCATCCCCAAAGAGAGTACTGGGACTTCTTCTGGTAAAGCATCAGTGATCAAGGACTTTACAGTGATGGCGGGACATGTTTTGAGTTTATATAACCAAGAGATGCTTTGGGATGGTAACCCTGGAACAAACGACTGTGTTGTCTCGAAAATAGATTCCAGCTGGGATCTCTTTCAAAACAGAGAACTTCTCAGTCTTCTTGATACTGACCATGGTTCTTGGCCATCCCCAATCAATAGAACTTGACTAGAGGCCAGACAAGAAATTCAGGCAAGGCTTTATTGGGGTCCCTGCTGCCGCAGGGGGGCAGCGAGAACGAACAACAGGTTCCCTTGCTTGCTTGCTCCCTGAGGGCGGGGCGAGCTTGTTCCTTATATGGGGTGAGGGTAGGGGTGTGTCCTATGGTTGGGCTGGAGCAGTGGCTTATGTGGTTTGCCCACCCCTTAGGTGGTGTTGTGTGCAGGGGGTATGCACAGTACACTGCTTTTGCTCTAGGCTCTTCAAAAGTGGCTGTTGGGTTTTTGGTCTCTTTGTATATTTTGTCTGGAATTGGCCCTAACTGCGCATGCACGCAGTTATTTTCAGTGCCTTATAGTTCCTTTGTATTTTGTTGCCCGAGGAGAGGTGTGTCCAGGTGTAAGCACCACAGCACTGCAGCAAAAGTTCCCAGGTCCCAGCTGGTCTCATTCTCATGTCAGTCTCTCAAGAGTCCCAACTATGAAATCTTGGTCAGAAGTTGCAAATGGTCAGCCCAGGCATGGAATCCAGCAGGTTCATGTGTTTGACCACTCCCAGCCCACTTCAACTACCCATGTATCTGGTATGTACCCTGATCCGGGCGACTCAGTCGTAGGTGCTGCCTTCAGGGGTTCTTCATCAAGGGGTTGGGAGGTCCGCAGGGAGTGGTCCACACAGTGCCCCCCACTACAGCGTTAGTCTCCAGACCTCCAGCAGATGTTGCCAATCCTTCTCCTTGACCCTCTTCCTGCTTTGCTTTGGGGAGCCATCAAACTAGCAGCCCTTGTGGTCATGGCCAAGTCTTGGTTGCCTACCCATTGCCATCACCCTTGGCCATGCACTGACCTTGCCTGGGCACTTGGCCTTTGCTATTGCTGGCACCAGCCGCTCTTTCACTCTTGCCGCTGTGCCACTCTGTCCACCTGTGCTGGACTAAGCAGAGCTGCTCCTTGGCCAGTCCAAAATGTCCCTGTTCTTCTGAGCTCTCCCTTCCCTCCTGCACATCAAGTTACAAAACGTTGTCTTCCCTACCATTTAAGTGCTTGCCCACTTGACCCCCCAGGAACTGGGGTGGGGGAGAGTGGTAGTGTCTGCTCAGAGCCTGGATGCAACAGATCTCACCCCTGTCCTTTTGGAGCTCTTGATACATTTCTTTAGAGAATTAAGAAAAATGCCAGCACAGGGCCAAGCACTGGTTCAGGCTGTTCCCATATTGTATGCCTCACCAGCCAACATGTCAATTGCTGCCTCTTACAAAGCATATTGTCATATTCTGTTTTGGGTGAGATTCTTGCCAGATTCCTGTATCATCTCCAAACAGCCTCATGAATCACCTTGTGGCTTTGGTGCACAGAAAAGTGCAGGCTAATTGCTGCATCTATGATAAGTGTAAGGTACAGCATCTCGGTATTTAGCCTGTATTTATCATCCCAGAGTCATTAATTTGTGTATTTATTCATCCATTAAAGGAGCACTTACTATAAATCTACCATGGACTAGGCCAAGTGGTAAGGAGGGTGCCGGTAAGTTTGAGACATGGTTCCTATCTCCTAGTAGCTTCTGATCCACATGGTCAAGTTCACATTGAAGTATGTGAAACCATCCGTGCCTCCATCCTCACTAGCTGGGTGACCTTGGGAAAATCTTTGAAAGCCTCTGGGCCTGAGTTTCCTCAGTGAAATGGAGATTTAAAATGTGTGTGTCCCTCTGAATTGCTGGGGAGAGCAGGTTCAAATCAGTCAATACCAGAGGGCAGAATTGGACTAAATGGGGCAAAGTGGCAGATTCTCCAGGACAGTCTCAGGAGGGACCACCACCCATGCCACCTCACTCTACCGTGAATGCACATCCCTGTGGGCACCCATGCTCAAGCCAGGTGGGTCTTGGTGGAGCTGCTGCAGTGAGGTCCCAGAACTCACCCTGATTCCCTGAGATGCTGTGAAAAACATCAGTAGACAAATTCACGGTGCACAGTGGTCTTGGTCTTTGGCTGGGTTTCTTTTGAGCTAACAGACATTCATTGGGCACCTGCTATCAGCAAAACCTTGTGTGTTCTTCCCAAAGAGAGCGAACAGGTGAGGAGAGCATTGCCCCTGTGCTCACTGAGGTGAGCACTTTGCTGAGGAGATGGACACACCCATGGTGCAAGGGAGTGATTCAGAAGGAAAAGAAAAATACTGAGGGGGTGAGTGAGGACCCCGGGAATCCAAAACTCTGGGCTTCCACCCTGGAATGTGGCTGCTGTGTTCTTCCACGTTATTTCAGGGCCAAGGTTTATGAGCAGAAAATGAATTCTACTGGGCCTTGGAGCGGGAGGGACATTTCAAGGGCTAAAGAGAGTGAGTTAGACAAGAAATGTTATAACACTGTGTTCTCAAATTTGAGATATATATGGACCCTATAAAAATATTTTGACCCTCTAGGGTTGACATAAACTATTTTTATTGTAAAGCTATTTAAATATAAGCATAAAACTGAGTATAAATTTTTTAGGATTACAGCATAGCAGATTTATAAATGATATATGAACTAAACTAGGAAACCAATAACATTCACACCTAATGTAATTTTTTTGGATGGGTGATGTTTTCCTGAAACTAAATTACTTACAATGGGCTTAAGAAGAGATTTATGGTTTCTTCCTGTCAACCTGTCTTAGGACTTTCCCCAGGATGGGCCATCATACGTGTGGCGGTCATTGTGAACCATCTGCTACATGATGGTTAAAATCATGGATGTTAAAACCTGAGGTTGTTGCTCAGGACTTAGTGGCCTTGGGCAGGTTAGTTAACTTTTGTGTTCCTTTCTGTCCTCATCTGTTGAGGTTAAAACAGTAGTGCTTACCTCTGAGGGTTTTAGTAAGAATGAAAGGGTGTGAAATAATTTGTGTATACATAAATGATGTAGATAAAGCACTTAGAAGAGTGAGTGTACAGAGCATTAAGCAAGATCGCTATTAGTGTCAATTACGATTTTTAAATATTCCATTTTAATTATGATTTTATTTTATTTTTCAAAATCAAATTTTTATTTTGGAGTAACTCTAGCAAAGTTGAAAAGACAATACAGAAAGTTTCCATATACCCATTACCTAGTTTCCCTTAATGTTAACTTCTGACATTGCCATGGTGCATTTGTTAAAACTAAGAAACCAACATTGGTGCTTTACTAATAACTACACTCCAGACTCTGTCCATATCACACCTGTTTTTACACTAATGTCCCTTTTGTTTCCAAGGTTCCACATTCCGTTCAGTCTCCTCTTATCTGTGACAGTTTCTCAGTGTGGATGAGGTATTTTAAAGAATACTTAACTATATGATCTCATTTTAAATCAATGATGCGTTATCTCAATAAGCCAATTCACTAAAAACTGGCCCCCAAATATAAGGATGAAAATACCATTTAATAAAAAAAGTCATCATTGCACATTTGCCACTATGCTCATTGCCCTTGAATTGTCCCAAAGGGTGGACCCGACTCAGTTCTCTCCCCACGTTTCCTGCTGCCGGGGCTTTGATCTTCACCTTGTGCAGACATACCCACAAGAACAGACGAACAGCCTAAGAGTGTGTGATCCTACGTCATCATCATCCAGATAATGATAATAGTACTTTTTAAAATATGATAGGGCTTCCCTGGTGGCACAGTGGTTGAGAGTCCACCTGCTGATGCAGGGGACACGGGTTCGTGCCCCGGTCCGGGAAGATCCCACACGCCGTAGCGCGGCTGGGCCCGTGAGCCATGGCTGCTGAGCCTGTGCGTCCGGAGCCTGTGCTCCGCAACGGGAGAGGCCACAGCAGTGAGAGGCCCAAAAAAAGATGATAAATATATCAAGAACAGGGACTTGCCTGGTGGCACAGTGGTTAAGAATCTGCCTGCTAATGCAGGGGACACAGGTTCGATCCCTGGTCCAGGAAGATTTCACATGCCACAGAGCAACTAAGCCTATGTGCCACAACTACTGAGCCTGAGCTCTAGAGCCTGCGAGCCACAACTACTGAGCCTGCATGCCACAACTACTGAAGCCCACGCACCTAGAGCCTATGCTCCACAACAAGAGAAGCCACCACAATGAGAAGCCTGTGCACCGTAACGAAGAGTAGCCCCTGCTCACTGCAACTAGAGAAAGCCCAAGTGCAGCAGTGAAGAACCAACACAGCCAAAAATAAATAAATAAATAAATTAATTAATTAATTTAAAAATATATCAAGAACATAAAATTCTATAGAACTTAGGCCCTGTTTGAAATACACTGTTATAGGAATTCAGGAAAAAAAGCAGATAGTGTTGTTTGGAGTAAATAGTCAAGGTCTTTGAAATATTGTCTAAGAACCTCCAAAATGCTGAGGCTCAAGCTGAGCCCTTTATAAGTCGTATTTTTTAAATCCACAGAGATCTCCCTCAGAGATGTGGGATCAGCCTCAGAAACTGAGGCTGAGAGATTCATTTGTCAAGCATCATTGAAGTAAATGAAAGAGCCGAGATTATCCAGGTCACTGGCCTGCAAAGCCACTGTTCTTACCCATTATTTCAATGCCTCTCCTGGGAAGGCCGTGGAAGAATAACACCTAAATGGAAATTGAGATGATGTTGGTTTCAAAGACCAAAGCAAACCTGTTGCCTCTGCCCTCCTTGGCCTTTGCCTGCCAGCAGGGGAGTCATTGTGTTACCCCACAGCGCTGAGCAGAAGATAGCAACCTCCCCAGTTATTTTTTTAAACATTTTCATCCAATTCTTCCTCCTCCCAGCCCCCGCTGCTGGTAACCACAGATCAGACCTCTTCTTCTACGAGTTTGTTTGTCTGTTTTTTTGAAGCATAGTTGACCTACCACACTATGTTAGTTCCTGTTACATGGTAATTGGATATTTCTATATATTACAAAATGATCACTGTGATAAGTCTAGTTACCATCTATCACCACCAAGTTCCCAAATTTGAATTAAAATAAATGGAGAGGGAGAAGATGATGATCTTAACGCAGTTAAGAGTGCATCTGATATTAATTCGGGCTTAAAGAGGGTCACGGTAAGTATTCCAGAAATACATGTTGAAAAGTGATCATGAACCTTCAATTACATGAAGCTTGGGTCTTAGTATCACTTCTCGGAATTCCTAAAAGAACAGGATAACGATTTTTTTGTGACTATTGACTGGGAACATTTATGAAATAACAGACATCATATTATTGCTAATAAGGCCACATTTAAAACAAGCTGAGGCTACTATGGCATCGAAAGCCATGGTTCAGAATTTTCCACAGGTTAACTTTGACCTTGTTGCTATAACTGAGATGTTGGATTTTTTACTCTTTTCCTTAAAACTTTTCCAACCAATCATCTCAATTGACCTCTGCTGTCTACCTCAAGGCAGGAACTCATCAACATTAAGAAAGACATATGTTATGGTTGCCCTCTTAAAATCCTGCTGTACGGAAAACTATTTTTACTTTATTTTTTCCCCCCTGAAATCTTTTTGTTAGTTTTCCTTTCTTAGCAAGAACTTAGCTCGTCACTCTCAGGCTCTGTGACTGGCTGAAAATGTACTTTTACCCCTACTGAGGTGGTCATAACTCAAATGGAAGACTGGCAATTTCTCCCCATTCTGCTATCTTTAACTTGGATAATCACAACAGGACCACTGAAGGAGGTGGTTTTATTTTATTTTATCTGAAAAAAAATCACGGTTTCCCCAAATAAAATACACATTGTATAGGTGATGGCTGAATATGTCTTCAGTTTACATAAGAATGATTTTATCTGCAGCAGGAGAAAAGTTTGATGATGGGGTATTGTCACTGCAGTGGTTGTAAGACAATATTGCCTTTAGATTTTATTCCTCAAGATGAAAAGAAAATCATAGAAAGGGGAAAATTAAGAAAACTGTCAAAGAAGGACCCCAAAACCCGGCCTCAAAATCCATGCTTTTCTGGGAGAGTTCTTTAATGTCATCAAGGAACTGATAATTTGTAGGTTGTATAAATTGTTCTAGAGCAAAGCTTCTCTCTTCTTTCCTGATGTTCGTTCAACCCTGTTACCAAAGGAGAGAGCACAACCCAACTCACTGTGAAACATGGAAGCAAACATCCTTTATGCAGTGTCAGCAGACAAACTGTATTTAAAAGAATAATATCGGGACTTCCCTGGGGGGCGCAGTGGTTAAGAATCCACCTGCCAATGCAGGGGACACAGGTTCAATTCCTGGCCCGGGAGGATCCCACATGCCACAGAGCAATTAAGCCCATGTGCCACAACTACTGAGCCTGTGTTCTAGAGCCCTAGAGCCACAAATACTGAGCCTGCATGCCACAACTACTGAAGCCCCCGCACCTAGAGCCCATGCTCTGCAAACAGAGAGGCCACCACAAAGAGAAGCCCGTGCACCTCAAAGAAGTGCCCCTGCTCGCCACACCTAGAGAAAGCCCATGAGCAGCAACAAAGACCCAATGCAGCTAAAAATAAATAAATTAATTAATTAATTTTAAAAAAAGAAACAACTCATCTTTAAAAATAAATAAATAAAAATTAAAAAGCAATGCCAAAGATCAGGATTGTAAGTATGGTTTAATGTGAGAAGATCTATTAATAAAGTGTATCCTTTTAATAGATTAAATGAGAAAAATTGTATGATTGTCTTCATAGGTCAAAAAATAACCTTTATACCAGGCCCAAAATTGTTAATAAAATAGATGGCAAGATACTTTATTGTAAGATGTGAGATATAAAACACAACCCACACATTTTATACACACACGCTAATCACACATATGGTACATAGCACACAATCAGTTCCACATATGCGCATATCATATTATACACGTCATGCATATGTATGGGCACATCAATTATATGCATGTCCACATCACACACACATGTCAATCACATGTATATGTACATTGCATTCTTCACACACATCACTCACGGGTACATATACATCCTATTCCATACCTGTAAGCCACATAAGCCCTATTGCTGCATCAGAACAACAGCCAGTATCATATTTGATGGTGGGACATTAGAATAGACTACCTTTATCACCACCATTTAACATTGTTCAGGAAGTGCTACTTAATGAAATCGGAGAGAAATTTAAACCAGAGTTCTATACCCTGGTAAGACAAAAGCAGTTATTACTTTCAGATGATATGATTATCTACCTGGAAAACCCAACAAAATCCAGTGGAAAAACTCTTAAAAACAGCAAGATAACTGAATAAACTGTTTGGTTACAAAATGAGCATATAAAAAGCAATAGCATTTTTAACTTATAAATTAGTATAAAATATTGCAGACACAGAACAATATAAGAAAATGACATAAGCACCTCTGTACCCACCATCTGGCTTAAGAAATAAAAAGCAGCTGATACAGTTGAAGTTCTTGGTATTCTCCTCCTGATCACATCCTTGACTCAGAGGTAATCTTCATCATGAATTTGATGTGTATCATTTTTGCACAATTTTTAATACAAGCATACCTTTTTTATAGCGCTTCACAGATACTGCATTTTTTGTTTGTTTTTGCGGTACGCGGGCCTTTCACTGTTGTGGCCTCTCCCGTTGCGGAACACAGGCTCCGGACGCGCAGGCTCAGCAGTCATGGCTCACGGGCCCAGCCGCTCTGCGGCATGTGGGATCCTCCCGGACCAGGACACGAACCCGTGTCCCATGCATCGGCAGGCGGACTCTCAACCACTGCGCCACCAGGGAAGCCCAATACTGCATTTTTTACAGAAGGTTTGTGGCAACCCTGTGTTGTCATACGATGGTTAGCACTTTTTAGTAATAAAGTATTTTTAAGTTAAAATGTATACTTTGTTTTTTAGACATAATGCTATTGCACACTTAATAGACTACGGTATAGTATAAACATACCTTTTATATGCACTGGGAAACCATAAAATTTGTGTGAACCCACAATATCTCTGAGGTATGCCTGTGCTTTTATTAAATATATATGTACTTTTAAATTTCATTACTGTTGGTTTGATGACCATCAAAATGCATCCTAATGGAAGGGTTCTCTATCAGCTTGCCTGTTTCGGTCAGCATCATGTTTGCGGGGCTCCCCTGAGTGGATTCATGGGACTCTAGTACATGCAACTCATTGCTGTGTATTAATCCAGTGCATGTATATAGCTCTACTTATCCCATCATTTGCTGTCATGAACTTTCATGTACATGTTCCTTTTCACAAATGTGAGTGTTCCTCTAGACCCCAGGGGGGAATCCCTGGGGTCTTTTTTATGATTTTATCTTAAAGATTGAACCTAAAACTTTTGAGAAATTTTATATTTTATTCTTAACAAAATTTACAATATAATGGTAACTAAGCACTAATTTTAAAAATAGTGAATTCTGAACTGCGTTGACATAAGTTTTCCTACAAAGTGTGCACGGACAACAGCTATCAATATTAGGCACTTAGTATATGCAGGCACTTTGTAGGCACAGAGGATACAGCAAACAGTGAATAAAAGAGAGACTTGAGGACACCTTCAAGATGGTGGAGGAGTAAGATGTGATCACCTTCCTCCCCACAAATACATTAGAAATACATCTACGTGTGGAACAACTCCTACAGAACACCTACTGAACGCTGGCAGAAGACCTCAGACCTCCCAAAAGGCAAGAAAATCCACACGTACTTGGGTAGGGCAAAAGAAAAAAAAAAAACAGAGACAAAAGAATGGGGACAGGAGGAGGGAGGGAGCTGTGAAGGAGGAAAAGTTTCCACACACTAGGAGCCCCTTCACTCATGGGGATGGGGGTGGTCAGGGGGGAAGCTTCAGAGCCATGGAGGAGAGCGCAGCAACAGCGGTGCAGAGGGCAAAGCACAGAGATACCCCACACAGAGGATTGGTGCCGACCAGCACTCACCAGCCTGAGAGGCTTGTGTGCTCACCCGCTACAGTGGGTGGGAGCTGGGAGCTGAGGCTCGGGCTTCAGAGGTCAGATCCCAGGGAGACGACTGGGGTTGGCTGCATGAACACAGCCTGAAGGGGGCTAGTGCGCCACAGCTAGCCAGGAGGGAGTCTGGGAAAAAGCCTGGACCTGATGGAGAGGCAGGAGACGATTGTTTTGGGGTATGCAAGGAGAGGGGATTCCTGCTCCATGTGCCCACAGACGGCAGAGCACCAACTAAGTGAGCTCCAGAGTTGGGTGCTAGCTGTGGCGATCAGCTCGGACCCCAGAGATGAGTATGGACCACTAATGCTGCCACCGCTGTACCAAGAAGCCTGTGTGCAAGCGCAGGTCACTACCCACACCCCACGCCCTGGGAGCCTGTGCAGCCCACCACTGCCAGGGTCCTGTGATCCAGGGACAACTTCCCGGGAGAACACACAGTGTGCCTCAGGCTATTGCAACATCATGCTGGCCTCTACTGCTGCAGGCTCACCCTGCATTCCAGTTATGACTACTGTACCCTTCCCTCTTCCTGGCCTGAGTGAGCAAGAGAGCCCTAATCAACAGGTGCTTTAACCTCCTCCTGTCTGGGAGGGCAACAGATGCCTCAGGGTGGACTACATTCAGAGATGGGGCCAAAACCAAAGCTGAACCCCAGGAGCTGTGCAAACAAAGAAGAGAAAAGTATATTTCTCCATGCAGCCTCAGGAGCAGCAGATTAAATCCTCACAATCAACTTGATAAACACTGCATCTGTGGAATACCTGAATAGACAGCGAATGTTCCCCAAATTGAGGCAGTGCCCTTTGGGACCAACTGTAGACATGGGGTTTACTTTCTGCACCTGATTTGTTTTTGGTTTTATGTTTAGCTTAGTTTAGTTTTTAGTGCTTGTTATCACTGGTGGATTTATTTACTGGTTTGGTTGCTCTCTTCCTTTTTTTTTTCTTTTTTCTCTTTTTGTGAGTGTGTGTGTTTCTCTGTGTGATATTGTCTGTTTAGGTTTGCTTTTACCATTCGTCCTAGGGTTCTCTCTTTATTTCTGTTTTGTTTATTTTTTTCTTTTTATGACTGTGTGTGTGTATGTTTCTTAGTGTGACTTTGTCTGTTTAGTTTTGCTTTTATCATTTGTTTTGGGGTTCTCTCTGTTCGTTTTTTGTTTGTTTGTTTTTTCTCTTTCTTTTCTTCTGAGCCGTGCTATTGGCAGGGTCTTGGTGCCCCAGCCAGCCGTTGGGCCTGAGCCTCCAAGGTGGGAGAGCTGAGTCCAAGACACTGGACCACCACAGACCTCTTGGCCCCATGTAATAGTAATTGGCGAGAGCTCTCCCAGAGATCTCTGTCTCAACACTAAGACCCAGCTGCACCCAATGGCAAGCAAGCTACAGTGTTGGATGCCCCATGACAAACAACTAGCAAGACAGGAACACAACCCCACCCATTAGCAGAGAAACTACCTAAAGTCATACTAAGTTCACAGACACTCCAAAACACACCACCGATGCAGCCCTGCCCACCAGAAGGACAAGATCCAGCCCCACTCATCAGAATACAGGCACCAATTCCCCCAACAAGGAAGCCAACACAACACATTGAACCACCTCACCCACTGGGGGCAGACACCAAAAATAACATGAACTACGAACCTTCAGTCTGCAAAAAGAAGACCCCAAACACAGTAAGTTAAACAAAATGAGAAGACAGAGAAGTAATCAGCAGATGAAGGAGCAAGGTAAAAACCCACCAGACCAAACAAAGGAAGAGGAAATAGGCAGTCTACCTGAAAAAGAATTCAGAGTAATGATAGTAAAGATGATCCACAATCTCAGAAATAGAATGGAGAAAATACAAGAAATGTTTAACAAGGACCTAGAAGAACTAAAGAGCAAACAAACAATGATGAACAAAACATAAATGAAATTAAAAATTCTCTAAAAAGAATCAATAGCAGAATAACTGAGGCAGAAGAATGGATAAGTGACCTGGAAGATAAAATAGTGGAAATAACTGCCACAGAGCAGAGTAAGGAAAAAAAAATGAAAAAATTGAGGACAGTCTCAGAGATCTCTGGGACAACATTAAATGTGCCAACATTCGAATTATAAGAGACCCAGAAGAAGAGGAGAAAAAGAAAGGGTCTGAGAAAATATTTGAAGAGATTGTAGTCAAAAACTTCGCTAACATGGGAAAGGAAATAATCAAGTCCAGGAAGTGCAGAGATTCCCATACAAGATAAATCCAAGGAGAAACACACCAAGACACATATTAATCAAACTATCAAAAATTAAATGCAAAGAAAAAATATTAAAAGCAGCAAGGGAAAAGCAACAAATAACATACAAGGGGATCCCCATAAGGATAACAGCTGATAATTCAGCAGAAACTCTGCAAACCAGAAGGGAGTGGCAGGACATATTTAAAGTGATGAAAGGGAAAAACCTACAACCAAAATTACTCAACCCAGCAAGGATCTCTTTCAGATTTGATGGAGAAATTAAAATCTTTACAGACAAGCAAAGTTAAGAAAATTCAGCACCACAAAACCAGCTTTATGACAAATGCTAAATGAACTTCTCTAGGCAGCAAACACAAGAGAAGGAAAAGGCCTACAAAAACCAACCCAAAACAATTAAGAAAATAGTAATAGGAACATACATATCAATAATTACCTTAAATGTAAATGAATTAAATGCTTCCACCCAAAAGGCACAGACTGGCTGAATGGATACCAAAACAAGACCCATATATATGTTGTCTACAAGAGACCCACTTCAGACCTAGGGACACATACAGACTGAAAGTGGGGGGATGGAAAAAGATATCCCATGCAAATGGAAATCAAAAGAAAGCTGAAGTAGCATTACTCCTATCAGATAAAATAGACTTTAAAGTAAACACTATTACAAGAGACAAAGAAGGACACTACATAATGATCAAGGGATCAATCCAAGAAGAAGATACAACAATTGTAAATATTTATGCACCCAATATAGGAGTACCTCAATACATAAGGCAAAAGCTAACAGCCATAAAAGGGGAAATTGACAGTGACACAATCATAATAGGGGACTTTAACACCCCACTTTCACCAGTGGACATCCAGACAGAAAATTAATAAGGAAACACAAGTTTTAAATAATACATTAAACAAGATGGACTTAATTGATATTTATAGGACATTCCATCCAATAACAACAAAATACACTTTCTTCTCAATTGCTTATGGAACATTCTCCAGGATAGATCATATCTTGGGTCACAGATCAAGCCTTGGTAAATTTAAGAAAATTGAAATCATATCAACTATCTTTACTGACCACAACACTATGAGACTAGATATCAATTACAGGAAAATACCTGTAAAAAACACAAACACATGGAGGTTAAATAATACACTACTTAATAACCAAGAGATGATTGACAAAATCAAAGAGGAAATAAAAAAATACCTAGAAACAAATGACAATGAGAACACACGGCCCAAAACCTGTGGGATGCAACAAAAGCAGTTCTAAGAGTGAAGTTTATAGCAACACAATCCTACCTCAAGAAACAAGAAAAATCTCAAATAAACGACCTAACCTTACACCTAAAGCAATTAGAGAAAGAAGAACAAAAAAAGCCCCAAATTTAGCAGAAGGAAAGAAATCATAAAGATCAGATCAGAAATAAATGAAAAAGAAATGAGGGAAACAATAGCAAAGATCAATAAAACTAAAAGCTGGTTCTTTGAGAAGATAAACAAAATTGATAAAGCATTAGCCAGACTCATCAAGAAAAAAAGGAAGAAGACTCATATCAACAGAATTAGAAATGAAAAAGGAGAAGTAACAACTGACACTGCAGAAATAAAAACAATCATGAGCAACTACTACAAGCAACTATATGCCAATAAGATGGACAACCAGGAAAAAATGGAGAAATTCTTAGAAAAGTACAACCTTCCAAGTACCAGGAAGTAATAGAAAATATGAACAGACAATTCACAAGCACTGAAATTGAAACTGTGATTAAAAATCTTCCAACAAACAAAAGCCCAGGGCCAGATGGCTTCACAGGAGAATTCTATCAAACATTTAGAGAAGAGTTAACACCCAGCCTTCTCAAACTTTCCAAAATATAACAGAGAGCGGAACACTCCCAAACTCATTCTACGAGGCCACCATCACCCTGATACCAAAACCAGAAAAAGATGTCACAAAAAAAGAAAACTACAGGCCAGTATCATTGAAAATAGATGCAAAAATCCTCAACAAAATACTAGCAAACAGAATCCAGCAGCACATTAAAAGGATCATACACCATGATCAAGTGGGGTTTATCCCAGCAATGCAAGGGTTCTTCAGTATATGCAAATCAATCAATGTGATACACCATATTAACAAATTGAAGGATAAAGACCATATGATAATCTCAGTAGATGCAGAAAAAGCTTTCAACAAAATTCAGCACCCATTTATGATAAAAACTTTCCAGAAAGGAGGCATAGAGGGAACTTACCTCAACATAATAAAAGCCATATATGACAAACCCACAGTCAACATCATTCTCAATGGTGAAAAACTGAAAACATTTCCTCTAAGATCAGGAAGAAGACAAAGTTGCCCACTCTCACCACTGTTATTCCAGATAGTTTTGGAAGTTTCAGCCATGGCAATCAGAGAAGAAAAAGAAATAAAAGGAATACAAATTGGAAAAGAAGAAGCAAAACTGTCACTCTTTGCAGGTGACATAGAGAATCCTAAAGATGCTACCAGAAAACTACTAGGACTAATCAGTGAATTTGGTAAAGTAGCAGGATACAAAATTTATGCACAGAGATCTCTTACATTCCTATACACTAACGATGAAAAATCTGAAAGAGAAATTTAGGAAACACTCCCATTTACCATTGCAACAAAAAGAATAAAATACCTAGGAATAAACCTATCTAAGGAGAAAAAAGACCTGTATGCAGAAAACTATAAGACATTGATGAAAGAAATTAAAGACCATAGAAACAGATGGAGAGATTCTTCTTGGACTGGAAGAATCAACACTGTGAAAATGACTATACTACCCAAAGCAATCTACAGATTCAATGCAATCCCTATCAAACCATCACTGGCATTTTTCACAGAACTAGAACAAAAAATTTCACAATTTGTATGGAAACACAAAACACCCCAAATAGCCAAAGCAATCTTGCGAAAGAAAAACGGAGCTGGAGGAATAAGGCTCCCTGACTTTGGACTATACTGCAAAGCTACAGTAATCAAGACAGTATGGTACTGGCACAAAAACAGATATGTAGATCAATGGAACAGGATAGAAAACCCAGAGATAAACCCACACACATATGGTCACCTTATCTTTGCTAAAGGAGGCAAGAATATACAATGGAGAAAAGACAGCCTCTTCAATAAGTGGTGCTGGGAAAACTGGACAGCTACATGTAAAAGAAGGAAATTAGAACACTCCCTAACACCATTCACAAAAATAAACTCAATATGGATTAAAGACCTAAATGTAAGGCCAGAGACTATAAGATATAAAACTCTTAGAGGAAAACATAGGCAGAACACTGTATGACATAAATCACAGCAAGATCCTTTGTGACCCACCTCGTAGAGAAATGGAAATAAAAAGAAAATAAACAAATGGAACCTAATGAAACTTAAAAGCTTTTTCACAGCAAAGGAAAACAGAAACAGGACGAAAAGACAACCCTCAGAATGGGAGAAAATATTTGCAAATGAAGCAAGTGACAAAGGATTAATCTCCAAAATATACAAGCAGTTCATGCAGCTCAATGTCAAAAGGACAAACAACCCAATCCAAAAATGGGCAGAAGACCTAAATAAACATTTCTCCAAAGAAGACATACAGATTGCCAGCAAACACATGAAGGACGCTCAACATCACTAATCATTAGAGAAATGCAAATCAAAACTACAATGAGGTATCTCCTCACACCAGTCAGAATGGCCATCATGAAAAAATCTACAAACAATAAATGCTGGAGAGGGTGTGCAGAAAAGGGAATCCTCTTGTACTGTTGGTGGGAATGTAAGTTGATACAGCCACTATGGAGAACAATATGGAGGTTCCTTAAAAAACTAAAAATAGAACTACCATATGACTCAGCAATCCCACTACTGGGCATATACCCTGAGAAAACCATAGTTCAAAAGAAGACATGTACCAGAATATTCATTGCAGCACTATTTACAATAGCCAGGACATGGAAGCAACCAAAGTGTCCATCAACAGATGAATGCATAAAGAAAATGTGTCATATATATACAATGGAATATTACTCAACCATAAAAATAAATGAAATTGAGTTATTTGTAGTGAGATGGATGGAGTTAGAGTCTGTCATACAGAGTGAAGTAAGTCAGAAAGAGAATAGCAAATACTGTATGCTAACACACATATATGGAATCTAAAAAACAATGGTTCTGATGAATCTAGTGGCAGGGCAGGAATAAAGATGCAGACGTAGAGAATGGACTTGAGGACACGGGGAGGGGAATGGTAAGCTGGGGCAAAGTGAGAGAGTAGCATTGACATATATACACTACCAAATATAAAGTATAAAGCTAGTGGGTCGCAGCTGCATAGCATAGGGAGATCAGCTCAGTGCTTTGTGACCACCTAGATGGGTGGGATAGGGAGGGTGAGAGGGAGGTGCAAGAGGGATGGGATATATGTATACATATAGCTGATTCACTTTGTTGTGCAGTAGAAACTAACACAACATTGTAAAGCAATTATACTCCAATAAATATGTTAAGAAAATAAAAATAAATATATAAAAATAAAATTAAAGGAAAAAAAAGAAAGACTTACCTGGAGTTCACTTTCTGGAGGGGAAGACAGATGGGAGCAAATCAACAAACAAGAAAGTAAGTGCTAGGAGGAGAAGAGTTCCTGATGAGCGATATAGAAGTTCACTGGATAGAGGAAAGGGAAGCCCTGTCTTATAACGGGAAATCAAGAGATGACTTGCAGAAAATGGGGAGGTTGCCTGAGGAAAGGGAGCTCCAGGCAGGAGGACGGGCTGGTGCAAGGGCCAGGGTCCAGGACTGAGTCAGACATGTTTGAGGAGCAGTTGTGGTGCCCACGTGCTTGGACCAGGCTGGGGAGACAGGGAGGAATGCACACTGTGCATTCATGGGAAAAAGGGGCAGAAACTCAAAAGAGAAGGGTCACCTGGATGCAGAGTGGAAGAGGCGTCTCAGGGAGGAGGGAGAGATGACTCCATGCTGAGAGAAATACATTAAGGACTGAGAAAGACCATTTGGGTTGGAGCCTGGAAGTCAGTGGACAAGGGCATCTTCCCTGGAGCCATGGTGAAGAAAGCCTTGTTGCCATGAGAGAGGAAGTGGAGATAAGAGTGGACAATTCTTTAGTGAGTTATCCTATAAAGAGGAGCTGAGAAATGAGACAGAACCTAGAGATAAGAGTGAGTCAAATGGACTTCCCTGGTGGCACAGTGGTTGAAAGTCCACCTGCCAATGCAGGGGACATGGGTTCGAGCCCTGGCCCGGGAAGATCCCACATGCCGTGGAGCAATGAAGCCCGTGCGCCACAACTACTGAGCCTGCGCTCTAGAGTCCACGACCCACAACTTCTGAGCCTGTGTGCCATAACTACTGAAGCCTGTGCTCCTAGAGCTCGTATTCGCAACAAGAGAAGCCCCTGCTCGGCACAACTAGAGAAAGCCTACGTGCAGCAACAAAGACCCAATGCAGCCAAAAATAAGTAAATTAATTTTAAAAAAAGAGTGAGCCAAGGAAAGGAAATTTGGGGGGCGAATGGGAGAAATAGGAATATGTTTGCCTCATACTCATGGGAATGATCCAGTGAAGAGAGGAAAAGTGATGTCGTGGAGACAGAACACAGCTGGAGCGACATCCCAGAGCAGTGGGAGGGATTGGATCCAGGGCCCAGTGCTGGCTGGCTTTAGCTGAGACTGTGGACCCTTCACCTACTGAATTTTTTTCCTCAAGTCTGGCTGCACCTAAGAATCACCTGGGGGACTTAGAAAAAACATCAGTGCCCAGCCACATCTCAGATCATTTAGAGCAGTGCATTGATTTAATGAAATTGGGTATCTTCTGCCATATTTCCAGTTCTGCCTTAGAATCAATATGTATTTTATTTGAACAACCCAGAGTCAGTGAGAGAGACTGCCCAAAAAAGATTCCCAATTGATGGGCCATGTTATTGGGGAGGGAGGCTCAGTGAGCATCAGTTTCATTAGTGATCATTTCATTAGTTGATTTTTGTGGTTATTGTTAGTTATGGCATTTACTGTCTTTTAAAATATTTTGATTACAAGGAATCAGGTAATAAACTAGGAAATATATATATTCCTAGTTTATTATTATTAAAGTAAGAATAACAACATATTCTTTATATTCATCATATAATATACATATTATATAATGTATAATAAATAATGTTATTATACATTAACATTAGTTTTTGCTGGGTAGGGGAATTACTGATCATATTTTCTTTCCACTTTTAACAGCTTTTGCCATGAGCATATATAACTTTCATCACCAGAATAAAACCCAAATGAACCTATTTTTATTAAAAAGAAAGTATGGTGGTTCCTCAAAAAATTAAAAATAGAATTATCATATGATCACCCAGCAATTCCAGTTCTGGGTATATATTCAAAAGAATTGAAAGTAGGTTCTCAAAGAGATATCTGTACACCCATATTCATAGCAGTATTATATATATATTTTTCATTATGCCCAAAAGGAGGAAGCAACCCAAGTGTTCATCAACAGATGATGGATAAATAAAATGTGGTCAACAGATACAATGGAGTATTATTCAGTTTAAAAAAAAGAAATTCTGACACAGGCTACAATGTGGATAAACCTTGGGGACTTTATGCTCAGTGAAATAAGCCGGGACAAAATACTGTATGAGTCCACTTACATGAGGTATGTAGAGCAGTCCAATGCACAAAACAGAGACTAAAATGATGGTTGCCTGGGGCTGCAGGGGAAAAGGGAGTGAAAAGCTGTTATTTAATGGGTACAGATTCAGTTCAGCAAAATAAAAAAGGTCTGGAGATCGGTTGCACAACAATATGAATATACTTAACACTATGGAACTGTACACTTAAAAATGGTTTAGATGGTGAATTTTGTGTTATGTGTATTCTATCACAATTAAAAATCTAAAAAAGAAAGGAAGAAGAAGGAGAGTGTTAGCTAGCTGTGTTTCTGGGAAGTGACTGTGCCTGAAGGTTCAGTTGGCACTGGGACATGGGGATTCTACAGATGTCCTCTGAAGGTCACCTTTAGTTTTGTGAATCTGTAAAATGTTAGAGTTCTTTCCTCACATCCAAAAAGAATTCAATTAATTAAAAGGATTTTCATAACATGATTTTTAACCTATAGTTTGAGTTTAGAGCCAGAGTACTTCAAGAACCTCCTATGAATACAAGTTTTAAGATTTTGGTGAGTTCAGTCAGAGGGAAAAAAATGGATTTTTTGGGATTCATTTTCAATGTAATCTATTTTTCCAGTCTCTGGTGTACAGCGTGATTCATTTCAAAGGGGCTCTATTTCAGGCAATGTGACTTTAAGTAGGACTTACACAAAAGGAAGCCACCGCATCTAATTTATCATTCAGGAACCCGAACTTTGTAATTATGTGGCCAACCATTTCCAATCATGAGTCAGTTGTGAATCTAAATAGAAGAGTTCACCCACTGCAATTATATAAGTTCCTCTTATTGGGAAGGTGGTAATTACTTTTATAGTCCTCATCATTGGCTCTCTTTCAAGCTTCAGAGGAAACTTCTGTTTGAGATGCGCAATCAAACTTTCAGGCTCCGCAGTCTGCTGGTTAACATCATGGATGGACCACCTCAGGACCGGAAGCACGATGGGTCTTCTCACCAAGGCATGAGGATGAGGTTCCCACTGGCTTCCCATCGCAGTACCTGGAGCATAGACATTATTCAGGGGCTGCTCTTGAAAAAATGTATCCTCAAGAGGCCACACTCCAGTCTGTTATATATTGGAGCTTCAGACTAGGCACCAGCACAGTTTTTGTAGATTACGGGTTCCTGCTTGTTTGTGTGTTTTTTTAAAAGTCAGTTACTGAAACTTCAAAAGTAATAATGCTCCAAGTAAAACGTCAAACTCTGCAGAATAGTCTAAATAGTCAAAATGTTCCCACTCCTTCTAACTACCCGTGAGGTAATCATCATTAACAGTTAGGTATGTTTTTCTCCCATACTCTTTTCTTTGCTTGTACAAAAATATATATGAGTATTCATTTTATGTTTACCACATCATACTAAGCATGGTATTTATTAATTTGCTTTTTTCACTTGACTATATCATCTCCTATGAACTGAATGCTTGTGTCTCCCCCCAGATCATATGTTGAAGCCTTAACCCCCATTGTGATGGTATTTGGAGATGAGGCCTGTGGGAGGTGATTAGGTTTAGATGAGGTTATGAGGGTAGGGCTGCAGTGATGGGATTAGTGCCCTTATAAAGAGATGAAAGGACAGGAGCTTTCTCTTATAAAAAGGAGGTCAACTGCATGCTTTGAGGAGAACTTTCATGTGAGTCACATGGTCTCTCCCACCCCTGACTTGGGGACATCTTCAGGCCAGGGCAGCTCCTCATGCACTTGCTGTGAAGACCAAGTGATGACAGGTGTATCGAGGCAAAGGGCAAGAGCACAGGACCCCAGGTAACTGTTATCCTCTGAGGATACTCCCTGAGGAGTCAGGGTCTAGCATCCATGTGTCCAAGAAAGAAGTCAATGAAAAGGGTATGTCATAGCATTTGGAAATAACGTGTCTTAAATATGGAGGAAAGCAGTGATTGGTAAGACCTGGGAGGGCAACCCTATTTCTTCTAATACAAGACCCTGTTTATTTTAAGACACACCCTGATTTCAGAGATGGTAATTTTAAAAACATGCACCTTTAAATCACTACTTTCAATGATCTACCTTATACTTGGGGGAAAAAAAATAAAGAGATAAAACCAAGAACTATTTGAGTTGACATTATGAAAAGATTTATCAGCAAACAAGCACATTATTGAAATACACAGCTCTGATTTTCTAAAATTTCTCATCAGGTGAGCAGGGCTCTTTAGATTTTAGCTTTCTACTTCATGCTGCTCGTGATTGCCCTCCATGAATTTTAGCTGTTAGCAGGATCCACAGATCCCCTCATTTCAATGTGGCAATACGATGGACCACTGTTACATTTTGTGAAATAAATTGCCAACCTGTCCTGAATTACTCCTAGAATGATTTAGCTATACAGAACCGTAAAATTCAGGACCATACTCCAAAAAAAAAAAAAAAATTTTTTTATCAGGGCTTTATTTTAGGTACAAAAGAAATTTCTTTTTTGCTACTGAACTATAGTAGACTAATGATGACTGCTCACGTCCTTGAACATCATAAAGGTCGTGGGTGGTTTTCCCTAGGTGGTATGCCCACAGCCAAACAAATTTTGTGGTAACTACTTGCCCATGTCTTTTTCAGTCTCCACAATGAATTGCATCATCTGACCTCCAAACCAGGAAGTACTAAATTAATCTCCCTTTCCACACCCCCCAACCCCACCTCCTGTTCCAGTAATTAGGTGGCCCTGGCAAAATTGTGAAATAAATGAAGAGTGTCTCCATGGGCCTCTTCTCCTTCTCTTTTCAAATCTTCTTTATCGTTAGTCCTAATTTTTACCTTGATTCTCTAGACCCTCTGACATCCCACAGTCGCTGGCATTTTCCTCCCTTCACTTTCCTGTTCACTTCTCATCAACCTCAGCCTCCTGTCCTAGCCCTCGGCTCTTCTCCTGTTGGATGCTTCCAGCAAAGGTGTAAATGGTTTGATGCCTCAGAGTGACATCACGTGTTTCCTCTGCCAGAAAATGGTTCTATTTAACAAAAGAGATTAATAGAATGACCTAGTAGTTCTCAGCACTGTCTGCACATTAGAGTCACCTGAAGCACTTTTAAAAATTATCAAATGTCTATGCCCCCATCGATAGATGGTCTGATTTAATAAGTCCAGGGTAGGACCCAGATATCAGTATATTGAAAATTCCTCTCCACACAACTCAAATGTAGAAGCAGGAATTGGAAATCACTACTTATCCCAAGAAAGGGAGAACTAGGTTGACTGCAGGCCGGCCCCGTGGTGAGTCAGACAGGAGACCCGGGATCAGAAGGGTGCCTCCAATCTCACCATGCTGGCAACTGGCTACTTCAGCCAAACACCTATTCATATCCTTGTTGTTTATTGATAGAAGTAATTTCCTACAGGTCTCTTTTAATGACAAAAAAATCAAAGTTTGCAGAAATTCTCTTTCTCTGACCAACTTCCCCAACCAAGATCTTTGAGTTGGCAAAAATATGGTCAGTCCCGGGCTTCCCTGGTGGCACAGTGGTTGAGAGTCCACCTGCCGATGCAGGGGATGCGGGTTCGTGCCCCAGTCCGGGAAGATCCCACATGCCATGGAGCGGCTGGGCCCGTGAGCCATGGCCGCTGAGCCTGCGTGTCCGGAGCCTGTGCTCCGCAACGGGAGAGGCCACAGCAGTGAAAGGCCCACGTACCGCAAAAAAAATATATATATATATGGTCAGCCCCATGACACATTACCTTCTAAGAGTTCTGTCTCTTCTGAGACTGTGGCCATTCCATCTCTCATGCTCAGGGGAACACAGACCTATCTTCTGAGCTCCTAAAAGAAGCAAATTCCAAACGTTTTTTCTTTGGTTTATCCCTCTTATCCCCGAAATGGGCAAAAAAACAGACATGGTTCAGAGTAAGAGAGACAAGTGGATCTCAACGGAAACCCCTAGAAAACAGATATTAACAACATGACAAGAAGTACAGTGAAGGAAAAGGAAGTTTAACTTTCTCAGCATCTCTAATTTCATCAGACATGTACAAAGTTATGTAAGCAGATTTGCCTTACTTTCAGTGACCTGTCACATTTGCTAAGCGTCAGATTAGTTCTTCAATAGGAGATGGCTTGAAATTTTCTTTCCACTGTCTGTGTCAGCCCTACTACCACAGTACATGAAAGTAAAACATGGTAAAGCTGAATTCTTTTTCACGTGATCTGAAGAAATTTTATATTCTGGATTTCCCTGCTAATTGACATTATTTGTGACCCATACTGATCCGTTTTAAAATTAGAATTACACACCATCCTGGATCAGCATGAACTGACAGTGTTGGTGACATGGCATTGCAGTCTTGGAATGTTTCCTGGGAAGTGAACGTGCTTAATGGCCCCAGTCAGGAAAACATGATAGGTGTTAAGGGATCATGTATTAAGTCCATGTATCCTAAAAGCATCCACGTGTAAACATTAAGAACAGAAAGAGCTCCCAGAAAAAAACCAAACGAAAACATAAGGAAGAAGATTTCAAAGGGGGGAAAAAAAGCTTTCTCCATGGTCTGAAACCTTTTGGCTCATTTTCAAATGTTTTATGAATTTCTGAAAGAGCCATTTTATGAAGAACCTTTTCTATGTTATTGCTCTGCTATATCTTCTATGGCCACTCTTGACTTGGTGCTAGAAGCTGTCACAAAAATATATGCTTGTAGCTTCTCTTAAAAGTTGTGCAGTTGAGCTGGGTGAGTTTGGAGGAATTTAACTGTTAAGAATATTGGCTTTAAAAAGTCATACTGATAATAGCAACAGATTGTCAAACTTGTGAGCCTAAGTAAAGTCAATGGAAAGAAAAATGAGACCTTTACACCATCTCGTGGCTTGGGGCCTACAAAACTTGTCAAAATATGATATGTTGTGATGAAGGCATTTGCTCTGCGCGTATATTTATTGCTCAACCTGTCCCACTTTTCTCCCATCCTCCCTGAAGTTAGAGAAAGGGGAGAAACACACTTATATTACAGCTTTCACAGTTTGGATTGAATAGATGTGTTTCCTGTGTTCTCCTCCCAGACAAATCAGTTCATGCTCTGATCATTGCCTACGTGTTCGTTTCAGCTCTTTGTTTACGTTGACCCTGTGCATTGTACTCTGTGATCCGGGTCCTTTTCTTTGCAAGCACTTTGGTTGTTAAAGGTGTGTGTAGGTGTTTCAGGGACATGTAATGAGTGAGCAAGCTAAATTAGTGAGCTTTGGGGAGGATAAAACAACCAAGTTCAAAGGGAAGGGAAACAGCAGAGTCCATTTGAACATCAGGAAGAGAATCACCAAGCCTGGCCCTGGTCCCCACTACCAATGTCCTTAGTCTTCGTCTCAGTAAAACATCATCAAAGAGACTTTCCAATATTTAGATTCCTGACACCGTAAGCTGATTAATCCAAGAGCATCTGATTGCTCATTCTTGTCACTTCTTTCTTTCTCTTTTTTTTGACAGGTACACGGGCCTGTCACTGTTGTGACCTCTCCTGTTGCGGAGCACAGGCTCCGGACGCACAGGCTCAGCAGCCATGGCTCACGGGCCCACCCGCTCCACAGTACGTGGGATCTTCCCGGACCGGGGCATGAAGCCGTGTCCCCTGCATCGGCAGGCGGACTCTCAACCACTGCGCCACCAGGGAAGCCCAACTTTTTTCTTTCTAATTACCAATCTCTTCTTTGTCTTCAATGGGAATTTTCTCGTCTATTACCTGAGCTGAACATGCCATCCATTTTAAATGCTCTTTTGTAACCTCAAGTGTCAATCACATGGGAGGGAGTGGGGACTCTGAATAAGTTGGGTGTTCCTGGAGTTTCTAAACAATAATGCTTGACATCTGAATAGCAGGTTACAGTTTACAAAGCACTTTTACACCCAATATGTTGATTCTTACCATGACCCTATGAAGTAGACAAGGTAGCCACTGGAGAAACTGAGGCCCAGGGCGGTTTGTCCAAGATCACGTGGTGCCTGATATTACCTGTTCCCGGTGCCCTTTTCACTATGCCAGTCTCCCAACGCAATAAGGCAGAAGAGTCTGACAGTTTGATGGCTGCTCTTTATTAACATCCTGCTGAAGGTCCAGGAGCAGAGACAGAGTAGACCCATAAGTTACTACATCAGAGATCTTTATTTCGCTTTCCCTGAACCTAACAGAACTTTTTCCTCTTTGGCAATGGATAAGAATTTTATCCATTGATAAAAAAAATTAAACTTGTACTGAATTAAAAACACACAAACACGGTTAGACTCAGTCATCTGTGGAAGAACACATTTCATCAGTGTTTCAGCTACAGCCTTCTGAAACAGTCATTGTTCTCATAAAAATTCACAGTGAATTCACCCCACACTTCCTGCCAGCAGGACTTCTAACCATTCCCACTGTCACTGGTAGAATGCACAGAATCTGCTTCTACTAAATGTGCTCTAAGTTCACCAAAAAGCAATGTTTCCTATAAAAAATTAAAATGAGGAGAAAGAGGTCAACCCTACTATGCTTCCTGTTCAGTTTACCAGCTACTTTTCACCAAGCCTGCCCAGGCATGCAGAAGTACAAAGCCTGCCCATCAACCCACGGGTGTGAGCAAATAGGCTTCATATCCAAGTCAGGACCCAAAGGAACCACATCAGGATAAGACCACGGGCTGGGCTAACAGGATGAGCTGTCATGTGAATACATATAAGCTCTAACTCTCCAAAAGAGCAATTGCTCAGACACAGAATAAGAAGACATGAATCCACAGGAGTAAGTGGGAGAAAAAAATCCAGGATTTCAAGTCGACAGTGAAATCACAGTAAGAGGCAGTATCCTGTGATCGAACACAGCATCGTTCTGCCTGAATGGAAGTCGTGTGTCCTGAACACAGAAAGTGGTCCTTCTTTCCCAACAGGACCTGAAAAACTGTGCTTGAGGGCTGGGTTCGCTTTTCGGTGTCCCTTTTAGGAGCAATACAGTCAAGACAGGAGGCATTCAGTGAAAGAACCAAGCTCATCAGGTCATGCCTGGTACGTTGGCGATGATAAATATTTATTGAATGACTGATACACGAGAAGTAAATATGAGGGACTGTTGAAGGAATTGGACCTACTCATTCTGGTCAGTACAAGACTTGGGGAAACTCAATAAAGAAATGATGCACTCAGGTCCTCTGAGAAGCCGATGCCAAGGCATGTGTAACATGCAAGGATTTTATTAGGGGAAGTAGCCTGCAGCTCCATAGCTTAGGTAAATACACAATACAATACAAATGATGCCCATGGATTATTTACACATGTGCTTAATTTTTTAAATTTTAGGATTTTCTATTTAATTTTTTGTTTATGATTTTTAGCTAAATTTTACTGAGGCCAAAGACCATATATTGTATAATTTTGATGTTTTGAATTTTGTTGAGATGTTCTTTCAGCACTGCATATGAACATTTTGGGTAAATATTTCTCAGGAATTTACCAAAAAGTGATGAGTAATATAGTATAGTTGTAGTGCAGTGTTGTTTATGTGACAACTACTTCATATTTGTTACTCATGTTGTTCCTATCTCTGTATCCTTTTGTCTCCACTATGTGTGCTATCGTTCCTGAGAGAAGTTGTTAAAACCTCTGTGATTGCACGTGTCTATTTTTCCTTTCAGTTTTGTCAATTTTTGCTTTTTATATTTTGAAGCTATGGTATCAGGTACATACTATTTGTTTTACCTTCCTGGTGGATTGATCTTTTTTCTTTATAAAATGTTTCATTTTATCTCTAGTAGCATCTTAACTTAAAAACTGCTTTAATACTAATATACCCACAAAAGCTTTTTGGGGGGAGGGGTTGTCAGTATTAATATGGTCTATTTTTTCCATCCTTTTCTTTCAGCTGTTGTCTGTTCCTATATTTCAAGTTGACCTTTTGTAAACAGTATTAGTTAGGTTTTATTTTCTTAATACAGTCTTATAATATTTTTTATGAAAGTATTTGATCATTTTCATTTAATGTAATTACTGATATATTTTGATCTATAGATACCACCTTCTATTTGTTTTCTATTTGTCCCAGTTGTTTATGTTTCTTTTCCTGTCCTTTATTGCTTATTTTGGAATTCTCATATATTTTTAAATTATTCCATTTATTCTCTATTACTTTTCTAGTTGTATATTTTCTAATATTCTTTTATTCTTACTCTAGGGATTACAAGGTATATCCTTAATTTATTAAAGTCTACAATAACTTAGTAGTGATGAATTATTACATTAGTACTGTATTAGTCTAATTCCTGGACAATGAAAGCACATTAGAAAAGTTTAACTTTTAACATTTACAACGTACTATCTTTTGTGTTGTTGTCATTGTATATTTAATTTCACACATATTTTAAACTTTACAAGATATTATTATTATTGTTTTACATGGTTAGTATTCATTTGGATTTATTCACATTTTATAATTCTTTTCTTTTTATGTCTTCCTACATTTCCTTGCTTTTGGTTCGGATCATATTTCTTCTCCCTGAAAAAAATTATTTTAGGTTAGTACAGGTCTGCTGGTGAAACATATTTATTTTATCTTTAACTTTGAAGGATATTTTCATGGGGCATTGAATTCTGTGGTGGCACTTACTTTCTTTCAGTACTTTAAATGTCATTACTTTGTGTTTGGGCTTCAGTTGATTATAGTAAGCAGTCAATTGTCCATCTTCTTGTTTTAGGGAAGATAATATGTTTTTCCATTCTCTGGCTGCTTTTAAAATTTTCTCATTGTTTTTGGGTTTCAGCTGTGACGTGCTTAAATGTAATTTTTTATGTATTTTAATTGTTGAGCTTATATTATTTTTTAAATCTATAGTTTGATTTCTTTCATCAATTTCAGAAAAATTTTCAGTTATTACTTCTTCAAATATTACTTCTGTCTTATTCTCTTTCTCCTCCATTTCTGAGATTCCAGTTATACATATGATAGGCCTTTTCATCAGGTCCCGTAACTCTTATTTCTTACCCTCTTTTTCATTATTTCCTCTTTTTTCCTCTCTGTGATTCTGTATGGACATTTTTTTAAAGACATGTCTTCTACATCACTAATTCTCTTTCTAGCTCTGTATAATCTGCTTCTGAAATTCATCTGTTTAGATCTTAGTTTCAGTTATTGTATGTTTTAGTCCTAGAATTTCTTTTTGATTTTATTTGAATAGATTTCAGTTCTCTGATGAAGTTCTCCATATTATCATCTATTTTCTTGAAACTTATTAATAACTGTTAAAGTCCACATTTCTTAACTCCCTTTTGCTTGGATCACCTGTGGGTATATTTCTATTGTATTTCATTGTCTTTGTCCTGCCTTTTGATATATCCTATCTTTTGATATGCCTTACAATTTTTTATTGAATGCTGGAAATTCATATATATTTATACACATTATGAGAAATTGTAGAGGCTCGGGATAGTGTTACCTTCCTCTGGAGAGGTTTCTCTTTCACTTCTGATAGGCAAAGAGGGTAGGAACATATCACTTTTATCCAATTGGGGATTAAATTGATTATAGTCTAATTGCTCACTCTTTGTAAGGTCTAGTCTATTTATGGTTTGCCCTTACTTCTAGGGTATAGTCCCTTCAGGGGTCCCAACTGAAAACCTGCAATATTTTCCAGGACTCCACCACTTTGTCACAGATTCAGTCCTCATTTTTATTTCCCCAACACCATGCCAATGGCTCTACTTAGTTTCTTACCTTTGTAAGCATCTTTGGTCATCTCAGTTTCCCCACATTTTTGGCCTGCACACCTCACAGTCAGAGAATGTTCTGAGGGAGAAGTGGCTCAGACTCTTGTGCTTAGTTTGCTTTACTTTCCTTTATCCAGTCTCTCAAGCACTGGATCCTTTGATTGGCCCATGTGTCAAACCTCCTTCTCCTTCCTCATATAAAGATGCCAGTCATTGGATTTAGGGCCCTCTTTAAATCCAGGATGATCTCATACTGAGATTCTTAACTAATTACATCTGCAAAGACCTTATTTCCAAGGAAGGCCACATTCACATGTAACTGAGGTTAAGACTTAGACCTATCTTTGGGGTTAAGACTTACACCTATCTTTGGGGGTCACTCTTCAATCCACTGCACCTACATAAAAGTTAAGCAATGACAGAACAACTGTGACAACAAATATGCCCTCCTGTGCTACACAGGAAGAGCCTGGTAGGTGCCCAAGAATCACACCCTCCTTAGACTGTCTACAGAAACTTGAAAATTTCTTATAGGAAAAGTGCTGGATGATGTTTCACTTCTTACTGAGATCAGTTTAACTAGGAGGCTGGTCTCACATCAGATGGAGGGGCTTCCTCAGCCTCATCTACTGCAAACTGTGGCGGCTCCTCACAAGGCTGGATGTGGTTCTACCACATACTGCACAGAACAGTGATTTCATCCAAGAAGAAAAGGCACCTGCAAGCCAGGCGCCAGGCCTGGCCTAAGAGCAAAACCCAACCTCGTGCCTTATCTCTTACGAACACCTACTGTTATGGGTTGAATTGTGTCCCTCCAAAATTCGTATGTTGAAATCCTAACCACCAGTACCTCAGAATGTACCTTTATTTGGAAGCAGGGCCTTTACAGAGGTAATCAAGTTAAAACGATTCATTAGGGTGGGCCCTAATCCAATATGACTTCTATCCTTATAAAAAAGGGAAATTTGGAGACAGACCTACACACACTATGAGAATAAACACTATGTGAACATGAAGATAGACACAGAGGTGATGATTCTATAAGTCAAGGACCATGAAAGTTTGCTAGCAAACCACCAGAAGTTGGGGGAGAGGCATGGAACAGGTTCTTCCTCAGAGGCCTCATACGAAACCAACCCTGGGGCTTCCCTGGTGGCGCAGTGGTTGAGAGTCCGCCTGCCGATGCAGGGAACACGGGTTCGTGCCCCGGTCCGGATAGATCCCACATGCCACGGAGCGGCTAGGCCCGTGAGCCATGGCTGCTGAGCCTGCGCGTCTGGAGCCTGTGCTCCGCAACGGGAGAGGCCACAGCAGTAAGAGGCCCGCGTACTGCAAAAAAAAAAAAGAAACCAACCCTGATGACACCTTGATCTTGAACTCCTGGCTACCAGAGCTGTGAGACAATAAGTTTATGTTGTTTAAACCACCCACTTTGTAGTACAATTGACCCTTGAACAATGCAGGGATTAGGGATGCTGACCTTCCATATCCGCATAGAGCTTTACAGTTGGCCTTCATATCTGTTGTTCTGCATCCGCAAATTCAACCAACTGTGTCGTGTAGTACTGCAGTATGTATTTATTGACAAAAATTCATGTATAATTGGAATCACAGCAGTTCAAACCCCTGTTGTTCGAGGGTCAACTGTACTTCATTATGTCAGCCCTAGGAAAGGAATCATACATACATTTATCTTTTTCTAAGAGTAGTCAGTTTTTTTCTCATCAGAATAATATGGCAAAATAATAAATGTTTAGGAATGTATAGGCAGAGATATATGTTTCCCCTCTGTACATTCTGATATGGCAACATGTGATCATTGTTGACATGATGCCAGGGACTTGCCAGGGGCTGTTCTACCGGCTGTCACCCAAACATGACGTTCTCACATCTCCCCAACAATGATGGAAGCGGCTCATGGTGCATTTGTAATTCTGGAGGTTAACAGATTTTACCCGGTCTGAAAGGAGGGAATTTTGCACAGTTCATGCCATAAATTAAATTTCCAAAAACACTGGAAGGCTATCTCTTACTGCCAATGATAGGTTTGCCAGTAGAGAGGCAAATAATTAAAACAGTCCAAATCCTGATAGTTTATTTATTGAAAAGTCAGATTTAGCCAAGGCTGGCAGTGGTTTATAGTCACTTCCAGAATAAATGACAAAGTGAATGTACTGTCTATTAACTCTAAAAGTTAAAAACTATAGCTGTGAAAGAGCTGACATGGAGATTCAAAAGAAGGAGGCGTGGAAGTGGTGATCTATCTTTGACATGTTAAGACAGTGGTAGAGCTAGAAGTGTCCATCTCTGTATATGGCAAGTTCTTTCATATGCAATAGAAGGCTGCAAAGACCATTCAAGGAGTCATTTATCCACATCCAGATTTCAGGACCTGATGTGTGTGCATCACCTTCAATGATTGTTTAATCTTATTTTTTAACGTCTGTTTAGATCATGGGCAGCAATGACCAATGAAAAACCTCCTGAAATCAAGGGTCAGGAAGACCAAGAATCAGGTGAAACTTGCCTTGTGCTGATACCATGTCCATAACTTCTCACTATTGCATCTCCTCCATTTTAAATCTCTGTGGAACGTATCATTGTCTCTGTATTTTACTTAGCAAGAGGAGATGATGAGATGGATGAAGAATATTCTTCTCCCACTTTCATAAGCTAATGCTTCAAAAACATACTATAAGCAAATATAAAAAAGTAAATAGGGCTTCCCTGGTGGCACAGTGGTTGAGAGTCCGCCTGCCGATGCAGGGGACGCAGGTTCGTGCCCCGGTCCAGGAAGATCCCAAATGCCGCGGAGCGGCTGGGCCCGTGAGCCATGGCCGCTGAGCCTGCACGTCCGGAGTCTGTGCTCCGCAATGGGAGAGGCCACAACAGTGAGAGGCCCGCGTACCGCAAAAAAAAAAAAAAAAAAGTAAATAATATATAGATAAATAAAATAAATAATATATAATAAATAAAATATTCATAAATAAAATAAAATTGCTAAATAATAACAACTTAGTTCCCAAACATGCTTTCCCATCCACATTAACTGCTCCCTACGCCCAGACCTACACAGAGTGGTCTGGAAGGGACTTCAGGCCACATGGGCCAAAGTCAGCTATTTCAGCAGGAGTTTCCTCCTTACACACTAAGAATTTTGAACAGATACCCTAAGCTCTTTCCCTAAGCCTGAGGCACTACAAAGGTGTGAAGCAAGGTTACTGGGTAATTCATTTTAACAGAGGAATATATAATTTTCCTTTTCTGAGCAGCCCTTTGAAATTTCAAGCTCCTGATTATGTAAACACAGAAATACATTATCTCATATGTATATATGAAATATATATACACATATATATTTATTTATGGGAGGTAATTGGTTAAGGTTTGAATCATTAACAACAGTTCTACTGTTCAGTATTTAGGGGAAACCATTCAATACCTTTCCCCCCAGCCTTGGTTGAAATTTCTCTCTCCGAGACCATGATGAGAATTCAGGAGTTAGGGTTGGATTGTGCTTACGGGGCCCCAGAACCCATCTTCAAAAGCCTGTGAGTCATTACCAAGAAAGCATGTTAAAACTATTGGGGCCTTACTAAGTGAAGTAGGTCAGACAAAGAAAGACAAATATCATATGATATCGCTTATGTGTGGAATCTGCTTGAAAAAAAAGAAAAAATATAAGAGAATTAATTACAAAACAGAAGCAGACTTATAGATATTGAAAACAAACTTATGGTTAACAAAGGGGAAACTTAGGGGGAGGGATAAATCAGGAGCTTGGGATGAACACACACATACGACTATATATAAGATAGATGACTAACAAGGACCTACTGTATAGCACAGGGAACTCTACTCAATATTCTGTGATAGCCTACGAGAGAAACGAGTCTGAAAAAGAATGAATATATGTATATGTATAACTGAATCACTTTGCTGTACACCTGAAACTAATACAACTCTTGTAAATCAACTCTACTCCAATAAAATTAAAACATTAAAAAAACCACTATTGGTACTTTACAGATTTGATGAGAAACAAGCCTGTTTATGAGAGCTAAGGGGACCGGATGGGTTTATACAATGGTACCTCAGGTGATAGGGATGCTCCTATAAGAGGGTAGAATTGCAGACCCCACCCTGCTTCTTCCCAGCACCGCCCCCCAGCCTTTGCTGAAGGAGTCAGGTTGCTCTCTGGGGTGGACACATCTTTAGACTCAAGCACAGAGACAACCCAGAACAATATAAAACTGTCCCTCTGTGTTACTTACCCATGCCACCTCCATCTAGCTAATGATTTGCTATAAGCATTGTAATATAATTTCAGTCATTGCACATTCTTGTATGTTGTGTCTGGTTACACTGAGTCAGTGGCTAACTGTTCATCCTTAGTCGTACCTTTTAGCCAAAGATAGGCTTTGCTTCTCACCTTGCTTTAAGCTAACATGCTTTTCACCTGTTCAGTTTCCTCTGGTGCTGTTAGGCTAGGCTGCACATCCTGACAAATGATATTATTCTAGAATACATTTTTTTTGAGAGGAAAAATGGAATCTGAGTCTGAACGTGTCCTGACTGTTACTCCCCTTTAGAATTGTGGGTTCACTGATCTTCGGGGAAGTTAAAATAGAGGATTTGTCTTTAGAACTTCCAAGGTCCCATCCATCTGAAAGCCCATCATTAGAACAAATGTAAAAAGCTTGTTTTTATCTTAATTTCTGTACCTGCAGGCTAAGTACCCACCATATTAAGTCTGAGATAACTCTCACACGTGGAAAATTATTCTCCATTTAAGTAGCAGTTTAAACTGTTATGTCAAAAATTATTTGGGATCCATAACTAAATTTAAAAGTCCCTTTTTGAGTGTGGTCAAATATTTTTATTCTTTTTACCTCAAAAGCTTATGAAGTAACTATTAAATAAGTTTTCTAAAACAAAACAAAACAATAAACTTACAGTCTTTTCATGGTCGCCATTTTAAAAATTCTAAAAGTTCTTCCAGACCTTTGTCCATACACATATTTACTAATGCCACTATAGTCTATAATCACGGTCTATTGATTTATTTTTAATTTTCATTTAATACGATTAAGTGAAAAATAACTATTTTCTACATTTCAAGGTGGCCATCTTAATTATATTTTTTAATCAAAGAAGAGGACTTCACTGGGAGGGTGCAGCATCATTTACTAGAAAGAACACTTACCATGTTTTTCACCCCAGCCCAGCCCTCTCTGGTTTCCAGTGTGGACAATGCTTCACAGAGCCTCTTCCTGTAGACATTGCTTCCACCTGTGGGTGTATGTTCTTGGACTGTGTTCTCTGGAGTGACTCAAGGGGCATGGGTATTACCGGTACTCTTTCTGTGTGCCATCATTTCCCTTTACAAAATGCTGTGCCCATTTACAACGTATCATGGTGTAAGCTTTAGCACGTGGTCTGTCTTTTGTGCAATGGCTCTGGGATGGAATATTTTTCTTTTCTCTCCATACCTCTTTTTCTCTCTCCCATATTTGGAAAAGCCCCCATGTGATAAGCGTCTTCAGTTGGGACTGCCTTTTACCTCTCTGATGACAGCGTTGAATCGAGAGTGGGAGGACCCCGTCTGGAGCAGCAAGGGAGGGGCTGGGGTCCGCTGGGGTGGGTGGAGGGAGAGCTGTCACTCCCAGGGTGTGATGCGATATGCTTGGGCTCCCTGGGGACTCTCCAGGAAAATCTCATTGCTCACTAATGCCTGGTGCGGTCAGTTTTCTTTTTGAAGAATGTGAGCCCTGAGTACAACCTTAGGTTGGCACCAGATGGTCCCAAAGGACAACAGCCATGTCTGGTTCCGTGGGTACAGGTCCAGAATCGGGAGCCCACTTTGGCCCCCAACCAACACTGTAGGGTCAGCAATGCTGGCACCATGGGATATTTTGTGTTTTGAATTTATTATTATCCTCATGAAATATTTCCCTTTGTTTCTTTACAGTTTGTCCACATTTACGCTAATTCAGTAGACATTTATTGAGTCCTTGCTATGCATTAGGTGCTAAAGGGATAATAAAGATAAAGGTAGCTAATGCTTGTGTTTTTCTTTAGAGCTTAAAAATGAGATGTTGCATATATTCATCTCCTAGATACAATATAGACTCTGTTCTCCAATAAATTACGGTGACTTAGTAAAAATGCCTTGTGTACCTGAAGTCAGGAGTTTGAGCAGAATGAAACGGTGCTGAGAGGTGGAGGGTTTAATCTCACCACGAGAACAGGCTTTTAAATGCATAGGAGATAGTTCTTCAAAATGGTAAAATGGATTAGACTTAATACCTCCTGTTAATGAAGGGATTCCGAATGAGTGGCCAAGTATTTTTTAATAGACCAAGACAGATATTCTATTCAGAAAAATAAAGAATTGAAATGACAGACAGCTCTGCTTGCTTATTTTTGTCCTTTTGAAAATTTACTTCTTTATGGAGAAGAGAGTGGTGATGACAACCCACAGAAGTGACAGGTGCTTGGGGTCACGGGTTTGCTTTGGGGCTGCCGGGAAAGCGTTTGTTTGGATTTGCTGCCATGGCCAGAAACAAAGCAAGTCTGTAATTTTTGCTGTGGAAATAGTGTTAAGCTCAAGGTAAAGGGAAAAAAATGTAAGCCTCTGTCTCTTCTGAATACATTCTCCTTTTGACAAGCGCTTCTCAGTTGTGCTGTTCAGATGTGCTAGGATTGCATAGAGCTACGTAAAGGTCCTTGATATTAACTCTTAAATTAAACCTCTCTGGGAAAGTAAGTTCACGATGGTGTCTAGTAAGTCCGTGAGGGTGTCTATTCAGTGGTACTTAGGTTACAAAAAATATGTTTCGGCAGTACAAATGAGACAGAACAACCCATGGCAATTTATTAGGATGGTATTTCTGGGTAATTATGATGATGCTGTGTTTCAGTCTTGGAATCGGCAGGAGAAGCTGGTTGCAGGCTCTCAGACAAGAACCCAGTGGAAGCGGACATCTCAGGGAGGGATTTGGAAGTGCTTGGCTGCCTGGTAGCCGAAGAAAAAATCTTCATCGCAACCGGCTCTGGCAACTTACAGAGGATCGTTCAAATCCAGAGAAGTTGAGTCTGTCGAACATAATTAACTCCTTTGTAGTGGGGATGACTCTCATATTTACGATGTAAAGGAGATGCCATTTATGCCTTCTATGTTGGCCTTTAGAATTTTCCTAGCTCCCGTACACCAGCCAGGAGAAGAATAAAGGCAGTCAGCCACAAGGTTTGCTTGGCTAAGTCGTCCCTCCTGTCACATACCTGTGCGGTTGCACATCAGTGCAAAGGGACGGTGCCACGTTTCTCCTTAGCACTTGTTTATGCTTGCAAGGCAGCCGACACACACTTACTGAGCACCGAGGATGCCCTGGACACCATGCTGGGGTCACCGTGCTGCCCACAAAAGTCCACAGCCGCTGCCTTTATAGAATCTACAGAACGACACCACTCATCTGGGCTGTAATGGAGAATTAAACAACTTCATTTTGTTTCATGATTGGGGAGGAGCATCTTCAGAGTGGGATTGCCCAGTGGGAATGCCAACACCAGGTTGGAGAGGTTCCAAGCTGTCCTCTGCCTTTGGAGCCGTCAGGTTGGGCGTGGAGTGACCAGTGGGCAGGGTCTGCTCTCTCTGGCCAGGGACACCTCTGGTGGCCTCTCTTTTCACCTCAATCCATTCATTAGTTGGTGCTATTGAAGTGTTATTGTAGCTCTAATGTCATGACATGGCTGTCGGGAAGCACCGTGGTGGAGGATGGACCCCTGGAGAAGGGAATGGCTAACCTAAGGCTTCAAGCTCAAGAAAGAGAATTTTAGGCAGAGGCTAGAGCATATGAAAAGGTCTGGAGACCATCAGAACAGTGACATCTAGGGCAACAGTTGGTGTTTGGTACAGCTGGAAAGAAGGGCAGGGGGAGGCAAGGAGGATGGGAGAGGTGAGGGCAGGGGGATAAAGAGCCTTTTAAGGTGCTTCAACATCTTCCCAAAGTCTGAGCAGAGCCTCTGAAGGATCGTAGGCAGGGACGTGACTCCATCTGGTCTGCTACAAGGAGGAGATGGAGGATGGGAACAGCTTGGCCTACAAGCTGACTGAGAGCCTTGGGAAGGTGTGAAAGGATCCAGGGGAGATGTGATAAGGGCCTCAACCAAGCCAAAACAATAGTTAGTCAAAAAATCTTTTGCAAATTGCACGGTGAACTGTAAACCTGACTTTAAAATATGCCGGAGGAGATTGCCTCTATGAATTGAAGATAAGATCTGTAACTACCAATTAGGGCAATTGAATTTATTATTGAGTCTTTAATTTCAGGCTGCAAAGAAATCATGACATGAAGTTATGAGAGTTTCGGCCAAATTTAAAGACATCTTCTGTGTATTTTTTTTTAATAGAGTGAAATTGACTCAAAGTAGAATGCTTCTCTAGATCTACTTAGAAATGTCTCATATAGACATCATCAGAGGTGGTTAAGACAATAAAACTAGAAGGAGAAAGGAAGAGTTGACTCCCTATTGTTTCTGTCTTCAGAGCCTTAATTCTTTTTTTTTCCTTTTTCTTTTCTTCATATTCTTTTCCATTATGATTTATTACGGAATATTGAATATAGTTCCCTGTGCTATACAATAGGACCTTGTGTTTATCCATCCTACATATAATAGTTTGCTAATCTCAAACTCCTAATCTGCTAATCTCAAACTCCTAATCCATCCCTCCCTCCCCTCACTCCCCCTTGGCAACCACAAGTCTCTTCTCTATGTCTGTGAGTCTGTTTCTGTTTCATAGATAAGTTAATTTGTGTCATATTTTAGATTCCACATATATGATATCATATGATGTTTGTCTTTCTCTTTCTGACTCACTTCACTTAGTATGACGATCTCCTGGTCCATCCGTGTTGCTGCACATGGCATTATTTCATTCTCTTTTGTGGCAAATATTCCATTGTATACGTATATACCACATCTTCTTTGTCCATTCATCTGTCGATGGACATTTAGGTCATTTCCATGTCTTGACTATTGTGAATAGTGGTGCTATGAACATAGGGGTGCATGTATCTTTTCAAATTATAGTTTTGTCCAGATATATTCTCAGGAGTGGGTTTGCTGGGTCATATGGCAACACTATTTTTAGTTTTCTGAGGAACCTCCATACTGTTCTCCATAGTGGCTCTATCAATTTACATTCCCACCAACAGGGTAGGAGGGCTCCCTTTTCTCCACACCCTCTCCAGCATTTGTTATTTGCAGACATTTTCATCATGGTCATTCTGACCGATGTGTGGTGGTACCTCGTTGTTGTTTTGATTTGCATTTCTCTAATAATTAGTGATGTTGAGCATCTTTTCATGCACCTATTGGGGGCCTTAATACTATTTTTAAAAATATTTTCTTCACTTTATTGAGGAAAGTGTTTCTGTTTTTTTTTAATTGTTGTTGTTGTTTTGTTTTTTGGCCACAATGTGGAGGGTGCGGGATCTTAGTTCCCCAACCAGGGGTCTAACCTGCACCCCCTGCAGTGGAAGCTCTGAGTCTTAACCACTGGACGGCTAGGGAAGTCCCAGGGGGCCTTAATTCTTAAAGTGTGATAGTTAATCTTATATCTGGGGATTTGTGCATCAGCCACCAATCTCCATGCTATGTCCCTTCACTCTTTGGTAACCAATGGTTCTCACGTGGCAAACTGAAGTTTGTGCATCTCCACTGAGACTCTGGACACTGCTGATGGGCAGATGTGTATAACTGTGTTACATGAAGACTATCCTGGAACTCTTATGTTTCAGAAGGTAAGGCTTGGGTCACAGTATATCTGATTCTGAATCATGCTGCAATAGAATTTTGCTGAGTCTGAGTGAATGTCTCAAATACACAAGAGTGAATGCCCCTAGTTTGGTAGCATTTGGAATTTTCATGCCCAATCATGGTGCCCAAGCCGAAGAGGGCTGCACAAGAAGAGGTAGTTGGGCTTTACTTTAATGTAAGTACTGTCTCAACTGTAACAGTGCCTCAACTGGTGGCATGCTCGCCAAAGGCCTTTAAGGATCACATGGGGTCAGTTTCCTCCATGCACAGTGACTAAAATGGGCCTTGCTTGAAGAAAAGAGGATGGAATTCATGACTTAGATCTGTTCCAGCCTTGTTATTCCATTTTTTTCATGAGCCTTTTCTTCCGCCTAACACAGCATCCGGTAGAATAAGGCTTTTGAGAATGAACTTTTGAATTTAATATGTTGAGATATTGCTAGAAGCTCTTTGAATAATGAGATTTTTAATTTCAAGAGCCAGGAGTGAAACACTCAGAAACATATTCCTCTCAGGAGAAGTCACGGCTCTTCAATTGTGACTCCTTCCAGTAACTTGAAGGCAGTTGTAATTCTTAACTGATTAGGGGGTGGAAACAGAGACTCGTCATTTTCATTTTTCTCCTGGCATATATTGTTCATCCCTTTTTGGCTTTTGGCATCATCAGTACTTCAGTCTTGGTTTAAAGAAGAAGGTGCATGTTGAAGATGGATTAAATTAAGGCTTAGTTTCTTTGCCTCAGCAACGAAATGTGTCATCTTTAAGTGAAACTCATGACCAGCGATGGGTTTAGGATCAGCTCTGGACCAAGAGAGTAAGTGCTAAGTACAGGAATGAGCTGATTCTCACTTGCCTTTTGGGAGGTACGCTTGCTAATTCTGCCCCAGAGAAAATGTTTCATAATGGGAGGCAACGTTGGACGTGGGCTTTGGAGAAGTACAGATGGGGTTAAGGGGTGGGGTGGGGAAGGGAGAATATATGTAACAGAGGGAACGATGGGGGAGAAGAGCATGCGGTGTGAGATTGTTTCATATTTATTTCTTCACCAAATATTTCTTGCAGTCTATTATATGCCAGATACCATTCTAAGCGCTGGGCAAATTAAGTGGATAAGTTCCTACTTTCCTGGAGGTACAAAATGTTAGGACAGTGATCATGGGAAAAGGGAAACAAATGAGCTGATCTCTACAATTGCTGCAAAATGTTAATCAGTATCACAGAGCTAACATTGGACAGGTGGGTGGTGTCATGGGTCCAAAGGTGAAAGGTCATTACACATGAGGTCAAGGAACTCGGGCTCTAGTTGCTTAGCTGGAACTCACCGGGAACCCCCTGGCTAAACGGCACCATGGCTCCAGCTTTTGTAGTCGCAGAACCTCAGTCACCCCCTCCAAAGACAGCCAGCTATTTCTGGGAACAAGTCCCTTGATGCGCCTCCCATGAGTCTGCACAGGTTTGCACAGCCGTCACCACGCCATCTTCGCCCTGTTCTTCCTTTTCTGTTTCGACTTAGGCTCCCAGCTGCCCACACCACGGCCCACCAAGTTCCTAGGAAAGTCTGTACTCTGGCACCACCTCCGTCCTGGTCAAGATGGGATAGGGGCCCAGGTGGCAGCAGCGGCGGGGCTAAGATTGCCCCTGAAGTTTCCATTCTTCAGGGCTTTCCAGTTGGGCTAGTTTCCCGGCAGAAGGGACTCAAGACCCCCTGAGGCAGAGACTGCTAGCTCCCCGCCCACACGGCCTCTGTAGTTACCGTTCTGGAAAACACAGATGGAGCCCCATCGTGTCCCAGCCTGAGGGCTCTCTCTTGGCTTACCTGCGCAGCTCAGGAATCCTGGGAGTAGTCACCCCGGGACATTCCTCAGCTGATAATAGGTGGGAACAGAGGATAACTACCTCAGCTTCTTGGCCATTTAGGTATTTTGCTCTGTAAGTTCTAGCAGCTCTGGCTTCCTTAGACTCCAGCTTCGGTCTTCTCAACTCAGGGAGACTGCTTATTTGGGTCCCTCCTTCCTGTACTGCAGCCTGGCAACACTCCAGGCTGTCAGCTGGCACAAATGCAGAGACCGCCTCATTTGTTTCCCTTCTCGCATGACCCCTGTCCCGAACTGCCTATGGTCTGTTATTTCATTTAAGTTGTCCAGCTTCCTAATTATTTAAGAGTAAGTCCATTCTTATTATTTCATCATGGTTAGATGTAGAGGTCCTTAGTGTCAACATAATTAATGGAGAAAGCATAGTCTTTTAACAAACAGTGCCAGGACAGCTGACATCCATATGGGAAAAGCTGAGATTTGACCTCTACTTTCCAACATAAAAAAACCATCCAAAATAAAAACCAACCAAACCAAAGAAACCCAAAACAAACAAAAAACCCTAACTTGAAATATATCAGAAACCTGAATATAGTAGCCAAAACTATTATATAAGACATTGAGAGGAAATGAGGGGGAAAACCTACATATCCTTGGGGGTAGGCAAAGATTTCCAGAATTTGTAAAGCACTCTTATGACTCAATAAGAAGGCCAACAACCTATTAAAATAAGGGTGGGGCTTCCCTGGTGGTACAGTGGTTGAGAGTCCGCCTGCCGATGCAGAGGACATGGGTTCGTGCCCTGGTCCGGGAGGATCCCACATGCCGCAGAGCGGCTGGGCCCGTGAGCCATGGCCGCTGAGCCTGCGCGTCCGGAGCCTGTGCTCCACAACGGGAGAGGCCGCAACAGTGAGAGGCCCACATACCACCAAAAAAAAAAAAGGGTGAAATATTTCATCAGTTTCTTAAAGGAAAAAAAAAAAAGATATTGTAAGAGCCAAGAAGTATACCAAAAGTTACTTAACATCATTATTCATCAGGGAAAAGCAAATTAAAACCACAATGAGATATTACTACTCACCTATGAAAAAGGCTAAAATCTGAAAACTGACAATCTCAAATGTTGGTGAGAATATGGTACAGTTGGAACTCTCAGATACCTCTGAGAGGTACACGACCAACCTCTTTAGAAAATGATTTGGCAGTTTCTTATAAAGTTATACATGTACTTACTATTTAACCCTAAAATTCTACTCTTAGGTGTTTACCCAAAAGGAAAGAAAATATGTATTTACCACTCCCCCCCAAACTTCCTAGTACACAGTGCTCATAAATGTTTACTTTATAATGGCCCCAAACCGTGATAGACTCAAATGTCCATCAAGAAGTGGATGGATAAATAAATTGTGGTGTATCCTCACAATGGAATGCCACTCTGAACAAAAAAGAATGAAGTACACGTACACGTGTTAAAGAAAAACCAAAAAGGAGGCTACAGTTTGAGGATAGCCCTAAGCCAACCACCCATGGCCACATCACCAAAACTAAAAATGTCCTGATTTCCCCAGAAGCCTGACTCTGACCTTCACCTGGTAAGGGCATGAGCCAGTGGGCAGGTCTCATCCCTGGGTAAATGGGACTAGATCTGGAGCACTGTCCACCTCCCCCACTACCCGCCCCCGCAAACCCTGCTCCAACCCCTGCCTCTAATTCCACCTGTCCCTAAGATGGGCCAGAGGAGAGCAGAGATGTTCGGCAGCCTGAGCACTGAGGCCTCAACCACACACAGGGGGAACTGAAGGGTGCTTTGAATTGAAATTAGGTTGGATGCAGAAACACTGCTACAGCTCTTGAACATCAAGTTTATGGACTGAGGTAATCCATCCCTATATACTTAGTGGTCTGGTGTTCTGGCTTTGGGGATTTGAGTGGACCATGGAAGGATGGGCCTTCTATAGTTCACTGTCCTTCTAGGTTCTGGAAGAGAAAGTGGGACAGGAGGGTACTAGCTCCATGGGTGGGTCATAGCATGGCCTCTTGTGTGGCTATTTCCAGTAGCTCTGAGCCCCACATGGGGGGTGACACGGGAGGTCTGGAGGAGGTTCAGGGTCTATGGAGAGAAGATCGAAATTTCTTTAGCAACCTCCAGGTTGCACAGGGATTGTGTATTCTACCAAACCTATAAGCTTACCTAGTGCCTCCCTAAATGAAAGACACACGGAGGTGTCTTGTAAATGAGGATCCAGAGGATTTGATACAATATTCAAATGTCTTTTGAACTGGTTTTCTATATTTAACTTAATTCCAGTTCAAAGCTCACTGTACTTTGAGTACACTGAGATGGAATTGCTGTTGCAAGAATGTGGACTCAGACTCTTACTATCCCTCTCAAGCCAACATTAATATTGGAAAATCCACAATTATTTACCTCTGCACCCCATCTCCCAACTGCCCAATTTGTATCACCAACAGTGATGGAAGAAGAAGGAAGGAAATGAAGAATGAATTAAGAGAGAGGTGAGTACAAGAGTGAAGATTAGAAAGAGGCTGTATTGAAAGAGAAGATGGGTCTTTCTGGAATTGAAAGAGTGGAAAAAAAAAGGTTGCAGGTTTAAGAGGATCTCAGTTGTGGTCTCTTCTGGTTGGCCTCTAAAGGGGTCACACATTTCTCATAGGTCCTTTTCCTGGTCACCCCTCCTATCTAAAACTCATTTTCATGGGGTCATATTCTTTCCTTCCTGCCTTCCTTCTTAAAAAAAGAAGAGAAGCAAGGAACTCTCCTGCAGCAGTAGAGGAAGAAAACAGGATTGCTGAAGAATTTTGTTTAATTATCAGAGCACTTCAGGTATTTCAATGTTTCTGTATCAGCAATTCTGAGTACATGTTGCTTTTCTCACCAGAAGCTATTCTTTAATTAAGTTAAAGTCATCTACTGTCTCACTGTTGATTTTCATTTTTTTAAAATCGTGCCAGATCTTCCTGTAAGCAACTTCAGAATATCCTCTTTTCACATTTAAGGTGGCAGTAATTAGGCCCAAATTTGCTGAGCCTGTGGAAATCTTACAACCAACGTGATCTTAACAGTGTTTTAATGTCTGAACTCCTCTGTTCTTACGTGTGAGGCTACCAACTGGATAAAAGAAATGGCCTTGACATCCAGTGGTTATTGGAGTTTGGAAAATGCCCCTGAAGAGTGGAAGGTTGGCGAGCTTTTCTTTACTAAATGAGAAACAGTTAACCACCGAACCTATATTGGTATCCACATTGCATTAGGGTTTTTTTGGTCTCTTGAGATATTGAGGTACATCGAGATATTATTGGGTAAATGTTTACATTAGAGTAAATAAAGATCTTATGGATGACAATATCTCATAAATCAAGAAACAGTTAAAAAAAGGAAGGTTTCAATGGTTTATAATAGGAGAGATATTGTGTCTTCAAAGGAAAGATTTGTATCCTCCAAATAGAGGCAGAGTAGTATTTTGGGATTATTTGAAAAGATTTCACATAAGGTTTATTTACCATTTTATAGAGTCTTATAAAACACCCTGTTCATAGAATAGAGGTCATTTTTATTGGTGTTGCCTCCACATATGATTTCTGATCGATGGTCTGAGTAAACTGGAGAATGAGCCAAAAGAAGTTAACCAAAGTACTAAATCATCATTTTTTCAGTCTGTTACCACGCCTAAAATCTCTCCTATTTTAGGGACCCAAGAACTGTCACCTGGCCAATTTCTCTGTCAAATACTGCCCCTGTTCCCCAAATTCTATATGCTTCACTTTCAATTAAATAATAGTACAATTTCTTGCTGGTTGGTTCCATTGATACATCCAAGTCTTTTCCAAGCGAGAGATAATTTCTGAGCAGAGGCCCACCTCACTATTTTTGTGTAACTCTTCCATTATTTCAATAGCCTCCATCCCCCTGACAATTACCCAGCACACTTTTGTGTCGCCACATTTATTGAGCACCCACTATGTGCCAGGCATCGTGCCAGAAGCTCAAGACATGGAGATGCCCAGCGTGGACCTCAAATTGGCTTCTCTCCTCGTTCGTATAGTGGTGAGTATTCCTGTCTGTCAAGTTGCCTTCTGTTTTGGAAACAGCAAAGCAAACCAATGATTACAATACAGAGTGGGAAGGACATCACAGAGGTATGTAGGAGGCGCTGTGGGAAGTGAGAGGGGTCCAAATCAGATGACAGCACCAGAGACCTCTTCCTAAAGGCAACGGTGTTTAGTCTGATCCTTGAAGGATGCGTGGGACTTGAAGAGTGGCAATGTGCATTCCACACGTAAAAGACATCACGTCATGGGGACTTTGTGTCATGGCCAATTGTTTGGGATGGTTGTAAGGACAGGTATGGAAGAAGGTTTCAGGAGCTACCGTGGAGGCAATTTCTGATTGTGAAGGGTCTTGAAATTCAAACTTTATGCTGAAAGTTCTCAGAAAGGAATTGAAAAGCTGGGCAGCAATATGAGTTGATTTATGTTGCGCAAGAATAGATGTGGCCGAAGTGTAGAGTATAGGTTGGAGGGGGAGCATAGAGAAAAGGAAGCCAACGAGGATGCTGTTTCAGTGAGAAGAAATAGGGCTTGATAAAAGCAGAGACAGTGGCAAGGAAAGGAAAGTGTAGGACTGAGAAATATCAAGGCACTGGAACTAGTTACTGATGTGGGCAGAGGAAGGAGGAGGGTTTAGAAAGACTGTCACTGCTGCATGGGCAGTGGGGACATCTTCTGAGCTGGGGGATGCAGAGAAGGGGAGGTTTACAGGGGGTTGGAAGAAAATGAATCAGTGTGCACATGTGACAGGTTCATGTGGGAGGTTCATGGGAGAAGTATGAAGACTCTCACATTTAAGTCTGGACCTTGGGGCACAGGTCTTGACTCGAGATACAAACTTGTAGGTGCTTATCAAACAGCTGATGGCTCAAATCATTGATTTATATAAAGGGAGGGCACAGAGCAAGAAGAGGAGAGGTTAGAGGATGATCATTTAGGGAATGAATGGAGGAAGAACACTCCAAGGCAACGCCGGGAAAGGAATCGTCATGGAGATGGAGGGAGGACCAGGATTGTTCCAGAATCTTCACTTCACATCCCAGATAGATTGCCATAGAGTTGACGTGCCTTTCTTCACTGCTGCCAGCTCCATTTCCTTTCTTCTTGTGAACTCCTCAAGATGAATGGAAATATTTCCTTTCACTGTACAAGTCCCCACATTTGGTTAACATTCTTATAATGACGGGCCCTGTCTCTCAGTGACCTAATGAATTATGTGGCTCCATGCATCATTAGTTCTTTTGTTTCTATGTCCTGAAGAAAGGCTACTTCTTCTTAGACTTAGGATATAATTAAAATGACCTTCTTCGGGAACAAATCATACAAATTTCTGATCATCAATAAGTATTTTTAAAGAATGGTGCACATTTTAGAGAAAATTTGAACAAATAAAAAACTCAGCTACAGTTAGATATCTTTCATTAACATAACTTTTGTCAATCACTGCTTAGCATGGTTCTTTTTTGTTACAAGTTTATGAAGAACTCATTCACTTCGATATGATTTTATTTTTCAGCACTTTTTTTTTTAAAGAAGATGTTGGGGGTAGGAGTTTATTAATTAATTAATTTATTTTTGCTGTGTTGGGTCTTCGTTTCTGTGCGAGGGCTTTCTCTAGTTGTGGCAAGCGGGGGCCACTCTTCATCGTGGTGCGCAGGCCTCTCACTATTGCGGCCTCTCTTGTTGTGGAGCACAGGCTCCAGACGCACAGGCTCAGTAGTTGTGGCACATGGGCCTAGTTGCTCCACGGCATGTGGGACCCTCCCATACCAGGGCTCGAACCCGTGTCCCCTGCATTAGCAGGCAGATTCTCAAACACTGCGCCACCAGGGAAGCCCAGCACTTGTTTTTTATTGAAAGACCCTAAATCAGTTTTTCCAGGTGTCAATGCCCTTGTAACTTTTCTTTTGCTTTCATTTGCTTGCATTTTTACTATATCAGGGGAGCTCTAATTACATTATATTGTCTACTCTTTGAGACACCGTTCTTCTTTGTACTTACCCAATCCTTTCTATTGGAAACGATCAATGACTACATAGTATGATAATTTGATTGCTTACAACTTATCAGGGAAATGACCAGTTGGCTCTCCTGAGATTCCAGCTCTTTCTTTGCTACTTGAGTCATTTTTAGACCCAGCAGAAATGGAATAACAAAATCAGATACTAAGATATGCTGGTTTATATGAACATCTCAAGAGGGGTCTCTTTCTGATAAGAAAAGAGCTTGACATAAATTTTACTGTTAGAAGGTTTTTTTCTCTCATTGAATATTTAATAAAACTGTATAACATTGACCTTCATCTTTGAAATCCACTGTTTTAGATATGTAGAAGAAAATGTATCCTTCAAACATATTTGACCTCAACAGAGTGAGTTAAATAAAATGTAAAATAGAGGTATAAAAATATTTCCCACTAATAATCAGAGTGTTTTAATATCTTCTAGGTAAATTATTAATTGAAATAGGCTTGTAAGAGAGAAGGAGATCTAGTGGACCCAGATGGAATAGAGTCTGTATTAGTTTCCTATTGCTGCTGTAACAAATCCCCACAAATTCAGTGGGTGAAAACCATGCAAATTGATGATCTTCCAGTTCTGGAGATCCGAAGCCTGCCATGAGTCTTACAGGGACAGAATGTGCCGGTAGGATAGCATTCCTTCTGGAGGCTTTAGGGGAGACCCCATTGCCTTCCCTTTTCTAGATTCTAGATTCTAGAGGCCAAGTGTATTCTCCATCTCTCTCCTCTTCTGTCTTCCACTTTTGCACGTGCTTTATTCTGACTCAGTTGCTTTCAAAGGACTGACGTAGGAGTAATGATTATATACCTTTAATATATCAAGGGAATATACAGCCTGCACACGATAACATGAGCTCTCAATTCTGGATAAGTTATGAGACAAGATAGGAGAGAACACAAGGGATCATGGCAGCCTGAAAAATGCCCCATTGTGCACTGGGCAGAGGGCAGGATAAGTAGCATTGCGCCATGACTTCAACACAGTCCCAGAGCAAATGCGTTTCCTTCATTTTTATGTTTAAAAGTCTCAACTGTTCAAGTAGCATATTTAATGTTACAAGCACGACCAAAGTAAGTTAAAACTCCAACAGACAAAATGAGTCCTACAACATGTGTACAAAGCAGTATCGAATTGTGTCACTATCTACAAGTGTGTTTATAAATGAGTTGAACTCTCAGTTATCTTCCTGTTTCTCTCATCTTCTGGTAAACAATATAAAAGTGCTCTGGTCCACATTAAGGACAATCACTTTTTTTTTTTTTTGGCTGCGCAGTGCAGCATGTGGGATCTTAGTTCCCCAACCAAGGATCGAACCTGTGCCCCCTGCAGTGGAATCACAGAGTTCTAACCACTGGACCACAGGGAATTCCCAAGGACAATCACTTTAAAAATCACACAAAAACTTGATGCTGGAGAAATTCTTCCCACAGTGATGATTTGAAAGTGTTAATTCATTTGCAAGAGTTTCTATTGGAATGAGAAAGACCTCTGTTAATATGTGGGTTTTTTAAAGTAATTTAAATCCAAATTGAGAGAGGCTTGTCCATTACCAATACATATTTATAGAACAAGTCCATCTCTAGTCATCTATTATTCCCAAAGATTGTTCTAAGCACAGTGTCACGTGTTCCCCCACCTACCCTTTCCTGCTCTTTCTGACTCTGCTCACCCTTTTTCCTACTTCATTTGGTGCTCAGTGCTCTTATGCAGCTCCCAGACTCTTCAAAGCCCGCTGAGGCAGAGCCTCACCTGGCTCTCCCACCTAACTCCTCTACTCCCTTCCAGCATCTTTCATGAGCTTTGAAGGTCTTTTCTTGAGAGCAATGTCATCAGGTTCCTTCCAGGTGTCACACATCTCATAACCTGGTTCTTATGAAGGTACCTTATTCTGTTATTCTCTCTGGGCTTGCTGGAAACACAGTACTTTAACTAGAGTTCTTTAGAACACAGGTTTCCTAGCATGTAATCATTGCCACATGAAAGATAGGTTCAGTTGTTTCGACTGAAAAAAAAATGCACAACATGAGAGTTGTGAGTTAAGTTTTATTTGGGGCAAAATAAGGACTATAGCCAGGGAGACACCCTCCCAGATAGCTCTGAGGAACTGCTCCAAAGAAGTGGGGGGAACGTCAGTATATATGTGACTCTAGTGAAGGGGGCACGTGAAGTCAAGCACACATGTTGGCAGAGGTTGGTTGCTAGTCATGAGGAACAGATGTCACTGTTAATGATTTTAGTGCTTTTCTAGATATGAGGAGATGCAAGAATTTGGGCTCATACAAATCTTCCTGAAAATATCTAACTATCTGAAGGCCTCTTCTACCAGTTTTTCCCAGAGCACAGAGTGCCTCATTCCTTTCAGGGTGTGTTGAAGTCAGCGACTGCACTGGTTAGTGACTTACTCCTTGTAGAGGCAGATGGTCAGTGCCAATTTTTAGTTGGAGGTTGCCAAATAAACCTTGGAAATTCATAATGCACATTGACATGTGTGAAAACAACATGCGCCAAATAATTTGTCTAACGTTCAGTATTTCCCATCATATTGTCCACAGAACCAGGGATGACCAGAGACCACACATAAAAGAAAGGATCTGTAAAAATCGATCTGTCTTCCTCAGTGATGAGCAGGCAATAAAGCAGTTTGGAGAATCAGCACAAAACGAGGCAGAGAAGTTACTCAGCTGGTATATCAGGAGGATTTTAATAGCAAGTACTGCCAAAGGCAACTCAAACTTTAGCAGAAGAAGGGAAATTACAGGTCCATTTATTTAAAAGCTTAAGAGTAGGTCTGGTTCAGGTGGGGTTTGGTGCTTCAATAGCAAGCAATAGGAAGGTCATCTAACGTAAGCAGAAAAGGAGGAGTAATTGGTTCATTTACTAAAATCCTCAAGGTGAGACTTGGTCAAGGCATTCTAAGATGGCCATGGAGAACCTTATGTCTCTTCATCTACTGGTTTTGAATTCTGCCTCTTTGGCTTCATTCTCAGGGCTCCATGTGGTGGTCTTGCTGGCAGCTGACTCTCATCTTCCTTATTGCTAAAGAGCCATCAGGAAAAGTCTTCATGTATTTCACTGGTTCCGATTGGATGACATGATCATCTCTTAACCAGTCATAGTGATTAGGGAGATACCATACTCTGATTGGTCAGATCTGAGTCCTGGGCCAGGGAAAGGGCCAACTCCCTTCCCAATGCACAGGTCAGAGGGTGGGGAAGGTAGTGGTGCCCCAGAAGAAAACTGTCATTATTCCATGAAGCAGAATGAGTGGGTGCTTGGTGGCCAGAACCTAACAAACATTCGCTGGCATGTATCTTGGTCTCTATGTGTTTAAAGCAGTTCAATTTTATAGACGAGTACAAAATTGTTACTGAAGATTCTCAGGGTGCTGCAGGTAGTCAAGACGCCTGCAGTTATCAGAAAATTCGAGAGAAAGAAGATGTTCCCAGGATATTCAGCAAAGGTTACCCTCTGAAAACATGACCCTCCAAAATATACCTTATAGAGTGAGTCAGAGGTGTGTTCCTTACCAAGCTGATCTCCTTAAGGGTTAAGGACGTTATCTCAATCTCTCTATCACTTAGTGTAATGCTTGGAGCTGAAAGGCTGGTTAGAAGACCATTTTAGATTGAATTAATTAATACATTTGCAGAAGGAACTCAAGGATGATCTTTTTTTAAAAGTATGTGCTGGGATGCTTGGGAAACACTCATGTCCAGTTAAAATGCGTACAGTTTTGAGACCATACGGTGCTAATTGAAGAAATCTATAGCCCAATAGCTGTTCCTTAACATGCCTGAAGACTGAAAGAAAATCAGTGTATTGGTCTAGGAAGGGAGGACAAGGGAAGAACTTTTCATGATGGGGGAGAGGGGCCCTGTTCAACTTAACTTGTGCAGCTTCCTTCTCTCCTGTATCTGCACCACAATCGTGTCTCCTTGACCTTCCCAGACTTCGAGCTCTCCTCAGCTCAGCCAGGTTCTCTTCCCCTCCCTGCCCTGGACAGTGTGCTTGTGCAATCCTGGGTTCACCTTGTTTCCTTCCTCTCATGGACCATAATCTCGGGCAGCCCTTTGTCCAAACCCTGGCTGCACATATTTTGTCCAGCCTTCCATGTGTTGAAGATGGGAGGGCAAATCTGGCTCCTGTTACTCCATCTCAGCCTTTGACATTGGAATACTTTGATTCTGGCTGGGAGGGAGGTCAGGACTAAGGAGGACACACATGGAATGGACAGAAGAACCCGGGGGATCTGATTGGCTGCAGAGTTCTGTTGGATGTCCTCCTCACAGCTTCTGCTAGTTTGCTGATGAATGACAAAGGGTAGATGTAATTTTTAAAACTTTAACTATAGTTGATTTACAATATTATGTTAGTTTCTGGTGTACAGCTTCAGATTCTTTTCCATTATAAGTTATTACAATATATTGAATATAGTTCCCTATGCTATACAGTGGATCATTGTTGTTTATCTATTTTATATATAGTAGTGTATATCTGTTAATCCCATACTCCTAATTTATCCCTCCCCCTCCCCTTTACCCTTTGGTAACCATAAGTTTGTTTCCTATGTCTGTGAGTCTATTTCTGTTTTGTAAATAAGTTCATTTGTATCATTTTTTTTAGATTTCACATATAAGTGATATCATATGACATTTGTCTTTGACTTACTTCACTTAGTATGATCATCTCTAGGTCCATCCATGTTGCTGCAAATGGCATTATTTCATTCTTTTTTAGGGTTGAGTAATATTCCATTGCATATATGTACCACATCTTCTTTATCCATTCATCTGTTGATAGACATTTAGGTTGTTTCCATGTCTTGGCTATTGTGAATAGTGCTGCTATGAAAATAGGGGTGCATGTATCTTTTTGGATTAGAGTTTTCATCTTTTCTGGATAATATGCCCAGGAGTGGGATTGCTGGATCATATGGTAACTCTATTTTTAGTTTTTTAAAGGTAGATGTAATTTTAATTCCCGAGGATGTCCTAGTGGCATTTATCATGTTTTCTGGAGGTGTGGCACTGTTCAGACATCTTTGCTTGAACTGAGTCCAGCCTTTCCAAGGAGAGACTGGAATATTCAGATCCTGAGCTGTCTTTGAGGCAAACATATGACCTGAGTTTGACCCCCAGCCTCCATCACGGGGTATTTCAGTTGGGAAGTGAGTGGCTCAAGGAGGGAGGCTCTGGGCAGAATCCATTCTCCTAGAATGGGTGGTGGCACAGCTGTCAGGCAAGATCCCTCTCTGATACAGAAGCAGCATAGATAGGTGACATCAGGGCTAGTTCCCTCTGTGCCCAGAGGCAGCAGCCAAAGCATGGGTTCCTCATTAGGCAGCTCTGTGGCTGGGTTTTAGGCATCATGTCTGCAGTCTTACCCTCAATTCTGTTTCACTAGCCCTCCCAACAGTCCTGTAAAAACCTCATTTTTCTCCTCCATCAGCCAGAATCAATGACTCCGTTTTTTTTTTTCAGCTGTGCTGCACAGTTTCTTGCGGGATCTTAGTTCCCCAACCATGGATCGAACCCAGGCCGCAGCAGTGAAACTGCAGAGTCCTAACCACTGGACAACAAGGGAAGTCCCCAGAATCAATTACTCTTATTTGGACAACTTATTGCCTTCACTGTATTATTGCTTGATTTAGTAGAGGATTATAAACAAAAATGTACACAAAAAAATGGATATCACTTTATCCATAAAAGGAAAAGCTAAATTCAAATAGCTTCTTCCAAGTAGATCAGAGTCCTTACTTAATAGCTCTCTGTGTCTGTCATGGATGGATGCCCAAGACCAGAAGAAAGTGAAGACATTACTTATTCAGGGTCTTATCTCTTGCTCTTATCAACTGTATTAATTTTCCTGTTGGAAATAAACTCTCCTATTAGTCCAGTGATTGTTACTGGATATTTTAACGACCTGTGTCAGCCCTATCCAAATCATAGATTTTTCTGAAACAAGTTTCCAGGCTTCATCAACATTTCCATAGCTGGGACATTTGTAATCAAGGTATTCAGTTGACAAATGGCTTTCTCTAATAGATTTGTAAACAGCATCTGGATTCATTAATTTTATAACTTCTCATTCCTTTACACTCATAAGCTAAACATGTACCCACTACACCTGTAGTTCATTCTTTTGAAAGATGAGTATACTTGGCATGGTGCAGAGATAAATGAATAAATGCTCATGCTTTTAAAGCAGTGTGGGTAGTGGTATCCTGATAGACTCCTAAATATGTCAACTGAACCAGGATGCTAATAGAGAACACAGGTCCCAGGAGTCAATTAGACAAGATGTGGTCACGGAAGATAGGAAATGCTATTTTAATAAAGTACCATTGACTCCTTGTCTTTTAAACAGAAAATAGCCTATTCCTGGCCTGTAATTGAAAGCATATCACTTGGAGTTTCTGGTGGGAATTGCTTCGAGCAGAGGTATATATTCAGATGTCTGAATGGTACACTTCACTTATCTCCAAGAATTACTCAGAGAGATTTTTCTGGACAGGCGAGAAGCTACTTTGTTGCGCAAACCTTTGAAAGGGGATGAGAGAGAATGAAAAAATCTACAAGCAAGTAAATGGATGGGCTGTGAACGTAATAGGTAAGACACTGAACTAGCTGTTGTCTAACCTTGCAGTAAATTGAGGGTGTTTTAAAAATAGTGTCTAAATTCAAAACCAAGCCATTAGAACCAGAAGTGAAAGCTTTGTTGAGCTTTTGGTTGTATAGGAAGCAAAGCCGGAGATATCAGAGAATAACTTTGCAGGAAGGGACCCTTGATGCTCATTTAGTGCAATACTATTATTTTGCCAATGGAGGAAACAGAGTCCCTGGCAAGAAAGGGGCCGGCCCAAGGTCACTTATTAGGTAGTGAGATAGTGCAAGTTTAGAAGGCCACATCATAAGGGCAGAGCATGGGACAAGGTTAGACTAGGACGCTAATACCTCTATAATGTGTCCGTTGTCATGAGTAAAAATCTGGGCAACGTTTACAAGCTAAGAAGCACAGCTCTTCCGAGATGCAAACAGCAAGGTGAGCAATATTCCCCACTGATAAAATTGTTTGACTCTGAAAAGTCACCTGAGTTTCCATATCCCTGAAGGGCTCTCTCCTATTGGAATAGGGGATCAGAATGAAGCCCTGCAAGATCAGGTTTATGGCACTGAGAGGCGCTTGATTGCTTCATTGCTGAATCAGATGCAGAAAGACAGGGTTGAAACAATCAAGGTGAAATCCAAGTGCAATTAAAGAAATCAAATGTGTAGATGCAATGAAAGAAGGTCCTGATGATAATAATTCATATTTGCAAAAACAAAACCGAAAACAACAAAACCCCTCAGATAAAAGTGACCTAGAGTTTTAGAACTCGCCTGCCAATGCAGGGGATACGGGTTCGAGCCCTGGTCTGGGAGGATCCCGCGTGCTGCAGAGCAACAAAGCCCATGTACCACAACTACTGAGCCTGCGCTCTAGAGCCCACGTGCCACAACTACCGAAGCCTGCGCGCCTGGAGCCCGTGATCCGCAACAGGAGAGGCCACCGCAATGAGAAGCCCGTGCACCGCAACAAAGACCCAATGCAGCCAAAAATAAACAATAAATTAAAAAGAAAAAGCAACAACAAGAGAGAGTCTGGTCTTAAAAAATTTAAAAAAAAAAGTGACCTAGAGTTTTAATGGATTCAAGCTTCAGATGCACAGAGTGTGACTTGACTGTTGAACAAACTAAAGGAAAAATTAAGGCTCAGTGTCCAAGAAACCCTGAGGAAGGAACTTATAGGGTGAATAGATGCAAGTTCAGTATAAGAGGGAACATTTTTGCTACTTACTGGGTTGGATCGGACTGACGTTATTCTGTGTGCTTCCCTGAAAGGGTGTGAGGATCTAGGTGAACATATGTCAGGGATGCTGAAACATGATTCTGCTTTGGACTAGATGGCCCCCAAGCCCCACTGTAACTCAAGTATATGAGTCCAAACACCAACATAACTCTCTAAATCCCACCACTTACTGTGTGACCTTTGAGAGTGATTTAACCTCTCTGAGCCTCTCTTTCCTTGGCTATAAAATCAAATTTTTAAAAAATATTTCAAAGTATATTTTAATATTAGGATTTTTAAAAAAGAGTTTAAGAAATACACAGTAAAACTCTTAGTGTGGTATAAATTTTTATATTATTATTTAAAAATAATAATTTTTAAACAGTTTGTATCTTCAGAGCTTTCCATTCTTCCATCTATAGTAACTCATTCAGGAATGAGCGTGTAACCCCATAATGACTAATGAGATGCCCTGAGACTTTTGCTGAGGCTTCTTGGAGTTATTCTGTCTTAATGGATTTAAAGCTGAGAGGACAAACTTCCTGGAGATTTCATGACATCTGCACCTGGTTATTGCAGCCAGAAGCACTGGAGACAGAGTTGAGAGGTAGAGAGAAACAGGTCCATGGTGACTTTATCTGGCCCCTGAATCCAGCCATGCCTGAAGCCTGCTGACTTCTGGACTTTTCATGGACATGATTAAATTAATTCCATTTTACTTATTGCAGTGTGGGTCAAGGTTTCAGTCACATGCAACCAAAGAATTGTGACAGATGTGGTCCTTGAGAGAGACATTCTCACTTCTTTATAGGTTTATTGTTATTACTTAATGTGAACACTCAACCTGGCAGCTACTCCTTTTTTCCATGCAGGGAGCTACGGAGCCACTGGGGCATTGTTTTCCTTGATCATCTCTGCTGAGACCCCAGGGCAGAGGACTTTGATGCATCAAAGACGCACTGACCTGAAAAGTTTGCTTGTTATTTTTGGCAGCTCTTAACTTAGAGATGGTACCTTTCAAACCACAGCTGCTGCTTCTTTAGTCCCCTCTCTTGCTGCCAAAAGCCTGATTAATAATGAATACCTGGAATGTCTTCAAACTTAATTTAGCATCTGGCCTGAGGAGGTGAATGCCAAGTCTGGGTCTCATGGCAGCAAAAGTTGGAACCAAATCAGAGATGCTGAGAAATGTGTTGTCACCATGTAGAGCCATAGGAGTTTTCTTTCTTTTCTTTTATGTTGCATTGCTGCCATTGTCTGCTTGCTAATTAAGCTAACTTTGTCAAAACTTGCTGAAAATTGGGTCAAAGCTGAAGTGAGATGCCATCAAGTCAATGGTGCCATCATGGCAAAGTTCTCAGAGACACTGACTGGCTCTTTCTTATGTCAGCTTGTCTTAATGACCTCTGGAATTCTTCTCATGTACTCCAAGGGAAGGAGCGGGTCTGCTGATGAACTTGAAGGTGAAGGTTGGTGCCCCAGTTGCTGGAGAAGAACTTTAGGGTCCTGCTGGTTTCTGTAGATATCAGTCATTCGATGCCAGTGTCTTTCCCAGAGGTGCCTCTTCCCTCTTTAGTGCTGTATAGTCCCTCTGCAAAAGCGCCAAGCTCCCGACAGGTCTGATGGGAAGAAAGGGTTTTGTAATCAAATATGACTGGGAGACTCTAGGATTTAGAGTCCAGGGTAAACAAAAGTAAACAGCTGTCATTATTGCAGGACTTCTCGGAAATTTTATAACTTATTTTGCTTTGTGACTCCAAGAGGAAGAAGATTAATGTGCAGTATTTCCTAGATATTTTTCACGATGGAAGCTTTTTAAAAAATGTTTTAAACTTTAAAAATGTTTTACTTTTTGGAGAGAATCTATCATGTTCCACAAAAGTCTTTGGGATTGAACTAGTCTAGTGCCCTGACTTCTGACCTGGCAATTCACTATTAAAATGAATTTGAAATTAACACAACATTGTAAATCAACTATACTTCAATTTTAAAAAATGATAAAAAATGAATTTGGAATACCAAATGAGCATTGTCTTTAGAGTGAATATACAACATCTGTCACATATACTTACTATATTCAAATGCATATATCATGTTGAACCAAAAAGTACCAATTTATTTCAAAGCATTAATAAATTCAGAGCAACTTTGTTATTATGCATGTCCTTAATCACTGGATAGTAAAAGTATAATCACTATTTAAAAAACGCAGCAGGGCTTCCCTGGTGGTGCAGTGGTTGAGAGTCTGCCTGCCGATGCAGGGGACACGGGTTCGTGCCCCGGTCCGGGAAGATCCCACATGCCGTGGAGCGGCTAGGCTCGTGAGCCACGGCTGCTGAGCCTGTGCGTCCGGAGCCTGTGCTCCGCAACGGGAGAGGCCACAACGGTGAGAGGCCCGCGTACTGAAAAAAAAATAATAATAATAAAAAAAATAAAAAACGCAGCAAACACGCCACCTAAAATTTGGTTTGGATATTGAGGTTGATGGCTCTCCAAGCACCAGAGAATTTCAGAGAAGGTAGTATTACTCACTCAGAGGACTTCCAGGAAGAGCTGGGTGGACACCAGCAAGTCCAGGTTGACTTGGGCTGGGCAGAGGGAGTGGGTTTAGACATCTCTAATAAATGGCTAAGGGGTGGGACAGTGGAAAAGTTCCCAAGCGTGGGAAGGTTAAATTTCCTCCTGGCTCCAGAGGAGGAAATGAGCTCAGGGTCTTCCTATGAGTCTGTCCAGATATAGGGCCAAAGGGGAAGGGAGAGTGAGACTTAAAAGAAAACAGTGAAATATCAAGAGCAAGGTCAGACTTAATTACAGTTAGGTGTAATCTTGCCTAAACACACTGTTTTAGTTTCCCAGGGCTGCTCTAACAAATTACAGCAAACTGAATGCCTCAAAACAGTGGAAATGTATTCTCTCACAGTCTGGAGGCTAGAAGTCAGAAATCAAGGTGTCAGCAGGGTCGGTTCCCTCTGGACGCTTTGAGGGAGAATTTATTCCACATCTCTTTTAAGTTTCTGGGGGCAGCTGGCAATCTTCAGTGTTCCTTGTCATGTGGATGCATCACGCCAGTCTCTGCCTGCATCTTCACGTGGTGTTCTTCTCTGGGTTTCTGTCTTGTAAAAGGATGTGCCCTTTGGACTTAGGGCCCACCCTAATTCTGTATGACCTTATCTCGATCCTTACTTTGGTTACATTATTTCCAAATAAGGTCACATTCTGAGCTTACGTATCCACAGGTGGGTATGAATTCTAGGGACACTATTCAATTCAGTACACAAACTTAAGGGACTCAAACAAAGTCCCATTCTTTATCACGTTTATCAGATTGCTGAATTTCTGCACTCCCAAGTGGACTGGAGAGAACCTTTACAGGCTCGTGGGGTCCTGGGAAAGGCATGCTCCTTAAAGAGGGCTGAGACCAAACAGAAGGGTTTGCGTGGAGGCAAGTGGGAAGGGAAGGGAAGAGACAGGATGCCATCGCTCAGTGCTCAGGTGCGCTGGGGGTGGAGACCGTCAGTGACTGCGCTGGCCTGTTTTTTTAGCGGGGACGCGGCTGAGTCAGGAAATGCTGTGACGTTTGAAGAAGCATCATGAAGCCCAGTTTGGGAAGCGTGGATGTCCTTCTGTTGCCTCCTGTGTGGTCACCAGTGCTTTTAAATCCAGTTTTCATGGTGAGCACCCCAAGACTGAGATTTGAGGCTGGCATGTTTGAGTTAAATTATTCCATAGGTTGATTGGCTTCAGTGACGCTGCTCGTTGACCCCTGTGTTAGTCTGTTTGGGCTGCCATACAAAGTGACACAGAGTGGTGGCCTGAACGGCAGAAATCTATTTTCTCACAGTCTGGAGGCTAGGATTTTGAGATCAGGTGTCGGCAGGGTTGGTTTCTTCTGCGGCTTCTCTCCTTGGCTTGTAGATGACGGTCTTCTCCCTGTCTCCTCACATGGTCGCCCCCTGTGCATGTCTGTGTCCAAATTTCCTCCTGTTTTGAGGACACTAGTCATACCTGATTAGGATCTGCCCTAATGACCTCATTTTAACTTAATCGCCTCTTAAACAATCCTGTTTCCAAATAAGATTGCATTTGAGGTACTAGGGTTTAGGGCTTCAATATATGAATTTGGGGGTGTGCTATATTTCAGCCACAAACAATCCATTTCACACTTTGGTGCTGAGTGAGCAAATTACGTGCCCTTCTTTGTTGACACATTTCTTTCTCTGAAAGTTATGACTGTCTTTCAAGAAATGTTTAGACGTGAGATGGCAGAGCCGTGAGTCAAAGCCAGAAGGAGACCTCAGAATCATGACTCAATTCCGAAAGCCTGGGCCTGCATGAATGGGGAGGGGGGCTCGTGGGGTTGCTGGGAGAACAGCTTCTTGACATCTTCCCTGAGAGAATCCCAGTCTGTAGGGATCCCCCTCTGGACATTTATACCTGACTTCCACTTACGCTGGAATTTTCATCCATCTCTGTGATCAGCAGACCAGGTTGCAAATAAGCCTATTTCTTTGTATGAGACAAAAATACAAGGGGTCTCATTATAACTGTAATTCCCATTACTGAGCAGAGCTTAATATAAGCTATGTTAACTACCTCTGGGGGAATCCTTTCATAATGTATATGTATATCAAATCATCACATTGTACACTTTAAACATCTTATAATTTTGTTTGTCAATTATACCTCAATAAAGCTGGAAAAAAAATCATACACTGATCTTTTGTTATGTGAGGGCTTCCCTTTCCTCCCACTTCCTGTTCCTTTTGTTTTATTTGGATTTAATCTATCCTGCCCCTTCCACTTCAAGATGTATGAATATTGTTAAGTAATGTAAATAAATTTAGCAAAAGAAATCTTTTTTTTTAAACCAGAAATAGGTATGAGAATTGTCACCTCTTTAGGGATGCTGGAAGCATACAGCTACAGGAAATAAATGAGTTTCATTCCCCCTGTCCCCCACAAGAAACATAGTATGAGCTAGATTATTTTAGGGTCTTATTCTAGGAATTTAGATATCAATACAGCAAGAAGCTATCTTAAGACTTTTTTTTTTTGTATGGACTCTGCGATGATGCTACAGCAAAAACCAGATGAAGTAGACAGGATAAAGGCCTCCCAAAGATATCTGCATCCTTACCCCCAGAACTGGTGAATATGTTGCCTTACATGGCAAAACGGACTTTGTAGATGTGATTAAGTTGGAGAGAGTGAGATGGGGAGATTTTCAACGTAATCACGAGTTCTTATATGGGAGAGAGGGAAGCAGGAGAGTAAAGTTAAGAGAGAGACATCAGACAGAGATGCTGTGTTTCTGGTCTTAAAGATGGTGCCTAGGAATACAGGTGACCTGTAGAAGCTGCAAAGAACAAAGAAATAGACTCTCCCCAAAAGGAACACAACTCTGCCCACCCATCTTGAATTTCTGTCCTCCAGAGATAATAAATTTATTTTTTAAGCCATTGAATATGTGGTGATTTTTTATAGCAGCTGTAGAAAACTAATAGGCTACTGTAATTGATTTACTGTAGGAGCCAGAAGCAACTGTGTAACGTTATTACTGGGTAGAGGGAATATTTGCCTCAACACGCCCAAGGTGGAAAACAGTGTTCTACTTCTTTACTTTTCTAAAACAAGACTGTGCCCTAGCTATCATTTTTATAGCTGCTTTCTCTCCTCTGGGCTTTCGCAGAATCTGAGGCTTAAAGGGCCCAACAAAATGGCTCAGGTTCTCAATATCTTCCCGCTCCAGCTGCTGCTGGCCCTGGTCTGGGATTCAGTGGGGAGATGGTCCAGGGCGGTCGTCTTGCCCTCCAATTCACGAATTCCTCTTCTGCACTGCTCTGTTCCCCATTCCTCTCCACGTGCTTCAGCTTGGGGGCCTTCCCTTCCTCCGTACTCCACAGAGCTTGCGACCCTGCTGACTGCACCCAGAGTCCCCACCCCGAGAGTTCCCAGCCCTTACCCCGCTAGGCCATCTCTCCTCCCAGGGCAGGGCATTTGCTCCCTCTCCGACTTGCATGGGTGACAGTCAGCGCTGCCCTCCGTCCCTCAGAAAACAGTCTCCTTCACTCGGACCTGCCCCCTTAGAAAGCTAGCCATGCTTCTGCACAGCACTCTTTTCCTTGTGTCTGTTTTCCAAGAAGTTTTGTACCATACATCTTACGTGGTAACTTCCGTCAATGTTGGTAAGTGAGTTAACGTTAATAAACTACATTTGGACAGCAGTTCATAGTGTCATAAGCAGTCGTACGTGATGTCCTAGAGCTGGCCTGCGTCAGCAGGAATTTGCAAGGTGATGGTTAAACACAGCCATTATTAAGTATCACGTTATATAGATTTACAATTAAATGAATTATTTAGAAAATAATGGTAATAAATACTCAGAACCCATCACAACCTAATTATTTTACTACATTTTGCTATTACCTATGCTCTTGAGGTTATCTAAATTACTATGTTTATTTTATCTGTATCCTGGAAATAATATATTGGTCTGTCACTGAGCACCACTTTCGATTCTGCATTTGGTGACATCATATTGGTAGCTTAAAATCGGTCACGGTTTGTGTATTTACAGCACAGAAATTAGCAAATACTGTAAACCGAGGAATTTTTCTTTTCTTTTCTTTTCTTTTTAAGAGTCAGTTGTTAAACATTCACTAGCACACCTGGTCATAAGCCCAATCTGATCTTCACAAAAATTGTAAAGTGGAAGCACAACATATATTGTCACACCCACCCCCGTTTACTAATAAGGAGAGACCCAAACATTACCTAGCTTATTCAAACAGGGTTTCTGAGTCCTAACTCTGTATTTTCACACACACATATATATAAAATTATGTATACATCTATAATGAGATTAATCAAGTAATGAATTCTTGAATTTATTTTAATTTTTCTGTAAAGTATTACTCCTTAGAAAAATAATGGCAGAATTATAGGTTAAATTAGGATTGCCAGATAAAATACAAGGTGCCCAGTTATATTTGAATTTCAGATAACAATGAAAACAAATTTTAGTGTAAATATGTTCCCAGTATTGTACAGGACATACTTACATTAAAAAAAAGTATTGGCTATTTCACTGAAATTTAATTTTAACTGGACACTCTATCTTAATTTGCTGAATCTGGTAAGCCTAATTAAATACTCTTTGTTTACATATTAACATGATGGGAAGATTTCTTGCTATAGTCCTATTAAATTATTAAAACATATAGCTCTAACTTTCAAACTTTACTAGGGTCAAAATTAATTGCAGAAAAATGCTTATGATTCCCTAGTAACTGGGTTAGTGACTGTTGTCCCAGTGAACTTCCACCCAAAAGGGACTGCCAATCTCCTCTCTGGCTTTTTAGACACCTCTGGAGTAGTCTAAAGCAAAACAGAACCGTTAAGAAACCTAATTTTCCTTGTCCTTTCGTGTCCATTTCATACGGCAGTTTACTAGTCATTTCCTCCTGGTCCTAACAGCCATGAGCACATTTGGTGCCAGTTCTGTTATCTGTTGTCATCACAGCTTCTCCTTCTTCTCCTTCTTCTTTCTTCCTTCTTCTTCTTCTTCTTTTCTCCTTCTTCTTTCTTCTTCTTTTCTCCTTCTTCTTCTCCTTCTCCTTCTCCTTCTTCTTCTTTTCTTCTTCTTCTTTTCTCCTTCTTCTTCTTCCTCTTCTCCTTCTTCTTCTTTCTCTTCCTCTTCTCCTCCCCCTCCCCCTCCCTCTTCTTCTCCTTCTCCTTCTCCTTCTCCTTCTTCTTCTTCTTCTTCTTCTAGGTTTATAGTAAATTCTCGGTAAGTAAAGATTCTGCCCTTCAGAATCTTGGGTCTTGAATGAACATCTGGATGGGATGCTTCCCTAACGGAACTTGTGAAAGGTCTGGGCCGGTGAAGCAGCTGTTGGCAGAGCTGCTGTGATTGGATGGCTGGAGATGGAGATTGGAAGCCAGAGCCATTCATCTGTAGCAACGTTTCATTTGCTGTGAATGCTCTGAATCTTCTTTACCTTCATGGGGCCCAGGGACCAGTGTCAGTGAGTGGAAGGTGTGGGGCTGGGAATTGTGGAAACAGAGAAGGCAGTCATGACATCACGTTGATAATTTAGGTGGCGTGTGTTACCAGAAGAGGAAGTGATAAAGGGCGATGTAACTTGGAGACACTCCCATTCAGAAACTATGTATTCCCAAAGACAGTGTGACTCAGAAGGAAGCTGTATCAATGTTCAATAATACATCAGACCTCTTTTACTTCTTAGTTTTTTCAACGCTTTAATCATCTTTCCTTTGTTCTCGTTGGAGATAGAGCATGAGCCCACAGAGGGTGTAATTTCTTAAGAACCTAAAATTACTCTAATACTGATAGTGAATTGAGGCAATAACACAATTTCAGACCCATTCAGTTATGAATCCATAGTGTATATTACTGGTAGTTAAAAGAATAAGATAGAATGATAACTAGAGAAAGTGTTTACAGAATGCCTTTCTGCTTACCAAAAATTAATAATGGGGCTATTTTTTATAATCTATTTTCCTGACTCTTCAGAAAAGCATATTCTTATTCTGAGGACATGATGATGTGAATATGTAAGTCTTTACCTTGAGATTTTTTTTCATCAGTCCAGCCTTCTGTTACTTCCTAGGAGAAGGCAAAGGAAAGTCTCTAGAATGTGTGTATAAGTGCTTAATGATGGTCCATTTTGGAATATTTGGGGAATTAGATGCTCTTCAAGTGATTTCAGAGGAGAGCCAAATTCTTTCCGTCTCTCTAATCTGCTATTCTCAGGTCCGGCTTCAACTTATTCTGGTCCCCTCATGGTTGTTAGATGGCTGCCAGGAAGCAGAGTCGCCATTTGCTTCCATGTTTGCATTCAGCTGGAGGAAAATACAAACCCAAGACCCCAAACCTTTCCTTCTGACATAAGGACATGGATTTTTCTCTCATTTTTTAGTTAAATTGTTTTTTACTTATGATAAAACTCACTGCTTTTGCCATTATTAAGACATATTGGCTACAAGTTAAAGAAGCTGAATTTATTAAGGCAAAATGTTATCAGTTTTATGATAGATTGGTAGATTATATCAGAAAGGCAACACCGGTATTTCCAATGCTAGAGGCTTTTCCATAATCTTGCCACTACTGCCCCCTCTCCCCCACCACCATCAAGAGATGGAGTCTATTTCTGCCCCCTGCCCCCTGGAACTGAGCACTGTTTTGCAATTGCATTGAGTAATGGAATGCATCTTGACTTTCGTGGCTGGTTCTTTCTCTTGGGACATAGACTTTGGGAACCCTGAGATGACATATCAGGATTTTGACCCCCTTGAAGCATCCCTGCTGGCCAGAGCCTATGGAGGGACCTCATAGGATGTCTGAAGAGGTGCAGCTATTCCTGCCCTCAGCTACTGGAGTTTTCCAGGCCCAGGTGCCAGATATTTAAGTGATTGAGTCATCAAGTGATTCCAGCTTCCAGCCTTTGAGCCTCAGCGGCTGATTCTGAGTGGAGCAGAGCTGACCTGTCCCCAGGGAGCCCAGACTCAACTGCAAATCTCTTGAGTGAAAATACCGTGTCTTCAGAGAGCCAAACCTCACTTCTCAGGGGCACAGCTCTCAGATATAGGGGGACAGTATCAGTCCATGAAGAAGGGCTGAACTAAGAGAAACAAAACAGGCCAAATAAATTTATATATGTATATAAACACTGAATTTAAACACTGCTTTTTTTCATAGCAGTTTTCTGTAATGCCTGAGTCTTATCAACAAGAAATGGGTTGTCACTGGTTAACCTTAGTTAGCACCAAGTATGATGTGACAACTTGTGTAACCCTCATTCTTATAAACCTGTCTGACATTTTATTGTCTAACTCACGATTGACATTGAGGATTGATGTATTAATTGTGGTATTAAAATTGAATCAGTATTAAAAATCTGATTTAATATTATTCATAGTGATATAGTTTAAGTGTTCCTTACTTAGGCCCTGGCAATCAAAGCTCTCAAGTGAAAACAACAATGGGTCCTTTTTCATACATAATGTTTGGATTTCACATTCTATTCAATACATTGGGTGTAAGTATGGTCCACAATAAGGATTGAGAGGAAAAATAAATTTTCTATTTTCTTTGTTTTCCTCTTTTCCTCTGAAAAACACCATTCCAATCTCAGTAGAAAATCCAAGATCTGGAGGCTCTTGTAGACCCAAGAGGCAGCCACTTAGGAGGACAGGGTCACACTTGGTCACTTCGGTACAATGAAAGCCAAAACAATGCTTCTGGCCACTTTCGGTTTTTGTCCCAGGCACACGTGTTATAAATAATAAATCACCCATTGATCAACCTTTATTGCCAAGGAGATGGGATGGCTTTAGGCCACTTCACAGTTCAGATAAAACCTCATCTATCTATCTATCTATCTATCTATCTATCTATCTATCTATCTATCTATCATCTATCTGTCTATCTCATATATCATCATCATCTATATCTATATCTATCTATATCTATCATCTATCTATAGATATCTATCTATATCTATCTATCATCTATCTATCATCTATCTGTCTATCTCATATATCATAATCATCTATATCTATCTATATCTATCTATCTATCTATCATCTATCTATCATCTATCTACCATCTACCTATCATCTATCTACCATCTATCATCTATCCACCATCACCATCTGTCATTTCTCTGTCTCCCTACTTCTTACTTCCGTGTGTGTATGTGTGCGTGTGTATGAAAAGGATAAAAGAATCAACTTGAGTAACTATGAACACTTTTAATTGACTTTCTCCTAGCTCTAACTCTGCTTCCAGAGGTTTCTGGCTGAATTCGTTCATGTCAGCCTGGTGCCAGGTGTTCTTAAAAAAGCACAGGCAGCAGAGACTTCCTTGGTCTTCAAGGGTTGCAAATGTTGGGCTTGCACAGACTCAAAGTCACAGAGGAAATATAAAGCTCCTGCTAGGACAAGGACTTTTTGACATGCATTAACTTCCCTCTGCACAACTCAAGCCAGAGAATGAGTCCTACTCCTTACTTTTGGAAAAGTTAAACCAGCTATTTGGTTATGGACAAATCATGTCTGTACCATATCTCTGCCTTGATGAACTTTACTATTTCATTCTATGACAGTAATGAAGTGGAAACACTGTCCTCAAAGCTACATATTTATATCTCTCTTAGGGGCTGGAGCATTCCTGGGAGGGGACCCAGAAATGTGTATTCCTATAGTAAACAGGGCGAGAAGGGCCAACTTGTAAGAAACTGTAGGACAACTCATATGAAAATATCTGTCTACCACGCTGCTCTAGAAAAGAGCTTCTCATTTGCACAGATATGCATGAACAAGAGATCGTTTGGTTGTTGCTAAATTTGGAGAAAGAACCATGAATTTTAGACTTTGAGCTGAATTAAACTACGTAGAGCGAAGGGGAGAAAGTTTTAAAGGAAGATGGCAGCCAATTTCTTTTGTTATTTAATGTTTTATTTTTTCAAGAACAGTTAACATTTACTAGGCACCTATTGGCCTCAGTCACTTGCATCTAAAGAGCAAAGCTAATTTACCCACAGCCCCTGTTCTTTTGAATGGTTAGCCTTACTTCCTAGCTCTGTTAACAACTATTCTACCATTAGCTTCAAGTTCAGTTTTAATAATCGAATCCATAATTGTCTACTGCTCCCTGCCACACGAACAAAAGAGTTTGGGGGGAATAAGGCGAGCAGTTTACATTTTCTGTGGCTATTTCAAGTAATTGGCTCCAAAGTGAAATTATTGAGTTGGCCATGGTTTATCATGTTCTGAGGGCATGAAACATGGAAGGAAATGGGCCCGTAGAAAGGGTTGGTATCCAAGAATGCGTGAATGTGTGAGAATCCTATAACTTTACCTCCACTGGCCTAATATCCTGAGTCACTAGATGGTCAGAAGTATAGATAGAGTACAAAAGGAACGGCTGATGTACATTCATACTAGAAACCAAAAACAAAGTTTGTACAAGAGGAACAGCAAATGAAATAGCTTCTATCCAAATAAAATCTCACACAGGTCATTTTTATACATACATGGACACACACCCACACACACACAGACACACGAGTAGAATGTGTGTTTTGTAAGATAGGTCCTTGGAAATAGACATTCTTAGCAAATATGGATGACAGATCAATTGTAATTTATTTTCTTTTAACACTGTATCATCATAAAGAAAACTGGTATAAATGAAAAAATCTATTTCAAATATCTACATCTAAAATTTTAGGCAGTGAAAAAGCACTTTGTTGACAAGGAGTGTGGAATGATGGATGTTAATTGTCAGAAACTGTTGAATGCCTTGCTTAGTTGCCACAAACAAATTCACATATCAGAACGAACAATACTGCTAAATATTCCTTTTTTCCCATTTTTTTTCTGTTAAAACATACTGCGAGAAAGAAAAGAAAAACTGGAAATCCATACATCTTTCAAAAGTTTGAAATTGAAGCAATATTTAGAACCATAGATGAGGAAACGCCGCAGCATTGGTGTAATATACACAATGCGCTTTTCTTCTTTAATCTGTAATGTACATCAAATACTTTACAACAATGCATTAACAAAGGGCAAGAAACATCTTGCTGTACAGAGGAACCCGAGTGCAACTTGAAGCCTAGAATCACAACGGATGAAGAGTAAACAAAGCGTGAGAAGCCGTCCCTCTGAAGTGTGTGAACCACGTGCCTCTGTGCTTACAACCGTCACCCCGACTGCCTTCTGTGCTGCCTTCAGCCACATTCAGTGGAAAGCACTTTTTAGACTCTCCAGCCCGCGCTAGAAAGGTGTTGTACAAGGTCAGATTGAGGATCACTTTCTATTGACTTTCAAGTTAACGTTCGATTCAGTTAGCTTTCTGAAATAGCTCTTAATGTTTCCTTACTGGTTATCCCAGCCTTCCTATGGAACAGGCTTTAACAAACTAAATTTGCAGGGGAAAAGAAAAATAGCAATGTCTGTGGTCTTGCATGCACATGCACTGTTCCCGGTGCTGCCTGCCTCACACCCAGGAGTCGGGGGACGCGGGGTAGTGGCTCGTTTCATAGTTCAGTTCACTGTAGGGACGGGCAGCAGAGTAGAAGTCGACGTAGTTGCCCGTGGACTTGAGTCCCAGGTGCATGTACTCGCTGGCCGGAGGGCGGTGGTGGACCTGGTCCTCGAAGAAGGACTCGTCGTAGTTTCTCGTGGAATTCGGAAACGGCTGGTAGGTCTCGTAGTCTTTTCTGCTGGGCTCCTGTGGGACTGGCTGTGCTGAAACCTGCCCAGAAAAGAAGATCCACCTGGGTTAGCGCATTTGCCCTTGACCCGTCCTCCCCCGCCGCCGATGCGCTCAACCCTCTCTCAAAGTCAAGGTTCCGAACATCCTCCATGCGGTTACCAGTATCGAGCTTCTCCTGATTGACTTTCCTTTTTCAAGTTGGTTCCTGAGTCCATGCGCTATCATTCTAGGTAATCTTTTTTTTAAAAATTATTATTATGGTAAAGTATACATAACATAAAATGGACCATTTTAATCGTTTTCAGTGGCATTAAGTAAATTCGTCGCCTGGGCCACCGTCACCACTATCCATTTTCATAACTTTTTCATCATCGCAAACAAAAACTCTGTATCCATTAAGCTTCAGTCCCCATCCCACCCTCTTTTCGCAGCTTGTGGCAACCGTCGTTCTATTTTCCACCTCTATGAATTTCACTAGTCTAGGTATCTCATAGAAGTGGAATAATAGAGTATTTGTCCTTTTGGGTCTCCCTTCTTTCACTTAACATAATGTCCTCAAGGTTTATCCATGTTGTAGCATGTGACAGAATTTCCTTCCTTTTTAAGGCTAAATAATATTCCATTGTATGGAGAGACCACATTTGTTTATCCACTTATCCACTGATGGACACTTGTATTATTTGCACCCTTTGACTATTGTGAATAACGCTGCTGTGAATGTGGGTGCACCAGTATCTGTTTGAATCCCTGCTTTCAATTTCTGGGGGGTATGTAGCAAGAAGTGGAATTGTTGGATCTGATGGTAATTCAATGTTTACCTTTTTGAGAAATTGCCAAAACTGCCATGATAGGTGAACCATTTTACTAGTTAACCTTTTTCAAATTAAAGAGGTATACACTAGACACTACAGAACACAAGTAATTTATAGTCATCTTTCCTGCATTTTTTCCATCACACCTGGGTGCTGTAATCCCAGACAAAGAGAAAGTGAAGATGTACAAGGTCTAATGGTCACTTGGGCATCCTCCTGCCAGCTCGGAGGGCTGTGACCAATACCTCTCTGGAGGATGGAGGCTTCCCGGTAATAGGGCCATTCCATCACACCTGCCTAAGTGACCAGGTACCACAGCCTTAGAAGGATACAGAGAAGCATGTGAGAAGAAGAGGGAATCCACTTCAAATACTCTATGCTCTGGAGAACCAAAACATCTCCTAACTTGGTTCAATTGAGAATTGATGGGACTCGAGAATAATGTGGGATTATGAAGACTTTGGTTAGGGGAGAGGGGTCTTCAGACTTGTCCAATGTCCCCCAGCCCACTTCAGTGTCCCCCATTTCCATTCCTGTCCTCTGCAGGTTACTGTCTGATGTAGGGGGCCTTTAGGGGCTAAAGGGACCACAGGATTCTTCGGGATACGTGACGTTTAGTTAGTTAGTTAGTTCTCTCCGCTTTGCTTTAAGGACAGTAAAACAGACAGTGTTCATAGGCTGATAACTAGCATTTGTATGTCAGGGCCTAGCTATCCCCTTCCCACTGCCTCTGAGGTCCCTTCCTAAGCATCACGCTCCCAAAGTGAGGATACCCCCAAGGCATGGGGGAAGGACCATTCCCACAGCCACTGCATAATGGCATCCACAAAGTTCCCCGAGTGCAATGATTGTGCAGGAGGTCTGGGGGGAACGATGGAACACTCCTAAAAAAGCACAGTTTGATCACCTGCCAGTGGACTCGGTAATTCCCTACTAATTTAACTAAGGTTCAGCATGGAAACATCCTCTAGAAATTGGTCTTAGTTGATAGATAATGATTTGTAATTAGCACGTTGTGTGTGAATGAATGCTTCTAATGGCCTGCCCGTAATTCTTCTCTCAGGTAAGCGAAACTCCCTCTTTTATATGTCATTGATTTACACTAGTAATCGACCTGCTCTTCAAAGAAGTGGTGAACTTCATCATAGCTGCCATCCAGGTGGCCTCACACTTCCAGATAGTGGTGGCTGAATGAATGAGGTTTCTGTCTACCTGTGAAAGTCCTCAGAGTGTAAATGTGTGTTAGCCTAAGAGCCTGGGCATGAGGGGGACATTCGGAACTTCAACACCTGCAATTAAACATTGCTAAGACCACGTGTACCTGATCACTGGGATAGGCTAAGGTGCCCTTTGCTGGTCTTTGAAGAGCTGAGCGTTACGTGGAACTTCTCCGCTCCATCTCGGTGCTGCTCCCCAAGTGTGGAGCATACAAAGTATTAGAGTTGGGAGGTTTGGAAAAATTACACAGGGACGGAACTAGAATTTACTGGCTCTATTTCAGTGGGCTCTATATTCAACATGTAACAAATTCTTCTTTGTTTACTCTTGTATATGTATATATGCATACATATATGGATGCATGTCTATGTCTGTATATCTATCCATCCATCCATTTATCCATCTATCATCTACCTATTTATCTATCTAATCTATCTCCTTCTCTCCCTCCACCTTTCCTCTCTCTCAATTTCTCCCTCCCTCCCTTCTTCCTTCCTTCCTTCCTTCCCATCCATCCATTTATCCATCCAATTCCCAATTTATAGATGAAGAAACTGAAGGTCAGAGAAGATAAGAAACTTGTGCAGGATGCCATGGCTCCTGGTGGGGTGAGGCTGGGATGTGAATGCACACCTGGCTGACTCCAAAGTCCATGTTCTCTCTGAGACAGGAGCACAGTCTCTGTTGAGCCAAGGTGGCTCCACCTCGGGGGGCAGGCAGCCTCACTGAGTTGACTCCAGACCCTGTGATGAGAAGGGAGGCCATGGACAAAGGAAACCAAGATGAGGCCTGACTTCTCTGTGCTGGTCTCAGTAACCAGGGGAGGGGCAGTGCTAGAGCTTGGGAGGTCTTCAGGGGAAGCTACTTACGAGGATCGTGACCCTCCTCCACGGTGGCTGCTTCTTTCTTTTTTTCCTTTTCTGGCAAAGCCTGTTTCAAATTTCTTACTACTGCTATGTTCTCTCTGGCTGGTGGACATTTTTGGGTTGAGCACAAGCTTATTTTAGTCTCATATCAGGAGTTACCTTCTTCAGCTCATTTGTATTGTTCATAAGGTCCCATATCAACCCCTTCTCAGGTTGAGTTCTGCAGTTCAGAGAATTTGTGTGAACGAACCACCCAGAAGAGCTGATGGTGGCACAGCTGTGTTTGAAGGGATTAAATTTGCTCCCTGGCCCCAGTGGTATGGATGTCGGCTGCTAAGATGCATTCACCGCAGAGGTATGTTGGCTGTATTTTGTCATTTACTTTAAGAGACTATCTGACAGTGTTCAAGATTAGGCAGGTGAAATGCTCCCCAATACCAGCCTTTCCCATAGAGGAGCTAAAATAAATGCTTTTTTTTTTTTTTTTTTTTTTTTTAACATACAGTGTGGACAAGCCAGACTTCTGTAAAGGAGGTGGAATGATGCTCCTATCCCACAGTGGTGTATTCTGAATCTGAGTCTCTTGTGGTCCAGAGGAGCCCTGACACATCCAAGGAGCCTGAGGCTGTTGTCTGCTCTGCGTAAGGCAGTGTCCTCTCTGGGAAGGGCAGGTGCCACCAGCTGGCTCACATGGCCATCACGGGGGTCCACACTCTCGGCACTCCGTCCTGTGGCTTCTGCTCCCACAGAGTCATCCTTGCTGAAAGCTTTCCTCAGCAGCAGAATGTTTAGTGTAAATTATAAAGGACGCTGCTCCTTCTTAGCTCCCACCCCTGTAGCACGCTGATGGAAGACTCCTTTGTATTCCTCACTGAGTTTGCCCACCAATTGAACGTATTCCTAACACAAGGGAAATAGCCGCCCACTACAGACCTTCAAAGTCTACTGCACAGTGAAAGCTGAAGACTCAGGGTGTTATCATTATACAATGAATGAAGCCGTGGTGAAGATCAGTGCTTCTCAAAGTGTGGTCCCAAGACCAGGAGCATCAGTATTGCCTGGGAACTCTTTAGGGGTACAAATTATTGGGCTCCATCCCAGACCTACTGAATCAGAACATCTGGGGTTGGGGCACAGTAATTTATGTTTAACAGTCTTCCAGGGATCCTGACTCACCCTCAAATTTGAGAACCAGTGGTATACAGGAGGGCACATGGCACAAGAGGACAGAAGACCCAGGCTGGAGTCTTTGCCTCTTCCGAGCTTCTTCAGGTGACTGAGGGCGAACCCTTACCCTCCTTGAATCCCAATTTCCTCAGCTCTGGGGATAATTTTATTTGCCTGCCCACCTGGCAGCCAGACTGAGGAACTCAAGATGCCATTTTTATTGCTGTCAGTAATAATTTGAAAACCAGTCAGCAAAACACCAAAACCCTTTGTTTCTAGTTTATGAACAAAAATCCTATTGCCAGCGGGATACGGTTAAATAAGCTATTTTTCTTTATAAGTGTGGGATAGACTGGTAGAAGCTCAGCAGGGTTTTTGAAGGGTTTGAGTACTTAACTCTTAAAACAATATCTGTGACCCCAAACATAAAACCGAGGATCACAAATCTTATTTCACACGAATGGTTGTTTCTTCTAGGAGTCCTTATGCTCGGAATTCACTGATTCGAAACTGGAGTGGCAGGTAGTCACGTGGGGTGTGCCACAGCTGCGAGGCTGCCTGGCTGCTTCTCTGCTGAGTCAGGGGAAGCCCGCCTCCCACCTCCTGCCCCGGCCCCTCCCTTGCTTGGCCATGCATCCAGGGCTGTTGCCTTATTTTCAGATCTCACTGTCTTTTGCCTCGTCCCAGAGATCCCCCTGAAACTAGTTTCCCTCGGTGAATCACTTCTTCTCTAAGATGAATCCCTGTTCAGACTCCTCTGCAAAGCTCAGGAGGCCCAGCTTTGACACCGAAACCGAATGGACCCCGGCACATCCCTCCCGGTTAAATTTTTCAAGCTGGCCATTTACTAGCTATGAGGTTGTGAAGTGGCTTTTAGCCCAGAAAAGTTCCAAAAACAAAAGCCATCTGTGATAACCAACCATGCTCACATGGGCAGAAAATCCACACCATGGATGCTGTTTACAAGGTCATCTCCAGAAGCACCCATCTGGAAGAGGAGCAAATGGCCAGCTTTTCTGAATGGTCAGGATGGTCTTCCTTTACCGAATTCCCAAGAGGGAAGGCTGTAAGTAAAGTCAAAGTGTATCCTGATAACAGAGTCCAAAACAAGTAAAACTTTTATTACTTTCTCAAGTCACTGGAGTGTCATAATGATTTTCTTGGAAAAAATTTTTTAGGTAAAAAACAACTCTCTCTGGTGGACATTTCAAAAATGTTGCTTGATATTAGAATGGAGTTAACAGTCCAGTTGCCCCCTTCTCTCAGCTGGACCAGCTGAGGGAATAATGATGGCACTGAGCTATGGTCACAGGACTCAGCTCTGCTGGGGGTCGGCCTGCAACGTCTCCCCTGTGCTGACGAGTGGCTCAGAGCTTGCTCTCCATCCAGAGTGAGTTTCAGTACATCCACCTGAGACACCGTGGCCTTGATGTTTCACACCGAGGTTGAGTCGAGTTCATTCTAGGGCCCAGGAGGCCCTAGAATGAAAAGGCTGCATACAATAGGCTGTGCTCACTCTCTCGGGGCAGGGATGCCATCTTGGTGCGTTAATTCCAATTTTCTTAAATGCTCAGAATAGGCTTGGGTGAAGAGAATGTGCCTCTTAGAACCATTGTGGACTGTCCTCTAAACCTAGGTTGCAAGCAGTCTGTTGGAATGTACTGCAGCCACACTGTGCGATGCCAAGGACCCCTGGGCCACACCAGGGTGTTTCTCCATTGCCAACAATAGTGGGATTCCCTGGAGATAAAGGCTGACGTAGAACAGGCTGATTCTGGTGATGAGCTTCTCTTGACCTATAGAAGCTGAAGACTGATTTTATGCTCTTGGATGCAAAACCAGGGTCCTATCATATCCTGACAAATATCTTTAAGAGCTGGAGACGACTGGCTCACTGTACCTGATATTTGCTGGAAGAAAAAGCATTGATTTCCATAAATAGAGTTGGCATTTCCATTTTCCTTTATGTTTGGGTAGGCATGTTGATCTGCAAATAGTTGGGGGCCACCCCTGGTGACCTCTTGTCTAGAGCTCATGCCCCTCTGTTTATTCACTGACTTCTTTGCTTTTAGCAAAGACCAGAACTGTGTCCTCCTCCCTCTTCCCTTAGAAACAGTCTTGCGCCAGACATTCTACCTGCTGGAAGGGAGTCCCTCTCCTCTTCAAAGATGCTGCCCTGCTGGGTGGTGAGAACTGATTAAAAACACACATTTCCCTTTCATGTTGACTTTCATCTGGTTACTGTGATCAAGTAAACAGCTTTCAGGTTTATCTTTTCAGTACTATTTTCATGACACATGGCAGGAATCTAGAGCGTCAGCAGAAGCCAGTTCTGGAAACGATTACCAGTAGCCAAGAGTTATAAAGAATGTCAGTCTTTCTGTGATGACCACCATGGGGAAGGAAAAGTATGAGGTTATTCATCAGTAAAGGAGCAGAGGCGGTGCCTTCTTGCTTTTATAGTTCCCCTTAGAACCAGAGAGAAAACGAGCCTTCAACGAATATTTGCTAAATAAAACACACGCAAAAACACAGATGGATTCTTTTAAGTATCTATCAGCCAGGGTTCCTCAAATTTCAACATCCACATGAATCACCAAGACAGCTTGATAAAATGCAACTCGGATGCAGAAGACCCTGAACGGGTTAGGGTTAGGGTTAGGGGCCAGAGAAGCATCTCTTCTGTGTTTCTAACAAGCTCCCAGGTGATGCTGTTGTTGCTTGTTCCCCCACTAGCCTGAGCGGCGAGGCACAACACCATGCCTTCTATTCAGTTGTTTACATTGAACTTGATGTGTCTATGTTATTAGTAACTGTCATGTATAATAAATGCTTTCTTCCAAATAAGAATTGGCTGGGTTACAGGAGCTACTCAATCCATGTCTAGTAATTAGACAATTTGTCTAGTAACCAGCATCTTACACTTGCCACAACTAACACCTGATGCCGCCAAAAAAACAAAAGATTGCTTTCAAATCTGAGGCTGTTCTGATGACTGCCACCACCCACGTGTACGCTGTGTCCCACGTGAGCAGAGAGCAGCGGGGACCGTTATTTTCTTTTTCCATTTTTTATGCATGTTAAATAGAAACTAACTTATTTTTTACACTTCCAAGATATTTCACAGGAGTCGAAGGGAGAAACAAACACCAACGTGCTACCTCTCTTTTACCTGGTTATGTTTGATGTCTTCAGCGGGCGCACCATATGAATTCCTATACAAAGTTGAAATTCCAGTATTTTGAGCTGAAAGCAAAAGAGAAACAAAAGTATTAGCACTGAACGCCAGACTTCAAATGAGGAATGATGGTTATCGAGGCCAGTTTTGCCCTGACAAAGCTTGGTGTCTCATGGATCATTCCAGATGCAAGAAATTCGTTAGCCCTGAACACTTCATTTTACATGCAGACATTAAGAGAGAAGAACAGTTATTGTATAAAATCCCCGTTGCACGTCAGCCTCTTGCAATAACATTCAGCTTGCAGACGGGGTCAAGGCAGGTGCATCAAACAGATGGTCATCTTGCCAGTTCTATGGCCTTGTTTTCTGGTGAAAACTGGCAGATGATAAAAGCGTGTCACCTGCACTGAAGCATGCAGGAATCTGGATCGGCCGCTTGGTGTTTAGCTGGGGAATGACAAGAATGAAATTTCTAATTTGAGCTCACAGAAGTGCTTGATCATCTTTGAGACAGTTCACTTCTCAACGGCCTGAAGGATGGGCAGGAAGCACCACCCGCCTTTGCCCTGCGCATCTGGGCGGCTGCGGCTTCGGAGTCCTGTTCAACACAGAGACGGGAGACTCCCACCCTGTCTTGTGACCAGTCTGTGTTCTAGACAAAAGGAGGGAAGGTCTCCTCCGGTTGCCAGCAGCTTCCAAAGTCCTGGGCAAGATGCCCACTTGCCTGCCTCCTCCCCTGGGGCCCTTGAGGCTGCTGTTACAGGCCTAGAGGAAGGGCCCAGGGCAAGACTCCCCTCATAGCTGCTAGAAGGTCCTGGTTTAAGAAAGCTCTGGAAAAAAACATTGTCTGTCGAGGGTCAGCGGGTATCTAAAACACTCTAGATATCAAGAAAAATTTATCTTTTGCTTCCAGTATCTATGGGATCATGAAATAGGATGACACACCAACTATTCTCTCAGAGATACCAAGTCAGTATAATCATTCCACCCATGTTTATCACTAAAAGCACATAATAGCTGTGCAATAAAACTCCTCTTGGGAAATTCTGCTTAGAATGTGAGAGCTGAGAGCCCACTTCCCATTTTAAAGACCACTCTGATAGACTCTCTGGTTGAACGCCCATCACTCCTGTCTCTGCATCACTGTGGAAACCACCATCCCTCGCCTGGACCACCGCTACAGCATCCTATTCTCAACGGCCCAGCTTCCACTCTGCCCAGCCTGTTCCTTCATCCCCCCTGTTCCCATCACCTGAGCGATCATCATGTTAGACAGACCGGATTATGTCACTCGATTCCCTGCCCATTATGGTCTTCGAGGCTCCGTGTGATCTGGTCCCATCCTGACTTCCTGCAGAATTTCCTGCTCTTCTTCCCACAGTTCAGGGAGCTGTGCTGGCCCTCCTTCCTGGCTTGAGCATCCAAATTTATTTTGCATCAGGGATGTTGGACTTCCTGATGCTTCTCCCTGGAACTTGCTTGCCCCAGACTCTGGACTATCTCTCCTTGTTGATATTCGGGTTTCAGCTCAAACGTCTCCTCCTTGACCATGTTAGTTAAAGTTACCCTGCCCACCTGGGGCCCTCTATCTCATTACCCCATTTATTTCCACCATCACACTCAACGCCAAGGGCTACCACCTCGTTAGTGAGTTTGTTTCATGTTTACCTTGTGTATTACCTCCCTTCATCTAGGAGATAAGAAGCTCCATGAGGACAGACATCTGTCTGTCCCGCCACCTTTGTAGGCTGCCCCAGCATCTCGGACAGTGCCTGGCCTTGAGGGATGCTCACAGAGTGAGTGCTTTTTTTGCTGAGTGAATGAATGAATGACTAAACCTTAGAAAAATCTGCCTTCAGAGCTATAACCTGCTGATGGAAAATGTTACTCCAAGGATAAGGTGAAATTTTTTTTCTATTACTCAGAATAAAATACATTTTTTTTTTGGTAGAATGTGTATTTTTATAGCCTTGGCCTCCCTCCCTGTTGTGCTTGTGGCTTCCAAGCTGAAGATGTTTCTACTGGAAGTTCTTTCCTCCTGCTCTTTGGTGCACTTCACCTGTTTAAAGGAGACTGTGTAGCTGAGATTGAACTCGTGGCCTTTCTGGATACATGAAGCACGTGTCTTCACAGGTGCTCTGCCATGTATGTGTCTGAGCAAAGAGTCAACTCATAGGGAAATGCCTTTCTTTTTTTTTATAGACCCCAATTTCCAACTATATCAATAGATTGAAGATTAGAGCAGCTTTAAAAGGCATAAGAGAGATACTGACAGAAACAGAATCGACCACTGGATGTTAAGGTATTTGGGAAGCTCAGGTGGGAGGGCAAAATCCCCTGGTGAATTTTTAAGTCAGGCTGTGTAGCTGCTGGGATCACACAGCCCTCCTCTGATGCGTGCTTCTGAGCACGTAACACTCCTAGGGAATCATGACCGCGAGAAATAGCTATAACAGTGCTGCATGCCTGAATGAACAGCTGCCTTTGGCTTTCTGAGGGCTCCTCAGAGGCAGAGAAACACTAAGGAGAGAAGACATTTTAAGAGACGTCTAAGCTAGAGATTGAATACAGAGAAGGCAGGTGGAGGGGAAGCCTGAACTATAAACCCAGATGGATCTGCATTTCTGAGAGCTCGGGAGAGGAGATGATGACCCAGGCAAGGAACTGCTTTTCACTTTAAAGCTTTTGCAAGTTGCGTTTTGAGGGTGACGTTTCCCATGGTTTTCCCACAGCAAAGGGAATGTTTCCTGTGGGGGAAATGGTATAAGACATCCCCTGATGCCTTAGAAACAAGGAAGACGGCCGTTTTTCAGATGTTTTTTCAATAACTGAACTTTAAATGCCCCCTGGATTTATTGGTGAATGAGAAAAGGTACTGCTTGGGATACGGAGGTCCCAAGAAATATGATCTGCCAGTAAACGCTGGAATGATGGACATTTGCTAAAGGGAAGCAGAACAGAGGTTGGCAATTCATCATTTCCATCCCTACATGAAATGTTGATTTCCACCCGGCTTGGCTGGGGAGCTACTCATACCATCGTAGAGGGGGGCAAACACACCCACCAATCTCAACACCAACACCGCCCCCACCTCCTCCATCACCGTCAACATCACTGTGATGCTAACAACTAACTTTCACCCAGTACTTGTTGGCTTAAAGGGAACCTTCTTGTATAAACATATTATTCAATAATGACCTCATGCTCTTCTAGGCTTGCTACATGATTGACAGTGTAGTTTTGAATTGCATTTTTAAGTAAGTTAGAGCAAAGTGTTTAAGCCTCTAAATAAGTTTGAAAAGTTACGTATATCTCAATGCTGCAGTTGTCAAGATTCCTGCCATTTTCTAGGAAGATTAAACATCTAGAAACATATTAGATTTTATTTTTTATTGTCTGATGTGTGCAGAGCAGGATCATGTACCACTGGAACTATTTCAATACAAACACACCACAATGAAAAACCTTTTTTTTTTTTTTTTTTTTGCGGTACGCGGGCCTCTCACAGTCGTGGCCTCTCCCATTGCGGAACACAGGCTCCGGACGCGCAGGCTCAGCGGCCATGGCTCACGGGCCCAGCTGCTCCGTGGCATGTGGGATCTTCCTGGACCGGGGCACTAACCCGGGTCCCCTGCATCGGCAGGCGGACTCTCAACCACTGCGCCACCAGGGAAGCCCTGAAAAACCTTTTGAATGATTCTACCGGCCAAGAGAGTTAAAGTGAAAAGATCAACTTAAATAATAACAGTGCAGTCGATTTCACAATTATTCTTGTAATTATAGTCTCACTTTGTTATCCCTGCCTGCTGGTGATGTGGCTACCTAGGGCGATAATAATCGAAAAACGAAAGGGTCAGGTGAATTTCGAGTCACCACTGCTCTGGAGTAATCAGTACAAATTAGATTCTCCACTGAATATCTCAACTCTAGGGACTTGGCACTCAGATTCATGAGCTTCTTTGTTCATGCTCATTGACGACAGGGGACAACACTTATGGGGAAAAAAGAACCAGAGAACGAGAATCAGAAGGTACATCCTATGTTGGACTTCCCTGGTGGTTCAGTGCTTAAGACTCTGCACTTCCAGGGCAGGGGGTGCGGGTTCAATCCCTGGTCGCGGAACTAAGCTCCCACATGCTGTGGGGCACAGCCAAAAAGAAAAAGAAGATATGTCCTACGCCATGCATTCAGTTCTCCATTCAGGGGACGTTTCAGGCATGAGGGTGAGGCGTTCCCTGGTGAAGTGTGTATGTGGAAGCAGAGTGCTGAGCTGGGCTGGGTACCACGAGCATCTGTTTATGAGGCTCTCCTTTCTGGAGCCGGGGAGAGTTACCATGGAAACCACGGCCTCTGAGGTAAATACAGTTACCATGAGAAAAATTTATCTTAGACGTCCTGGGTCCAAAAGACATGTCAATAAATCATCCAATTTGTCTATTCTGTTTCCCTGCAGGTCTACACCTAAATAATATCAGGGAGACTTAACAGATGCTTTTAAGATTCTTCTGAATAAGAGGGTCTCAGTGTCTGTTTAGGATTGCACCCTTGTACTGCAGTTTTATGAATGCCCTAATCTGACCCTGTTCTGTTGAAGTCCCTATGGTCTGTTTTCAGGAGGGGCCCATCTCCACATCCATGTGGCAAAGAAGGGTGTGGAATCGCTGGTTAGAGATCCTGATGGTTCTGGCAGCTCTGCTTTCAAGGCATAACCCCCGCCGCCCTGCCCCCCATCAATAACGCCAAATCGTATCCAGGAGCAAACCGGGGCAGGAGAGAGGTGTGGGGGGATCCTGGAGGGGACGATGAATGTGGACATCGAGCCCCACCCCAAGGAGAGTGGTACAGAGTAAGAGGAGAGCTGAGTTGAGGCTGGCCACGAGGCAGGCTGGCCTGGGCGCCCTGGGGGGCAATGGCACCAATTTTGGCCTCCGCAGAGTCCCAGCTCATGAGCCAATGGGTGCGATTGGGGGAGTGAAGGATGAAGGGCATGAAAGATCAATGCCTCCCTAGGGAAACTGAGGCCAGTGGTTCTGATGAATCTTCCTGGGAGTTTGTCATGGCCAGAGAGTGGTTTCATGTCAAGAGGGGAAGACGCCCACAGTAGTTCTGTGGGTCTCCCTGAAATCCTCTCTTCCTCTGCTTCTCTCCCGTCCCCTCCCCTTCCCTCCCTTCCTTTTCTTATCCTCTTTCTCTTCCCCATCCTCATGGACAAAGCTTGGCCCACCATCTTGGGTTATGCCAACGAAGAAGAAATCTATGGTGACCTCATCCTCTAATTTGAGAAAATATCATGAACTGGGCAAGTGAGAAGGAAAGGGGTAGGGAAAGAAAGACAGAAGAAAAAAATTGTGCAGAGAGTATTTTCTCTTAGCTATTCCAGGAATAAGATGCTCCGTTTTTATACCTCCAGCTTCATCTCCTCATGGCCAATCCCTGGGAATCTTCGCTATCAAGCTCTCAAGTCCTGCAGAGCTGCCAAGCAAAGCTGAAGCCTGATGTCCCAGCCCTCTGCCCTGTCCCAGGTCCTGTCACCAACTCTGCAGAGGAACCGTGCACAGCCAAGCTCACCTGTCATGGTGTCTTTCCTGGAAGTGTGTTCTCCTTTAGTTCCGTGGTAAGTGGCGTTGCTGCCAGTGGACTCATAGTCTGTTTTTCTTTCTTTGAGGCTGATCATTTCCCGAGGTGAAGCTGGGGCACTTGCTACATAAAGAAATCGGAAGGATGACTTTCTGTGTCTCATTCGACAGCACGTATAGCTTTTCACACAAACAGGTAAAGTCATAAATGCATCTGGCTCAACACAGGTCAGTACGTGTACATGGACCTGTTGATTTTTATTTTTATTCTTTTGGTTCTTGTCTTTCCCCCTTCCCTTACGCCACGTCACTTGGTGCTTTAGAGTTAAGGGGACACACGACTCGGAGGCAGGGAATTAAGGACTATATCCTGGGAGCATCGTCCCTACAGAGACATCCTCGTGGGGATGTGACCTGCTCAAGGACAGTTTCAAGAATGAGATCCGTCTTGGCTGCTTTTTCTTTCTTTTTTCTTTTCCTTTTTTTCCCCTCCCTCTTCTTCCTTCCTTCCTTTGAAAAAATTAGATGCGTTTCAGAGGAGCGATTACTGATACTGAAGAATCCCTGATTAAATCAGATGCGCTTTTACTTAAACACGTTTCACGCAGAAACGGCCCTAAAGGAAGGCAGAGGATGATGTGGGGAACCAGTAGAGCCCCACCCACCGAGGTCTTCTCCATCAGCCTGGGGGCTGGGCTGGGGGGTGTGGCATGAGAGCACCTGTCTCCTGATGGGGGTCCTTGCTCCATCTCAAACGCCCCTAACAATCTCCCCCACACACCTTGCGCCCCGGTCCCTCGCTGCCTGTCGGACCTGGGGACTGAGCCCTGTCAACCGTTTGTGTCTTCATGTCTTCAGTGATGGGCTGTGATTAGAGGATTCCCTTAGGAATTCCACGATTCTTTAACAAACTGGGCCCAGAACAGAGGAAAACCTGAACTTGGACTTAAGGAAGCAAACAAAAAGAGGTTTAGTTTTCTTTAAAGATCGGATGGATTGCCAGCAACTAAGCCGCCCTGCCAGTGCAGAGATGTGCTGGGAGAAGTGGAGGTTAAGTGTGTGTGCCAGCGCTAAGGCAGCTACCGTGCGCCCATCCTATGGGCTGACCTCACATTGGTCTCCACGCTCCTCAGTGAGGCCACTCGCATCCCAAGCTTAGTCAATTGCATCTCACCCATTCTGAGTGCAGCCGTGCTACTCTTCGGTCCCCGAGCCTTCCCCGGCTTCCATGCCCGAGGGCAGTGCTTCATAAGTTTGTTTAACCTTAAGACTCACCTGAGAACCTGGGGATCACAAAACCCGACCCTGGACCTTGTGAATCTGAATTTTCAGTTGGGCCTAGGAATCCAAATTTAGCAAGCATGCCTGGTGAATCTCTGGGGAACTCCGAGTTTTAGGATAAAGCTCGTTTTCCTTCACTAGTGTCCAAGCCCCTCCCCAGTCAAGCCTCAGTTTACCTTTCAGCTGTTTGTTCACACCCTCTGCAGGTTCCCCCAGCTCCAGCCCACTGGGCCTGCTTGTTGCCTATCTGAGTCACTTGATTCATTTCACCAAACTTAGTACCTTCTATGTGCAAAGCCCCGTGCTAGACACGGGGGACAAAAACACGAGTCACAGCACACTTTCTGAAGTTGAGGAGCTCTTCATCGGGTGAGGAAGTGAAACCAGAAGATGGCTCAGTGGATGTCTTAGCCAAGCACTGGGAAGGTAACAATGGGGGTCTTTGCCCATCCTTTCCTGAAAGGCCCCCTACCCACCTCTCAGACCTGTCAAATAAAATCAAGGCTCACTGCTGAGATCTTTAAACCCTCAGAGATTTCCAATCCTAGCTGCCCATCAGAATTAGTTACCTAGAATACTTAAAAATACATTGATGCTTGAACATGCCCCCCAGCCAGTTGCACCAGAGTCTCTGGGTGTAAATCCAATGGGAAGGCAGGGAAGAAACCTGCAATTGTTCCACGTAACTCAACTGGGCTCTGGGTCCAGTTCCTGCGTGTTCTCAGAACACGGGCTGCTGCGTCTCACTCACCCCCTCCACCTCTGCCCCATCTCCTTTCTTCTCTCTCCATCTTCCTCTCTGGGGAGAGTCCTCTCCTGCCCTTGCTCCTAGATCTTCTGCATAAAGACTGGCCTTTTATGAGTCACTGCCAGGCAATCGTGAAGGGACAATATTTTGGAGCCTCTTGACCAAAGCTTTTAAAATGAGAATCCGATATTGCACAGATGGTGGGGTTTACTAAACTATGTCAAGTGTGTAATTATCTTCTGAGACCTCACACACAGTGGTCTGAGTCTCCGGTAAACCAGGAGGATACTCCTGGAAAAATCACATCATGCCAACAAGCGTTTATTAGGTGTCTTCGAAGTGCCTTGCCTGGGTACCACCAGGCAGTGCTCCACCTGCATCTCTGGGATGCTGACATCCTGTAAGGCGCTGCCTCTCTTTCTGGGCACCTTCCAATCTATTATATTATTCCATCTTCCTGACACTGATTGGTTCTTCATAATTAGAGCTCTTAAAGACACTGTCCTTTAGCTTCCAAGACTCACTGCTCTTTATCTTTTTAAGAACTATGAAAATAACATGTGTAAAAGGCCACCTCCATGCCTCTGAGGCAGGTGGAAGTTCCTCCAGTTACACGGGGCTTCCTAATTCTCGTTCAGCGTGGGGCTAAACATCAGAAGTGATAACACCGCACTAAAAATATAAGTTTTCACGGGGCTGGGAGAGGGTAATCTATTTCAGTCAAATATTCCCCATTCATCTCTGATTCTCCCCATCGTTATGACAGTAAAGTATGGTGTAAAGTTTCATGACAAACATCCTCAAGGGCAGAGGGGCCACCCTGCTGGGGAGTGCTCTGCACCATGCCCTTGAGACTCAGTTCCAGAAAATATAGTTTCCTCAGCAGGAGGAGGGCAGCGAAGAGCAAGGAGAAACTTTTCTTAAACAAAAGCCTCTATCTGTGCATGTGTGTGTGTTCGCCCATATAAAATTATTTATTACACATTGAATAAAACAACAATAAAATCTAATAAGAATGAGACAGGGGGAGGGGCAATATAGCAGTAGGGGATTAGGAAGTATAAACTATTATGTATAAAACAAGCTACAAGGATATACTGTGCAGCACAGGGAACACAGCTGATATTGTACAGTAACTATAAATGGAGTATAACCTTTAAAAATTGTGAATCACTGTATTGTACACCTGTAACTTATGTAATATAGTACATCAACTATACTTTGATAAAAAAATTAAAAAGAAAGAATGAAATAAAATTAGAAAAAATTAAATTGAATGGTTTAAAAGTTACAGTTGATTGTAATATGAATATATGAAATGATTTATCTGCTGGCTTACAGGTAATAATGAAAAGCAGATCAGGTATGGAACAGTAACGGAAGCCTCAATGACAATTTTCAAACGTAGGTCATTCTCAAGGAGGAAGGAGCACACCCTCTCTCCCCTACTCTGTTATCCCAAATCTAATCGATCAAATGCAACCTAAACTATCTTAAGTGGGTAAAACGTCCATGGAAAACCCTGAACTGCAAACACTTGGTGGTTTTATACATTCCTATTCCTCCCTGAATGCAGGCCCAGGATGTGCATTTCATGCCTGTGACACCTGTTAGAGGTTTTTAGAAACCTGTTAGAAAGATGTTTGTTCTGAGTCTGTGTACGTATGATACAAAGTCACCACCACTGTAAAAAGAAAACAGATTCATTTGAGATTTCTAGTAAGTGTCCCAGTCCGGATGGCCCTCCTGCCTGTGGGGTCAGCTAAGGGGTCGGGGCGGGGGGCCTTGGATCCAAGAGAAGCAGCCACTGGCTCGGGGCCCCTCTTACCTGAGCGGTTGTTGGGAGACACGCGCACAGGGGAGATGGAGGGCGTGCGAGAGGAGGAGTAGGGTCTTTGCCGATCCCTCTCGATGGTTGAAGATGAGGCTACGAAGTGATACTGTGACCATCCATCCTGCAATAGACAGCAGCTCCTATTAACTGGGGAAGACAGAGAGATGCCTCACTTCCTCACACTTGGACATGCCAAGCATTGGAATTTGCAAAGCATTTCTCCAGTCTGTCAGGAGAGGTCTCAGATCTCTGCGCCTCCATCGTCCAGGTTAACAGAGAGGAGCGATAACTGAGACCCACCCCCTGCCCCCTCCAGACAGCCTGACTCGGGGAGGGCCTGCCCTCGGTGCTTGCTTTCCGCCCCAGATGTGAGACAAATGGTCTCTTTGCAAACCTGCTTTGGCCTGAAGATTGTATTTAAATGAAAACATGCTGCTCAGAATGAGCCTGAAACTGTCTATTTTTTGCCTGCCTGGCTCCAGCTCTGTCCGGTCCTCTTTTCAACCACCTCCAAGTTTTCCAAAGTGTTTACTCTTCTTTTCTCGGGACCAATCTGTTAGTGATCAGAATGCCGAGAAGCATTGTCCCTTCCCTTCGTCCCTTACCATTCATCTCCTTTACATGGTTTCAAGGTCCTTCTCTGCCTCAAATGCCCCGTCCCCACCAGCTCAAGGCCTTCAGCATGACTGCTGCCAAGTATTCACACTCAGGTTGCTACGTTCTCTGATTTGCCCCAGGAATTCTATTTTTCAATGTATAGCATATTCAAAATGCCTCCTACCAATCAATCCGCCATTCGCCTTCTAATACCTGGTTAATACAGGAAAAGCATGTATACCATTTTTCATTATGAAAACCATATAAATACATTATGGATCATTTTTTGAATTTAGAAAGCATAAAGAAGAAAATAAAAATAGCCAACAATTCCTCTCTCCTCCTCTCCAGAGAACTTCTGTTGAGATGTCACAGTATTTCCTTTCAGTCTTTTTTCTTCTTTAATTCAAGGTTAGTTTTCTCAAAGCAAGATGTCAAAGAGTACTGACATTATCAAGGAAAAGCAGACACCTGCTGCACTCCCAGTTCCTGCTTCACAGAGGCAACCACTTTTAACTCTTTTGTTTTTTTCTTTTTTGACCTTTTCAAGGGACTCAATTCTCTATAAAGAATCATTGCAAACATAAATGGACGAAAGTTAACAAAGAACAGAATTTAAACTCATTTCAATATTTGTGTCTTTATGTAATTCTCATTATTCCTGTTCTATTTGACCCGTACGATAAAGCCAAAATTAGAAGTATGCTATTATAAAAGCTACTACCTAGTGCTTATTGAGTATTTACTCCATGGCAAGATTTTCTCAACAATCCCATGGGCTGGATACTATTATTAGCTCCATTTTACAGAGGAAGAATCTGAGCCTTAGAAAGTTAACGGGCCGCCCAAAGTCAAACAGTAAACAAGTGAAGACTCATGTTAACTACTAAAATGTGGCATATTGAAAAGTTGAAAACTCTAATTTGAAAAGATACATGCACCCCAACATTCATAGCAGCACTATTTACAAAAGCCAGGACATGGAAGCAACCTAAATGCCCATCAACAGATGAATAGATAAAGAAGATGTGCTATATATATATATATATATATATATATATATATATATATACACACACACACATATACATACAATGGAATACTAATCAGCTATAAAAAAGAATGAAATAGTGCCATTTGCAGCAACATGGATGGACCTAGAGATGATTCTCATACTAAGTAAAGTAAGTCAGACAGAGAAAGACAAATATCATATGATATCACTTATATGTGGAATCTAAAAAAAATGATACAAGTGAACTTATTTATGAAACAGAAACAGACTCACAGATATAGAAAACAAACTTAACGGTTACCAAAGGGGAAGGGGGGAGGGATAAATTAGGAGTTTGGGATTAACAGATACTGTTTATAAAACAGATAAACAACAAGGACCTACTGTAGAGCACAGGGAACTATATTCAATATCTTATAATAACCTATAAGTGAAAATAATCTGAAAAAGAATATATATATATATATATATATATATATATATATATATAACTGAATCACTTTGCTGTACACCTGAGACATTGTAAATCAACTACACTTCAATAAAAACATGTGGCATATTGATAAGTCCTTGGAAGCAAGCTGAGGGGATTGAGGAATGCAGGTGAGGAGATGCTATTTGAGGGCGTGTGGTCGGGCAAGCGCTCTGGGAACAGTTAACGTTGCGACAGAGACCTGGCAGATGACGAGAAGCCAGACACTGAAGATACAGGTTGGGGTTTCCAAGCCAAGGGAAGAGCAGAAGTGAAGAGCCTGGGGTGGGAAAGTGCTTGGCTGATGTGAGCACAGCAGAAAGTTTCTGTGACTGAAGGGGAGTGAGCAAGGTGGGGCCAGGAAGACAAGAAGCCTTCTGAGCGTCTAGGACAGTCTGGGGAGAGTAGAACAGAAATGGGGAGACTAGTTAACGAGCTATTCCACTAGAGGGAGGGAGAGATGACCCTGGCTTGGGTGTGGGCTGGTGGTGAGCAAGGCGCAGATTTTGCATCTAAGTTGGATTTGCTGATGACTCGGCTACTGGGCGTGGGAGAGAGGAATCAAGCCTGACCCCGATGTTGCTGGTGTGAACAACGGGGAGCTGGAGATGTCACTTACTGAGACAGGGGACCACTGGAAGAGGAGTGGCTTTAGGAAGTGAGATCAGTGCTGCCATCTGGGATGTGCTGGGTTAGAAATGCCTGCTGGACATGAAAGAAAAGAGAGAGAATAAAGCAGAACCTGAAACCTGGAATTTCAGGAGTGACGTCAGACTTAGAGGTAAACTTTTGCAGTTCAGTATACAGATATCATTTGAAGATAAGAGAATGGATGGAAGCCTTGCATGTGAATGCAAACAGAGGAAAGCAGAGGACACAGGGCTGGGACGTTCCAATACTCAGAGGGCACAGAGAGCAAGGAGAAAATTCCCAGGATGCTGAGAACGAGCAGAGTGAGCTGGGAGCAGAACCAGAAGGGTGTGATGTCAGGCAAGACCAGGAAAGAAGATGCAGAGAGGAGAAGGAGACCAGCTGAATAACAAGGAGGACCAAGCACAGTCCTTTGGCCCTGGGAAGATGGAAGTCAGCACGACTGGAACAAAAGTACTTTCTTTGGTCTGGTTGGTAAATCTCTAACTCAGGTAGGCTCAAAAGAGAGTGAGAACTGATGGAAAAATGGTGAGTTCGGACAGCCTTTGGCAAAAGCTGATTATTAAGGGGAGCCCAGAAACGGGGCTTCAAGAGCTAGAGCGACTAAGAGAAGTTTTAATATATCACCTGGAAGAGATTGCGGCATTTCGCATCCTGATGGGAATGACTCGACATAGAGGAAAAAAAGCTGGGGACGCAGGAGAGAGAGGGAAACATTTCTTAAGAAAGGAGGGGTTGATGGGATTCAGTGAGCTGTGGGGTCATGGGCCATGGAATCAGGAGAGAAGACAGACAGGCTGCACAGCCACAGACGCAGCAGGGAGATGGGCTGATCTGGTGATGGGACGATGAGGATGTCCTGTTCTGTTTTCTGACATTTTCTGGAGGGTATGTGGGGATGAGAAGTGAGGTCATGCATCTGCTGAGAGTGAGAAGGAGTTGGAGTTTAGAGGATGGAAGAGGTGAGGGACAGGGAGGGAAGAGGAAAGAAGAGAGCAAGAAGAGAAGCGTGAGACAGTTTTTGAGGTAGGAGGGGTGCAGGCTGACCGTGGCCATGTAGCCTGATGGCCAGGAGCTGAGAGGTGACTTGAGGCTCATGGCAATGAATTCAAAAGGAGAAGACTCATCCCCATGGTGGCTTGTTTTCCTCCAGCCACATTCAGCTGCCCTGGGGCAGGTGTGAGTAGATGGAATCGGATAGGGGTGGTCAGAAAAGTGATTTGGAAGGAGACAGGGACAAGGGGATGCAAAGGGCATGTCATGGAAGCCCACAGAATCTAAGCTGGGTGGAGAGGAAAGTGAAGATTGAGGGAGGAGATGGGGAATGAACACTAGGCAGTGGACTGAGGATCTGAAGAGGGTCAGAGACTATTGTAATGGGGCCTTTTCACAGATGCTAGGGGTTTCCTTGAGGGAGGAGAGGAGAACTTCCCAGAAAGAGCAAAGAGGAGCAAGGGAGATACCTAGTCCACCTCCAAGCCTAGTGACGTCGGGCAGAGGGGATGGGACATGACAAGCCACCACGTGAGAGGGTTGCCGGGGGCTGGGGGTGTCCTTGGGGACAGCCGGTGTCACAGCAAGAAGACTGAAGAAAGAAGGGGTGGGTATTGGATACAGGGGGTCTTACTGACAGTAGCCTGTGGGTTCAAGGGGGAAAGGAGGAGAGGTGGGTAGGAGAAAGGGAGAAAGGGGGGAATACTGGAGCAGATTACTGGTTCTTTAGAGCCTTTGAGTGAGAAGAGTCCAGAAATGATGGCTTACCCAGGAGTCTTGGGCAGTTGGTGGTGACCGAGGCAAGGAGGGTCTAAGGGCAAATAGCTGAAACCTCTTCCAGGAAGGGTGGGAGCCATGGTAACAGGCAGGTGTCAGGGCAGGAGGAGAAAATGTACTGTCTCTGCAGGAATTCTGGGCATTTCCCTTAAACCCTCCAGAGGATGGCAGCATGCACAGGGCAGAAGCAGTCTTACAAAAGCCTGTAAAGTACTTCAGAAGTGAATGGACCCATTACTGACATACGGGAACAATTAAAAAATTTGTTTTAAGAAGATGTTCCTTTCTTGTGAAGGGAATGCTTTGTTGACAGCAAAAATCCTTAAACATGACCAAACAGAGGCAGATAATTTTATGTTTGTCTCACTTGCAATTTAGAAGATATTCTTTGCATGGGGGGCAGGGTTCCAAGGAGTGGCTCAGGAAATTGCTTTAATCAAACCCTTGGCTTCTTTGGTCATGAATAAGTCATGATACTCCATATGTTATGAAAGGTGGGCAAGGTATTTCATAATAAGAATATGGGCTAATATCTGATATGTCCTAAGACCAAAGGAGACACCAGACATAAAGGTGGTATAACTCTAGGTCTGGTTTTACTCGGCAAGTAGCACTGTACTCAGCATCTCCCTCTTACGCAGGTGAGTGGAGATGTTTTGCTCAACGGTTCACAATTGATGATGCTTAGGTAAGTACTTACATCTCTGGAAGTGTTAGCAAAATGGATGTAATAATAAAACTTCTTATGAAGGAAGAAACTCATAAGAAAGCACCAGAAAAAGATTTCAAATCCTTTATAAGACCCATTTCTGAGAATACAATCGTGTGACAGAGGTGAGTCTTGCAGGTGACTTGTCTGTGGGTGACGGGATCAGCGGACACCTGAGGATGACAGGGAGTGTGTCAGAGGCACCGAGAATGTCGCCCCAGCCAGACACCTCTGCTTATGGCCGGTAATCGTATGCATGTGGGCACAGAAACTTTGAATGGAGGTGGGAAGGGGGATCCTGGGGAACAGGGCAGAGTGGAAACCCAGTTAAGGCTCTGGATTAGAGCAGTTTCCTGAGCCACAGCTTGGGAGCCCCTGGAGGAGCAAGGAAGGTGACCTGGTTCCCACTCCATATCCATCTTCCCCCTCATTCCCTGATGCAGAGTGAAAGGTGTGATGACTAAACAAAGACTTCCAACATCACTACCGTCACCAATGCCCAGAAGGGACCTCAGGTTTAGTTCTGATGGCACATCCTCCCACACATCATGGAAAAGTGTAACCTTGGATGCTAGAGACCAGGGTACAGATAAATCTACACTTGTTTTAGTGATGCTGAAAAACTACCTGGAGAGTAGATCTCATGACCCTTGACATCTTTTACTGCATGAAATTTTTAGTCATTCTACTGAAAAAAAAAATGTTTTGCTTTCGAAAGAAGTAGGACATGAAGATATATTTTCTTTGGGAAAGTTATTGCTGAGCTAACATTTCTTTTAACCAACCAGCCATGGACATACTTGTTATCTAGCCAGCCTGCAATAAAACCTTATTCATTTACTTCCCACTGTCATGCAGAAAGACTTGAAAGTGGTTTACAGAAACACACACAACTTGGGCACATAGCTTTAAAATCATTATTTGCCTCTTTTTTAATAAATTTATTTATTCTTGGTTGCGTTGGGTCTTCATTGCTGCACGCAGGCTTTCTCTAGTTGCAGCAAGCGGGGGCTACTCTTTGTTGCGGTGTGCAGGCTTCTCATTGCGGTGGCTTCTCTTGTTGTGGAGCACGGGCTCTAGGCACGCGGGCTTCAGTAGCTGTGGCACACGGGCTCAGTAGTTGTGGCTCGTGGGCTCTAGAGCGCAGGCTCAGTAGTTGTGGCACACGGGCTTAGTAGCTTCGCGGCATGTGGGATCTTCCTGGACCAGGGCTCAAACCTGTGTCCCCTTCATTGGCAGGCAGATTCTTGACCACTGCGCCACCAGAGAAGCCCTATTTGCCTCTTTGATGATGATATTTTCTTTTTAGCCTTTTAAGTCTCTGTAGACCAGAGGTTGTTCCCCAAATTCTATTGGGTGCTTAACCCCAGTTCCCCTTCATACCATCCCTTTGGCTTAGATAAGAAAGTTCAAGGAAGGAAACAGAATGAAGAATAGCCACAGTAACTAGGGCAGGGCCGTTAATCCTTAATATTGATGATAAAGAACTCTTTTAATATCTGCCTTTCACCTCCAGCAAAATGACCGCAAAGTTGTGCCCTTCAGCTCAAGACACAGCCAAGGTGTCAAAAATGTGATATGATATCTGCACCTCAGATTGGTTTTTATTTTTAACATATTAAATTTAAAACCGGAGGTTGTTAAATTGTTCCAAGTATAAGAGATAGAAATCCAAAAGAGAAGAGGATTTCAAAGTCATGGAACTTTAAATTGCCACCAGAAATAATCTGATTTTCTTTATCTTACCCTTTTACTGTCCTTCCACCAGTTTCACCAGTTTCAGAAATTTCCCGGCGTGTTTCTTTATGAAATTGCTTTATTCCCCAAAGCTATTCTCATCTTCATCGTTACTCTCAATGGTCCAGAAAGTGCGAGAATCAAGGTAACTTTGTTCACAGCCTCATGACCATTGGGTCCTCACAGTTTGACGACATGGTGGCCACTCTATTTCCTACAGATCTTTCCCTTAAGTGTTCCGAGGTCCCTGAATTTATAACCATCTCCTTTTTATATATAGTTTTTACCATCCCATAAACATCTCCACGAAGACTGTTACTGGAGAGACTTCCGCCAACAGAGCCCAGATGAAGGGGCTAAGTGGTTTTCAGACCCGTCTGCACGAGGCTAGTACAGCACACACCCGCCCCATAGCCTCTTATTCTGGAAATCGTGCAGGACATTCAATTCAGATCAGCACGTGAATATCTTAGGTTTGTGTGCAAAGAAATGAATAGAGCTGTTTGTCAAGGCTCAAACCTGCTTTCACCTTGGGTGTCTCTGTTGAGAGAGGTGGAATTAGACAATTGTTCAAGTCAGCCTTTCTGTCCCACGACCGATTAGGACCACGATGACTGGTCAGCTCTGTCTTGGTTTCTTTTCCATAAAATAAGGGCAAAATGATTCAGTCAGCTCGGGGAGTTTTAAATATAGTCCTGCCGGGGCCTCGGGCTCTGAGATTCTGTTGAAATTGTTCTGAGTAAGGTCTGGGTGTTGGTATTTTCAAAAGCACTCAGGTGATGTTCATGAATAGCGTGGCTGGGAACCACTGGCTTGGAGTTTCCATGCATATTTGGCAGTGACTAATAGGGATACAGAATACATTGTAGAGGGCTCAATCCTAGGAGGCCCTTAGGTCTCCGACTCCATTTCGCAGTGTCAGATAAGGCACTGACTTCTACAGGAACAAAAATAGGTCCAACCTCAGAGCAGAGAGGTGCCCCCCGATCCCGCCTGCCGCAATGAGCCCCAATCACACCCGATTACCCAGCAGTCACCACGTGACTCAATTTCCCAGTCTCCACCTTTGATCAGGCAGCTCTGAGACCTGACACAACACCTTCTCTTTTTCTGTCAAATCTTACTCTCGCGGCTCAGTTTTGTGCTAGGTAAACAGAAGGCAGGCAGCACGTGTTCATTCAATCACTCTTGCTAAATGAATTATGCCTCCAAGGTTTAGGGGAGCTTTTAGCAATACAGCTATGGTTTTCCTTGCCTGCTATGAACAAAATGCTATGACCTCACACTTATGTCTGCTGCAAGCCTGTCCGTCTGCCCAGCTGTGGGGCTGGGCCGGGCCTTATTATTTCCTGGTCTCTAGCCTAGTACCTGCAATACCGAAGTGCCTAATAAATGCTGCTAGATGGATTCAATGATTTAAGATGACCGCATTAATTGTTATAAATGCAATGATAATCAATGCCATAGTCTTTACTGCTAACTCCACAGTTCTTACACTCTTACAGTTCTATAACAAGTGAAGGTTATCAGAGCCTTACAGTTTTTTGTTTTCTTAATTTTAGCTTAGAGCAACCTCATCAGTCTCATCTGCTGCTGTTGGTATATCTGTCCTTTACGACATACTTACTGCTGGGCTGAAGGCAGTGTTGGTTTAGGTAAACTGGTACCTAAAAAAAAAAAAAAAAAAAAAAAACGAAAGAAAGAAAAAAGTAGCCTACGGATTGCCTACTCTACGTGAAATGGTAATTTCTCTCCGTTCCCCATGTTTCAATGCGAGGTATATAAAATTGTCTCCTCTTTAACCAATCTTGTAAATAATTCTGGTGCATCATTATACCTGCCACATCTGGGCCTGGCCTGGTTCTGATTCCATTCACAGCTCTCAGAGCACATATATCTTTACCTCTTGCACATGCCCTGCCCCCAATCTCTACTGCTTCTTGCATCCTGCAGCTCAGAAAACACGAGCCGCTGTCCACAGCAAATGCACTCAGTTTTCCCCAAACACAATCCTTAGGAGAGCTGGGGAAAAAGGAGGAGAAGGGAGAGCACATCACATTTCTCATTAGATATGCTCCAATGTCCTTCAGTTTGGGTATAGGAGCCCACACCTGCTGTGAGGTGTGACTTGTGTCCACTGCACTGATGGGCTGGTTTCTGGAGGGGGTCACCTTGTGGGAACATTACTGGGCATGGAACACTGATGACCGGGGTCACTGCACTGGAGCAGGAACAGGGCGCTGTGCATGCCAACAGGAGGTGTGCAGGGCATGTGGCTGTGATGGAATGAAATGAGCCAGGCGGGAGTGTTCCCAGACCTTCTCCTCCCTGACCGCCAAAGAGCATCCTGTCACTGCCAGAGGAGCAGGGCAGTGGGCCCCGCCCCTAGCGCTGGATTAGAGAAGGGATGGAGAAGGACACTGCCAGCTGGACAAGGAGGGAAAAGAGATTAGGGAGAGAACTTGTTCAATCTGCGTAACAAAGAATTTAGGGTGAAAGTGGAGAGGAAGAGTGAATACCTCAAGGGCTGTTCGGAGAATCTGCTGATGAGGGAGGCTAGAGAAAAGGGGTTAAATACCAAATCTTCATCAACGTGCTTCAGGAGATGAGATTAACAGGGCATGGGTGGATATATGTATACTTATAACTGATTTACCCTGCTGTACAGCAGAAACCAATGCAACATTTTAAATCAACTATACACCAATAAAAATTGAAAAAAAAAACAAACAAATAGGGCATGGGATTTCACGTTACTTATGTTGTGATCTCTGGCCTCTCGAAGAGGTGCCCTTCAGTGACTAGACAACGGTGGGGTGGAAAGTGACAAAATTAGTGAATATCTACAGCTGTGATGGATAAGTTAAACCGGGAGGTTCCCATCTGCAGTTCTGTTTTCAAAGTGAGTTTTGGAATCTTTATCTTCTATACTTAGAATTTAGATGTAACAAATCTTTTCTAGTGATAAGTGACATCTCTGACTTGGACAAAAGCTTCAGAAAATAATTAACGTTGAAAATGGAGAATAGTTTTTCTTTCCACTGAGGATATTAACTGGCTCCCCGAAATAGATACTAAGACACTGTTATGCCAGTATATGTTTTTCCTCTCTTTGAAAACAGCTCTGGAGCTTCCTTAATTTGATAAGATTTATCTGGCATCTAAACAAGGATTTCTCAGGAGGCATACAGAGTCTCTTTAGTTCTGAAGTAACAAATACAAGCTTTTTGTGTTAAGCTGTCCTTGAAGTCTCTCGGCCCATAGAGCTTGTCAATTCTAATTTGCTATGATGACTTGAGACATAAAGAAAGTGTGGTGAAAATCCTTGGGGCTTAAAGCAAACCAAGTTCATCCACTCATTCAACCCAGAACACTTAGAGCTTGTACTTCAATCACTTCGTCAGGAACCTATTTTTCAAGTGAAAGTTAAAACCTGAGTTGTTGCCATCTGCTGAAAAAGGTAACCAGCTGAGATACTGCTCACTTAAGCAAACGTGATTCCTCAAAATTGTGCCAGTTTTCCAGTCATTTTTTAAGTGGAATACACCTATTGATGTAATCACATGAAGAGAAAGAAAAGATTCCAAATTAGCGGTAGTTATACAAACATCCTCCTTACTTCAGTAAAAGGTATTATAGAGAAAAACATGGAAATAGAATATTCAGAGTCTGTGTGATTGAAGGCCAAGCCAGATTTTGCCTGCCGATGAAACCACAGCTCCTCTTGGCTATAATAAAACAAGCTTCCATCTATTTTTAAGGTAAACTGTTTGTTAAAGATTCATTAAAACTAATTCCATCAACAATTCCAAAAGCTATTAGAGTTAAATATTTAAACTAAATCTTAAGGGCCACAAGGAAGTATTTGCAGAAGTAAATACCACCTGACATACCCAGTTACTTTCATTAGTTTGTTTCAGCTCTGGTGCTTCTAATGAAATTTAATTAAATTGATTTGGCTACTTAAGGATACATAAGGATAAGAGTCTTCTGCAGTATGTACCATCTTTTAAAAGCAAATACTGAGTAAATCCATTTTAGGAATTCAATTTATTACCATTGAACTAATTCTAAAGAAACAATATTACTGAGAAGATTTGACAAGTTGGAAAGAAATTGATATAATTTGGTCGAAGAAAGTATATCATGGTTAACTACCAGTCGTTAACGGGTGCCAAATGGAATGCAGAAAACCACCTGGCCAATTAAAATAAGACCGGCTCAGGCCTGTGTTTCCCTGGCATCACTTTGGAGACCTTCAAACAAAGATCTGATGTGGATAATCTTTAACAATGGTCTTTGTGTTCCAGCTAGTGCTGCAAAGTTACATTTGGTGCGAAACTGTACAAAGTCCCATCTTCACGTTGACAAATCCAAATGTCTGGCTTCTAGCAGCAACGTCATTCTGACATTTGAAAAGCCAGGTATTTTGCATCTATACTCATCAGTGGCCAACACGTTCAAAGCTCACCCTGGGTCCCAACCTCAATGTCTGCACATTCCGCGCTGCTTCCGAATGCCTTAAACCATGGAAATGGAAGCACAGTCATGGAATGAGCCCTCTGCTGATCTTAAACCCTGGGGTCGCTACATGGTTGGATGTGTTTAATAAACATTAGTAAGTACCTGTGCTGGGTACAGGGTCGAGAACAGAGACGGGTAGGCATGGCTCCTGAGGGGAAGATAAAGGGGAGATGGACATTTAAAATAGGATTATATCACATTGCATTTCTGAAAGAGCCAGGAAGAAAAAGGCACAGGTTATTATGAGGGATCTTTACTAGCCTTGGAGAGTTGGAGAGGGAGGTTACCTTGGGGAAGAGACAAACAGATTGAAATAGCCAGGCTTGGTGGGAGGGGAGGGAAGGCATTCTTGGCCGAGGAATGAACCTTCGCCCATGCAGTGCAAAGGCACTGAGGTTGAGGAAGGTGAGCTTGGAGAGAAGGGTAGGAAAGTGAGAGAAACTGGAAGCCACTGAGAAGTTTTAATCAGGAGACTGACTGGGCCAGGTTTGGATTTATAAAAGTGTATTCTGAATTTTTAAGGGAAAAGAGATTGAAGATGGTGAAGGAGATTCCACGAAACCAAGCAGGCAGCAATCTCATCAGGCCTAGGGACAGATGATGTGAAAATAAGGATGGGAGAGGTAGGTGGATTTGAGAGATATTCAGAGTATAGAATCAGCAGGGCTTGGTGCCAAATGTAATGGGATAAGGAAAAAGGAGGTATTAAATAACTCCTAGAATTCTGGAAAGAACAACCAGGTGGGTTAGGTGCTCTTTATAGAGATGGGCAACAATGGAGGAAGAATAGATTTGGGGAAGATATTGAGAGGTACGTGTTAGATGTGTGGAAGGTTAGAGCTTGTGAGCTAGTTCAGTGGAGATGTCACATGGGTTGTTGTGTATGTGTAAGCTTAGAGTTCAGGAGTGAGGACCACACAGAGAAATAAATGTGGATGCCATTGGCCTTCAAATGTATTTAAAATCCATGGGCCAGGGGCTTCCCCAGTGGCACAGTGGTTAAGAATCTGCCTGCCAATGCAGGGGACACAGGTTCGAGCCCTGGTCCGGGAAGATCCCACACGCCGTGGAGCAACTAAGCCCGTGTTCCACAAGTACTGAGCCTGTGCTCTAGAGCCCGCGAGCCACAACTACTGAGCCCACGTGCCACAACTACTGAAGCCCATGCACCTAGAGCCTGTGCTCTGCAACAAGAGAAGCCACGGCAACGAGAGGCCCACACACCACAACGAAGAGTAGCCCCCGCTCGCCACAACTAAAGAAAGCCCCCAAGGCAATGAAGACCCAACGCAGCCAAAAATAAGTAAATAAATAAATAAATAAATTTATTAAAACAAACAAACAAACAACCATGGGCCAGATGAGGTCATCTCCCCTAGACGGTATAGGATGAAAAGCAAAGATGCCTCAGGGAAGACCAGGAGTCTGCAAAAAAGACTGAGATGGAGGCTTGCAAGTTCAGAGAACACCCAGGGGAGAGCGGCAGTGGAGAAGCCTGGGAGGAGATCGTGTAAGGGAGGAGGATGTGGCCAGAACTGCTACAAATCCATTTACTTTTCTTCCTAGACACACACCTGGACCACATGTCCCAGCCTGCCTTACAGTTTGTATGGCCATGTGATGGAGATCCAGCTAAATAATGCACCCCTCCCCCAAAGATATCAATGTCCTAGTTACCTAGAACCTGTGATAGGCTACCTTATGTAGCAAAGGGACTCTGCAGGTGTGATTAAGTTAAAGATACTGAAAGAGGGAGATTACTCCGAATTATCTGAGTGGGCCCAATGCAATCACAAGGGTCCTTAAAGAGACATGCAAGAGGGCAGCATTTAGAGAAGGTGATGTGACCATAGAAGCAGAGAAAGAAAATCAAAGGAGCTATGCTGATGGCTTAGAAAATGGAGGAAGGGGCCACTGGCCAAGGAGAGTAGCAGCCTCCAGAAGCTGGAAAAGGAGATGGATTCTCTAGACAGCTTCAGGAAGGGGTGCATCCAGAACCAGCACTTTGATTTCAGCCCAGTGAAACCCAGTTTGCACTTCTGACCTCGAGAACTGTAAGATCATGAATTTGTGTTTCTTGAAGCCACTAAGTTTGCTGTAATCTGCTAATGCAGCAATAGGAAACTAACAGAGAGCAATGAATTTGTTTTAAAGCCATGTTTATTTGGGGGTGTGCTAGACACAATTGATTAGACTTGCGGACAACTTAAGATGATTAAATACCTGCAACAAGGTACTGCGACAGGATGTGAATATAATTTTCTTCCATTGCCTGTGTTTTGGCTAAGGTCCCAAAGCAGTGAATACCAGATGCCCCATTGCTCCATATATATCCTCAAAATAAAGAATTAGATCATCCATTCACAGCTGTGAAAGTGGAGGACAAAATAAGGTCCTGCAGCATTAAGACATGCTCCATCTCCAGATTATATAAGATTAGGCTGAGAATTCACTAGTGGGTGGAGAATGCCAGTGGGGAGGGCTTCCTCGGAGGCAGTCAATGGGCTGGGCATCCCCCATCCTTCCTCTCCTGAAGCCCAGGAAGTGAACTCCTTATTCTGCCTGACCACAGGCTCTCTGGAGTTTGGGGGTCACAGGGACTGGTGTCTGCAGTACCATTATCAGGGTGATGCACAGACTCAGTGCCAGAGGTGGACCAACCATGGAGCTTAAGAAGATTAGGTCTCAGGCCTGTCCACTGCATGACCCCCCTCCAAGGCCTGTAGGAAATTTTATATTCATAAAGTATATTCTTCTTAAACAGGATTAGCCAAACTACCTAAGCTACAGGGCGCAAAATCTGTATCCACTCTGGTCTATGTGCAGTGGAGTAGCAGAAGCCTGAGGTGGATGGAGAGTTCGGAGCAGTTAGCTGGAGGCGGCCAGGTCCAGGCCAGAAGTCCTCAGTTGGAGGCTGGTACTGGTGAGCAAACTACACTACTGCCCCCATGAGAGAAGGAGCCAGCATGTGGGGATAGGCGGGATACGAATGCCAGGCTACAACCTCATGGGCCGGGCTCTCTCTCCTCTCTGCTCATCCCCCTTCCCTGCCAGAGCCTGATGGGGGGGGGTGCATGGGGACATAGGAAGGAACAGCTTCTGAGAGGGTGGGGGGGGGGGCAGATGGAGGCAGGAAGAGAGAAGAAATTGATCATGTTCTTTCTTCCCAGTCAAATTAAGGCTCTCTTAGAGTAGTTTATCCCATCTACTGGGATCCACTGAAAAGGTGGGGTGAGTTTGAATGAACTGCCCAAAGTAAACAACAAGAATGGTGGTAGATTTACATTAAACTTAGTGAGTTTCTTTTCTAATTTGAAAAGAGATATGCACCCCAATGTTCACAGTACCACCGTTTACAGTAGCCAAGACATGGAAGCAACCTAAAGGATAGATGATAGATGATAGATCTGTCCTCTCCCATCAACAGGTGAATGGATAAAGAAGATGTGGTACATATATACAATGGAATATTACCCAGCCATAAAAAAGAATGAAATAATGCCATTTGCAGCAACATGGATGGACTTAGAGATGATCATACTAAGTGAAGTAAGTCAGACAAAGACAAATATCATTTAATATCACTTACATGTAGAATTTAAATACATGAGGCAAATGAACTTATTTACAAAACAGAAATAGACTCACAGACATAGAAAACAAACTATGGTTACCAAAGGGGAAAGGCCGGTGTATAAATTAGGAGTTTGGGATTAACAGATACATATTAATATATATAAAAGAGATAAACAACAAGGTAAGGTCCTACTGTAGAGCATAGGGAACTACATTTAATATCTTGCAATAACCTATAATGGAAAAGAATCTGAACAAGAATATACATACACGTACATATATATGTATGTACGTGTATGTATACATACATATATATATGTAACTGTATATATATGTATAAGTGAATCACCCTGCTGCACACCTGAAACTAACACGACATTGTAAATCAATTATACTTCCAAGAAAAAAAAAAGGTTAGCGAGTTTTCTAGTTCCTGATTCAATCCTTTTCCTCTGCCTTTTGTCTCTGGGGTATTTTCGGAGGTTCTGATTTAAAATGTTACAGTAAAGCCACCTGGCAGAGCAGAGGCAGGAAGGAAACATTCAGCTTGGACACCGCTCGCGAGGATTTTCCCCAACTTGGAGGTCCAGTCCCACAACAGCTCTAACTACTCACTTCTTGTTTAGAAACTGCCATGTGCATCGATTTCCACTTTTGCAGAATTGATTTTTGCTTCTGTTCCCATTTGTGCCTTTGTTTTTGGACAGATATCATACGATTAGTGTCTGCGAATCGTCTCCAAGAGGTTACGGGACCTCATGAAGGAGGACCTTATTTGTCGATACAAAAATCAACACGCGAATGTGTGTCATAGCTGAGTTTAACCTCACCCTTTTTGTTTCCGACCCCAGCTTGACACACAGTGATTTAGAAAAGAAAGAACTCAAGGAGCTACAATTTTGAGTCTTGAGGACACTGCACTCAGGTTGTTTAAGAGTCTGGCCAAAAGTCTTCACGTCCTTCCAGTCATCTCTTGGTGAAGAATTTTCCAGCACAGTAGAAAGATTAATAAATTCCTGGTAGGCAATTTCCTTGCTAAAATGACAGCTCTACATTCAGTCGTTTTATTTATTTCTATAGAGGATTTACCACCTTTCTATCACCATCTTAGATACTCCCCAAGTAAAAATCTCTTAATTTTCAAAATGGCAACATGCTAAAGCGAGTATAAAAGTATTTCTTGCTCTTCTTGCTGCAAAGCTTAAAGATCAAAATTTTGAATTTTGATCATGTTGTGTTTTTTTCCTTGACAGTATTTCAAAATATCTTTCTAGTTCTCGCTGCAATCCAGTATTGATTTTTAAATATTCAGCAGGTGAGGGTGATGAGGGATGTGAAGCATGAAATGTGACTTCAGTTCGCAGGGGTCAGGACCACTGGCTCATCTAGGTATAGAGGTCAGTCTCCTGGAAGCAGCGAAAGACAACACGGAGCGCTGTGTCCACTCTCTCATCCACTGTAGTTTGGACATTTGAGGAAATCCGCAGGCACCCCCTTCCCTATCCATAATTACTTATTGATTTCTTGTTTTGTGAGTGCAGTGGTGGCAAGGGCCAATGAAATGAATCCCATGGCAGTAAGAAAAGAGAGTCCTGCGTGATTCAGGCTGTGAAGGGCATGACTCCACTCCCATCAAAGCTCATTACTCACTGGCTGAATGGTACCCGCAGCCTGAGAGTCTATCTTTAAAGATTAGTTTTATGCTTTGTTTCTCTCATCCAAATGGCAATAGTGAATACAATATTGCTATCTGTAGAAACACCACCTTTTTCTGTTTCAAGCACAGGTGGTTGGGCATTCTTTGAGACAAGCTCATCGTGCAAGATCCCAACGTTTCACGTGGTGGGTAGGGCGATAGGGTGCCCTACAGGAACACAACTGTAGAAACACGGGGACACGACTATTAGTGGGGGTAAAATGAGTCTGGTTTCGAACCCTGGTGATTGTCAAGAGGTTGGATTCTGACCTTTGATTTGTCTTTGATTTGATCCCTGCATTTATGAACGAAGGATTTTAATTCACTCATAGAGTGGTTGAGTAGATGCTGTTCTCTCTGAAGGCCTTTGAGATACGTAGAGCAAAATAATGAGCCTCAGCATTATAAGCCGAACACTGGACAAACTGTCTACTTGACAACAGGGACCACCCTGTCCCTTTCCATGATGATTGTCTACTTGACAATAGGGACCACCCTGTCCCTTTCCATGATGATTGTCTACTTGACAATAGGGACCACCCTGTCCCTTTCCATGATGATTGTCCACTTGACAATAAGGACAGCCCTGTCCCTTTCCATGATGACTGTCTACTTGACAATAAGGACAGTCCTGTCCCTTTCCATGATGATTGTCTACTTGACAATAGGGACCGCCCTGTCCCTTTCCATGATGACTTTACAGGATCTGTTTTAAAGGCTCAGCATGTTTTCTTGGTGAGCAGCCCATGGAGAAGCAAGACAGTAGAACAGAGGTGGTGCCCCCTCAGTTAACATCACCGTCTTCTGGTACCCAGTGCTCAGAGGCATTCTCACCGTGATGCCCTGAGGCTTCCTGCTACTTCTTCACTCCATCTCAGGACACGTCTGTGCCTCAGAGGACAGAGCAGATTCATTGTACCTGGAGCTCCACGACTTCCCATAGATCCGTCACCCTGAGAAGGGTTCCCATGGTATCGCACAGGATGGCCTGGGATGACTCCATGTTGCTATTGTGGCTTTTCTCAGAACCTTCTACGGTGGTCTGGAGTTCCCAAGGGTCTTTGCTGGGGCAGAGGGGTCTTACCTGCTGAGTCCCATTGAGACCCAGAGACCAGTGCTTGTCTGAAGGTGCAGATGGGAGCCGGGGAAGGACAAAAAGCTGCTGTGCTGGGCTGGCATATTCACCCTGGGACTCTAGGAACATGTCCTACATAAGGCAGATGTCATGGGAGTTGGCAGGGGACCTTCTGGCTGGCACCTTGACCTAGGGGCCGACCATGACCAGGTAGGAATTAACCACCATCCAGTGCAACATTTAGACATGCTGGCTGTAATTCTTTAATAAGAGGTTATTTTGCCCCAACATGAGAGCAAATGTGAAGATCTTGTTTGCATTTCTGATAATTAAACATTAACATAGAACTATTTAACTAGAATTGAAAGAAGATTTTGATTCAAAGCCTAAGAATCATACGCTAAATCTTGTTCAAGTCTGAGTTCAAGTGATAAGAAAGCTTACATTTTAAGTGACTGCTATGTAAATAACATTTGAAAGCAAAATGGGCCACGCCAATTTTAAAACCAAAGCCTGTTAATGGAATTTGTGTTTAGGAAGCCCCACTATATTGGTCTTGGACCTAATGTCTCACGAAGACCAGCAGTGATCTGTACTGGCTGAGAATGAGATAAATGTCAATTTTTCTTGTCATTAAGCCGATGGCTGCATTGACAACCTTCATGGACACTGGTAGCCAAGAGGGAAATTTAGAAGGTTGCAGAAACAGAGAAATCAAAGTAAGTTTGAACTGCAATTTTTAAAATAAATTTATTTATTTATTTTTGGCTGCGTTGGGTCTTCATTGCGGTGCGCAGGCTTCTCATTGCGGTGGCTTCTCTTGTTGTGCAGCACGGGCTCTAGGTGCGCGGGCTTCATTAGTTGTGGCACATGGGCTCAGCAGTTGTGACTTGTGGACTCTAGAGCACAGGCTCAGTAGTTGTGGTGCATGGGCTTAGTTGCTCCGCAGCATATGGGATCTTCCTGGACCAGGGCTCGAACCTGTGTCCCCTGCATTGGCAGGCGGATTCTTAACCACTGTGCCACCAGGGAAGTCCCTAAACTGCAATTTTTAAAAAAGTTAAACCATCTACATTATTTTTGCCAAAGATGTAGACATGCTTCATTTAACTTATTTCATTTACTTCATTCTTGTTTTCGAGCACATAGTCACACAGTCTTTTTCAGGGAGCATTTGTTCATTTTACATAGTATACATTTAAGGTATCCATTCAGAATTCCGTTCGTTAGGAGTTGACATTAATTATGCTACAGTTGGGGGCAAGTCTCACTGCAACTTCTATGAAGAAATGACTTGTAAGTTTGTAATACACATCCTCCCCAAATTAATATCTGAACCAAGGAGGAAAATTGTTTTTTCTATAAAAGTACAAATAAATCTTATCTAGTTATTAAATATTATAGCACCATTATGTTGCACAATTTTTAGCTCTAAGTTCATGCTCTTTATGATGCTTAAGTCATTCTTTAGAAGTTTGAATTGAAAATTTATTTCTTTTTATTGAAGTATTGTTGATTTACAATGTTGTGTTCGTTTCCAGTGTACAGCAAAGTGATTCAGTTATCATTCATCTAAATTAATTTGCTCTACAATTATTTCAGATGGAATGATCTTTAATTCAGATGTGGTGAAGAGGTCGGAAAAGTGATTTTCACAGGAGGTGATATTAAAAAAAATATTCAGGGAGGCAGGTAGGGTGGAAGGTGGAGTACAGATGTTTGGAAAGGCTCCACAGGGTGGGAGACAAGGAGGGAGAGGGAACTGGAAGCACAGAAGTTAGGTACAGCTGGTGGCGGAGTGCAGGCAGAGCAGGGATTAAATGGAGAGCTAGGCTGCGGCTGCACCTGAAAGGTCTCATGGGCTGCGCTAAGATGTCTGGATTTCTTCCTGTGGACAGTGGGAGTCACTGAGAGGTGCAATAGTAATTTAATCAGATGTGCTTTTTAGGAAGTTCACCCCAGCTGCCCTTTGGAGAACAGACAGGAGTGGAGGAAGCCAGATGGCGCAGAGACCAGTTAGGATGGGGGTTGATAATCCAGAAGATGGAAGCAGCTTTTCGTGGCCATGACCGTGGAGAGAGGTGGATGGAGACAGAAGACTGGGGTTTTCTGGTGGGTTCGACGCAGATGTGTGAAGGAGAGGAAAGAGCCAGTGGTGGTTCCTGGGTCCTGGCTAGGGTGACAGGTGGAGGGCTGTGACCAGAGAACGCAGGGAGAGGAGCCGGATCCAGAAACAGTGGGCTCACGAGAGGCACTGCAGGCATCTGAGTAGGTCATCTAGCGGATGGCTAGATATATGGAGAGGCCGGGCCTGGAGAAAGAGATGCGGGAGACCACTACACGTGGCTGGTAACTGATCCCAAGGAAGAGCTCCAGACACCCAGCAAGAGGCCGTGTGCGAGATGAGAAAGATCTAAACACAGAGCCCTGAGTGACACCAACATTCAGGGAATGAACAGGAAGACGAGCCCATAAAGGATGGAGGAGGGACAACCAGAGAGCCTGAGGCAACTCAGGGGACAATGGTGTCACGGGGAGTCGGGAGACTTTCTGAGGGTGACGCTGGTTATCACCTTTTCAAACTATCAAGGTACAGGGTCACAGCAGGGCCTCTTATCGGAGGGACACGGCATGCTGTTTCCTAAGCCAGGGCCTGACCTCACCCCTTCTCATTTCAACCCTCTGCACCACCCTCAATCCAACGAGCATGTCTTCAGCCTCCTTGACCTGCCACGTACACAAATTCCTCACTAAAATGGAATAAAAGCGCTCCAGCTACCTCTAAAACCCTGACAACTTTCATTGTCACTACTGGGCTTCCTACAAAACCCTGTGTGTGTAGTTTGGTTTACCTACACCCCACCATGCAAGAGCCTTTGCTTTGGGGCTGTGCAGACATTGCCAGTATCATTGGCTGGCACGGCTGCTTAGGAGAAAGACCGTGGGAAAGGGGCACTGGATTAGGCATCGAGGGGCTGGAAAGAGGGAAGACGAACAAAGAAAGGGAATCGTGAAAATGTAGGTGAAGGCGAACAACGATGACAATGATAAAATGAAATACTAGGATCCAAATGTCCAGCTGCCTGTGGACAGGACGGCAAAGAGCATTTGTCAGCCAAACGGCATGAAAACTGTTCTAGGATTCACAGCCGTTAACTCCCACTTGTATGTGACTCTCCAGCTGACAAAGCTCTTAGATGACCACTGTCCCCTTTGAGGTCATCAGCGATGTGGCCACGCAGGTGTATGGCGTTTACCTCACGGATGAGGAAAGCAAGGGACGGGAATGGGACCAATGGGGAGATGCCCGCAGTCTCCATGAAAAGATGTGAAGGTTCTCGGATGCAAGGGTTGAGGAAAGTTCCAGGCTCTGATACATAAAGCAGAAGGAAGGCATCACAGAGGTCCATTTTAGACCATTTTTAGAGGTTATTTACTTTTTTGGAGACTCTATGTCAGGAACCTGCCCACCCACCAGGTTCAGATAGCTGGATACAAAACAACACCAGCGCATCTCCGATCCCTGACTGTGAGGCCCGGTGAATTGTCCCTGTCCCTCTGAGTGGGCCACAGGACTGCCCAAAGTCAGCTGCTGCACCGATGGGCAGAGAGGCTCACGTAACTTGCCCAAGGTCATGCTGCTGGTAAGTGGCAGGGGTGTGCCCTTAACCTCTGCCTGTTTGATTCTAAGTCCTGTGCTCTTTGTACTTCACCAGCTAGTACAATGAGCCTTCCAGGAACTAATACACTCCCAGGCTTCATTAGTTGACGTTCAGTGCCCAGCACCAGGGAAGTATAGTCTCATTATTCTCTTTCTTCTCCTGCAAATAAACTTGGAAGAATATATTCATTTTGGGGTGCTACATTACAAAAGGGATGCTGACAAACTTGCACGCACGTGGAAAAAAGTGATAGCGATGGTGAAGGTCGTGGCAACGTTGATATGTTACAACTGAGCATGAGTTGTGTGAATGAAAAATACTGCCTGCCGTATCAGGAAGCAAAGGATGCTGCAGCCATCAAGCCATCACATGACAGCCGCCCTGACAGTGAGCCCTGAGGGGACTCAGGATGGAGGCAAGATGCCCCCCGTCTAGCAGTCAGCCGCTGCAGCTACCCCCTGACGGTGCCCCCTGAGGAGACTTAGGATGGGAAAGCACAGGATACTGGCCCCAGAGAGCTGAGGTGCACATCAAAGCAATGATCTCAGTGAGCCCAGACTCTTGCATCTTCCCATACACAGAAAATCACTAAGCTCCTTAACTTGAGATGTCTGGTTTTCTTTAATTAACAGGCATCTTTTGATATTCCGACTACCTGGTCGTTGTCGCAGAAACTCCTATGTCTCCTGGCTTCCCCTCTTACTTCTTTGGAGCAGTCCCTCAGGGTGACCTGAGATGCTGGGTCCCAGGCTTAAGTCCTCAGTTTTGTACACCGAATAAAACATAACTTTTAACTTTTAGGTTGTGCTTTTTTTTTTTTCAGTCAACAGTTGTAATAATAATAAATGTTGCTATTCCTACAACTGAGAAGGGATGGCCTTGTACAGAGTTGGTTAACTTCAAAAACAGGAAGGCTATCACAGAGAAGAGAAATTAGACTTTTTAGTATGCAGTTGGAGGGCAGATGTTGCAGATAGGAGATTTTTGCTTAATGTAAGAAGTTCTGAAAAATCACGGTCACCCTGAAATGGAATAAAATGCCCCATTAGGTAGCGATTACAATGAATATTTAAGATATTTGAACAACATCAAACGACTACTGGAGCTGATACTGCCTTTCTTCTTTTAGTAAAATAACCCCTTTCCTCCTGCTACCAAGTTTTAGCAGGTATCATGGCGGCCCACTTTTCGTGTCCTCCCCCATAGCTGGGTAACTGGCCGTGGCCACATGACTGAGTTCTTACTCCTGGGAGGAGAGCAGGAGTTTGCTGCTTGCTTCAAAGAGCATGACTTGCCTTCACTCATCCTCTCTCTCTTCCTATGGGCTGGAATGAGAGGGGAAGAGCTAAGCTAGGGAGCTTTGTCCACACAGGCAAGGATGACACCCTGGTACAAGGCAGAGTAACAAGACGGGTCCCAGGGTTACCTGCTGACCCTGGACCACCTGCCTAACCAGCTACAGTTCCATGAGAGGGAAAGAGAGACATGTTTAGCTGGAGCTTCTGTATTTTTGAGTCTCTCTGTTAGAGTGGCTTAGCCTGGGTCCTAACCAAAAACGATTTTTTGGAGATGTACATAGGATTAAGGTATTATATAAGGGTTTGTAAGAGATGATTTCTATAATAATTGTATATACACACCCCCAGCAAATTTATCTCCTTCGAAAACGAGTTGTCCCAACAGACCACACCATAGTCAAACATAATCAGTCTACTATGTCAGTCACCTCGTTTTCTTAAAGTACCAATGTTCAAAAAAGTCAAGAACTTTTGATCTCCTCCTTTTCTTTTATCCCTTTATCAAGTCTATTCCAAGGCTCATCTTCTTTTCCTTTAGAAAACATCCTCTGCAAAAATACAGTACAGATGATAAAGACATTTTAAAGTTCTCTCTGTGGTTATCTAATCTTAAGGATTGATTTAAAAAAAATACAGAAACGTGATGTATTATTTAGCCTGCCAGTGATAACATTCTTCTTCAGTTATTTATTTTCCCTTAGGGGAGAAAATCAGAAGTCCAGCCCTCACTGAAGTTGAAGATTTGGATAACGCAAATGTTTTGGCTCACAATGTATCAGGAATCCAACATAATTTGGTCAGCACTCCCGGCCAAAAGAATATTCTGATGTATTAAATGGATTTCTAAGTAAAATAAAGTAGCTGAGCTAATGAATTGTGATCCTGGCCTCTGTGCTTGGGTCCTAGGAGGAAATAAGCCAGTGCCAGATGGACCTTTAATTCTGTCTCATAGATATGCCACTTCTATTTCAATTTCCATCTCTCTACTCATGTTTTTCCTCTTACACATAACGCCCTTTCCTCTTACCTCCTAACTTACGCGCACTCTACAGATTCAAGGTTTTGCTCTATAATTTTCCTTCTCTTAATTTATCCAGTAGACTTGTGGTACATAACTCTGAATCTAATGTAGTTGCCGATCGTTGTTCCACATTTCATTTCTATCCACAGTAGCTGCTCTACGTGTCATGTTTTCTTTGGAATTCTTCCTTTTCTAAGCCTATACCAGGTGTTTAATACATAGATTTGAAGCATGGATAATTAAAAGACATGGATCAGGCATTTTTTAAATGATATATTAATTGTCAATGAAGAACAAAATGGAAATCTATTGTCCTGCTGATTAAAAACAATTCATAAGGATGAATGAATGTGGGTTTTCTCACCAAAGGACCTTTCAGAAAAGAAAAGCTTCTGTGCATTTTGAGCTTTGCTATTAGCAGCACTTATACTGAGCATAAAGTCCTCATTCCATATCACGACTGCATAATATGGAAGTTATTAAGAACATCTCTTGGGACTTCCCTGGTGGCACAGTGGTTAAGAATCAGCCTGCCAATGCAGGGGACACAGGTTCGAGCCCAGGTCTGGGAAGATCCCACATGCCGCAGAGCAACTAAGCCTGTGTGCCATGACTACTGAGCCTGTGCTCTAGAGCCTGCGAGCCACAACTACTGAAGCCCGGGTGCTACAACTACTGAGCCCACGTGCCGCAGCTACTGAAGCCTGTGCACCTAGAGCCCGTGCTCTGCAATGAGAAGCCCGCACACCGCAATGAAGAGTAGCCCCTGCTTGCCGCAACTAGAGAAAGCCCGTGCACAGCAACCCAATGCAACCAAAAAAAACAAAAAAACCCAGATCTTTCTCAATATTTTAAAATCCTGGATCAATGAAAAACATCACCATCAGCTTCTCCAGCCTGTCTTTCTTGAGTCTCCTCACATGAACCACATTTTAAACTCTCTTTAGCTCTTGAGTTTTAGCTCCATTAAATTCGTCAACACATTCTTTTTTTTTTTTTCACGTAAAGAGAGAGACAATTACACTTTCTGAACCCTACTACCAACACAGAAAAAAACTAAGATGGAAAACTCATACTACTATTCAACAAATAACTTGTAGAGTCTCTAAAAGCCGTTTCCCTTCAATGCAAAGAAGTAGGAGAAGGTGCATTTCAGCAAAGAGATGTCCGGGATCCGAGGGAAAGTGGAGTTTATTTGAGGCAGTAATATTTCATTGAACTTCTGGAGCCATCGATTCAGAACGACCAGCTCTTTTCTAATTTATAGCGTGTTCTTCATGTCTGGCTGCCTGTTTAGCTGAAGGATCCTGTCCTGGGAGAGAATTCATTTGTCTCCTGGAAGAGTCCCGGAAGGAACCACGTAGGGATGCTGGGATGTGCATTTCAAACAGCATGGAACCCAAAACACTTTCGATGAACAGCAAGATACGTAGGAAAGGATATAATTAATTCAGAACACTCCCCTAACCCTTAATTTTGCAATGTTTCAGCCTAAATATACTTCCTCTTAAGGAACAGAAAAATCTTGAAAGAGAATTTTGAAATATATGGGCTAAACTTTAAAGTACAAAGTAATGAATGCTTACGGGAAACAGAAAGACCTCGGGGAAATCTAGAAATAGACTAACTTAGTAGGACCAGTATTAAATATTTACTTTTTCCCACTGGCTTAGAAAATGACAGATTTTCCCTCTGGCCAGATGGGTCTTGCCCCCTCTGATGTGCGTCTCTTGCTGCGACCCCACCTCCCGATCCCAAGACTGGGAGGCTGGGGACCAAGGTGGCAATGACTTTCAGCTCCCCCTCTCCCTCCATGCAGGCTGCCAGTGGCTGCAAGGAGGTGCTCTGGGCCGCTGTTGATGGAAGCCCTGCTCACGTTTTCTGAAATCCTACGGAGATCGATGCCTAGGCTATTCTCCCTGCCAATCTGTCAGTGGTGTTCTCTGCCCCATTTGTTAACTCAAATCTATCCTGGGATGACAACTTCTGGGAGATGTTGTTAAAGGACTCTCTCCCCTCCCAAGCAAAAAAGAAAAGTATGCATCTTTTGTTCAGCAGCATTTGGGAATGAGGTGTAGAATTAAAATTTCTAGATGTGACCTTTTTCTCTTAAGGTTTATTTTTAAACCACTTTGGGGATGAAGTCTCCTCTGAAATGTATGATATAAATTCCAGCCAGCCTGGGGAGAGTCTGCTGAACGAATGCCCAGCCTCTTGCTATGATCTACGGCTGTCGTTAGGCTCATCAGCCCTTCAACCTGATCAGTAACTACGTCAGGGTCTCAGGCTAGGAACGTGGGGCAGGCTGTCGGGTCTCTACCCAATGTTCCTGGGCTGCAATTCTTCTCAACCTCCTGAACTGCTTTTTACATTTTTTTCTGTCTCCTCTCTACTATTACTACATTATTTATTGACGCTTTTTTTTTTTTTTGGCAAAATCCCTCTGTTCATTATTACTTTTTAGTCTATTACACAATATAGAAGCTCAGAAAAACAAGCTTATATTCTCTATGGCTATTGGTCTGTCTAATCCAGAAAGTTCATGAATCTTAGTGTATATCCTGGGGACACTTAGTGACCCTTTTCTTTTGCTTCTTCATTGATCTCTTGTTTCAGCTGTGTTTCAATTGCTCAGATTCTCAGACGAGGTCCCTTCATACCTATGACACATCTCGTTAGGACCAGATATGGTGTCTTTGGGCTCAGGGCCTGTGTGCAGCTAACGAGCCAAGAAGGTAAAGCAAACCTTACCTTTTTGTAGAGACTCCTCAGATCTCGGTACTGCCACATGCTGTTCAGAACCTGAGATGCGGCCTTGATTACCTTCGGAGAGTGTCTGATAAAGAAAAGACAGGACACGCAAGATGGTGAGCGGGACAGCTGGGCTTCAAATTGACTTGTCAGGAAACAGCAAGAATAAAAAGAATAAAAGCTTCATGGCTTTTCTGGCTCTTTTCTTTTTCCAGACTGGACAGTACAAGGGATGGCTGTCACCAGTCTCCAGCCTCATTCTCACCCACATACCCATGAAGGGGAGAGACAGGAAGGCACTGCAATTGGGCAAAGAATTTTCAAAACGCAAACCCAAGAGCTGTGCATTGCAAATGCAAACCCAAGAGTCAGAGGCAGATTTAGCACTGGACTACAAAATGGAACAGAAAGAAGAGAAGGATAGCGACTAGGAAAGGCCAGATAAAAGGGTTTTAATGGCAGTGTTGTTTAACACCTGTGTAGTAAGCAAGGAGAAAAAAGATATTCACTTTCTCAACTGAAGTGTGAGAGCACGTATAGCGTTGGCTCCACATACCTGAGGGGTTACAGGCAATTGTTTTCCGTTTGCTGATGATGCCAAGCCCAAGTGACTGGCATGAAGCTGACGTGTGCACACACTGGCACACACACTCTCTTACATTTATATGGAGGGATGAGCGTGGATAAGCATCTATAAACAAAGCCCTTCATGCAATTAAAGTTCTGTCCTCTGGATCAGAGTGAGAAAGTAAGGTCATGAAAACCTTTGGACTAGCGGTTCTTATCATGTTTTTCAAGTCATGGCTTTGAAATCCCTATGAAACTACAGCTAAATATTTCGCCTTTTGGTTCAGTGCCAACCTGCATCTCAGAACAGACACTAGGTCAATACATCCATGTTGATTAAATTTGATCCAATTCTTGGAAGTCACTTTGACTAGTGGTGAGGGCAACTATTAACTACCTGCGGATTCTTTGTTCCAACGGGCTGGGTCCACAACAGCTGCACAACTGGAGTGGCTACTGTGACACTGTGCCTGATCGCAAGGGCTGGCACACTTTTGCTGTAAAGGGTCAAATAATAAATATTCTGTGATTTGTGGGCCATATGGTCTCGGTCGCAGCTGCTCAACTCTGCCATTGCAGGATGAGAGGAGTCATAAATAATAGACAAAAGAATGGAAGTGGCTGTGTTCTAATCAAGTGTTACTTACAAGAACGGGTGGTGGTGGGGATTTGGCTTGTGGGTTGCAGTTGGCCGACCCCTGGCCTATGTGGTGACTCCTGGAGTTGGGCAGGACATAACCACTCATGAGGACTCCAAGGTGAAGTCCACCCCTGAAGCTGACCCATGGTGCAGTGGCCCACAGATTCCTCAAAGAGAACATCTGAATTGAGATCAAAACTGCTTTTGACATAAAATAGTTTTTAAAATGCAAAGTAAGCAGATGGTTAGATGGGATCAGGTCGAGCTTGGATTTGAAAGCCAGAGCGAATGGATGTGTGAGGACCTGCAAATGAAATGATGGGATGCTAATACATGATCAATTAAATGTCTGCTATTTTTCTGGGTCTTCACGTTTGCAATGCAGACCAACTACGTTTAAGTATTCTTCATCCGTTTACTTACTGGAAACAGTAACAGTCACTCTTACTATTGTTATTGCTGACTTGGAATTCAACTTTGGCTTGTGTTTGAAAATCTCTTAGTTATACCATGTACTTTTAAAAGAAAAAAATACAGAGTTCTTATAAATTTCAAGATTTTTTCTCTATGAGAGATAAGCTGTATTTAAGTAATATGTTTTCTTTCACTGAAATGGACAGTTGCTAAATGATTTCACATTTATGCTAGTATCATGCTCTAAATGTATTAAATTCTTTTGATTGAGAGAATTTTAGATCTTTTCATGGATACAGACACAGGTACACTTTATTCTTTTTTTAAAAAACTGAATTATAATTGACCTACAGTCAGTTCCTAGTGATCCGATATCTGTATACATTACAAAATAAATACCGTGATAACTCTGTCACTACACAAAGTTATTAAAATATTATTGACTATATTCCCTGTGCTGTATATTTCATCCCTATGAGTCATTTATTTTGCAACTGGAATTTTGTATCTTTTAATCTCCCTCACCTATTTCATTCACTCCCCCCCCAATCCCACCATCCCGCTCTTCTCTGGCAACCACCTGTTTGTCCTCTGTATCTGTGAGTCTGTTTCTGTTTAGTTATGTTTATTCTTTTGTTTTGTAGATTCCAAATACAAGTGAAATCATATGGTATTTGTCTTTCTCTGACTTATTTCACTTAGCATAATACCCTCTAGGTCCATCCATATTGTTGCAAATTACAAGATTTTATTCTTTTTTATGGCCAAGTAATAGTCGTCTCTGTCTCTGTCTCTCTCACTATCTATCTATCTATCTATCTATATATATCTATCTCACATCTTCATTATCCATTCACCTGTCGATAGATACTTAGGCAGTTTCCATATACTGACTATTGTAAATAATGCTGTAATGAACATTGAAGTGCATGCATTTTTTTCTAATTCGTGTTTTTGTTTTCTTTGGAAAAATATACAGAACTAGAATTGCTGGATCATATGGTGGTTCTATTTTTAATTTTTTGAGGACCCTCCATGCTGTTCTCCATAGTGGCTGCACCAATTTACATTCCCACCAACAACATACGAGGGTTCCCTTTCCTCCACATCCTCGCCAACACTTGTTATTTTTGTCCTTTTGATGACGGCCATTCTGACAGGTGTGAGGTGATACCTCACTGTGGTTTTGATTTGCATTTCCCTGATGATTAGTGATGCTGAGCATCTTTTCATGTGCCTGTTGGCCATCTGTATGTCTTCTTTGGAAAAATGCCTATTGAGGTCTTCTGCCTATTTTTTAATTGGGTTGTTTTTTGATATATTGAGTTGTATGTTAGATATATATATATATATCTTGGATATATACAACTGGATATTAACACCTTGTTGGTTATATCATTTGTGAATATTCAATAGGTTGTCTTTTCATTTTGTTTATGGTTCCCTTTGCTATGCAAAAGCTTTTAAGTTTAATTAGGTCCCTTTTTTTTATTTTTGCTTTTGTTTCCTTTGCCTGAGGAGACAGACCTGTCAAAATATTGCTATGACTTATGTCAAAGAGTGTCCTGCCTATGTTTTCCTCTAGAAGTTTCAGATTTCTGGTCTTCCATTTAGGTCTTTAATCCATTTTGGGTTTATTTTTGTTTATGGTATTAGAGAATGTTCTAGTTTCATTCTTCTGCATGTAGCTGTTCAGTTTTCCCAGCATCACTTATTGAAGAGACTGTCTTTTTTTGCCATTATATATTCTTGCCTCCTTTGTCATATATTAATTGACCATAAGTGCATGGGTTTTATTTCTGGGCTTTCTATTCTGTTCCATTGATCTATGTGTCTGTTTTTCTGCCAGTACCATACTGTTTTGATGACTGCAGCTTTGTCTGACTGGTTATTTTTTTATATTTTCTAGCTCCTTGTTAAAGTTCTCACTGTGTTCATCTAGCCTCTTCCCGAGCTCAGTTAGCATTCTTATTACTCTTGCTTTGAACTCTTTGTCTGGTAAACTATTTATCTCTGTTTCATTAGGGTTGTTTTCCACTGTCTTCTCTTGTGCTTTTGCTTGAAACATATTCCTCTGTCTTCTCATTTTGTTCAACATTCTCTGTCTCTATGAAATTAGGTGCAGGAGCTGACTCTTCCAGTCTTGAAGGGGTGTCCTTGTGTGGGAGCATCCCTATGCCATCTGTGTGTGTGCCCAGTGGATGGAGAGATAGCTGGCACAGTAGTGGGAGAGCTGGATCTGAAGTGAGCATGGGTCATGTCTTCCCCTGGGGTGTGCTGGCAGCTACCACCTTGTTGGATGATATGGCTGGAGATGGAGGGGTTAGAGTCAGAGCCAGGTGTGAACCAGGGCCTCTGCTGTGCTCAGTGGCAGTTACCACCATATCAGGGGCTGGAGCAGAAGCCCTGAGGGTCTAGTCTGAGCTGGCTCTGTTCTCTCTAAGCGTGCACACTCTCCTTGGTCATGGTGGCCTCCGCTCTAGTGGAGAGCAGTGCTGGAGCAAGAGGGGCTGGAGCAGGTGCCCAGTGTGGGCTGGCATGGTCTTGGGAAACCAGCTAGAGCTCCAGACAGTTTTCAATCTGCTTCCTCTGAGCTATTCCCAGGAGTAAGCAAGTTTGTGCATGGGCTGTTGACAAGGAGTCTTGTTCTCTTCTTCTGTAAATCCTACTGGTTTTTAACCAGGTAAGGCAACTTGTCTTCCTGGTGTCTGACCCCAGGGCTGGGGTGCTCAGTGTGTGATATGAACCCCTCGCTGCCCAGGGAGGATCCCTAAGGCCATGATATCTCCTTCTTCTTCTGTGTCCTCTGCTAAGGGCACAGGTCCTGACCCGACCACAACTCCTCCCTTCCTCTGTAGATACAGACTCCGTGTGTATCTTTCTTTACAGACTTGGTTGAAGAAGAGCCTTTCTGCAAGTCTCCAGGTTGCTTTCAGTAGAGTTGCTCCATGTGAAGATGATTTGATGTGTTTTTTGGGGGAAGGTGGGCTTGGTTTCCTCCTACTCCACCATCTTGATCTCCCTCCTCCACATTTAATATTTTTTACTTCCTATTTTGTAACTTTTTTTGTTTTGTATATCCCTTAACTACTTATTGTGGTTATAGATGATTTTACTACTTCTGCTTTCTAACCTTCCTACTGGCTTTATAAGTGGTTTATCTACTAGCTTTACTGTATATATATATATATATATATATATATATATATATATATATATATATTTTGTGTGTGTGTGTGTGTGTGTGTGTGTGTGTGTGTGTGTGTGGTATGCGGGCCTCTCACTGTTGTGGCCCCTCCCATTGTGGAGCGCAGGCTCAGCGGCCATGGCTCACAGGCCTAGCTGCTCCGTGGCATGTGGGATCTTCCCGGACCGGGGCACGAACCCATGTCCCCTGCATCGGCAGGCGGACTCTCAACCACTGCACCACCAGGGAAGCCCTTTACTGTATATTTATCAATGATATTTTTCCTTCTGTAATTTTCATATTTCTACTTGTGGTCTTGTCTTTTCCACTTAGAGAAGTCCCGTTAACATTTCTTGCAAATCTGGTTTAGTGGTGCTGAACTCTTTTAGCTTTTTCTTGCCTGTAAAACTCAAGTCTGAATGATAATCTTGGTGGATAGAGTATTCTGGGTTGTAGCAGTTTTTTCCTTTCATCGCTGTGAATATATCATGTCACTCTCTTCTGGTCCGCAAAGTTTCTGTGGAAAAGTCAGCTGAGAGTCTCATGGGAGTTCCCTTGTACATACTTAGTTGCTTTTCCCTTGCTGCTTTTAAGATTCTCTCTTTCTCTTTAATTTTTTCCATCTTAATTACAATGTGTCTTGGTGAGGACCTCTTTGGGTTCATCTTGTTTGGGACTTGCTGTACTTCCTGGACCTGGGTGTCTTTTTTCTTTCCCAGGTTAGAGAAGTTTTCAGCTATTATCCCTTCAAACAAGTTCTCTGCCCCTTTCTCTCTCTCTCCTTCTGGATCCCTACAATGTGAATACTAGTATGCTTAATGCTGTTACAAAGGTATCTTAAACTATCCTCATTTAAAATTTTTCTTGTATTTGGTGAGCTTGGTTGAATTCCACTACTCTGTCTTCCAGTCTGCTGATCCATTCCTCTGTATCATCTAATCTACTATTGATTCTTTCTAGTGTGTTTTTTATTTCAGTTACTGTAGTCTTCAGTTCTGTTTGGTTCTTCTTCATATTTCCCAACTCTCTGTTAAACTTCTCACTGTGCTCATTCTTCGCCTGAGCATCTTTATGATCATTACCTTGAACTCTTTATTAAGTTGATTGTTTACTTCTATTTCACTTAGTTCTTCTTCTGGAGTTTTAGTTTTCCTTTATTTGCAACATATTCCTCTGTCACTTTGCTTTATTCTCCGTCTTTATTTCTATGTATCAAGTAGGCCCGTTACGTTTCCTGATCTTGGAGAAGTGGTCTTATGTAGGAGATGTCTCATGGGGCCCAGCAGCACGCTCTCCTCTGGTCACAGAGATGTATGCTCTAGGGGTGTCCCCTTTGTGGTCTGTGTGGGTCCTTCTTTTGTGGTAGGGCCAACTACTGTGGGTGCACTGGTAGGGGGGCTGGCCCCTGGTCCAGTTGGCTGCCAGGCCCTGCCTTGTGTGGAGGCTGCTGGCTTGCTGGTGGGCAGGGCTGGGTCCTGACACAGCCGGCTGCTCAATGTAGGGGGTCCCGGGACTGGGGCTGACTGGCTGGTGGGCAGGTAAGCCTCTGGTGCTAACAGACCAGAGGGAGGACTCCTAAAGGCACTTGCTAGCACCAGTGTCCTCATGGTAGAACTAGCTCCCCAAAATGCCTGCTGCTAGCATCTCGGTCCCCAGGGCGGGGGAGTCTCAGTTGCCTCCTGCCTCTCTGAGAGGCTCTCTAAGATCGGCAAGGGGTCTGACCCAGGCTGTTTTCAAACTGCTGCCTCTGCACGCTCTGTTTTGAGGTATGAGATTTTGCGTGAGCCCTTTAAGAGCAGAGTCTGTGTCTCCTATGGTGTCCCTCCAGCTCTCCCATCTCGGGGCTGGTCTTCCTGGTGCTGGCGAGCCCAAGGTAGGCTCCTTGGGGAGAACCTCTGCAACTGTGATGATCCTCACATGTTATTCTTATATAATCAATGCTGAGCAAAGATCAAATGCTATGTTTTGCTGTAGTGTATCACCACTAGCTAGATATGTAGCTATGACAAAAGTCAAGCAACTCTAGAGAAATACGTATTAATAATATTCAGGTAGCGATAATATAGTTGAAACATACTTAGTATGCAAAAATTCCTCTGATGGTGTAATTTTTTTTCTACTCCTTGCTTAGTTACAAAATAGAAAGAGACTGTGAATACGTAATGAATAGCAGCTTTTAACCTCTCAATTAAAATGCCAATACATCACAGTGTTATAAAAAACTGATGAAGGTCAAAGAAACATCACTTTCTTTTTAGACTTTAATTTTGATTCATCCACTAGACTGGTCCCATGCAGCGTCTACTTGAAAAACTATAACTATTGATTGAAGGACTTGAACAACTGAGTACCTCTTATGTGACAAGTGATTATAACTTCAGCCACAAACAGAGCTCCTTACTGACAAGTAACAGTCGAGGCTGTTAAATGGCTTTTCTGTCTTATGACAAAATACAGCGACACACTCAACACTATTTCCTACATAACTGTTAAAATCTGAAAAAATACAAACGTACTTTTGAAACAGATGGACTTGTCCATATTGCATGTTTAAAATGATGTGAAAAGAATAAGTTATCAAGACTTAAAATGGTAAGTCTGAAAGACTCCTGTGAGAGTCATTAACGATTACACAATGTCTGATCTTCACCAGAGGTGTCAAATTAGGGGCGGCTGAAAATTTCAGTTGATGCCATTCATTGTGGGTGTTCAGCACGGCCATTCCAGCCGCAGGATTCCAGAATAATTCTTCCAGTGTATTGGCAAAACATGGTGAGCTATACAGTTCAAACAGACTGTGATTGGCAATGTGCCAGGCTGACTCATTAGTATCACGGCATATTTAAGCTTGTGTATGTCTAGAAATAAAACCTATAAATATGTTAAAGGCAGAATCATAGCCTCGTAGGTTTTTTCATCTGTGTTTTCTCATGCGATCTCAAGTTAAAAGTTTGAATAATTTTTTGAGGAGGGCAAGTTTGCAAGCATTTTATAACTTAACTAGAGCCAACTGATATCCCTCCCTTTTCCAATTATTAAATCATCTCCAATTCCAAAAATTCTATTTTCAATAACATGTTTCTATTTTGTTCAAACCCGTCTAGAAGGCCATGGGAGTCTCAGTGCCTACCCTCATGACAGAATTGAGTGATAAATGGTGAGTTTAGTGGTAAGATCCAGAGCAATTCTTCTGGATTCATTTTAAGAGCAGTGAGAAGTAATAATCAAATTGAAGTGTAGGTGGCTGACAAGGTTATCTCCAGTTATAAAAACCTTGTTTTGATCCCCAAATTAGTCACTAAATATAAAAGAGATAAACCACATAAAATAGTGGATGAGACTGACTAAGCAGGAGAGTTATAACTGGGAAGATGCTTGACTCAAAGCAATTCCACACTTGTTACTAAATTCATAAATCCAGACTGCTAACACTGGGGAATAAAGATAAACAATGACATGAAATGAGTATCCCATAAAGAAATTTTCAGTCAGTTTAAAGCACAGATTTCAGATTATTTGTAATGAAAGGAATCTCCCATTAACAATAATCCAGATGGGAACAGACTGAACAGGACTATTTTCTGGATGGGCAATGTGGATATATACTGTTTCATAGATGGTTTCCACAAATGAGTTTTTAATTAGTTTCATCAAATAATTTTCTTTGACCACAGGACTGATAAAAGCATCTCTTCTCTTTAAGGTCCTGTAGGGATGCTCACACAGATGGAAGGAATTAATGTGACCACCTCCCACAGCTCTACTGTCTTACGATTCAGAGAAAACACTTTCGTCTTGGAATGTCCCATGAATATAGACAAATATATCAGAGAGTTTTTGTGGACTATGGTTTTACTGTGTGAGCATGTGTGTTTGCTTAAGAAAAGCATCAACATATTAAGTTCTTAATGCTCAAAACAGGTAAGCATTTCAATTAGAGATTCCAAAGGTCTACTGAAGCTATATAAAACAGAAAACCACGTGGCTTCCTGCCTATGTGGAAGAGCATTTTACCGTAAGTATTATAAGATATAATTCAAGCCATCCATCTACACTGCACAATTATTACACGAGTCCAGAGGGGCTTCTCTGTACTTGATATAGGAAAGTATTCAAATCCTAATCCTGAATTGTTCACTGAACCTATTTGGAGGTCTCAGGGTGCTTAAACAGAAGCCCTGAAACTTCACTTATTATGCAATGAAAATACCTTGAATTAAATGAGAGAATTTCCAAAAAGTCTTAAAGCGCCTCCTTCACAGCCTTTAATAATAGGAGAAAAATTATTCAGCGTTTAGATATAAAGGAATGGAGGGGTGTGGCCAGGAATGCAAAGTCAAGAAGTAGGCCCTTGATAACAAAAGGTTTACCCTTTTAATCTTACTTGATTACATTGAGGGACTTCCAGGAGGCAAAACTGAATTAAGGTGAGTGAATGTTTTTGTAAAATTGACAGCTCGCTGATATACTGACACTGTGGCTTGTGAAGATATGTTTTGGTTACACAGAGTAAGATACCATCGATTCTTAAATCAAACTGGGGACATTCCTGTTTCTGGCGGTGCCGCTCCTTTGACATGAGCCTTTTCTCTCTTTATTCCATTGGCATAAAAGCCCTCCTTCCTCACTGCCTCTATCCCCTCTGCCCCAGAAATTTCTATTCAGTCTTTAAGACTTGATTATTACTTCTTTTAGGAAATATTTTATGACAGCCCCTCCCTCAGTTTTAGATTGGAAAGTATGAGCACAGTGACTTGTTAAATTCAATAATTTGTCCCAAAGGCACAGCTGGTAAGGGAGGGTGCTGGCTGGACACTGATTTCTCTCTGACTCCGTCCCACTGTTTTCTCCCGCATCCTCCCTGACTTGCTAAGCAGAACTGAAGAGGCACAGAACAAAAGGATGTGGATCCATCATCAACACTTGGACTTGCAGCCGCAGAGGAACAGCTGCCACCAAATACCTTCATGAATCAGCGTCGTCTCTTCCGTACGGAAGGAACTTGCTAGTCACTAGACTGGACGCTGGATTGTCAAGCCTATCTTACTAACATCCCAGGACTCACCAAGTCATGAGTTATTTATCAAATCAAAATTATTAGTAAGATCAGCTTTCCTTGTGTGGGGGGAAACTGGAAGACTGGAAACTATCTGCTGTTTCTCTTGATTATCAGACACCAGAGTGCTTCCCAGTGACATTCAGTGGTGTTACCCATACCCAGGGGATGCTGGGCACACTTAGAACCGATTCTACCAATACCAATTCTCTGTGATAGGAAGTCACCGTCTGACTTACTTGTCTCCTTTGCTTTTGGAGATGCCGACCAACTTCTCGATGCCGCCAGCGTCCCGTAAGGCCTTGGCGTTCTCCATGTTCTTGGTGATCACCTCGTGCAGGGTGCAGCACACGGCTGTCACCGTGTCGTCCGACATGGCCTTGCTCGCCGCGTTGCTGCTGTTATTCCCGCCTGGAAGCCGATGGACCAGGTCTCGCATGGCGTATTTGCCTTTGGAAAAGAAAACGAAGGGAAGAGTTGAAATGTGGTCAAAACCGAGGAAGAGTGTGGAGGGAGAGGTGCAGACGGGGGTGAAAAAGAGAACACAAGAGGCCACGTTAATGCAGTGTTGTCTGTTCCCCGTCACTGATTATTCTTTATGGGGTAACCGTGGACACATACACAGAGAAAACGGTATTTCTTCACAGCAAATGTACGGACTTTTGGTACTGGATGGATGTGGGACTGACTCTTTGGACAAGTTATTTCATGCCTCTGAGCCTCAGCTTTTTAAATTGCGAAGCAAGAATAATGGTACCTCCCTTACAAGGCTGTTGCGAAGAAATGTGTGGGAAGCACTTAACACACAGTGATGACTCTGGACTCAGGACTCAGTAGAAGTTAGCAATCAGTGGGTTCCTGCTTGCTATTCACAGAAGTCAGGAAAACATAGGGTAATTCTAACATAACCTCAAGAATGCCTTGACGGGAGCTATGTTGGGACTTGTATTGTTTAACAAATAAGAGTCAAAACACAAAAATGTATGTATATATGACATCTGCATTCTGGTCCCTATAAAGCAAAGAGAAACATTTAAGGCGGGGAGAGAAACTTTACAAACAATATATAAAACTAGGTGTCCTTTGAACTAGGGTAACTGGAAGATCGATCTGTCTCTCTGATGGGATTTTATTGAATGGTTCTACCATATAACATTTACTAATTTGACATGTGTTACTTCCCGTGGAAAAAATAAGATAAAATGCAACTTTGCTTCCTTAATTCACTTTATCATTATTAATCATACTACTCCCCATGATAGAGGTACTTATAATGACATCTTTATGGAATACTTTTAGTTTACAAAGCCATTTAGGCATTACCAATAACCCTGCAAGACAATTAATTCATCCCACCTGCAGCTTGCAGTTCTGTTCCATTAACTGACTTCTGGAACTAAGTAGAGGAATGCCTGTAGCAAAGTTTCCTGTTCCTAAATTTTTCAGGTGAAATCGGCATGTGTCCAAAGTTAAATTCCTGTCTTGTCTCCCATCCCCCAATTAGACATATTTAGGCAGCTCCTAAAAGCCATTTAAGTATTTTTCCTCCTTATAGGTCTCTAAAGGATAACTTCTTTTGCTGTTTAATTCTCTGGCACGTGGTGCTTGGGGGGCAGGAAATGGAACCATGGAAGGAGGCAATGACATCTTAATTCCAGGCAGTAATAAATAAAACATAAGACTTCGTAATTTTGGTATCTGCTTTTATCCTATGTTTAGGTGGCTTATTTTAGCTTGGATGAAAAAAAAAAATGCTGATGTCTAAATTACCGAAATAGGAAAGTGTCTTCATTCACTTGACGACAGCTGAGAAGTGTCTGACAAAAATGGTTTGCCTGAAAACCCCCAAATGTAGCATATTTATTTTCCAATGACAGCACTTAAAACAGGTTGGAGAAGATCCCCTGTACACGATAGTCCTCTGAGCACCTGGCTTTACCTACTCATCATTAAATCACACTCAGCTCGGGCTACGAGTTTAGTTGAGCTCAGCAGGCTGGCGACTTTATCATTAACCCCGCACAAACCACTGTCAGACCAACTTGAATTCACAGAAGTGAGAAGATGGGCGCATTCTTTATCAGGGAAGTGATGGAGGAAGGAAGTAGCAAACTCTCTCAATCCTTGTGCATACAGGGGCATCCCCACTCCTGAATGAGCACAGAAGACTGGTTGTGTGGCCTTGCACATCATCAACATTGAAAGCAAAAATGAGGAGAGGGAGAGGATTAGGCTAGAGCATTTTTTTTTTAGTTTTTGTTATCATCATTTAAAAAATTACAGGTTTCCCTGGTGGCGCAGTGGTTGACAATCTGCCTGCCAATGCAGGGGACACGGGTTCGAGCCCTGGTCTGGGAAGATCCCACATGCCGCGGAGCAACTAGGCCCGTGAGCCACAACTACTGAGCCTGCGCGTCTGAAGCCTACGCTCCGCAACAAGAGAGGCCGTGATAGCGAGAGGCCTGTGCACCGCGATGAAGAGGGGCCCCCATTTGCCGCAACTAGAGAAAGCCCTCGCACAGAAACGAAGACCCGACACAGCCATAAATAAATAAATAAAAATTTAAAAATTACAACAGACTTGAAAGTGTGGTTTCATCTTACACAGCTTCCCAACCCGTGAGCCCTGAATGAGAAGCAAGGTGTCCGCATGATGTTCAAGGGGCAGGAGCCACCGCGTTCCCCAGAGCAGCCTCTTCGACTTGCCCCAGTGTGCTGGACGAATACTGTCGAATGTGCTCCCCAGTGTGGAAAACGGCAGGAGTCACTGCCATATATATATGGGCACAGGGACATCAAGAGCACCTGGGGCTCAGCAGTGCTTTGGGAGGCTATGAGGGTGCAGAGGAAGAGAGCAGAAGTGTACAGGCCTCATCCTGTGGATGAGCCTGCCAGGAAACAGAGGAGCTTCCTGTCTTAGAACGGGTGCAGCCAACCACTGCAGACTGAAGACCCCTCCCCCGCCTCTGCATTTAACTTCGGTTAAAAATAAGTAAATAATATGACACAGCCTAACATCACAGAGCGACTCATACTGATCATACCACCTAGCAGGTGACTAATATTTCAGGACAAGAGCAAGGAACTTGTGACTACAAAGACCTGGCCCTGAGGGGATCAGGAAAAGAAGAGCAGCCATGATGGAGAGTCCTCAGACAAGGCTTCGAGCCCAGTGAAACGGTGGTGGTAACGCAGGGGAAGAGGATTCAGAAATTTCTAGCGGGGATAATGAGGTGGGTAGCGGAAACCAAGTGAATTCAGAAACTTAATAATAATGGACAAGTTGGATTTCTATTTTATTTTTCCACACAAAAGAAAACATGCTCAGCAATTCCCTGGTGGTCCAGCGGTTAGGACTTGGTGCTTTCACTGCCCGGACCCGGGTTCAATCCCTGATCAGGGAACTTACATCCTACAAGCCGCACGGTACGGCCAAAAAAAAAAAAAACATGCACAACTAGTAAACATCATATGGGAGAGACAAACTGGTCATCAGGTTCAAAAGACACTTAGATTTGGGAAAACAAAGTGAATACCTTGCCACCATTGGGAACCAAGGTGCTTTCCATTATCCACTCTCACTGGCATCACATGTTACAAAAGAAAAGCATGTTGCTCCGAGATTCAGACAGATGCTCCCTGAGATGAAAACAAAACAAAAACAACTCCACCACCACCACCAACTAAAGGTCACTCTGTCTTGCTCAAATTCTCAACAGAAATGAATCCTCGGGCCATTTCTTTGAAGTTACTTAGTCTCTCATGAAAACAACTTTATCTTTGACATGTGTAATACTGATATGAGATGACTACTGGACATATGACAATTGTGTAAAAAAAAACTACTGTTCCTATCAGTGACAGACTAACTGTAACCTTGTAACTTTGCTACCCTTCCTGCCCTGTGTGTGGGCAGACGTGTTTGTAAATTACAATTAAAAACTATTTTCTCTTTATGTTTCTTTTTGGGGTCTTCCGTTCAGAGTGGGTGGGCATGTGGAGGCTTCTGGATGGACTCAGGGGACCTAACAAACTGTGTTGCCCTAGAGCGGTGCTCCTTGCTGAGCTCCTGTATACATAAGACCTGGTAGGAATTTCACGATGAGGTAACAGAGCTTTGCTCTCGCTGACTGTGCCTGTTTCTGTTTCTATTTCAGCACTCAGCCTATTCCTGGTATTGATTTGCGCACTACCCCTTGGTTTCTCCACTGGTGGGGGCAGTATTGAGTAGTGAGTGGTTTTATGGGCTAACCACCTGTGATCTTGAGTCCTTTCCTAAACCGATTGTATATCACTCTGGATTGTTCATATGGTCCTCTGTATAGCTGGTCTTTGTGATGCACTATGGTAAACTCAAATCTCTCAAACCAACGTTAGAGGAAAGAGGTTAAAAAAAAAAAATGTCAGCCGAGAACAGCCCTGGATCAGGAATACAACAACTCCTTTGTCTCTGAGGTCTTAGTGCATCTTTGGCTTCCCTGTTTCTGGAGATGCTAAAACTTACCTGTGAGTTTTTGTTGAGTTGCTCTAAACTAATTTTTTTTCTTCCATTTTTTATGGTGGCAAAATACACATAATAAAAATGTATCATCTTATCTACTTTTAAGTGTACAGTTCAGTGATATTGATTAAATTCATATTGTTGTGCAACCGTCACCACCACGTATCTCCAGAACTCTTTTCATCTTGCAAAACTACAATTCTATTAAACTCTACTAAACCATTAGACAATAACTCCCCACCCCCATCCAGTAACAACCAACGTGCTACTTTCCATCTCTATGATTTTGACAACTCTTAAGTATCTTATATAAGTGGACCCATACAGTGTGTCTTTATTTTGCTCAGCAATAATGTCTTCAAGCTTCATTCATATTGTAGAATATATCAGACTATCCCTTTTTTTTTTTTTAGTCTGGATAATACTCCCCTGTATGCATATACCACATTCTGCTTATCCATTCATCTGTTGGTGGACACTTGGGTTGCTTCCTTATTTCAGTTATTGTGAACGATGCTACTATGAACAGAGGTGTACAAATATCCTTTCTCTTTTGATTTATGTGTCTTTGGATCTAAAGTGAGTCTCTTGTAGATAGCATATAGTTGGATCATTTTTTTTTTCTTTCTTTCCATTCTGCCAATCTCTGACTTTCGATTGGAGAGTTTAACCCCTCTATATTTAAAATAATTATTGTAAGAAGGGACTTAACTTGTGTTATTTTGCTATTTGTTTTCTACATGCCTTGTAGCTTTTCTGGTCCCTTATTTCTTACACTACTCTCTCCTTTGTGTTTGATTCTGTTTGCAGTGAAATGTTTTAACCTCCTCATTTCCTTTTGTGTATATTCTGTAACTATTCTACTTGTGGTTACCATGTGGATTACATTTAATGTCCTAAAGTTATAACACTCCAATTTAAATTTATACCAGTTTAACTTCAATAATGTACAGAAACTCTGCTCGTTTATAGTTCCAGCCCCAACCCTTTCAATTATGGATATCACAAAACTACATCTCTGTATGTTGTGTCCAAAAACATAAAATGGTAACTTTTTTAACGCATCACTTTCTTAAAGTACGTAGAAAACAAAACATGGAGTTGTAAGCCAAAGGTACAATAATACTAGCTTTTAGACTAATAATTTTTAAAAATGCATTATTCTCTTGAATCATGTAAAAAACAAAAAAAGTGGAGTTACAAACTGTTTTTACAATAAGACTCGCTTTTATAATTACCCAGCGTTTTAAAGTCTTTGTCTAGCACTTCTGCCACTTACTCTTTCTCAGGGAAGTTTCTGTTGGTTCACTTTTTTCCTTGGAAAGGGCTATACTTCCCTGTTTCTTTGTATCCTCTGTGATTTTGTTGTTGTTGGAAACTGGACACTGCAATCTAACCACATAGCAACCCTGGAATTCAGATTCCTCCCCTTGTGCCAGTTTGCTGGGTTTTGTTTTTAATTGCTGTAGGATGTCTGTGTGCTGAGGTGTAAACTGAAGGTCTCTGCAGGTCTTTTCTGAACCTGTGCCTTTCCCTGGGCTTCCACGGTGACTTTCTAATTTCCCTCACGTACACATTTGCTTTTGAACGTCCTAATCTTTAATATCTGGCTCCCAAAAGGGGAAAAAGAGAACAATGAAGGGGGAGGGAAGGGCACCAGCTCTTTAAGTTCCCTGGAAGTCATTTCAGCTGGAGGGGGAGGGGTTTTCGACAACTGGGGGGCGTGTGCAACAACAGCTGCCTCTGTGTCTGCAACTCCATGATCAGTAGCAACAATCTGAACACAGAGTGCCCAATATTTGGAGGACGGATCCCTTATTGCCCACCCTAGCTCCCACCAACTGCATACAAGTTCCCCATGAACACGTGTATAGTTGCCTGCCAAGGGCTAGGTGTGAGAATGGGTAGCTGTTACTGTGCTAAGAGCTGAAGATGACCAAAATTAACCATAATTCACCGTCCAAGCTTTCCTCTAACAGGTGCAAGCCTTCATTAGACTCCAGAGTTCCGAAATAGTTACACTGGACAGATTCTGCCAGCGAGACTGCTGTGTGTGTGCGGGGGACAGATTCCTGGGTTTCCTACCCACCATCTTCCAGAATCTTCTCTCCACACTGAATTTACATTGCTCAGTGGTTGAAGATGTAAAAGTGAGGCACTGATTTCCTTGTGACTGTGTGTCTACGCGTAAATGTGAAAAGAGCCTTTCCCTCCTTTGCCAAAGGAAAGTTGTTAGCCCTTACCAAGGGTCAGCAGCACGGTGCTCTGTGGGTGGCCACAGCTCTTTCTGCAATGCGGCGAGCTCCTTTTTCTCTTTCCTTTCTCTTTTTGTCAATGTTTGGAGCTTAATGTTTCATAAAAATCTACCACTTTAAGGACATTTATAGGAACAGTTTATCACAAAAGGGGAGAAAACATATGCAAAAAATCTATATTTTAAGACTGGTTTATGTGGCTTTCCAACCAAAGAGGTGAGGCATTCAAGACGGTAGTATTTGGTTATTGAAAGAGTTTGAATGCTTGTTTACATGGGAAAGTTCTGAACAAAACAGCAATTACTTTCTGTCTTTAGGCATTAAGAACTTATATCTTGTGTCTCCTGACAGCTATTTTTATAAAAATTCATTTAATTAATTTTTTTATACAGCAGGTTCTTACTAGTTATCTATTTTATACATATTAGCGTATACATGTCAATCCCAATCTCCCAATTCATCACACCACCACCACCACCCCCGCTTCCCCCCTTGGTGTCCATACATTTGTTCTCTACATCTGTGTCTCTATTTCTGCCTTGCAAACCGGTTCATCTGTACCTTTTTTCTAGATTCCACATATATGTGTTAATATACGGTATTTGTTTTTCTCTTTCTGACTGACTTCATTCTGTATGACAGTCTCTAGGTCCATCCACGTCTCTACAAATGACCCAATTTCGTTCCTTTTTATGGCTGAGTAATATTCCATTGTATATATGTACCACATCTCCTTTACCCATTCGTCTGTCAATGGGCATTTAGGTGGCTTCCATGACCTGGCTATTGTAAATAGTGCTGCAACAAACATTGGGGTGCATGTGTCGTTTGGAATTATGGTTTTCTCTGGGTATATGCCTAGTAGTGGGATTGCTGGGTCATATGGTAGTTCTGTTTTTAGTGTTTTGAGGAACCTCCATACTGTTCTCCATAGTGGCTGTATCAATTTACATTCCTGCCAACAGTGCAAGACGGTTCCCTTTTCTCCACACCTTCTCCAGCATCTGTTGTTTGTAGATTTTCTGATGATGCCCATTCTAACTGGTGTGAGGTGATACCTCATTGTAGTTTTGATTTGCATTTGTCTAGTAATTAGTGATGTTGAGCAGCTTTTCATGTGCCTCCTGGCCATCTGTATGTCTTCTTTGGAGAAATGTCTATTTAGATCTTCTGCCCATTTTTTGATTGGGCTGTTTGTTTTTTTAATATTGAGCTGCACTGATAGCTCTTTTTGAAATTGCCTTCTCCAAATCTACACCCCAGAGTCAAACTAATAAAACTTTAAAAAAATGTCTTTTATATCTAAACTGTCCCTGGCATTTCCCTGACTGCTGCTGGGTAACATCAAAGAGTTTTCTTCATCACCTTATGAAATAAGGGATGCTAGAAATAATTAGGAATGTTTGGCATTCTGCAAGTTTTTGTTTGGTTTATTACTGTTGTAAGAGCTGTCCTGTTTATCAAGCCTTCAGTAAAAAAAAGACCTGGCAAATGAAAAAAGGAGAAACTCAACCTCCTTAGTGATGACAAGTCTTAGGATGATACTTCAGCAGTTATGAACATTTTGGTTCTGTTAGAAACATGCTCCCTTTCATGTTAAAGAATGGCACAGTAATGGTCAATAAAAGAAAGATTCCATTTTTAGGTTTAAAAGAGCCTTTTCAGTTGGTGGGAATCCTAAAACACTCTTTATGGAATAAATTAAAAGATCCTGGAGAGTTTTCATTACGCTCACTGTCCGTAATATACACTTACTGTAATGGTAGTCACTGACTAACTTCTCGCAAAACTAAACTTGTCTCAAGTTTGATATTGTTGTTTGTAATGAATAAATAATCAGAGCAATTCAGCCTTATCATCAACAGGTGGTTTCTGATTTTCTCCCACACTCTCCTAAAGACCCTGCCAGAACCACAGATCAATAGTTAGATCTGAAAAAAAAAAAAGGTCTGGGGCTTCCCTGGTGGTGCAGTGGTTGAGAATCTGCCTGCCAATGCAGGGGACACGGGTTCGAGTCCTGGTCTGGGAAGATCCCATATGCCACGGAGCAACTGGGCCCGTGAGCCACAACTACTGAGCCTATGCTCCGCAACAAGAGAGGCCGCGATAGTGAGAGGCCCGCGCACTGCGATGAAGAGTGGCCCCCGTTTGCCACAACTAGAGAAAGCCCTCGCACAGAAACGAAGACCCAACACAGCCATAAATAAATAAATAAATATAATCAAACTGATGAGTTCCAACCCTGGCTCAGCTGCCTGCTTGGCCTTGGAGAGTTTGCCTAGTGTCTAAAAATAATAGTAATAATAATTAGGTCTGTTGGAAGAAACATCAAAAGAGCCTGATCAGAGAACTCTAATGGGTACCGTTAACACTTGATACAATAGAAAATAGGCTCTTGGTTACAGACACTCCTGGAAAGCTGAAATCCTCAAAACAAATGAACATCTTTCAGACTACCAAGGGATTGAGTCAGGGTTCTAGAACTCATTCACTTTGAGAATCTGGACTTCAAACTAACCCAAGATCAAGAGAACAAGGATTAATTACTTCGAGTAAATGACACAAATTTAGTTGTGGTTCATGTTCTATTTTGAATTGGGCTTATTATAAAATCCTTCTTTCTACTTCCTCTTTCTTTAATGCTTGATTTAACAGGTTATGTGTATAAAAACTAGATTAAATGTTCTTTAAATGGAATCTTGTTCTAATTAATTCTTCAGAATTCAGAAAAAATCTCTTGAAAATTTGTAAAGTAGATAAGTTATCAGGAAAAGTTAATACTAATAATAATCCTTTTAGTATAACAACATATGTTGAGTGGTCCTGTCTGTACAGCTTAAAACAATAGTTAAATAATATAAAAATGCCTTGACTAGCCTGTTTACCTTCTTTGACCATAGGTTTTTATAGATTGAACTAGAATCTGTCCCCCTTTCTACTAGAACATAATTGAAAAAAATAAAATCTGTACCCATGACCATGCCAGAGATGTCACATATAAAGGCAAATATCATTTAATTAGGCATGACAAGGCCATTAAAAACAAGTAGATTTAATATGTGGGATTGAGGTCTACAGTATCCTCCTAGGACACTGGTTTGGCTCATGTATTGCTTAAGGAATCCTAGCCTACAGGCAGCACGGCCAGGAGTACTGAAAAGTTGGAGCTCAGAGAAATGGAATAATCCCTGAGTTACAGGTAGTGGAGGTGAAGACTGGCAGAAATGCCTCGGCCACTGCTGTGTCATTGATCCCAGTAGATGAGGTGAAAGGGAATAAGTTATTTCTGCTACATAAAGGAAACAAAATTACAGACCTAGGATCTACAAACAAACCAAAAGTTAACTCTCAAGATTTATTATCACATAGGTCTAGTTTTGATAACCAGGCACAGAGGTCTTTGTGAATGAATCCACACTGCTTGATACACCTACATCTGTACAACTGGTCAACCACCAAATCAGAAAACTGCTAAACCACAAACATCGGTGGTTAAATCTGCATTGTAGGGGCAGAACTTCAACATCGGAGGGATCAAGAAGGAAAACTGGTACCTTGTTCTGACTCCATCATGACTGTCTACACATCATGTGCTCATCACAATCCAGAATCAGGAAGACAGAACAAAACAAGAAACCAGCTCAGGGAAACAAATCCAAAACAGAGAAAGGAAAAGAAACACGGGATCGCCCTTCTATCCCTAATCCCAATTAAAGAATCTTTCAGTAATTCTCTAGCAGCTGCTGACTTTCGAATCAACTTCATCTCTGTTGTTTACAACGCTGATATGTGACGGACGGTATGATTATCTTGTGAGAAAACTGCTGTTTGTCCACCATGAATGGACTAAATGTGACCTTACAAACCATGGTAAATTTGTGCTTTTTTACTTTAAATGTGGAAGGCTGGTTTTTCTCAAGTCTGGATCCCTTGCAACAATTTGTTAGTAAAAATCCCTTTCTCTTGATGCTTTTGTCTGTATGCTTTTATTTCTCAGATTGGAAAATGGGTGTGACAACACTGACCCTCTGGTTTCATCACGCCGGCCCCTTTTTCCCAAAATGGGACCTGTTTGTCTCTACATCTGCCCCTTTGCTCCTGCCAGATTAGAATCAATATCTAATGAAATGCATTGATTTTTTTAAAAAAGTGAACCTTCTTTTATGTATCTGCTAGCTGCTTTAATTAACGATTTATCCAAATAGAAAGAGAGAGGAAAAGTCATAGTAAGAAGGGATCAGCTGGAGTCAAGGAATCAGTCAGTGGTTGCTGTGGGTAGAGCTTGAGACAAATTCTGGAAGAAACACTAAAGTTCCTTATGCTTTTTTCTAATAACTATGATTTGGAAAAAACAAGCACAGCCTTATAACACACATCAAAATCTATTTCACATGCCAAAATTGGTAAGCAGTTGGTCTGAGAAAATGATGCAATCAGTAACTCAACCCTCTGAATAGAAATAATGTCGAGTAAAGCAAATCTTATAGATTTGCGGTGTATGGTATGCATTTCTTTCAAGAGTTACCATCTCCAAATAAATAACCTACTCCATCTGTTTGGAAGACAAGAGGAATTGTATTTTTTAGCACCTTGAGATCTTATGCAGAGGATTTCACTGAATTAGGCTCTGAGAAATTCTCACATTGTTGAAATGTCAAGAAGTAAGGTAATGAGTAGAAATACGGACAAGAAGGTGCCTAAGATATGCATACATAATTTGTAGAAGAATCACTCTAAAAATAAAAACCACAGTTAATTAACAGGAGGTTTGCTGAAGCACCTTTTTGAACTAGAAATAAATTGATTTTTGAAAAATACTGAAAATGAGGCAAGTAACTGGTATAATACATTTTAACAAGATTTAAATAATTTGATTAAATATTAAGCATGATAGCAAAAAAATTATTACCTCAATTCATTGCCTCATTTTAAAAGCAGAAAGGAAGTAGAGGTGAAAATTTAAACACTGATTCTAGCTTCAGGGGAGAAACCTAGGAAGGCTTTTTATTTTTAGGTCAAGATTTCTGTCTAACAAAGATCCAAGAACTCTCCTAGGATGAAAATTTCAGACAATAGCGTGTCTGAGACAAGATGAGGTCAGTATTTCTGTAAGAAAAGCTTGTTTTCAGGAATAGAACCTCTGGCCTGATATTAGCACATTGGGATAAGAGTAATGCACTGATTAATGCAAGTAGCCTAATGAAGAATTCTAACATTGCATTCCCATGTTCTTGCTTTCTCAAATTGATCTACCCCTCTGCCACAATAAAAGAGTTTCAATAAAGGGCACAAAGGGCTACTACTCATAGATTACATTAGAGAGTGGTTTAATTTTTTCAAGAAAAGTCACATCTATTTCAGTTTCTACTTTGTATCTCCCTAGGGCTATAGAAAAGGCAGATACAATTTCCAATTTGTATAGAAGACAACTGCAGCCCAAAGAGATTAAATGATGTGTGTAAGGCTGCAGAGCTGACTGTATCCTGGCTTTGGTATCTTTCCATGAGTCTCTTGGCCAGAAACTCCTCTCTCCAACCAACCCTCCTCACTCCCTCCTCTGAACTTTTTTCACAGGTATAATCTGTACCACCTGTATGACACCTACCCTGTAACTCATTTTTTCAGTTGCTCTATAGACATTCACTGAAGTTTCCTCTAGTTAGCTTATATATGTAATTGATCTTTCCAACAATAATATAAACCAAGAACAGGATGACATCTAATAACCTTACATTTATTGATAAATGAATAAACAATTTACATCAGCTCTTTGACTACACAATGTAACCACAGGACTTTGATGGGAATTCATTCACATTTATCCTGCTGTTGTTACCTACCTCTGTGACAGATCCCTGGAACTCTAGTTCTACAGGATGCTGTATTCTAAAAAGGGTTTCATTGTAGCATATGTGTGGGAAATGCTGTGTCTGATGCTTAACTCAGAAATTTACAATGTATATTAGCAAAGTGAAGCCTCTTGCAGTTAGACAAAATGAAACCCTTTGGTGAATTTAGTTTAACCTAGAGTTTCCCAAATTTATCTGAAAAGAGAAACCTTCTTGTGCATGACACCCATTCCCTTCCCAGAGGACTGGGGGTCTGGGGAGGGGGGCTCGCTTGGGGTGGTCCTGATGAATAAGGGCAGCTACATTTCTGTTCCCGTTACTATGCTTATATGTCACCAAATACCCACAGATCCGTACCACCAAAGACACCTTAATTTCACAGCAACTTGATTTGATGTTGATAAAAATCAGAAATAAAAGAAATGCTCCGACTACACAAAAGGATGGCTGGTGAGAATGCATGGTAGTGTATGTTAAGCATTGTCTGATAGGAGCCACTCACTCTAAATACACTTTATTCCTAAATGCATTTTTCTTGTTCTGATTTCATACATTCACCCCCTACTCCCATACTTCGTTCACAGAGGACTTCATAAGCCAGAGAGATGAGTCTCACAGAAGAAAGAGTTATAATTATTTGCCTACAATTCCACTTTCCTCGTTAACCAATGAGCTGCTTATGGATGAATTCCCCGTGCAGGTTCTCAAATGAGAACATTCGTTGACTGAAATTCACTTACTTTTCTGTCCCAAGTTGATTTTCTTCCTAGTACCTACCAGCCAAGCCAAGCACTGGTTTCTACTAGGCAGTTCTCATTCTATTTATATTACTGAATTGAGCTTTGGATACCAGTGGGTCTTATCTGGCTTTGGGTGACTGCTTCCCCAGGGTCAAACCAGGGCATGAAAGATCCACCTTCACAGCTGAAATAAACTTCAGACTGCAGGTAACTCGAGGCATCAATCACTCTAACCTTCTAACACACATCATGGGACCCTAAAGTATATGCCAGGGACCTGCACTTGTTCCAGATCTTATAAGATCCTTGTCTCCTTATGCTTAGGAGATAATCTCCTTCCATGGGTATAAGATGATTTAGAGCAGCCCCTACCAACAACAGTAAAAATACCTTTTCTTTAAAAAAAAACTTCTCTTTATAGTAGCCTCTCTAAAGTCATTGCTGAACACAGCATGTGGCCCATTACGAGTCAGGTTTTATTGACTGCCTTTTTTCCTATGAATGAGACACATCACTGTTGCATATCTAGTAATTTTGGGTTGAAAATAAACAGTTTTAGCAACTCTGAAAAAAAAACACTTCTCTTTATTTGTCCTCACTTTGAGATAGATTTTTAACAAAATTTGTTTATAAAACTAAATGTCTAGGTCAAAGCTTAGTTTTTTTAGTTTCTGCCTGTATTTTAAAATTTTTTTCAGAATAAAGAAACGTGGCATATTTTATAGTTTTATAGTAGACAGAATTCCAATTTCAATTTTGGGTTCATTATTGGAACCCAAAGATAATGTTAAATTATTTTAATAAAAAGTGGTCATGTTTTAGATATTTCTCCAAATTCCCTAGCTAGTGAAAACAATCCTCCTATGAATGTAAAAATATATTGGGCTATACAATATTGCCCGTTTCTTTATTAATTAACCACAGTGGACGTTTTGTATGGAATTGCTGGCATTATTAATGTATCTAGAATTCCGGTGTTTATATTGTAGGCTTATGCTCCGTGTGTACAACTAAAACTTAAAGTATTTATACTTTGATGAGTTTAAAACTTTGGTGTGTTTGTGCTATACAACAACTATATATATCAACAACTATATATCAACAACTATATAATTATATATCAACAACTATATCAACAACTATATCAACAGCTATATCAACAACTATTATAATTATATGGACTCTCCATAAGGTGATAAATAGAAAAAAGATAAAGCATGAAGATAAACAATAAAAGAATAAAAGAGAATAAAGGCAGAAGCAAAAAATGAGCCTAGAGGACCAAACATAGACCAAAGATTATTTCCACTAATCCCACTCAATCAAAATGACTAAATATTAGATCTGGGACCAGCTGATGACAAATTTATTACAAGCAACACTTAATACTGCAAAACTCTAGGAAAAGGAAAAAAACTGGATAGTCCTTTGGCAATTTCTTTATTGTAATGGGATTTCACTTGTAGCAAAGGAGGAAGATACAGTGAATGGAAGAGATTGTAGGGAAGATTAAAAAAGGCAGGAAAATATTAGACACAGGGTTTCTGCAGATCAGTTGCCCTAAAGTCCAGCAAAGCGGCTGGTGTCTGAGTTTTCTTATCTAAGCAGCTGCAGTTTCTGAAAACTTGAAGTATGCATTCATCTTCAGAAATCTGATTTTCCTGGCTGTCTGCCCTCATGGCAGTGGGGTGTGGTGATGAGAGGGCCATTCCTGTGGTAAGGATGACTTTTTTAGCAGCGTCAACTTCTAGAACGGACACTGCAGGTTTTGCCCCGGCACTGTGTCAAGCTGATTTGTCGTGACTAAAAGGATCACCGAAGAGCCTGAACTCTGGTGTACAAACAACTTAATTATGATAATGCAGTGATTGTGGTCAGCACCGTCGAAACAAACCAAAACAATGCATGCAAACCCAAGCCAAGCACCAATCAGAAACAATGAGGAGTCTTCAAGTTACAGAAAAGCTTTTCTATGTACATCTTATAATCCAGTATGAACAGTCTCTGCTACCTTATTTTCAAAGTCAATAGAGACTTGGAGTATAGGCTTCCTAGAATGTATGGGCCATTAGCTTCTTTGAAGGAGTGAAGATTCAGTGGTGCCAGTTAGGGCTAGCATAGTTCCACCAGCTGCCTGGAGGTCTTGCAGAAACTACTTTCCTTCCAGTGACAAATTGCAAAGGTCAAGTACAGGAGGTGAGAGGTGGGTGGGGACTAGAATAAATAGCCAGGTTCAAGGAAGGACAACCATGACTTGGGAAACAGCATAGAACCATCTGGTGGTTCTGTTCTTCATCAAGGAACTCAGGCCAGAGCAAAGCTGGAGAGGACTTTGGAACTTCAGGGAGGTGTCCCCTTAGCCACTGTTGGTGATACTCAGGGTGTTAGAAATTGATTTCTATCAGAAATTTATTTTCTCACAGTTCTTAATGCCTCAAGTCTGAAATCCAGGTGTCGGCAGGGCTTTCTGTCTTCTCTTCTTTCCTTCCTTCTTTAGCTGGAGACTCAGGACTGCCATCCTTGCTGGTTCTAACCAGTAAAATTAAGTGGCTGACCTCCATCCTGTGGTGAAGGGCAGAGTGGCTGCCTGCTTAGCAGCTGATGGGGCTACTCTGGGTGAAATAGGGTGGAAACGGGAATGCTACTGTTCAGGTGGAACTGGGTATCTCCCCTCCCCCCCATTCATACATTGAAGTCCTATAGGCCCCATTACTCCAGAACGCGGTTTTATTTGGAAACAAAGTCGTTGCAGATGTCATTTTTTAGGATGAGGTCATATGGGAACAAGGTAGGTCCCTAATCTAGTATGAGTGATGTCCTTATAAAAAGGAGAGATTTGAAGACGGACATACGTATACAGGGAGAACATCAAGTAAAGATGAAGACAGAGATCGAGGTGATGCTTCTATAAGCCACAGAACACAGAAGATGGCCAGCAAATGCCAGAAGCTAGGGGACAGACATGGGACACATTTTCCCACCCAGCCTCAGAAGGAACCCGCCCTGCCGAAACCTTCTTGCCTCCAGGACCCTGAGAAAATAAATATCTATTGTTTAATCCACGCAGTTAGTGGTACTTTGTTACAGCAGCCGAAGCAAGTGAACATACTGGGCCACATTTGGATTTAGGCCCATGTTCAGAGCAGCTCCTTTGAAGAGGAGACCACAGACAACAGTTAGCTATCTTTCGTTTTATTTGACAAATATTCTCATATCCTCCGTCACATGTGATCCCACGTAATCTGTCATTCCACTTCTAGCACACTTGGAAATCCCTTGAATGACCTCCCCACCTTCTAGGTCCCTAAGATTAGTGTGGAGACAAGATAAGCAAAATCAAATAAACATGACTTACTTAAATAAAAATGATGATTCAGCCCACGACCCCAGCTGTGATCGTCACTGTCATTACCACTAGATTCCGCTTCATCTTACTCTGTGAGAAGGAGAACTCGCTCCGTGTTCCCCAGAGTCAACAACACACAGTCCCAACTCAGGATGCGAAGACAAGCAGACCAGTTTCTGAACAGCAACAGGAAGTCCTGAACAGCAACAGAAAGCCGCCCAGGTGTCTCCATGGGGATAATCTCCCACTTTACTGGGAACAGAAAATCAAGTTTAAATTCTGTCCTATGTGACTCCTCTCAACTGAGTCTCCTCGTGAATTTTAGGAGCTTTAATAGATTTTATTATGGTGAATACCTGGAGAAGGCCATGGTTCTCTCCGGGAAATCAGTGACCGTAAAGTCTCTCTATCTTGGAAATGAAAGATGATTCCCACACACAGCTCTGCATGCTGCAGAGAAGCAGGGGAAACTGCCAGGGCTCACCTCCACCCTTCCGGAAGGTGACGGCCCAGGAAAGGGCTGGGACACTTGTTCTGAAGGAACACGGGAAATAAGTCTCAGCACATACAGTTTTCCACCAACGGCAATGATAAAAAAAAAAAAATGCTTTTTGGTTTTGTTCCATGAAAAAGGCCTTGTGCTGGGAAACTCGGCAAGAACGTGAGCGCCCTGAAGTCAGGACTCAAAGCTGCTGTCACCCTGCGTTGCTGTTTCCAGGAAGCTTCTTTGTATCTGACACCCACCCCACGCCCCTGCCCCCCTGGGGACTTGGCCCAAGGAGGCCCCGGAAGGTGGGAAGGGGCTGTAGGTCCCCTGCTGCTCTGCCTTCAGCCAAGTCCACTCCTCATAAGCTCCTGGCCTCCCTGGTGAGGGCTGTTCTCGGGGCAAAGAAAGTCTCCAGGGATGCCAGTGAGCAAGCTGGGAGGCCCCAGTGGTGCTGTTCTCGGGGCCCCCTTGGGGTAGAAGGGAAGCAGGAGCTCGTGCCCGTCCCTGTGGGACCAGGTCCCTCAGTTGTCTTGGGAAAAGGTAGAAATAAAGTTGGGGACTTGCTCCAGGAGAAAAAAAAAAATAAAGGCCATTATCTACCAAGGGGTTTCTTGTCTACCTGAGGGAGGGACAGAATGTGAGTGGAGTTAGGAGGATGGGGAATTTGGGACGCTTACTTCAATACTGTGACTTTGTTCATTGGGAGGTCAATAAGAACAGGAAAGTCAATCTATCCCGTCGCTTGATACCGTGGAATGGGTCTGCATATGTCCGAACATATGCAAATTGGTCAGATTTTCATCCCAGCAGAATTAAACTGGGAAGCACGAGCCAGTGTGTGTCACCATCCTCTGACCACATCCATGGCAGCCCCTCGCTTACCAGATGAAACACACGCTCTCTGGGACGGGCAAACGGCACCCCTGCAGGTCTCGGGAGCTCTCTCCTCCCACCAGGTGGCCCTGGTTGTAGTTTTGTGAATTATGCACAGGGGTTGGGTCACTGGGGTCTAACTCCTGTTGTTCTTGCTTCCTCCATTGTTTGCTCTTTTGTCTGGCTTCTTCTGACTTGTGCAGGCTCAGCTGGGGGGTCACATCATTTAGGAGGCTGCTCCTACATCCCCTTCTCCCGAAGATGCTTTGGCTTGTGCCCACCCTCCAATCCAGGCCTATCTCCAGCAGAATGTGAGGGTCTGTTCACCTCAGTCGTGTCCTTGAGGCACTTAACACCTGAGCTTCTGGTACTTGGGACTGGCCTGGATCAAGGCAGGCATTCCACAAACACCGCACTGAACGACGTACCTTCCAATCTCTCCGCCTAAATGGTAGCCAGGAACTAAAAAAGCAGAACCCACCGAACCCCAACCAATGCAAACACCAGTCAGGCATCCCAAGGTAGTACTTAAAACTGAAGCATAAGCTATTCCCCAAGTGAAGGGAGTTGCTTTCAGAGAACTGAATGATCTCAAATGTGAGTCCTAAATTTAACGTTATGTTGTTTTATTTTTACCATACAAATCTTGCATGCATATATATTTTTCGGTAATGCATTTAGTTGCCTGGGAAACCAAAAGGGTCTATGCAGAGTGAGAGAAATGGTTTGAAGAAAACTAGCCACAGAAGTGCTCCTGGATTGTCCTCTCTTGGTGTCATCACTTGCCCCATGGATGCCCATCACATACACTTGAGCTGCTGGAAGACCTCACTCTGCACAGCTCGCAGGGTGAGCCCACAGGGAGAGGAAGGTGTGCTGACTCAAGAACGGAGGAGAGGGCCCAGCTCGATCATTCATAAGGGGCCACATTCCGGCTAATGGCTTCTGGCTCCAAGAGTAGTGTTTTGATGGGTTTCCTAGTCGTGGTGGTTTTCGGAATTATCAGAAAAAGACAGGAGTTAATAATGCTGTTGGGGAGAGGTGTCAGGTTTCCAGGGCTTCTCGGGAGATGTCTGTACCGAATTTGGAGCTAATTTCCTCAGTTTCGGCACTATTGCTATTTTGGGCTACCACATGCTTTTCTGTGGCGGGGCAGCCCTGTATGCTGGATGGCCAGCACCATCTCTGGCCTCTACACACCAGATGCCAGTAGCAAACCCACTATACCAAGAAAAAAATGTCTCCAGACTTTGCCAAATATCCCCTGGGGGGAAAAATTGCACCTTTCTGAGAGTCACTGCTCTAGAGATTCACAGTGAGGAGAGACAGGGTCTTTGTCATCTTGGGCTGCTGTACCAAAATAACACAGATTGGGTGGCTTAGACAATAGATATTTGTTTCTCACAGAAGCTGAGGATGGAGAGTCCAAGATCAAGGTTCTGGTAGATTGGGTTCCTGGTGTTCCAGGCTTGTAGACAGCACTTTCTCTGTGTGCTCACATGGCCTTTCCCCGGTGCATGTGCATCCTCTTCTTATAAGGGCACTAATCCCATCAGGAGGGTCTCACCCTCATGAACCCATCCAAACATAATCACCTCCTAAAGGTCCCAACTCTGAATACCATCACATTGGGGGTTAAGGTTTCACTGTATAGATTCTGGGGGGACACAAATATTCACCTCATAACACCAGGTAACTACTAGAAGTGGGCAAAGTTAAGTCACTTTCTGAAAGTCACGGGACAGTCATATCAAGTTGCTGATGGGAAGATTCTTTTTGCTGACATCTCCTTGTGTCCTTTCCATACTTCTCAGTGACCCTGGAACTTCATGCCTCATGGGCTTTGTGCGATTAGAGGGGCAGATGAGGGATGTGATTTGGCGTAACTGACATAACACAAATTGCTTGTCAAATTTCCTCTCTCACTTGTCTGCAGAGTGTAATATAAGAAAAATAAATGTCTAAACATGCATTGGCATGGACGTTGTACTAACTTTCAACCTGAAAAATGAAAATGTAAGACTTGTCAAATGTGCTGTGATAACTTCCTTGCTCACCAGCTGCAAGGAAATAGCACCCTCTCAGAGAAGACCCCAGGGAGCCCTTGAGTTTATACCACTCAGGAGGCACATTTACTATCTACCATTGCATTGCAGATGTATGCGTCCATCCTTATCTACGAGGCTTCCCGAAATTCTTTCAACTCTGGAAATACTTTCCATTTTCCAGACACCTGACCCAGTCCCTTGTGCACGGTGTGTGTTCTATAAATAATTGGTTTCAATACCACTTGTGCAAAAGTAACATAAAGAGTGTTTTTTCCTTAAGCAGGAATTATCTCACATTTTATCTCTCCTGATAGTCATTTCTTTTAAATAGTAAATTTGGAAGCCACAAGCTATTCACTGTCTTAGTGAAAATATATAGGGTTTTCCTCCGTGTGATTATAGACTATAGTTAGCAAATAATAGTGGAGATATTTCCAGTGCCAGGTTCATAGTACGGCCCAACAAATTTTCAATGAAAGAATCTAACGAGTTCCATAAAGCACCTTTTCAATAATCTCTTCTTAGCAATTTTTTAAAAAAATAATTAATTTATTTATTGTTTGGCTGTGTTGGGTCTTCGTTGCTGTGCTTGGGCATTCTCTAGTTGTGGTGAGCGGGGGCAACTCTTCGTTGTGGTGTGCGGGCTTCCCATTGTGGTGGCATCTCTTGTTGCAGAGCATGGGCTCTAGGCATGCTGGCTTCAGTAGTTGTGGCATGTGGGCTCAGGAGTTGTGGTGCACGGGCTTAGTTGCTCCGCAGCATGTAGGATCTTCCCAGACCAGGGCTTGAACCCATGTCCCCTGCATTGGCAGGTGGATTCTTAACCACAGCACCATCAGGGAAGTCCCAGCAATTTGTTTTTTAAGTGGTTTAGACGATTGAATTGTGTGTGTTCTTAGCCGGTCGAGTTTTAACTGAAGGCTTTTTTTCTTCCATCTCTACCAATCTCTGATATATTTCTTTTCTCTTTCAAGCCATATATTTCTTTCCTCTTTCTTCATCCAGGTCTGCTGGTCCCTAGACCTTTAGACCAAGAATTCATGAACACTTCTTTGCAAGAAACACACTCAGGGGTATCCACCAACTCAGGTCCCAATGGAAAATAGATCCAAGGACACAACAAATTATGTTAAATCTTTGTCATTGACTAACACCCTGGTTCTTACTTTTTTTTTACAATTAATTAGTGCGCACTGCTACAGACTGGTCTATCTATTTAATACTGAAGGGAGAGAAAAACCTATGGTAGATAACTTACTCCAAATTACCCGGTTAGGTTTAGTTTTTTTTTTTTTAACATCTTTATTGGAGTATAATTACTATACATTGTTGTGTTAGCTGCTGCTGTATAACAAAGTGAATCAGCTATAGGTATACATATATCCCCATATCCCCTCCATCTTGCGTCTCTCTCCCACCCTCCCTATGCCCCCATTCTAGGTGGTCACAGAGCACCAAGCTGATCTCCCTGTGCTATACAGCTGCTTCCCACTAGCTATCTATTTTACATTTGGTAGTGTATATATGTCCATGCCACTCTCTCATTTAGTCCCAGCTTACCCTTCCCCCTCACTGTGTACTCAAGTCCATTCTCTACGTCTGCGTCTTTATTCCTGTCCTGCCCGTAAGTTCATCAGAACCATTTACTTTTTAGATTCCATATATATGTGGTAGCATACGGTATTTGTTTTTCTCTTTCTGACTTACTTCACTCTGTATGACAGACTCTAGGTCCATCCACCTCACTACAGATAACTCAATTTCGTTTCTTTTTATGGCTGAGTAATATTCCACTGTATATATGTGCCACATCTTCTTTATCCATTCATCTGTCGATGGACACTTAGGTTGCTTCCACGTCCTGGCTATTGTAAATAGTGCTGCAATGAACATTGTGGTATGTGACTCTTTTTGAATTATGGTTTTTTCAGGGTATATGCCCAGTAGTGGGATTGCTGGGTCATACGGTAGGTCTAGTTTTAGTTTTTTAAGGAACCTCATACTGTTCTCCATAGTGGCTGTATCAGTTTACATTACCACCAGCAGTGCAAGAGGGTTCTCATTTCTCCACACCCTCTCCAGCAATTATTGTTTCTAGATTTTTTGATGATGGCCATTCTGATTGGTGTGAGGTGATACCTCACTGTAGTTTTGATTTGCATTTCTCTAATGATCAGTGATGTTGAGCATCCTTTCATGTGTTTGCTGGCAATCTGTATATCTTCTTTGGAGAAATATCTATTTAGGTCTTCTGCCCATGTTTGGATTGGGTTGTCTATTTTCTTGATATTGAGCTGCATAAGCTGCTTGTATATTTTGGAGATTAATCCTTTGTCAGTTGCTTTGTTGGCAAATATTTTCTCCCATTCTGAGGGATGTCTTTTCATCTTGTTTATGGTTTCCTTTGCTGTGCAAAAGTTTTTATGTTTCATTAGGTCCCATTTGTTTATTTTTGTTTTTATTTCCATTTCCCTAGGAGGTGGGTCAAAAAGGGTCTTGCTGTGACTCTACATTTAGTTTTATTACAACTGTAATTAAATACAACTTGAAAATAAAGTCTTTTTAAAAATCAGAGCTCTGTTACATTATAACTTTCACAAATATCCCCACTGGGAGATGGAATATACAAATGGGCAGTGGCCAGACCATGTATAAAAATAGAACTTGGAGCCACAACCTGCAGCAACCTGCCCAGGAAACCAGCCCCTTATACAATAAACACAGGAAGCCAGCCTGCTCTAAGGCAGACTTATCAGGAAAGTCACATTACCTCCAGGGACAATCCAGGAAGCTAAAGAATAACTGTAACAATTGTCCCCAAATGGCTAGTACTTGATGAATAACTGGCAGCTTCCCTAATTTGGAGACCAACTGAAAACCAACCAGAGAAAGGCAAACATGCACCCCTAACCATCACATAGGATGGTCTGCTTCTCCTTAGCCCTCCCCCAGCTTCCCCAGGCCAACAGCCTCACATCAGGGCCCAGTGGAAGCCTCCTCTTTCCTCCACTATGAAGTTTTCCCACTCCCCTGCCTGCCTATGAGTCTCTGCCAAACACACAAGTGATGGTGGCCAACTCCCCTGCTACAGGAGGCTCAGAAGAGACAGAAGCTTCGGATGGTCTTTGTTCATTTCTATACTACCCACCCCTCCATCGTGAGCGGGTGTGCATTCTTTCGGAAACTGCCAGATCAGCTGCTTTCCTTCCCAAGGGTCTCAAGGAGACTCTTTTTTTTTTTTTTTGGCATGTGGGATCTTAGTTCCCTGACCAGGGATTGAACCAGGCCCTCAGCAGTGAAAGCACGGAGTCCTAACCACTGGACAACTGGGGAATTCCAAAGGAGGCTCTTTATTAAAAAATGCTACCGTCCCTGGGATAGATGTAGAACATGCAGAGGGATACAAGAGCAAATTGAAACCGAAGAGAATTCTGGATGAGAGACATGCAATCGGCCATACAGCAACTCGGCCAGGACAAGGAGCCTGTGAAAAACGGACACGCAACTCCGTGGCTAACTTCGCTCATCCTGGTAGGGAGTGGAGATGAACTGACAAGAACCTGGGCCCTGATGGACAGGTGCTTCAGCCACTGTGAATCACCCATTCCATCTTGTGCATTTGGAACGTCTCTTGGCATGTCTCCCTCTAGCAGAAAAAAAAAAGTGAGAAATAGAAAAATCCAGACCTTTGACACTAATAAATAACTCTGTAGGATATATGAAAATGTTCTAATGCTGGAAAGTCAGACTTGCAAGAGATTTTTTATGAGAATTGAGAATTTCCCCCTGTTTTTATAGAACTAGTTTTTTTGGTTTTTTTTTTTTTAGCTACAGATTCTGTAATATCTGTTCTCTACGAACTTAAAGCATGAATACCAATTGTTCATTCAACAAATACTGATTGACAGTCGGAGATTTTGTTGGCCTAGGACTCATTCAAAAGGCAAACAGGAGTGACATGATCAGACCTATGTTCTAATGCAACTGAGAATAAACTTTAAATTTTACATTAAACATACTCAGTTTTTGCTTATTCTTCCTTCACAGTTGAAACCCGTGCATTTAATAAGCCTTGTCATCCCATTATGTTTATTTTCTATAAACTCCCACAGTACTTAAAGTGTGCACTGTAATCTGAATGTATGTGAATAAATACATAAGGTTGGTTTCTTGGGCCAGGGCTCAGTCTCTAGCTGAATGACCCAGTCCCTGAGAGTAGAGACCCTGTCACACTTTCCACACCTACTTGGGAGGGAGTAACTGAGTGTGGCTGGAGAGGTAGGGACACTGGAGCCCAAATGCTGTTAAAGTTAAATGAAAATGAATTTTGAATAATCAACAGCTTTACGTTACCTGCGCCTCTATTTCCTCTCAGTATCATCTGGCTACCTGCCCACGACGAAACAGAGCAGTTCCTGAGATGCATGCGCCCTCTCAGGCCATGGAGAACTGACACTCTCTGCCCCCAACTCCCAACTCCCCGTGCCCACTTCCTGCACACACACAACTCGGCCAACGAGGATCCAAGTCCGGGCTGACTGTCTTCACGAACATCGCTTAATTATCTCACTGTCCTCATGAACGACACTTACTATTCCAGGAGACTCTTGCCCGGGAAAAGAACCTGACTGTTCGATACAGAAACTTTGGGAAAGACCCATGAAGTCTTCCACAAAACATCTACAGACGGTTTGTGCCCTGTGATGCCTTGAATTCCCGTTTCTACCAATCCTGAACTGTGGCAAGTCCCAGCATTGAAAGACCCACCTTAAAACAAACTTCAACAAAATCTGACGTCACCTCACCCCCCTGAGACACTGACAAAGCTCCATTGAGTGGTGATGTCCCTTGCCAAGGTGAACAATAAACTCAGCTAGGTTTTAGCAACAGGCTGTTCTGATGAGATTCTGGGGGAACCAGAACCGGATGCCATCAAGGACCACTTTTTCTCACGCGAAACTCACGTGGGGAAGGGCATTTGACGTAACAAGCCTTTTGCCTTTGCCCTTCATTAGACATGCTATAAAATTATTAAATAACACTTACATTTTCGTTAATAAGTGGTTACTTATGGTCTGTGCCTGTAATGCTTTTTTTCCATGAGTTGGTTTATTTTCTTCTTATTTAGAATAAACAAGACACGAATAGGGCAACAGCTAGTTTGGTTTTAGATTTAATCAGCCTCTCTTAACCATATGACTGAATGTAGGCAGTTTTCTGAAAGTTTCAAAAGAGAAATTAGAATAGGAAGAGGGGGATAAACATGATTGGCTATAAGCTGACTGCCAAGCCAACTTAATCTCAGATAGCTCATCAATTTGGTCTCATTTGAAGCTTAAACTAAAGGTGTTTTTCTTGTTTCTTGTCTAATAATTTCTTTCCAGGCTTTGATGTTTTTGTAAGTGGAGGCAAGCTTATCAGAGAAGTTTCAGAGGAAAAAAAAAAAAAAAGCTTAAATGGTGCCATGAGTGAAATAAAGGAATTTCAATGTCTGTAGGAAGAGGCTGAGCTCTTTGGTATAAAGCACAGCAGATTCAATACCAAAGGAGGAATTCAACTACACTGGATATTACACTCATATCCTTCCGGCAAATCCTCATCTCAAAGGATTTGCCTAAAAACGTACTTTTTACCTGAGATTTTTTTTTTTTTTTTGCGGCACGTGGGCCTCTCACTGCTGTGGCCTCTCCCGTTGCAGAGCACAGGTTCCGGACATGCAGGCTCAGCGGCCATGGCTCACGGGCCCAGCCGCTCCGCGGCATGTGGGATCTTCCCAGACCGGGGCACGAACCTGCGTCCCCTGCATCGGCAGGCGGACTCTCAACCACTGCGCCACCAGGGAAGCCCTTACCTGAGATTTTTTGTGGTTCACTGGAGACACCATGAGATGGCCCTTTTTGTTGCACCATGTAGACAGTACAGGGACAATGGCATATCCAAGAGAGACATGGATGGAACCCCTTGGAGGGTGCACCGGGTCACAAAATGTGTATTTGATCTGCTACTTTGTGTTCATGTGTCTGACTCTGTTTCAGGCAAGCTTGTTTTGGTCATTAAAGCCTAGAGTTCTTGGCAGTTGTTTCCTCTCGAAATTAAGGAATAACAAAACAGGCTCTTTCTTTTTATCAAGCTCTGCACATGTGCAGGCGAATATAATTACAGGTAGTGGGGATTCCAGCTACTTGTGTCATTTGCAGATAGTTCTTTATTGCCAACACTTTCCCTCATTGTTCCATTATTTGCCAGTGGGCTTCTTAGAAGAATAGAGATACGATGGCCCAACAGAAAGTCTTCGTGAAAGGAGTGCTTTTTATTGGGAAAAAAATTTTAAGCATCTGCATAAAAAAAGATTTGTGCCTGCAATAAAATGAAAAATGGGCTTTGGAGAAAAGGCCTCATCGCAATAGGCCTGAGATAACTTTAAACATACTGAGAGTTTTCAACCTCTTTCTCACAGAACAAGTGCACTGAATAACCATTGTCTGGGAGCCTCCACTGGACCAAGGGAAACATATGCAGGAGCATAAGCAAGTCAGACACTATTAATAGAACTAGAACTGGTTAGAACTAATCCTGCTGCTATCGCCATGAGGCATAAGACGAATGATAACAGTGGTGAACTCAGGGCCCGACAAGTCCCGAGTATGGTTCTAAGTACTCTGTATGTCTTCATTTATTTCTCACGACTGTCCTATGAGGTCAGCACTATTTTTATTTCTATTTAAAACATGAAGAATCAGGGGCTTCCCTGGTGGCGCAGTGGTCGAGAGTCCACCTGCCGATGCAGGGGATATGGGTTCGTGTCCCGGTCTGGGAAGATCCCACATGCCGCGGAGCGGCTGGGCCCGAGAGCCATGGCCGCTGAGCCTGCGCGTCCGGAGCCTGTGCTCCGCAGCGGGAGAGGCCACAACAGGGAGAGGCCCACATACCGCAAAAAAAAAAAAAAAAAAACCATGAAGAATCAAAGGCACAGAGAAGGTAAGTAACTTGCCCAAGTGATTCAAGCTAGAAAATGCACAACACCTATCACTGAGCCAGAAAGAAAACGTCAGCAAGGGGAAGTAAGTCAGAGAGAGGAAGACAAATGTCATATGATATCACTTTTACGTGGAATCTAAAAAATGATACAAATGAACTTATTTACAAAACAGAAACAGACTCACAGACTTAGAAAACAAACTTATGGTTACCAAAGGGGAAAGGTGGGTGGGAGGCAAAAATTAGGAGGTTGGGATTAACATATACACACTACTATATATAAAATAGATAATCAACAAGAACCTACTGTATACCACAGGGAACTCTACTCAATACTCTGTAATAACCTATATGGGAAAAGCATCTGAAAAAGAATAGATATAGGTATATGTATAACTGAATCGCTCTGCTATACGCCTGAAACTAACACAATGTTGTAAATCAACTATACTCCAATATAAAATAAAAATTTAAAAAAAGGTCAGCAAGTGGAAAAGATACAAAAAGGAATATCAGAGATACCAAGGGCAAGAAACACATTTCCTATTACCTTCATCAGCAGTTTCCTGCCAACCCCACCTCGTGGTTCCAGGGCACATGTATCAACTCTCAGCCCCAACCTTACAGCTCATCCCATTTCTCACCTCCCACCCCATATATCACACCTCCCTCCCTTGAAAAGAGAACTTACCCCTGGCCTGGCACTGCTGTCAGTGACGTTTGTAAAAGTTGAAGGCTTGCTACATAGTAAACACAATGCAGTAGTTTCTAGATGACTCCAGGTCTTTGTGCAGAGGCACCACTTATTTTTCTGTATGAGAATAATCTTCTCATGAAGAGCTGCTTTCCCCACACTGAGCGGCCCCAGTTCGTTCTATGTTTACAGGTATCCAGAGAGTTGTGACACTGGCATCCTATAAAATTGCCTGTTCATTTCTGGTTTATTTTTAATGTACTCGCCAAAGTTGAACAGTAGACTGAGGTCTTTGAGCTGGTTTTTGAGAACAAGGCATGGGCTTCAGGCCAGCCTCTTGCCTGGCTGAAGCTTTAGCAATGCGGAGGGTCAGAGTTGCCACCTGTCATGTGAACGCTGGCTTGAGGTCTGGCAAGACCTGAATCATCTCTTTCACACCACGGGCTTGATTGAGGAACGAAGGAAGTGGAAAGGTCTGAGAAAGTAGTATGACGGACATAGAACTGGAGCCATAAGCAAGGCTCCCTAAACAAATACTCCCAAACTATTAAAGGGACCCAACAGAATGGCATAGGATTATTTTCAACTGGAGACGTCTGAGATACACCAGATGCCGAAAGAAGCCTTTTCTGAGCTCCTCTTATCTGACTAAAGGCAGAGCTTCCTGAGAAGGGAGATGCCATAAATCCTCTCTCTGAGGAGCTTCCAGGAGACTGACCATTAGCACAGTGATGAGAAATTGCATAAATAAATTCTATAGAAGCTGCCATACACTCCATTTATTTCCCCCCGGAAAGCCCTAGTTCCCCCTCCTTTCCACTATTAAGCTGGTATATAAGCCTTTACTCTTGGCTGTTCAGTGAATTACTCAGATTACTGAGTACCCCGCATGCATGTGACTCTACTGTCAATTAATTTGCACTCCCGCACACCACCCCAGGCCACGAAGACCTAAGTTGGCAGAAAAGAAGTTTTCCTCCCACAGTCTGATCTGAAGCCCAGAGTTGGGTGTGCCGGGGCATGCCAGTGGTGGGTTGTTTTAGAGGTTGGCTGTGCTTGGCGGTACTGTACGTACGTGGTCTTTGGCTCTGGAGAAAGAAAACCCTACCATGAAGAGCAAGGCTGGAGAGACTGAACTGCTACTGGCCTACACTTGAGATTGTTGGGGATGATAAGGTGTGACGGGATCACAGTGGGGCACGCTACAGCCACCTGGCCAGACAGGGCTCACGGTGGGCTATCTGTGTCCGCTGAAGACAGGGGAGGTCCACCTACACCACCGAGTTGGGTTTGATCTGGCTACCTGGCTGCAGAAAGAAGTCATCTCCCAAGGCCATAGCCCCTGTGGTACTGTGGGCTCTCAGATACACCAGCTCCTGAGGACTGAGTCCAGCGCTGGGACCCTGGGCCAGGGCTGTCTCCCACCACTGGGCCTTTACTCGGTACATGCTGGAATCAAACTTAGGTGTTTGAGCAACAGATTCTTTTTCTGAGGATAAGTCCTTCACATCTCAATACTATCAGTGAATCACCTTTTGAGAACCTAAATAAATGCCATCGTTGTATCACAGCACCTAGCATGATGCCTTGAATAAGGTCATGTTCACTGAATGAGTTAACTTAGATCGTTACTAAAGAAATACTGACAAATGAGATGTAGAACAAATCTATTTAAATGAATCTGGGAAAAATTTAGTTTTATTCCTGTATTTGTGTGTTAGAGAACCTGACATAGTTCGTATAACTTATTTCAAAATAATGACGTTTCCTCTTCAAGTTGCTTATGTATTTTTTTCAAACTCCCTGATTGTTTCATTTATTTTTATTGTTTGACACTTTCTTTTAATTAAGACTCACCTGTTGCATTTCGTCATTTTGTCTCTTAAATTTCTCTTTTTTCTAAGTTTTTTTAAAATTGAAGTATAGTTGATTCACAACGTTGTGTTAGCTTCAGGTGTATAGCAAAGTGATTCAGTTATACATATACATAGTCTTCTTTTTTCATTTCTTTTCCATTATAAGTTATTACAAGATATTGAACATAGTTCCCTGTGATAGATGGTAAATCCTCGTTGTTTATCTATCTTATATATGGTAGTGTGCATCTGCTAATCCCATACTCCCAATTTATGCCTCCCCCACTTTCCCTTTGGTAATCGTAAGTTTTTTTCTATAAAAATAAGCAATGCTTCATGAATTCGTGTGTAATCCTTGCACAGGGGCCGGCCGTGCTAATCTTCTCTGTATCCTTTCCATTTTAGTAGATGCGCTGCTGAAGTGAGCACTGCTTATGTATTTTAAATTCATGGGCTCCTTGAACAATCTTAGTGGCACCTGAGTCTTTTAAGGATGCTAATACCCTTTGTAAATAATAATTTAGAGTTCAGTGAGAAGTGGCCCCGTAATTGTAAAAAGGGCAGTATGCATTCATAAGAGGAAATGGCTGGCCTTGTGAGGGAGCAAACACAGTACAGTGAACATGATCTCCACCCTGACTGGTATCAGAATTGCCTGTGAAGCTTTGGAGACACAGAGATGCTCAGGCCCCACGCCAGAGGCTTGGATTTAGGAGGTCTAGGGTCAAGTCAGCACATGTGTCGTTCTGAATATTTCCAAAGGTGATTCCATGTTGACCCTTTTTCATTTACTCGCTGTGTGTGGAGTCCCTGCTTGTGCTGTATTGCCGTGACACAGGTCTATCTATATACCTGTAACTACCCTTTAACCGGCATTATAGACAACCATATGCCTCCGCCAACACCTGAACTCCAACTCATGCCTCTGAGTAGAGGGCAGCTGTCCCAGGATGCTATCAAGACCAGAAAATGGCCTCATTCATGGAGCAGCTAGGAAGCCAGAGGAAACAGTAAGCTTACAGGAAGAATGTTGATCGTTTAATGGCGTGGGTTGTGTGGACCATCAGTACTACAGAGCTGGGTCTCCACTTTGAGCAAACAAGTGTACAAATTCTGTTGGGAATTTGAAAGCAGAACCACCACAATTTTCCATTTCACGAGTCACATAAATCTCTAAAAATGGCTTGGGACAAAAATCACATTGCTGACAAAAACTCTGGTGGCATTCAAACATCCAGTTATATATAAGGTTAGGAAAATCATTCACCCACAGTCAATTAAAATTCAAATGAATGAAAAAAAAGTATTCAATTTATAAGAAAAAGTATCACAAAACTCTCTGTTTCCAATATCTATATTCATATCTGTATCTCTATCTGTCTATCTATCTATAGAATTGTCATTTAGTAGAGCCTTACTTAGAACTGCAAAAGAAGGAGGAAGCAAAATATTTTTTTTTCCTGCAAAACAAAACAAGCTCGACTACAAGGTGTCTCTAATGGTCCTCTATCAATTAGATTTTTATCTCCGGGAAGCAGTTCCCTCACTGCAGGCTATTCTCACTTCTAAATGTTTGACAAAGTCACCTGCCAAGACTTGCACACAGGTGAAAAATGGAAGATAACTTCACTACCAGACCATTTGTATGAGTGGGTCAAGGGGAGGTAGCCACCCTGCTGTGTTTATAAATATACTAGCAAAGAAGCATTTCCATTCAAATAACTTGGCATTTCACATATACACCCCTAAAACAATTTCTGCCACATGGAAAACTGAACAAGATAGAATGACTAGGTACGCTGTCCTGTTCTCAGGGATTCATCAATTCCCAGAAGCACTATAATAAGGGATGACTACACACACACACAAATTACTTGACAGACGAAAATTGCAGTAGTAAAATGTGACTATGCAGAATAATGAGCCTTAGGAAATCAAAGTAAAACAAATAATACCCAAGAAGAGAGTCTAGACCAGTGAATGGAAATCCACACTGCTCATCAATCTCAACTGATTGACCCTCTCCCCACCCCACTGCTATATTTTTTCCTGGGTTGGATCAACAGGCATGATGCCTCAACTATAGTGTATGAATAAGCTCTGCTTACTGTACTTAAACAAGACAAACTTAAAAGTGCTCCACAATGTGATCTACAGATAATTCTAAAATTATTTGTGTGCATGTGGTCTTATATTTTCCAGTAGCACTCACAAAAGAAACATTATCTCTTGCCTGCTTTACTGAAAGGGAAAGAAAAAGAATACAATTATGTAAGAAACCTATCTTTAGTTAATGAGCCAGAAATGCTTGTCTACCTGTGGCTAGGCATTTTATTTTTAGATTAGGTTTCCTATAGCTGTTTCTGTATTTAGAGAATTAAAATAATCGGACCATGACTTTAAATATCTTTTTGGTTTTCCCACTGATGATACACCTATGACTATATCAGTCCTAAGCATCAAAGCCATTTTTCCCCATTTTTCTACTGGACATCTCTCCTGTCATATCTAATACACATTTCAAACTTTCAGCCCCAAACCAAACTCCTGATTCTATTAGCCTGTGTCCTCTCCTTCCTTTTCCTATTTATAGTGTTTTGCATTCCATCCATCAGCAAGTCCTGCTGGCTCCACCTTCAAAATACTTTTCCCAACCCCTCTGCTACAGCTCTGGACCATGATAACATGATCTTCCCAGACTCCTGAAATCAAGCCCTCAATGACCTTTTTGCTTTCCGACAGTCTAGTCTCTGACCAGCAACATGAGAGGACTTCAAGGACTGTAAATCCCATCACTCTCTCCCAGCCAAAGTCTTCAGATTCCTTCTCTAGGCTTAAAGACTTCTCTCACTCACCATCACCATCTCCAACTATTCCTGCCTCATTTACCAGTTGCAAAACATTGACCTTCTCACCATTTTAGGCACATGCCAAGCTCCATCCTGCAGCAGGGATTTTGCTTCACTGCTCCTTCTGCCCAGAGAGCTCTTTCTCCAGATGGCTTATCATGTGGTTCTTGCCCATCCCTCAGAATTTGCTTGGGTGTCACCTGGTAGAGGCCTCTCCTGACCACCCATTCAACACTTTCCTCCGCTTGTTATGCCCTAATCCCTTAAACTACAATATTTTGTTCACATCCAAAGCAGAAAGTGAATATTTTTTGCTTCCTTTTGAAACTCTTTCCATCATTGGACCATACATTCCAGGAGGCAGAAACTTTGATGCTCTACTGGGGTCAGCACATAATTGGCACTCAATAAATATTGGTCAAATGAATGAATGAGGAGATAATTTCACATTTTTGAAGTCAGCAGACAAGGACAGAATCACACGAACCCCTTGAAATATCCAGCTGTTTCTTAGTATAATGTCTTGGCAACTGTATTAAACCATCACATCAGACATTTATGGTATGAGAACTGAATTGTGGAGCTTCCAGTCTGAAAGCCAGACTTCTTTCTATTTAATTAGTCCCCAGGAAGTTTCAAGTACTCTACCCATTGTCTCAATAATGATACTTTATATGTAGATAAGAAATTATGATTGAGCATAAAATTCATACTGTAGTCTATTAGCTTCACATGTAATCCTTAAATCTTGCCTGGTGTTTCTCACCAGGCAGTTGGCTGCTTTTCTCCACGTGGTAAAGCTCCCCCCCTGAGGAACTGCAGCTCAAAAATGGCGCATGTGGAAACAGCTTGTGAAAATACAGCTAACCCATCAGAGAAGCACATTCTCCTAACATCAACCCCTGGTCATGTGGGAGCAGCGGGAAGGTCATATCTGGAGTCCTTCAGGGTCAGGCTACCCTGGGGCTGTGGTCTCCAAACTGGGCCCTGTGTGCCCGGGGACTTTGTGAAGACTCTCTGAGGGAACACAGGGCTTGGGGTTTTCAGGGATCCCGTTTTCAGATCCTTGGCTTTCCTATGCACTCTTCCAACAGAACTGATCTGCTTGAAAACCCTCCCATGTGCATGTTCACAGCCTTCCTTACCTGACTGTACAGAACCTAGTCTAGTCCCTCCCTGCTCCTGAGTGGCAAATGTGCTCTAAGTCCAAACCAAGGTGTTTTTCTGCACAGTGTTAGTGTCTGGGTTGAGAAGGAAACAACTCTAATGACGGGCAGTTCATCCATTTTTTTTTTTTCCCAAAGAGGTAGTTTCCAATTCTTTACCTTCTCCAGAATGAAGAACTTCCTCAGGTTGCCATTGGATAGGTAACTAAAACTAACTTCTGGTGATGGAACCCAATGAGATTTTGAAATAAAATCCAAAAGAAGTTGAAAGAATCAAGTGATATTGCTATAAAGATCTTTGATTCCCTTCACCTTATCTGAGTGATGTTTCTCAGTATTTAAATCTATAAACATACATACACAATGAGAATAGAATGATACTGAATCCTGTTCATTCAAGCAAGAAGTAAAACTCATTTTTGACTATCTGAATTGATTGGGATAAAAGGGGTCATCCATCTAAGGGATACATTTCAAATACAATTTTACTTTTTATATCTAAAAATTTTAATCAAGATATATGACACATATATGTTGCTGTTTTGCTCGTGCCCTACTAAGAACTACAGTAATAACAATACATAAGAGAAACTTAAAGCCTAATACTACAAGAAATATTAAATTTTAAAAAAAATCTGTATATCTTTTGTTTGCAGAAAGAATGTTGAATAAGAGACTTTTAAGCATTTAGTAAAATTCTTGGGGAATGTCAAATGGTCACATGCTCAAGAAGCAATAGAAATTATATATAATTTCTAACATTAATGAAGAACTTCCTTACATATTATTTAAAAGGATGATGGTGGATATTAAACCACTATGATATTCAGATCAGGTATACTTAAAAGAGGGATCTGTCAGATTTATCTTTGAAATGCCACACAGGAAACTACATCTTTGGCAACAGTTTATATTTAAAAATGTGATTCTGTGCAGCTAAAGAAACCATCAAGGAAATGAAAAGGCAGCCTATGGAATGGAAGAGGATATTTGCAAATCATATATCTGATAAGGAGTTAATATCTAAAATATATAAAGAACTCAGAGAAATCAATATAAAAAAACTCAGTCTGATTAAAAGTGATCTGAATAGACATTTTTCTAAAGAAGACACCCAAATAGTTGGACTCACTGATTTGTCTGTCTAGTTAGTTCTAGGCAGTTGCCGTTTGTTTATTCTGCATCCAGCTTATGCCAGGCCCTCAGCTTCCTTCCAGCAGCCCCGAACAGGAGAGGGTGTTTGCAGATGAAGCATGGGGGCTAGGCTGTAGTTGTTACTGTCACTGGTATTGTCTCTTGTCTGTAGTTCTGGTTTTCCTCCACTTCCCCAGCACTGCTCTCCAAGGATCACTCTCATTCCAAACCCCCAAATCCTCTGCTCCATTCTTGCCCAGAGCCCACCAGCCCAGCTGGCTGGGGGTGACCCAGGGAGCCAGCTGGGAAGATAAAAAGCAGGGTGGCTATATGTGCTGCTTTAAGCTAATGTGGGAAGAAGACAAAGCCTGACTTAGTCAGTCTGTCCCTTCACATTTGCACCTAATTACCGTGGATGCAGTCATGTTTACACGTAGGAGATCACTTACCCATTTAAGATGGGCTGTGTGGCAAACTGTACTTAATTACTGAATGCTCGGCATTCATTGTCTGTTGCTCACAGATCATTACTATCCAATTGAGTAGCACAGTCACTTGCTTACCATTTAAAACATTGATCCAGGGAGGTGTTCTACTTTGTAATTCAGACGTTTTTAGCTAGTTCTAGTCCTTTGCCTAGTGGAAAATAGGTAACTGAACAATCCTCTATTTTCCCCTATAGTGATGCTTCAGAAACAATACGCTTTACCTTCATTCAACAAATAGCCTTGTCACTATTCATCACCTACCCTACATCTTTTTGTCCACTAGCTCTTCTCCCCCAGCCTGGGCCAGTAGTGAAAACTGGTGAGAATGGAATACAATTCCGGTATTGCTCCTGGGGGTAAATGAGGTGTCACAGAAGAAGGTGACACTTAACACTAGGGTATACAGGATCAGGTCAACTGAGGGATGTTCAATGAAGCCAATGGAATTATTCCTTGGGTCTCCCCATTGTCTGATTTTCCTTAGTTCGGCAGATTAGCATCCAGCCAAGAAAGCAAGGTCAAAGGTTTGATCCTCAAGGGAAGCCATTAGCTTCTTCCATAGCTGATGCAGCCTCCCCCATACCAAACCCCAGAGATACCAGATTCAAAAGCAACTTAAAGCACGCACTGCCTAGCATCACCTATGCACATCAAAGAAAACACATTTTAATAAATCATCCAGGCAGGGGTATAAGGTCACAGCAAAGAAGAGTATATTTGGGAAGTGATAAGTAGCTTTAACTCAAGAAAAGCAGCTCACAGAAAGGTAACGCTAATACCCTCGTGTTTTGGAAGGATGCTTGCGAGGCAGGGTTATAACTCAAAGTATTAATTTGTATATTTTCTGGTTATTTTTCTCCTTCTTTACTTGCTCATTGGTACCCCGCGGGCATTTTTAGCTTGGGCACTGGCAGGCTTCCCAAGTGGTGGGGAACTCAGACACCCTGAGTCGGGAAGGACGGCACTAAGGGGACACCCTGCTTCCATCAGAAAAACTGAGACAGTCCCTGTAGCTTTCTCGGCCCTGAACTCTATTGTCAGCCTTACCCTTGAATTTGATGTTTCCAAAAAGCTCTTTACAACCATCCTCTTGATTCAATTAGTCTTTAACCATAAGGGGCTTAATTAAGTGGAAAGGTAAAGTTAGAATCCTTTGCCAAACTGAAGAGACTCATGACATCTTCACCTAAGTGTGTGTTATGAAAGATTATTCTACAACAGGGAGCTGATGCCCACTTGATATTCCTACTATGTGTAAATACATTTGCAAGAATTCATGCTTTGTTTTGACTCTAGCTATCAGTACCTTTAGTGGCAATGTTAACTGAAATCAGCTATTTCAAAGCCATCATCCATTACATACAATAATGTAAAGAGGAAGTCTGAATCAGAATAATTTCTGGAGAAAATTTCTGTGTCTGTTGCAATCAAAGAAATGGCATGTCTCAGAGAAAAATGCTCAGAGGATAATGACTTCAGGTTTAGACTGCAGTCATTATAAAACATTTCAAAATTGGGAGAAGACAGTTTTCCAGGAGATTAGCAGGCTGTTTTTATTTACGATGGGTCTTACAGAGATTTAAAGCAGTAGTTCTCAACCTTGGCTAGATATTACAACCTCCAGGGAGCTGAAAAATAAGTGCTAATAACTCACTGTCTCTGGGGATGGGCTCCGGTGATGCCAATACACAACTGAGATCAAGAATCATGGTCTGAAAAAGTGTTATTCAACTGCTTTTGTTTACATAATAAAAATAAGGCTTGGAGCTCTATTTTTAGGGATGTAGTGGTGGTGGTGTGTTCAAGGTGAGGAAGGAGGGTGAGGGTAGGTATGTAGGTCTCATTTGTCAACGATGATATGCTATAGGTTATCACTGCAAACCAATTTTGAATAATTAGGAAAATCAACATATAATATTGGTAATTTGGTTGATAAAACTGCAATATTATGATTTCAACCTACTGTGCATTCAAATAAAACCTAAAAATTATCTGCCAGATGCTGGAACAGCCCTGTTCTGGGGGTTCCAGCAGCAAACAAGGAAGCTACTCCCTCTGCTCCCCTGGAGTTCATATTCTAGCAGAACGATGCAACACCTCCCTGTGGCTGTCATCACATTCATATGATGCTAGGCATTGCCAGGACTTTCAAAAGAAGCATAAACTGGAGGGGTGGGATAGGGAGGGTGGGAGGGAGGGAGACGCAAGCGGGAAGAGATATGGGAATATATGTGTATATATAACTGATTCATTTTGTTGTGAAGCTGAAACTAACATACCATTGTAAAGCAATTATACTCCAATAAAGATGTTAAAAAAAAAAAAAAAAAAAAACTCAACCAACTGGGGACTTCCCTGGTGGTCCAGTGGTTAAGAATCCACCTTCTAAGGAGATGTTGGTTCAATCACTGGCTGGGGAACTAAGGTCCCACATGCCATGGGGCAACTAAGCCCATGCGCCACAACTACTGAGTATGTGTGCCACAACTAGAGAGCCTGCGTGCCACAACTAGAGAGAAGCTCAAGCGCCGCAACAAGGAGCCCGTGTGCCACAGCACAAGATCCCCCATGCCGCAACAAAGATCCAACGTACTGCAGCTAAGACCCGACGCAGCCATAAATAAATAAACAAATATTTTTAAAAACCTCAACCAACTGTATACTTAAAATACATGCATTTTATTGTATGTTAATTATACCTTAATAAAGTTGACTTAAAAAAAAAAAAAAGAAGCATAAAAAGAGAAAACACAGAAAGATGCTTTTCTTATTCCTAAAGAGCTACTGGCTTGGCCGAGGAGACGATACTGCTGCATCCATTAGCATTATGCACTCATATGGGTCTTGTGCACAATACTCCTTATGTGCTAAATTTGGGAAAATACATTGATAAACATGAAAGAGTTCAAATAGAGCACAAAATTAAAGAAAGAGTTCTCAGGGACGCTCTGTAAAAGGGGTGGAACTAGAATTTGTCTTGGAGGATGGGTAAGGAGTAGATAGAAAGGAGGTGGTGAAAGAGCAACTGTGGGGAGTGGGGGATAGAATAGCTCAAGTGGAAAGAGAAGGGTAAGAGCAGGGACAGTGGGGAGAGAGCCCAACTAGAAGGACAGCTGTGAACTTAGGAACAGTAAGTATTGAGGTTGGGACTTCCCTGGTGGCACAGTGGTTAAGAATCCACCCACCAATGCAGGGTACATGGGTTTGAGCCCTGGTCGGGGAAGATCCCACATGCCGCGGAGCGACTAAGCCCGTGTTCCACAACTACTGAGCCTGCGCTCTAGAGCCTGTGAGTCACAACTACTGAGCCCATGTGCCACAACTACTGAAGCCCGCGCACTTAGAGCCCATGCTCTGCAACAAGAGAAGCCACTGCAGGGAGAAGCCTGCACACCGCAATGAAGAGTAGCTCCTGCTCGCCACAACTAGAGAAAGCCCACGTGCAGCAATGAAGACCCAACGCAGCCAAAAATAAATAAATAAATTTATAAAAAATAAAAAGTAAGTATTGAGGTTGGATAGAGACAGTGAGAGTAAAATTATTTAAGGTCTGAAAAATGTAGGTAGTGCAGGGATCTAAACATCTCCTCTGACTCAGAAAGTAATGACTGGGCTGTGATGCACAGAGACATCTCCAGAATCCGTATGTGCTCAGCTTCTAAGCCCAACTGTAGGTTAAATACTGACCATGCTCTTGAAACATTTGAATCAGTGGTAAAAACTGAATTTAACTAAAGCCCAGATACAGCTAAAATACATGTTTGATTAACTCAGCCCTCCACCTTAGCAGACTGATAGAAGAAATGGGGTATTTTGTTGGAGGTATGCATTATCGACTTCAGTCAATTCTGATATTTTAACACACAATGTCTAGCATAAACAAGAAATCACAAGACATGTAACAAAGCAGGAAAATGAAGAGAAAGGGTAGTCAATACAGGCAAATCCACAAATAACCCAGATACTAGAATAAGCAGACAAGGACTTGATCTGTGATATAAATGTTAAATATCAAGTGGAGAAATGGACAACATGCATGATTAAAAAATGAACAAATTCAGCAGAGAAATGGAAACTATAAGAAAGAACCAAATGGGAATTCTAGAACTGGAAAATACAATGTCAGAAATAATGAATTTATGTGATGGGCTTTACAGAAGATTGACCCAGGACAGAGCCCTGAAGCAGAGTGGAGGAGAAAAAGCCAAAGGAAAAGAAAGAGGAAGGAAGAAAACTAGGAAAGTTTTCTCTTAGGAACGAAGATGTATGAATATTTCAAATGCTTCTCAGAGGTTGGAGCAAGATCAGAAGAGAGACATGCCCATACTAGGAAGCATGGAGACTCTTGCAGGGGCCTTAATATAAACTGTTTTACTGAAAAATAAAATCAGGTGGCAGAGTTCACTTTGTATCATGCATATCATGGAAACACCGAAGATTCCTTTATTGGAGGATTTTACGAAGGTCAGGGTGGCAGTAGTGATTTGGGGGTGGGAGCTCAGAAAGGGTGAGAGGGACAAAGTGACCCAGGTAGGATGCCATGGGCGTGCCCTGGACTTGCCATACTGCAGGCTGAAATTGGAAGGTGAAATACACATGAAGAGTAAGGAATTCAAGCAACTCCCCAAAAAAGTGTCAACAAGATATCCTGAAGGATTTACCGTCTAAGGATAAAGAAAAGAAGGAAAAAAACCCAAAGTGTCTATCCATTTCTGTCACTGGAAAAATAGGGACAAATAAAAAACTAGGGTTAGGGTTAGTATCTGAGGAGTAAAGGGGAGGATGACCTGAAAGTTCAACCTTTTGAGGTTCAGGTAGCGTGACAGAGCACAGGTGTCTCGTATTGGGCTGTGGAGGTGGGAGGCCGGTCTTGGGTAGAACTTCTAAATTGTTTCCTCAGCATGGCACACATAGAAAATGCTAATACCTGTACTGTGTCCTGGGGTCAGAGCTGTGCCCTGCTGGGGGCTACAGATCCAGGCGCTTGCTCCCCAGACCTTCCTGAGGGCTGAGGGCATCAAAGTTGCAGCACATCTGTGACCCATTCGTGGTACACAGTGGGGGGAACTCTGGTCTAAGGAAGCAAGTTGAGGCCTTGTTTCCTGCAGTAGCCCCAGTGGTCCCTCCATAACTATTTGCTGCTGAGTGAGGCCTGTGGCTCTTCTCTCACACACACCCTCTATTCTCACTTTTTAAGAGTAACAAGGTTGCTAAATAGACATTTCTCCAAAGAAGACATACAGATGCCCAACAGGCACATGAAAAGATGCTCAACATCACTAATTATTAGAGAAATGCAAATCAAAACTACGAGGTATCCCCTCACACCAGTCAGGATGGCTATTATCAAAAACTCTACAAATAATAAATGCTGGAGAGGGAGCAGAGAAAAGGGAACCCTCCTATACTGTTGGTGGGAATGTAAACTGGTGCAGCCACTATGGAAAACGGTATGGAGGGTCCTCCAAAAACTGAAAATAGAGCTACCATGACCCTGCAATCCCACTCCTAGTGGGCATATACCTCCCAAAAGATGAAAACTCTAATTTGAAAAGACACATGCAACCCAATGTTCATAATGGCACTATTTACAATAGCCAGGACATGAAAGCAACCTAAGTGTCCATAGACAGATAAATGGATAAATAAGATGTGGTACATATATACAGTGGAATATTACTCAGCCATAAAAAAGAATGAAATAACGCCATTTGCAGCAACATGGATGGAACTAGAGATGATCATACTAAGTGAAGTCAATCAGAGAAAGACAAATATTATATGATATCACCATATGTGGAGTCTAAAAAATAATAGAAATAAATTTATTTCCAAAACAGAAACAGACTCACAGACATAGAAAAAAAGTTACGGTTACCAAAGGGGAATGTGGGGGAGGGATAAATCAGTAGTATGGGATTAATTCATACACACTACTATATATAAAATAGATAAACAACAAGGTCCCACTGTATAGCACAGGGAACTATATTCAATATCTTATAATAACCTATAATGGAAAAGCATCTGAAAAAAATGTATATAACTGAATCACTTTGCTGTACACCTGAAACTAATGCAATATTGTAAATTAACTGTACTTCAATTAAAAAAATAGATAAGTACCCGTCTCCCCCCCAGAAAAAAAGAAAAGAAAAAAAGTAACAAGGTCACTTATAGTGGACCTGACTCTCACACAAACACTAGTCGGTATTAGTCCGTGGAGTTAATATTCAGTTAAAAAGTTTAACATCACTTTCCATTTCATAGCTATGAGATTCCTCTCTGATGAGTCAATTAAAGTGTTCAAGCCTGCAAGTGAGCACCATGGGAATTTCTTATCCTTTGATCTACCTTGCACATTGAACACCCTCTAATGTTGATGCTGGAATATTAGTAACTCCTAATGAAAAGCAACATGTTGTATATTACCATACACCTGCACCATTCTGGTTTGTACTCTCTCGAGTTCAACTGCCTACATTAAATAGTAAGGATGATAAAATCTGGGATTCAAAGGATATTACGTGCTTTAGGAAACAAGCCGCTTGTCTTTTATCATTCCACTCCAAAGCCAGTATTTTACCTGACATTGTTCAAAGATGTTATCATACACAAAACTGAATAGGGAATTCCATTTTAAATTTGAAAAAACAGGTTTGCTCAGAGACAGTACATTTTCATGAGCTTTCTTGGTTATAAGAGAAGAAATCTCTAAATTTCAAATAAGTGTCTTGAAAGAACTTTTTGGGACATTTTGAGGAGGAGCTGTTGGGAACTGCCTGATTCTTTGCCTCTCTTCTCCTCTTTGACCTCAGTCTGGCAGGATGAACAGATGGGCTGTCTCTTCTCAGCATCTCAGCGAGCTTGCTTCTTCTCAAGGAGCAAAATCTGCTTTTGTGCCATCTCACAGACCAGCATCCTAGCTCCTGGCCTCAGCTGCCCAGATGCTAGGGGAGCTGCCCTGCCAATCTTCCATCACCTCCTGGGTCCCCGGCCTCTTCTGGGGCTTGCTGTGTCCTTCGTCCTGGGATGGCTGCCTCACCTCTCTACAGTGTCTGCCTTCTCTTCGTCTTACTGCCTTATGTGTCCTCCAGGTCAGATCCACTGGACCACTCAATTGACGGCACCAGCCTATACATGTTTTTTTTTTTTTTTAAGCGGAACCCCCAATTACATCTATCCTTGCCTGCTCTGCAATTCCTCAAGATCCAGCATAATAAATACAATCAAGCATAAGGCAGAATGGCTAAAAAAGTATTCATTTTAAAACTTTTAAACTACTTTCTAATCCATTATTTTTAGTATTAGAAAGTAAAAAATAATTAATTTCCACACGATTAAATGTTTTTCCCCCCTTTTGGCAAGGGGAAGAACTAGCAGTTAACATGGAGAAGGAATATAACTTAAAAACATTATTCTGGGGCTTCCCTGGTGGCGCAGTGGTTGAGAGTCCGCCTGCCGATGCAGGGGACACGGGTTTGTGCCCCGGTCTGGGAAGATCCCACATGCCGCGGAGCGGCTCGGCCCGTGAGCATGGCCGCTGAGCCTGCGCGTCCGGAGCCTGTGCTCTGCAACGGGAGAGGCCACAACAGTGAGAGGCCCGCGTACCGCAAAAACAAACAAAAAAACCATTATTCTGCTAAAATCCTCTTTTTTACTTTCGATTCTCAAGAGTGGGGGTATTTTGGAGAGCCATTTCATTTCTTATGCATTCTCTTCTCTAAAGCTTTTCTTCTGAAACTGTTTGACTAGGCATTAAAATAAATACCGAAATGGTCCAAATAAAGTTAGGTGTTTTTCTCCCTCTTTTCTTACAGTGGAGGTTCTGAAATCTGCATCAACTGGAAATTTCAGTTGACTCAGTTTTGCCTTTTCCCCACATCGAGTATTTCCAAGGGGCCAATCATTAAGTCTTGTTTAATAAAATCATTATTGGCCCTTCAATTTATTTACAACTTCCCCTTCCAAGGAATTCTTATCTGCCAGACCCAGCCGCCAAAATTCCCCAACAGGTGTCTGAAGTTCATTAACAAAGAACCCATGTCTTTGCTGGAAAGGAGGGCAGCATTCATGAGATTAGGTTCTCGGGTTTGGGAGATGAGAGCTCTAACACAGGCACCTAATCTGAAGATACCAAGTTCTGGCCAAAGCACACAGCTCTCTGGCTGCCTAGAATTTGGCTCGTGAAATCAAGTTATTAAAGCGAGTCAGCAAAGAATGTTCTGAAAAATCACCTTGTCTGGGAAACCGGGCTTCTTTTTAAAATACTAATTGAAATTACATGTGTTTTAATTAAAACAACATCTGCCAGGGTCTGAAGAAACATGTTTTGAAATGCAGAGAAGGTATGTCTCTAAAAATGTCCTCAAACCTACTTAATAAAGTAAAGCTCAGACATTCCCAGGAATAAAAATATTACTTTGCCTCCCAGGTTGCACTGAGGTTTCCAGAACCTCAAGTCTTTCCCTGGGCACAGGTGGGATTCCCTAGGGTCAGGAACACAGATAAAGAAAGTGCCCATGTGTGATGAGTGGCCTGTGAAAAGTCTGCCCTCCAGAATGGGGTGCCCACATCCCAGCGGGTTCTGCTACACGGAAGCCACTGGCATGAGATGAGAAGGTAATAAAACACACACACGTGTGTATTTTAACTGATGGTAGTGCCATACATTTTAAGAGCCCTAGGAGACACTGTGATGCAGTGATATTCTGAATACTCAGAGGATGGTTACCAGGAGGTCATTTCATTCCTAGGCCAAAGAATGGAGACAAACGTTGAGAAATGATCTCCTGAGTAACGTCTGGAATGCTGCTTCATGGAGACTGAGACACGGGCTTAGGTGTCCATTTATTCCCCGAGAGAACATGCTCTCATGATTCGAGACCTGGGTAAAATAGACCCCAAAGTCTGGATGAAGATCAGGGCTGCCAGGTGTAGAATTCCATGGATACACATCTCAAAATTTCAGCTGTGAGATGACTAAACAAAAGAGAATGTTTACAAAGCTACACACATTTAGGAGAGTGTGGATACAGTGAAGGTTCCCCCCGTTTTCCCCCTCCAGTTCTGCAAAGGAAAACACATTTCTCACCAAGTAAAGATCTGGCACAGGGGCAGGGGCTGTCAGGGGAGGGGTGGTTAACATTCCATCAACGTTACCTTCTTTATTCCGTCTTTATTTTCACTTAAATATAGAACGTTTTTATGTAATCCTTTAAATAAAAGCAACCACTGTCGTAAAGAATCATTACAGTGGTCAGCTAAAATCTTTTATTTGAATATTTAAAATAGATTGTGGCAAGAAAAAAGGCTAGGAAGGGAATGTCCCTTGTGTCAGCCCCACTGCCCCCTCCTTCCCAGAATGAATGAAAGGGACGATCTGAAAACCATGAGACAAGTAGCAATGGGCTTGTTGCTTAAATCATAATTAACTCCCGGGCAAGAAACTGCCCTTCTTTTGTTCACGATTTCGTGAGTGTGGAAAAGTGTGAGACATGCACTGCTAGGTGCCCCTGGAGACTTGGGGCTCCTTCTCTTCTGTCTCTTTTGGGGGACAGCTGTGCTTAGGAGCCAGCAGGCTCCCCTGGGAAACGGCCCTCCCTGATGCCAGAGTGTCTGGATTCTGTCTGGTGCTGTCTGGTGCTTTGAGGCTGGATTGGGTTGAGAGGGTGTTGCCTGAATAGAAGCTCAGAGAGTCGACAATGTGAAAAGAAGGTCAGCCCAATGAGAAGAATGGGTCATATCATATGAATGTATGGAGGCAGAATTCTACAATTCCAAACGTGGTGACCTGGCCTCCAGATGATAACAGAGTGCAGGGAAAGGGTCACACAAGGTAGAGAGGACATGGCTAAAGGACTGAGATGAGCTGGGGAAGGAAGGGCCAGGTTCACAAAGCAGTGGAAGGTCCTTCTCTTGAGTCCGGGGAGGGGAGTGAGGCAGCCGGGAGGATGCTTCCAGCGCCCCAGCCCTGGCTTGCCTGCCGGAAAATGTGGCATGTAGTCACCACCCAGGGAAGTGAAGGGAGGGTGCCCTGTGAGCTCTGCCAATGCCACCCGCAGGGGTGCAGTGGCTCTGCCAATCTCTGATAGCTATCTGGGCATACGCAGAGAGTGTTACTAATTCCTGCCCAATCCCAAACCTCTTCCAAAGTGGCAGCAGAATGAGTTTGACTAGAGTCCAGGATTTCAGGCAGCAACCGAGCTGTCTTTCTTTTCTCTCTTCACTGGATGCTGTGGAAAGAGGCTGAAATAGACCTCCCCTCTACCCCTCCTTCTCTCTTTGTGGGATTCCCCAAACCTCCTCTAGATCTGTTCTCCAGAATAAAAAACCCGTGTTATTCTCCCATCAGAGAATTGGTTCAGCAAATATGTACTGAGCATAGCAAAGGGCTAGGCATGGTAGGACATACAAATAAATATGGAACCTGATTCCTGCTTCTTATTTCATTGGGGGGAAATGCAATGCATACACACAAAAAGAGACAACACAAAAATAAAATTAAATAATGGAAATCCAAGGTAAATTAAAAGATTTTTTATCAAGTAGGTATTACCCACCTCCTTTCTGTGTTCAAGGAGCAGTGTTCATCAGGAAGGCCACCTAGAGCTGGGCTCTGAGTGATGGCTGGGGGGTGAGTAAATGCACAGAGATGAAAGACCATGCCAGGGAGGGATACAGCTTGGGTACAGGTTTGTGAGTGGGGATGATGGTACAAAAACCGGTCTGGCTGAATAATTCATCAAAAAGAGTGGTTAGGGATAAGAGGCCATTTGGTAACACCACCCAGTACTTCTCCTGTCCAGTGTTCCTAGGTGTTTGAAGTTTTTTATTTTGTTAGTTTTGTTTGTTTGCTTGTTGGCAGAGAGGATAGGGAATCCGGAAAAGAAATACCTGCCATCTTCATCAGGAACTGTCAATGTGCTGAAATGGATGGTATTTTGGTAAACTTATTAGAACAAGACAGTGTTGTTTGTTCTTTTCTCTGAAGCTAATCATTACCATTAAAAAAAAAACCTCTTGGGCTTCCCTCGTGGCTCAGTGGTTGAGAGTCCGCCTGCCGATGCAGGGGACACGGGTTCGTGCCCCGGCCTGGGAAGATCCTACATGCTGCGGAGTGGCTAGGCCCGTGAGCCATGGCCACTGAGCCTGTGTGTCTGGAGCCTGTGCTCCACAACGGGAGAGGCCACAACACTGAGAGGCCGGTGTACCACAAAAAAAAAAACCTCTTTCTGAATGATGAAATAACACTTTATACTGAAGGATAATTAACATTTTTGGAAGGCTGCAAAGAAATGGATGGATGTGCATTCACCTGGACCACTGCATGACGTCATTTGGAAGCACACAAATATCTACCTGTAGCCTACTTATCACCTGATGGCAGAGACATACACAGAACCATGGAAACAGCCCAAATGGAAAGACAAGGAGAGGCAGAGTATGTGATACTACTTTAGTGCTACTACCTTAAAAAAAATTTTTTTTTGGAACAAATCAAAGAGGAAATCAAAAAATATCTTGAGATAAATGAAAACAAAAGCACAACGATCCAAAACCTATGGGATGCAGCAAAAGCAGTTCTAAGAGGGAAGTTCATAGCAATACAACCTTACCTCAGGAAACAAGAAAAATCACAAATAAACAACCTAACCTTACACCTAAAGCAACTAGAGAAAGAAGAACAAACAAAACCCAAAACTAGTGAAGGAAAGAAATCATAAAGATCAGAGCAGAAATAAATGGCATAGAGATCAAGAAAACAATAGAAAAGATCAATGAAACTAAAACCTGGATCTTTGAAAAAATAAACAAAATTGATAAACCTTTAGTGAGACTCATCAAGAAAAAAAGGGAGAGGACTCAAATCAATAAAATTAGAAATGAAAAAGGAGAAGTTACAATGGACACCACAGAAATACAAAGGATCACAAGAGACTACTACAAGCAACTATACATCAATAAAATGGACAATCTCGAAGAAATGGAAAAATTCTTAGAAAGGCACAATCTCCCAAGAATGAACCAGGAAGAAATAGAAAATATGAACAGACCATCACAAAGACTGAAATTGAAACTGTGATTAAAAAACTCCCAACAAACAAAAGTCCAGGACCAGACGGTTTCACAGGTGAATTCTATCAAACATTTAGAGAAGAGCTAACACCTATCCTTCTGAAACTATTCCAAAAAATTGCAGAGGAAGGAATACTCCCAAACTCATTCTATGAGGCCACCATCACCCTGATACCAAAACCAGACAAAGATACCACAAAGAAAGAAAATTACAGGCCAATATCACTGATGAACATAGATGCAAAAATCTTCAACAAAATACTAGCAATCCAAATCCAACAATACATTAAAAGGGTCATATACCATGATCAAGTTAGATCATGTGTGCTACTACCTGAACCTCATTAGAGCTGATGGGGTGGACTGATTGTTGTTCAATAGCTTATTTGGACTTTTCCTTATCATGGAGTCCAAGGAAGATGAACCCTTCCTTAACCAGAGTTGTGGTAGCTGCCCCCTCCAATTAAAAGAATGATCTAAAGAAGAGACGTAATTTAAACTGGACCCCAGTGATTGAAAACAACTGGATTCCTTCTGAAATTCTGAGTGTCTCCATACATCTAGTAAACTTTAGTAGGAAAATGAACTGGCTTTTGGATGATTTTCTATATTAATATAAAATTCTTTTCTTTAGTTAATGTTTTATTTCATTTGCTTACTTAATGTTTTGCTGATGTGGAGTTCATTATAAGATAAAGGCCAGACAGGAAAAAATTCAGTTATTCATTCAGCAAATACTGATGAATCCCTGGTATGGGTCAGGCATTGTTCTAGGTACACGAGCTATATCAGTAAACACACAAGGTGGAACTTCCTGCTCTTAATGGGTTTACATTCTAGTGTGGAGAGATGGACAAGAAATAAGATAAATAAATATGTTATATATTAGAGGGTGATTAGTACTGTGAAGATCAGTAAAGCAGAAAAGGGGATAGAATTTTAAGAATGGGCACCAGAAAAGGTTGTATTGGGAAAGTAACACTTGAGTAAAGACCTGAGGGGGTGAGGATTGACCACATGGACATCTGCAGGAAGAGGAGTGCAGGCAGAGGAAATTGCATGTTCAAGGGCCCTGAGGCAGGCTTTTGGCTCAGGTCATAAAGGAACTGCAGTGAAGCAGTGGCCACAGAAAGGTTAATGCCAGTGAGGAAGAAGTTGAGGCTGGAGAGGGAACAGAGAACTGGATTGTATAGAGCCGTGTCTGCCTTGCAAAGACTTAACTTTACACTGAAAGAAATGAGGAGCAGATGGAAGGTTTTAAGTGGAGAAAAGACATGCTGTGAGGTTTTGATAGGACCACTCTGGCTGCTCCTTTGAGAGTAGATGGTAGGGGGTGAGGGTAGAAGCAGAGAGTTCTCAACCACTGCGCCACCAGGAAAGTGGCCATGGTAATAACGCAGGTGAGAGAGGATGGGATCTGGGGGGACAAGGCAATGAAGGTGAGAAGGGTCAGGTTATGGGAAAATTCAGAAGCAAGACCAGATTTGTTGATGGAATGGATATGAGAGTAAAGAATCAAAGGGGACAGCAAGGTGCTTATCCTGGACCACTGCAGGGACAGGTTGCCATGTGGAAGCCTGCAGGATTGGTTTTGGAGGAAAAGACAAGGAACTCAGGTCTGGAGGTGTTTTACTTGAGATGCCTGTCAGATATCCGGTGCAGGTGGTGGACAGACTATTGGATACAGAGATGTGAGATTCATACCAGAAATATCTATCTGGGAGTTTTCAGAATATAAATGATCTTTAACACCAGGAAACCATCGAGGTCACCAAAGCTTTGATTGAGAGTTGATAGAAAAGTCCAACTTTAATTTTGTCTTTGTTCTTGGTTCAAAGTTGTTGCAGCTTTTTTTTCAATATATAAAGTTCTGTAGAGCATTTTCTTATAAAGAACCACTACTTTGATACAATATTTAAAGCAAAAGAGTTAGCAAAGGTCACATTTCCTTTCTCCTAGATAGAATAGAAGAGTGTTTTTTGGTTCAATTCTGCTTTTCTTACTCAAGAAAAAAGTTACTGACTCCATAAAGCTGAGATATTTTCACTCCTATTTTTAAACATTTGGTTCCCTTTCCTGTCTGGTGACATTTGATAGTAAAGGCTTAATTTAACATGGGCAATATGGACTTCCAAATGTTCCTGCCTCAGAGACAGTTCTAGATAACTGGCTTCTCGGAAAGAAGAGACGCCTTGAGGCTAGAAAACCAATCAATAGTTCCCTATTTTGTTATATTTTAATCCACCAAAAGAAATAAAACACCCAAATGCACAACACCTAGTAGTTCGTACCCAAGCAGTAGACTGATTAGCTATTGATTTTCCCTGCATTTTATAGAGGAGCTCCAGGATTTGATTACAAGCCCCAGCGCTGTCCTGTCTAAAACACCTATGCAAGGAAAAGGAAAGTGGATATGGAGAGGGCTAAGAGTGTAGTTTAAATATGTAACATCCACCACCACCATTTAAATTAAATTCAAACCAAGTGTAATTATAAAATTGTGAGTTTATGTCATGCCTTATGATGTACTTCAAGCATAACAAATAATTGCATTTATTAGACGCAGATTTGAAATCTGGTCCCTGTGAATAAATAAATGGCTTGGAGACCTGCAAATCCTTTGGTATTTATAGGAGGCTATGATGGGTATTGCGAAACGGCAGGAGAAAAGTGGCTGGTTCCTAGGTCATGAAGGGCTTGGTACGCCACGTTCAGGAATTTGGATAGTGGAGGTAGACTGTTGTATCTATGCATGCTTTGGATGAGACTCGGACCCACGCCTGGTACTCCAACTGCCCCAGGAATGGAATCTTCCCCCTTTGCCCGCTCTCACCTGCTTTTCCCAAATCCCCCAGAAGCTGCATAACCGGAACCTTTGCCACGATGGGTGGTCCAGCTCCCTGCTGCCTGACCTCTGCGGCTACCTGCTACCTGTGGGCAAGCTTCATGCTGCACTGATCAACTACCACACCAGAGTCAGATCTTCGACCCCAGGAGGACAGTGGTATCTGCGGAGGCTGTGCCTCTCCCCGGGCAGGTCCCTGTGGTTCGACCTTGGCCTGGGTGGGCATCCTCCCAGTTACAGAGGGAGGAACCAGAAGGTCTCTCCAGCCTGGGCTCCCACCACTCACTCTGTACCAGGCACACCAGGCCCTGCAAAGGCCTTAAACCCCACCGCCTGCTTCCAGATTCCCTTCTGGGAGGCTGTCTGCAGAGGCTCCTCCTTCAGTTAGGTGCTCTTCACCCCAGAGAGCCACAGGGCCCTGTTTCACCTCCCTCAGGCTTCTGCTCAAATGTTACCTTCCCAACATCTCCTATTTTGACTTTGACCTCTCATTTAAAATCACAACCCCTTACGCTAAGTGCAAGAAACCAGACACAAAAGCTCACGTCTTGTGTGATTCCATTTATAGGAAATATCCAGAATAGGAAAATCCACAGAAAGCAGACTGGTGGCTGCCTGAGCTGGGAGGAAGGGGAATTGGGGGATGACCACCTAATGGGTACAGGGCTTTCCTTAGGGTCATGGAAATATTTTGGACCTTGACATAGGTGCTGGCTGTACGACATCGCCAAAATGCTAAATGGTACATTTTAAAGTGGTTAATTTCACGTTATGTAAATTTCACTTCACTGGAAAAAAAATCGCAACCTCGCCAATTACATTGTGCCTGACCCAGCTCCATTTTCCCCCATAGAAAGTTTCTACCACATCGTGGGATTCACGTGTGTATTTTGTTGGCTGTACATCTCCCCTCTTCAGAATGTAAACTCCACCAGGGCAAGGCTTCCTGGCTGTTTGATATCATCTCCGGGCCTAGAACAGGCCTGGAACAAAGTAGGTCATGGACAAAAATTTGTTGAATAAATAGGTGAATGTATGCCTCTTTAATGCTTCATTAATAAAAGAGCCACCCTATTTCTTGAACACCAAACTAAAGGGAGATGATTCTTTAAAAATAGGATTAAAGAGCCAGTATAGTCTAATCCAAAGTAAATTTTAACATAGCGAGAGGAAGAAAAGTGGCCTGTATCCCATTAGAATTCCAGTTCACAATGTGGGGAGCAAACAAACAGCCTGACAGGGATTTAGAGGATCAGGACGATGGTATCCGGTGCTGAGTACTGCGGTCATTTTTAATTTGCAAGATTAGAAATGTCACCAAACATCGCATTTTCCTCTAAATTCTAAAAGATAAATTAGTGCACTGATTTCCACTAGAAGGAGAGCCGGAAAAGCAAGGCCTCTAACACATGCTCTGTTTCTGTACACGCATATACGTCCTGCACATGGATTTAACCACGGGAAGTACACTGTACTTCAATTAAAAAAAAATGCAGACACTGTAAATCGGAGGGAACATACCAATGAGCTCCTTATTCCTGACGTCCAAGGCCATGTTCCGGAGTGCCGTGGCCACTGCACACACCACTCGGTCATTGTCTATCCGCAGCAGCTCCACAAGGATGGGCAGGCCTTTCTCTTTCCGGACAGCAGCTCGGATATATACCGACCACTGCAAATGAGGGGAAGCAAAGACATTAGGAGCTGGGGTGGAACCCCTACAAGCAAACAGCACGTGTGGGTTTTCACACTGCCGTCTACAGGTGCCAAAAAGGTTGGATGATCAAGATCTCATTGTGGAATGGGTTGAGTGTGTTAGACATGTATTTAAACATTTTAACTTTATTTTTGCCTCCAACATAGGATAAAGGTTTCAGCTTTAATCAGTTAACCACTCTTCATTTCGCCGGTGCCAGCTTTCTCAGCCCCTGAGTTAGGAAGCCATTTGTGTGGTGTCTATACTTGGTACTTTAAGATATGGAGGTCTGGGACAGGAAGGGCTGGCTATTGACATTAAGAGGAATAAAAAAAAAAATCCTGGGAAGAGTAGAAAACGATAAAAGGTAGAGTACAGGTGACTTTTTAAAAAGGAGACTTGAATTTGGAGGTGGGGCAGAGAGATAAGTTACAGAAAGTACTGTCAATTAAGTTGTTGGCTGAATAATTAGGAGGAAGTAAGTTAGAAAATGGTAGGGGTGAGGAGAGGTAAATATGACATCGAAGATGGAGGGTAAAAATTGTAAAATTAAAAAAATCGCAATATATAATATTATACCTAGGGCCATAATTCAATGTCTAATTTATAAAGTAAGCATACAATTTGTTTTGGGTTGGCAGTCGTTAGCCTTAGTGGAACACACCTAAGGCTCTTTATAGAAATGTACTTGCAGCATCAGGACCATAAAGTATTCAGATTCATTTAACGGAATACAGGTAGGCTCAGGTTTTCCAGACATTTGCATATGCACACTTTATACTCCTGGACAGTGTTCCAGAGAAGAGCATGCACCATAAAAATCAACCAATATAAGGGTTTACTCTGTTGCAATTTCAGTTATGATCTAAGAGAATTAAATTCATAACATGAGGTTCTGGATTCTGTGGCAGAGTCCTCCTGGGGACCAGCAAAGGTGGACAAAATTCCCACCCCTCCCCACCAGGTCCCTCCACCCCCTTTCCCCTTTGGGGCAGGCACCCCAGAGCTGGCTCTCACCTGTGGCAGGCAGGGAGCCCCCTCTGGCAGTGAACGTAGGGCATATGCCATGCCTGCCACATCCTCAGCCCAGCCCTGCATGAAATATGAGATTAAAAAAACACACAACTTCATCCCGTCCTACGTTAGAGAAGTCACATTCACATAGTTTCTTATCACCATCAACTCAGACCGAGTGCTTTTCTCCTGCCCCTACTCTGTGCCTCAAGCTCTATGAAGCCTGAGGGGGTGGGGACGCTCATGGAACTCATGAGAGCATCTCTTGATTGCAATTAACTGTTTCATAGACCCAACCTCAGGGAGCAAAGAAATGGATGGTCAGAAAGTCTTAGACATGGAAAAAGCTTCAGGTTTGGCAGCTTCTTATTGAAATCTGGCTGTGAGGATGGGATTTCCCTTCCAAGGGAAGGCGTTTCACGAAGACGGTTCAAAACCTCCGTCATGTCCGCGGGAAAGGTCATTTGCAATTTGACATACGATGAGACGTGATTTTCATCTACTTCCTCCCCTGCTTGTGAACCTTTTGGTCTCCAGGGCCCAGAAAAGACTAGACACCTGGGCTTCTGCAGCCCATTCATTGTTGGGTTCTTCCTTAAGGCTAAGGGGGGAAGCTAATGGAAAAGAAAATAATGGAAGAAAATGGAAATCAGAGCGGGGGGGCGGTGCCAACATTTCCATACTGTAAGGTAAACATCAACAATATATTTGAACACTGGGGAGATATTCTGGGCCTTTTGAGAGACCAGACGGGATGTTTTGGCAACTCGGGCAGGCTGAAGCATGGGCCCAAAGATGACCTCTTTCCCAGAGCCACCTCTTCCCAGACCCCAGATGCTGGCTTGTGCATTAGTGATCTCTTCTAATCCCCCAAACTCCTGGGAGAGTGACATTACTGTTCTTGTTTTATAGATGAGAAAATCTAGACACAAAGATTTTAAACAACCTGCCCACAGGTGTCACCTGTGCCCTTGGCCCCCAGTCTTCTTCCTCTATCTGCTCTGTGATGCTGACAATACTCTCTCCTCTGCCATTATCTCATTCTCTCTTGCCTATACCTCTGGGCTCAGTTTCCCAGAAACTGCCTTCCCCTCCCTTCCATCCTTCCAAACATTGAGAGGGGAGAACCTGACTATATCTGAAATGAACCAAGAAAGGTAGGCTATAGCTTAACTTTTTCCTCCTTAGAAGTCTAGCTATTATATCCCTTCATGTTGGATGGAAAGATGATCTGGTGTTTGGAAAATAATGAGAGTCCTTCAGCTTTGCTGAAGACTGATTTGAGAGTAACCAAAAATGGCTCTGCATGGCCAAAAATGTGTGTGAGTTGTAGATCCATCTTTTTGGTATGAGAAAATGGTCAACAGTGATAGGTTCTAAGTGAAAAGGGAAAATCAGACAATGGGTTTGATCTTATGTTATCAATATACAGAAAACAACCTTCATTTTGAAACTTTTAGTTGTGTGTGTGTTTGTGTGTATATGGAAAATCCCCAGTATTAGCTCAGTATATGACAATTCAGAATGAATTATTTACATTTCATTCAAAAGATGATGCAAGTTTCCAAAGTTTGCTTAACATGCAAGGATAGTGATGCTTTTTAAGCAGCACATGAGCAGTCTTGGAGTAGGTCATGTGTAACCCACATGTGAACCTATGTGTACCCCAACAAGAAGGAGTAAAGACAGCACGGAAGTGGAAAGAGAGAAAGACATGATACAGTACCGGGGAGATGAGGAATATTTCCCAAGTGCACTCAACACAGAAGTGCGAGGCTCATACAGAGTTTTTCCAAAAGAGAAGTGAGTTACCTTGGACAGCACTGCAGCCCCTGGGGTCAGCGGCGTGTATGAGTTGCCAAGAGCTTTTTAATTGAAACAAAAGAAGTATCACTGGCATGAAAATAGATGAACAAGAGAGATAAGTGTACCTTAACTCATTGTGGTTGAGGTGGAAATCTTTGGACAGAACTTGACTTTTTGCAAACGGAAAGAGAGCGTCATGCACTAAGCCCACCAGTGAGGAGGGAAGGGACAAAGCCGGTAGACTAGGATGGCTTTAAGAAGAATGGTCCATGAGCTGAAGAGAGGATCCTTGGTGATTCAAAAGGAGGAGAAGGAAGAGGAGGGGGAGGATGAGAAGGAAGAGATGGAGGAGGAGGAGGAGGAGAAGAGGGGGGGAGGAGGAGAAGAGGGGAGGGGGGAGGAGGAGAAGAGGGGAGGGGGAGGAGGAGAAGGGGGGAGGAGGAGAAGAGGGGAGGGGGGAGGAGGAGAAGAGGGGAGGGGGCAGGAGGAGAAGAGGGGAGGGGGGAGGAGGAGAAGAGGGGAGGGGGCAGGAGGAAAAGAGGGGAGGGGGAAGGAGGAGAAGAGGGGAGGGGGAGGAGGAGAAGAGGCAGGGAGGAGCAGAAGAGGGGAGGGGGAGGAGGAGGAGGAAGCTCTGGTCCAGGAGAAAACAGCACAGAAACAGGACACAAATTGTTCCTGGTGAGATGCTTTCCCAATGAGGACCTCCAGAAAGTTATGATCCCTCAAAATGATCTCAGCTAAGACACACCTAACACTTAGACCTGTACGAACTCATTTAGTGCTCATCTCAACCCTATGCAGTGGGCACTACTGTTATTCACATTAGACAGATGAGAAAAGGTCACACGTTGTAGATGCTCAGCCAGGTCTTGAACCCAGGGAGCAGTGCCCCAGAGTTGGTGTGATTGACCACCACTCTCATGTGCTTCTCAGAAACACAGGATAAGTTAGACAATCTGCACTTATAGTTGATCTGATCCCTTACAAATTCACCAATTCACTTTGGCATAACAATTGATGTTATTATTTTAGTCTTCCAATAACCCATCTGGCACTCCTCTAAACTCCCGAGTTAAAGAGCCTTCTAGTACTGTCAATGGAGCTACTGGACGTTTCAATCTGTTCTTGAGAACTACCTGCCAGGATTTAGCAAATCTGAGAAAAGAAGTCATGTATAATTGGAACGACAATGAGAAAGGCCTTGTGTCAGGAAAGGATGTCTTCTATTTGCATGTGATGAGACAACAATTTGAAATAATAAATGCTGTTTCTTCTCCTCCTTGACCATGGCTCTTCCTGGAGAGAGGCTCCACCATGATTTGGTCCAATGAGGTGATGTCAGGATGGGACAGATAACAAAGCAGCAAACAGTGTTTAAGGGTAGAAAGCACAGATGCAGGTGAAAGATGGGATAGACTTGAAAGGGAATGAGAATAGACAGAAAATATTATGACCCCTCCTCAGATCCCACACAGAGCTTCCTAGCAGGGGAGAGAAAGGATCCAGGTTGGGGAGGAAGTGAGAGATGTAAAAGTATCTTCGGGGGCTGCCACCTGAAGTGCCCCTGGACAGGTCCTCCTCAGTGTGAGAGGCTGGTGATAAAAGCCCTTGGGAGACAGAAGAGCAGAGAGTCGACAGAAGCTCTGCTGCCCTTCCTGGACCTCAGTGCTGGTTGCACAAGACTCAGGAAGTCCCGCCATGAACCATCACGGAGCAGGGGCCGCACAGTAGGAATGGCAACAGGACTTGCTGGGCAGAAGAGGATTCCTGTGGCCCCAGTGTGGCACGGGGTAGCCCCTGAGTGTTTCTGTGGTCTTGAGTGGGTGGGCTGTGTAAGTTAGCCAGGAAAAAAGGCTAAGGATCCAGGGCTGCAGAAGGGTTAGTTGGCCAGGAGGTTGGGATGCATCAGAATGGCAGGCATGGACAGTGCCTGCATCTCCAGGAAGCTGAACAGTGAGGAAGGCAGGTGTGGGCCAGGAGAGCACCTTGGACCAGAGACGGTCCAATCTCCAATTGCCCTGTCCCAGCTGGGAAATCAGTAGGACAAGGAGGCTTGTCCTGGGCAAGAGGCAGCATAGGAGAGAAATGATTCCAGACGGAAATGAATAGCCAATCTCCATCCCCCACAGGGACACGAATGCCTGTAAGACCCCCAAGCTTAGCAGCAACCACAGGGGGGCAGGAGAAGATGAAGGAAGACAAGCATAAATGAGGCCAAGTGTTAAACCTTGAGGGACTGGGAAATAGCTGAATTTGATTGAGTTTGCTAGAAGTGTCTAGATTATGGGACTTTTTTTTCTTTTTTTCTTTTTGCATCAGGCAAAACGAGGGCTCCAGGTGACTTTCGAAAGAGAACATTTCTGGTCGTGGATCTGCGCTCTTTTTCTGCTTCTCGCTAGCGGGTGATGACCCTAAGAGTAGCCTTGGAAGATCACATCTTTGCCACACCTTGAAGATGGCAGAACAGCTGTCAGCCTGGGTGAAATAATTCATGGAGGGGAGCTTCCCTCCTCACGCACCTTCCCTTACCTGTTACACCAGAGAAAATAGCTTCTACCTCCTATCTCATTTGAGCCCTTGCATATATGGGGGTCTCTTTGTTACAGCAGCTAGAATTTCTCTAACTAATGAGATGTGCTAGTGTGTTAAAATGAACTGTAATCATTGACTCCTAGCCCTAGATTTTAACTAGTGATGTTGGAAGTGGGGTTCCTCATCCCTGACCTCTTCCTTGTAAAACTGACCCCTGGGACACCCTTTTGCCTTGTGTGTGTGTGTGTGTATGTCTGTGCGTATATATATATGTGCGTGTGTGTGTATATATAGGTATGTATACACCCTTGTGTATATACTCCTATTATAGCATCTATCATGTTTTTTTCTGGGCTTTTTGCTTACATGTTTATTATCGGTACCTGAGGGAAGTTACAAAGTCACATTCATCTCTTCATGTCAGCTGTCTTCTAATTTCTGGCTCACAGCTGGAGAGTAAAAATGTTTAACTGGTGAAAGAAAATGTCAGGTTGATTTCTAGTACCACGTGTGTATTACTTAAGAACAGCATTCTGCACTGAAAGGCACTAGATAAAAAGGATCAAAGCCATGGCAATTAGCTAGGATCAGCAAGTTCCAACCCCTTCCACAAGAGTGTAATCAGGGTTTGAAGAGATCGTATATTTCTTTGGGAGTCTCTCCTAAAGCCAGACTCATCCCTCAGTTCTGCGTGTGGGAACAGAACTTTTGATGCAGGGCTTATGAATATTTGCTTGCCCTCAGTGCCGGAAGAACACAATACTGAGTGGCATGTCCTGGGCCACCACAGCTCTGATCATGCCGGGACAGTTAAAATGAAGTTTCCACATTAGAATTCCTCTGTGTCCCCACTGCTCAGGTAATTAACCATGCCGGCTTCCAGGGTAGCCCATGTCTTAAACTGGCCTCAGAAAGGATTTCTTTTACAGTTTTACAGCTGCTCTAGGAATCCTGGGAATTTCCTATAGAGACAGGTTGTACCTGCTAGATACCAAACCAAAATCAACTTTATACGTTATTAGGCCCAAGAGGTTTAAAGATGCTGCCTCACTGTCTCCTCACTAATATTATTGCTGGTGAAGAATCAGCTGTCATCCTTACTTTTGTACGGAACATGTCTTTTGTCCTCTAGCTGCTTTTTTTTTTTTTTTGGCTGTACGCGGGCCTCTCACTGCTGTGGCCTCTCCCGTTGCGGAGCACAGGCTCCGGACGTGCAGGTTCAGCGGCCATGGCTCACGGGCCCAGCCGCTCCACGGCACGTGGGATCTTCCCGGACCGGGGCACGAACCCGTCTCCCCTGCATCGGCAGGCGGACTCTCAACCACTGTACCACCAGGGAAGCCCCTCTGGCTGCTTTTAAGATTTTCTCTTTATTACTGATTTTGAGCCATTTGTTTATGAAGCACCTTGGTATAGTTTCATTATGTTTCTTGGGCTTGGGGTTCCTTGAGCTGCTTGGATATGTGAGTTTGTGGTTTTCATTAAATTTGAAAAATTTGGAACCATTTGGAAGATTTTCAACCATTATTTCTTCAAATATTTTTTTCTGTTTTCTTTCTCCTTTCTCTCTCCTCTCCTCTGGAAATTCTAATGGCACATATATTAGGCCACTTGAGGCTCACTGATGATCTGTAGGGTTTTTTTTAATCTCTCTGCATTTCGCCTTGTATAGTTTCCACTGCCATCTTTAAACTCATTAATCTTTCTTCAGCAATGTCTAACCTGCTGTTAATCCCATTCCATATGTTTTTTTTTTTTTTCATTTCAGACAGTTTATTTTCAACTCTAGACATTTATTTGGGCCTTTTATATATTTTCCATGACTCTAATGAACTTTTTGAACACATGTAGTAGAGTTACAATAACTGCTTGCCTGCTATTTTTAACATCTTTGTTGGCTCTGAATTGGTTTTGAATGGTGGATTTTTCTCCTCATTACGAATCGCATTTTCCTGTTTATTTGCTTGTAGGGTTATTTTCAATTGGATGCCAGACATTATTAATTTTAATGCAATGGGTGCTGGATATTTTTGTACTCCTATCGGTATTTTTAAACTTTATTCAAGGATGCAGTTAATTTACTTGGAAACTATTGATTCTTCTGGGTCTTACTTTTAAGATTTGATAGGAAAGACTAGAGCATATTTAGTCCAGGGCTAATTATACCTCAATACTGAGGCAAGACCTGAGAGTATTCTTCCCAGTGATCCATGAATTATGAGGTTTTCCTATCTGGCACTTGGAAATGCACATTATGCCCATTCCTGTGTAAGTGCCAAGTTTCATTCTGTCTAATCATTTCAGAAGGTTGTTTCTTCAGCCTTGGGTATTTCTCTCACATGCATGCACTGGCAGATCTCTGCTGAATATTTGAGGGAGATCCTCTACATATTTCTAGAGTTCTTTCTATGAGTGGCTTTCTCCTCTTTGGTGCTCTGTCCTATGAGCTCTAGTCACCTTGGTCTCCCTAGATACTCAGTTCCATCTCCTTAGCTCAGAGAGTCTGCTGAGCTCCTCCTGGGTTCCTAATCTTTGTGCTGTGGTCTGGAAACTCTCTCAAGACAGTAAGCTGGGACAATCACAGGGCTCACCTTGTTTATTTCCTGTTTCTCAGAGATCAGTTTCTTCATTGACTAATGCTTAGTGTTTTAACAACCATTGTTTCATATATTTCTCTGGCTTGTTGCTATTGTTGTTGTTATTATTACTACTTAACGGAACTTGGTGCTCCATCTTGGCCTCTTGGGTGGAAGTGGAAATCCCTCAGCTTTAGCTGTTTCTACAGTTTCTGAATGTAATTCTGTAACTTAGCACTTTGCTATTCAATGACAATGATGAAAGTAGAGACAAACTATCCAAAAATGGGCTTACTCTCTAGTCAGTTTGGATGCATGTGGCATTTCTAATACAGGTGCAGCCCTCGGCATCAGTACTACTTACTGGGGTCTTAGAAGTAACCACTAAATATTGTGGGATTAGAACCAATGACCTGGTGGTGACCCTGGCTCCTCTCTATCTCCTCCTGAGGTTGGGCCCATCCTCATTCTGCCTCAGGCTGGGCATCAGGTCCAACTCAATGTGTTGTCTCTAGGAGCCTGCTGATTGGGCTGAGTCCTCAGATAACCTCTGTGTTTATTTTGGCCCCATTGCTAACCCATTAGGCATGATGCTTCATGTCCCATTTTCATCATGATCTTTCACCACCCTGTTTCTTTGCATTTAAACCTTATGCTTTACATCACACTGTTAAGTAGGACAAAGACCTTTGTCTTAGATGTTAAACCACGATTTTTACTTTTATTTCTTGCACTCCACTCATCTGCCCTAGTTCACTTTTAATGATACACTAATTGCTAAGCTAAACTAAATTCAATGCCTTCAAAGCATTGCCCCTGTCCTTAGGAACAAGTCTCAAATTTCCCATTTCTCTTATTTTTTATTCATATGTGCCACATGGCCAGAGATTCTGTTTCCTTCTCAGTAAATCTACATTCCTATCATGTTACTTCATTAAATATTAACAGATTAATATCCAAGTATCTCTTTATTCCATCTTACTTTAAACATAAGCGGGCAACTAATAGACTCTCTGAGAATAGTCACATTTTAGGGAGAAAACTGACCATACAAAGATATCTAAAATGTTTGACTTAATAGCAAGTACACATGTATTTCTACAGTTCTAATCCTGAGTTTTCAGAGAGTTCAGTTACAATAAAAATAACCCATAAATGGGAGTTGAAAGAGCATTAATTCACATTTTGGAACTCCTCAAACTACTATAACTGGCTGTTTTAATATTCTGTGACAAACAAAATCGTTTTACTGTAAATGAGAAAAACGTAACTGAAGTCCATGTTAGCTAATAAAATCACTTCACTTTGCTTCTGCCATTACGTTTTTCTGATGCTTGTAAACCAAGTAATGAGTGTTTTAAAGTTTAAAAAGTATTTGGGCCATTATGAAGATCTAGCTTGCTAGTCAATTTGTCACTGAAAAAGAGTGTGCACGATCGTCCCATAAAGAGAAGTTATTGTTTCAGATGATGAGGTCTATAAAAAACTCTCTCCATGCAAAATTCTGGTGTTTTACCTTCATATTTCTGCTTTTGTTTGGGCCATAAACGTTAAGGACACTTAAAAAAACGCCACTAAATTTCAACAGTTGCTATAAAAACACATTCTTAGAACCCTAGCTTTTAGATGGTAATGCTGTCTGCATGAAATGTGATGCTGTTTCTGTGTCTTCAGTCAATCTTTTAATTGCTCAGTTTTTGTTTTCTTTTTTACTTAAATCAAGCTTTTTTAAAGTAAGGGTTTCTTTGTTTGGTTTTGGTACAATTTATTCTCGATCTCTAAAGATCTGTAACTATTTATCAGTGTTTGGCTTAATGACAATCTTCTCAAATCATTCCTATAGATTATCTATCTTCCCTTCCCACATATTCCCTTGCCATTTAATATGGTACATTAATAAATTATACAAAAGATGATGATAACATGATTGACCTTTATGCATACTTGTGTATTTGTATTTTGATTAAAAAATTCTTATATAAGTATGTATATTTATAACTATGCACAAATATGTCCTAACGGCCCTTTGCCCTGCCTGAGGACTATTCCATTTGTCTAGAGTTATCAGGAAAGCCAGTGTTTCCTATAAGTAAGGTTGACATCCTTATGTCTACCTTTGAGGTAGACTCAAAATTCTACCTTAACCATTGGGATAAAAGTCTTTTAAAATGCTTTCTGTCTTCTAAAGTTACTAAAGTAACTTTAGTAATAATTAGTAATAATAATCTAAAGTAATAATTAAACATTTTCTGATAACGGAGGGTCAGCATTATGACCATCCACAATTAGAATAAATGAAACAGCTGAAACCTTGAATGGCCTCTGACATTTTTTTCTTTCTTGCATCTTTGTATTTACTTCTTCTAACTCTTCTATCTTTTCACTTTGCTGTCAGGGTGTCTACTCTACCTTCTTAAGGCAGATCTGTGTGCCTGCTTACAAGAGTAACTCCTTGTATTTTTTAATTTGTTGCTTGAAATCTGATGAGGGCTGGGAAATCTGAGAGTCATAGTTGTTAAACTTTGTCTAAAGTACAGAACAGCTTTTGTGATGTTGATTTCAGCTGTTCCAGACCATTCTGCCTCTTTCTCAGTGGTCTCTATTAGTAATCGAAAAATTTACCAAATCAGTGCATCTGGATATGTGGGGATAAATGTCATACTGGGGATAACTGCGAACTAATGTTCAGGGTTATGCACTGAAAACAGTCAGCAAGATGTTATTGTTAGAAAATACTGAGAATTTTTATCAGACTTCTTCCATAATTCTCATTATATAACCCAAAGTAGGAGAGAATTTTTGAATATCAAAATAGTATAAATCAGTATAAAATAAATTAGTATAAAATAGTATAAACTATAAATTTATTGTTTTATTACTCTAAACACCTAAAGACCCAGACATATCTCAGCAGCTTTCCCAGCTGACCTGGCTACCTTGAGATACAGAGCCTGTGTCTTTAATTACCAATTTAAACAGCAAGTCCAATACTGCAGCAGGAATTGTGGAACTGGGCAATGATATCAAAATCTGCATCCTGAAAAGCACTGATGAGTCTGGAAACTGGAATGAAAATAGTTCTCCCCAAACTCCTCCTTTCTATCAATTTTAGACTGTACTGACTACATGTTCCCATCTGAATCAAAGGACCAAATAAAGAATCATAAAGTGTGACCATTTGAAGATGGCCTGGCCACAATATGTGCTATTAACTGCTTAGTGACTGATAGATGTTTATAAATATAAAAGACTGTTATCCACAAGAAAGACATCTGGACATAGACACGAGTTCAGTTAAAAGCTTGTGTCTGAGCATTATTGCTCAGCCAAGCATAGGGGGGAGCAGTGGGGTACAAAGAAATAAATGGAATGGGTTTCTGCCCTTAGAAGCCTTATAGACCAGATTGTCTTCTAGAGGACATTCTTAGTAACTCAACAAGGACTCACATGAATAAATGAATGATTGGTGACACTGATCCTTGAATGTGGTGTTGAGATGTGGTACAGTCTTGGTATGTAACATGTCTTTTTTCTCTGGCTGCTTTTAAGATTATCTCTTTAACTACTGATTTCGAGCAACTTGATTATAATGTAACTTGGGATAACTTTTCATGTTTCTCTTAGAGTTTCTTGAGTTGCTTAGATGTGTGAGCTTGCAGTTTTCAGTAAATTTGGAAAGTGTCCAACATTACTTCTTCAAATAGTTTTTTCTGTTCTCTTCCTCCTTTCTCTCTTGTTTTGTTTGGTTCTCCATTTACACATCAGGCCACTTGAAGCTCACTGATGAACTGTCAATTTTTTTTTTCTTTTTCCTCTGTGTTTCATTTTGTATAGTTTCCAGTTGCTATCTTTCAGTTCACTAATCTTTTCTTCTGCAATGTCTAATCTGCTGTTGATTCCATTCCATGTATTTTTCATTCCAGATGTTGTTTTCAACTCCAGAAGTTTTATTTGTATCTTTATAAATTTTCCATGTTTCCAGTTAACTTTTTCAGCACATGGAACACAGAGTTTAACTTTTAAAGCAAAGGTGGAAGCCTTACATTCAAAATCCTCTAGAGCTCAAAGACATTTCTCCATTTTTAACTTGTTCTTATAAAAACCTAAGTGTTTCTCAAGTAAAGCAATAATTCATTAAAAAAAAAAATCAAGAGATGGCAAACTTGATTTGCCACTATCTAGATGGCTTTGCATTTCAGGTCAGACTCAGGCCTGGAACCCAGAGCTTCTCTTCCCATCCCCTTCTAGTCCATCTTCCAAAGCCAGGGAGCTGGGTGGGGACTTGCAGCAACTTAGTGCTCTTGGGTATATACAGTGACAAACCCTTAGCTTATGACATCCTGCATCTTTGCATCTAGTGTTGAGACTGATCTGCATGATGTGGGGTGAAGCCGCCATGATCTCCTCTGCTTAAAGACGATGCATCTGAGAAACACTGAGGTGCTTTAATTTTCCCAGGACCACAAAGCTTAGAAAAGTTAGAGCCTAGGTTTGAATTGTGATCTGAGTTGAAGTCTCCTAACTTTAGAGGGAAGTTAATGCTAAGGGCAACTTCAAGGAAGTGACTTCCATTACTATCTCTTTCCTACTTATGCAAGGCTATACTCTGTCATTCTTCTTGGTGAGACTCTACATTTGAAGCTTTTCTCTTGTTGAAAGCAAGAGACAAGTTCACCTCAAGTTCATCCCAAACTGAATTCTTAAGGTACAGCATTAGTGATGCCTTATGGGCAGGGAGGGAAAGGGATAATTATGTTCATTCCTAAGACTCTCAAGCGAAGAAGTGAGCCTGCCATGCATGAGTAAGTAGCCAGCTCCTGGGAAGTATCATCAGGGGCTGGGTCCCAAGAGCTGGGAGGTCACATCCAAGAAAGAAAATGCTGCAGCTGACACTGTAGCCATGGAAAGGAAGATGGCAGAGAGAGAAGTGACAAGAGTCAGGTATTGGAAGGTATAATAAGAAGGGAATGTATTATTACACGATACTGAAGCCAATACCTGTGGTACCCATGGTACTGAGCTTCTGAGAGTTATCTGTAGCTATGTGTCTATATTAATATTGTTTTGAAGAAAATGAATGGTAAAGAAAAGATTGATTTATGGATATCCCAAACCCCAGGCATTGATAATTAAATGAATGAGTAATTGAAGGTGGAGGTCTTGATATTTTCCCTACATGCCCTCAGTTCTTCTAAGAGGTTACACTCTTTTGTGCATAAGGCAAGTTAGCCCATGTAACTATTAGTGACCAAACTCAGGAATTCTTTGCTATCATGAATCTGTTTCTACCCACAAAAAATTTTTGTGAGAACCGACCTGGAACAGTGTGTATTTGTAAAGACCCAGAGAAAAAGACCCTCCTAATCTCTTTCCCAATCATACAGTTGCTTTACCGTAACCTTTTGCCAAAGATAACTATTTTCCTCTGTAATCCCGTAATTTAAAAATGCAAGAGATTCTTTTCCTTTGGGGACAGGACCAGCTACAACATTTCAGGATTCACAGCAGTTTTCGTATGACATGTTTGGGTATCAGCTCCCTTAACTGTCAATGACAGTGCTTTGAAAAGTCTCAACATGTCAGTCGCCCCTGAAAATGAAGTAGCTCAGCTACACAAATATAACGGAAAGCATTCATAGCATCTTCAATGACTATACTTACATCTATTCCTCTGTATTTTGTAGCGCTCTTCAACGACCCCTGAGCCTTTAAGAAGAATTTTTAAAAGAAATACCTTTCTAAGTCCAACAGTTCAATGGAACTGGTCTTTCTCTAACATCCTTAGAAACTTTATTAGAATTGCACTTCTCAAAATTGGACTTCTCATATTTCCTAAGGACCTTCTCATCATTCCAGATTTCTTTCTTATTGTAACAAACTCATCATACCTTCCAGCTCCCTGCAGCCAAGTTCTGCAGGGCGCCTGCCGCCCCTTCCAGCGTGTCTGCATTTGAGCACTCAGAGAGCAGTGTGAGGTAGGGTTTGACTATGGATGGGTGCCACAGCATCTGGATCCCTTTTGGTGGTTCTGCACAGTCTGGAAGAGGTCCTACTCCATCCCACTGGTGGAAGAGAAATGAGAGAGTAAACATCTTCAACATCTTTACACTTCCCAATATTGCCTTCAGCAAACATCAAAGACAAAAACAAAAGCAGGGTGTCATGACGTTTGGTGAGCATCTACTGTAGGTAGGATACTACATCAGCAGTCCAAGGACCACCAAAAATGGGAGAGCCATTCCTACCTACCGAGAGCTTATGATGGAGGGTGGAGGGGGTCGGAGCATGTACATAAGTGAATGTAACTGGCAGTAGAATGGCTAAGCCCTCTGAGAAAAATTCTAGCACACTGCTACAGGAAGAAAGGAGAAGAGATGGGTTAATTTTAATCGGTCAGGGTGGAAGAAAGCTAAACATCAAGGCACCTTACAGTAAGCATACCATAGGCATAGCATAGTAGTTAGTAACTATCAAATGCCTTCACTTCTTATACACAAGTGTTAACTGTGATAAATTCCTATATCACTTGTAAAATACATATTCTGTCATTGCATCTATGGGCATCAAACAAATGACAGAATGGACAAAGGAGAGAAAATTGTTACAGTTTATTACATACATTGACGTGAGCTATAAGCAAATTTTGATCTTATAGAAATTCTGATGTTTGCTTTGAATTGAATCTAATAAATAACAGAATATGTAACTAAAAATTAATTACATTTTAAATTATGGATTATATGCACAAAGGCATATCGGTAGAGTCTTAAAAATGATAGCTATGAAGATCATGTAGCAATTTGGACAAATGTTTATGATAAAAGTTAAATAAACAAAGCAGGATGCAAAGTAGTAGGGGGTTTGTGTTTGATTCCAAATAAAATGCATAGTAAAAAAATGTAATGATAATAAAAATTATTAATGAAGTGTCTTTCATTTTTTTCTACCTTTCTAATTTTCTGTTTTATTATCCTTATAATTTAAAAATATTAAAAGTTCCAATAATGATTCTGATCTTTGATCACACATAGCCTTTTTCTTTCATTAAAAATAAAGGCAATGAGTATAATGAGGGTAGAAATAAAGTAATAAGTGTAGAAAAAATACTCCCATATTCATTTTTGAGAAAAATCATAGTAAAACAAAAGAATTACTTTATAGTATCAGAGTGGGAATATTAAGTTATTTAACTGCTTATTGGTGTTTATTAATGATTGCTTAAAACATAATCTAAAAGACATATATATCAACACTAAGCTTTCTCACAGATATTTTATGTACATACATATATGTGCACCTGTGTCCATATATATGTATGTAAACCTATGAAAACAAAATTGTATTTCAGAATCTGTGTAAGTTCCCTACTTCTGAAAATTTACCTAGAAGAAAATATAGCTTACGTCCTATCCTCGCAACAAAAATAGAAGTGTTGGTAGAAATAATGAAAAGTTGTTTAACAGTCACAAACAATTTCAAGAATTCTATCACTTATTTTCCAAAAGAAAAATTAAAAATTCATGCCTTCTTTTTCTCAATTATGATACAGCTTAACTCAGTTCAAGGCTAAAGCTCAGAGATGAATGACATCCCATCGACGGGTGACAGCCATCCCATTAAAGGTCATTTTCATTCAGAGTGTCACTCTATCTCAACTTTATAACAAGGACACTCAATGTAAGGATCTTCCTGTTCTTTCAACCAAAGCCACTTCTAAACCCTTCAAAGCGGACTTTGCACCTGTACACAGCCTATCAATAAAACCAGTCCATCTCTTTTAAATACATAACAAAACAAAATTGAAAGTGAACCAGACTTGTCACATTGCTCCTGCTTCATTATTTGAGACTGGCTCACTGCACCAGATAGAAAGAGAGCACTAGGCTAAGAGAACAGCCCTTTTGTAGATGTGGTGACTTTGATGATGAAACAGGAGTGATATTGTCTTCTCATAGGAAACCAGCTGGGGGTATTGAATCTCTCGGCTAGCTAGTGCAACAGGAAATGCAAAATTATTTCATTTTGTTATCTCCTTAATACTTTTAAGCTATCATTTTCATATAAAGATTTAGATTTCATATAAAGATTTAGAGCTCAACATGGATGGAATTTCCCTCTCATGTAAGAGCCAACATAACGGCGTGAGGTATAGAGAAGTTTTATTTGCACTCTCATTACAACATGTGACAGACAAACTGTAAAAAGAGCAAAAAAAAAAAGCTGTGTTATCATTTGCTGGGTTTCATCTGGTTCTTTTCTTCTAACTTCTGTGCAAATAAAACAGGATAAATGGCTAAATCATTAGATAATTTTCTTCCGTTCTGACACGTGATCTATGTAGCTCTTAAATACCTTTTATTACAATCCTTTCTTAGTGGCTACAGAGAGAATCTGAAGGGAATAAAAGGAAAACTGATGTGAATATGGATAGCCTTTGACGGCAACAAAAGAAGTTCAAAGGGGATTCTCTGCTATTTCAGAACGCTGATGACACCCTGGCACATCGACACAGAAGATAAAGAACTATTTCAAAGCCAGTCAGTGTATCCTGCCTTCATCTGGGTACTTTATTCAAACTTTTATTGAGTTAATAGGGAAAGAAGTATCTATCAACTGTCCATTAAAAAATAGATTTTCATCACCTATAAAAGACCGGAAGTCTTCTTTAAAAGTTGTGCTGACACACCTGAAGTCATGTCGCCTAGCCAATCAATACCAACAGGACTACAGGGCAATGGTGACATCAGGATCAGACTGAAGTGGTGAAACAGTTCTGCACGTGAGAACGTTTAATGCCAACCTTCTTTTAGAGTGAGGATCCACGAGAAATCAAGGGATATGCAACTCTTTTATCAAAAAAATGGAAACACATCATTTATAAATTTAAATACAAGATGAATTTATCCTAAAATTTCTTCAAAACTGCCACATGGCTTGAAGACAAGCAGTGGCTAAATCTTTAACACAGTCAAAACACTCATCACACAGCTATTTAGTCCAAAGAACACAGAACTTACATTTATAAATAAGCCTTATGCAAACTATATTTGTTTTTGACTGTACCTTAAGGGCATATTACCAAAAATTTTCTAAGAACTTGAAATATGAAAATAATATATAAAGAAACAAAATGTTTTCAGGTCAGGAGGGAGAACTTTCTATGTAATAGAGACAAGGCACAACCAACAAAGTATTTCCAGGAAACCAACAGGGGCAATGCTAGCGGAGTATTTTTTGATTATATTGGCTGCATTATTGCCAAGTTGGGACATATAAACACACACACACACACACACACACACACACACAAAAGTGTGTGTGTGTGTTTATATGTCTTCATTTATCAGGTTTAAGTTTAAAAATCAAACAGAAATTAGACAAAGGGAAAGCAAAAGAAAAAGGAGAAAGGCATTTGTGGTTTTAAAGTTTTCTTCCAGCACAGGGGAAATGTTGAGTGAAAATATCCCTTCTTCCTCATAGTTTTACTCCTTAGGCTTGAAAGTTAAATAAATGTTCCTTAATTTTAAGCACACTTAAAATTTTATCTGTTATATTTTAACGAATAAAACTTGCAAAAGTTCTAACTGTTCTTTTTTTTTTTTTTGCGGTATGCGGGCCTCTCACTGCTGTGGCCTCTCCTATTGCGGAGCACAGGCTCCGGATGCGCAGGCTCAGCGGCCATGGCTCACGGGCTCAGCTGCTCCGCGGCATGTGGGATCTTCCCGGACCGGGGTACGAACCCGTGTCCCCTATATCGGCAGGCGGACTCTCAACCACTGCGCCACCAGGGGAGCCCATATTCTTGATTCTTAAAGTTAGTACTTAAATGTTCAAATTATACTTTATGCAGGTCATTCATGTTATTAAATAGGAAAAAACCCTGATAATCTCTAGCATTAAAGCTCCTCTTATTCATTGTCTTATTTATAGGAATTGAGAATTTACAAATATACTTCAAGTTTAAGAAGTTAAGGATTGAGTGGGTTATGCCAGAGTATTTTAGATTTTTTCAACAGATAATACTTTGGATTGGGACCTCCCTGGTGGCACAGTGGTTAAGAATCCACCTGCCAATGCAGGAGACACAGGTTCGAGCCCTGGTCCGGGAAGATCCCACATGCCCCGGAGCAACTAAGCCCCTGCACCCCACTACTGAGCCTGTGCTCTAGAGCCCGTGAGCCACAACTACTGAAGCCCACACGCCTAGAGCCCATGCTCCGCAACAAGAGAAGCCACCACAATTAGAAGCCCATGCACCGCAATGAAGAGTAGTCCCTGCTTGCCACAACTAGAGAGAGCCCACACCAGCAACGAACATAATAAATAAAAAAACAAAAAACAATGTTGGGTGTCTCACCCAAATTCATATGTTAAAGCCTAACCCTTAATGTGATGGTATTTAAAGGCGAGGCCTTTGGGAGGTAATTGGGTTTAGATGAGGTCTTGAGGGTGGGGCCCCTATGACGGGATTAGTATCCTGATAAAGAGATGAAGGGACCAGAGCTTTCTCTTTCTGCCCTGTAAGGACACAGAAAGAAGATGGCCATCTGTGAATCAGGAAAGAGGCTCTCAATAGACACCGAATCTGCTGGCCCCTTGGACCTCCAGCCTCCAGAACCGTGAGAAAGAAATGTCTGTTTGTGTAAGCCACCTGGTCTAGGGCATTTTGTTACAGCAGCCCGAGCTGAGCAGGACAGTAGTGACAGTAAGCACTAAGAAAGTTTGGTGTCAGTGTTACGAGGAACCTCCAGCTACACCCTGGATGTCCTGCCCTGGAAGCTCTTTTGGGGCCAGGCTGGCAGCAAAGAAGGAGTGTGTAAGGCAGGATTATGCTGACAGTAGATCACAGAACAAACCAACAGACTGACTTGTCATCCCAAGTAGCACCACATTCACTAACATATTATCAGCACTTTTGTTTTTCAGTTATATATATATATTTTCAGTTATATATATATGTATATTTATCAGCCTATTTTCCATTATAGGTTATTACAAGATATTGAACATGGTTCCCTGTGTTATATAGTAAATCCTTATTGCTTATCTATTTTACATGTAGTATTGATAGCTGGAATCTGTCAATCCCATAGTCCTAATTTATCCCTCTCCTCCTTCCCCCTTTGGTAACCATAAGTTTGTTTTCTATGTCTGTGAGTTTATTTCTGTTTTGTAAATAAGTTCATTTGTATCATTTTTTAAGATTCCACATACAAGCGATATCATATGATACTGGTCTTTCTCTGACTTACTTCACTCAGTATGACAAACTCTAGGTCCATCCATGTTGCTGCAAATGGCATCATTTCCTTCCTTTTTATGTATCAGTACTTTGCTTGACTGGCTTTAAATGTATGAGTGTACAACTAATATCAATAAAACAAATAAGTGAACAGTTTATATCATTCACTATCCAAAATTGTTAGAATTGAAAATATGTATTCTCTCTCCGAGAAGGTAGTGCTCAAACATTTTTAAAAAGGAGGAGAATAAGACGCTCCCATGTTAGAAGCCAAGGGTCTGCTGAAATCTGGACACAGTGGTTTTTGATGTAGTCACGGTCAGGGAAGGAGATACACACTGGCCACTGACTGTAAGGAATGCCTGCTTAGGAAGAAAATCACACAGCTGTGGGAATGGGCTCAATGTGTGTGTTGTTTTTTTTTTTTTAAAAAGGCCTTTCTTTAGACTGGCGTTTAATACTTTTACTTCTCCTTAGGGCTTAAATTCTATTTTGAAGATTTCTCTCTTAGCTGGTTTGAGGATGGAATCATGGAAGCCATTTGCTCCTTATATGAAAAGAGAGGTCTGGCTTAGGGATAAAAATCAGAAAGTTCAGGGACCTCCCTGGAGGTCCAGTGGACTGTGCGATCTCAGTGCAGGGGGTGTGGGTTTGATCCCTGGTCGGGGAACTAAGATCCCACATGCTGCATGGTACCGTCAAAAAAAAAAAAAAATCAGAAAGTTCAAAAACCAGAAAGTAAAGATGTCTGTACACTTTACAAAGAGACTGTGTAAATGGATTCTTCAGGGGACGGTGGCTCACGAGATTAATTATTACATTCATAAAAGCCCCTACTGAATGAGAAGAATTAATGAGGGAATTTCAGCTCCTCCCTCTGAAGGAGCTTACAACTACCCCAGTTTCTACTTCCAAGGCACCGGGTTGGGTACCACGGAGATGCTAACAAGACGTTCTCGCCTACATGGAAGAAGGATTTACATTCTGGGAGGAGCGCTGCTAAAATACACAGCTCCTTCTGTCGCATATGTCACAGCCATTCCAGTCTATGTAAAGAAAAGAGCTTTCGCTGCCGTATCTTTGGAACACAAATAGAAAAGGCCTCTTCACCAGCGGAATGCATCTCTAGTGCCTAAATTTCTCTACCAGCGACAGAGAATGACAGTCAGCATGTGTGCAGGCTCACTTTTCTTTTAAAGGGATTTCAGTGACATAAATGGGCCAGAGGTACTGCAAGGGAAAGGGAGTGGATGTGCAGTGACAGGAAAACAGTCTGATTTTAAAATCCCACTCTTGCCTCCCAGCTGAAGTTACACATCACAGAATGCAGGAAGAGAAAATGGCTCTAAAATGGGAAACTGTCAGGGAATGTTCCTTCATGCAGGGTTTGGGTAAATTAGGCTGCAGCCAGTGCTAAATACTTTGAAGAGCCACAACCTAAACACAGTCCATCCACTGTTGGCCACTGTTGCTTGATTTGGTCTGAACAGCAGTTACTAATTGATTTTTGCCCTGACCGTGTTTCACCATCACTTTCAGCTAATCCGGGGAGGGAAGGAGGAAAAGGAGGAGGGCAAGGGAATGGAAGTAATGGTTATTAAGAAAAAAAAACTCCAAGCAACTGTCAAAAGCCAAAAGAGAAATGATTTTTGTGTTGACGCTTGGGAATTTGGAAGGCAAGGGTAGCTCGGGCGTCTGACTCCCCCTGGGAGCTGTTCAGAAGCCGTCAACTACAGGGAGGCTGAACCTACGGAAAGAGAGGACAGAGGTGACGGCCAGTGACTCGTATTCATGTGGTACACGTGTCTCCAGGCTCTCCTTGCAAAAGATACGGGGAATTTTGCATTTGAGAGATTAGAAACCTGTCTTAAAGGTGAGATCGGCTATGGTGTTTCCCAAAAAAGGCTTCAGAACAAAAGACATTCAGGGACAGACTTGCTGACTCACTTCCGTGCCTGTGTGGGCGCACACCCCTCAGGAGAAGGCAGGAGGGAGGCGGGTGATGCTGTGAGCTCCAGACATTGGCACAAGGCGGCCACTGTGTTGTGACCAAAGAGGAGTGTTATCAAGGCTGGTCTACATCACCGGGCTCGCTCGCCGCTTCCCCAAGTCATCCTGATGGAACCAACTGGAACATAGCAATGCTCACCTAGAATTCTCTCTGCTCCTAACTTCTCATCCACATCTAGGGAAACCTGGGCTATAACTCACCCTACTACCTGCTTTTTCAAGGGACTCTGTCCCTGACTCGCCAACTTCCTTGAGGTAGTCCTGTAGGCTTGCTTGTTTATATCTTTGGTGATACATCCCTCAAAGACAGTCTAATACAGTGGTTTTCAACTGGAGTGATTTTAACACCCAAGGGGATAGTGGGCAATGTCTGGAGACAGTTTTGGTTGTCACAACTAGGGAAAGCGGTGCTATTGATGGGTGTCTACTGGGTAGAAGCCAGTGATGCTGATAAACATCGCACAATGCCCAGGATAGACCTACCACAGGGAATTACCCGGCTCCAAATGTCAACAGTGCCAAGGCTGAGAAACCCAGGTCTAGTCTGTAAGACACAGACTATTGACTGATGGTGTGGAGTACCGAATGGCAAAATGTAAACACAACCTAAATGAGTCACCAAAGATTGAGCGTTAAGTCTGTAAACCCACTGAAAGTGGAAAAGCAGCATTTCTAGGTGATGGGATAAATTTTATATGAGAGGCGCAGAAGAAGAAGCATCTCACTCATTCACAGGGAGTGGCAAAGGACAGTCACTGCACAGAACTGTGCAGCCGTGATCTTTGTGGGCGCATGCAACTTATTGCTTTGAGGACATGAAATAGCATGTCTTGAGTCACCAAGCTCCTGGCATACGGTGAGGTGACAGCAGAGCAAGACTACACTGCTACCAGCCGTGAGGGATGAGCGGCAGCTGAAATCAGCAGATGGTCAGAAAGGAAATGGTATTAAGCCACAAACGAGAAAGTATGGTTACTAATAAGGAAACGGAAACTGCCTGGAAGAAAGAAAAAACACCTGTGATATTAGGAAACGAGGACTTAAAAGCATCAAGCATGTCACAAAGGGGCAGATCCATCAGGTGATAATAAAGCAAATCAAAACGTACTCACACTGTCTGTCACTGCCATCCAGAGTGGTTAAGACAAATTCTGGCTATGTCGCCAGAGCCTGAAAAGCATTCTCTGTAAAAGTAAAACTAGATGTTTTACTTTTAAGAATTTATCCCTGAGAAGTGATTAAGGATATAGGCGAGATTTAACTACACGGATGTTGATTGCAGTTTATGTTAGTTAAAATTTGGGAGCAACCTAATTCTCTGATCATCGGGGACTGGTTCATACAACACGGCAGACCCCTACAATGGAATTCTTGGTAGCCTTTTCCATATTCTGGTGTAGATGACTATTTACTGGCAAGGAGAGAGGTCACGCAGAGCCAAGTGATAAAGTGTCTACAACAGCCGGCAGAGCGAGGCAGGGTGGGTGCAGCGCCCACACCTGTCCTTCCCTTCAGTGGTGTGCCAGTCACCTGGCTGCAGGTAATCGGGGGCTACACTGTCTGCAGAGAATTTGCAAACAGCAAAATGGATGAAAGTTGGTCTTTCTTATTACCCTGTGCAGACAATTCTAAACCATTTCAATGATAAAATATCCCTCCTTACTGAGGTAGAGAACTCCTACTGCACCCCCTTAGTGTGCCACTGTACCCCTTTTCCCTTTGGTTAAGAGAATGCCCAAGGTTCACCTACGGTCACGGTTGCCCCACAAAAACACTACACATCCCAGTCACCCCTGCAACTCAGGGGCTAATGTGTCCCGTCCAGACGGAGAGGGTGTGGGCAACAGTGATGTGTGTGACATTCAGCGGGGGCAGTTCTAGAGGAAAGGGTACTCCCCTCTGTCTTCTTGGCTCCATATCTGGACTCTGGATACAGAGCCATCTTTGGACCATGAGGAGGAGGGCAGCATCCTAAAGAGGTGAGCATGACAGATCTAAGGAGCCTCCGGAGATTCTGCAGACCAGAGCCGCCAGCAGCGCCGACTTTTACATTAGCGGGAAACACACTTGTCTTCTCTAATTCACTATGAACTTGGCTGTCTGATGTGGTACCGATGTGTCTTAACTCACACTCCAACCAATATCGTATAATTGTATTTTGAAAGGTTAAACAAAGCTATGCATAAATACAGAGAGAAAGAGATCAGAGAGGATTAGAGGCCCAGGTATAAATTTTTATTGTGGCTCACAGTAGAAGGGAAGATGATGGGGGTGTGTGCATTATTTTCTTCTTGTAGCTTATTGCTATTTTACTCGTATATTGTTTACATATTATTTGTGCATGTATTTATTAATATAAATATTTATAAAATTTTTTGAAGTTATTTAAATATTTTTATAGATATAATATTTTTACTTATAATTAATATATATTTTGTCTCAAGGAGAAACTTATTTAAAATTTAAGTAAGTTTAAAATTCAAATCTGCAATGTACTGACTTAAACTAGCAATAAAATTCATTTTTGTGCTTTGGGACATTGATTGCTGTTTATTCTCAGAGTCTCACTTCTGGGCCAACAGCATCCACGGGACACAGTGGGCTATGCGTGAGTCTCTTGAGGCGGCCCCCAGTCCAAAGTCCTGAAACTCCAAGGACACTTTTCAGGGGATGGGATTTCATGGCATCTAATCCCATTTATGTATGTCACACACTGACATCTTCAGAACTAAGCATCTTTTAGTCTGGTGTGATCAAAGTACTGCTTCTCCAGGGGTACTTTGAGACACATGCATCTACACTTGTTGACATGAACTGCAAGTTCTCAGACGATTATCAAGACCTAGAGTGTTCATTAGGTTTGCTGGTGATCGCAGAGTCAGAAGGTAATAAAATGCAGCACTGCCCTGAGAAGCGGAGGAACAGCCTGAACCACAAACGGAAAGAGAAGGGCTATGCAGCGCTCCTGGCTCACAGCAGCCGTGGGAGGCCAAGGGTCCCAAGAAGACAATGGATGAGGCTGGGACCACCGACTGGCAACAACCCCACAGCAAGAGCTAGAGGCCCAGTGGACCACAGCTGGACTGCCATTCAGCACAGCTGGTGCTGGGCCTTGGGCTAGATGTCAAAGATGGAAAGAAGACCCACACAGTCTTGTCCCTCAGAAAATTCTCCCTCTAGGAGATCAACAGCTGTATGTGACTGATAATGTGATGAGCATTGGAGGAGAAGTTTAAATAAAACCATGCAGATGCAGATGAGAGAAGGATTCACTTTAACTTGGGAGAACTCTTGAAAGGGTGAAAGTGATGTTTTACTTGGTTTTAAAGGATGATTCTCCAAGGAGTGGAAGAAGGGAAGGGGAATGCTGGACAGAGGAGGAGTGTGAGCAAAAGTGAGGAGATGGCCTGCGGGATGCTGGGCTGGGCTGGGCTGGCTGGCCTGGGCTGGCTGGGCTGGGCTGGGCTGGGCTGTGCTGGGCTGTGCTGAGTTGGGCTGTGCTGTGCTGTGCTGGGCTGTGCTGTGCTGTGCTGGGCTGGGCTGTGCTGTGCTGTGCTGGGCTGTGCTGGGCTGGGCTGGGCTGGGCTGGGCTGTGCTGTGCTGTGCTGTGCTGTGCTGTGCTGTGCTGTGCTGGGCTGTGCTGTGCTGGGCTGTGCTGTGCTGGGCTGTGCTGGGCTGGGCTGAGCTGGGCCAGGCTGGGCTGGGTTGGGCTGGGCTGGGTTGGGCTGGGCTGGGCTGAGCTGGGCCGGGTTGGGCTGGGTTGGGCTGGGCTGGGCTGGGCTGAGCTGGGCCGGGCTGGGCCGGGCTGGGCCGGGCTGGGCTGGGCTGGGCTGTGCTGGGCTGTGCTGGGCTGGGCTGTGCTGTGCTGGGCTGTGCTGGGCTGGGCTGAGCTGGGCGGGGCTGGGCTGCTCTGGGAAAGCATGCAGGTTAAAGGCCTTGAGCTTCTGTGGAGACATGCCTATAGTCATGGAAGAAATTAAGGGGTCTTAAAGGTTTTACACGGAAGCCCAATACTACTGCTTTTGTGGATAAGATATCATGCTGATATCTTAAGTGAAACTTCCCACAATCTATGCATTTGGCATCAACAACCTAGAAGAGAGATGAAAAAGAGTAATAATACTTCTCTTAGATTGACCCCAGCTCACTAAACAAAGGTTATCAGGAGAGAGAGGAAGTTGATCGTATAAAAATGCTGGATCAGAATCACCTTTGAATTCTGATAGGTTTACATCCTCACCCATGTGGATATATAAATACCCCTGTGAACTAAAAAACTCAGAGGTGATTCAAGCAGAAGAGAGATTTTTGAACTCTAGGAGATCTTGCTTGTTTTACTTCTGTTTTTCACTGCGGGTTTCTCTGTACACAGTCAAGTTCACACAGAGTAGATCTTGAAGGCCCAGGTCTGCTCGGGCCATCAGCCAGCAGTATCCTGTTACCTCTGATCCACGTTTGAGCACCACTGATCCCCGGACACCATCGCAGGAACCTTGGCCACATGCCAAATCGAAAAACAAACAAAAATGCTTATTTCTACAAAGGGTGGGAAAGCAGCTAAATCAATTTTGTCTACTGCTATTTCCCTGGACCTCAATCTTCGGATTGCCACCCCTGCCCTGCTCTGCCAGGCTGCTGGCACAAAGCCCTGCCAGCAGCGGTGAGGACTGTGCTGGGTGAGATACGCCTCTTGGCACATGGCATGTAGACTGCTTTGGCAGAGGGTCTAATTGAAAAGAGCTACTAGAGAAACCAGTCATTTCTTATAATTCAGCGATAGGCACTGAACACAAAGTCAGAAATTAATGAATTTGCAACGTCCTTTTGGACCAGAATACGATGCATAGAAGTGTCCAATACAGCCACACACAGGGGCTTACATCTGATGGTTCTGTATCACATATTTTCGTGAATTATCCCTATCAAGGATCTAAAAGTAAGTTTGCAAGATTTTTATTATAACTAAATCTGACCTGCAAAGTATAGTATTTTCCAAGGGTACAGAATACCAATGCCCAAGGTGAAAGTCAGCGTAAATTTCTGGAATTCAGCAAGTGACAGAGTCAATCACTAAACCAATATTATGATTTTCATCACTTTTGCTTCCTGGTAAAACCTCTGGCTCCTCTGTCCTGGTAAGGATCTGCCGTGGATTAGACAACTTTTCATTTTATCTTATGCCTTTCTCTGAGGCAACTCAAATTTAAGAGAAAAAAGCATATATACTTGCATAAACGAACACTGACTTGGTCCGTTAGTTCCTTTTTGAATATTATTTTAAAATAATATTTGAAAAGATTGCAATTGTAATGCCCATTGTAGAAAATTTACAGATACATATAAGAAGAATCAGTCACTATCTTCCATCATCTTTGATGTGCTGCACTTTTTCTAAAAAAACATTTTTGGTACATGCATATATTTTGAATTTGCATATGACACATATTTTACTAAACTGGCCAGGTTTTATCTGCATCGTATCTATATCTATATACCTCTTTCTTCATTTCACTTTGTATTATACACTTTCTATAATCACTACCTATTCTTTAAAGAGACTGACTTTATGAGCAGTAGAGATTCCAGGGGATGTATTATATCTGACCATTTTTATAGCTGCAAACCTAACACTCCATCTGTTTACATCCTCATTAAGCTTGATACTGAATTTCCTGGCACTTCAAAATATTTTTATATTATGTGGGAGAACAGTTTGAAAACATTTTTTAAAACTATCATTTGGTTGAAATAACTTTGAAGTTCCTTTATAAACAACAAAGTTCCATTGTGTTTTAACTTACGGTGGTTTCAGCAAAACTTTCTTAAAGAAATTATTTTTTTCTCCCTTAAAAGAATATTGTAAGAAGAAAAATGGAACAGACTGTACTCATTTTCATTTAGATTTCAGGCAAAAATCGTAAGATTCTACTCATCATTTTAGTGGACTGAACTTAGAAGAGAGCTCACTGATGTCATAAATTATGGTTTGAAGTACAGCGTTCTGAGGTGGAATATCGCTCACCGTGAGGTTTCATGGAAGCAGCTAAGCCCCTTGGAAGAAGGGCTCTATCTTGGCGTGATGTCCATGAATGTTCTCTTCTGACCCCTGGCTTCTCTGGACCCAATCAACTCCTAATCTCACCTGTCATTTGAAAGACCTCAAGCCACGAGAGCACACCTTGGCAGAGTTGGGAAAAGGGTTCAGTGTCGGGGCAGAATCTTACTAAAGGAGACACCAGGGCCAGGCACAGAAGCTATCAGAAGGGTGTGCTTCAAAATCTAAGCCATAGACTAAAGAGAAAACCATGAAATCAGAGTGAATTTAACCTCAGTTTAAAGTTTTTCTTTCTTTCTTTTCTTTCTTCCTCCCTCCCTCCCTCTCTCTTTCTCTCTTTCTTTCTTTCATTCTGCCTGCCAAGGCTAATGTCATATTAATGGACTTCCACAAATCTGATTTCCAAAGTTGCCTGGGCCCATCCCAGAGGTTCTGAATCATTAGGTTGTAGGTGAGATTCAGGTGATTTTGATCACAGGGTAGACTGTAAAGCACTATATTCTTGCCCATAGGCTTTGCTTCCTTTCAACTTTACTGAGCTTGCTTTCCAGGGTAAAGCAGTGTAGGGACTGGGCCCCATGGTATGCAATACCACAAAAGGAAACCATGAGAAGAACCCATGTGCCTTTGTTAGGCCATCTTTAACTTATTTGATATTGAAAAATATTCAGAACCCATAATCGTTTGGCGCCCTTAAGTACCAGGTAGGATAACTGAAGTGTGTGACATCACTTAGTATAATACTTGGCACATGGCAGGTGCTGGCTAACCACTGCATCCCCCCTGGTAGGAGGGTTCTAAGAGGCAGAATTAAGAACCATGGCTCGATACTCCCAAAAGGCTCCTCCAGTTCAGGGGGAGATGGAAGACACAGAGTACTGATCCAGGACAGGAGAAAAAGCAGGGCTGGGGATTTATTTCTCAGAGTGGAAGGTCACCGTCAAAGAGGCAATGAGCCTGTATCTCCTAAATTATAGGCGTGTTTAAGCTGCAACATACAGATCCAGAAGCTGTAGAAAGACCTGGAGCCTCAGGGGCTACAAGCAGCTTGAGAACTGGAACCTACAAAAATGCTAACACTGACACATTCAGGTTAAATGTAGGAATTATATTTAAGGACACATTCCCATTAATCCTTACCGTGAATAAAATAGTTCCTTTAACCCTCACTCGGAGTTAAACTTTTCCAAAAATAGTTTAGAAAATAGTGTGCTGTGACCTAAACAGATATTTTTGAAAATTTATTTTGAATTAAAAACCTGGCAAGAGAGCATGTTGGGGATTCTGTCCCACTTTCTCAGTCATCCACTCCTGAGGACAGTCAGATCTTGGGTTTATAGGACCCTCAGCAGCTGGAGATAACAACCATAGCGTCCAGGGCAAGGCTAGAGGTATAACCACAGTGTCGGGGAAGGCTGGGAACATGACCACAGTGTCCGGAGGAGACAGGAAGATCTCAGTAGCAGGGGTTTCCGGCAGCCACAGGACGGGCACTTTTTCTCATTACTCCCTTACCTGGGGGCCTGGTGGGTGAGGGGTTCTACCTCCCAGAGGCTCCCGAGGGGCAGGGCTGGAGGCTGTTCTGTTTTTGCCAAGGCTGAGAATCACAGCCTGTGGGCCTTTACTTCAATGCAGGGCAACCGACAGCTGCTGGAGGAAAGGCCGTTCCATTTTGAAGAGGCCTCTCCGGCCGGACAGCTATCTGGAGTAACCGGAATTGCCCCCCAGGGCCAAGCTTCTAATGTCATTCTGTTGGGAGGGCTGTGAATTATTCCGTTTTCCAACAATAAGTGCAAGATTGCATGTCCAAAAGTTCCCAAATGACCTATACAATATATGTTGGATTTCTGCGCCTCTCTCCACAGCTTCCCTTCTTAGACCACACCTATCCTTGTGCAACTGTACCACCTGCAAGGCACCCGCCTGGACCCCGCAAGGACCGCAATAAATGAGTGCATCGACACAGAAGAGTCAGCGCCTGCATCTGACTCGACTGTGTGAGCTGGAACCTTAGAGCTTGCCCTGGACTCAAGCGGCTCTTTCCCTTTTTGAAATTTCCTATCTTGGCGTGGCTGCAGAACCTGAGGGGAGTCATGTAATGCTCCACTGTCTCAGCTATGAAATCCCCACGGAAAGCCTGTGCAGACACATTAGTGATGTGACCGCGTGTTAGAAACGCAGAGCCCTGCACCTGCAGACACAGACGAAACATGCATGTTGTGATTAGGGCAAGGGAAGATTGCATGCAGCTGCGAGTCCCCACATCACCTGATCTTGAGATTTCTTTTTCTTCTTCTTCTTGCCCCAGCACCCGGAGCTCTCTGCATCTTTGCCATTGGCCTCACCACAGAGCAGCCCGTCCAGCTCATCTGTGCCCAGGTGCTGTCCCTGAGACGTTTCCGCTGCCAGCCGGTACGAAAGGTTCCTTAAAATGCACACACAGTTTTCAACGGTCTGGAGAATCCAAAAAAAAAAAAAGGAGGAGGAGTGAATAAAAACTAACCAGCACTCCTCCACCCAGAAAAGCAATCCGTCTTTACACACACATTTTTCTTTGGATGCATGTAGCCGCTGCCCCTAATGGCTCCCTTGACAGCCACAGTGGAAAGAATTTAGGGAAGCTTGGAAAGTCCTAAGACATTTTCTCACCCCAAAGATACTACTTATCAACAAGAGGTCCTTTTCTAAGCAGCTGCCACTGATTGAAATTCACTTGTGAGCGAGGAAGAACCCACAACCACGAGAGGTCCCAGATGGCGTCCACTTACGGACAATGGCCGCATGGGGACTAGGGCTCTGAACCACCAAGAGCACAGATAACTGGATTTCTGTCAGCTCTGGGAGGGCGACATTAACATTTACCATCTACCAGGGCGCTTTCTGGGGGTGAAACAGGGCAAGAGGTGCAAACCAGGGTGGTCCCAGGTAAGCCGGGTTCTGTGTTCACCCGGGGGCATCCGTGTTTCCATGCTGATTTTCCTGGCAGGGGCGTTAAACAGTGGTTAAGGACACACATAGAGCTGGATACCTGTAGAACCCTAGGCCTCTGACCACTGGCTGTGTGACTTGGACAGTGCACCCAATATCTCCGTGACCATAACCTGCTCTGTAAGACGGCCATGATAGTGGCCACGTTTTAGGCTGCTGTGTGGAATACGGGAATTAGAGTATTTACATGTGATAGGCAGAATAAAGCTCTCTGCCCCAAAGATGTCGACATCTTAGTCTCTGAAACCTGCGAATACGTTAGGTTATGTGGTGGAGGGAATTAAGGTTGCTAATCAGTTGGGGAGATTACCCTGGATTACCCAGGGGGGGCATGGAATCCTGAGGGTCCTATAAGCAAAAGAGGAGGCAGAAGAGTTAGAGTGAAACCCCGTGAGAAGGACGTGACCTGCTATTGCTGGCTTTAGAGATGCAGGAAGGGGCCGTGAGACAAGGAACGTGGGCGGCCTTGAGAAGCTGTAAAGACAAGGAAACAGATGCCTCCCTCAAGCCTCCAGAAGGAATGCAGCCCTGTCGACACGTTGATTTTAGCCCCCAAAGACCCCTTTTGGACTCCTGATGTCTAAGATGGTAAGATAATAAGTTTATGTTTTTAAGCTGCCATGTTTGTGGCTGCTTGTTATAGCAGCAACAGGAAACTAACCCGGTATGTAGGTACTGAGAAGAGTTCCTGGCACACAGCAAGTGCTGTACAAGGATCTATATCATTAACAATGGTGGAGATGGTACTGCTGGGAGGTCCAGAGCTTGTGACCTAGATCTAATGGGTCCATGATGGAGTCCTGGCTCTGCCATTTAATGAGCTGTGTGACCTTGGCCAAAGTGTGAACTCTCCCTGTGCTCCTGTTTCCTCCCAAACTCCCCACTGGCAAATTGCAGATTAGGTCTCAACATACGGATTTTGGGGGAACCAAACATTCAGACCAGCGCATCAACCTTTAGACCTTTGTCCTGGATTTGAGGAACCGAGGGAAGAGGAAAAAAAATACCAAATTTTTACAAAGGACAAGATAATGATGGAGAATAAATTGAACGGAGATAAGTTTTATTTTATTTTTTAAGTTCAAATTTTTTTATTGAAGTCTAGTTTATTTACAATGTCATGTCAGTTTCAGGCGTACAAAATCTGAAAAAGAAGAGATAAGTTGTCTTTTTAAAAGCATGCCAACTTGGCTATCATTTTTCAGGCACCAACTGTGTGACAGCCACCATTCAAGGCAGGGAAGATCGTTCCATTGTACAGATGAGGTCTGAAGCTTTCATTAACTTATACCAGATGGCACCACTTTTTCTAGTCCTAGGTTGGGACTGGAAAGGTGGTGAGAGCTGCCAGGGTCCAGATCCTGCACTGTTCCCACCTATGACTGGGATCTGGTAAAAGGCACTGTATATGTTTGACATGACTACTGTGGGCAGGAAAACCAAGCAGGAAAAGCAGTTTTCAGGGTATATTTTGGGACCTTTGCCATTCCAAGCGTTTCTTGTCCGCTTCTCAAGGTTTCATGGGCTGCTAATCCCACAGGCTTTGAGTCAACTTGATCTTCTATTTCAAGCATCCTCTCAGCATCGAAAAAGGAACCGGCATGAAAGCAGGTAAACACAGGACAATACATGAAAGGGAGAAAAGTCTCTCCCTGAAAAGAAAATGTTATGGCATAAGGCAGAACGATTTTTAAATCAGCTCAAACTGATTTTTCTTACATCAAAGACTTGGGAGAATAAACTCCTTTCTCATCCTGCTGTTCATCTTCCCTGGGGCACCTCCATGCCTCTGTTTAACAAATGACCACTGGGGAATAAATCCGCCGTTTTGAGAAATGTTTTATAATCTACCTGTGGCTGAGGGATGATTTTGAGAGAAGCTGGATGGTGGGGAGAGGAAGGAGAGACAGAGAGGGGATGGGGAGGGCGGAAGGGAGACAGAGGAAGTGGTAGAGAGGGATGGATGGGGGTGGCCCCAGGGGTTGAACTTATCTCTCCTTAAGCTTGGTTTGGGAGGGTTACCAAGTCAAGAGCTTTTCTCTGCAGGGGCAGGAAAAAAAGAAGAAAAAAGAAGACTGCCACTGCCCTCCTTGGGGACACCAGCAGAAGGTGGGTGGCAGCTGGTGGTTTTGGTTTCCATATCCATTGCCGTCAACAGAGCTTTCAGTAGCTCCTCTTGGTCACCAGGGTCATTTTGACTCCTTATTTTCTATTAGAAAGGGCTAATTTGGAAGCTGTCTGTAGAACGCTCCACCATATGTTACCCTTTCAACAAACTGTTCCAGTTACCAGGCGCTGAGCTGAGAGCGTGCGTGGAATCCAGGCTCTTGCACTCATTAACTTCGCTGGCCTCAAAGACAGCGTGCACACATTTTTCCCTCCTCTAACTTGTCACTGAGAAAGCTCAGAAGTGGCCAAGCAGAGGGCCGAGTGGAAAGTGATGGGACAATAATAATACGTTAAAACTCAATAGCACATGCTGGCCAGCAGAGCACTGCTGAGTAGTTTATCACATTTGATCCTTTCAACAGCTATAAGGATCCTCCTTGTCTCAAAGCTGAGGTCACCCGGGTCCTGTCCTTGGTCATCGGGAGGACGAGATGGCACGTTTTCCAGCACGCTCCCGGGGCCAAGCTCAGTGTTCTTGCTGCTCAATCAGGAATATCTGAGTCTTCTGTTTTTTCTTCTTTTAATTTTTATTTTCTATTGGAGCATCGTTGATTTACAATGTTGTGTTAGTTTCAGGTGTACAGCAAAGCAATTCAGTTATACAGATACGTGTATCTATTCTTTCTCCAATTCTTTTCCCATTTAGTTTATTACAGAATATTGAGCAGAGTTCCTTGTGCTGTACAGTAGGTCCTTGTTGATTATTTAGTTTAAATATAGTGGTGTGCACATCAATCCCAAACTCCCAATTTATCCCCTCTCCCTCCCATCTTTCCCCTCTGGTAACCATAAGTTTGTTTTCTAAGTCTGTAAGTCTGTTTGTAAATAAGTTCATTTGTGTCATATTTTTTAGAGTCTGCATATAAGTGGTATCAGATATTTGTCTTTGTCTGACTCACTTCACTTAGTATGAGCATCTCTAGGTCCATCCATGTTGCTGCAAATGGCATGATTTCAAGGAATATCTGAGTTTTCTGACTCCAGCCCTAAGTGGTCCTCAGTTTTTCAGTTTCCTCTTTTGGGGGAAATGTGGACGGACATTAACAAGGAGAATCTCCAAGGTCTCCCGAGAGACGGAGGAGTCTGGTCCTCTGACACATCAGAAGAAAGATGTGTGTGCCTCACAGCACTCTGATTTTGGACCATGCTCCTGAAGGCTGCCTTACCCAGTGGTGGGCACCGGACCAAGACAAGAGGCTGTTGACTCTTATTTTATTCTCAACTACAAGGCCCAGACACTATTAAAGCTTGCTTGGTATCCATAGGCTTAGCATTCCCTGCGTTAGTCTTTACCACTTTGAATCTTAAGATCCTTAGCATTGCAGCTTCTGTGAATTATGAATTACCTTCAGTAGCTCTTTTCAAAATTCCTCTATTGTGTTAACAGGTATCTGTAAATACTCAAGACATCTTGACTGGTTGCTTCTTCAGGGACTTAACTTTCCTGTCAATAATATTAAAAGGTCTAAAATGGCTGTTAAGGGCATTTACAAGAGAGGTTGATTAAATCTTTTCTATCATATTTCACTTTTGCAATTGATGTCATATACGGTAAATGAATGGATGCAAATGTAACTGAGTGGCAGCGATAAAATGACAGACAGTGTCATAACTGGAGTCAGCTGGTACTCAAAGGGCTAGAGTCCCAGAAAATATCATGGGTCCTAAACTTTAGGGAGTAGGGCTCAGGCATCAGGAATTTTCTAGCTTTTCTAGTAATTTAGTTTTCTAGTTTTTTTAGTAATTTTCTAAATTTTTCAGTCACTCTAATGTGTAGAGAAGCACCGTGGCAAATCACCCCCATGCCAACGAGTAACTAAATGGATAAAATCACTCTTATTTGTTCTTTATCTGACCTTAAAACTAAGTTATATTATATCGTATTCCCGACGAGTGTCCATTTCAAAGCTGTATCTACTAGGGCGGTTCTCAATCCAAGATGCACATCGAATCACCTGATGAACTTTAAGAGGAATAGAAATCGGAGACGGGAGTTGGACACTCAGATTCACTCAGGGGGCTGTGATGGGGTCTAGGCACATGCATTTATTAAATGTTCCAAAGACAATTCCGAAGACGAGTTGGTATTAAAAACCATGGGATTGAGGCTTTGGTTCAGAACCAGGGCCAATTTTTGGCTCCCTATGGTATATCCGGCAATATCTGGAGCCATTTTTGTTTGTCACAACTGGGCTGCGGGAAGGATGCTACTAGCATCTAGTGGGTGGAGACCAGGGATGCCGCCCACCATCCTACAGTGCACAGGGCAGCCCCCAGCAGAGAACTGGACCCAGATGTCAACAGAGTGGCTCTGGAGAAGGTCTTATTAAGGTATCACATGTATTAAGGTCTTATTAAGGTATCACATTCATCACATGTATTACTTGAAAGCATCAGTAAAGTCTGTGTTGATATCGGGATATTATGAAATGACAAATTTTTTATTGAAAACGAACCAAAACTCATCAAAAGACAAGTGAAGACAAAACAAAATAGCTCAGCGCTGGTGAAGCCCATCCAATTCTATTTTGGTTTGCGAACTAAAGCACTGAATGGACGCTGACGATGGATGCTTTGACAGGCTCGTTTATGTAGCATTTTGATGGCATTTATTTAGACTTCATCAGGCATTCCTTGCATGGCACTGGACAAAATTAAGTTGTTCAAGAGCTATCGTGTAAGAATATAGGATTATTCAACTCTCAGGTAGTTTTAATATTTCTTTTTCTTTTGCCAATGGATTTTAGAAAATAAAGCTAGAAGATTGTGGGCAACCTCGTATGTGAGAGTTTATACACTCATCTGGAACACCTGTAGTTACAATAACTTAATCTAAAATTTTATTCACTACTAATCAAGAATTAAGTGTCTAGTTCTAGGCTAGGATTAAACGTCGATATAGATCTCAGAGTGAAAGTAGTAAACATCGCATTAACTCTCCATCCTTGTTAGCCACTGTTTGGTCCCCTGGGCATCCTTCTTCTCTAAGATGCTTCACCTATGCAAATTCAACAAACCTTGCTATCGATCTCGCTGCTCCCCAGCGCAGACTGAATCACGTAGAGCAGCGCATCCGTGAGCCCATCACATTCCCGCATCCTCCTGCGGGCCTCCTCTCCGGCTGAACTAACATTCCTGCAAAGCAAAAGGATGTGTCAGCGCCCTTCACGGTGGTCACCTCCTCTCATAGTTTTAATCAAAACACTTTCCTTGCCTTTTCAGGTTTACCAAGAATATAATTTAATCGGGGGGGACGGCCTCCACAAAAGCATCCTGGAATTAGGTGAGTCACAGATATCTGCAAGGAAACTCTCTAAATGGAGAATGCAGAATTCCAAACACGTGATCCGTGAGAGTCCTGTGACTGCTAAGAAGGGAGACTTGGGCCAAGTCTTCAAGGTCTGCTTCATTTACAATCGACCAGGGAATCAGAAGCTCTTTGAGTCAAAGGATTCTTCTTCTTTGAGAAGTTTGAAATACTTTTCAAACACAAAGCTTTTCAACTTACTGAAGTATTTTAGAGATCTAATTTCACCTGCTTCAAAAAGATACCTACCTTGGCCCTGCCAGAGGTAAACTTCTAGAAATTTATTCTAAGAACACAGAGATTTCTGTGAAAATTTAGTCATCGGGATGTCTATGGTATCTTTTATGGGTAGGAGTTGCCCAGACTCCTTCCTACAATGGCACAGCCTGAGCTAAAGCCAACAGAAGGGGCCCCTTGTAATGAAATGCACGGCTGGGAGACAGAGAGAGCTTCCAGAAGGTACAAAAGACATGAGACAATCTAGTCAAAGGTGAATCTTTTGGGTGCTTTTAGTTATTCCACCTGAGAGGGTGTTCTGGTCTTCCTCTCCAACCGTGATTAAGGATTCAGTTCCAGCAGAGAACTTTTGCAGTAACTGAATGAGAGACAGCACAGGCTATTAGAGGGATGCTGGAGGAGATGAGTTAATGAAAGGTACAAAGGACCTGAAAACATTTAGAAACTGTGGGGAAGGGTGATGGAAAGAGAGAATGATCTAGGTAGGGCAATGGTTCTCAAGCTACGGCTATTATCAGAATCACCTGGAGGGCATGTTCCTGGAGATAGCTGGGCCTCACTTTGAGATCACTGGTGGAATCCGGTAATTTGCATACTTGGTGATGCTCACACTGAAGACCTAAACTAAAGTAGCTCTAACTCTACTTCTAGGGGGAGGGTTTGGTTGGGGAGGGTAGTGTTCTTCAGTGACTGCTGGGGCCAGCCATGGGGCAGATTCCAAGAACCTGTGGCCTTAGAGCACACAGGAGTAGCTGAACAGAATGAATCTTCAAACTCATGCTGTAATTGACACAAGTGTTCTCATTTCATTTTTCCAACATCTTTCCCTGTTATACTTCATTCTGTTTTACAGATAAGAGAACTGAGGCTCAGACAGGCTGTCCAAGGCTACACAGGTAGTAAGCGGAGAAGCTAGAACAGACCCAGGTCTGTGAAGGACAGGAAAGCAAAGGCTTCAGGCTTGGTGTACAATATGGACTATACCTTTTAGGAATTAAATCAAAATAAAATAGGCTCAATGCTAAAATGCTACTGAACATAAATGTTTTCTTTAATATCTAAAAAGTTCTGCAGACATGTTTAAAGACGATCTATCAGTGTTTTAATGTAACACTGGGAAAGGTTATTCAATTCACATTAGTATTTTTGGCATTTGCGGATCTTAAAATATAAACAAAACTCCTCAGTTCCTTAGATAACATAACTGAGCAAATACTGGCAGCATTTTTATGGAAAGTGTTATAGAATCTGCCTTGGGGTGGCCAACCCTCGTTCTGACAGCATCTCTGGGAGGGAGGAAAGAAATCTTTTTGCAAAAGAAAAAGTGGTGAGAGGCACTCTGGTATTATTATTAGAAGGATGGTCTTTGTAAAAGAGCATTTTTAGAGCATTTATCCTTGAAATGACTTTCACCAGGTCGAGCTTTGACACTGTTAGCGTACTAGGTTTGTCAAAAATTCCAATCATTACAGCATTCAAAAAGAAAAAAATTCCAATAAGACCTCTTTGGTCTGAAGAACACTGGGTGCAACGTATGACTGTCAGTCTTAAATCCTGCCTCTTTGTGCTTTGATGAGGTCATGTTTCCAAAGACAGAAGAATGGAATTTGGACTTGAAAGAACTGTAGGGATAGCTCATGTGCACCTTAGTCTTGAATATCCTCTAGCCTTTCCCCTTATCCACGAATGCTCAGTCTTTCCTTTGAGTGGCTTCACGATGGGGGCAGGCTGCCTCCTGATTCACAAATAAACATCCTCATGATCAGTCCTATTTTCACTGGTAGTCAATGAATGGGCAGGGGCAACCGATGGGAAAGACCAGGAATTAACAACTTTGTCAACATTATGTTTTCAATATTAATTTGAGCATTTTCTTATTCTGCTTTGTTCTCATCTAGTCTCCTCCATAATTAAAAAAAATTATTAACTGCCTACTATATTAAAATATGTAAGATATTACATATTAAAATGTGTAAGATACTGAGAAATGAGAAAGACTAATATTATAAGTTAAGGTCCCAGTAGGGAAGAGGAAGTAATTAGGACACACACATAAACACCACCCCTCACAATGATACAGAGGGGAGAGTGCAGTTACCACAGTGTCTGCAGGTAGGATGAGGCTCCATATGTATTTTTAAGTGAACTGAGGTGTGAACACGTCTCTCTTTCAATGAGTAACTGTGTCCTTCAAGCCTTTGGGGTTGGGTTTCCGCTTTTTATCAACTATTCCCGAACAAGTGAAACGTATCACAAGATTACCTTTGGTTGTTCACTCTGGAGGAGAGGAGGTTTCCTTTCCTTGCTTCCCCCCCTGTCCCAACACAAAATTTACTATACTTGTGCGTTTCACTGTTTAAAAATAAAAATCTCAATAGCTTTATGTGTTGGTCACTGAACAGTTAGTTGTAATTATGGTCCCAGGTAGGTATCTGATAAAGAGCCCATGTCCAACCTACAAAGTTCCTCCTTCCTGTTGTACTTAAATCATCTTCTGCTCGTCTTGAGGGAGATGATTTCCATGTCTGGCTAGAAACTGGTGCAGCAAAATTCTATGCATAAACGTAACACTGAAACAAAGACTTGTAATTATTTTGTAAAAAGCACAATGATGCTATAATATCTACTCCTTAGAAATAATCTCTATAATCTTGATTGAACTGCCAGTTGCTATGTCATTTCTGCTTAAAGTAGATTCTATAATCTTTTTATCTAATAGATGAAAAATAAACACGAATTATTATATCTTACAATTAAAAGATATAAAATCTCTTACAGTCTCTCTTATTCAAAGGTAACTAGCTAAACTGCTCTATTTTCCCTATCTTCAGTGCTGTTTCACATCTCATTACTCAGAGACTTCCTCACTCGTTACGCTCATTAAAAAAAAAAATTCAACATACAGTGCTCATAGGATCCACAGTGGAACTTACACGGAAGGCTTTGGTTTGCATGATGCCACTTCAGACGGTCAGGATAGGGGGGATCAAATCACACAGAAAACCAAGGGATGAGATTTTGAGTAATCAAGCTACTTGAAATTAATCTCTCCCTTCTCCGTACTCCCTTAGCTCTTTGAATCTCCATTACTGATCACCATTGATTTTGAACTAGAACTATTTAGGCTGTGACCTTATTGCTGCCTTGGGGCCTTCAGGAGGGTATTTGTATACCCAGCATGCAGCTGAGTGCCCAACACGTCCAAGGTGCTCACTGCCAGGTGGCTATTACATGCGTATTCAGCTCTTCCGTGGGATTGGAGTTCACATGCAGTCCGTGACTGATTGACCTCTGTGCTCCACGCTCATTGGGTAAGTATCAGATGTCTGTCACACCATGAGTGCAGCCTTCTCACCTTGTGGTTTATTCAGGTTTATCCTGGATTATTCAGGGCTGTCTCAATTTGCAAAGAAAGATAAAGCAGTTGCAAAGTGTATAACTTGGGGGACGAAACTTGTTCAGTTTGAAGTTTCTTACGCTTGTTAATAATATTGACCATCCACACCGTGTGTCGAGCGATATGCACAGTTTCGCCACCTGAAGCCAACCAGGCTGTCCCAGTGTCACACCCACCTCACCCTCCGGCTTGTAGGAAGAGTTCTCTAGTTTAAGATTAGTTTGTCTTGCTGCGCTCTCTGTTACCTCCTCTCCTCTCCACCCCACCTGATCCTTGGGCCTTTATAATCTGGCCTCTATAGGGGGTCATCTCATACCTGGCCCACCCCCAGCCCCTGGAGTCCTGGGTTCCAGCCCTGCTAAAACTCCGTACCATCCTTCCCTACAGCCGCACACAACTCTATGCTGCTGCTCATTGGGCAACTTTGTCTCATTTCCCAATTTATAATCAGCAGAGCCCAGATGCTGGGTCTCTACAGGATCTGGGCTGGGTTCCTGAGACTACATACAGGTGTCAAGAGTGGGATGGGGCTGCCAGAGGGCTCTAGAGAGCGGAGCAGAGATCGTTTCAAGAAACACAGGTAGTCGTATGCTAACACATATATATGGAATTTAAGAAAAAAAAAATGTCATGAAGAACCTAGGGGTAAGGCAGGAATAAAGACGCAGACCTCCTAGAGAACGGACTTGAGGTTATGGGGAGGGGGAAGGGTGAGCTGTGACAGGGCGAGAGAGAGTCATGGACATATACACACTAACAAACCTAGTAAGGTAGATAGCTAGTTGGAAGCAGCCGCATGGCACAGGGATATTGGCTTGGTGCTTTGTGACAGCCTGGAGGGGTGGGATAGGGAGGGTGGGAGGGAGGGAGACGCAAGAGGGAAGAGATATGGGAACATATGTATATGTATAACTGATTCACTTTGTTATAAAGCAGAAACTAACACACCATTGTAAAGCAATTATACCCCAATAAAGATGTTAAAAAAAAAAAAAAAGAAACACAGGTAGTCTAGAGGTAAAGCTGAAATATGAAGTCACACACTGAGTAGGGCCTTGATGCCAACCCATCAGGACAGGCAGGGGGAGAGGCAGGATCCACCACAGATGACAGCACAGAGGAGACCTGATGTTCAAGCTGGTCCCTCCATGATGTGGAGGAGGGATGGGATGCCTCCTCTTTCTGGTTGTCTGTTCCTTGGTCCCCAGTGCATAGCACTGATGAGGAACTCAGTGAGTGACTGCTGAATGACATGACGCACGATTGTTTTCAGGTCTGTCTCCTTCTAGACCAGAAGTACTCTGCCAGGGTGATTTTGCCACCGGGAAACATTTACTGATGTCTGGGCACCAAAGGACATTTTGGTTGTCCCAAATGTGGAGGGAGGGGGTGTTACTAAGAACTTCCGCTCAAAATCAGCAGTGCCGTGGTTGTGAGCAGGACACTGCTCCCAAACCTGGGTTCCAGGAATCAAGTGTATTTGTCTCCTTGGGGAAACAGCAGCTATGCCTCGTTCTCTCCTACAAAAGACCTTGGGAGAACTTGTCTCTGGGTTCCAAAATCACCGACCAGAAACCCCCAATCTTTTCCTCTCTGGGAAAGCTGAGTGTGCAGGGCCTGGGAGGAAGGGGTCCTCTGCGCGGCCAGCTGGGTCAACACAGCAAGAGCCACCCAGCCAGATTCTCTCACTCCAGGTGCGACAGTTACGGGGTCCTTGGTGTTGCGTGAGCCCTGCCACGTCTGTCCTTCCCCCTCTCTCTTCACTCAGAGGAGCTGTGCCCCAGAAACCACTAGGGCTCATCCTTTTGATTTGTAGCTTCTCTGCAGAAAGGGAGCAGCTTGTTTCCCTCTTATCACTCAGTAACCTCAATGAAGATGGATGCTCTTGTGTACCTGGTATGGGGCTACCTAGGGGCGAAGGCACATAAATGCCTTCTCTTGGTCTCCTCATCCGGAACGAGCCTACAGGGATGGTTTGACATCACTGCCTCACAGGGACACACAGCCAGGTGCTCAGGGCCTGGGCAGAGTCCCAGAGATAAATGTCTACTGCTTCAGCTGCTTCTCCCTCAGAGCCTCCCACCCAGGGGTGAGTGAGACGCCATGTGGACCACTGGGGCACCATGGGGGGGTGTGTCATACCACAAGCACTCAGAGAGGGTGGGGAAGCATGGAAGGTTTCTCACCGCCCTGACAACCTCATTTTCTTGACTTTGATCACGGATCTGTAAACAATCTCAAACTAATGTAAACTCATTAAAACAAAGGGGGAAATGTATCAGTAAAAGTAAACATCCACACTTTCCTTCTCCTCTGTCCAAGGACATTACTGTGACCATGTGGTGTTTATCATTCAAGATTGTTTTCTATTCATACAAATAAAACACGTAGGAATGTTTTGGCTTTTTGCCACAGTGATTGCTCAGTCACTGTGCCTGTGTCCTTCAAAAGCGTATCATCATCTATTTTTTAAAATTATTATCCTATTAATAGACATCCAAGTTATTTTAAACTTTTTAGTGTAGTAAGTAACGTTAAGCTGAAATTAGGAAGAAAGGGTAGCAGAGATAAATCAGTTCAAACCAACAAAACGACCCACCCTGATTGGCACCTACTGTGCTCCACACCCAGTGCTAAGTCTTGGGATAAAGAGGAAAACACCTGGCCGTTGACCTTAGGAGTTCACAGTCCAGGAAAGTAAGCAGATGTACATTTGATGGGCCTGAATCTGATATCATCAGCATGAAACTAGCAGTATGAAGAATTTGGGAACCAATCCCCCTTGGAAGTGATGTCCAGGCACTTCCAGTGAAATCTAGATGTTCCTAGAAAGCGAACACAGGATGACGTGGATGGAAGTTTTACGACTCACCTTTATTTAAGGTGTAATTAAAATCTTTGCTTAAGTTATAATTCTGTAAACTTGGACATCAACTGTTTTCTTTAACATTTGTAGCATCAAGTCCTGGGTTGGGACTTAAGAAGTAAGAACACAGAGTACACTACATGCGTTCTTAGTAAGAAAGCATTTCATGAAAATTTAGTGGAAAGTACCTTCAAATTTGAAGGGTACACATGGACTTAGGGGCAGTTTTAGGTGAACAGCCTGTGTAAATACCAACCAAGCACAGCCATGCAGAGGTGGGGTCTCTGGGTCACTCTCGGCATGAACAGAGGATAGGACCTGGAAGTGAGAGGTGGCATTCCGTGGCAAATATCAATTCTGGCACATAGCTGATACATTTTTACTAAGCCTGGCATCCTAAGCCAGCCCCTTGTATCTACTAAAACCATGGTGGGCGCATGGTTCACCCGCGTAACCTTGTTGAAGCTCTTACCAAACCACATAACCTGTGCTAAGTCCTCCTTGACATCTAGCTGCTGGCAGCCCAGGTGGGTTGCTCTGAGTGCCAGGCAGTGCATCACCAGACCTTCTCCTCCTGCCTGGTGTAGCTCAGCAGGAACACGCGGGTGAACATTTATGACATTTGGGCTCCCCCCACCTGCCTGGTGAATTCAAGTCATTCCAGAAGCATTTCCAGTGTTGCCTTTTTCTGACATCCTACCCAGAGAGCAGAGCCAACGATGACAGAGGATAAGTCCCTGGCTTTGAAACCTTGCAGTTGGGATTTGCTGGGCTGGGTTTCCAAGTTGCTTTGGACCAGCACTCCATTTTATTTTCCATGTCTCCCTTTCTGGAACTGGAATGTCTATAACTATTATCCTGTGCCTGTCCCAGCACTGTATGTCGAGGGCAAATAACCTGTTTCTTTAGAATCATAGGTTCACAAGTGAAGAGAAATTGTTCCCCAGCAGCTGTACATCATGGGTTACTCATCTACGTTGGATTTAGATGCTTCTGGTTATGGACTTTTGAGCTGAAGAGATTTAGGACTTTGAGTTGACGCTGTAATTGGGATGAGACCTTGGGATGAGATGAAAATATGTGGGGTGGATGTGGATCTTTGGGGACCAGAGGGTGCACTGTGGTGGACAAACAATGGCCCCCCAAGATGTCTATGTCCTAATCCCTGGAAACTGAATGGATTACCTTACATGGAAAAAGGGACTTTGAGAATGGAATTAAGGTTATGGACTTTAAAATAGGGAGACTGTCCTGGATGATCCCTGTGGGCCCAATTTAATCACATGAGCCTTAAAAGCAGAGAACATTCTCTGGCTGGAGTCAGAGAGATGCAGCAGAAGGGAAGTCAGAGAGATCCCAGCATGAAGTTTCAACTTCCTGTTGCTGGTTCTGACGTATGGGGGCCACATGCAAAGATGAGAGAGAGAGGCGGCTGGCTTCCAGCTGACAGCCGGAAACGAAACAGAGACATCAGTCCTACAGACACAAGGAACTGGGTTCTGGCCACAACCTGAAGAAGCTTGGAAGCAGATTCTCCCAAGAGCCACTAGAAAGGAACACAACCCTGCCCATACCTTGATTTTAAGTTGGTGAGACTGGAGTCAGACTTCCAATCCACAGAAACAAACTGTAGGATAATAAATTTGTGTTGTTCTAAGTCACTAAGTTCATAGTAATTTGTTACAGCAGCAATAGGAAACAAATACACAGCATTTAGCTTTTACTCAAGGGTAAGTGGAGTTCTTCTCAACACCATCCCTAAATGTTTCACACTCCATCCTTTCCCTGGAAAACTGCTTATCTGCAATGGGCTCATGCAAGTTTTAAGATATTTCCAGATGATCAAATAATTGTATTGATTTGACCAAGACCCAAATACCCCATATATAAGACAATAAAAATTCTTCCTAATGGGGTGAGGTGCTGCCCTCGACTGTGCAAGGCCAGGAGATATTCTATGTAACTCAGAGCATACTAAGGCCCTCTGCACAGGAGATATTGATGTGATATGACGATGCACCATAAAGTATGCTGCTTTTCTTTCCCCCATCTCTGATCTGATTAACCACAAGAGCGCCACCAGGTCAGTGGGTATCAGCTTGCTCTCCTGCTTAGCTGAAATCCTTCACTTCTGCCAGCCCTCTTTCTGGCAGAAGAGTTGCCTGAAAACCTCAGTCTTCACGGCTTCAAGGGAACAGAAAGTACAGCAGCTGGTACTCTACACTGCGTGGGAAACAAGTGTGTGGATTGTAAGGGAGAGAAATGAGGCAGCTTCCCAGCTCTGATTGAGTGAAGTCTGTAGTGTGGCCTCCTTGCTTTAAGTGAATTCCCAGAACATCATCTGAAATGCTAACCCTAAGTACCAAATGGTAGGAACAGCATTAGGAATAGCCCCACCTCCACAAATTTTATTGGGTACAAATAATGGGAGGTTGAATTTACTTGAAAAGCTCTTGATTTCTGTCTCTGCATATGTGTTTTTAAAGCTGGTACTTCATTATAGTCAAGTCAGAACAATTTCCCGAGAAATCAATTTCCCTTTTTCTTTCTTTCTTTTTCTTAAGATTAGCACAGTCTTACTGCTTAGATTCCTGCTATGCACCTTCCTGTCTTCTCCCAAGGAAGGCAATTTCTTTATAAATCAGGACAGTGATAGCTCAGTAATTGCTTTGCTGAGCTGCAGAGACAGAATGCTTCAGTGGCCTAAAGGACAACTATGCACCGAGCCAGCAGTAAACCCCACTGCCATGCTGTCCTCAGAGCGAAGGCCCCCTGTTGACACTGCCACCTCCACTCAGGAATGTAAACCAGCAGAGACAGACGGAGGAGCCCCTCTGACACTGACTGTTCAATGCTGTCCCTTTTGAGGACCACCTAGATGCGTGTCTTCTGAAGTCAGCCACGCATCCCACACACTGTTCCGGAGATGCCCAGAGCAGAACCAGAAACACCCGCGTTAACAGACACCCTATTGCTGTCAAGTACTACCTAGGGTTTCAGCTCCATGATTCCAATTAAAATTGATGGATGCCACAGAGTTAAGTGCTCTATGAAATGTCTGCTCAAAGTTTCCTGTTGGGCTAAATTACAAGGAAATTGTAGGGAAAAAAGGGTGAATGCTGTGTGGCTAAAACCGTTACCTGTGAACCTAATTGTGCCCATGTTTTTTTTGTGCTCTGCGAACACCCGCAATTGTTTTCTAGCCTGTAGTTACTGGACCACATCGTGAGCTTGGAGCAGTGCCACGTGGCCCAATTGATGCCCACCTGCCCTGTTTTCCACTAACTCCTGAAATATATCACTCAGGTACATCTGTGGTGGGCTCTTCTTTCTGGAGCGCAGACTCAGAGTCAGGATGCAACTCACATTGGAAGCCCCCAGATCCCACCTTCGTCCTGGCACCTCGGCATCCCGTCAAGTCTATGTACCACTGTCACCACCGCAATGAGCATTTCCATAGAACAAAACCATTTGCCAGCTCTGGCCTGATTACAAATGCAACAACAGCAAAAAGAAAATGTCATGGGTCAAAACGCAAACGAAGTTCAAACATGAATTAAAAACAGTGTTTTCTTCTTTTTCTGCTAAACCAGTGATCAACCAGATCGAGTTAACACAAATCACAAAACCTAAGTTTTAAAGCACATATAATAAATAAATATGCTAGGAAACTGTGAAATAGAAATGCGGTATTCACTTCACCAAGCAGACAGCTTCCAGGAAAATGAGCGTCGTGGCTAAATAAATAATGAGTAAAGCTGAGGCCATCCGATTCCGGGTATTTTGAGTCCTCCATCTTCTAAGAAGTAGAACAAAGCTGACTGATAAGGGATTATAGGTAATTGGCTACTTGCCTTTTAAATGTCAGACTGTGGGTCCGAACACTTTCAAGATTTGGCATTATTTCTGGATTATTAATCGCTATTATGAAAACCACCTTTCTCATTTTCATTCCAATTCAACACCTAGTTCTCCATATGCAGTCAGGTAGTCTTTCAATTTATTTACTTACAGGAAATTTTAACAAATCATACTTCAAACACTTATTAAAGCTGGGAATCCATGTGAGTTTTTAAAGCTCACTCATCTAGATGATACATTTTCCTTGAGGTGCATTTCTTGTTTTCATCATTGCTTTGATCACTCACAGATAACACTGAGTCCCAGAAACAACAATCAAAACACTCAAAGTATCATCAGAGGCAAAGAAGTGCATTTCCTCTTGTGTCTTCCCTCTTCTTTCTGCTTCTACCCCACTGTGCTCCGTGCAGTTCCCCAGCCCCTCCCAAATATGGCTTTATTCTACTGTCAGACTGTTGCCATCAGCATTTCTCTAGGCTGAGGGCTCACTGTCCTTGCCCAGCATGGGAGGGTTAAGGGGTTAGAAGAGGGAGACACCGGAAACAGAAGGCAAAAGCCCCTGTTACTCCGTTGCTCCAGACCAGATGCCTGCTGGTAACAACATCCGTCTCTGCTTCAAACATTTTTGTTTGCTTGTTTCCTTACATTTCTTTTTTGAAAGACGACTCCTTAAATTTGTGGCCAAAATGCTAATAAAAATAGTCCCTGGATCAAAACAGCTTAAGCCTCATGTCCAAATGCGAAGTAAGTGATTAAAAATAAAAAAAAAAAACAACTTTTCCTTTAATCTCTTAAAATGTACCCATCTCTCCTAATTGCTATTTCATGAATTTAGACGTTTTGATGACTCATTCAGCAGCCTTTTATTTGGGCCAAAGAACATGATAAATGATGAAAAATCTAGACTCCAGTTAATTTGGCCAGAGATTATTGTATAGTTCTAGCTAAGAGAAACGAACAAAGAAAGCCAATCTTTGGCCAAAAATGAATGAAAGCTGCAGAAGGTGTCTCTGGACCACCGTCTTTTCTTCTTGGTTTGGAATGGAAATATCTAGTGTAGGAGTGATAGGTGACAGGAGGGAGGAGAAACTCTAAGAATACATAAATAATTTGTGTGAGAAAAACATACAGAAAACTCAGTAAAACTAAGATCACTTGTCTTTTAATTTTTTTCTGAAAGGGAGAACAGTATACTTTTAATCTTAAATACTGAAACATCTTTAATTTCTGGAAGACATTTCTGAGAGACTTATTAAAAGAAAGCAGAAGCCAGCTTCTTAAAGAGGTGTGTCAATGTGGCCTTCCGAGTTTATGCACTGGTCTTAATCGCAATTTAGGAATAATGTTGGAAAAATCAGTATCAGAACAATTCAAAGAAACTCACATTTTAAAATCAAGTTTAATTGTCTGCCTCCATTATTGCTATGACTGGACTTTTTCTTCTTGGTTGTGGGAAGGGCAAATTCTAAAGCTGTCTCTTCAATATCACATGACGTCATGCACATGTGGCATCTCATTTTAAAAAATGACACAAATGAACTTATTTACAAAACAAACAGACTTACAGATATCGAAAACAAACTTATGGTTAGCAAAGGGGAAACGTGGGGGGGAGGGATAAATCAGGAGTTTGGGATGAACGTAGACACACTACTATATGTAAGATGGATAACCAACAAGGACCTACTGTAGAGCAACGGAACTCTACTCAATATTCCGTGATAGCATATATGAGAAATGAATTTGAAAAAGAATGAATACATGTATATGTAGAACTGAATCACTTTGCTGTACGCCTGAAACTAACACAGCATTGTAAATCAACTCTACTCCAATAAAATTAAAAACCAAAAACCAAAAACCAAAAATCCACTTAAAAAAAAAATGTCTCTTCAAGATGGCTGACCCCTGGTGGTTCAATCAAACACTCAAACACTAACCTAGGCACTGCTGTGAAGGGGCTTTGCAGACGGAATTAAGGTTACTAATCAGCTGACCTTAAGGCAGGGCAATGATCCTGAGTTTTTAGGATCATTTTTAGGAATGAGGATTCCTGGGCTCAGTGTCATCACGTGAGCTCTTTAATACAAAAGAGGGAGAGGCAGAGGGTCAGTCCAGGCTGACTGAGGGGCTTGGAGAGATGGGGAAATGTTAGGATAGAGGGCCTGACATTGCTGACTCTGCAGGATGAAGGAAGGGGACCACCATCCAGGGCAGGTGGTGGCCTCTGGAAGCTAAGAACACCTCCCAGCCTCCAGCCAGCCAGGGAATGAGGCTCTCAGTCTACAGCTGCAAGGACCTGAATGTGGCCACTGACCTAAAAGAGCCAGGAAGTAGGTCCTCCCCAGAGCTTCCTGAGAAGAGCCGCTGGCAGACACCTTGACTTTGGATTTGTGAGACTTCAAGCAGAGAGACCAGCCAAGCTCCCTGGACTTCTGATGTAAACCACTATGAGACAGTAAGTCTGTGTTGTTCCAACCCCCTAAATGTGTGGTAATTTGAAATGGCAGCGATGGAAGAACCACTTCATTTGCACAGCCACAGAAGAAAAAAATATGCCTATCTTTCATACATGTTCATTTTAACATTTCTGCTGAAGTATTTCAAAACTTTGAGACAAACTTTTTGCATTTTCCAATGGAGGCATTTTAGAGGTTCTGAATGATGAGATACCGTCGTTAGGATTTTCAGATGACTCTTGCTGCAGGACTGGTAAGCTAAACGCATCTCTCACCAACTCCAGATAACCTAATGTGACTTTTCTTGGTTTACTACCATCAGATGGCTTGCTCTCAACATGAGTACAGGATAATGGCACTGCTGGGTGCAAATTTCCTTTTAGTGCTTTAGGGGTGAAGCGAGTCATGCTTTAAAAAAATCCAAGATTTATAATGCTGCATAGAAAGGTCACACAGCAAAGACACTTCGAGCAGCCACAGAGCCTTGTTAAATCAGCTCACAGGTTGCTCATGAAGAGTCTGGTTTCCCTGTCTCTCCTCGTCATTCTAAATAAGTTCTTCATTTAGAGGGTTTCTCACCTGTTATGGTACCGGTGCCATTCTCCTGATGCTGAACCAATGTTAAGGTTTTATTTAAAAACTGTACCTTAAGCAGCTCAGGGGCCACCCTGAGAATAACTAAAAAACAAAAGACAAGACTTGTACCTTTCACTACGGGCCCAGGGCACGTGTGTTGCCTGGCTGCACTGCCCTTTGGAAATGATAATGGTTCCTGGAATTCTGGCACAAGACACACAAAACGACTTCATGAGAAAAATGTCAAGGCATCCATGCACCATAAAAATAATCTAGAAAATATAATTTGGAAACACAAGGTTTTTCTAACACTCACTTTATTATAATTACTCTTATGACCAATCCTTTTATATGTGCTAATATGGGACGGTTTTCATCTGTTAATGAATTAAGAAAAAAAGTTACAGCAAAGACAGGATAGAATGATTCCATTTTTGTGCAACAGGGAAGCAGGGAGAGGATCCTTATATGTTATACAGATTCACCAGCTATCAGACCAGTAGACACAGTGAACGAATCCGTTATTTCCAATAATCCAATATTCCCCTAAAATTCCCCAAGAAACACAACGTGTTACTTTAGTTTTAATCACAAGTACTCACCACAGAATATGTTCTTTACAGAACATGCTAAAAATCAAGTATATAGTTTATTTCCACATCAAAGAAACTGAGAATTGCTTCAGGTGTAAAGCAAAAGCTCTTTCTTTTCTTCTTCCACATGGACACACCTCAAGGACAGTGTGCCCATGACCGACACCCTCCCAACAGCACTGGCCACTGGCAGTGTGGGGAGATGTCGGGGGGGCTTGTGGGTAACAAGCAGCTACAAGGCAGCCAGCCACAGCCTTATCCCTGCTCTCCACCTGGTCTGCATCACAGCGGATGGGCAGAGACACTTACCTCTAAATTAGTGGTGGTGTCCTTGGTTTGTTTGTTTGGTTTTAATTCCGATTTCCCTCACCACGGAGCCCCTGAATTACACTGGGGATGAACAGAATAGGAAGAAGGAGGGTGACAAGGAGCCTTTACGAAGTATATTTGTGGTCACAGTGATCAACAGAGGTGACTAAAGAAGAAATCTTAAAAGCTGAGAAAAAAATAGAGAGAAAAATGTAATGGAGAAAAAGAAAAGTAGTGCTAACTGGGACCTGTTCAGAGGGTTTCCTTAAACGTTATTTTGCTGTGCACCGGACACGTTAACTTGCTGGATCAATATGGTGTCACTCTTGCTCGGATCCTGTGTTAGCCACACATCTACATCCAATCATCCAGCACATTAAGTCAGCGCCAATGTCAAAGCATCTCCAGAATCCTCCTCCATGGCTACTGCCAGGTCCATAGCACTGGCATCTCTTGTCTCTTAATCGGTCTCTCTGCTTCTGCCCTCATTCTGAAACTGAGCAGGACCTGGGCACAAAAGTCTGTCTGTGTCCCCCCATTTCTTGTTTGTAGGAAATAGGCTTCATTCAGCCTCCATGACCTTCCCTGAGTCCCAAAGGGCAGGTTCAAACAGTTGGTTGCTAATTAGGGAAGAGGGGGGATGTGGAGACAAGGGAGGAGCAGTCAAAAGAAACAACAGCGCAGCCTTGGGGCACGGTCCTGGTTCCCCCTCAAGGATACACATAACAGTATCTTTGAGCTGTTCTGCAGATACTAGAACCCTACCAGGTGGAAGAAGTTAACTGACTGCTGCCCACAAGCACACACATCCCTTCTGGTTCTGGTTGGAACCAGAAGGCTGATGATGCTGATTCCACGTACCTCCCCACAAACCAATCAGAAGAATGTCCACAAGCTCATCATGCCCTCTGCAAACCATTAGGATAAAACTCCTCACTACCCCCCCAGGTCAGGACACACAGTTTTGAGGGCATTAGCCTGTTGTGTCCCCTTTGCCAGGCAAAGCAATGCTTTTCTACTTCACCCAAAACTCTGTCTCCGAGATTCAATTCAGTACCGGTGTATAGAGGCCAAATTTTGGCTACAGTTCCCCCACCTCCCAGGGAAGCGTCAGCGATTCTGCTAAGATGTACGTTGGGGGCTTCCCTGGTGGCGCAGTGGTTGAGAGTCCGCCTGCCGATGCAGGAGACACGGGTTCGTGCCCCGGTCTGGGAAGATCCCACATGCCGCGGAGCGGCTGGGCCCGTGAGTCATGGGCCCGTGAGCTATGGCCAATGAGCCTGCGCGTCTGGAACCTGTGCTTCACAATGGGAGAGGCCACAACAGTGAGAGGCCTGTGTATAGCAAAAAAAAAAAAAAAAAAAAAAAAAAAAAAAAAGATGTACAATGGAGCACGAGTCCACCACCCCAAGACCTTCCATTGTACTCAGAGTCAAACTCAAGGTCCTGCCCATGGCACATGGCTGGGACACTTCCTTCTTTGTCACTTGGCCAACTCCTACTCATCTTTCTTGTCTTTTTCACAGGAAGGCTTTCCCTGTTCCCCTGACTGGGTGAAATCCCTTTGTTCTATGCTCATTCGTTGTACGCTTTCCTACTTCTCACCCCACTTACATTATACTGCCCCCTGGCATCTGCCCATTCCACACTCAGGTCACAGAGCATCATGCTACTCTGGGAAAGAGCTAGAGGCTGGGCAGCTGGCCTGCGAGAAGGACAGCTGCGGGAAGGGTGGGCAGCCATTCAAGCTGACGAAGTGAAGACAAACTCTGATTAGGGTTAGGAAAAAACAGACAGATGCCCTCCGCCAGCAGGTCTGCACTCCTGCACTCAGAGGCACAGGCTGGCAGTAGGCAGCCCTCGATGGTCCTGTGTCTCCACCCAGGTCCTATTTTGGTCTGTGACTAAATATGCATCGCTGCTTGTGATTGACTTCTTTGCTTGTCAAGTGAATGATAACCTTCTAGCATGGGAAGGAGACAGAGGACTAAGTGACAGCAATACTAATGGACTGTAGCCACAGAAAGGACATAAAATTGGAAACCAGCCTCCAGCCGCCCGCTCCTTCTCCAGCCCTGGTCCATAGAGGGTTCAGAGAGAGACCAGGCCACCTTCTTATCTCGTTAAAGGAATTTCAGGCAAGACACTCTGGAGTGGCAGGTAGTGGGGCTTCTTGGGGAGCCAGGGAGAAGGATACACACAGTGACACGCCATGAATACCTCCACACCCTTCTCTTAGCAGCTTCTGATTTGTGTCATACAATGTTTGTGAAATGTTGGCATTCATTTGTAAAGAATGGAAGTATTTTATGCTCTGAAACTCAGCCTGGGGGAGTAGAAAAGCTTTGGCGTCAAATTTCCACTCTGATATTATCAGCCTGGCCTTGGACAACACATTTAAGCTCTCTGACCCTCAGTTTCTCCATCTGTAAAGTGGGCTTATATTTGAGAGGATTAGACGAGGCATAGTCTGTGAAGCACCTAGGAGACAGAGGGGACCCAACACTTAGCCCTCAACTCTCCCTTGATCATTCCCAGTAGCTCCCAAGACTTTCATTCCAATTGCATGATGGCTGCTGTCCAGAGCCAGCAGCCAGCAGTTAAAGTGAGTTTCCTGTGGGCCAGGCCCTGTGTCGAGCTAGTTATATGCATGGCTGCAGGGCCAGCATAAGGGTGAGGTGAACGAGGCCTTTACTCAGTGCAAAATTTAGGGGGGGTACTCCAAAAATTCACTGATCATCAGAAATAATAGGTAATTTTTAATTGTGATAAAATATAAATAACAAAATTTATCATCTTAACTTTTTTTTTTTCTTTTTTTTTTGCGGTACGCGGGCCTCTCACTGCTGTGGCCTCTCCCGTTGCGGAGCACAGGCTCCGGATGCGCAGGCTCAGCGGCCATGGCTCACGGGCCCAGCCGCTCCGCGGCATGTGGGATCCTCCCAGACCGGGGCATGAACCCGTGTCCCCTGCATCGGCAGGCGGACTCTCAACTACTGCGCCACCAGGGAAGCCCCATCTTAACCATTTTTTAGTGTACAGTTCAGTTGCGTTGAGTACCTTTACACTGCTGTACTAAATAATTTTAACACAATATTTTTTCATCAAAATTAATGAAAAAATCTATGATGAACAAAATATCAAAATTTTATTTTATTTTATTTACTTACTTTTAAGTTTTTTAAATTAAGTATTCCTTATGGAACAACTATGCCTGTCTGTTATTAACGTCAGTTCTCTGGTGCTTATAGGCATTGGAGTTTCAGAACTTTGGTACTAATGAGATAATTTCCTGTTTTTTAATTTTTAAAACATTTTTTTAATTAAAAAAAATTCTCTTTTTTTGGCCGCGCCATGCGGCTTGTGGGAGCTTAGTTCCCTGACCAGGGATTGGGCCCAGGCCCCCAGCAGTGAAAGCACAGAGTCCTAACCACTGGGATGCCAGGGAGTGCCCTCAAATATCAACATTTTAAATAAAAGCGGGCTCCAACTCTGCACAGCTCAGCCTTCCTCGCCTCACCCTTGTCCTTGCCCTGCATCAACACCATCACCGCCGTTCATGGATGGAGAAACTGAGGCTTGGAGAGGCCACCTCTGGTGCCCAAGATCACACAGCTAGTGGGTTTCCAGTCAGATCTAGATTTGAAGGCCAGCTCCTCTTGGTTTGGACTTTACAGTTAAGATGGTGTCCCATAACAACATCACACCTATCTCAAAGACAGGGCGTCTGAAGTTTCTAGTGCATGGCCTGGACTGGTCCAGGCTCAGCAAGCAGAGCCAGTCCCATCACGGCCCCACGTGCCCCTCAGCTCCACAATCCCCTCCCCTTGCCTCTCCCCCGCCCACATCCTTCCTCCTGCCTGTGGGCACGGCTGAATCTCTACGGCACAGGGAACGCTGTGTCTCTAACAGCTTACCGCTCCACGGTTCCCCGTGGCCTACAAGAATAAAGGAACCTCTTCAAAGTGACCCTCCCTCCCAACAATCTTAACAATCGGCTCCCAAAAGACCCTTCCCCTCCCAGGGGCCTCTCAGGTCCTTCTCTGCCAACCACACGCTGACTAGCCCCCCTCAGCCACTTGCTAAGCCCCAGTGGGCCTCGGGCTCTTCCTGCATACAGACCCTATGGCCTGGACCACACCGCTCCTCTACCCCCTTCCCCTGAAAGCGTTCCTTCCTCCCAGCGCAGGCCTCTGGGCTGTCTTCCTGGAGTCCTGCAGGTGGAATCTATGATTCCTTCACTCTGAGGTCTTCTAGAAATTCTGCATAAACTTTTTATGGCACCAAGGGCACACATTACGCCCTATAGCTCAGGTTCCCTTCTACCCTTTTAGGCCATACGTATCATGTCTTATTCATGTGTGTTTCTCTGGTACCTAGCAGAGTCCTGGGCACATACTAGAAACTCAGTATCTGTTTGTGTGGAACAAGAGACGTCACCCATTTTATCTACGCTGTTGATTTAGCACTTGACCAAGGAGGCGATGATGAGATGGCTACGGCTGTCCTGATGCTTTACGAGTGGGGCAGGTTGGCTGCAGTGCTGAGCGCTGATAGGCTGACACCGAGGCTAACGTCACGGCAGAGCATTCTATTCGATATTCGGATTCTGAAAGCCCAGGTTTAAATCTTGGCTCACAGCTTTCTACCACGAGCTCTAAGGCAAACTGCTGAAGTTCTCTGAGCTGCAGTTTCTTCTTATTTAAAATTGGGGGATAAAACCCCACACAGTAACCTATCATTTATAAAGTTGTTGTGAGAATTAAGTGATGATTAGTGATATTAGAGAGTTTTTGTCCATATTTATTATCTAACTGCGCTGATACACCAACAGTCCAACAGCTTCCTTTCAATGAGGTGGGAGAAGAATTCAGCATCGTAAGAACCAGGGGTAATAAGACCAAACTGCAAGGACAAACTGAATTAAACAGGAGAAAATATATTCTGCCATTTGGTGAAACTGATTGATGTGGTGGTTTTATTTAACAGAAATATCACAAACACCCACACTGGAAAATAAGCAGGTACGTGGCTCTAACCAAGAAATTGATCTCACGGGGAAACTGGTGATCATGCAAGTAACATTCTCTCTGCAATTGGGAAGATTTTATGAGTAGCCAGGAAAGTTAAAAGGTTCCTTGCTTTGGTGAAAATTAGTACAGGACACTTTTTAGGCAGCCAGCAAAGCAGCAACAGAAGGACTGTTCACTGATTCATTCATTCATTCATTCATTCATTCAGTTAAGAGCTATTTATAGGGGTCTATCAGGGCCAGAGGCTGTTCTGGGGCAGGGAAATCTATGACGATAAAAGACACGATCCTTAGGTAGATAAGAACGTAGCTTGTGGAGCAACTGGCCTGACACACACAAGAACACAGGCAAGGACATCACTCCAAACTGTCAGAAGGTTTGATCAAGAGCTCAGCATGCTTTGCAAAGGCATTAGGGAGGGGAAGGTGTTGAGGAAAGTCTCTCTGAAGAGAAGACATTTAAACTGAGCCTAAAGGTAAAAAAGAGAGAATAAAGTCCTCCAGGTGCTGGGAGTCACACGTATAGGTCCTGAGGTAGAAAAGATCTCAGTGTATAGAGCAACAGAAAAGAGGCCAGCATTGCAAACACAGTGAGGGCAGAGGGGCCCAGTGTGGGGCTGGAGACTCGGCGTGTCTGGCTAGCTCTGACCATGTAGCTGCAGTGAGTTGTTCCCAGTCCTCAGAGTTTTAAAGTGAAAACTGTAACATTAACGTAGTGCCTTTCTTTTTTCTTTTTTTTTTTTTCTTTGCGGTACGCGGGCCTCTCACTGTTGTGGCCTCTCCCGTTGCGGAGCACAGGCTCTGGACGCGCAGGCTCAGCAGCCATGGCTCATGGGCCCAGCCGCTCCACGGCACGTGGGATCTTCCCAGACTGGGGCACGAACCTGTGTCCCCTGCATCGGCAGGCGGACTCTCAACCACTGAGCCACCAGGGAAGCCCAGTGCCTTTCTTTTAAGGACTCATGCAGAGTGCTATAAAGACAAATGGCCTTAATAATCCAACAGTTGGAGAGAAAACTTCTCTGGAATGAATAGACAAAAGAAAAGGCAAACAAGGTGAGAAAAAGAGAATAGTCTAGCCCAGAAAATGTGATGGGATGGACATACATAAAATAGGCAGGGAAACAATCTGACAGTTCCTAAAATCTTATACCAAGAGGCACCATACGATCCAGCAATTCTGCTCCTAAACGTATGCCCCAAAGAATGAAAATAGGGGCTCAAGCAAATAGAGGGACATGTTAATAGCAGCATTAGTCACGGTACCCAAGGGGCAGACACAGCCCAAATGTCCATCGATGGACGAATGGATGAACAGAATGTAGTCTATCCACCCAAAGAAATATTCGTCAGTCCACTCTGAGAAGGAATGAAGTACTCATCCAAGGTACAACATGGAGGAACCTTGAAGCCCTTATGCGAAGTGAAAGAAGCCAGTCACAAAAGGCTATACATTACATGACTCCATTTAAATGAAATACCCAGAATGGGTAAATCCAAAAAGACAGAACACAGCCTGGTGATCACCAGGGCCAGCGGGAGGGAGCATGGGGAGTAACCATTTAATGGGTTCAGAGTTTCTTCTTGGGGTCATGAAGGTATTTTGGAACTAGATAGAGGCGGTTGCACTACATTGGGAATGTACGAAATGCCACTGAATTGGTCACTTCTAAATGGTTCATTTTATGTTAAATGAAAGAAAAGTAAGCTGGGGGGAAGGAAATGCTGGGGATGTAGGGGTTCATGCCAGAGTCAAAATAGAAGGGGCCCCTTGAGGAGAGGGATGCAGCTTTGCGGCTGGTCAGATTGACCCACGGGCCAGGTGAATCTGATCTTTATGGTTCCTCGTACTTCTCGACCTTTGGCTTCACTCAAACCAAAGCCTTCGGAGCATAAAAAGTTCCTATATAAAGAAGAGGAATCTTACAGTCCTTGAGAGGTGACAGGTAAGGGCTCCAGAAACGTTGGCTCCAACGTTTCTCCAACAATGTTCCTGTCTCAGTGGTCACGTGGGTGCTTTAGACCCACAGCTTTGCCTTTCTGAGCTGTGGTCCCCTGCTGGCCTCAGTGGAAGGATGCTCAGATACTTGTCTTCTGAAGATCTCTGTCTAAGCTTGCACCTGGCTGGGTGCTTGAGAGGAAACAGGAGGATAATCTGTCTCAATCATCTCCCCTCAAATAGAAACGAGCCCTGGAAAATCATAATAGACCCCAGCATCAGTTCCTTTGTGAGTCTTACTAGGGGGTCCTGGCTGCTGACACCTGGCGCCACCTGATTTGGGAAGCACCGGCCTCTTAATCTATTTCAGCTGCTTAAAAGTGACAGGGGTCAAGGACAAATGACATTTAATCAGGTTTGCTAGTCAGGATGGCAGTGCTGCCTGCAGAGGAGAAATAAGTAAAGTTCCTTTATGTTCTAGGAAGAAGCTTATCAGCACTCCCTTCATACGTGCTAAGGAAAAATAGCGTTTCAGGTCCTGTTAAGATTCTAAGACCTGAAACCAGTCTCCTCCAAAACATGGGAGGGAGGACCCACTCTATGCAACAGACCACACGCCACACTTCCTGGCAGGTTTTACAAGGACATGGTGCTTTTTCTTCCCTGAAATAATTATTTTTTGCAGTAAGCTTCATTGGCTGTAACCACTTGACCCAAACTTGTGCAGAATAGAGAGCTCTTAGAGCAGTGAGTGCCAACTGCAATGATGATGCTTTTATATGGCAGGGCCCTCGTTTGTTTATATAAATTAGCCTGCCATTACCAATAACACTGTTGGTCCAAAATAAGGTCAGGCCAAATGTAATGCCGGGAAGAACAATGGTCTGGACACCAAAGTCCAGACAGGGCTATCATGGAGAATTATGGGGGATGATTAATTCGCTGGCCTCTTCCTGGGTATCGCCGTTCTCTCATAACATCTCTGTGCTAACACAGCTCCTTTCTGGTAATAAGTTACCTTAAGAGAAATGTAATTAGCTGTTGGGGTTCATTAGCCCCAGTCAGTGCATCCACAGCATGGCATCTCCTTGCTACTGGAGTGCCTGTTAATGGGGAATAATGATGGATTTGTCTTTCTATGGGACAATAACAAAGGACATAGGCTTAGTCTGAAGTCCTGGCATGTTTGTCCTTTTACTTAGCAGACTGAAAAACTGAAAGTGACTTTATGATACAGACTTAGAAAAGCACAGAGTCCTGAAAATCTAGTGTGAAGGTTGTCACGTTTTTCCTAACTATTGCTTCTTTTGCTTAAACCTTTTGGAAGCAAGAAAATGTAGACCAAGCATGAAATCTGGACAGGGCTCCCCTCTCTTTGACTTTTCTCTGCTTAAGAAGAACACTTTAGTTGGTACTTCCAGAAGCTTCTGCCAGCTCAGAATGAGAACTTCCTAATAAGCACTAAAGAATGATTTTTACCTTCAGTAGCTTCCCCAGTGCTCGGGGAACTCTCTATGAGATGCTGACGATCGCGTAGCAGAGAGGCAACATGGAAGTCCATGATGCAGGTACTCCAGTGGGGAGTCTCTATTCTGCCCACCTGCACCTCTGCTTCTTATGATCTTCATGCAGCCATAGCTCTCTGAGTACAAAGACCCCATTTCTCATCCCTCCCTATCGCAGCTTCAAAGGGTGATGGAGAGGAGCCCAGGGAACCAGACATCACAGTCAGCCTCCCCTGCAGCTGTCTGTCAAATGCCCTGCAGTGAACAGTCATGGACACCTGTACAGGGACACAAGGAAATCACTAACCCAGGAAAGGGGGCCTGTGAGAACAGGAGGGCAACCGGAAAATTTTCTACTCTTTTTTTCAAATATTCTTGGTCACCTAAGGAAGAAATTAAATTTATTTCAAATAGACTCAAGGAAGAGAATAAGGACAGCAGCAGAATTAAGAGATAGGCTGGGTGGGGCAGAGCTGCACATCCAGCTCTTCACTCTGAACCCGTAAGACGGTGGCTAGGAGGGTGCTCTCTGAACTGATGCTTCTGGACAATGTTATTCATGGCTCTCATTGACTATGTTTCTCTTTCCTCCAAGAGCAGTCATAACTGCAAGTTGGAGATCTTCATCAATATTACTGGACATGGGTTAGCCTGTGTGTGTGCTCTGATGTTCTTCTGTGAACTGGACCATCTCCTTGGTTGTTTTGTCCCAACTCTGGTAAATATTGGCTCTACTTCAAAATAAATGTCACTTTGAAAAGGGAAAGGAGAAATGGTATGAAAACAGATGGATTGAAGTATTGGAGAAGATTAGTATGTAAGCAATAAGTAAAACTGTTTGGCAAGCTCTTTCTTCTTCAATTTACGGTTAATAGACTTGTTTCTTAGCTTTTCATCCAGGGAAGCTACTTCTGAAGCAATGTAATATAATTTGGGAGGCAGAAGAAGGAAAATTGTATTTTTAATATTAAGAAGTTATGAAAGATGTTAAGAAGGAACCAGTATTTACAATTTGCTTTTTATTTATCAGGGAGCTAACACTTTATAACCCAATGGTTTACAGGAATAAATATTAAACATCATTGTCTACCAATTGGGAATTAACTAAACTTTCTCATTTAACCTTTTTTTTTGTTTTTTTTTTGTTTTTGCGATACGCGGGCCTCTCACTGTTGTGGCCTCTCCTGTTGCGGAGCACAGGCTCTGGATGCGCAGGCCCAGCGGCCATGGCTCATGGGCCCAGCCGCTCCACGGCATGTGGGATCCTCCCGGACCGGGGCACGAACCTGCGTCCCCTGCATCAGCAGGCGGACTCTCAACCACTGCGCCACCAGGGAAGCCCTTTATTTATTTATTTTTTTGGTTAGGGAATAAGTATGATTTTGGCTTTGTTATACAATAAATTAAAATAGGCTTCACACTGGTCAACATGACCTTGCTAGAAGAATGTTTTAATTTATCAAAAATTGTTTCCCAAAGTGAGAACAGACAGTGAAATCCAACTATTGGAGTATTATTATGGGCTGAATTATGTCCTTCCCAAGCTCAGATGTTAGGTCCTAACCCCCTGTACCTCAGAATGTTACTGTATATAAAAATTGTCTTCAAAGAGGTAATTAAGATAAAAGAAGGTCTTTAGCCTGGGCCCTAATCCAATATGGTGTCCTTAGAGAAAGAGGAGATCAGGACACAGACGCACAGAGGGGAGACCAAGTGAGGACATGGCCAGTAGGTGGCCACCTGCAAGCTGAGGACAGAGGCCTCTGAGAACCAGCCCTGCCAACATCCTAATCTTAGACTTCTAAGCTCTAGAACTGTGATACAATAAATTTATGTGGTTTAAGCCACCCCACCTGTGGTGCCATGTTACGACAGCCCAAGCAAAGTGATAAGGGTACAAACCACCATCTCCTTCTGATTAGGTAAGAGGAAGTAAGTTAGAGGCATTGGGGTGCACCATGGAAACTGGAGCCCCCGTCACTGATGGAGCTGCAGAGATGGGCAAACCAACCATCTTCTCTGATGGACTCCTAAGACCCCCTACTCATTCTGTCCCCCTGAATTCTGTTCCCTTCCTTCAAAGAGGACCTTTATTATTGAGTCATGACTCAAGAAAACCATCCACTTTGCCTCCGTAATAGATACACTGATCAGGAAGTGGAGAACTGCTCACGTGGGGAGCACCCTCTGCTTTGGGAGCACCCTCTGCTTTGGGAGCACCCTCTGCTTTGGGAGCAGGTGTGGGAAGATGGAGTGTGGATGGGGTGAGTGATGTCGTGTCTGTGCATAGCATCCATGTAGACTAGGTCCTCCTCTTTTCAGGGCCTGGGTAAGAGTACTCAATGCAGCGGCAACACAAGATTGGGATAAATCCAGAACTTATTCTCCGAGACTTAAAAATACTTTAAAAAACAGATTCTTTTTTATGCATTAGATGCATAAATGTTATGCATTAACATCTAATGTTATGCATTAGATGCATAACATTGGCAACCAACTGAACTTAACATAAAAATAATAATAATTCTTCTTTCCTGCGTCTAACGCAAGAGTAAACCAGATAAAATAAATTTCCTAGGAGCTTTCTAGGGAGACTGTGATTATCACTAGTATGACTTCGTGATGGGGTTTTCTCAAGGTCACTCTAGAATTAGTGGCACCACGGGACCAAGCGCTCATCCGTTATATGGGTTAAAATGACTAATTGAGGGTCTGAGTTTAATTATACTCATAAGCAAAGGCACAGTGCAGCCCTTTTGACGGCCTTAATAACATTCTCTGTACACAAAGAGAGATGGAAAAAATTAGGGTTGTATATTGTTGTCCTTCCAGACAAGATGCTGAAGTGGGACCAGAATAATAAAAATAAAGAAATGACTGGGTGGCACCAGGAAATGAGCTGTGGATGTTAGTTAGCAATGTCAGCCTTATGTAAATTATTTCCGCTGGAGATGAAGTCCTACGCGCAAATGACGAAATGTAACACAGACAGACCGTAATGCCGATCCGAATTGCCATTTTGAGCTGGCAGATTTTTAAAAAGTGAAAAAGGATACTCAGCAAGGCTATACCCATAGTTCATGCTGAAATGATAATAATGGCCAGGAAGGGATCTTTAGGATATTGATTTATGACATTTTATCATTAAAAAAATATATTTATTTATTTTTGGCTATGTTGGGTCTTTGTTGCGGTGCGCGGGCTTCACATTGCCATGGCTTCTCTTGTTGCAGAGCAGGGGCTCTAGGTGCGCAGGCTTCAGTAGTTGTGGCACGTGGGCTCAGCAGTTGTGGCTCATGGGCTCTAGAGCACAGGCTCAGTAGTTGTGGTGCATGGGCTTAGTTGCTCCACGGCACGTGGGATCTTCCCGGACCAGGGATCGAACACCTGTCCCCTGCACTGGCAGGCGGATTCTTAACCACTGCACCACCAGGGAAGTCCCTGATTTGTGATATTTTAAATGGAAAAACATAGTCACCTTTCATACTAAATCCAGAGAGCATTCATTCTGTACACAGCTGCTGGAGCCGACTTCCTTAAATGAGACTTAAGTCATGTCACGTGCTCTGCACGAGACCCGAGAATGACTGCTGGCTGTCCATGGTACCCAACAAGTTCACAGTCAACAAGTCCTCTTAGCTTTCAGAAGCAAGTTCAAAGTCAGGAGGGAAAGGGAGCCTGGCTCATAAATGGGCAGAAAACATAAGCCTCGGATCCACACGTGGGGAGATGCTTCTTTCACAGTCACTCACCACACAGGTTGGATTTGAACTTCTCTGGCGGAGGCAGCCTCACCTGGGCTTGCAGAGCCAATCCTGCCGCAGGGGGTGAGTTGCCTTGAACGTGAGCTATGGAGGGGAATGGCCTTGGCTTAGGGAAAAACGGCTTTCTATCTGGATCTGCCTGTATCTGTTCAGGGTGTGGGCACTGTTTGGGGACAGGCAGCTTCTCTGAGTTATTCACCCCTTTATTTTCCTGTGCTGTGTCCTCCGGTGGCTTCTCTGCTTGGCAGACTCCACTGGGTTCCTTACTAGGGTGACCTTAACAGGCTCCTGGAGCTGCCGGAACAAAGTGCCACGGTCTGGTGGCCTAAACAACAGAATGTTATTCTTGCATAGTTCTGGAGATTAGAAGTCCAAAACCAAGGTGTCAGCAGGGCTGTGATCTCTCTGAAGGCTCTGGAGAAGAACCCTTTACCTCCTCCTAGCTTCCCGTGGTTGTCGGCAGCCCTTGTCATTCCCTGGCTTACAGCTGCATCACTCCAGTCTCTGCCTCTGTCTTCACACGGATTTCCTCTCTGTGTGTCTCTGTGTGTATGTCCTCTTCTTATAAAGATACCATGCTTTAGGGCTTTGCTGGTGGCACAGTGGTTAAGAATCCACCTGCCAATGCAGGGGACATGGTTCGAGCCCTGGACTGGGAAGATCCCACATGCTGCGGAGCAACTAAGCCTGTGCACCACAACTACTGAGCCTGCTCTCTAGAGCCAGCAAGCCACAACTACTGAGCTCGTGACCTAGAGCCCGTGTTCCACAACAATAGAAGCCACCACAATGAGAAGCCCATGCACCACAACGAAGAGTAGCCCCCGCTCTCCACAACTAGAGAAAGCCTGCACGCAGCAACCAAGACCCAACGCCAGAAATAAATATATTTATTTAAAAAAAAAATAAAGACAACACACTTTAGATTTAGGGCCTACCCTAATTCAGTGTGACCTCATTTCTTAAAAAAAAAATTTATTGTATAGTTGATTTACAATGTTGTGTTAATTTCTGCTGTATAGCTAAGTGATTCAATTGTACACATACACATTCTTTTTCATATTCTTTTCCATTATGGTTTATCACAATCTATTGAATATAGTTTCCTGTGCTCTACAGTAGGACCCTGTTGTTTATCCATTCTATATACAATAGTTTGCACCTGCTAATCCCAAACTCCCACTCCATCCCTCTCCCACACCCCCTCCCCCTTGGCAACCACAAGTCTGTTCTCTATGTCTGTGAGTCTGTTTCTCTTTCGTAGATATGTTCATTTGTGTCGTATTTTAGATTGCACATATGAGTTATATCATATGGCATTTGCAGTATGACCTTACCTTAACTTAGCTAATTATATCTGCAAAGACCCTATTTCCAAACAGGATCACATTCTGAGGTTCTTGGTTGACACAGATTTTGGGGGACACTTATCCAACCTACTGCAGTGACCTCAACCAAAATGAGCTTGTCCGTAGGCTGAGTCAGTGTGACCTTCACTAGTGAGCCTTCAGTGTGCGGTTGGTCAACACACATTTTGGCTGAAGGTGATAATTATTCCAGCCAAAGGTTACTGGAAGGTATTTGACTACACACTGTGCAGTGAAACAATCACAGGTACACAACTGAATCAATTTCAAGGTCTAAATCACCTGATTAAGGCCATAGAAAAGTGGTTTCCCTGGAGCCATCCTTAAGCATAAAAAAGAAAAAAACTAGCACAATAACTTCATGCATAATTAAGTCCTAGGCTGATCTAACATTTTCCCAAATTTATTTTAGGACATATTTACATTTTTTTATTAAAAAATAAAGCTTTAATTGAGCAGAATTGGAACAAAGGACAAAATTAGAAAAGGGGGACAAATGAGGCGTGTGTACTGGGGACAGGGTGGGAGAGGGTGGGGCTGGGAGGAAGTGTGCAGAGATGAGGCCCACCCCCTGCCCAGCACCCCCAGCTCCAACTGCCACCAGCCCCACATGCCACCACCTCCCAGAATCCCATAATCTAGCTGTGATCACTCTTACCAACTTGTTCCTCCAACAAAATTTAAGAGATCTGCTTTTCCATTTCTATCCTCTTTTCTCAGTGATGGATAGATATTTCAGGAACAAACAGGTCAGCTTTTGAAAAATTTCATTTCCTACCCCCAAAATCAATTTTAAATGGAAAAGAACTAAGGGCTTTACATTTTCATTTTATATTTTATATGTGCTTAAATTTTTGCTATGTCAACGTGATATGCCATCTTCCTATGAAGATTCACCATGCCTTTTTAGAAAAGGCAAAGCCCATAAAAGGAAATGAAATTGAGTTATTTCTAGTGAGGTGGATGGACCTAGAGTCTGTCATACAGAATGAAGTAAGTCAGAAGGAGAAAAACAAATACCATATGCTAACACATATATATGGAATATTAAAAAAAAAAAAGGTTCTGAAGAACCTAGGGGCAGGACAGGAATAAAGATGCAGACGTAGAGAATGGACTTGAGGACACGGGGAGGGGGAAGGGTAAGCTGGGACGAAGTGGGAGAGTGGCATGGACATATATACACTACCAAATGTAAAATAGATAGCTAGTGCGAAGCAGCCGCACAGCACAGGGAGATCAACTCGGTGCTTTGTGACCACCTAGAGGGGTGGGATAGGGAGGGTGGGAGGGAGATGCAAGAGGGAAGAGACATGGGGATATATGTATACGTATAGCTCATTCACTTTGTTATAAAGCAGAAACTAACACACCATTGTAAAGCAATTATACTCCAATAAAGATGTTAAAAAAAAAAAAAAAGAAAGAAAGAAAAGGCAAAGCCAAGAGGCTCTTCTCTTTAGAATGTTCCCGGTTAGTATGTCCTGTGCTTGAGGCTGGTGGGGTGGGCACCACCATCGATATTGGTACAACACGTACTGCCAAAGAGAAGGCTCAAGAAACTGGACAGTCTTTTAAGATATTTTAATTTGTCTAAATATTGGACAATGTTAGTGTTCTAGATTTTAGCTTATTAAGGCATAGACCTTTTTTCCAACTTAAATTTCACTCTGATAAGCTTTTGAATATTTAAGAGTGGTACCATTTGCATTTATAATCTTTTTTTTTTCTTTCTGAAAAATAAAAACGTGTACTCCTTCAGAATAGTAATTGCTTACATGCCTAACCTCAGCTTCCCGCCCTGAAATGACTTAAACAAGCTTGAATACTGCTAGGAACAAACATTGAGAATAATGTTCTCCGATAATGATCTGATCAATTTACTTTTACCTACCATATGCTCCTACTGGAGTTATAAGGTACACTAGGTTAGGAAATACTATCCTTGGAAAAGAGTTTTATTTTCTTTTCCATTTCATTTTTTTTATATATTCTTGAAACTGTAGCTATAGAAACAAGCCAAAAATATTAACTCATTTTATGTCATCAGTAAAAGGATGGAGGTATCTAAGGACTGGAAAAATAATGTCAACTCTACTATCTAGAACATGCCTTAAAATTTAGTCTTAAAAGAAAAAGACACCCATCGTTCTAATTGTCAAAATTAAGATTTAAGATGGAGATGGAGAGAAGGGACTTAGGTAGGGCTTTGTGACTAACTCTGTCTGGGTTCCCTGCCATCCATACTTTGGGTCTTAGAGGAGGAGAAGGGACAGTAACAAATAAGGGGGAGGGAGAAGACAGATGACAATTAAAGGCAAAAGGGATGTTGGCTAAGTGGATGTCACTTGGTAAATGTTGAGAAGCAAATTAAAAGAACCAGCATGCTGTCCATTCATTGGTCGTGTGTTTGTTTGTGTTGCTCTAGCACAGATCTGCAATCTCATCTCACATAACATTATATTTCCCCTCAGTGTGGTATAGTGGGGATGGTCTGGATCAGGAGTCAGGATGTGGGTGAAAATACTGGCTTCACGACTTGCTACACATGAACTTTTGAACTTATAATAAATACGAGAATGAATGATGTATTCAAAGCAGAACTTCCTGGTCCTTGGAAGTCAGGAATTTTATGAATAAAAATTCTCATTTTAATTTTACATAAAAATCGTGTCTCTAGTCACAGTGTGTAAAATGATTGAATGAATATCTACTATGTTGCCAGGTCATAACTTGCAATGACTGAATGAACAAACTGCCCCCCCCCATACACTCAAACAAAACACAGGCACACAGACACACACACACACACACACACACACAGACACACACACACACACAGACAGCTCCCATCTTCAATTTCTCTGTATTTCTTGAGAAAGGAGACTTCCTATTCCAACTCAATATCAGAGATAACATCACCTGAGGACAGATACTGAATCCAACTTAACTGACATCTCACATATTAAATATATTAAATAGTGACCTCATGCTATCTTGCTTATTGTACTTTTTTTTTTTACAAAAAGTATTGTTTGACAATGAATGGTAATGAGAAAAATACAATCTCAAAACAAATTTATAAAAGGTATGATTATGTCAAGGACTAAATTATATTTAACTCCCAACAGAGGCTTTGGAGAATTTCTATAACTGAAGTATATAAAAGGAAATAATTTAAAAGAATTTTTGACAACAGAATGGTCCTTGACAATAATGCCTTAGTTTTCAAGATGGTTCCCTAATAAAGAAGATCTAAAAAAGGAAGAGAAGTTCAGTAGTAAGAAATATTTTGTACACAGTTTACTTTCTTACAGTTACTAATTTTCTTTGCCTTGACCCAGTGGAATACCCATAAATCACACCAAGGGAACTGAATTGTTTTCCGGTTGTGACAACTCACTTGGTTTATACCAAAGTAGTCACATTTCACTTCCAGAGTTTTTTAAGAATTCCTTAAACACACACACACGTGGCACACTTTGTAGAACAAGTGCAAGTTATTGTTTTCTTTTACCAGATAAACAAGGTCCTAAATCACGTGCTTATGTTTTAGCCTGATTTCATGGAATATGATAGTGATGGTTATGACACATTGGAAAAGACTTATAACATGCAACTGAGGCATTTTTATAAAATTTAGGTAACTTTCAAGAGTAACAAGAGTGTTCAGTTGGGGAATTAAGGATAAAGGAGCAGCAGCTACTCAGGGAAGGATTTTTTTTGTGGCAATGGGAGAAGTACAAGAGAGCAAATCCAACTCCAAGAAAATATTGAAGTCTCTCCTGTGTCGTGTTTGGCAAGTTCCCAAATAGAGGCAATTTTTGGACTCAGGGCCCACTGCCTGAAATCCTGGCTGAGTCCCTAGAAGGAAAAAGACCCTGTAACATATCTATGTGGCTGACAGGGTCTTGGTGCTCAGGCCTGCTGTCGGGCCTGAGCCTCTGAGATGGGAGAGCCAAGTTCAGGACATTGGACCACCAGAGACTTCCTTGCACGAAATATCAGTCGGTGACAGCTCTCCCAGAGATCTCCGTCTCAACACCAAGACCCAGCCACACCCAATGGACAGCAAGCCCCAGTGCTGGATGCCCCATGACAAACAATTAGGAAGATAGGAACAAAACACCACCCATTAGCAGAGAGGCTGTCTAAAATCATACTAAGTTCACAGACACCTCAAAACACACCATCAGACATGGCCCTGCCCACCAGAAAGACAAGATCCAGCCCCACCCAGCAGAACACAGGCTCCAGTCCCCGCCACCAGGAAGCCTGCAAAAGCCACTGAACGAACCTCACCCACTGAAGGCAGACACCAAAAACAATGGGAACTATGAACCTGCAGGCTGCAAAAAGGAGATCCCAAACAAAGTAAGGTAAATAAAATGAGAAGACAGAGAAATATGCAGCAGATGAAGGAGCAAGGTAAAACCCCACCAGACCAAACAAAGGAAGAGGAAATAGGCAGTCTACCTGAAAAAGAATTCAGAGTAATGATAGTAAGATGATCCAAAATCTTGGAAATAGAATGGAGAAAATACAGGAAACATTTAACAAGGACCTAGAAGAGCTAAAGAGCAAACAAACAATGATGAAAAACACAGTAAATGAAATTAAAAATTCTCTAGAAGGAATCAATAGCAGAGTAACTGAGGCAGAAGATCGGATAAGTGACCTGGAAGATAAAATAGTGGAAATAACTACTGCAGAGCAGAATAAAGAAAAAAGAATGAAAAGAATTCAGGACAGTCTCAGAGACTACTGGGACAACATTAAATGCACCAACATTCGAATTATAGGGGTCCCAGAAGAGGAAGAGAAAAAGAAAGGGTCTGAGAAAATATTTGAAGAGATTATACTTGAAAATATCCCTAACATGGGAAAGGAAATAGTTAATCAAGTCCAGGAAGCACAGAGAGTCCCATACAGGATAAATCCAAGGACAAACAAACCAAGACACATATTAATCAAATGATCAAAGTTAAATACAAAGAAAAAAATATTAAAAGCAGCAAGGGAAAAGCAACAAATAACATAGAAGGGAATCCCCATAAGGTTAACAGCTGATCTTTCAGCAGAAACTCTACAAGCCAGAATGGAGTGGCAGGACATATTTAAAGTGATAAAAGGGAAAAACCTACAACCAAGATTACTCTACCACGCAAGGATATCATTTAGATTCAACAGAGAAATTAAAAGCTTTACAGACAAGCAAAAGTTAAGAGAATTCCGCACCCCCAAACCAGCTTTAAAACAAATGCTAAAGGAACTTCTCTAGGCAGGAAACACAAGAGAAGGAAGAGACCTACAAAAACAAACCCAAAAGAATTAAGAAAAAGGTGAAAGGAACATACATATTGATAATTACATTAAATGTAAATGGTTTAAACACTCCAACCAAAAGACACAGACTGGCTGAATGGATACAAAAACAAGACCCATTATGACAGACATTAGACAGTATATATGCTGTCTATAATAGACCCATTTCAGACCTAGGGACACATACAGACTGAAAGTGGGGGGATGGATAAAAATATTCCATGCAAATGGAAATCAAAAGGAAGTTGGAGTAGCAATACTCATATCAGACAAGACAGACTTTAAAGACTATTTCAAGAGACAAAGAAGGACACTACATAATGATCAAGGGATCAATCCAAGAAGAAGATATAACAATTGTAAATATTTATGCACCCAACATAGGAGCACTTCAATACATATGGCAAATGCTAACAGCCATAAAAGGGGAAATCGAGAGTAACACAATCATAGTAGGGGACTTTAACACCCCACTTTCACCAATGGACAGATCATCCAAAATGAAAATAAATCAGGAAACACAACCTTTAAATGATACATTAAACAAGATGGACTTGATTGATATTTATAGATATTCCATCAAAAAAACAACAGAATACACAGTCTTCTCAAGTGCTCATGGAACATTCTCCAGGATAGATCATATCTTGGGTCACAAATCAAGCTTTGGTAAATTTAAGAAAATTGAAATCATATCAAGTTTCTTTCCTGACCACATGCCATGAGACTAGATCTCAGTTACAGGAAAAAATCTGGGAAAAAAAATAAACACAAGGAGGCTAAACAAGACACTACTTAATACCCAAGAGATCACTGAAGAAATCAAAGAGGGAATCAAAAAATACCTAAAAACAAATGACAATGAAAACACGATGACCCAAAACCTATGGGATGCAGCAAAAGCAGTTCTAAGAGGGAAGTTTATAGCAATACAATCCTACCTCAAGAAACAAGAAACATCTCAAATAAGCAACCCAGCCTTACACCTAAAGCAATTAGAGAAAGAAGAACAATAAAAGCCCAAAGTTAGCAGAAGGAAAGAAATCATAAAGATCAGATGAGAAATAAGTGAAAAAGAAATGAAAGAAACAATAACAAAGATCAATAAAACTAAAAGCTGGTTCTTTGAGAAGATAAACAAAATTGATAAACCATTAGCCAGACTCATCAAGAAAAAAATGGAGAAGACTCAGATCAACAGAATTAGAAATGAAAAAGGAGAAGTAGCAACTGACACTGCAGAAATACAAAGGATCATGAGAGATTACTACAATCATCTATATGCCAACAAAATGGACAACCTGGAAGAAATGGACAAATTCTTAGAAAAGCACAACCTTCCGAGACTGAACCAGGAAGAAATAGAAAATATAAACAGACCAATCATAAGCAATGAAACTGAAACTGTGATTAAAAATCTTCCAACAATCAAAAGCCCAGGACCAGATGGCTTCACAGGCAAATGCTATCAAACATTTAGAGAAGACCTAACACCTATCTTTCTCAAACGCTTCCCAAATATAGCAGAGGGAAGAACATTCCCAAACTCATTCTACAAGGCCACCATCACCCTGATACCAAAACCAGACAAAGATGTTACAAAAAAAGAAAAGTACAGTCCAATATCACTGATGAACATAGATGCAAAACTCCACAACATAATACTAGCAAACAGAATCCAGCAGCACATTAAAAGGATCATACACCATGATCAAGTGGGATTTGCCCCAGGAATGCAAGGATTCTTCAATGTACGCAAATCAATCAATGTGATACAGCATATTAACAAACTGAAGGAGAAAAACCATATGATCATCTCAATAGATGCAGAAAAAGCTTTCCACAAAATTCTACACCCACTTATGATAAAAACCCTCCAGAAAGTAGGCATAGAGGGAACCAACCTCAACATAATAAAGGCCATATGTGACAAACCCACAGCCAACATCGTTCTCAATGGTGAAACTGAAACCATTTTCTCTAAGATCAGGAACAAGACAAGGTTGCCCAGACTCATTGCTACTATTCAACATAGTTTTGGAAGTTTTAGCCACAGCTATCAGAGAAGAAAAAGAACTGAAAGGAGTACACATCAGAAAAGAAGAAGTAAAACTGTCACTGTTTGCAGATGACATGATACTATACATAGAGAATCCTAAAGATGCTAGCAGAAAACTATTAGGACTAATCAATGAATTTGGTAAAGTAGCAGGATACAAAATTAATGCTCAGAAATCGCTTGCATCCCTACACACTAACGACAAAAAATCTGAAAGAGAAATCAAAGAAACACTCCCATTTACCATTGCAGCAAAAAGAATAAAATATCTAGGATTAACCCACCTAAGGAGACAAAAGACCTATATGCAGAACTATAAGACACTGATGAAAGAAATTAAAGATGATACAAACAGATGGAGAGTAATACCATATTCTTGGATTGCAAAAATCAACATTGTGAAAATGACTATACTACCCAAAGCAATCTACAGATTCAATGCAATCCCTATAAAACTACCAATGGCATTTTTCACAGAATTAGAACAAAAATTTTCACGATTTGTATGGAAACACAAAACACCCCAAATAGCCAAAGCAATCTTGAGAAAGAAAAACAGAGCTGGAGGAATCAGTCTCCCTGACTTCAGACTATATTACAAAGCTACAGTAATCAAGACAGTATGGTACTGGCAGAAAAACAGAAATATAGGTCAGTGGAACAGGATAGAAAGCCCAGAGATAAACTCACACACATGTGGTCACCTTATCTTTCATAAAGGAGGCAAGAATATACAATGGAGAATAGCCAGTCTCATCAATAAGTGGTGCTGGGAAAACTGGACAGCTACATGTAAAAGAATGAAACTAGAACACTCCCTAACACCAAACACAAAAATAAACTCAAAATGGATCAAAGACCTAAATGTAAGGCCAGACACTATAAAACTCTTAGAGGAAAAAATAGGCAAAACACTCTATGACATAAATCACAGCAAGATCCTTTTTGACCCACCTCCTAGAGAAATGGAAATAAATACGAAACTAAAAAATGGGACCTAATGAAATTGAAAAGCTTTTTCACAGCAAAGGAAGCCATAAACAAGATGAAAGGACAACCCTCATAATGGGAGAAAATATTTGCAAACGAAGCAATGGACAAAGGATTAATCTCCAAAATATACAAGCAGCCCATTTAGCTCAATATCAAAAAAGCAAACAACCCAATCCAAAAATGGGCAGAAGACCTAAATAGACATTTCTCCAAAGAAGATACACAGATTGGCAACAAACACATGAAAGGATGCTCAACATCACTAATCATTAGAGAAACGCAAATCAAAACTACAATAAGGTATCACCTCACACCAGTAAGAATGGCCATCATCAAAAAATCTACAAACAATAAATGCTGGAGATGGTGTGGAGAAAAGGGAACCCTCTTTCACTGTTGGTGGGAACGTAAATTGATACAGCCATTATGGAGAACAATATGGAGGTTCCTTAAAAAACTAAAAATAGAACTACCATACGACCCAGCAATCCCACTACTGGGCATATACCCTGAGAAAACCATAATTCAAAAAGAGACATGTACCACAATGTTCATTGCGGCACTATTTACAATAGCCAGGACATGGAAGCAACCTAAGTGTCCATCGACAGATGAATGGATAAAGAAAAGGAGGCACATATATACAATGGAATATTACTCAGCCACAAAAAGAAAGGAAATTTAACTATTTGTAGTTAGATGGATGGACCTAGAGTCTGTCATACAGAGTGAAGTAAGTCAGAAAGAGAACAATAAATACCGTATGCTAACCCATATATATGGAATCTAAGAAAAAAAGAAAAAATGGTTCTGATGAACGTAGGGGCAGGACAGGAATAAAGACACAGACCTACTAGAGAATGGACTTGAGGACACAGGGAGTGGGAAGGGGAAGCTTGGACAAAGTGAGAGAGTAGCATTGACATATATACACTACCAAATATAAAATAGATAGCTAGTGGGAAGCAGCTGCATAGCACAGGGAGATCAGCTCGGTGTTTTGTGACCACCTAGTGGGGTGGGATAGGGAGGGTGGGAGGGAGACTCAAGAGGGAGGGGATATGGGGATATATTTATACTTATAGATGATTAATTTTGTCATACAGTAGAAACTAACACAACATTTTAAGCAATTATACTCCAATAAAGATGTTAAAAAAAAGAGTAGAAAGATATGTAGACATTGGGAGGAAATGTATAAAAATGCTAACGATGGTTATCTCTGGGGGGTGAGATTATGGGTGACTGTTAATTATTAGTTTATGCTTGCATGTATTTCTAGTAGTCAGCAATAAACATGTATTGCTTATAAAATTTGAAAAAAAAACAATAAATGTCTTTAAAAGTGAAAAAAAAGAGTAAAGCTATAAATTAATGGACCAGATCAAGGTATGCAAATATTACACAAACCCGCTATACCATCTTCTTGTACAAAAATCACTGTATCATTTTTCATATAAATATATATATTTAATACATAAAAATGACTAGAAGAACAAGTGCTGTGAGTTTATGTTCTGCTTTCAGAAGCACCAAAGACATGGACATATATACACTACCAAACGTAAAATAGATAGCTAGTGGGAAGCAGCCGCATAGCACAGGGAGATCAGCTAGGTGCTTTGTGACCACCTAGAGGGGTGGGATAGGGAGGGTGGGAGGGAGGGAGACGCAAGAGGGAAGAGATATGGGAACATATGTATAACTGATTCACTTTGTTATAAAGCAGAAACTAACACACCATTGTAAAGCAATTATACTCCAATAAAGACGTAACAAAATAAAATAAAATAAATTTAAAAAAAGAGAAGCACCAAAGAACCAAATTCTTTCCAAATATTGTGATAGAAAAAAAATTGTTCCCTGCAAAGGTATAAGCCCAGATCTGATTTATAAATTGAGATGATCTGGTTATTAATGTACATTTTAAAGACTATATTGAAATCATTTCTGCAGTTCCAGGAGGACTTTTGCTGAGTCTACTGCATTATCCATAATTTAGCCTAGTTATGTGTGTTTGAAATCCTTTTGTTTTTGGGGATTTGATTTATTAAACCTCAGTTACATACAAATAATGGCATGTGCCGTAAAACTCCTCTAACGTTTGATAAGATAACGGAGCTGCCATTTTAATAAGAATAGTATGACTAAAAGGAAGAAAAACATTCCAAGATAAAAAGCAGAACTACAACAGCTATGGAGAGAGTTCTCATAGCCACAAATCAGTGGTGGTTAAATTAATTGAATGGAACAAAATATTGATATTTACAGTTGTCTACAGGAAGTCCCTTAGAAATGAAGCCTGCAGGGCAGCCCATCAATTCACAGCTCTGTTCTTAATGTCACCTCTCCCCTCCCTACCCGCTTCTACACTGTCCTGTAAAATTGCTCCCAGACATAGCTGACCATTGTGTTCTCTTGGTCAAAGCTTCGCCATAGCTCTCTGTTCCTCACAGACTCAAGTCTATTCTTCTTAGCTCTGCTTTGAACGCCCTTTATCACCTGGAATGAAACAACTAAACAAGCTGCACTTCCTAAAGTCTGCTAGTTTTGTAGACTGCCTGCAGATGCTGGAGTTAGTTCTCCCATGTCAGCGTCAGGGTGTTCCTGCTGTTCCTCTGGCCTCGAGCATCTCCCAGAGCATTGACTGGTGATGCCCTTTCTCTGCTTGACCCCAGTCTCACCTGGTTCTTGAAACGTTTCGTGACCACACTCACTGAGTTAGCCACTCCCTTCCCAGGTTTTCCTTCTATACTATCCTAATCACAGCTTTATATTATACTAAGATATAACACTAGGACTCATTGTATGGGTACCACCGTCTTCCACTAGAGGAGGAGTTTCTGAAGGGCAGAAGAGGTTGCCATGTTTATTTCAGCCTCCCTGCCCTTCCCTGGCACACAGCAGGCACTTAGCAAATGCTCATGGATCAAACTGCTGAAAAGCAGGAACAGCATACATAGTAATTTCTTTACGGTAAATAAAGATCTAGGTTTTGTTGAAAGAATTAAGAATGTAACTACAACCTCACGTACTAATATGTAGAATCTTCCATCATGATATAAATATTTACGACTGTTTTGGTGTGTTTCCAACTTGGTTCTAAGTAAATGGTAATAGTAGAAATTTCTTGAAATCTTTTATCTGCTGAGTCTTTATTTGATAAGTTCATTTTGGCCCCTTCCCAAGGCTATTTTCTTCCTCTCTTAGTCCAACCTGTTCATTAATGTAGACTGATTCATAAACACATTTAAATAAGAGAGAAAAAATTATATTTCTTTTTGTGAGAAGGGAAGTGTAACCGAGCAGGACACTGTAAGGTCTTCCCGGAATAGACTCCCACCCATGTCGTCCACCTGCCTGTTGTCTGTAGAAAAACTTTAGCCAAAGAATACATTGAATCAGAGAAGGGAGAAAAAATGCAAAAAGAAAAGAAAACAGGCAAGCAAGACAAAATAATAATACTTTAGCCATTAAACAAAGTCAAGTACCTTTAGTTCTTCCCCAAGGACTATAGATGATATTCTGAGCCATGTCCTTTGAGCTGTTTTGCAGATACTGAAACGCCCACCAGGTGGGAGAAGTTAATTGTACGCTGCCCACAAAGCACATAGACCCCAGACCAGTTGGAACCAGAAAGTTGATGATGCTAACTCCCAGTTACCTCACCACCAACCAATCAGAGGAATGTCCATGAGCTGATCACACCCCGCTCATTGAACACCATAAGACCCCTCACTGCCCCCTCCCGTGTGGGACACACTGTCTTGAGGGCAGTAGCCCGCTGTGGTCCCCTTGGCCTGGCAAAGAAATAAAGCTATTTCTTTCTACCTCACCCAAAACTCTGTCTCTGCGTTTCTATTTGGCACCAGTGAACAAAGGCCAAGTTTTGGCAACAGAAGGAGTTTAATGAATTAAGAGGGAAGTGAAATATTCATATTTTGATAGATCTTGCTTTGTCATTCACATGATAAACTCTGAAAAGTGGGAAAACCCTAAACTTGGTTTCAACTGGACTAAAAAAAAACGATTAGGCTACATGAAACACTTTCTAAATCAGATGTCCTCCTTTTTGCTTCCTGTGATGTGGTCAATCCTGGCTGGCAGCAGAAGCAGCACCGCTCAAGCCTCTGTGTGTGTGAACTTGGCCAGATGACCTGCAAAGGGGACCGGTGAACTGACACTAGTCTGGTTTCTTCATCTGACTTTTCATCAAATGAAGCTGAATGCTCGTGTATCAGTATCCTTCATCCTTATGTCAAACATCCTGAATATATAATTATGTTACTATATTATTCAGAGAGAATTTTAACTGATGGAACTTAGCAGATCTTTACAGACTATATGTATACAATTGATTGAGACACTTCCTTCCACAATCTTCATTAGGAACAATGACACTCTTTACAAGTCAAGGATGTTAAGAAAGGAAAATTACTTGTAACAGCTGCATATAACTGAAATAGAAAAATCAGGTAAGAAGGGTCAGGAGTGCTTATAGTTTTAGCTTTGGAAGAGTTATATTTCTGCTGGTGGGGCAGGAGGTTTCTGAAAGATAATAGAATTTAAGAGGTTATAAGATGGACGTCTCAAAAGTGGGGTTTAGAAAACTGTAAACTTGACTTATGGAGGAGCCTATCCAGAGAAATCATGCCAAAAGATCATTATTTCATGACCTTGAGGAAAAGCAAAATTGTCAGAGGGTTTCCTATTCCTGCCCATGAATGCACACTGATATTTATGGAGGCCAACTCTCTTTATCTCCCTTTATGCATGCCCCATTCACACAAACACACACACCCCTCTCAAGACTGCAGGCTGAGAGCACTGTTGTAAATATACATGAGATCGTTATTATTAATGTCACCAAGGTGATTCTGTTCCTTCTCCAGGAGAGACTGGTTCTTATACCTAGAAACTGATCAACTGTAAGAGAAATGGCAGCTTTGAGGCAGCCATGCTGAAGCAATTCTGTACATTTTACTTTTGAAATAGAGATTATTTGACGAGGTATTTTCAATCACACCCATCCTATCATTAAGTTTAACCGGCAGAGATTTCCCACTTTGGTACAACGTACAACATCCTTGGGAACACAGTTTCTAGAGTCTGGAAGAAGTATACATTGATTATTACATTCTTTTCTGAGAGCAAAAACTAAACAAAACATCTAAAACATCTCAAGAGATTTCCGGGTGATGAGTTTTGTAAGAAGGCATTGGGAGATAATTAGAATACATTTGCTACTTTTATTATTTTAAAAAGACATTTCACACCACAGTCCTTATTAAAGAGCTATTTTCAAGAAACACAGGCTCTTGCAGTCACACTGAAAATTTTTAAAAAATAAAAATAGCTACTGGAGACAGTCAACTAGATCTCTATGTATTTGTCATAGACTCTTCTTCTAACCAATTGGTCTGCCTGGTTATTCAAGATGCATAATATATCACAGCAGGGAAATGACTGTTAACTATTGTTTTCAATCAAAGAAAACTATTTTTGGTTGGAATGAAAATGTTTATTTCTTTGCCTAAGGCCTAAGAAAACATGTTAAATAAGTCAAATACTGGGGTAGGTAGAGGACAGTGGAAGACGCATATACGTCTTCAGTACCTCGTTAGAAATGATCTTCACCAGCTTCTTGCACTGCTGCCGTATCAGTATTCCAAAACGCTCTGATCCTTAGCAAAACAGCAATTAAAGTTACAGAAACAAAAAGCACCCGTTGACAGAGGGAGGTAGCAACAACACGGGACTCACCTTAGGCATCCAGTGGCATTTCGCAGCACCTGTGAGGAATGCAGCTGTATTTTCCGATCGTCCTGAAGAGGTGAATTTTCCCAGCCTGAGTGGGGGATGATCACGGCATTGGTCAACACGGCCAGGGTGTCCTGTATGATTGGCATTTTGAGTGCATCGCAAGACGAAAGGTTCCAAAGGACTCCTGCAAGATACACACAAACAGAGCTTTTGGACGGCCACTGTTTTCCCCAGTTAAAAGCACAGGCAGGAGAGACAAAGATGGTGTAAGCACGTGTGCTAGGGCGTGCCCTTCATTTTAGACCATCTGTGTGAAGCCATTACAAACGTGCTGTGAAAATCTGACAAGTACGCAGAGGAACTGTAACATGATTATCTTGGTTCCATCGTGGAGAGTAACTGAGGTTGAGAGCGCTGATGGAATTGAGGATACCAACCAGGCTTCCATCCACAATTAGTACAATGGACCCAAGTACCCAAATTCTAACCAAGACCAAAGAGCTGTGAAAGTTATCTGAAATGGGCTATTAAGACATCTGAAATAGACTAGTGAGACATCTTTGTTTTATCCAGGACCTCAATATGCACCTGTGGTCTGTTTGATTCACTTAGTTTCCATATAGAACCAGCCATCATTGTACAGGACCTTTCAAGAATCGAGTATCAGGTCTGATGATAACAAGCCCAACACGAAATGTAAATTTAGTGTCACTTGTGACCGTTCTGTAAGCTTTTCTCTGAAAACGATGTTCATGGAGGGCCTACAGATTGTTAACAACAAAGAAAGCAGGAGAAAGGGGAGGGCGTGTCAACAATAGACAGAGACTTTAAACTGGGATTCACTTTAGAAAAGGCCTTAAGAATTACATATACATTATAATATCATTTGAAGATGCTTTTAAAATAATTACTTTTTGTTGTTCAAAGTTGTACACCTAAAGGTAAAAAAAAACTACAACAAAGAATAATATTCTCTTTTCGTATGAAAGAAAAACTGCATTTTCCTCAAGACTAACCTAAATAGACACCATCACTTCAGATACTGAGAATAAAATATCATAGTCATCTTTAGAAACACAACTTCCACTTTACTTGTTTAATAAGCTTTCAATAGATTTTAAAATGACGTTGTGTTTCATTTACCATGTTATGAATAAACAGAACTCACTTATTTCTGAAATTTGTTTTATTAGTTTCTTGCATTGCACATGTTGAACTATCCAAAGGCATTAATAACACTAACCTGAAAGTTAATGATATTTGCTTGTTAATAACTAAAATAACAGTTTTAAATCAGTTCTATAAAAAATGTGACTTTAGAGACAAACTTTTCCACTGGTCTTTCAAAAGAACATTTGCTGGGAATTTTATTTAGGTAAATGCAAAGGAAACAATATGGTTTTGGTGCTGAGAATGTATAAATCAGTCCTTCAGTACAGAGGATTGGACTGAGGGAGAATCCTGCCTGCCTGTTTTTGTAAATAAAGTTTTATTGGAACATGGCCCTGCCTGTTCACTTACATATTATCTATGGCTGCCTCTGTCCTACACGGGAAAAGCTTGAGATTTTGTGACAGAGACAGTATGGCTCACAAGCCTAAACAATTTACTGTCTGGCCTTTTACAGAAAAATCTTGGGCACCTCTGTGTTAGTATGTGGATCATTTTCTACACATTTCTGTGTGTGTGTTTACCTTGCCATTAGAACCCTAAATTGACTGTATAAAAAAATGCTTATTGGTACACAGAAGTTGCTCAAAATATATTCTGACTTGGACAGATGTGAAATGCTAGTATTATCATATGCATTTATTTTGAATTAAATAATATATGAAGCTTTATTTTTATTCATCCCATTAGGAAACGTTTTACAGAATTTTGGGTAATCAAAATAATCAAAATGAATACTTTCATTCACTTGTAGTCTAACAACAGTATTCCTTTTCCTAGTAAAATAATCAGTTTTCAGCTTAAAAAAAGCACATTTAGGACTTCTCTGGTGGTGCAGTGGTTAAGAATCCACCTGCCAATGCAGGGAACACAGGTTCGAGCCCTGGTCTGGGAAGAGCCCATATGCCTTGGAGCAACTAAGCCCGTGTGCCACAACTACTGAGTCCATGCACCGTAACTACTGAAGCCCGTGCGCCTAGAGCCCTTGCTCTGCAACAAGAGAAGCCACCATGATGAGAAGCCCGTGCATCGCAATGAAGAGTAGCCACCGCTGGCTGCCAGCGTGCAACAACAAAGACCCAAGGCAGCCAAAAAAAAAAAAAGTTTGTTAAAAAAAAAACACATTTAAATGAAATTACTATTTACACCATATTTGAGGATAACTTTTAAAAATATCACATTAAAGGGTTTTTGTCTGTTTTTCTTTTTTTAACTAAGGTATAGTTGACTTACAATATTTGCATTAGTTTCAGGTGTACATCAAAGTGATTCACTTATATATATATTTTTTCTGATTCTTTTCCATTATAGGTTATTCTGTTTTTCTAAGTACACAACACACCTATGCAGACACAAAATGATTTTTTTTCATTCCTAAATCCTGATTTGAAAATGCCAATACATGAAAACTGAGGCTTGTAAGTGTTTTAAAATATGGGTGGCATATTTTGCTGTAAAATACATTTCCTCTAAAGACTAAATAGTAAAAGACTTTTGCATTTCTCCATGCAATGAATTTAAAAGAATCTAAAGGCATTCTATGATAATAAAACAATTTTTACTGTTTCCTAACAAACAGAAAAGAGGTAGGAAAGGAAAGGGGGGAAATCAAGAAAAGGTAAAGGCCTAATCTAATATCTGACGAGAAGTGAAAAGGATGGGAAAGAAGATGGCCTTTCAGGTAACTCTTTATCGGGCTGTTCTCTGCATTACCTTTCTCATTAATTCATCAATTAGTGTAACCTAATTCCGAATCAGGCATGGAGAGAAGTTTCCTATTCACATTCCCTCTGCCTTTCCAGACGGCTCCATCTGTGTTTCACATTCCAATGAACTTACCACAGTACTTGACCCAAATCTCTGAACTTTCTATCCCAGTTTCTATCTGCAGCCCACGTGTGCTTCCTGGACTTACAAGAAACGCAGCGGATCTCTGGTCAGGGGCATTTTTACCACGTCTGCCTGGATGAGGACTTGGTCAAGTGGATGCAACATGGCAGAATTTCTTTTGGGGGAATTCAGCAAACCAGTTAGTTGCAGGGTGCCCTCCAAACCTGGAGTTTTGGTTAGATTATCTGGACACAGAGACAAGCTTGAGTGTAGAATCAGCAGTCTCTGGGGACGCTGAGATAAACGTCTGGCAGGAGTCAAAAGTGGGAAACAGCTGGGAAGCCTACACCTGTCTTGCCAGACACACACACACACACACACACACACACACACACACACACACTCACATCTACGCATACACATTCACACACTCACATACACACACCCCACCCTCACAACTATGCACACACACACTCACCTATGCACACACACATTCACACACTGACATACACACACACACACTCACATCTATGCACATACACATTCACACACACACATCTATGCACACACACATATACACGCCCCACACTCACATCTATGCATACACATTCACACACTCACATCCACATCCACACACACTCATATCTATGCACACACATTCACACTCACACACATCCACACACTCACATCTATGCACACACATCCACACACTCACATCTACACACACATTCACACACACACATCCACATTCACATCTACACACACACATTCACACACTCACACACACATTACATATACTCACACATACATACACACTCACACCCACACAACATATTTACACATTCACACATATACAAACTCAGACACATACACTGACACACACACACACACGCTCACACACAGACATTCACACACACACATCCGTTAGTCCCCAACGAAGGGAGACAGATTAGTGGAGAAAAACGGACGTATCAAGCATTCTCTGTGAACAGAGGAGAAATACGTGTTTTGCTCAAATTTCTCTTCACTTCTCCCTCTCCTTCTTCTGGGGTGGTTTTCTGGCATTCCCTTCAAACGCAGGAGCCCGACCCTTCTTCCCCTGAGTGAGGGCTGCACTTAGTGTCTCGCTTCTGACCCGCAGAATACGGAGGCGGTAACTGAGTGACTTCTGAGACGAGGTCAGGGAAGAGGTACTGCTGCTCCCTCCCAGCTGTGTCTGGGGTTGCCTGTCGGAGGGGGAGCCTGCCATCACCCTGTGAGGACCCTCAAGCAGTACGAGAAGAGGCCTATGGGGAGAGGAACGGAGGCCTCCCGCCAGTAGCCAGCAGGGAGCCGTCTTGGAAGTGGACCCTCCAGCCCGAGTCAAGCCTTCAGACGATACAGCCTCATCCGCGTGGGACCCTGAGCCAGAAACACGCAAACCTGCCACTCCTGGGTTCACTCAGACACTGTATGGGATAAACGTCTGTTGTTTTAAATTGTTAAATGGGGGGGGGGGGCTGTAATTTGTTATGCAGCAATGGTAATTAATGTCCCTTCCTTTCCCTTCCCTCTCCTTTCCCTCTGTCTGCTGGACACTTTTCCCTTTACAGCACTTTCTTCCTAGTTACGCCTCTCATTCTGACTTAGATTCACTGCTTTTCTCCTTCCCTACAAGCCCTCCATCCTCTCCTAAGGTCTACTGTGAGAGTACAGGAGATACAGGAAGGGAATCCAGCTCAACCTTGTAACTAAATTTAAAATGCATTTAAATTTAGGTGACAAATGATATTTATCTTTTAAAAAGGCATCCCTCTTCATGTTTGTGACTTATGAGATGGCCAAACGCTTTCTTTAATTTGGAATAATCTTGTATTAGTTTCCTATTGCTGCTGTAACAAGTTACTGCAAGTGTAGTGCTTAAAATAAGGCACATTTGTTATCTTACAGTTCTGGAGGTCTGAAGTCTATAATGGACCAGCAGGCAATGCTCCTTCTGGAGGCTCCAGGGGAGAATTTCCTTGTCTTTTTTTTTGCTTGTTTTTGTTTTTTTGTTTTAGTTTATTGAGGTACACGGGCCTCTCACTGTTGTGGCCTCTCCCGTTGCAGAGCACAGGCTCCGGACGTGCAGGCTCAGCGGCCATGGCTCACGGGCCCAGATGCTCCGCGGCATGTGGGATCTTCCTGGACCGGGGCACGAACATGTGTCCCCTGCATCAGCAGGCGGACTCTCAACCACTGCGCCACCAGGGAAGCCCCCTTGTCTTTTTAAGCTTCTAAAGGCTGCCCACGCTCCATGGCTTGAAGCCTGCATCACTGCAACCTCAGCATCCACGACCAAATCCTCTTCTCTGACTGATCCCCCTCCCTCCCTGTTACAAGGACACTTGTGATGACATTGAGCCTGGCTAGATAATCCAGGATCATCTCCCGCATTTCAAGATCCTTAACTTAATCCCATCTGCACAGTCCCTTTCACCATGGAAGATAACATCCACAGGCTCTGAGATTTAGGACCGTGGACATCTTCGGGGGTCCATTGTTCAGTCTACCACGCATCCCTTAAAATATTCTGTCATGCTTCAAATAAAATTAAACTTCTGACTGTAGTTTGATGATCAGGCCCTCTTCCCTCCTTCTCTAAATTCATTTTGAATCAGATCCTTTGGTTCATTCATTTACCCAGTCTGCGCATATTAAGGACCAGGCTCTGTTGGATACAGTGGGAACATGAGTGAACAAAACAAAAAGTCCCTGCCCTCGTGGCTCTGCCATCGCTGTAACTCATTACGCTCTTGTCGTTGTCGCCTTATTTCTTCTCCTTGGACAACAAGCTCGTTGGTAACTCACATTTCTTGAACTTGCTGCTCTCTCAGTTTGGAACACTCTCCAAGGCTGATCCTTCTTTCTGTTCACATATACCTTAAATGTGCTAAACTCAGACAAGCTCTTTTGGATTGGTCTAAACTACCTTCCCAGACTCTTGCTCTCAGATCTCCTATTTTAATTTTCAGCAGAGACCGCATCACCGTCTCATATTTCCCATGCTTTTTCTTTGTTCCCCCAGTTTTATGCAGACGTTATCGACAGTAGCACTGTGTGAATTTAAGGTGTCCAGCATAATGATCCGACTTGCACACACCATGAAATGATGACCACAATAGGTTGAGTGAACATCCATCACCTTGTAAAGACACAACATTAATAAAATAAAAAAAAAATTTTCTTGTAATGAGAACTCTTAGGATTTAGTCTCTTAACGACTTCCACATATAACGTACAGTAGTGTTAACTAAATTTTTCATGTTGTATGTTATAACCCTAGTGCTTATAACTGGAAGTTTGTATCTTTTGACTGCCTTCATCCAACTCCCTCTTCTCCCATCCTCTGCTGCTGGTAACCACAAATCTGATCTTCTTCTATGAGTTTGTTTCTGAAATATAATTGACCTACAACACTATGTTAGTTCCCGTTACACAACACAGTGATGTGATATTTCCATACATTTTGAAATGATCACCATATAAGCCTATTGTCATCTGTCACCATACAAATATTACCTAATTATTGACTATATTCTCGATACTGTACGTTTCATACCTGCAGCTCATTTATTTTGTAACTGAAAGTTCATATCTCTTACCCTCTCCCTCACCTATTTCTCTCCTTCCCCCAGCCCCCTGTTCCCATGCTTTTTCATTACTTGCTTTTTTTTCATTCTCTCACTGCTCTTCCCCACCAGGTCCCAGCCAAGACATGAAGGCAAGGACCCTGAGTGTTCAGAGCATACAGAACACGTACAGCACACAGAATATGCTCTGACACACATTAGGTGCTCACCTAATCGGTGTTAAATGATTACAAGAATTAATAATTGGCTGATATGACCTTTAAAGGATGATGCGTGCTCCAAGCAGTGAACATTTTAAGAGTATTCTACTGTTAGCAAAATGAAGTAATGATTTGAAAGAATAAAATAGCAGATGCAGGGCTTCCCTGGTGGCACAGTGGTTGAGAGTCCGCCTGCCGATGCAGGGGACGAGGGTTCGTGCCCCGGTCTGGGAAGATTCCCACGTGCCGCAGAGCGGCTGGGCCTGTGAGCCATGGCCGCTGGGCCTGCGCATCCGGTGCCTGTGCTCCGCGATGGGAGCGGCCACAACAGTGAGAGGCCTGCGTACCGCAAAAAAAAAAAAAAAAAAGAAGCAAAACAAACAAAAAAAACTGGGGCCCTGAACTTGTACTGTGTGCATTTGTGTGTGAGCACATGTGTGTATGAATATACAAACGTGCAAGAGTATGTACGTGAGTGTACATATGTGCACATGCACACACAAGCATGTGTCTATGTGTGTGTGCACACTGTAATGTGAGTATTTGCGTGCATCACATAAATACTCTCACCTTGTCCCTCAGACGTCATGACCTTCAAGGTGCAATTGTTGAATTAGAATTGTTTTGAGAATCCTTCCAGACAGTATATGTGATAGCCTCAAAAGATTAATAAATCACACTCACTTAATGCTTTTAAAAATAAAAGCATTGATCTTGAGACAATGCTAAAGTTTACCAAAATGTTGCTGTAATAATGGATAGTTCAAAGCAATAATCAGGTGGGACTTCATCAAAACTAAAAAGCTTCTGCGCAACAAAAACAATAACAAGATGACAAGGCAACCTATGAAATGGGAGAAGATAATTGCAAATCATAGATCAGAAAAGGGGTTCACCTCTAAAATATAGAAGAAAATCATACAGCTCAGTAACAAAAAAAAGAATAAACAATCTGATTAAAAAATAGAGGAACTGAGTAGACATTTTTCTAAGGAAGATACCCAAATGGCCAACAGGTACATAACAAGATGCTTAGCATCACTACTCATCAGGAAAATGCAAGTCAAAATCACAATGAAATATTGCCTCCTACCCATTAGAATGCCTAACCATCAAGACAAGAGATAACTGGTGCTGACGAGGATGCAGAGAAAAGGAAACCTTTGTGCACTGTTGGTAGGAACGTATGTTGGTGCAGCATTCTTCACAATAACCAAAATATGGAAACAACCTAAATGTCCCTCCACAGATGGACTGAAAATGAAGATGTGGTACAATGGAATATTATTCAGTCATGAAAAAGAAGGAAATTCTGCCATTTGGACAACACGGATGGACCCTGAGGGTATTATGCTAAGTGAGATAAGTCAGACAGAAAAAGACAAATACTGTATGATATCACTCATGTGGAATCTAAAATAGCCAAACTCATAAAAACAGAGAATGGAATGGTGGTTACCAGGGGATTGGGGTCAGAGAATTGGGGAGATATTGTTTAAGGTACAAACTTGCAACTCATGGTTAAATAAGTCCTGAAGATCTGATGCACAGCACAGTGATCACAGTCAACATTACTGTATTATGAACTTCAAAGGTGCTAAGAGACTAGATCTTAACTGCTCTCACCACAAAAAAGATGATAATTACGTGACATGATAGAAGTGTTAACTAACACAAAGATGGTAATCATATTGTAATATAAAGGTGAATCAACTCAACACATTGTACACCTTAAACTCACACAATGTTATATGTCAATTAGATCTCATTAAAACAACAGAAATTATTTTTTAAAAGTATGTTATGTAAACATCACTTGGATAAGTGTGTTATTTCAGGTAATGGGTGTGATAAGAAATGTGTGTGTAATGCATGCAGGGAAGTGTTTAAAAATACATGTAATAAAGATGGTTATGAGTGCATTAAACAAAGAAAAAGAATTTTATTTTAATACCTAGTGTCTTGCATCATAGGAAATTTTATTTTTTCTTTATTTTAAAACATTTTATTTTATATTGGAGTATAGTTGATTTACAGTGTTGTGTTAGTTTCCGACGTACAGCAAAGTGATTCGGTTATACATAGACATATATCTATTTTTTTCAGATTCTTAGGAATTTTTAAAAATAATTGTATATATTAATGTTTCAGAAAATTAGAGTAGGATGATGGATATAGTGACAGAGCCTTAATGGATTTTATCAATGGAATATAAGTATTTTCAGGATATGTGTGGGGAAATAAGTTCTATTTGAACTTTTGTCTTCCTTTGTAAACCTTCTCTCAAGAGCAATTCATTCTTTGACAATAAATGATCCCACCAATTTATAATAAACCTGAGACCATCGAAAAATAATTTTAAAAAATTAAAAAATGGGTAGTTCCTTAAGCCAAAACTCCTCAAGTTTTCTTTTAGGGGTCCCGGGAGTTGGCTGACCAGAAAAGTGACCTCTGAGTTCTCCTCTTTAATAGTCCCAGGGAGGAAACTGCGATGACCTTGGGGCTTAGGTGAGGGTTAATCCTTTTAGAATCTAACTCACTGAATCATTGTAAGTTGAGAGTCTCACAGAGATGATGACCAGATCAGAGGGCTGCAGGGGCTGGTAAATGTCTGTGGTGAGCAGGCAGAAGAACTGGGTTGTCACGGTCAATAACTATACACTGTCACCCTACTGTTGCCACCTACGGCTTCTGGTCCAAATATAGAATTCTTTTAAAAATAATCACATATGCAGAAACACTGGGAGATCAAACAGATTTATCCTTGCTTATTTTCAAAATATGTACAGAATATGCTTAACTTCAGGATGGATGAAGAATGGGCTATTCTTTACACCAGAAAGCAATTCAGATGTTCTCTATTACACACCAGGGAAATTCTGGTTTAAGCCGATTAAATCCACCTGGGCCCCCCTGAGACATTTTAATTCCTGAAGTTCTAAATCAACTGTGTTACGAGATACAGCCATCAATGTTGAGGTGTTGGCTTGTTCCAAAGCCAAAACTGATCCCAGCAACACTCTCATATTTAAACTTTAGCACCAGCAGCTTATATTAAAAGTTTAAATCGAGCTGGTATAGACGAACAAAAAAGGCCCACGTTCGCTTAAATTTTTGAAGAGTAGTTGAGAAACTGACCTTTACTGTTGTTTCAGAGCCTGAATTAATGTCATTTAAAACAAAGTAATTTTGCAGACAAAAGATGATGACTAACTTTTTTTGAAGAAAGAATCAAGACTCAGGTGTGTCTATGTTGGGGTCTGCAGATTCTAGTTTCTTTAGAATTCTTCTATTAAGTGTTTACAACAAAGGAATAACAGGTCAGATTCTACTCATGGGAATTGAGTCTTGTCTCCAGCTGGGACAAGGCAATGTAGCACCTGTCTAAGAATGGGGAAGCTCTTCCCAGGGTAATTTTTTTTAAAAAATTAAATTGTAGTTGAAAATAGCTTGGATGTGAAGGACACCGAATGTGCCACCCTGAAACATGCCTCTGTGGCGTATGCATAATTCTGAGTTAAAGGCCAATGAGCACCAACAGAGGCAGGAAGAGCTCTCAAATCAGCATAAGTTCTCCTTTTATAAAGGAAATTTCCATTGGTCAAGAAGTCTACCTCTCTTATACCAGGAAGAGGAATATTCTTAACAACTCATCAATGAAGAAGGCACTGACTTAAATTTGCATAAAAAACCTAAACATACAATCCTTGTTTACCATACTTTTCCGAGTCATCTTCCCATAACTTATCTCCCCCTCCTAGAAGTCCACACTCCTTTTCCCTTGTTTAGCCTAAGATGGTATATGAGCCCAAGGTCTACCCACCTCTTTGGGTTATTCATCACCGGATGCTCCCATAGGTATGTGTCATGCACATGTTAATAAACTTCTGTTTTTCTCTTGTTAATCTGTCTTCTGCCTGTGTAAATTACAGGACCTCAGCTGGGCAACCTAAGATGGGCACAGGAAAAAAAATCTCCTCCCCTACAGATGTCAGTGTCTGATAGTAACCATCTGTGACAGTCATGGGTTCATGTCTGATCACAGCATTTTGTAAGTGAACCATAGAATTCTCTATTTCTCAATTCCCAAGTGATCAAATTGGGAATATAAAAGTGGGCTTGCTTGAAACTATAGCCTTCCCCAATGACCTTGGATATGCCAGAACCTTGGAAAAATGTCACCAAAGCACCCAGGCTAAATTTTATAATCTCTGGAAACTGGCCCTGGGCCTCTTTTTCTAAAAGTGACGGCAGTTAAAGATGATGTCCTTTTTCTGACAATTATCATATTCTTATACGTGCTAATAAAAATAATTACTTATTACTTTGGTTGTGTTTCTTGGCAGTTTTGTGCCCTCAAAGTATATGTATTAAATAAAGTAGCTTATGTTTGGGCCCTTCATAAATGACTGAGAAAAGAGAGAGAGAGAAGGAGGGAGTAAAAGAGAGACAGACTGATGGACAGACTGTGTGTGTGTTTGTGTTTGTGTGCGCACATACACGTGCGTGCAGGGAGAGAGAGTCAAAGGCAAACATTCTCATTATATAATGATTGGGGAAAAATGTGGGAAGTAAACCACCATAATTTCTGGTACAAACTATTAGGTATAAAATAAGCTACAAGGATATACTGTACAACACAGGGAACACAGCCAATATTTTCTAAAAACTAGAAATGGAGTATAACCTTTAAAAATTGTGAATCACTGTATTGTATACATGTAACATATAATACTGTACAGCAACTACACTTCAATGAAAATTTTATTTAAAAAGCACACCCTTAGCTCCTATGGCTCTCAAAAAAAAGCAGTCTTGATGAAGACACAGATGGGTAGAGTAAAAACAGCTGGGAACCAGAGACTGAAGTTTTAATTCAGCTCTCACATAATCAGGATTGAAGAGAATTTAGTTTTTGGTAAGCTTGCAATAGGTGCCTTCCTGAATGGATGAGTAATTGAATGAATGAACAAGTAAACGAATGAAGTTACTGGGATAGGATGATGTACAAGGATCCCAAATTTTCACAGAGCGTGGCTGAGTCAGGCATCCAAATAAGATCACACTGAAACAAACAAGAAAAATAATAGCCAAAAATACCTAACATTTTTGAGTTCTTGTTATACACTCGGGTCTTTGCTGATCACCCAGTATGTATTAACTCAGGTAAACTTCAACCAACTCCATTTTACAGATGAGGAAACAGACACAGAGAAAGCGAGTCCCTCATCCAATGGCATTGCACTTGTAGGTGAAAGTGAAGGTCAGATGAGTCTGACTATGATATATATGAACAATCAGACAAATGTCAGACATATAAATCTGCTCCTTGAAATTGGAGAGAGGTGGTGTGGCATGCAGTCCTTTGAAGCAGAATACATGAACAGGAGAGAATGTTCTCCTTTTCATCTCTTGCCAGTTCCTTCTTAGCCTCAGGTCATATAACTTGCGAAATTTCAGGAAGTCATTTAAGTTCATAGAATGAAGAACATTCAGTTTTGAAACAACTTTTACAAATAATTTTTCTTGCAAACATTTAATTCTGCTGATCTCTACTAAAAATATTATACACACATAGCTATAATCGTCCATGGAAAATACTGAACGAAAAATCAGACTGAGATGAAGGGTAGTTTAAAAAACTCAATCCTTCCTCTGTCCACCATATTCATTTTAAAACTAGGTCTTATTTTCAGTTACATCAAAATTGTCTAACACTGGTGTTGCATCATAATGATACTAATGGTAATCATAAGCCCGCATTTATAGGGACAATATCAGGTCACATGCACTGTTTTATTAAATCCTTAACCCAAGCCTGGGAGGGAGGTACTGCTATTGATTTCATTTTACAGATTCATAACTAAAGATTTAAGGGGTTACACAATCTCCCAAGGACAGGTAACAAACAAGAGAGACAGAGCTGGGCTATAAATACAGGCTCTCACACTCCAAATTATCTTGCCTCTTAGAGAGACTCCATTCAGAGGTTATTTTTCATGGAAAATATGATGACAGTGAATTAGAACATTAAGACGCAATTATAATCTCTGATGATCAATCTCAAATTTATATTTCTGAGTTTCACTTGCATAACTCCAAGTTCGAACATTCATTATTGCATATTTTCCTTCAAACATATTTTCTTCTCTCTTATATTCCTCAAGAAAATCGATTACATTCTGAGTGCCTAAAAACAAGGTATTGCTAGGAGCTCTGGGTAGTATATAGTAAATTAAGCAGAGTCTGCTTGGGAAGATCAAATGTACACTTGCCTGATGAAAACTGAAATTTACACTATAGAGTTGTATACAATAAAACCCATTAACTGCCAGAGATGATATGCCATGAAAATTCACGTTAGGAAAGATCACCAAGGAGGGGATCAGAAAGGCTATATGGGGGAGGGGTCTTTAATGAGCCCTTGAGGGACGAGAAGAATTATCCAGGGAATCTGAGCAAGGCATCCAGGCGTCCAGAAAGAGAAAGCAAATGCCTGCAGGTGTGAACGGGTAACGGTCAACGTCCATGGACCTAATTGAATGGTAGATACCCACTGAAAGTCATTGAGTAAAAAAATACATTTCTCAACAATCAAATGGATACTTACCACTTGGACAATCAGAGTCTTACATTAGAACAGTAGTTGTCATGCTATCCACCATGGGGAAATTAAGAATAATACTCATGCACAGTCTCCATCTCTGGAAATTCTGATATAAGTGGTCTCGGGTGGGCCCTGACACCAGCATATTTTTGAAAGTAGCCAGAGTGAAGAATGACTGGAATTTATTGTATCTTAGCCTTGGTGAATTTAACTGAGTTACGGTCAGTTTCTTCCATGATGACTTCTCGCTGAAGAACACAGGAAAACTACCAGTTATGACTAAAGGAAAGTGATTCATGAGACTCATACTTTGAGATCTTGGTACCTGAACATCATCATGACCCAGCAGCATCATTCAATCCTTTATTTGTTCATTCATTTGATTATTTGTCCATCCAGTCAATAGAATATTCTTTGTCTGGAAGAACTGTTTCAAGCCTTAGAGCGAGCAAGCCACCTAAGAATTCAATTTCACAAAATTCAGCCATTTTATTGGAGCTGAGCTGGGGAGACAGCAATGAAAATGCGGCAGCAGCGGTCTCAAGTGTCAAGGAGCTTTGGTGGAGCTACTGAGAGTAGCACGTCAAAAGGTCTTGCAAAAGTCAAAGCAGACAGAGAGAACATCCTCTTTAGGAAACACAAGGAAGGTCTGTGTGGATAGACAGCGTCTGGGGTGGGGTAATGGGCATGCCATCTGCTCCCTCTGCACTAAGTGATTTTCAGAAAAGACGATATAGTTTACATCAAGACTATGAGAAGAGAGTGGGATGTAGGTGTTCTGTGTTTAGGATCCAAGGAAAATCCCTGTGCTTTTGTCTTTTACGTGTCTAGATAGGAAAACTGATGTTCAATGATAAAGTCAAGGCATTTGATGTTCACTTTCCCACCAAATCCGTGTCTACAGCACTATGACGTCTTTTTTTTTTTAAGTTGTCCTGCCGGCACCCTGATGAGAGCAGGTGAGCGGGGGGAGCACATCTTAAAAAGGGTCTTGGAGGCCACGATCAGAAGTTTCTGTTTGAATCAAAAAGTGCAGAGGGACATCACTTAGCAGGTAACTGTCATGATTGGATCTTTGTTTTACAAGGTTTCATTCTTTCCTAGTGCATCTACAGCATGAAAAAACGAAGTGCAGGGCTTCCCTGGTGGCGCAGTGGTTGAGAGTCCGCCTGCTGATGCAGGGGACACGGGTTCATGCCCTGGTCCGGGAAGATCCCACATGCCGCGGAGCGGCTGGGCCCGTGAGCCATGGCCGCTGAGCCTGCGCGTCCGGAGCCTGTGCTCCACAACGGGAGAGGCCACAGCAGTGAGAGGCGCACGTACCGAAAAAAAAAAAAAAAAAAAAAAACGAAGTGCAACAAAAATTCCCAATTGTTTGCCCAGCTACAAGGGTAACTTAACAATTTTTCTTTAAATTATTAAGATGAAATTCATATAACACACAATTAACCATTTTAAAGTATACAATCAGCGGCATTTAGGGCATTCTCCGTGATGTGCAACCATCACGTCCATCCATTCCAAAACATTTCCATCACCCCTAAAAGACAGTTGGTTTTTAAAGACACCATTCTGGAGGTTTTCAGCAGAGAATGGGCTGAAATGAGACAAGGAGTGAGCAGACCAGTGAGAAGTCTTCTTCGGATTTCCAGGGGAGACATGATCAGGTCGGCAGAGATGGAGGTGGTCAAGCTAGACCTGGCAGATGGGCTGGGTGGAGGGGCTGAGGAAATAGAGATATTCCGGCCTTGTGCAACAGGGGTGAGGCGGACTGGAGGACACAGAGGTCTGGAGGGCAAGCGCAGATTGCAGCCTGGGGTGTGTTATCTTTGAGATGCCAATTAGACACCCGGTGGCGATGTCAAGAGGCAGCTGGATGCAGGAGTCTGGAGCACAGCACTCGAGAGAGAAATCTAGATGGGATTTGAAACTGTGGGACTAGATGACGTCACAGAAATAGCGTTCAAACCAAGAACCGAAAGCCCAGGGCTGGTCCTAAGCACGCCTACATTTAGAGTCTGGTGGTGAAGGCATTTTGGCACAAAGAAGAAAAGCACTAGAAAAAATGTAGCTGCACAAACGGTTAACCTTGGGAAACACTGCTCCCAAGAGTCTGAGCTGACACCTTCCTCTGTTAGTTGCTGTTTTTGTTTTGTTTTGTTTTAATCACAGGTAATCTGAAAGTTCAAGTTCTTTTGTTACGCGCGTTCATGAAAAACAGCCACAGTTCTCATCTAAAAGCATCTGTTTTAGGTCCATCAGTGGGTTGACTGAGGACAAATGAAAACACGTTACCCAGACGATCATTACAGCATGTATTCAGTGACTTTAGGTAGAACAAATGACATGAGGGGATAAAATCACTTATTTTCGGTATTTCCCGAATCAAAGCAGTAGCAACAGAACCACAGCGTGGCAAAGCATGCATAATGCCAAAGCCTCTATTATGATTGGAATGTAAAACGTAATAGGATTTTCAGAAAACAATTTAGGAAAAGTGACGATCTTGCTTATTTAAATGCTACGTGACATTCAGTATTATTCCTTCAGGTAAAATTACAAAATTGATAAAATGACTTTTAGAGATACTGTTGAATATGCTGAACAAATGTGGTGCATTTATCTGTTGACTAACTCTTAGGTTAGTGTAAAAACTACACTGTTTCCTGAGAATTGAAGGCAACTTTTCCTGAGTCATCATGCCAAAACTTTGGAGTTTCTAGGCTTTGTCTATTTCAAACCAAATTTTAGAATGCATCTATTTTTTTGACATTAGCAATTTCTCTGTATGGATATATAGACTATAAAATGAATTCTCTTTTACAGTATAGTTAATTTTTATCAGATTTTAAGTTTCCCGAAGTGCATGTCTTGCTATATATTTTGAAGTTTTCTAAGAAAACAATAGCTATTTTTTTTCTGATTATAAAATTAACACAAGGTAACCTTAAAAACTGTCTATTAAAAAAGGATGAAGGATAAAGGGAAAAAGAATCTACCAAGAGATATTCAGATTTGAGGGAACACTTTTCTGTACATTTCTCTGTGCTTATCATGCACTCACGTGTGTCACTTTACAGAAACAGAACCACAGCACAAGTGCTGTTTAATATGTTTTTTGCACTCAACATATGTCATGGATATATTTTGATATCAACAAATATCTAGACACATCTTAATTTTTAACGCCTGGTAATGTTCTATTTGATGGACTGTTTTCATCCAGTTGGGTACTGATGGACATTTAGATCATTTCTGAATGTCTTTTTCCTTTGGCTGACATTGGCTCCTACTGTGTGCCAGAGAATATTTTAAATACATTCTATATATTAACTCATCTGCTCTGAAGATTTTTCTTAGTGGCTCCTCAATATAAATTCCTAAAACTTGAATTGCTGGATAAAGAGTCTTTACATTTTAAATACTGAGGCATATTGCCAAAATGCTCTCCAGAAAGATGGTAGTCATGACACTTTCACCAATAGTGCCCGTTTTGCAAGCCCTAGCCAATGCTGCATGCCAGCAATCATTTTCATCTTTGGAGATCCAATACCAAACACAGTGTCTCCTTCCCATTGGCATTCCGTTTAATTAAACCTCTTCTTATGAGCATACAAACTACTTGCATGTTGTTTTTTGAAATGCCAGTTCATAGTTTTTGTTATTGTATTTCCCAATTGGGTCATGCATGGGAACAAACACATAAATAAAGCTACTAAAAGTTGCAAAGTTGTAAAGAACCCGAAGAATTTAGAAGGTATCAGAAGTAGTACTGATGCCCACAACCATTATTTATTCTTTTTACTTCTAATCTTCATCTTTTTGTGACCCTTAGTCTACTGATGCCTACATTTCACTTTTAATGGCACCTTTTAATTCATCTGTTTTCTATGACTAATACTTCTTTTTAAAATCCAGTTGGCATTTGTCTTTGCTGTTTCCCCCTGACGTGATTTGTCTACTGTGTGTCCTGCTAGGAGCACGCTTACGCAATTATAAACAGAATGTGTAAAAAGACTTTGAGAACCTGCAGCCAACGGACATGTACAGTTGACAATGGATGTTAACATTTACACACTGCCTCAAGGGCAAACTCTTTTCTCTGTTACCAGAGTCTAAGACCATAAAGCTCTAGTCATCCATGTTAGTAAGTATATCCGTTGTATTGTGTTTGTAGGTTGAAGATGGTAGCATCGGTACGGTTGAAGAGTGGGATGAACTCAATTCATGGGATGAGCTCTTATCTCTCTAGTAATTTCCACCCCTCTCTCCACACCATGCTACTCTGCGAAGCCCAGTTTCCTTACCCCAACTTGCAATAATGGGAACTCAGGATCCAGTATCATCCTAATTGGACTCTATTGTCACAATTCTGGTTCATTATGTCTAGCTTAAAATCCCACATCATTTCTAACTTGAAATACCACGATAATCTGGCTGTTCTCACCACCTCTGTTTATCCCAAACCAGGCTATTTATTCCAATCCATCATGTCACTGCTGTCAGATTAGTGTTCCTACCCAGCAGTAGGGATTCATGTCACTGCCCTACTCAACAACCATCTGCTTGGCCCCATCACCAACAGATTTAAGGAAAATGACAGAATAAGAGAGCAAATGACATAAGAGCAAGGTGGTAGGATTTGCTGATATGCTTTCCATACTAGTTTCTCATATAAACTCTAAGGATGATAACGTTAAAAGACAAGCTCTCTTCTGGGGTCTGAGCTAATGAGGTTCAGGTACACAATCCTGTGACTGAACGTTATAGACAGGTGGAGTTTATAACACCTGTAAAGTTGGGTGAGTATTATATCTCTTAGCTAACCTCAACAAATTCCCAAGCACTTAGATTTTCAGCACGGAGTAAAGAAGAGCTTAGAGTTCTAAGAAGAGTGGGTTGTAGATATTCTGTGTCTTAGACTCAAGGAAAATCCTTGTGTTTTTGTTTCTAGGTGTCGAGATAGGAAAACTGATGTTCAATCACAAAATTCAAGGCATTGGATTTTCAGTTTCCTGCCAACTCTATATCTACAATACGTGATATCTAACAAACTATCTGTGAGTCAGGATTCACATTGTTATTAAAAAATAAAAACAGCAAACAAATCCTTGTCTACTCAAGGATCAAAGGCACTACTTAGACTCCAAAGTTTGTAAGAGAAAAATAATCAAAATATACGTAAAACATATAAGCACTGCAAATGATTAAGAATAACTTTTAACTATCATCTCCTAGAGACTGAAAAAAATATTTATGAGAAGATATTGAAGGTCATCATTTCTTTGGATCTTGCTCAGAGTAATTAGATCCACAATATCATTAAACTACATGGAATTTCTATTAGAAATGTTTGCATCATCCATTTGCATTCTGAAAAATATCTTGCAAAAACAAGTTTTGTGATCTTTGATATTGAGTTGCTCCTCATGGCAATATTTAGATAGCATTGTCAATTATTTTTCCAAGTGAATTATGCTTTGTGATAATAAAACATGTCATTCAATGGAAGGTATCCTTGATTTTATTACAGGAAAACATGCATCAATTTATCTAAAAACTATGTTAAGTTGTTTATATCAGATAAAGTTATATAAGGTAACACATTGATTCCAGGTAGCTACTGGTATGGTGGTGGTGAAGACTGTGGTGGTGGTGAAGACTGTGGTAGTGGTGGTGATGGTGATGGTGGTGGAATTGGAGATGGTGATGGAGGTGGGGGTGGTGATGGTGATGGTGGTAGAGGCGGTGATGGTGGTGATGGTTTGATGATGGTGGTGATAGTGATGGTGATGGTGGTGGTAATGGTGATGGTGATGGTAGTACAGGAGGTGATGGTGGTGATGGTGTGATGGTGGTGGTGGTGGTAGAGGTGGTAATGGTGGTGATGGTGTGATGATGGTGGTGATAGTGATGGTGGTGGAGGCAGTGATGGTGATGGTGGTGGAACTGGAGATGGTGATGCAGGTGGGGGTGGTGATGGTGATGGTGGTGGAGGGGTGATGACGATGGAGGTGGTGATGGTGATGGTGGTAGAGGAGGTGATGGTGGTGATGGTGTGATGATGGTGGTGATGGTGATGGTGATGGTGATGGAGGTGGTAATAGTGATGGTGGTGGAGGTGGTGATGGTGATGGCATTGAAAGTAATGAAGTAGAAAAGGAAGAGTTGAAAAAGACAAAAAGTTGGCCTAGAATTCAAGCTGGGTTTATACTGTTTGAGGTGGTAATGAGATCTCTTTGCCCATTCTAATCCTTGCAATAGTGTTCAGGTATTCTCTACAGAAGGGTTAACATACTTTCACCTAGCAAGCTCCGACTCTGAAATCAGAGACAGATGAGCAGTCACTGAACCGGAGTAAGTCCACCGCTGCTCTAGTCCTCTCTCTTAGCAACTAAAAGGAGAACAGTGGTTATTATCTGAGGAGTATGTTTGAGAGCAGATGTGCAGCTTAATAAGGATAAATCTGGAACAGAGCTTCCAAATTAATCCAGGAGGGGTTTCTTGAGCACTAACTATGTGCTGGGCTGAGCATTGTGGATACACAGATGACTATGACACTGTCCCTGCCCTTAAGGAGCTTATGGGTTAATGTTCACAATAGAAGATAATATCAAATATCTGCTATACAACGTAAATGGGAGATCTGTCCTATCAGCACTGGCTGGGGAAAGTATGATTAACGATGGCTCATGATGGAAGATGGTACCCACAAAATGAAAGGAAGGGCAAATGAGGAAGCCTGGTATATCTGAGATGAGAGGAGTCGATGGAGCCTTGTAGAATTTTACAACGTTTAAAAGTGTATGCAAAATTAGAAATTTATAGTATATAAATTTTCATCATTAAAATTAATTAGACTCAGAGGAGTCGCAACTTTTAATCATTTCAACCTAGAAAAGAATATAATGATGGTTATCAAGTTAGTGTACAAGGAAGACAAATATATCATGAATCCTCTATTTAAATTTAGCTGTTAGAAAGATATTCTTAAAAAAAAAGACCTATGTTTTAGTGTTCTTTTTGAGACTACGCAACTACTATATTCATAGCTCAAAAATTCTTATTTAAAATTACCCCACAGAGATAACTCGAATATTTTACAACTATTTATTAATTACGGAGTTGGTTGGTATGTTCCATAATAAGCAATTTTTCATAGCTTAAGTTTTCTCCATTTCAGATGGGCACACTTTCCTCGATGGAAACATCTCAAGGTAAATCACATGGACATTCATTTTAAAGATAAAAGCAGAACACTGTACTGTATTTTTTAAAACAAGGCTATAGTTTAAAATAGGGACTATGCCTTTAAATACACATATACATATATATATTTACAGATATATCACACTGACACTCTATAATACCTCTAATTCTTTTCACAAAGGGATGTTTTGTTAGAGATGTGGTTTTATGAAATCATATTCTGACCTTCACTCCTAAAAGTTAGTAAGTTTGAGGTCTGAGGACATTTCATCTTATTTATACTCTCCAATTAAAGGTTTAAATTATTCTCAGAATAGGCAAGCCTGGATAATATCTAATTTTATAAATACATGTAATTGGCTTGGAGAAAGCATGTATTGGTATTCTAATAATTGATTCTATTTAAATAAGAAAGAACTTTTGGTTTGGGACATATGATATTAGCCTTTCAATGTTCCCTTCTCATCCCAACATGGAGATAATGACAATGACACACTTTTCACTTGCTGGGAATAATGAACTAAGGACTCTGCTCTTTGAGGAAATAACTTACAACACTGATCTTCATGGAAGGAAGGCTGTGCCTAGGGCGCTCATTCTGAAACTAGCAAAGAAAGTAGGAAAATGTGGACTTAAATTGTAACACACTTATTTCGAAGGTAGAATTCCAGGTTAATATTTAAAGCATTAAAAGGAAAAAAGATAATTGTGATTGGTTGAGAACTCACTTTAACATTTTAGACACTGAATCATAAATGATGCTCATGTTGTAGCATCTCTGCATCACGGTGCCTGCAAGGAGGTGGGCTGATCTATTGAGGTCCCTGACCCACAAGGCAGGTAACACCTGTCCCTTCTCCGTCTTTGCCCAAAGGGCTCAGCTGGGCAAGACCTTCCTGGTCTGCTACTCCACAGCAAACATGGAGACGCAAGCTGTTTCCTCGGAGAACCCGACTGAAATATGCACACTTGTTATGATGCAAGCTGACTACTGCTGTAAAGGATTCATGTGTGGCAGGGATGCTGACTCAAATCTAAGCTGGTACTTGTGTCCACTGCTGAGTTCAGACAGGACTGGGCACTCCTGGCAGCTTGGAGGCATGGAGCTGGCAGAATCTGTTAGAATAGAGACTCAGGACTCAAGCCCTGTGCACCGTGGGGACCTAGATGTATCTGGGGAGGTCAGTCAGGCTAGGCCATAACTGACCAGTGGGGCGGGAAAGCCTCCTAGGGGAGAACTGACTTGAGTGAGAACCAGCCACCAGATACCATGAGCAGGATGGAGTGATGGGGAACATGGACTCGGTGACCAGAGGGGAAGCCTTTACTTAGATCTGTCTCCAGCCCAGCAAGCAGAAAGGCACAGAAGTAAAGATGGAAAAAAGGTATTTGTGTAATGCCTGGGGCAGAAGAAACTGTAGGGGATTCCAGAACAAATTATAATGCAAAGGGCAGCCGGTCATTCCTCCTCTCTGGGTCACATACTACCTCTTAGCTACAGCCTCCTGGAAGCTCAGGACAGACACCTCTGGGGGTACTTCTCCCAGGGAGCAGAAGGCGAGACCATGCCAACAGGAGAGCAGTGCCTGCCATGCCCAGGGAAGCTGCGGTGAGCAGCGGGGAAGAAACCGCAAAGCTCTGTTGGAGAATTATAAGGTCCCTGCTAAGTCCAGTGTATAAAACAGTTACCCAAAGGGAGCTGGGCACAGCAGTCCTTCTAAGGCAGAACTGAGCCCGGCAGAGTAAGGATACGGCTGTGCAAGGGACCTAAATGTTTGACAAACCCGGGGCTCCTCGCATGTGTGTGTGTCAGCGTGTGTGTGTCTGTGTAAGCATGCCCGCATGGCACAGACACACTTGCATGAGTGTGTGCATGCCTAGGTTGGCGTATGTATAGCAGCGCCTTTTATTTTTTGGAGAAGAGGGATGAATGGGAGACAGTTGGCATTTTAAGCAGATCTACCTTAACTTCAGCCTCTCTCTCCCCCAACCCGTGTCTGGGTAACTTTATTCTTCCACATCTCCCAAAGCTCTCAGAACACTTACTGCAGGTGATTCCCTCAACTTACTGCCTTCAGCTCTGACTACCCGTGATCTCTCCCAAGGATTCAACAGTGTTTGTATAAAACAGATACAGCAGAAGAAATTGGGGACAGTTGGAAGGCACGATGCCAAGAGTGGCTGTAGGCTAGGGTCCTTGAAAATTTCATTTGTCAGACAGACTTTTTGTGGCCTAATGATTTTTTAAAACTAATTTGCATAGATGTAGCTGTTTCGACAGCAACTCAGATACTGTTACATTACATCTCGGCCCTAATGGAAGCTGTAGCAAAGCTACCTAGAGATGGCAAGGGGACTCCCTGGGGTAAAAAGACTTTGAAAAAGACCCTGATGTTTGGAGGTTCACCTGCAAACTGTAGCAAGGCATCCCTTTCCTTTCACTGATTGTGTGGCTTATTTAGTCCGACTTAGTGCTCGCCTATAGGAAAGTGCTCATCCTGGAATCACGTGGCCATTTCTTTCTTTTCGATCCCATTTTCATTAGGTTCAAGTTATAAACACCTAGTTGTGCTCAATGTGAAGTTTATACATGACAATAAAATTTCACATCTGTGTTTACATACTCCAATAACTAAGTTAATATCAAGGGTAGTTTTGCAGAAAATTATTAAATTGACAAACTGCTTGAAAATCCTAAATGATGCATGTTCATCTTATAACTACAACTGAGGGTTAAACACAAATTTCTACTTCCTGTTAATTTAACAAAGCATTGGGAAGTCTCCTGAAAATGGCATGGAGGGTAAAGCAATTTAACACCATCCCGCCTATAAATGCCCTTCGTGAAGGATACGTGTGATGGGGGGTGTATAAGTGATTACACATATCAGAAAACGTCTTCAGAGTCAAAGGAAAAAGGGGAGCATCTGGAAAAGATGCCCCGGAGCTGAGGCTCCACTGCCAAAGAGAAACGAATGTACTTTTCTTCTCTCTCTCTTTTTTAAACTTTTATTTCATTGCCCTGAGCATGCTTGGAACCAATATAAAATTAAACATCTGCTCCATCCAGACTATAAAGCCACTTAAAAAGCAAACAAAGAACTGAAACAAAACAAAAACTGCTACAGTTAATATCCAAGATCTCTTTTTATTAATAAAAACATTTTCTGACTGCTTTGGAGTTTGTATTTCCCAGCCTTACATTCCAAGCATGTTACAGCCTCTCACTAACTTTACAGGAAAAAAAACTGTGAATGGAGAATAAAAAACAGAGGATAACATAAAATGTGACGAATGGAAGTAGCCTTTTTACTACTGATACTTATGAATGTAAAATATAACTATTAAATATATCTGGAAATCAGATTAGAATACCGGCTTATGTTTGCTTTTAGTTAGTAACTGCAAAGCTAAGCTTCAAAACTATATTTCTGAACAGAGCGGGTATGCCATTTGAAGATGGAAATCAGTTTATGAATTAAAATCCATTTTCTCTAACAAAAAAAGCCAACATGCGTGAAAGCCACATGGAATGTAGGGCAAGCGGCTCTTTCAGCTAATGTCTCTCATTATTTTAAATACTACATGCGTTTGTTATGGGACTGCTCAAAGTGAAGTACTGAATACTTTTATGCTCAAATTTCTGTGTTTTAACAATTATTTGAAAAAATTTCCAAACTTTTAAGTTGGATAACTGTCATTTGCATAGTAAATTAATTCCTGATCACTGTTTGTTTGTGAATTAAGAGCGTGTGCACGTTGTTTCTCATTGAAGGGAACAATGCTGACCCTGGGAGGACCTCCATCAATATTCAGGTGAAGCAGATCAAGTCACATAGAGAACGGTAAAGCACCATCCTGAGGATGCCCTCCCCGCGAAAGGCGCTCGGCTTCTAGAAGGGTAAGAGATTAAAAGGTACACATGGATGGAGAGAGAAAACCAGAACTGTTTGAAGCAGGCGGCCTTGGGCCTTAAGGTGCGGAGAGGGGCAACATCAGAGATACAGAAGGGACTGACTCTCTGGGGAGTGCGCGGGGGGCCGGGGGGGGGAGGGCACATGCTCTCCCACGCATGCGCGGGAGTGATGCACTCAGTTCATTCTTATTGGAGGAGAGGTGATTCTAGGATAACCTAGGGGAGCTTTAACCCTACTACCTTCTGGACTTGTGTTTTAGTCTCCTGCTACAATTATCTGAAAGCCAAACTCATGCCCATCTTTAAAACCCATGAGAGTCGTACCCCTTTGTCTGAGGGGGATGCGTTCGTTCCAAGATGCCCGATGGATGCCTGAAACCGCAGGCAGCACTGAACACTACGTAGAGTATGTTGTTTTCCTACACATATGTACCTATGATAAAGTTTAATTTCTAAATTAGGCAGGGCAAGAGAATATCCGAATTGCCAGCATCACTACTTTTGCACTTCGAGGCCACTATGAAATACAATAAGGGTGACTCAAACACAAGCATTGTGATACCCCGACGGTCCATCCGATAACCCAGCCGGCTACTAAGTGACTAATGGGCGGGACACGCTGGACAAAGGGGCGATTCACTTCCGGGCGTGAAGATTTCATCACACCCCTCAGAACGGCACAAGATTTAAAACTTATCAGCAGTTGCTTATTTCTGGAATTTTTAAATAGTTTCAGACCATGGTTGACTGCAGGTAACTGAAACCGTGGAAGTGAAACCTCGGATAAGAGGAGACTACTGTTCAAACACTGCTTTCCTCAGTAAGTCTTTCTTGATCTCTTCGACTGAGAATTCTCTTTGCTCCTGAAAGTTCTTATGGCTCTTTCTCGGTGCTTACTTTGTACCCATGTGTCTTCTCTCTCATACTTGACTGACAACTCCTTGTGGACAGAGCTCATACCTACATCATTTTTATATTTTATATCATCCACTTGACCTTGCACACAGTGTTGCTCAGGTATACACTGGAGAACACAGGAAAGAAAGAAGATGAACAGGAAGCCTGCCTGCTAAGGACAATTTCCTTATTTCTCTGGGATTACAGGTCTCTATGATACAGGTCCCTGTGTTAAGAAATCATTTCACAGAGATTCTTCTTCTGGGCATTCCCATGGGGGGAGGGGGGGACACCTCATCAATGGCACCCAGCTGCCGTGATGGCAAATATACCCTCAGTCATGATGGGCAGCCCACTGGAAGAGAAAGTCGCTCTGTGAAGATAATTTAGTGCACGCAAACCCAAACCGAAGCTTCTCCCTGCCAGGCTGAGCTTCATCCTCTAAGGCAGGGGTCCCCAACCTCCGGGATCTAATGTCTGATGAGCTGAGGTGCAGCTGATGTAATAATAATAGAAATAAAGTGCACAATGAATGCAATGCGCTTGAATCATCCCGAAACCATCCCGCTCCCCCCTCCACCCCCGGTCCGTGGAAAAATGGTCTTCCACGAAACCAGTCCCTGGTGCCAAAAAGATTGGGGACTGTTGCTCTAAAGGACAACCAGCGAGGAAGTTTGTTTTGACCATTTCGTGGAGAATAACAAATAAAAACATCTACTGGGAAGGAAACCAGGTGTTGGGCTGGGGATGCAGACATTCTTTAATTCTCTCCTCTCCTCCAGGATCCGGTGGGGAATTCGATGTGTGTTCGTTAACACTAGTTAATGTAATTTTTGTGATAATTGTAGAACAAATAGAGCAAACTCTCAAATATAATTAGGGAAAAGTGCTTCTAATTAACTTGTATCTCGTGGGTTGCAACATAGAGCCACAAATCAGTTATGCACTGTCAGACCTAACGAGTAAAACACACTGTACGTTTCCAACCGGACAAATAAACACAGCAAGACACAGTGCCCCTGGCAATACTTTCCTTTGAACCTTTCCAACGTGCTGGCGTGCTCTGAAACTTAATTGTAGGTAACCATGGGTATGTTTCACGTCATCAGCAACCAATGATCGTGGCAGTGAGAAATGAAGACAACCTCAGACAGTCTGGGAACATCCAACACGTTACCCCGGCAGCATGGAAAATGGGATGCACTCATGCAGTAGGCTCAGAGGTACTGAGGAAACCCCAAAAGGTTTTTCAGGGACGTAGAGGGCTGTGACAGCGGCAAGCCCCACCCCAGCTCACAGTACCAGCAATAACAGTTGCTTACTGCAGGCTGTAAGTTAGGGAACTGTTATAGGCAATTTCTGCTATGTCTGTTAGAAGTCACCCCACTGTTTCTCTCTCACATGGGCAAGCACATTAGAATAAGCGGTAACCTCAAATTCTTTCTAATTTGCGAAACATGATAAATGAGCCACATGTTTTCATAACTCAGTTACTATTAGCAACACACTGTTCTGGTATCTCTCAAAATACATCCATGCCTCCTAACCCACAGTGGTAACTGTTGGCCTGGAGAGAATAGAAAGTGATATTCCTGAAACATCCATGATCATGAGAACTGCTGTCAGATTTTATTAAAAACGTGGAGTCCCAGGCTATTACCATAGAGATCCTGAGCCTGGAAATCTGTATTTGATTGCCGGGGGTGGGGACTGGGAAATCATTGTTGTAAAGCAGACAGGCATTGGAAATAGAGGCCCAGGCATGTACCAGAGCCCAGCAGTGACATTGAGCAACTCCTTTAATTCCAGGCTCAGGGGACCCAGCACAACGATTGGTAAGTGGTGGGTATTGAGGAACGTTTGTTCATCCCTTTCGGGGATACAAGAATGCAGAGAATACCCTGATTCTTAGGTGAGGCACGTTGAAGAGCAGGAAGAATGTAATACACAGGAAACACTGTGACATGACAACTTTAGATACATTGTCTGGTGTTCTACCCTATGGAACGTGTAATAAAGACGGGTTGTAGAACTGATTTATAGTCAACGTCTTATCTTACCATAACAC